>NC_092132.1:125269694-126519694 GCF_043159975.1 Macaca nemestrina | reverse complement strand
TTGAAGGATTAATTGGTCCCTAGAGTATGTTGCATTATTAGGTTGGTTGGATATCTTCAGGACTGCAAAAATATTTAATCTTGCAAAAGAGTCATATGAAATTGTGCCAGTGACAATCATCAATCACAATATGATGTTATGGGGATTCAGAGTCTTTTCTACAAAAGAGAAAAATTCTGATGACAACTTTTAAGATCATGTAGTTAAAAAAAAACCCACAATACATCTTATGTTTACTATGTTTCAAAAGCTTGCAGCTTTGTGTGAAGTGTAGATTATACAGAGGAAGCAGATTTTATAATTCAGAATAGATTCTAAATAGAATGGAATCAATTTAGATTTAGAATAGACTCGGAGAATTGGTTGGGTCCTTAGACACAGATTAGAAAGAAAGGAATGTTGACCTTGGAGTCCAGAGGCCTGGGTTTGAGTCCTGACCACTACCTGCTAAGCTGATACATACTCTTGGACACAGGAATTTGTCTGAGTCTCTCACTTTTGACGTTAAAATGGAATTAACAACATCTACCTCATGGGGTTGTGTGAGGACTCAAGAAAAGAATGAGCTCTAATTCAGCACTTACTACACGCCAAGCACTGTGCTTTGTGTTATGCGGATGTTATCTCATTTGAGAAAATCAAATAGATGGGAAGAAAGCCCCACATATACTGCAAAGCCCTATTCAAATTCAAACTCTTGGTGTTGTTATTAACATCTTTTCCATGCACACCCTGCACCTCCCCTTCCTACACTCATTCTCAGATTTGTAGGCATTAATATTTATAGTGGAACTCCAAACAGATGTATAGAGCTTTACATTTCACAAAGCACTGCTGTGGACATCATTTCATTTTGTACTCTTGACCAACATTTAATCCCCATTGACATTATTATTATTATTGTTTTTTTGAGACAACATCTTACTTTGTCACCCAGGCTGGAGTGCAGTGACGTGATCTTGGCTCACTGCAGCCTCTGCCTCCTGGATTCAAGTGATTCTCCTGGCTCAGCCTCCTGAGTAGCTGGAATTACAGGCATGCACCATCACACTCTGCTAATTTTTTTGTATTTTTAGTAGAGACAGGTTTTCGCCATGTTGGCCAGGCTGGTCTTGAACTTCTGACCTCAGGTGATCCACTCGCCTTGGCCTCCCAGAGTGCCGGGATTACAGGTGTGAGCCACCGCGCCCAGCCCCCATTCACATGAGATGAAGAACTGAGGCCAGCGAGAAATAGCTTTTCCACCATTAGCCAGTGACAGCCAGGCCTCGGAGACTGAGTCTTGCAGTCCCAAGTCAGAGTATGTTCCACGTGCCTTTATCCCACCTCTTCCCCATGATAGTGACTTTCTGGCTGCCTGAACACACAGCTCTTCACCCTCTTCACGCCGGTGGCCCCCACTACTGCCCTCCCTAGAACCAGGTAGTTGCTTGATACCTTCCAAAGAGATCCAGATCACCATTCTCTCACTTTCCAACCACCACCGCCAACTCTGCCAGCTCTCTCACTGTTAGGGAAGCTGCTCATTGCTTCAACTGGCAGGTTGATCCCAGCCCCTTGACCTTCTCCACCTGCCCTCCTCTGGCCATGCCCGGATCACTGCCATACCTGGATTCAGAGCTGCCTTCCGATGCCCTGGCCTCTGGGAGAACTTATCAACTTTTGTATACATCAGTGGTGAACTCTGGGCACCTGTGTCCACCTCCTTCCCCATTTCAACTCTCGGGCTGCACAGTACTGTGGAAGTGTTATGCTGACTTGGCCCTTTCTTGCACTGCTTGAACATCCTGGAGTTGGGCTGCCTTGAGTGGGTTGGTGAGCTGGACAAAAAAAAATGGCCTTCACTGCTATCTCAAAGCATCTTCATGCTTCTTAATGCCGAAGACTGCTTTGCCTCTCTCGTTCTTGGAAGTAACTGTATCCACTTTACCAAGAACATGAAAGCCATTTGGCAAGAACACCATCTCCTCTGCATCATTTAGCGTGAATGCCACCTCCTCTGCACCTCGCCATTGTTCTGCAAACACACTGCTTCTTTCAGGATGAGAGTAAGAAGCATCCCTCTTCCTGCTCAAGGTGACATGCACCCTCTTGTTCTATTCTGTCCCCTGCTGGCTCCTTGATAGGAAGGCAGTAGTGGGAGAGGTGCAGTCCTGTGATGCCTTGAAGGACCCATGCATCACTGGAGCACCAACAGGGAGGAAGGGTGGGGTGTATTAGGAGGTTGCATCCTAACTAATGAGGGTACCCCAGAAGATAGCCCTTTAAATATTTGAAGATGGGTCCTCTTTCCTTAAGGTTTCCTTTGCCAACATGGCAAAACCCTGTCTCTACTAAAAATACAAAAAGCTTGTATTTTTACAAACCAGGCATGGTGGTGTGAGCCTGTAGTCCCAGCTACTTGGGAGGCTGAGGTGGGAGGATCACCTGAGCCTGGGAAATGGAGGCTGCAGTGAGCACTGCATTCTAACCTGGGTGACAGGAGTGAGACTCTGACTAAAAATAATTATAAAGTTCCTTTATTGCCAAAGTCATTCTTTCCTGAATGTGTTTTAACTTAAATGCCTCCAGTGGTATGCTGATAAATGTTCAACAACTGGTTCTCCAAGGGGTTGGGGAGAAGCCTAAGCTGTGGCGCTTGCCAATGTCTTAAGTGTAAATATCCCACTATGACTGACTTCAGGCTACCAACATGACATCACTGAATACGGAGTTAGGAAAAATGCATGTAATCAGAGCTGACCAGCACACCACTGTCTGCAGCCACCTTACAGTGCAGTGGTGAGAGAAGAAAACAGCAATGAGGAGGGTTAGAAAAGCCACATTTGATGACCACTTTTGTAATAACTGACTCGGGCAAGAATTGTAAGTGGATGCTAAAATCATGGAGTGAAAGATTGCTGGGAATCAGTGTATTTACACAGCCTCAGAGTGTCTCCCCACAGATGACTTCTTAATTAGAGGGCATAAAAGATAGCTTTACAGTAGATAATTCTGACCAAAGTTACCTTAACCAAATTTACCATTACCAATACAGGAACAAATTGACACAATCTGCCTCCTCAAAGGATTTATCAAGTGTTACTGCCAAGAAGGTTTAACCTACATCAATTGTGGGGAAACAATTAAACAAACCCAAGTTAAAGGACAGGATAGCAAGCAACTGGCCTGCATTCTTTAAAATGTCCATGTCATGAAATACAGTGAAAGGCAAGGAGCCCATCTAGAAAAGACGATGGAGCCATGGAAACCACATGCATGATTCTGGATTGGATCCTACATCAGGAGTTTTAAAAATTGCTCTAAAGGACATTCTTGGAGTAACAGAAGAAAATTAAATATGGATGATATACTGTATTTATAATCAGCATTAGATTTCTTGAATTCAGTAATTGTATAGTGGTGATATAAGACAATGTCCTTGTTCTTGTAAATACACACTAACATATTTAGGGGTGAAGTTTGCCACTCACTGTCAAATGGTTCCACAAAAATTAAAAATAGTAATAACAAACTGGGGCGGGAAGAGAGAGCAGGTACATGCAAATGGCATAAATGTTAACAATGTTAAAATGAAGGGTATATAGCACTCTTTATAGCTTCCAACTTCTCTGTAGGTTTAACACTTTTTAAAAAATAAAAAATTGAGGCCAGGCATGGTGGCTCACACCTGTAATCCTAGCACTTTGGAAGGCCAAGGTGGATGGATCACCTGAGGTCAGGAATTTGAGACCAGCCTGGCCAACATGGTGAAACTCCATTGTGTAAAAAAAAAAAAAAAAAAAAAAAAAGTAGCTGGGCATGGTGACAGCTACTTGGAAGGCTGAGGTGGGAGAATCATTTGAACCTGGGAGGCAGAGGTTTCAGTGAGCCGAGATCGTGTCATTGCACTCTAGCCTGAGTGACAGAGCGAGAGCCTGTCTCAAAATAAATAAATAAATAATTGAGGTCAGGCACCGTGGCTTATGCCTGTAATCCCAGTACTTTGGGAAACTGAGGCAGGTGGATGACTTGAGCCCAGGAGTTCAAGACCAGCCTGGGCAACATGGCAAAACCCTGTCTCTACTAAAAATACAAAAAATTAGCCAGGTGTGGTGGTATAAGCCTGTAGTCCCAGCTACTCAGGAGGCTAAGATGGGAGGATCACCTGAGCTCAGGAAGTAGAGGCTGCAGTGAACCGTGATTGTGCCCACTGCACTCCAGCCTGGGTGATAGGAGTGAGAATCTAAAAAAGATAATAAATTGAAAAAAAAAAAAAAAAAGAAACACTGAGGAGTTGTCTAACGTGCATGCAGCCAAACAAGACTGGTGCCTCCCTTAGTCTCTACGAACATAACTTTGATCGCAATAGCTTCTGGTGGCAGGCATGCCACACGCAGACTCATAGACCACATCCCGCCAAATTCAAACCCTCAACCTTGCTTTAAAAACTGATGTCAACCCGTGGCTTCCCCATTTTGTGGGGCACTACTTCATGTGAGTCCATATTAATTGACCATGTCTAAGCTGTCTCTCTGGGTTTCAGCCTCATTTTGGATTCTGATTCTGCATTACTTTGAATTGAGTGCTGATCTCTGTGAACCACAAAGACGACGAACAGGTCATCTGGGATTTAACTACATAAAACAAAGATTTACGAAGCGTACAGGTTGTGCAAAGCAGCAGGTTGGGTACAAAGAAATCAACAACAAGTAAGTAAGACGTGAGTGTCAATCATAGCCTTCTGGAAGATAAGAACCAGGTCTTACACTTCCTTGGTCCCCCTATAGCACCCCATGGTAGTGAGTATGTATTAGATACTTTATAAATGCCTGATTTGACCTCACATAGTAACCAGGCAAGAGGCTTAAACAGCCAGTTTCCTTAAGAGACAACACAATTAATAATCAAATGTATGGAAAGCTTGATGAGATTATTAGCTATCAAAGAAATGCAAATTTTAGAAAAGGAAATCTCGAAAAGTAATGGAACAGTGCTACATCATGCTGGCAAGACCGTGGTGAACGCTAGTGTGTTTATACATTGCTGATGACTGTGCAAATATTTTTGGAAGGCAATTTGGCAAAAAGTATCAAGAGCCATAAAAATGTTCACATCCTTTGCAAAATAGTCTCGCTCCTGGGAATTTAAGAAGTAACCCAAAAGAAGCGAATGCTAGAGCAGTGAGAAATTTATCACTCTCTTATTTGTAGCAGTGAAACCCTAGAGAAGTCGTGGATGAGCAATTAGGAACAATTAAATCATGGTACGTTAACCAGATGAACTTTAATGAAGCTCTAAAAATGACAACCATGAAGTCGGTCATGTAACAATGTGGGAAATGCAGACGCTATCACAGGAAGCAAGCACATACACACATAGGATTAAAAGAAAACCAGGATTCGTGAAAACAACTGACTTTAGAGGAGTGGAATTATGAGTGCAGCCTTCTTGGCTGAAGGGGATTGGCTCCAGGACCCCCCACAGAAAATCCTCAGATGCACAGTTCCCTTCATTGGACCTCCTGTATTTGCTGGTTTCACATTCTCAAATTCAATCAACCACCGATAGAGAGAGGCCCCAAAGGAAACCAGCCCTTTCAGCACCTTGATCTTGGACTTGCAGCCTTCCTGAGAGAAAGTAACTACGTCTATTGTTTAAGCCATGCAGGCTGCGGTATTTTGTTATGGCAGCCTCAGCAAACTAATACAGACTATAAGAGACAACCCAGACAGGCAGGGCTAATTTGGCTCTATCTAAGGGTAGGACCAGGACCCCCGGGCACAGTGGATTGTGGGTCATTGTAGGCACCACCAAGTGTGCCCAGGGCCAGAGAGAAACTGACAAGTCCTCCTTTGCCCTCTTCATCCCAGTGAGTTGAATGCCCCCCTGATTTAGGAAGGGGTGGGTCTTGGGAATCTGCATTTCAAATAACAACCCACCCCTCCCCGATTTCTGTTTTAGCAACCTCGTTGAACTGAGATCCTGTAGAATGACTGAATTCATGATCCCCTCAGCTTTTGGGTTTTTTCACAGTTCTCCTTTAGTTTCTTCTGTCTCTCCTAGAAAACAGAGGTCCCAGGTGGTCAGAATATCCTGTTGGGCCTTTTTTTTTTTTTTGAGAGGGAGTCTCGCTCTGTCACCCAGGCTGGAGTGCAGTGGTACGGCCTTGGCTCACTGCAACCTCTGCTTCTCGGGTTCAAGTGATTCTCCCACCTCAGCCTCCCGAGTAGCTGGGATTACTGGTACGCACTACCACATCCGGCTACTTTTTGTATTTTTAGTAGAGACAAGGTTTTGCCATGTTGGCCAGGCTGGTCTCGAACTCCTGACCTCAGGTGATCCACGTGCCTCAGGCTCCCAAAGTGCTGGGATTACAGGCGTGAGCCACCGCACCCGGCCTCTGTTGGACTTCCAAGGGCAAATTGGCTTAAAAATCCAAAGGGCAAGAGATTGCACTTCTGGGTGCATGCCCAAAAGAACTGAAAGCAAGGGCTTGAACAGATATCTGAACACCCATGTTCATAGCATTATTGTTCACAGCAGCCGAAAGATGGGAGCAACCCAAGTGTCCACTGACGGATGGATGGATAAGCCAAATGTGGTCTAGCCAAGCAATGAAATAGTATTCAGCCCTACAAAGGAAGGAAATTCTGACCCCTGCTTCAACCTGGATGAACCTTGAGAACATTACGCTAAGTGAAACAAACCAGTCATAAATGCTCACGCCTGTAATCCCAGTACTTTGGGAGGCCCAAGTCTGAGACCAGCCTGAACATGGCGAAACTGTGTCCCTACTAAAAAAAAAAAAAAAAAAAAAAAAATACAAAAATTAGTCAGGCATGGTGGCGCATGCCTGTGACCCCAGCTACTTGGGAGGCTGAGGCAGGAGAATTGCTTGAACCCGGGAGGCGGAGGTTATAGTGAGCCGAGATCACGCCACTGTACTCCAGTCTAGGTGACAGAGCGAAAAAATAAAATAAATAAATGATAGACACTATCTGATTCCACTGATATGGGGTCCCCAAGAGAAGCCAAATCCATAGAGACAGAAAGTAGAATGGGGGTTGTCAGGGGCTGGGGGAATGAGGAGTTCCTGTCTAGTGGGTGCAGTTTCAGCCTGGAGATATGAAGAGTTCGGTGGGTGGATGGTGGTGATGGTTGCACAGCATTGTAAACATGCTTAATGTCACTGAACCTTACACTTAAAAATGGTTAAAATGATAAATATTATGTTCTGTGTATTTCACCAGAATAAAGAAAATTCTAAAAGGTAACTGAGGAGGGGAGCTGGGTGGGGTCAGGGGTGGAGGACAGATTTGGCCTTGGGTCGCAGGCCTCCTCCCCAGGGTGAGGGTGGTGACTTAAGGGAGGGTCTGGCTGCATCCAAGCAGGCGCTCCAGGCAAGCAATTACTCAGACTCAGCCGGTCCCACCCAAGGCCACAAGATAGATGGGCCCACTGGGAGGGAGGCAGCGAGGCCCCAGCTCAGCTTTCACAAGTGAAGTCTCAGGACCTGGCTGGGAGCCATGAGCTGGAGCCTTCCTTCCCCTTCCCCCATCTTCTCTTCCATCAAATACAAAGGCAGCAGGACCTGGGGCTGGGCCGTTCCACCGGCAGGTCGGGACTGCCAGGCCAGCCTTTCTGTCCACTGGGTGGAAGGGTGTGGCCCAGTTCCATGTGTTTGGGGTTTGAGCAGCTAGGGGCCTGGAGAGCTCTTCAAACTGGCCAGTCCCACAGGGCCTGGTGGCTAACATTCCCCAGTCCCTCTCCAAGGAAGAAAAACAAACAGCTGAGCGCAGGCAGCCTAGCTGTGGGACTCGCTCCAAGACCTAAAGGGGAGGAAAAAAATGATTCCAGCCCCAAACGCCTAGTTAAATTGAAAGCAATGGACTACAGAGGGGAATGGGCACTTTTCCATAAGCCCCAGCTTTATCAAGGAAATTCAAAAATCCATCCTTGAGAGTTCATGCGTTTTGCTTTGTAATTTGCAATGTGGTATTATGGCCATTTGTGTATATCTGTGTGTACAGTTTATATCGTAAAAGCAGATATTATAAAAACCCACATGGCCAGGCTGAATGAACGAAGCACAAACGGGTGGAGCCCAGAATTGGCTTGGTCCTAGTATTCTTTGCGGGAAGCCATCCTCCTTGTCCCTCACTTCAGGGTGCCTCAGTTTCCCTATCTACTTCTTGCTCAGAGGCTGGTGGTGTGGTGGACAGAATAGTGAGCTTCAGGGGACCTGAGGCCCAGGCCTGTCTTGATCACACATGAGCAGAGCCCACCTGACTCAGAGCTTGGCTTTCCAGCTAATCTGTATTCCCTCGGTGGGAGCCAGGTGGCAATCACAGGGGGACAGCAGGGATGAGTGAGACCGAGCTCTTGACTAGGAAACCAGAGTCAGCCCAGCTTTGACCTTAACCACCAGTGCCCTTTAAATTTAATCAGCACCTATTTATTTTCTCCTATGAGAACTATCAACCTCGTTGGACCTCAGTCTTCTCATCTGTGAATGGGGATAATGCTGTCGTTCCCTCAGAGCAGTGGGTGAGGCTCAAGTAACCTATTGGATAGGAAATATGATTACTACTGTAATTGAAAGGGTGGCGTTGGGTGAGGCATGGGGGTCTTTAGGACACTATGGATTGAGCAGCTCAGGAATCGGGCCACTGTTGCCGCATAACTCAGCCTGGAAGCAGGACAGGCAGAGTGGAGAGCAGCAGCAGTGCCTGACTCACCTCCCATCCTCCTTCCACCTCGACCGCATCCCAACAAGAGGGTTTTTCCCCACGGAAACTCACGCCCATGGTACCTGAAGCCAGATGGGAAAAGCCCCTGCTTGGCAGAGTCTCAGGTCTGAGTCCTCCCCCACAGCCTGCCCAGGTGCAGAAGGGGCCAGGGATGTGGGTCTGGCTCCTGAAGAGGCCCTGCGGGTTGCAGTGGGGTGGGACCTAAGGGGAGCCACTGCCCACCCACAGAAAGAAGGGCTATTGCAGAAAGTTCTGGAGCTGGACTAAGCTGGCCTTGCTGACGGTGCTCAAGCATGAACAAGCAGGCTGGCCTTGGGCAGGTCCACCAGGGCCTGAGCAGAGACCCAGGGAGGCGCAGTAATGTGGCCAGCCCACCGTGGCTCCTTGTGGTGAGAAAGGGGCTGAGAGCCTGGAAACGCTGGGGGAATGCCACCCACTGGCCGCCTGGGAGTGAGTCCTTGCAGCCAGGGGAGATGCAGAGCCACCAAGGAGGGGAAGCAGTCTAGCACATCCTCTTGCCAACTGCATGCCAGCACCAGGGGCTGAGGCAGGGACACCGACACGCTCTTTACCATTAAACCACCTATGTCTGCGCTTTGACGCGAGCCAGATCTCGGGGTTGGCCGGAATATGCAAGACTACCTGGAACCTGGCCCAGATCCCCGTCTTGTAAGGAGACCCCCACCCCATACACACCCCCAATCCCATCCTTGAGCAGACCCTTACCACACAGGCCTCATGCCCATGCTTGGGGGACATCCTAGCCTGTATGGCCAACTCCAATCCCCACCTAATGCCAGCAAGCAGCCCTCCCTTTGTCACCCTCTGGCCAACACCCTGGTTTCCCTTCCCGGGATGATCCAAAGGCCCTGGAAGAAAGCTGAGGCTTTGGGGAAGGGAATTCAGGTCTCAGGTCCCCAGAGCATGACCCAGAAGGAGGGACATGTGAGCTCCAGGTGACACGTTCTCTTAGCCCTGAGGACATCTCACCTTGTGGGTTGGGAAGCAGCCAGAGGGACAGAGTGGGGCCCTCTAACACATGGGGACCAGGGCAGGTGCCTTGGTCTCAGGGTGACACTGACTGAGACACTTAGCAATGCCTGGGAATCCAGTGCCAGCATTGTCCTTGAGTGTATATTAACATACAGCACCTTTGTACCCATTCAACTGATCAGAACGAGCTCTGTGACAAAACTCCTATTTCAGCACTCAGCTTTATGGAGAAGAAAAAAAAAAAAAGGTGAGTGTGGACTAAGCCATTATGCCATAGACCTCACCAATAACTGCTGTTGCATTCCCAGACACTGGGACTCACCCCTTCCCAAGAGGAACGGTGGGTACTCTATACATCATCTGGTCTAAGGGTTGCCATGTTACTCAGGATGGCCTTAGGATCCCCACTTTACAGATAAGAAAACTGGTGCTTAAAGAGGTTTAGAAATTTGCCCCAAGTCATGGAATTTTTAAAAAGAGCAGAATGGGATTGAAATGCAAGTCTATGTAATTCTAAAATTTAGGCTAGTGAATGATACAGAGGGATTCACATATCTGCCCCCAGAAAGGTCACAGTTTAGTGTGGAGTCAGACACAGAAAACCGGTGTCAATGCCTGAGCAGGACAAGAGTGGAGCAGGAGAGCACTGTGGGAGCTGGAGCCAGAGCCGGAGCCAGAGCCGTGGTTACTCCCGAGGTCCGAGAACTGATCAGTGCCAATGGAGCTCTGAAGGTCCAGCCCAGAAATTCTCAACACAGAGCCCCCAACAGAACCTCTAAAGAGCCCCAAAGTAGACATGGGTTTTCTTGGTGACGAGCGAATGACTGGTGACCATTGATGTGTCAAGTGGTCAGGCCCCTGAGGCTCACAGGGGCAAGGCCTCCTGCTCAAGGTCACACAGCCTGTGGCAGTACCGGGGTCAGGAGACTGAGGGTGGACCTCTGGTGTGGAGATCCTGTCCCGTCCTGCATGGTGCCATCAGTGATTGCCCATGGCCACACGGTAAGGCGGAAGGCAGAGGCCCACCTAAAATTGCAAGCGTGTTCCACGCCAGGGAATGTGCCTCCTGTACCCAGAGGAGGAAGCCAAATCCTTCCTCTTCCTCTTCCTGATGCAGGGGAAGTTCCCTGAGACATGGCTGGAGAAGAGGAGGCCTAGAATGCCTTCTTCCTTCCAACATTTTTCACTGGGAATGACTTCGAGTGAACTCAAATACACCAGGGAATTCCAGTCCCAGGTCCTCAGAGCATGACCCAGAAGGAGGGACATGTGAGCTCCAGGTGACATGCTCTCTTAGCCCTGAGTGCACAGGGCGTTGCTTAGAGCAGGTCACTTTGCAGGATAGTGTCCCCTGCAAACTCATGTCCACCCCGAATCTATTTGGAAATAAACTCTTGGCAGGTGTAATCAAACTAAGATGAGGTTGGATTGGGTTGGGGTGGTCCTAAACCCAGTATGATTAGTGTCCTTAGAAGAAGAGGGACATCTGGACACAGACATATAGGGAATAAGGCTGGGTGTCAGTGGGAGCGTAGATTTTAGCAATGCGCCTGCAAGCCAAGAAACACAGGGGTGGCTGGCACCCTCGGAAGCTGGAAGAGGTGAAGAAGGATCCTTTTCCACAGCCTCCAGAGGGAGTGCAGCCTTTGATCGTGCCTTGATTTTGGACTTCCAGCCTGTGTGAGAAAATAAATTGTTTCTTAAAGCCACCCGGTTTGAGGTATTTTGAGCAGTCCTAGGAGATGGACACAGCTGGGCAGTTGCTTTCTGACCATCTGGCACTTGGCGATCAAGGGTTGGGGTGGAGATCCTAGTCTTTATGGACCAAGTCCTTGCACAGGGAGTGATCGGGGGCTTTCTGCCTTTGCTGCCATCGCCCAGGGGGCACAGGCTGCAGACCCTGCAGAGCTACTTCCCTTAGCCCTGTATTCTTCGCTCCTCACAGCCAGCAAGACCTTCCTGGGGGCCTGAGAGTGACAAACCATGCAGAGAGGCAAAATAATGAAAAATCCTGTCATTCCCTGCAAATTGGTGCAGTCTTTCCATTAACCCTTAAACATATACCCAACTTTGACAGCAATACCCCCAGTAGGGACCTATCGTAAGGAAATCATTGGCCATGTGGACAATGGATTATGTGCGAGCATTATTTATGGTAGTGAAACACTGTGAGACAGAGCAGATTTTTTTCCCACTCTCTCTTCACCCCTTTTCTGGTCATAATACATACCCAGTTCCTTTTGGAACCAAGCACAGGCCAAGCCAGGATAACAGAAGGGAGCCTTTTGTCAAAAGCCACAAAGAGAAAGAGAGACAGGAACTCCTTTTTATCACAAGAGTGCACGGGGTATTGCTTAGAGCAGGTCACTTTTGCAGGATAAATGTCAGATGCATGTGGATGTCAGACCCTGAAGCAGAGCTGGGGAGGGCTGCTCTGCATCCTTGCTCTCTTCCTACAGCCCAAACCAGAGGGAAAGCAGACAGCCCGAAGGCTGACAACCGGGGCTAAAGGCTAAGAGGAAGTCATGGGATGGGAGCACGAGGGAACCCAGGGGGCCAGGACATTGAAGAAACAAGGAAGCTCTCAAAAGATCAGGAAAAGTGGCCTCTTGGGCCTTCTTGAGAGTCCGAAGCCCAGAGGCATGGGTGGGTCTGCTGCGGGAGCTCTTTGCTCTTCCTGCCCACAGAGGATGTGGTGGGCCACTCACTGGGGCCCCAGCTAAGGAGCAGTCCTACATCTCCTGCACTTGCCAGCTGTGGATTTTCATTGACCCACTGCTCTGTCCAGCCCCTCAGTTAGAGAGCTGGTGAGAGTGTCCGACAGTGGAGATTCACTTTAAACAATGATGGTGACTCCATAAAGTGGATCTTATACCTTAGACGGTTATGTTATTAATTGAAGGGAGAAAGAAGGGAGGCTGCGATGAGAGGGGACAGTAAGTTTGGGTTTGGGCCTGTTGAATTGGAAGCCCCCAGTGCCCTTCACATGGAGCTCTCTAGACGGCAGTTGCTGGCACACAAAGAAATCAGGACTCAGAGTTATGAGAACATGCATGAGATGCGTGAAGAAGCCCAAAGGCAGACGCAAGCTGCGAGACTCAGATCAAAACCCTGGGGTGTGCCCCTGACGGGAAGGAGGGTCAGGCCCACTGGGGGAGTCACCTTAGAAAAAACACTGTAAGGGGAAATTTGGAGCATCTGAATAATGAGTTTACACCCAAAGAAGGTTGATGATTTTTCTTTTCTTTCTTTTTTTTTTTAATTGGCAAAGCTAAGCAATAGTCGTCGAGAGCCCAGGGGGGCTCCAGAAAGTCTGGGTCTGCATCTGAGGAGCAGCTGGGACCCCAGAGGAGGGAGGCAGGGATTCCTGGGGAATTGGAGCCTCCGATGCGGGTCCCACTCTGCCACCCTGAGCAGGTCGCTTCCCCTCCCTGGGCCTCCATCCCATTTACAAAGCTGAGGGCAGAACTCATCGTCCCCAGCTCTGACTGTATCGTCACCCTGCCTCTCCTTTGCTTGTGTCCTCGGGGCACTTCCCCAGCTTCTGTCCCTGGCTCTTCCCAGACACCAGGACCCTCTGCTGGCAGGGACCTGAAACCAGGAAAAGACTAGAAGAGGCCGGCTGGCCCCTCCACCAGGGCAATCAACACCATGCTGGGAGCTGTATTCTCGGGGCGACAGAAGATTCCTGTGGCCTTTTAAAAGGGTGGTCTTATGAAGAACCCCCGACAACATTGAGGGAATTGAAAGAATGGGTACCGGTAAGCCTCCCACCCACCCCGCCAGTTTTCATTTCTCCGAATTCCCCTCCATCCTTTGCCCTTTTGTAATATATGCTTGTTTGCATAACAGCATTCACAGTGTATACACACCAAGGGGTGCTCTTTTTTTCCCTTAACGCAATTTCATAAACGCCCTCTCACGTATGTCATAGCTATCATTTGAAATAGCTGCATAATACTCCCTTGTGTTAACTGTCTTTTAGTTAAACAACCCTCTAAGACTGCACACTTGGGTTCTTTCCAGCTTTGAGTGATTATGAAGAATGTGGTTGAGTTTTATACATATGCCATTTTCTTTCTTTGTACTCATTTCCTGGAGACAAATAGAAGAGGATTTCTGAGTCAAAGCATATAAACCACTTTTATAGATCCTGAAAGGTCATTGACTTCCTCAAGGAACTGGCTTGTTTAGATGTGCTAAATGGCCGCAGCCAATGGTCAGGGGACAAGTGTTAATTGGTAAATAAGCAATGCCTTTCTTTCCTTGACTCCTCCCAGAAAGATACCATTTTTCCAAAACTCTGGCAGACAATAGACTGAAAATGTCTCACAGAAGACAGTGGGCCAGACTCTGTTTTTGACAATAAGCAGGAGAAACAAAGTGCTTTGCAGAAGGACTCCATCCAGCGTGACTCAGTATGGTGGGGACTCTGTAGGATCTGCCGCTTCCCACCCTCAGAGGTGGCACCTTGGCGTCCTACAAGTCACTTCTGACATCATTGTCACTGCCCACCCCATGTTCATCCAGGGGTTCCAGAGACCCCCCCAGAGATGGGGATCCCTGTGACGAGTGTCACTGGCACCTCCCCGGCTGACAGCTGAACTCGGATTGGAACTCTTGCCAGACAGAAACACAGCGAGGGACCTTGGGAGAGGTCCTCTCATGCTCCCAGAGCTGGTTCTCTTCCAGGGTTTCCCAGCAGGGCGAGACAGGAACAGAACAAGGGGCCATCCTACCCCCAGTTCCCTGCATCCCTTGGATTGCTCCAAAAAGGGTCTCAGAGAATATGAGGTTCTCTAGAAGGAGCATAGAGAAAGGCAAGCTCCCAGGGATGCTGCCAGCTGCCGGGCCACTCTGGGCTGCACACAGGAAGGCCACATGGGCAAAGGAAGACTTGGGATTTCCGACTCTGAGCTGGAAGCATGGGGTGAAGCTGAACATTATCCTAACAAAACCAAATACACCATCTGTCTGGAGGTTCCAGCGAGGGGCCAGCAGGCTCTGCTAAAACCAGAGACAGACCAGGGACGGCCACTGCCCACCATTCCACCCTCCACCTCCTGAAGACTGGAGACTGGACAGGAATGTGAGAGCCCTTCTGCCTCCCCGTCTTCCCTCCTGGGCACTTACACCAAGTATTTGGTACCTACTTATTCTAGAAAATTACCCATTACTTATCTAAAATTCAAGTTACTGGGCTCCTGTATTTTTATTGGCTAACACTGGCAACTCTACATGTCGACGACTGGAGGGGTGCAGGTCAGGGTGCTGGGAGCTCATCAGGGCTTCTGATGCATGAACATGGCGGGCAGGTGAAATACAGCTGGCAGCATGCCCTGGTTCCAGGTAGATCATGGTGTCATTTACAGAGATGGAAAGGACTGGAGAAGCAGGTTTGGGAGAGAAAAGTCAAGACTTCTGATTACACATTGGGTTTGAGATGGTGTTTGTTAAATAACCAAGTGGGGAGGCCACAAGAAGGTGGAGTTCAGGCGAAGACAGACGGAATCTGATGGAAGCTGATGGCAGTCACTAGAAAGACAGTTTAGTTAAAGAGAAGAGGAGGAGGGTAAGGGTTGGAAAACTACCTATAGGGTGCAACGTTCAGTACTTGAGTGATGCTATCTGCACTAGAAGTCACATCACACCATTACGGAATATACACATGTAACAAACCTGTACACACATCCTCGAATCTGTAATAATATATATGCATATATAAAAGGAGAGAAGAGGGACAAGGCCTGAGATTTACAAGTAAAGCAGGTAGAGATGGGCAGCAAAGGACACCTATGATTGCCTCCCTGAATTAAACTGGGACTTCTCAGAAACCTCTGAGATTTACAGGGAAATGGTTATTGAGGCCCTAGTATAAGCCAGGCATTGTACAAAAGCACTTCATGTGTTATCTCACTGAATTTTCATCATACTGATGATTACTCATTACTATCCCCATTTTACTGGTTTTTAAAAATGAGGTCCAGAGAGGCTGAAACAATTTCCCCAGATCACAGCTCGTAAATGATCAAATACTTGACCTCAGGTTTTCCTAGTTCTCAAGCTTCTGATCTGCCCTGTGCTTGATAGCATATTTTATGCATATCTGCTCTGCCAGTCACTATGATCCTCACAGCAGGGGCCTCTCGTTATTTCTCTTCCCATCTCCCTGTGTCTCAATCGGTGCCAGGCTCGTTGTTGGCACCCGGTAAGTGTTTGTTGTTTGGGATTTGATGGGAGAGGGCCCCAAGCCTTGGGCGAGGTCAGCCAAGACACGACGCCTGCAGGACTGTCACAGAAATTCCCAGAACTTATAACTTCTCTCCAAAAGGGTGGAGGACAGGAGCTCATTAGTTGCTCGGCTTCCATCCCAGACCAAATTCAAAGCCCCCTGGTGAATGGCAAAATCTGCCTGGTAGTTCTGGGCACACCCGGCCAAAGATAGTTCCAGGAAGCAACAGGAGAGGTGGGTTTAGGAGGCACAGAGGCCCAGCCACCAACAGGGAGGTGCAAAGCTGCAGAAGGAAGTGAGGGGTGGACTCAAGACCACTCCCATTCTCTTTTTGCTTAAATAGAAAAGCTCCTTTTCTTAGCAAGGGCTGGTCACTGTATGACGACTCTCAAGTTTCCTCCAATCCTGGCTCCTGGAATAGATATCAAAGCACTTGACACGTTTCTCTTGATATTCCTGTACAGCGTGGTGAAACGAAGCTGGATTACTGCGCAATCTGTGGCGCTTACACGCGTTTATAAATCACTTAACAAACACCAATGATACATCCCACCTGCTGAGCGCTGTTCCAGGCGGTTAACACGGATGAATTAATTTCATCCTCACCACAACACTTCAAAGTGGGCAGAGTAATCCCTTCTGCTCTGCTCTACAGATGAGGACATTAAGGATCAGGTAGGTTGAAAAACTTGCCTGAAGTCACATAGCAATTGGCAAAGTCATGGTTTGTACCCTGGCAGTCTGACTCCGGTGCCATGCACTTCACCACTGGGTGGTGAAGCCTGAATTCACGCCATTCCCGGCGGCAGGAGAAGCCCTGAATTCACGCCATTCCCGGCTGCAGTCCAGGTGCCCATTCCCCAGCTATGGGGCAGCGGGCCAGGGCAGGCAATGCGTCTAAGTCTCAGTTTCCTCATTTATAAACTGAGCTATTTTCTGAATTCCTTAGGATTGTTATAAGAATTAGATGACACAATGTATGCAAAAATCTCTGCAAACCGTAACTTGCAATCCAGGGAGGAAGCATGAAAGGGCTAATTAGTGATCAGTGAAGCCTAGCATGGGGTTGGCAAACGGTTTTCTTGTGAAGGGCCAGGTAGTAAATATTGGAGGCTCTGCAGGCACACCGACTACTGAGCCCTGCTATTGCAGCACGAAAGCAGCCAGGCATTACATACATGGATGAGCACGTCTGTGTTCCAGTAAAACTTTATAAAAACAGGTGGTGGCTGGATTTGGCTCTTTGCCTAGAAGGATTGCAGTGGGATGGAGCTGAGAGATGGATGCTCTTCAGTGTCCTGAGTGCTATAGGTAGGGCTTTGGCTAAAGCTCCAGAGAACAGGGAGTACTTGTCAGATTTGCAGGCAGTGTTTCAGCTCTCTGTGCCCCCAACTTCTACCTGGCTCAGGCGTGGTCAGAGGTATCACCCTGGGCAGTGGAATCTTCCATGGGGAACTCAGGGCGTCAACTGGCTCTTGATCCCTTCTCCTCCCCCTCCTCTGGGGTCTGAGGTGAGTTAGAGGTGCCGTCTGCAGGAGAAGCTCTGATGGCTAGGGCGGCCCAACAGAGCTGAGGTAGGTGCAGGGAAAGTGCAGTAACCTGCTCAGGTGTGTGTGGTCTGAGTCTAAGGAAGAGGCTGGGGGGACTTCAAATGACCCTGACTCACCTCCCAGGACACAAGGGGTGAAATGCGTGCGTGGGCTGGCCAGCCCTTGGTCATGTCCTCTGGGGAACTGCATGCGTGGCAGCAGGCTACGGAATGGGGACTATAGGGACATAGTTGGGACACTGGCTCCAACATGATTGATGGCACAGGCTGATTGGTAAAAATAAATGACAGATGTCCAAGTCCAGAGCCAAACAGATCCAGCAGACTGCAATACCTGGCAGAAACCAGTGTGCTGACATCTAACTGGGATCACTGACAAGATCTGCCTTTAACTTGAAACAAGACCAACAAAGCCAGTGACACTGACATGCAATGGGGGAGCCCCTACTAGGCAATGGTTTCCTTTGAAAGAGATCTGGGGTTGAGTGAGGAGGAGATCTGACCTGATCGTTGAGGGCTGCATGGTATTCTATCATTTGGATATAGGGTCCTGTATTATGAGTCTCACTAGAAAGTCTCATGAGAGGCTGGGTGCTGTGGGTCATGCCTGCAATCCCAGCACTTTGGGAGGCCGAGGCAGGCGGATCACTTGAAGCCAGGAGTTTAAGACCAGCCTGGCCAACATGGCAAAATCCCATCTCTACTAAAAATACAAAAATTAGCCAGGCTTGGTGGAGTGCACCTGTAATACCAGCTACTCGGGAGGCTGAGTCAGGAGAATCTCTTGAACCTGGGAGGCAGAGGTTGCAGTGAGCCAAGATTGTGCCACTGCACACCAGCCTGGGTGACAGAGTGAGACTCCATCTCAAAAAGAAAAAGAGGCCGGGCGCGGTGGCTCACACCTGTAATCCCAGCATTTTGGGAGGCTGAGGTGGGCAGATCATGAGGTCAGGAGATCGAGCCCATCCTGGCTAACACGGTGAAACCCCGTCTCTACTAAAAATACAAAAAAATTAGCCGGATGTGGTGGTGGGCATCTGTAGTCCCAGCCACTCGGGAGGCTGGGGCAGGAGAATGGTGTGAACCCGGGAGGCAGAGCTTGCAGTGAGCCAAGATCACACCACTGCACTCCAGCCTGGGCAACAGAGCCAGACTCTGTCAAAAAAAAAAAAAAAAAAAAAAAAAGGAAAAGGAAAAGAAAGTCTCGTGAGAATTTAAGCTAATATCAGCATCCATGGTGACAGCCCGGCACACTCCCCCTTGGCTAGGCCACCCCAGGAGTGGTGTCTAATTCTGTTGACGACTCACACTTGGAGCCTGTCGGGAGGATGGCCATTCTGTTGAGGCATTCAGTTTAGTCCTTCCATTAATTGAGTACCTGCTACAAGCAGCACATGATGGTAGACAGTGGGAGGACAGCGGTGAACAAGGTGCGGTGCCCTATTATGAAAGAGCTCTCCTTGACTAGAAGAAGAGCCGGCACAGAAACCAATCATTGCAATACAGCATGGCGAGTGTGAAGACCAGGGCACAAAGACACAAAGGTGGAGGAACTGGGTTCGCTTTCCTTGGTGTTTCCAACTCGCTGATGAGCAATCGTGAGAATGAGAACACCTTGTTATGATTCATTCCTGAAAGAAGAACTAGAAATTGTGTGGGAAAGTCAAGGTGGACAAGGAAGAGGTTTCTGTGACTCTTGTTTTTTGGGAAAAGCACAACACCATGTCTGTCTGGGAAGTCGAGGGGGAGGTTGTAGGAGACACCCACTGAAGCTAAGCATCTCAGGGCCATGGGTGGGGCCATTGCTGGCTCCATCGCTCCCTCCCCTAAAGAGCTACAATCCTGGAAATGCTGTTCTGTTCCTGTTTCTTGGCTTACTGAGCCCTGTGCTGTCACGGTACCTCAAGGACCTCTCCAACAATGTCTCCAGGCTTCCCTGCGTGTTTATTGGAAACATGTGCATATGGACACATACTGCACTGAGCCCAGTTCTGTTTATAGACAAGGTTACTGGGTGCTCAGGCTAAACAAGTAGGTCTCTAATCCGTTGCTATTCTGAAAGCAAACTGTCTCTGATTGTGGGAATAATATCATCAAATATTTCTGGAGCACTTTTTTTTTTTTTTAAAGACAGGATCTTGCTGTTACCGAGGCTGGAGTGCAATGATGCAATCATGGCTCACTGCAACCTTGAACTCCTGGGCTCAAGTGATCCTCCTCCCTCAGCCTCCTGAGTAGCTGGGACTACAGGTGTATATCGCTATACCTGGCTCATTTTTTAATTATTTGTAGAGAAGAGGTCTCACTATGTTGCCCAAACTCATCTCAAACTTTTAGGCTCAAGCAATCCTCCTGCCTCAGCCTCCCAAGAGCTGCGATGATAGGCATGAGCCACTGTCCCAAGCCTACTGAGTACTTATGTGCCGGGCACTAAGAGAGTTTTAATTTTCATGTATTATTTAATTAAATCCTCACAACAGCCCCATAGGGTAGGCACCACAATCACCCCATTGTATAGATGAAAAAAACCAAGTCCCTTGGAGGTTAAATTATTTGCCTCAAAATGATAGAGCCATTCCATAGCACAGCCTGGATTTGAACCCAGAAGTCTGGCCTCAAAGTCCATATCCTGAAGAGAATATGGCTACTCCCAGAATGCTTGAAAGACACAGAGAACAATAGAAGTATCATTAAGCCCATTGTTTTTCAGACTACAGCTTTTATCCTATTCATGAATTATGAAATAAATGAATGAGTTGTGATCGTTTAAAAAAAAAAACAAATAGAGTAGAAAGGCATTACAAATGTAAGTATTATCTCAGCTATGCTTATATGTGTGTACTGGTTGTGTAGGTCATGGTAAAAAACGTTTGAGACCACCGATCTTGCCCAATTTGCTCACTTTACAAATGGGTAAACTCCCATTCAGACAGCAAAGTGATGTTTCCAAGGTTACAGAGCATTCATAGATAACCTGGGGCTAAACCCCAGGTTATGCTATCAAGGTTAATTGACTGCAAAGAAAACAAAGAAAAAGTAAGAGTGATGATGCTCTAATAGTGGTAATACTAGTGCCAGCAGTAACAATAACAATAACTACTACTCCAAATCTCATGTGGAAATCGGATCCCCAATGTTGGAGGTGGGCCTAGTGGGAGGTCTTTGGATCATGGGGGTGGATCCCTCATGAATGTCTTGGCATCCCCTTCATGGTAATGAGTGAGTTTTTGCTCCATTAGTTCATGCGAGAGCTGGTTGTTTAAAGGGGATGGACCTCCCCCTTTCTCTCTCTTGCCACGTGACATGCCTACTCCCCATTTGTCTTCTGCCATGACTGGAAGCTTCCTGAGGCCTTACCAGAGACCAAGGAGATGCTGGTACCGTGCTTGTATGGCCTGCAAAACTGTCAGCCAAATAAACCTCTTTTCTTTATAAGTTATCCCATCTTAGGCATTCCTTTGTAGCAATGCAAAACAGACTAATATAGGGAGTACACTGATTTCCCCCATTTTCAGAGAAGGGAGCTCTTGGCCAAGTGCCTCAGCCAATGTCTCATAGCTGGTGATAGAGAAGCCAGGGTTCAAGCTCAGACAGGCTGGCTCCAAAGTCCCTACTTGTAACCAGCATGAAGTCTACATGGTCCTGCCTGTCTCAATATTCTTCTTAAATGCTATGATGTCAATGCAGTACATAACATGCTAGATATGTGTTAATATAGTTAATCACACACCTGCCACTTCTACTAGCTAAATGTCCCTGGGTAGCAATTCCATATTCATCTCAAATAAGTACTTGGTAAAACTGAAATACTCATCTTTCTTTTTCTACAAATATTTTCTAGATTCCCTGGTCTCTGTCATTCATTCACATATTAAAAACATCACACATTTGAAGAATGAAATAGAAAAGGCGGAAATTTTGTAAAGATAAAACTGTATATAACACCCTTCCTTGTTCCATAAAGAATTAAGGCAATTCACAAGGATACATTAACTACACTAAGATGAAAGTAGATGAGATCCAGGTAAAGAAGATCAAGCAGAGAGACCCCGAATGAAGCCAGGAATAGAGACTAACACAAAAATGCTTTCCTTAAAGTCTCTACACTTGCTGCGGGTGGACCACAATTCTGTCCCCAGATTTTTGTTTTAATGACCTTCAAATTCACATATCACCATACAAGGGATGACAGCTGACTCTTAAGTTTGTGTTAGTTACCTCCTTGAAAGTAATTTTAAAGACTTTCAGATTCACAGTCTCCATAAGGTGAAAACAAATTCCTCAAGGAACACATAACTCCTTCTGTGACTGAGACAGAAAATAATTGGTGCATGCATCCTCTGAGGACAGCATTGTGTAATGCAAGAAATAACATCCTCAACATCATTTTTACAATAAGCACAAGGGATGAAATTTCACAGGGTTGTTTCTGACAAAGTGTCCCAATAAAGGATGATGGCATTGCGCTCCTATTCCCAAGATGCGTGATAGAATCAGGAAGCTACAGTGTAGATGGACACAGGCTCTGAGCATATTACTCTTTCCTGCAAAGTCCAGGGACAGACTTGCTTGAAACAAGGTGATCCAAAAAAGGGATACTCTGTTCAAAGCCAGGTGGATAACTCTCCCCAGGCCCAGGCCTTCCCCGACCATTCCAGCCCTCAGGGATTGGGCTCTCCTTTGTATAATTTGGCAACAGCAGAAACTACGTCACATTGCCCTACAGTGGGTGTATGTGTTTATGATTTTAAACCCTCCTGTGCAGGGACTACATCTCATGACATTTTATTCCTAGGGCTTATCCCTTTGCCCTGCACCCACTGAACACTCATGCACAAATTCAATGCTTGTTGAGGATGCTGACGACAATGACCGACTGGTACTGTTAGAAAATAACTAAATTAAGGTGCAGGAGGAGCCCATATCTCCCCAGGGACTCTCCCTGTAGACCAGTGGTCTTGCTACATTGCTGCGATGCTACAGCCTCACCTCACATTCGAATCCCAGATCTTTTCACTTCCCCTTTCTGCTGTTTCATTTCCACAGTGAGAATTCAGACTTATCTACGGAACTGTCTCAGGAAAGAGAAGAAGAGATCGTTCCTAATGAACACACCCAGTCACCACAGTGACTGCCCAGAAGAGTCATGGATAAGACTGAACTCTCTCCGACTCTTTAATTCCATCGCAAAGGACATCTTGCCTGAAGTGCTGGATTGAGGACCCCCTGGCCACATGACTAGGCAATCTCAATTCTTTAGTTCATAAACTTAAACCTGATTGTATTGTCCAGAAATGAATTGGGAACAGAATGAAAACATAATAGGGAACTGTCAGCCAAGGTAATAATCAAAATATGTTGAAGAGATAGGAAAGCTTAGAGGAACTGGGGGTAGGAGGAGTCTCTTGCCATCTCCTTGGGAGATGATGAAAGGCTGTGAGCTTAGGGAACAGAACCCAGTGACAGCATGGGATTATCGGAGTAAAGCTCCCAGGAGGACACTGGTCAGGTTGGATGGTGGGCAGAATCCAATTGATAGAATAATTTGGGTGGTGGTTGGATTAACCTTCAAACAGGTAAACTTAGATAATGCATAAATGTGAGGTACATGTTTGCCTTTTACTTTCAATATTTGGGCAAGAAGATGAATTGAGAGAAGTCCTATGTGGGGCTTATAAGACTCATATTTGGTGTAGTTTGATTATAAATTTGTCACACTGGGAAACAGTAAGAGTAAGCATTTGCATGCTGAGATGTTGCCAATCCAGTATTCAGATATGGCGCTGGGTTGCAGTGGATAATTTTGTCATCCAGTTGTAGGAGCTATGAGATTTGCATTGACAAGGAGGTTTTAAGAATGGTTTAAATGGATCTCCTGTGCAAGGTGACCTCTCTGGGCACAGACAGTGAGTTCTACCCAAGAAGGAGAAGCCCTCTCCCATGGCAGGTCACCCAACAGAAGGCCAGGCAAGCTCTTTTTTACACTGGACCATGGATCTCCCCACACCCCTGATCTTGGTATCTCTGAGAAGGAGCATCGCTGAGGTCTTCAATCAGGCAATCTAAAGAAATCTCCCTAAGATCAGATAGAGCCTCCTTAAAGAACTTCAGACTTGTCCACCACCTTGCCAAGTCCCCTTCCTATGCCACCCTCACCAAATCTCCCCCAGAGGCCAACATGATTCTCCAGACAAGAATCTGGGGAGGTAACAGCGGCCACACACCCAGGGCCAAGAGATCAGGTATGACACTGTTGCACCAGCTCTGTCCCAATCTACCCCAAATTTTTGTTCAACACAGGCCGTGTGGCATCCAGAAACTTCAGGTTCAAAGAGAATTATAATGATCAGAAAAATGCTGGAACAATTGAGGTATGGCAACATTTTTATTAGATTGGGAAACCATGTTCCACCCTCCTTTCTGAAGCTTCCAGGACATCATTATAAACCTCATCCAATCTCCAAGCCAGGAGAAAGCCTTTTTTTCATCATACTGGACAGCACTACTTGTTAGCAAACTGTCCTTTATTTTGAATGGAAATTTGTCTCCTAATAACATCCACCCGTTGGTCCTAGCGCTGCCTTCTAGGGTCACATAGAGCATGTCTACCCTTTCCACATGGCAGCCATCCAGACACCAGAAGAGAACCGTCACTCCACTGCAAGTCTTCTCTTCCCCAAGAGATGATGCCCTTCCAGGACCTCCAGAGGCTGGCCCCAGACCCCCCCACCAATCTGGTCCCTCTCCTCCAGACCCCCATCTGTCACCTAAAAGTTCCTGTTCTGCAGAGCTTTTCTGCATCTGTCACCTAAAAGTCCCTGTTCTGGTTTCCTGTTGGGCTGGAATGCTTCCTAAACATTCCAGAATTTTGTTATGGTCCTGGCAGCCAAACCCACCAAACCAAGATCCCAAGCTCTCACCAAGCAGCCTGAGAACATGTTCAAATCCTCCTCTGGCCCACTTGGCCTGCGAGGGACCCTGCTGGCCCCTGTCCTCTGGTCCCAGGGATGAATCATGAGGTTCTCTCATTGTTGCTGTTGGCCGCCCCTCAGGTTGCTCATTGGTGGGACAGACTCCACCCCAATGTCTTTGCCCTGAGTGTGGAAACCTGAAGGTGCAGGCAGCATTGAACACCCCATTACAACACCCAAGTGACTAGTTCCGCTTGACAGAAAGTGAGTCAAGACCGGGGAGGTCCTGGCCATTTGCCTCGAAATTTCCAGCAAAAGGTCAGGTCATCTATCCGTAAGGGCTGGACCTCCAGATTCCTACCCTGGGCTTCACCCGAGGTCCCCTCCCTCAGTGCTCCAAGTCAGCTTGGCCTGGCCAGCAGCCTCGCTCCCACCATCCCCACTTGCTCCACGCAGCAGCCGCACCTCCCTATATGTGCCTGCTCTGTCACCATCACATTGGGCTACACCCCATCACAGTGCCCGCTGCATTCTGCCTTGAGGCGGGGCTCTAACTGCATGACCCTGTCTTGGTTCCTGGGTTGGAAGCTCCTTGAGAGAAGCCCCTGGGTCCTATTTAGCTGTGCCCCCAATCTTAGCATGGAGCCTGCTGCAAGGCAGGTACTCACATGAGACATGTCGGGTGGAAATAAACTGATCCCTCAGCCTTACTTGTGTCCAGTCCTACCTAACTCCATTGAGAAAGGTGGGAACTGAGCAGCCCTTCCTTTGAAAGGGAGTCAGGAGAAGACCACCACAGCCATCTGCTTCACCATCTGTCTTCATAGGGACGACCTATAGATGATGAGCTGGGGTGCTCACAGACTGGGGCCAACAGGCCCCTGTTCCATCCCTTCCTAAGTCCATGAGCTGTCCTTCTCCCTGGCTGAGAAAATGCTAGCCCTAGCCCATCACCTGCCCATCTCAAAAGATAGAAATTGGTAAGGAGAGCCTGGCTGAATTGGGGCAAACCTATTCTGCCTACAGTAACTGCAAAGGGCAGCAGGTTTACCAGGAAGGAAAGTGCCTCGCAACTATTTTCATGGCACCCCAGGACCAGAAGCTAAGACAATGCCCAGCCTTCTCAGTGCAAACCATATCTCAGAGGCCCAGGGAGGCCCAGTGTAATGCACAATGTCCCACAATGATGCAGGAAAAGTCAGAAGCCACTCCCAGCAGCTAGGTCTCTACTGCTAGACTCTTCAATTCCGCAAGCTCACATAGCCCCTGCTGGCTACTCCCACGCAAAATAAGCAATACTACTGAAGAGCTTCTTCCTTCTTCCTCTGTGGTTTGCATGGTGACAAGGGCAGTGTTTGGGCTCATGACAGTGGGAATGAAGAATGGAAACTCCAGGTCTTCCTTCCTCATCCCAAAGACCAGGACAAAAATAAACTGCTCTTACCTGCTAAGATGAAGATGCCCACAAGAATCAGGAAGACCAGCAGGTAGAGCCCCAGGACAGCATGCTTCAGCGCCGACAGGGACCCCAGCTGGGTACAGCAGCTGCTCGCCCGCCGTTTGTGACATGGACCTGGACAATAAGGGTAAGAAAAGGAAGGAAAGAAGACACTTAAAAACCCCATAAACTCTTTTCTTTTTTGGTCTCATCTCTCCCTGATGCATGCAGATGTTCATGTTGAACTTCTCACATCCCTTTTGCATGTCTAGAATGCAACCACCTGATGGGGAGCCTTCCAGGACCATCACATTCAGCCTCTACCTCTCCTCCCACTCTCTGTGTTCATGACCAAGCCAGATCACATGTCCACAGCTCACATGCTCACACAAACCAACTCTTCTTGAGCTAGTTCAAGCAGCAGAAAGACCTTGGATTAGTCTTGGATATGTGGCCTTTACAAAGTGTCATCGTCCCATGGGATCCAGGGAACATGAAGAGAAATTAAAACAGAAGTTGCAAACTCCAAACTTCTACAGTGGCTGGGGAGGTATGGGAAAGAGGGAAATGGGCCCAGCGGGACTATGGGGAGGCCAACAGCACATGCCTGCTCTGGCAGAGGCTACTATGCAGGGATGAGGGGTGGGTGTGGCCAGATACAGAATTTTCTACATCTATTTTTAAGTATTGGCAACTAATTCATCAAACACAAAACACTGGGGAGTGTAAACAAAACACATTTGTAAGCCAGCTATGACCAGCTTGCAACCTTGCATTTAGATTTGCTGGAGAACACAGTAACCTCATCCTGTGACACTCCTCAAATTCTGCTCAAAATGGAATAGGGAAATATCATTGCTGCAGTGGCCTTTTGGGCCATGTAATTCAACCCCTTTGGTGTACAGATAAAGAATGTCAAATGTTAGCGGCAAATCCGGCCCCAGGACCCACGTTGATCTTTTAGCTGAACTTGTCCTTCAAGGCAGCCTTCTCAGACGACCCATGCAGAGGCTTACTGACCTCCACCTGCTCTGTTGACTGAAAGTGGAAAGAAGGGATCCTCTCCCCGATGTCAACAGGGCATGTAGGAATCACCAGGGTGGCGGGGGGGGGGGCATTAAAAAATGCATATCCCTTTAATGCTTGTTCCTTACCCCCTGTGGATGAGACCCCTCTCCAGAAGGACTGTCCCCACTTCAAGAGTGTCACTAACTAAGGCCAGGCGCGGTGGCTCACACCTGTAATCCCAGCACTGTGGGAGGCCAAGGCAGGTGGATCACTTGAGGTCAGGAGTTCAAGACCAGCCTGGCCAATATGGTGAAACCCCATCTCTACTAAAAATACAAAAATTAGCTGTGCGTGGTGTAGTGTGCTTGTAATCCCAGCCACTTGGGAGGCTGAGGCAGGACAATCACTTGAACCTGGGAAGCAGAGGTTGCAGTGACCTGAGATCACACCACTGCACTCCAGCCTGGGCATCACAGTGAGACTGTCAAAGGAAAGGAAAGGAAAAGGAAAGGAAAAAGGAAAGGAATGGAAAGGAGAGGAGTGTCACTAACTGGAGTGGGCACCAAAAGGTTGTTGAGAGGCTAAAATTGATATTTAGAAAACATCTTGAAGGATGGTGCCATGTTTGCAGTTCCTTCATAGGTTTCCATTTGCAAGGAGGTACCTCAAAGGTTATATATCACCTCCCAGGTATCATTACTACCTCCTTGGCCTCAGGAGGTTTTATGACCACAAGGGAAATGGTGGTGACTATTGGTACCGTAGGATCCACACAGCCCTGGTTCCCCAGAGGTATTGTTATATAAGGAACATTTTCCCACTCATTGACTTCGTTTTATTACAAATACTGCTGTTAAACCAGCTAAACAGAGCTATTACATAATATTTCTATAAGACATTGGGTGCAGTGTCAAGCAAGTTGTCAAGTACAAATCCAATGACCATTCTCATTCGTCCTTACATTAGCAAGTTTTGAAGAGTTGAGCTGATTTTCTGCTAAGACAAAATAGAGCACATCTTTCTAACTCACCCTAAACCTTTCCTGGGATTTTCCATCCCTTACCATACACTAGGCTCTACAAAGGGTTTTGCTCCTAAATATGTAGGCTCCTGGTAGCATTTCTTTTTTTTTCCTTCTGATGAGAGCCACTAGCTGTCTGGTTGCAACTTACCAGAGGAAAGTCTGTTCCTCTCAAGAGTCAGAGTGGGAGGAATAGAAAAATATTATACAAATACTGGTTTCGTTCTCATGGTGGTAGTTTCAGCTCTCCTGCTTTGAGCCCTGCTTCCTCCTTAGCCTCATGACAGAATAGGAGGAGGAAAATCACACAGCCATGAAAACAGTTAACTTGAAGTTTGCCTTTGTCATCTGCATATGTGTTGCTGGTTCACTGTAGGAGTGCGTCAACGTGCAATGATGTCACTCTATTTTTTTTCCCATAAAAAAGAATAGTTCCCTTGCCCTCTACCTGAGGCTATTTAATAGCAAGCACCTGCTTGTGACAGGTGCCTTAGTCAACCAACATGCAGAACACAGACCTTCCTCTGAGACAGCTTAGTTCTTTCAGCAAGACTTTGTTACTTTGTGCGTTAAACCAAGTCTATTTTAAATAGGACATAATGAGGGTTTCAAATAGAGGTTTCCCACGAATGGTTAGACAAGCAGAACATGAATGGTCTGGCAAGACCCTTAGAGAATCTGATTGCAAGGGAAAGACGACAATTTAAGACAAGTCGCAAAGGCTGCTCAAAACACATTTATGGACTTTTTTTTTTCCAGGTGGCAGAAGCGTGTTAGCTGGGTAAACCCTTCAAATTATTTAAACTTAGCGGAAGGTTACAAACACTCCAAAATGATCCTAACAGCAAAGTCAGGGCAAAAAGTATGTCTACTTTTTTGTTAAAAAAATTTTAAAAATTTACTATCAAGCCATGACAAGACATGGAGGAATCTTAAATGCATAATTAACTCAGTAAAATAAGCCAACCTAAAAAAGCTACACACTGTATGATTCTAACTATGTGATAGATATTCTGGGAAAAACAAAAGTATGGAGGCGGTAAGAAGATCAGTGGCTGCCAGGGATTGGGAGGGCAGGAGGGATGAGCAGGCAGAGCACAGGGGATTTTCAGGGAAGTGAAACTCCTCTGTATGATACTGCAATGGCAGATGCATGCCATTAGACATTCGGCCAAACCCACAGAATGTTCAACACCAAGAGGGAACCCTAATGTAAACGATGGGCTCTGGGTGATAACGATGTGTCAACATAGGCTCACTGATTGTAACAAATGCACCATGCTGGTGGGGACGTTGACAGCGGGGGAGGCTGTGCACGGGGAGGTGCAGGATATATGGGAATGTTCTGTACTTTCCATTTGCCTTTGCTATAAACCTGACACTACTATTAAAAAACACAGTCTATTAAAAATAAAAGTAGAGCTTTTGACTTAAGGATTGTAGGGGTAAAAACTTTAACAGGTATTTATGGAACACCCACTGTGGAAAGCCCCACTCTGGTAGCCAGCCTTCAAAATAGACCCCACGATCCCAGCACCTTCTGCAATCAACCCCCTTCCACGTTGTACCAGGGTTGGTCTGTGTGACCAGTAGAATATGGCAGAAGTAATGGTGTGTCACTTCTGAACTGAGACAAAAGACACACAGCTTCCTTCTGGCTCAGTCTTTCTCTCTTGGAATGTTTGTTTGAGGGGAAGCCAGCTGCCATGTCATGAGCGCCCACAGAGAGGGCTTTGGCTGACAGCCATGTAGGTGAGTGAGCCTCTAAGCAGATCCTCCCACCATGTCAAGCCTTCAGATGATGGCAGCCTGGACAATATCTTTACCGCAACCGAGGCAGGAGGCAAGATTCGACTTTAGAGGCAGAGCTCAGAAACCAGACCAAACTGAGGACTAGCTAAAAAAAGGAATGGGGCAGGAGCAGCTTTTCATAAGACACACCCACCAAAGTGCCATGTTGTTTACCATTGCCATGGCAACACCCAGATGTTACCACCCCTTTCTACGGCAACATGACAACCCAGAAGTTGCCACCATTTTTCTAGAAGTTTCTGCATAAACTGCCCAAAATTTAACTATAATTAAAAATGGGCATAAATAGGACTGCAGAACTGCCTCTCAGCTGCTGTTCTGGCCACACTGCCTATGGGGTAGCCCTGCTCTGCAGGGAGCAGCACCTCTGCTACTGCCATGCACTGCCCCTTCAATAAAAGTTACTAACACCACCGGCTCACCCTGGAATTCTTTCCTGGGCAAAGCCAAGAACCCTCCAATTTTGGGGCTTGCTCCTCCTGCATCACAACCTCTTGAGAAAGCCTGAGCCAGGGCTACTCTGCTAAATTGCTCCCAGATTCCTCCCAGATTATATCGACATATGTGCGTACAACATTTTTAATCTGAAAAAATTAACAAAATTTTGGCTTAAAAAAAAAAAAAACACCCATGACTTCCTCAGAAACTGCATGAGGAATACATTTGTTTTATGCTGCTCAGTATTGGGGTAATTTGTTACGCAGCAATAGATAACTAATACACTTTTGATAGGTGCTGGGAAATACAAAGATGACACACTGTGGGAGGGAGAGACTTTGTCAGCGTCATTCACTTCCAACTGAGTAGCTCCCAGGCCAGTGCCTGGCACATAGCAGATGCTCAAGATATTTGTTGAGGGATTAAGATGCGGCCACTGCCTTTCAGACGCAGCCACAGGAGGGGAAGATGATGCGTAAAGGGTAACTTTAACACAGGGAAGAATGAGGTCAGTGCAGAAGGGAGCGGTGACACATGCAAAGTGCTGCCTGCACAGGTGGCGATGCATTCGGTGCCACAGGTAGTCACAGAATCTGCATGGAGGAGGCCACAATTCACCAGTGCGTGAAAGACAGCCCTTTCTAGATGGGCTGAATTCTGTTCTCTTTCTCTTCACTTCATAGTGCAATGTACAACACATATAAATTTGAAAACAGTGACTTTAAGGAGCAAACAGTCTTCCTCTGTGTGAACCATCTACAGGAAGTACCAGACAAAGCTGTTCATGATTAACAGGTTGTCTGCAGACACAGGCACACACAAGACCAGAGCGCTGGAGAAAATGGTCGACAACCACCACGACAACAGGAAGAAGAAAAACTATCCCAAGCTCAAACAGAATCCCGAGAAAGATTTTTCCATTTTGCAGTGGCCTCCAGAAGTGAGGGTGGCATGTGGAGGTCAGGAAGCCAAGAGGTCTGGAGAGGGCAAGGCCAGTGGCTCTGAGCAAATAAATAGAAACAAACAGTGACTTGCCAGAAGAATCCAGAATGCCAGGCTGGGAGACGTTGTTCATCTCAGTGTGGAGCACGTGGCTGCTTGATGATTGCTAGGAGCAGCAGAGATGGTCTCCTCTCTGTAGGCATCCTCCCCTGCATACAGCCTGCACAATCTTGCCATAGCTGCGTGTCCCTGGGCTATTACTTTCTTAACATCACTCGACTTAAATATATTTAAACTTAAATTTCTTTGGAAGGAAACTTCATCACCATAAGTGGAAAATTAGTAGCTTCCTATTATAAATTAAAATAGATACTTGGCTGGGCCCGGTGGCTCATGCCTGTAATTCTAGCACTTTGGGAGGCCGAGGCAGGTGGATGACCTGAGGCCAGGAGTTCGAAACCAGCCTGTCCAACATGGTGAAACCCCATCTCTACTAAAAATACAAAAATTAGCCAGGCATGGTGGCAGGTACCTGTAACCCCAGCTACCCAGGAGGCCAAAGCAGGAGAATCATTGGAACCTGGGAGGCAGAGGCTGCAGTGAGCCAAGATCCTGCCACTCTACTCCAGCCTGAGTGACCAAGTGAGACTGTCTCAAAAAAAAAAAAAAAAAAAGACACCTAACTATTAAAATAACAGATTCATACCTGTGTATCAAAGGTATCTTGAACACCACTATGCTGTATGTTGCCACATCCTAGGAAACACTGACTTTAATGAAAGTAACTAAGTCACAGTTCAGTGACATGTTACAAGAAGTTGATACACACCAAGGAAATTTCATTTATAGAGAAGCAAAACCAAATTTTAGATGTTCAAGTTTTAAAATGGTCCAGGCCAGGCACACTGGCTCATGACTTAATCCCAGCGCTTCAGGAGGCTGAGGTGGGAGGATTGCTTGAGCTCAGGAATCTAAAACCAGCCTGGGCGGATTAATGAGACTCTCTCTCTACAAATTTTTAATTAGCCAGGGATCGTGGTTTGTGCCTGTATCCCAGCTACTCAAGAGACTGAGGTGGGAGGATCACTTGAGCCCAGGAATTCAAGGTTGTAATGAGCTATGATGTCAACACTGCACTCCAGCCTGAGTGGCAGAGCAAGACCCTGACTCCAAAAAGAGAAAAAAGTTCTAGAAGGTAGTATGTTAAGAATTAAGTACCACTGAAAGAACCATGTCAGAACCTTGCACGCATCTTTCACTCCATCCTCATTATCATCCATTACCTCTTTACCTCTCTGGTGATCCCACTAGTCTCTAAGGTTCTTTGAGGCGAGGTGTGTCTCCCCGTCAGCCAGTGAAGAGCAAAGCAAACACATGTAAACAAGAGTTATTTTTGTGGCAAAGACTGTCTCTTACATTTGTCATATGCAAATAATTGATAAATTCTAATTGGCTAGAAAAACACATTTTTGGAGCAAACTTTTGGTCTGAAAAAATAAAAGCTGGGGCCGGGTGCAGGGCTCATGCCTGTAATCCCAGCACTTTGGGAGGTTGAGGTGGGCAGATCACTTGAGGTCAGGAGTTCGAGACCAGCCTGGCCAACATGACGAAACCCCATCTCTACTAAAAATACAAAAATTAGCCAGGCTTGGTGGTGCAGGCCTGTAATCCCAGCTACCCGGGAGGCTGAGGCAGGAAAATCACCTGAACCAAGGAGGCGGAGGTTGCAGTGAGCCAAGATCGCGCCACTGCACTCCAGCCTGGGCGACAGAGTGAGACTCTGTCTCAAATAAATACACTAATTAATTAAAAGTTGGGCTTTCTTTGCATACCCAGGGCCTCTGATTGCTTCTTTGTGCCCATGCAGGTAAACTGTAGAAGGTAATCACCGGAACGGAATTGCTACTTTACTTCTGGCTGAGAGTCAAAATCACACGTGGAGCTTCTTAGTCATACCAAGGCCTGAGCCTGCCCCAGATGCTCACTCTCTCATTTAGTGGTGAAATCACAGATCCGTGGCACGGAGGCCGCAGCTCTTCAGCAAGGCATTTGTCATATCAAAAGGGAAGGTGAAGACACATTCTTGGCAAGCAAATGAAAAGTCTTACTAAGAGCTTGACTTTTGGGGAGAAAAAAATTCCTTGATTTCTTTTCAATAGGACACGTTGAAAATGGGGTTGTATCAAATGATTGTATTATTCCTAGAGGTAAACATTGTGAAGAGTTCCTCCTAAAACTGGGAGCAAGAATACCCCAAAGAGTTTTTGCTAAAACACTGCATCCTGGGGGTAGGGAGATGTTTGGCAGCGGAGATTAAAGAACAGAGAAGTTTATATAAAAACAACGCAACCTTGGCACGCTGAGCTGAGGATGAGCAGGGAGAGGGTCCCCAATGTCAGGCTACATTGTGGAGAGAACCTTGAACCTCTAGAGCCCCCTTTCCCTGTATTAAGCAGGTAGCATCTCTCACAGCGCTTTGGGGGAACAGCATGGGTTTGGGGCTCTGTGGAGGTCAATGCAAAGCCTGCCTCTGTCATGCATTAACTGTGAGACCATGAGCAAGTATTCCGGCAGTTCCCTTCATCAAAATATCCTTTCCTTGAAAAACTAGTATTTCAGTTTCTTAGTCATAATTTTAGAGCATTTTGGAGTTATCCAAATTTATTTCTCCTCTCCCATTTTAAAAGAAACTCACACATTGGATCTGATCAAAATGAGTGTTTATTTCCAAAGAAACTGGCTCTAAACATAAAAAAAAAAAAAACAGAGGGCAATGATTCCATTGTTACCTACTTGAGTTTTAACAGCAGCAAACAGTTTCTTCTTCTTGTCTTTGGTCCCACAGCTCATAAACAGCAGGTGGAGATAGGGTTTTATTGCTGGGAGGAACCTCAGAGCTCAGCTCATCCAAGGAGCTTCGTGAAACCCACCCAAGTCTGACTTCACGATGGTTACTCATCACTCACATTGCTCACTGTAACAGGCAGCCACAAATAACCTCTGTCTTTGAAGCTGCCACCACTCTCTGGCTTTCATGGGGACTCCATAAGACAGGGAAGGAAAGTATGAAGCAGGGGCACTGCCACCGAGAGCCACCCCCCCGAGTCCTGCCCGAAGTCACAGCGGACCCAGGGAGACAAGTGTCCCTGGAGCCTGGGAGGGTCCTCAACAACCGTGATGTTGTGAAGTCTATATCATCCTAGTCATCACCCTGAATCCTGGCACCAAAAAAAAAAAAAAAAAAATCTTCTAAAGCTCTTGGGATTTCCAGAGTCATAAGAGTGATTTTTGTATATTCATGAGCTGAGTGGGTCTGGGGACCCCCTAGATCGCCTCAGGATGGGGACTGGCCCCTGGAATGACCAAGGCAGGATGAGAGAGTTGGGACCTTCAGCCTTACCCCCCCAACCTCCAGGAAAAGAGAGGCTGAAGGTTGAGTTGATTATCCATAGCCAATGATTTAATCAATCATGCCTACATAATGAAGCTTCCATAAAAACCCAAAAGGGCTGGGTTTGGAGAGCTGGACGTGCAGAGGTTCCTGGAGGGCAGAACAGCTGGGGAAGGCATGGAAGGTCTGCACCCCTCCTCCCAGACCCACCCTGCGCACCTCTTCCCTCTGTTCATCTACACATCCTTTGTAATATCCTTTTCAATAAACCTGTAAATGTGAGTAAAGTGTTTCCCCGAGTTCCAGGAACCACTCTAGCAAATTAATCAAACCCAAGGTGGGGGTCCTGGGAACACCGATTTATAGCCAGTCAATCAAAGGAAGTGGGTGCAGGGTGGGAGCAGTCTTGTGGGACTGGGCCTTCAACCTGTGGATCGCAGGCTACCACCAGGTGCATCATATCAGGATTGAATTGAACCAGAGGACACCCAGCTGGCGTCCGTAGGAGAACCCACTTCAGAACTGGCTGTTGATGGAGAGAAATCCTTATCCATTTCGGTAACCTGAAGTGAAGCATTCTGTGTTGAGTAAGAGAACAGAAAAAACCATTTTGGCTTGTTTTTTTCCTCTCCAGAACAACCAACTAGGGTAGAGTGAACACCAGTGACCTCTGCCCTGCTGCATACCAGGCCTGAGTCCTCAGGGCAGACGGCCCAGCGAGGGCACCCGGGGTAGGAGCCTGGTCGTCCGCAGAGTCAGATGCTCCCAAGCCTTCTAAGTACAGGACAGCAGGGGAAGGAGAGACAGCCAGGGCTAATTCCATGCAGATTTCACAATGGTCTGGGACAGTTTCTCTTAGTACTTTCAGAGATCTGTCCATCTTGTCACTTTCACATAATGTTTGTTATTTTCCCTCCACCCCTATCCATGTCCCAAGTTACTCCGCATAAAAATTCTTGAGAACAATCAAGGGTGTGTGTGCTTGTTTTCGGGAAGGGATGCTGGTGTGTGTCTTCTTCTGCAGCGGGGGCTGAGGGGTAGAGAGAGGAAGCTGGGGGAGGGGAGGGCAGGGTGGCCAAGGTGAGCTGGTACACCACTGCAGCCACGTGGGAGAGAGCCTGAGAGCCCTCCAGGAAGAACAAGGGGTTCCTGGGGCTGGTGGAAGGTGCCACTATTCACGCCCCAAATGCACAGCACACAGATTAGAAGGAAAGCGGCATCAATGCACTGAGACTCAAGCAAGCAGCAGGCTCAGGGTTCTGCCTAATTTCAGGCCAAAAGACCCTCCCCTTATAGAGTGGCCCCAGCTCCTTGTTCAGAAGATTCCCAGTTCCCCTCCTGGCGCTTTTGTCAATGACAGTAAGTCACTTAAGATGTCTGCAAGTTGGAAGCCAGGTCTCAGCTAGTTCCATTTTTAAATCACTCCTCTTTCTGGGATGCTAATGCAACCTTCCGCCCACCTCCTGGTCCACTTTGGTTTGATGAACTGGTTTCTTCTCTGGGCAGAAACAAGTAAGTTGAATACACCTGTCTCACTCTCCCAGTGCCTACCGCCATTCAGTTGGAAGGGTGTCTGGCTTGGGAGACAGAAATGCTGAGAGCCTCCCCTGCCACTTGTAGGGGACTGAGTCATCCGTGTCCCTGAAGCCTCCAGCTCTGCTACCTATGCACGAAAAGCACAACAGGCCATGGCAGAGGAGGGAGCTCAGCAGATCCGGGCAAAGAGGATGGAGATGAGGTGCCCTAGGACTTTGGGTGCTCCTCAAAAAACTCCTCCCCACAAAACCTCACAGCCTCACCAGCAGTTTCTGCCCTGAGGCCACCCAGTAGGATCACTTGAGCCCTCAGTCCTGGCTTAGCAAGCCCCCCTGCCTTAGTCCAGGCTGCCACAGCAAAGTACCACAGCCAGGGCAGCTCATAAACACAAAGGTACTGCTCACAGTTCTGGAGGCTGGAAGTCCATGATCAAGGCACCGGCAGACCTGGTGTCTACACAGCCGCCCCACCCCTCACAGTATCCTCCCACGGCGGCAAGAGAGCGAGGGAGCCGCTGGGGTCCCTTTTATAAGGGCACTTATCCCACCCACGTGGGCTCCACCCCCATGACCTAATCACCTCCCAGAGGCCCCACCTCCTAATCCCATCACTTTGGGGGTTAGGATTTCAACATAGGAATTTGGAGGGGACACAAACATTCAGTCCATTGCACCTACAGAAAACCAGGACTCCCGAGGCCCCCCATCACCCACTGTTAACCCCAAACAGCTGTGTTTATCCTCCTTTCATGCTATCTCCCTCCCTGACTCCTGAAACCTTCCTGCATCGGCCCCTGGACTCCCAGCCGGTCAGCCGTGAAACCTCTCATTCCCTCAGTCTCTGCTGTAGGCATTTCTTCTACTTTCTTGTTCTAAATGAGACCTGCTTCCTGCCTGCCTGACCTTTCCCATGAGGACTTTTCTTTTCCCATTCTCCTCATACACCAGTCATATGCCAGGGCGGTAGATGTTTCTCTTTGCTTCCTTCTAGAACTTTCCCTCTCCCTCCTCCCTAAAAACCCCCAGCACTTGTGTTCACTGTCATAAGACTTGACAGCGCACCTCACCGTTAAGAGCCACCTGCTCCTCCCCTCCCGGGGTCCCTGTCGCTGCCCTGGCTCTCCTGATGCCCAGGTATCACAGGTATCACTCCTTGTGGCCTCCTTACCTAATTTCAGCCTCCCCAGCCTGGGCCATTCGCTTCGCGCACTGGAAACATGGCTGGCCCAAGCAGGGATGGACTCTGACTGTAAAAGACGCACTGGATTTTGAAGACTCAGCACGAGAGAAAAAAGTACATAAATACCTCAATAAACTTTATAGCAATGACACGTCAAAATGATAATATATTGGATATGCTGGATTCACTAACGTGCACTACTGTATTTCAGTTAGTTTCTTGTGTTTTCCTTTTTTTTTTTTAGGAGAGACAAAGTTTCACCATGTTGGCCAGGTTGGTCTCGAACTCCTGACCTCAGGTGATCCGCCCACCTCAGCTTCCCAAAGTGCTGGGATTACAGGTGTGAGCCACCGCGCCTGGCCAGATTCTTGTATCTTTTCACCTTTTAAGCTGGCTGCTAAGAACTTTAAAATTGCATGTGTGGCTCACCTTTCGTTTCTAGTAGATTCTGCTGCTCTAGAAAGGCTTTTCACCAATCACTGAAATCTAAATCCCACATTCAAATGTCCCACTTTATAAATGCTGTGGCTCATCTTATTTATTTATTTATTTATTTACTTATTTATTTTGAGACAGGCTCTCACTCTGTCACCCAGGCTGGAGTGCAGTGGTGTGATCACAGCTCACTGCAGCCTCGACCGCCTGGGCTCAAGAGATCCTCTGGCCTCAGCCTCCCAAGTAGCTAGGGCTACAGGCACGCACCACCACATCTGGCTAATTTTTAAAATTTTTTGTAGGTTGGGGGATCTCTCTGGGTTGCTCAGAGCTGGTCTTGAACTCCTGGCCTCCAGCAATCCTCCCATATCGGCCTCCCAAAGCACTGGGATTACCGACTTAGCTACGGTGCCTGCCCTCATCTTCTTAGTGCAGTCCCTCAGGTCTCTGACTCTGGGGTGCCCCAGCCTCCCACAGACCATGCATCCCACTGTCTGTCCACCCTCTCACACCCTCCTATCCTTGCTGGCCCTCTTATCCTACTCCACCCCAGGATCCACGTTATCAGGTCACACACTTCCACTCCTCGCTCTTGTCTTGCTTCCTCACACTTGCACAGGGAAACTCCAACCCTGGTCAGGTCTGACTCCACCCACACAGCTGAGCACAGATGGAAAAAGCAAACAAACAAAAAAAACCACACCCCTAAGCCAATGGGGCTGATTTAAACTCAGAGCCTAAAGACCCAGGGGCGCTGGCTGTCCCTGGGCTCCTGCCTTTCCCTCATCCCATCATGTCTCTCTCCCTCTCCCAGACGTGACTTCCCACTCGCTCCTCCTCTTCTCTCTAGGTTTCCTATTTGACAGAGAAAACAGAAGTACTGCTTAGAGCCCCATGGGCAGGCCCAGGAGCAGAAGCAGACACACTGAACGGACACAAGGGTACTCACACTAGGACCTCACATCTTTGGGGTGTGCTCTATGTACCCGTTTGGAAGGACTCAATGTGGAATAACTCACATAGCCCTTACAAAAGCGTATGAGACAGGGGCTATTGGGTTTCCCATTTCTTAGAGGAGGGGAAGCTGAGGATAAGAGCTTGTTCAGGTTTTCCCAGCCAGCACTCAGCAGAGATGGGGTCTGAGCCCAGCCTATTCAGCTGCAGAGCCTGTCTTTTTTTTTTTTTTTTTTTTTTTTGAGATGGAGTCACACTCTGTCGCCCAGGCTGGAGTGCAATGGCGTGATCTTGGCTCACTGCAACCTCTGCCTCCCGGGTTCAAGAAATTCTCCTACCTCAGCCTCCCAAGTAGCTGGGATTACAGGCGCACACGGCCACGCCACGCCTGGCTAATTTTTCTGTGTTTTAGTAGAGACGGGGTTCCACCATGTTGCCCAGGCTGGTCTCGAACTCCTGAGCTCAGGCAATCCACCCGCCTTAGCCTCCCAAAGTGCTAGGATTACAGGCGTGAGCCACCATGCCTGGCCCCAGAGCCTGTCTTTTTAAGCACCGCACAAAGCCATCCCCACAACAGAGAAGGACTTTAGACTTCAGCACTTTAGACTCAGGCATCAGAGCCGAGTGAGGCTGTGTGCGGGTCTGCACCAATAACGTGTCCACACCCTGAATTTCCTTCCCACTGAGTCACTTTTAGGTAACCTTGTACTTGAGCTAGCCTTGTGCTGGTCTGCAGTGGGAGGGAGGAGAGACGGGAGGACAGACCAGCTAGAGCAATGGTAAATTACAGAAGTCATGGGGCCCCGTCTCATGCCTCTTTGTGCCCCTTGCTGCGCACAGCACCTGCAGAGTCCCTGAATATATTTTGCTGCAAGATGAAGATGAAGAAGCGAATGAATGAGCAAGCAAGGAAGCAGAGGCCAGGAGCTATGAGAGCAAGGTCTGTGGGCAGGAGAACTGGGGGATGCCACGAGGAAAACTGCCCTGGCCACTCATCATCCCCTCTATTCCAGGGATCACCAGAAGCTCACCTGCCCACCCAGGGCTCTGACCTCACTGCAGGTCTCCTTCAAGCCCATCCACTCCAGACTGTACCAGGCTAGTGGGACAGGCCGGTGGCACCCCCCTCAGACCCTCCTCACTGCCCCCATCCCTGGAGTAATGCCACGGAGGAGATGGCGTGGCCCGGGGCTGGGGCTTTGGCTGAAGACGGGGAGGGGCAGCTCCAGTCCATGCCCATCTGCGTGGGAAGGAGCCCCGGTGCCTCTGTGCCCCTCCTTCCCTCTTCCTGACGTCTCCTGGAAACAGCAGCCTCCACCTGAGACAAGGAAACTCATCCCTTGGCTCTTCTGGTAGCAAACTTCAGGGGGCCCCAGGGAGCAAAGTGCCTCCAATCAGGATGACGAAGGGACAGACACACATAAGCCATAGAACCAGGAGCCCTTAGGACCCAGTATTTCTTATAGATTCTAATATTTGAGAAATAGGACTAAAGGAACTTGCTCAATTTCCTGGAGTATCTAGGCCTCATGAGAATCCCACTAGTAACCAGAACGCTGCTTTCTTCAGCAGAAGGCCAGGATCAGCCCGAAAACACTCTCCAGGCCAGGGTCCCTGAGAAGGGGCATGGGTGTTTCCTGGGAGGCCCGAGGTGGCAGCAGCTCCTTCCACCTCCTCATCTCTCCCTCTCTTTCTTCCCCACCTCCGCAAGCTTTGCAGGGGACTCCCAAAGACCAAGGAGGGAAATAAACGTGGATGGAGGGGCTACTGCGTGCAAGGCGCTTTACCCGGGTTATAGCACGTCATCCTCCCACAATGCCTGTGGGGTTAGTAACCTTATTCTCACTTTGCAGACAAGGACACTCAAGATTAGCGGGTCGGGGCCCTGGCAGAAACAGAAGGCTCCCTCAGATTAGGACACATCACAGGGTTTCACAAAAGGAATGTCTCAAAGGTGTGGCCAGGATGTGACCCGCACAAGGACAGAGCAGCATTCGTGGGCTGTAACCACCGTTGGGCCCAAAGGGTCAGGGATGGGAGCAGTTGCCAGACCTGGAACAGGAAAGCCCAGGTAGACAAGGCAGCTTTCAAGGAGCTGTGGTCTTTGGTGGAGGGACAGGAGCAGCCCTGGATGACTCCATAGGGCAGAAGCTGGAGGAGTAAGTGCTCTAGCTTCCCTGTCTCCCCTCACCCACCTCCTGCCGGGGCTCCCCAGTGAGTTAGAGCAAAGAACAGTGCACTGCACATGGGGATGGCAGGACAAACAGAACCCCCTGTACTGGGTCTGAGTTCACATGTGCAAGGACAACACAACTAGTGTGTGCACTATGGGTTCACACCCAGCCCTGACACACTGCAATGTAGGTCACCAAGCCACGCCCATCTTATAGAGGGACAGCCCACTGGGCAAGAGAGACCTGGAGCATGCCTGGCCACTGGCTCCCCCGGGGACCACAGACCTGTCTAACAGAGCCGTGCTCTCTGCTCTGCATGGCCTGTAGCTCTGAACTGGGTTCATAGCCCCCTCTCCTGCACCAGAGCCTGATGCTGCAACCTGTAAAGAGCGGTGACTCTTCCAGAGGCCCCAGCCAGCCCCTCCCAGGAAATCCATTCCCATCTTTGGGCAGCAGCCCAGCAGCCCAGCAGCCCAGCAGCCCAGCAGCCCTCAGCTGAGCCAAGTGAACCAGGGAGATCTGACGGATGAGAAGGTAGATGAGGAGGATAATTTCATTTTATGGGGGAGGAACACAGGAATTGGGAGGCCGGGCCTTGGGGCAGCGAGTGGCCCGGCTGCAGGACTCGGCAGCCGCCAGGAGCATGTGTAACTCATTACCCCCAGGTCCCATTTGCGGACACGGATGACGCCATGAGTGGAGGGGGCTGGGGCCGCGGGGGCGAGTGGGACTGCAGTATTTTTCTGACACTAACACCTCTCTCTGGCCCTCGGAAAGTGCTGTGGAGGAACCAGGCCCAGCCAGTCCCCACCCACTCCCAGCTCGGCCTCCTCCTCCACCTCCTGGCGCCAGACTGGAGAGGCCCCGGCTGCATATCAGGGAAACCAAGGCGGGAAAGAGGAAGGCGGGAGGGGAGGGAGAAGGGAGGCCAGACCACCGGTGTCTGGGGGTTCTGTTGAGAGGGTGGTGCGAGTGAGCATCCATCAGAGGCCGCCAGAGGCAGCTTGGCTCAGGAACCTTTCAGGTCCTATTTGGGCTTGGCCCTTCCAAGCAGGTCCAGTCCCTCAGGAGGACCCTTGGCTATTGCCCAGGATCCATGAGGTGAGGAGGACGGGGCCTTCCATCAACAGTGGGCCCCGAGGAGGACAGCAGTGACCAAGACTAAAGGGAGGAGGTAGATTCCAGAGGTGACCCCGCCTAGGCATGCAGAGAGGGGAGGCCCCAAAGGCATCAGAGAACAAGGGGTGCCTGGGGCACCTTGAAGGATGCAGGGACAGGACGAGCTGGAGGAGCTGGGCAAGGTGGCTGCTCAGGGAGGGGATAGAGGAACGAAGGCACCCAACAGTCCCTCCTCTTCCCATATCACCTGGCAAGTGAAGAAAGGGAAGGGATAAAGGCAGGGAGGGTGAAGAGAGATGAGGGGCGAGAAGGAAAGAGTGAAAAGAGCGGGTCCTGTGCAGAAGTGGAACGGCGGCTGTAGGAGCTGCTCTGCTTGGGGAGGGTCCCTTCCTCTGCGCTGAGGAAGCTCCCTGGGCATCGAGCCCACGCCCAGCGCATTCCCCACGGGTGTCCCCTCACCTCCTCTCTTGCTTTTCCTGCCCTTGCCTCTGGTGGGTGGCTGCAGGGAGCTCCTTTCATCTCCGGGCTGACCACCTGCCCAAGCCCATAAAAGAGGGACTCCTCAGCACTTCTGCCTCCAGGCAGTGCCTCCTTGTCCAATGGGTGAGCTGTTTGTAACCTGGCACTTCTTGTCCCTGTTTCTCAGATGGATGGGCAGGAGGGCGTGCGTGGGCGAACCAGGTGAAGGCTAGCGCCTAGACAGGGGCACTCACGCTTGCTGGCTGGGTGAGTGTCTGTTGGGGGTGCCAGCGGCCACATCGTGAACAGAGCTTTTCCAGGCTTAAGGCAGATTCTGCACTTGGATTCCCACGTGCCTCCTTGTCTATTTCCCCACTGGTTCCGAATCCAGAGGTGAGGGAGTCACTCCGTGGCACCATCAGCCCTACCCCGTGAAATCCCCATCCTGGGAAGGAGACTGCATCCCAGGTAAGGAGACTCAGAGTCTGGTTCCAGCTCCACCACTGACGACTTGAGTGGACTTACCATGTCATTTACCAACAATCACAAAGACTTCCTGGACACCTGCCACCTACAAGGTCCCAAAAGAATTCCAAGAGGAGCAAAACATAGTCCTGACCTCACGGGTCTCAGTGAAGATGAGACCTGCACTCCACAGCACATGGGCCATGTGAGCGGGACAGCTCATCACATCCCAGCAGGAACACCGGGGAGCCTGTGGGAGAGTGGACCTGGGGCCCATTAGGTCCCACTGCCAGGGAAGGCCGCATCTTACCTTCATGTCGGGCTGTACTTTTGCAATTTTGCCTCCACTGATCCCACTATCCCCACGGCCAGCCTCCAACAAGAAGGGCCGTCTCTCCTCCCCTCCTCCCACCTCTCACCCTCCATTGAAGGAGGAAGTTCTGTAAGGGTCTTGGAGCTTGTCCTGGGCCTCACACTTCACTGTCTTCATTTACTCAATAAGGGCCCAAGGGCAGCCCTGACTGGGTTCAGGGGTGCTGGCTCTCCCTTCCTTTCTCATCTCTTCCCACCTTCCCCCTCCTCCCTGCCTGGCCCCAACCCTCCCTCTTCCTCTCCCATTTCACTCCTGCAGAGAGGAGAACCAAAGATGCAGCAAAACCCTTTAGAAACAGATCAAATATGGCTTGAATTTCCCCAAGTCAAGCTCATCATTTTCCTCTCTGAAATGAAGGAAAGAGGGGAAAAAATCAAATTGGAAGCCCGCAAGCTTTGAAATCCCTGGCTTCATCTCAACACTCTACTCTGCCTGGGTTCCTCATGTTCCAGCCCCCAATCTGGAAGCCAGGAATGAAGACGGACCCAGAGAACTCGGCAATCAGGTGTAGATGGCGAATGCTTTGCCATATTTAGACTTCAAGAACCCCTCTGTTCATCCATCCATCCATTCATTCATTCATCCATTTATTCATTCATCTATCCATCCATTAATCCATCCATTCATCCATGCATCCATGCATCCATCCGTTCATCCCTTCATCCATCCATCCATTCATCAATCCATTTATTCATTCATTCATCTATCCATTCATTCATTCATCCATCCCTTCATTCGTTCATCCATTCATCCACCAATCCATCCATCCATTCATTCATCCATTTATTCATTCATTCATCCGTTCATCCATCCATCCATCCATCCATCTATCCATCCATCCCTTCATTCACTCATCCATCCATCCATCCCTTCATTCATTCATTCATCCATCCATTCACCCATCCATCCATTCATGTATCCCTCCCTTCATCCATCCATCCATTCATCCATTTATTCATTCATTCATCTATCCATTCATTCATTCATTCATCCATTCATCCATCAATTCATCCATTCCTTCATTCATCCATACATCCATTCATCCATTCATCCATTTATTCATCCATCCATCCATTTATCCATCCATCCATCCATCCCTTCATTCATCCATCCATTCACTCATCCATCCGTCCCTTCATTCATCCATCCATTCATTCATCCATTCATCCATTCATTCATCCATTCATCCATTCTTCCATTCATTCAAAAAATCCCTAGTGAGCACCTACTGCGTTGTGGGTTTGGGAGACATCAATAAACAAAATAGAGATGCCTGCTGTGGTCCAGCCTATATTCTTGCCATGGGGAACAGATAATGAATGATACATGTAAATAAGGAGACTACTGAGTCAAGAGGAAGTCAGACCATGGAAGAAAGGAAAAAAGAGTCAGGGAAAGGGGGATGGAAACTCAGGCCTTCGAGAAGGTGAGAGCTGAGCAAAGTCCTGGGGGAGGAGAGCATGGACCAAGCGGGACAGGGCAGTGATGCACGCTGGGGGACGCCAGGGGAGCACCCTTTTAAGGGGAGAAGCCCCAGGTGAGTGAACCAGAGGTTCCCTGCCAAGGTTGGGGCAGCGAAGAGGGGAGAGGCACGGGACCTCCTGGGCACATTGTCAGCACCCAAGTTTTCACTCCTGCTGAAGTGGGAGCCACAGCCATGCTTTGCCCAGCATAGCGTCATATTCTGACTTGGGGTTGAAAAGGGCCACATCCCTAATGCAATGGCCAGGTCCGATTTTACACACAGAATTTTAGAAGCAGATAGGACCTCAGAGATACCCCCCTGCATCCTCATTTGGCAGACAAGTACACCGAGGCCCACAGAGGGTCACATGCCCAGGAGGCGCGAGTCAGCCTGGACTCCACACCTCTCAACCTCTGCTGCCTGCCCTGTACCTGGGCCCTAGCATCAGGGAACCCTGGGACAGGACATAGCTAGCATGGCTCTCAAAGTGCCCTCTGACAGAGCTCCCCACACCAGAGGGGCCCAGAAGGCGTAGTGGCTAGGGTTGCTGTTAATTTTCAGTCCTTCTGGTCCAAATGAACTTTTCTTTAAAAAAATCTGGGGTTCAGAAAAAGGGAGAGTAAGATGAGGTACTGGGAAGAGGGTATGGTGGTCCCAGGGATATCTGACCCCTCCCACCCCTGAGGGCCCCCAGGCTGGCCCTGATGGTCCTCTCCAATCACCCAGTCTGTACCCAGTCTTTCTTGCCAAATCAAGCCCCTTTGCTGATGTGCCAGTGAGTACGGATGCCACCTTCCCCTTTGCTGATGGACTGATGGGAGCTCTGCATGGGGCCAGCACCCCAGGCCTTCTCTGCCCAAGTGGCATGAGCCTTACAGAAACCCTGACTCAACTTGGTGTCACACAACTAGGAATACCTTTCCCACCTCTTCTCTTAGACAATCTTATTCAGTCTTCCAGCCCTTTTCCAGAAGGCCCTCTGCCCGCCTGACTTCATTATTCACACACATTTTAGCCTACTTTATATTTTAGGCAGTTGTTCCCATGCCAGCCCCTTCTACTGGGATCATAAGCCCTTTGAGGAAAGAGACTGTTTTAATTTCTCTTTGGAGCATTCCTGGCTGCTCACCCTGGCCTGACACATCATGGATCCTCAGAGTATGTTTGTTGATTGGAATCTGGAAGAAGAGCCACCATGGTGGACAATCCTAGGGTGCGGTGAACAAGGGCATTGGTCAGAAGCCCAGATCTCCTCGTCTTCTCTGCCTGCAGAGACCCTCCCCGCTCCCTGCCTCTCTGAGCCACCATAGTTCTTTCCCTACGCTCAGTGCCTGGTGGGAGGAATACAGGGTTGGAGGAAGAGAGGAGTGGAGTCATTACTCTTCAGTAATTTCAAGAGGCAGTTGGCAGAGTGGAGCGAAACGAGAGAGGGAAAAGGCCTGTCTCTCCTTGGCCAGAAGTCTTTTTAAGGCTCTTCAGTAAGCTTCATTTTATTTCTCTTTGATGTGGGGGCAACGTTCTCCTCTCTGACATGTGCTGCGTGCAGCAAGAATTTATCAGTCATCTACTGGGTGCACAGGAGCCGGACTGATGGAAAAGCGCTCTGGGCTTCTCCAAAGGAAGCTGCATCACTCGGATCTCCAGGGTTTTAGCAAATAAGCAGCCCCTGAGATGCAGGGCCTTCTGAGTCACTGGCATGGGGAGCCCTTTCTGTGGCAAGACCAGGGCCTTGCACCCACTGGCAGAATGAGCACCTTGGAGAGCGGTTTGCCCCTCACGAGTGCTTCAGGAAGTGGGTAGGAGGCCCCTCTCCTCACCTGAGAGGGTCTGCACTGACTGCCTCAGAGGCCCTTGCCTGACCCCAGTCTCACTCTCTCAGGAATAGAAGCATGGCCCTTGGAGTCAGGAGGCTCCGTGCTGGACCACCCTATGACTGATGGGCCGTGTAATCTGTCCATCTGTAAAATGAGTACTCATCTTACTGACAGGTTTGTTGAAGTGAATGAATGAGAAAACCCATGGAAAAGACCTTTTAAAGCATAAAGTTCAATATATGCACTATTACATGAGGAGGTCGCAAACACTCAAAGGCAATGCCAAGGTTGGGTGGGGGCAGGGCTCCCTCCCCACCCCCGGGCCAGATCTTGTGCCCCAAGTCTGAGACAGCTGCACTCACCATCCTCACACAAGTTCAGCTTGGACAGGCTCCTGCCATCAAAGGAATCCTCACAGATGGAGCTGGTGTCACAGTCGCTGACGGTGTGCAGGTACATGGCTTTGTTCTCCATCATGTCCTGCAACAGCTGCAGAGAAGGCAAGAGGGGAGGAGAGGGAAGACGAAGGCAGGGAGAGAGACAGAATCAACTGTAAGTGGAAACAGAAGCAAATGGACAGAACAAGGCACCCACCCCTGACCCTAAGCCTGAACACGGGAACCTCTGCTCATCACCAGGACCCAGGTGCCATCCTCCAGGTCCTTGGGACCATGATGCCCCCACCCCCAGTTTCCTCAGGACTTCAGAAGACCAAGGCCCTTGGGCCTTTCTGATGGTAGGAGGTGTCCGTTCCTTTCAACAACTCTCAGGGAGGCTGGAATCCTGAGCTGGGGCCACTGTGGGTCACACTGGGTGGGGCCAGGAGGAGGGAACCCTGCCGACTCAAAATGTGACCTGCGAGCAGGTTCTGAGCCCTCAAAACCCGGGGCATGCCAGACAGACATGAGCTTCTGTTTTGTGTTGGAAATGAAGGAAGGAAAGGAAGACACGAAGGGGCATTCAGAGCGGGTACCGAGACCACTTGCAAACAAAGCTGAGCAGACCAGGACTGCTCCCAAATCCAATGGGGCTGGCATGTTGGAAGGAGCTTGGCTCAGTAGGACCACAGCAGGGATTCATCTACTGTGGTGGGGCCCGAGGAGCAGGGAGCCTCTGCGGGGACCCGCAGGCGCTAAGCATCTGGGCAGCTTTAGGCCAAGGGAGGGCTTCTGTCTGCATGGCCCCAGAGGCTGACTCACTGGGTCTCTGGGTCTACACCATGACGTTCCAGGGGCATATACATTGACTTAGGAGAATCCTATGCTCTTTGAAAGGAAACAGCCTGTTGACGCAACAATGTGTACAACCCGATCCCATTTTGTAAGAGATGCGCACATAAGGTGCGTGTGGAGGTAAGACGCTATGATGGCTCCGGGTGAGAAATGTATTACAGGACTCTGGCTGGAAGGGATTGTGGGGATTTAATATTTCTTTTTGCTTTCAGATTTTCTGGGTTTTCTGTGACGCATTTGCATTCCTTGTGTAATAAGAAGAATCTGTTTTTTAAGCCAAATTACAAAGTATTTACATCAATTACTTGATATTGTTTTTGTCACATAAATGCTCAGTGACTTCACAAATTATTCTCTACTTTCATCAAGGTTCCAGGCATGAGTTTATCTTGACCTTTGCCTCTGATGCTCTTTAACTATCTGGACATTTAAGCAAAAAAACAGCTTTTTTTTTTTGTTTAAATAATAAATCCTTTGGAAGATAAAAGCCCCATGAGGATGGGTCCCAGGCCCAGTATGGAGCAAACTCAACCCTTCGACCCAGAGGAGACTGGGAGGAGAGGATGCAGGGCTGGCAGGTGGCAGTGCGGGGACAATGCCTGTTGATTGAGAGATCAGTCAATCAGTTTCTCTTCAGAGGGAGGGTGGGCAAGGAGGTGTGGCAACTTTCATAAATAGACATAATCACGGAAGGAGGCTGGCTGGGTCGCCATGTAGCAGAGCAAAACATGAATTCCATATTTTGTTTCTTCCTTTTTTTTTTCCGTTTTTTTTTTCTTTTTCTTTCTTTCTTTCTTTTTTTCTTTTGAGACAGGGTCTCACTCTGTTGCCCAGGCTGGATGGCAGTGGTGCAATCTTGGCTCACTGCAACCTCCACCTCCCAGGCTCAAGTGCTCCTCCCAACTCAGCCTCCTGAGTAGCTGGGATTACAGACACATGCCACCATGTCCAGCTAATTTTTTGCAGAGATGGGGTTTCACCATGTTGGCCAAGCTGGTCTGGAACTCCTGGACTCAAGCAATCCACTGGCCTCAGCCTCCCAAAGTGCTGAGATTACAGATGTGAGCCACTGCACCCAGCTGAACCCTTTATTTTCATGACTTGAACTTGGCCGCCAGAGAGCTCTGACATTTGGGCTAAGAAGAGACCAGAACTGACCAGTCACTGTATACATGTCCTTCCAATGACCCAGGAGGGCTGGAGGCCTCTGCTCTTAGCCCTTCTCTACATCCCCCACAATGGGCACACACATGCATGTGCACACACACAGCTATGGGGCTCCCAGTATCTGCAGGCCTCTCCTCCAGCCTATGGGAGGGATGGAACAGGGGGTGGTCCGCAGTTCTGCCAGGATCTCTCCTCCCTGCCCCAGACTCCACCCACTCTGGCTTCCCTGTGCTGCAGTGGTGTCCAGTTCATTGGGCTCCCAATTCCGGCCCTCCACCCAATGTCTCCACCCAGGGAGGGCCTCTAGGTGAGGCCCCGGGCAGCTCCAGCACTGCTAAGCTGCAAGGCACTCTCCCTCATTTCATGAGCACTCTGTGCGGCACCCCTCCCTCTGGCGTCGCTCCTTGAGGGGCTGTGAAGCAGGAGGCTAAAGTCTCTTTTGCCTACAATAACCCTCCCTCTGCCAAAGGCAATAGCCTCTACTGCCCAGAGGCCACACAGAGCCAGACAGGGCGCTGCCCCTGGGGAGTGGAGGTGTGAGGCCCCACTGTCATTTCCACCTTCCTCCTTTTCTGGTTAGCTCCTGGGACGGCGCTGGAATGCACAGCTTGTTAGCCAGAATGTGTTTGAAGGGTGGCCTGTCTCCTTCCTCCTCCCCACCCCTCAGCTGGTCCAGCAGGAGCCCCGGGGAGCTGCTGGGGAGAGGGGCCGGGGCCAATCGGGGCCAGATGTAAGTGCACAGGCTTGGAAAAGCTCAGACAACTCTACTCATGTTTGTTACTTGGAAATGAAACCTACGCATGTTCTGTCTGCCCAGGTTTTCTTGGGGGCTGTTTTTCTTTCTTGGGGGAGGGAGCAGACATTGGGACCCTCAGATCGCGGATCTTATTGTCTTTGGACCAAGTCTGTGCTCTAGAAGATGAAACTGACGGCAACTGCTCCTCCCAGGAGCACTGTGATGGGGGCAGGCTGATGGCATTTGCATTCCGTCACTCCCATTTTAAAGATAAGCCACCCCAAACCAAAGAGGCAAAAGAAGGAATGGATATCAGAGCGGGAAGAGGCCCTGGGCACAGTTTTCCCACACAGGGCACTGGCTCAGCTGTAGGGTTGCTTTGTCTGGGGATTGCATGTCAGGCTTTTTTGGTGACCCCTTTCTGGGCCCCAGATCAGGCAGAGAAGAGAATCCCACCTCACACTGCCAAACAGTGTACTCCAGTAGATGGGGATCCTGGGACTGAGGCGGGGCTCTGAGAGCTTGAAGCACATGAGCAAGATGTGGAAGCCACAGTGACCCGTGGATGAAGCCCAAGGAGCCTGGACCTCAACTGGCAACTCAGAGAGGGAGGTCTTGCTCTAACAGGGAGGGGACACCCTCTCCACTAACCTCTTGGCTGTCATGATTTACTTCCAGACAATTTCACCCAAGGCACTTAGAAGGGCAGGTTCAGGGCCAGGGATCTGCTTCTAGATTCTGCATTTTAGAGCTGGAAAAGACCTCATCCATCTGTGCCCTGCGGCCCTGTGCCCTGGGGCCATCTGTGCCCTGCAGGCCTGGCTCTCTGCAGGAACGCGGGGAGCACAGAAGCCAAGGGCTCCTATCCTAGCTCCTCTGTTTATTGGTTTCTTGGGGAACTTGGCTGAATCACCTGACCTTATTCAGCCTCAGGTGCATCACCTATAAAATGGGAAGGTTGGTATATGCTGGTCTCCCAGGGTCACTGTGAGCCTCCCATGAGATAATGCAGGTGGCATGACTTTATGAACAAGGTCACTCAGGGGAGCTGGTGGCAGAGTCTGATGAGAACAAGCACCCCCCAGCATCTTCTGACCCTGTCTGGCAGCCAGGTAGGGGGGTGTCCAGGTTCCCAAGGCCTCCCTCCTACCTAGCCAGTCCCAGAAACAAAGATGTTTGAAGTTCCCTTTGAAAAAGGCAATTGCAAATGCATTCCAGGGCTGATATCTGGACCCTGGCTCTTCAATCCTTCTCTGGACCTCAGAAGGACTCCGTTAATTTCTCCTCTGGGTAGCGCGAGCCTCACTTGCTGCTCCCAAGTCAGTTTCCCTGGGTACCAGCATCGAACTCTGCAGGCTTTACGGCTTTTCTTTGGATTACCTCACTTTAAACTCATCAAAACCAAGGAAAAAAATCACATGAGTGTGGCCCTTCTCCAGAGAGAGAATTGCTAAGTAGGTTTTAAATGTTTTCCTCCCCTAACTGTACTTAGTTAAGCTAAATCATAACCCAAAGCTGGACAGAGACAGATGTTTTAGAAATAACTTCTCCCCACATATATCCAACCACTGGCACATGCACACGCACAGACATGCACACACACACATGCGCGCACACACACACACACACACGAAGCCACGGAGAGGAGCTGTCACCTGAGCCATCTGCACCCTGAGTAGGCTCTGGGACTGTGACGTGAGTCAGGTGGAGTTGTCACCAAGGCAATAGCTTCCCTCTGGCACCCCAAATGCAGGCTCACACTCTCTCCGGCCCAGGCAGTTGGATGAGGGCCCAGCGGATATCTGCGGGCCCAGCTAGCAGGGGCCTTCCCACCTGGAGAAGGCACCTTCAGGGTCTACGTCTGAAGTTTCCCAAACTCCATCCAGCTCATTCCAGTCTCCTCCAGCTGCCTTTGAGACAGCATGCCCAGATGATAGGACAAAATTAGTGCCAAGACTCACCTGAGTGCCTCTGGCTGAGGCTGTAGAGCCTTGTCCCCTCAGATCCTGGCATTCGCCATGGTGGCCGGAGAGCTGGCTGCCACCACGCTGAGACCCAGGCCGCCCCTCGGACCGCGTCCCCACAGCCAGTCAAATCCAGATGGAGTCATAGAAAGCGGCTGCAGGGGCGCCCAGGGACGAGTCTCAGAGCAGGACCACAGGGGCCACTTCTGCAGGAGGACCAGGTTAAGATGCAACCTGTGGCAGAGTGGGGGTCTGGGCCTGGGGGACCCCGAATGGGGGTGTGCGCCTGGGACTCCCTGTCCTTGGTGCCTGGCCCTGGGTAGCGACCAGGAGATGTCCTGAGGAGGCACCGGCAGCTCCTCTAGGTACTGCCTGAGATGCGAACTGCAGCTGCTCTCGCCGCCAGTCTGTATAAAACAAAGTTCTTGGAGCAGTTGCGGAGGCTTCTGCAGAGGGGTCTGGAATACGGCCCCCCTCCTGCGGCCAATCGTGGCATTACAGCCCCATGTTGGAACGTCCGCCGGGCCCAGAGCAGCGCGGTCAGCCTTGGCCTTGGGACTCCACCACCCCGGCCTAAAGGCCCTGCTCAAAATACTTTTTGGAAGGCTTCTGGGGGAGTGGCAGCTAGACCTGGCTTATGAACCACGCAAGAAAACCAGTCTTGTAAACTTATTTATAGGACAGAATTGGCATGGCTCAATTCATTCACCAAACTTGGCACAGAGTTACTTTATGTATTTTCCTGGAGTCACGTTCGTCCCCAAAGGACACGGATTGGCCACACTGGGGGTAGTCAGGAAAATGCCCCAGGGGGTTCCACGGAACTCAGCAGCAAACAGCGTTTCTGGCTCGTTAACGCTGCAAAGGGGCTGCGGGATGCAGGATGTAGACTAGCTGGCTGTCCATAGCAACTAGGTCTGGGAGGGGGACCCAGGCACGAATAACCCTGAACCGGAGCATAATTGCTTACGTTTGAAAAAGGAGATCTAGGCCGGGTGCAGTGAGTCACACCTGTGATCCCAGCACTTTGGGAGGCTGAGGTGGGAGGATCGCTTGAGCCCACCTGCAAGTTCAAGACCAGCCTGGGCAACACAGTGAGACCCCATCTCTAAAAAAAAAAAAAAATTATTTTTAAAGACGATCTAACCAGATGTGAAGGGAGCTGCCAAATTCAAATTGGGGTGGTAGTATCAGGGACATCAGAGAAATCCCCATAATGGTCCAGCCCCGGGTGGCATAGTTAGGCTATGCAGATGGCCTCCAGAGGACAGCACTCTGAGGTAATGTTCATGAATGTGTTCCTGTTTGTTGGTGAAAAGTTCAGCCTCAAGACTCCAGGGTCAGACTTCGTACATGAGAAGTGTTTGCCAAAACTCGACTGTGTCACTGCAGCTGCCCGCCCACAGCTGAGTCAGAAACGCCTTCCTCATTCTCAGTGACTGCCCCACCTGACTGCCTGGGAAGCAGCTCCAACATCAAACTCCATTTTACAGAAAGAACAAATGAGAATTGTATCATTATGATAATAATACCAGGGAGCGGAGGAGGAGAAGGAAAAGAAGAAGAAAACACTTGATAGCATATACCATGTGCTTCTTATATATTAGCTCATTGAACCTATTCAACAACCCCGTGAGGCAGGTACTGCTATTATGCTCATGTACAGAGACAGAGGACGTGACTTGTCCAAGGTCTTGTAGCCAGTGAGTGGCAGAGCCAGGATTCAACCCTAGGCAGTGTGACTCTAGGGTCTATGCCCTTAACCTCTCTCCTGTACCACTGCCTCTCAAGGGGAAACAAACGTTTTTGTCCCCCATCAATTCACCAACATTTCTAGGAATGTAATCTTAAAAACTGCCAGAAATGTGATCAAAACATGATGTCCAACCAGCCTGGGCAACAGGACAAAACCCTGTCTCTGCAAAAAAAAAAAAAAAAAAAAAAAATACAAACAATAGCTGGGTGTGGTGATGCACACCTGTAGTCCCAGGTGCTTGGGAGGCTGAGACGGGAGGATCAATTGAGCCCAGGAGTTTGAGGCTGCAGTGAGCTGTGATCACATCACTGCACTCCAGACTGGGTGACAGAACAAGACCCTGTCTTTAAAAAAAAAAAAAAAAAAAAAAAAGGTGATGTCCAAAGATCTTCCCTAAAAGGATGTGTATATTAGCAAGAAATGTGGTAGTTAGTGCTACGGACTAAATGTGTCACCCAAAATTCAGGCATTGGAAACGTAATCTCCATTGCAACAATGTTGGGAGGTGGGGCCTTTATGAGGGTATTTGAGTCGTGAATGTATTCGGGATGCTGTAGAAAGGGCTTGCAGGAGTGGGCTTGTTTGATCCTCTGCCTTTCTGCCATGTGGGGACTCCACTCTTGTCCTCGCTTGTCCTCCCACCTCCCACCCTGTTAGAAGCACTGAGTCGTATTGCATGATAAGCACATACCACACACAATGTGTATATCGGTCTCCTGCTGACGGGGATTTGGGATGTTTCCAATCTTTACCTATTATGAATAAAGCTGCTGGAACAGGCAAAGGGAGATTTGACAGTGAAGTATTGGAATGACCTGGAGGGCTAGTTTTCTCGTGGGTGAGAGTCCTCCTGGCAGCTCTTAGCTCAGATACCTCCTTGCCGCTAAAATCAGAATTGTCCCCAAAATGATTTGCTTCCATTCAATCACAGATGGCATTTGTAGTAGGCATTTCCGCCCCCCAACGAGCTATCATGAAAATGTGATTGCCTTGATAGAGGAGGGCTGAATAGACTTCTAAAGTAGTTTCATCAATGACATCTCAGTGTTTAAAATGGAGGGACCAAGCTTTTTCAATTTGTTTTTTCTAGAGGTAGGATGTCGTTTTGTCACCCAGGTCGGAGTACAGAGGCACAATCATAGCTCACTGCAGTCTCAACCTCCCAGACTCAAGAGATCCTCCCACCTCAACCTCCTAAGTAGCTGGGGCTACAGGCATGTGCCACCACACCCAGCCAATTTTTTAAAATCCTTTGTAGAGATGAGGTCTCGCTATCTTGCCCAGGCTGGTCTCAAACTTCTGACCTCGAGTGATCCTCCCCGCTCCACCTGCCAAAGTGCTGGGATTACAGGTGTGAGCCACCATGCCCAGCCTCCATTTTTGAGTCTTATAAATGGTGCTGCTATGAACATTCATGTGCGTGTCTTCTGGGGAACATATGGATGCCATTCTCTTGGGCGTATTCCTGGGCATGGAATCGCTAGGGCATAGGGTGGCCCTGTGTTCAGCTTCAGTGGACATTGCCAAAGAGTCTCCCATGGTGGTTTATACCAGTTTATATCCAGCAGGGGCTGAAGCTACACTTATTCCTTGTCCTCGTCAGTGTCAGTGATGTTTATTCCATTTTCCCTGCTCTGGTGCATTGTAGAGGTGCCATATTGTGGTTTTAATTTGCATATTCCTGATGACTCATGAAGTTGAGCACCTTTAATTATTTCATTAGGTCTGATTGTTGACTTGAACTCTGGGCCGGTTACACAGCAGGTCCTGCCCTATGGCTTGGGGTTGACGGTTCCATCTGCCTGGAGTGGTTCCCCCAGATGTTTGCACAACTAACTTCTTTGCCTGCTTCCCATCTCAAAGGTCACCTTCTTCATGCTGCTGAGCCCAATGATTCTATTTTAAAATGCTACCCACAGGCCAGGCATGGTGGCTCATGCCTGCAATCCCAGCACTTTGGGAGGTCAAGGTGGGAGGATCACTTAAGGTCAGGAGTTTGAGACCAGCCTGGCCAACATAGTGAAACCCCATCTCTACTGAAAATATAAAAATTAGCTGGGTGCGGTAGCAGGCGCCTGTAGTCTCAGCTACTTGGGAGGCTGAGGTGGGAGAATCACTTGAACCAGGGAGGCAGAGGCTGCAGTGAGCCGAGATGGCGCCACTGCACTCCAGCCTGGGTGACAGAGACAGACCCCATCTCAAACAAATAAATAAAATTGCTACGCACCCCTTGCCACTCTCAGTCCCCCTCACCCTGCTTGGTTTTGCTTACTGTCTGCTAGAACAGCAGCTCCAAAAAGGCAGCTCACTTGAGTGCTTCAAAATGCCTAGCAGGGTGCCTGGCGCACAGTACACGCTCAAGAAATATTGGTTGTGTGACAATCTGAGGAAACAGCATCAGGTACAGGGAATAGAAGGCTCAGAGGCCTCAGTATGGAAATACACTGCCCCGGAGGGGCGGAGAAAGGCCCGGTTGCCGGAGCACGCAGGATGCAGCGCCCAGAGACAGGAGGTAAGGGGAGAGGGAGGCCTGGGTCTCGCCCTGAGCACAGAGTGGGGCTGAGGCCACGCCCTTCTTTTTTGTCTCTCTCTTCTCCCAGGGAGCACAACAATCCTGTACTGTTTATATTTTTATTTGTTTCTTCTTCTTTTTTTTATTTTTTAAACATATTTCTTCATGCTATTTCTTGTTTAAACTTTTTTTTTTTTTTTTTTGAGACAGAGTCTTGCTCTGTCGCCCAGGCTGGAGCGCAGTGGCCGGATCTCGGCTCACTGCAAGCTCCGCCTCCCGGGTTTACGCCATTCTCCTGCCTCAGCCTCCCGAGTAGCTGGGGTGGTAAAGTGCACATTGCAAAAAATTTGCCATCCTAACTTTTATTTATTTATTTATTTATTTATTGAGACAGGGTCTTACTCTGTGGCCCAGGCTGGAGTGCGGTGGTGTGATCTCGGCTCACTGCAACCTCCACCTCCTGGGCTTAAGCAATTCTTCTGCCTCAGCCTCCCAAGTAGCTGGGCTTACAGGGGTGCACCACCACGCCCAGCTAAGTTTTGTATTTTTAGTAGAGACGGGAGGTTCGCCATGTTGGCCAGGCTGATCTCAAACTCAAATGATCCACCTGCCTCAGCCTCCCAAAGAGCTGGGATCACAGGTATGAGCCACCATGCTCAGCCCTAACTGCTTTAAAATACATAGTTCAGTAGTGTTAAGTACATTTGCATTGATGTTCAACCAGTCTCCAGAACTCTTTTCATCTTTCAATACTGAAACTCTACTCATTCAACAACTCCCCGTCAGCTGTCCTCCAGCCCCTGGCAGCACTCATTCTCCTTTCTGTCTCTTTGAATTTGACTACCCCAGGGACCTTGCTATTTCTATATCTGTGGCCACCTCTACAAAAATAAACTCTAAAATGTTTACCTTTAGGATTTTCTTTTCAGTTAGTTTTTAACCTGGTTCACATGAAATATAAGTGCTTTTCAAAAGCAATTTTTGTCCATTGTTTACAAACCAGTGCTTATCTTTTATTATTGTTCAGCTTTGTAAAAATATCTTGGTGAGAAGTATGTAATCAGCTGGGTGTGGTGGCTTATGCCTGTAATCCCAGCACTTTGGGAGGCCAAAGCAAGCGGATCACTTGAGGCCAGGAGTTGGCGACCAGCCATGGCCAACATGATGAAACCCTGACTCTACTAAAAATACAAAAATTAGCTGAGCATGGTGGCTCACGCCTGTAATCCCAGCTACTTGGTAGGCTGAGGCAGGAGAATCACTTGAACCCTGGAAGCGGAGGTTGCAGTGAGCTGAGATTATGCCACTGCACTCCAGCTTGGGCAACAGAGTGAGACTCTGTCTTAAAAAACAAGTATGTAATCTTTCAAAACTCAGAATTTGTATTTATCATTTTTTAAAAGTAACACTTCATTGTATAATGAACATGATCTTGTTTAGGAGTTCATTTTGGTGAAAATGATTGTACATATGAAATAAGAATTTAGCATTTGTAAAATTGTATTCAATCAATAACATAAACGCTTTCTGATTTGTCATCTTATTGTTTATCTCAAAGCATCCATCCAGTCTGAACTGAAGTCTGTCCATCCAGTCTGAACTGAAATCCGTCAACCACCCTGACCCACAACGTCCCTAACCCCAGTCAGCAGTAGCTAGATCTCAGGGAGGAAAACAGATCTGAGAAAAGTGACCTCCGAGTTAGAAAGCAGCCCAGCTTTTAACATTTGTATCTGGATTTCCTCCTCTATAATTTTCTGTATTCCACCCCCCCAAAATTATGAGTACTTTATTAATTAGAAAAAATGGCCAGGCATGGCGGCTCATGCCTGTAATCCCGACACTTTGAGAGGCCGAGGCGGGAGGATTGCTTGAGGCCAGGAGTTCGAGACCAGCCTGGCCAACATGGCAAAACCCCATCTCTACTAAAAATACAAAAATTAGCTGGGCATAGTGGTGGGCACCTGTAATCCCGCTACTCAGGAGGCTGAGGCAGGAGAATTGCTTGAATCTGGGAGGCAGAGATTGAAGTGAGCCGAGATCGCACCATTGCACTCCAATTTGGGCGACAGAGTGAGATCTGTCTCAAAAAAAAAAAAAAAAAAAAGAAAAGAAAAAAGAAAAAAAAATACAGTAACCCCATAAAAAGGTATCTCAGAGATTATTTATCCTCAGCACACTAATTTATATGCTTAGCTAGGAAAGCAGGCATGTCAGCAATAAATGCCACTGTCACAAAGTGCTGAACTGGGGGTAAATCCCTACACTTACAGTGTCAAGTCTTGGACTTCAATCTGACCATTCCTAGATGCACGTCATCGGGCAATCACTAAGCTTCTTGGTCTCTGTGTTGTCATGGGACATACAAATAATAACTCCATGTCACAGAATAGACAGTGGAATTAGAGAGTGGCTAAGAGGCCACTGAGAAACCTCATGTGATGATCCTAGGAGTCCCTTGAAAAAGGATTCTCTGGTGAAAACCAAAAGCATGCCTTTATTGCAGGACTTATCAGAGCCTTTAAGGTGCTCTTGAGCCTGGTAATCCTCCAAGAGGGGAATGTAGTGTTAAGGCTTCTCCATTCTCACTTGAACACAGAGAATAAGGCTAGTGTTCCACAGCACTGAGCTGAAATCGGTAGTAGAGATGACTTTCTCAATCATTGAAAATAATTTTAGGAAAATGTTAAGGCTTACCGCTGCAAGTGCCACATCATAAAAGACGCCCATACTAGTGGAGTGTAAAGAGGAGCCATCAGTCCTGAGAGGACAGTAAGACCATCTTACCTGTCCACTTCCTGAGGAAGGGGCCATGTCCCGTTTGTCATTGTCTCCCATCCTGCAGCTCAGCCCTATAAATGCGAGTGACCTGAACACCTTGCTCAAGGCCAGGGGCCACCCCTGCCCGCTAGCCCCCTCCATCCTGTCCTCTGCCACCATGACACCCACACTCCTTCTTTTGTCCCTCTCACCGCCACGCCCATCTGCTGAGCCTCTGCCACTACCTGCCCTTCAACACCTTCCAGACTCCCCAGCACAGCTCACCCTTCAAGGCCAGCTCAGACTCTGCCTCTCCTCTGGAGCCTCCTCTGCCAGCTGGGCCTCAGCTTCCCTAGATAATTCCAGCACTAAGGGCTGACCACCTGCTCAAGGGCCTGAACAACACGCCTCTGGTTGCGCTGAGCTCATTAAGGGCCTGGTCCATATGTTCTACCCTTGTGGGTCCTTCTTCAGCATCTAGCCCAGTGACAGGCCCACAGCAGATAATGAGCCCATTCTGACCAGTTGGTGTGGCGGCTGAAGCAACTCCATCTTGACCCGCCATGTTGACTTCTGATTCACCCCAGTTCCAGGAATGCCTCTAAGATTTCTACTTTCACATACTTACCGTGAATCCTGCCCTTGGGTCAAAACAACCTTGACGTAAATCCTGCCCTTAGCAAATCCACATTATACCCCTTCCCTATGGCGTATAAGCCCTGGGATAGGGGGTGTTGGTGTGGGGTTCCACCATCTCATCTTGTGGCCACCTAGGACATGGCAGTAGGTTTGCATAGACCTGCTTACCACAGAATAGTTGGTGACATGGATGGTAGACCTCAGAGAAGCTTCGTGGAACAAACACTAGATTCTGAGCCATGAGGCAGGGTCTTGACTCCCATATCCACCCTCCTCAGCCCTGTGAGGTAGGTAAGTCACAAAACTTCTTTGAACCTGAGTTTTCACGTCTGCAATACAGGGTTACTATTTCCCGGCCTTACCATCCATCCCAAGGGTGGTTATGAGGGAAAGGCGCTTTGAAAATGCTGAAGCACTTCTCCAATGTCAGCCTTCCTATTATTTTTCAGAGTTAGCAGCCCCTGACAAATGGAGTATTAATCACGATGATGGAGCTCTCTCTCCAGAGTCCAGCTGCTGACAGCTGGCGCTGAGTCCAAGACAGCGGGAACAAGGTTCTCTGCCTTGTGGAGTTCCCTGCGCAGTCATGGAATCCACCCAACCATCTGCTTCGTCTCGATGTGCTTGGCTCATTTTAATTCTTTTCCCAGAGTGTGGAGATGATGGATTCCATGAGACAGCCCAGGTTTTCTGACACTGGTCCAGGCTTGTACACAGCAAAGACAATGAGCTTCTCCCATGTCACATTCATAGCGCGGAGACCCAAGAGCCAGCCTTACCTGGAGCTGCTTATTTTGTCAGACTCAATGACCCAGGGTACCCTTTAAGGGATCTCTCTTGGAGCTGAGATGATGTAAAATTTGAGAATTAGATTATGATATCATTTTAATGGGGGTAATTTGTAATTGGTAGCCAAACATGTTTATTCAAGTGAATCATATGAAACTTCTCGAAACAGGGTAAGATTTGGGGCCAAAACTTGTAAGAAGGAATTTAGTGGGACAGGGCAAAATAGACAACTATGTTGGAAAAATGCACCTCTCACATACAGGATATGGAACACCAGGCTTCTCCAGGCACATAAGAAAAAAATCTTATATTGGAGATGGCTTTGAGAATGATGGAAGTCAGAAACAGTTGGGGAAAACAGCTAGCAGCTGAGTAACCTTTATCTAAAATGCTTGGGACCAGAAGTGTTTTAGATTTCAGGGTGTTTGTTTGTGTGTTTGTTTGTTTGTTTTTCTGAGACGGGGTCTTGCTCTGTTGCCCAGGCTAGAATACAGTGACTTGATCACAGTTCCCTGAAGCCTTGACCTCTCGGGCTTAGGCAATCCACTCACCTCAGCCTGGGAAAACAGGCACGCAACACCACGCCCAACTAATTATTTTATCTTTTGTAGAGACAGGGTCTTGCTATGATGCTTAGGCTGGTCTCAGACTCCTGGGCTCAAACAATCCTTCCGCCTCAGCCTCCCAAAGTGCTGGGATTGCAGGCCTGGACCACTGTGCCTGGCCTGGATTTCAGATTTTTTTGGATTCCAGCTCAACATCCCTAATTTGAAAATTCTAAATCCTACATGCTGCAAGGAGCATTTCATTTAAGTGTCATGTTGACACTCAAAAAGTGTCGAATTTTGGAGCATTTCAGATTTTGGATTTTCAGATTTGGATACTCAACTTGCATTTCAAAACTTAAGCTGCATTAGTAAAAGCAGGATGAGCAGAAAGATTGAGGATACAGAGCCTTTGAGCCCTGCATTAATGAGCCCACAGTTGGTGTAGTATGCTTCTGAAAGATTTAGTCAAAACTTAGAGGGCACCCACTAGGGTGACTAGGGTGGTGAAGAGTCTAGAGACCAAAAGCAAAGTGCAGTGCTTAACCCAGAGAAGAATCTATGCAAGGGGGCATGACTGTGTTCTCAGATACATGAAGAGCTGTCATGCAGAGATGTAAGTGTTCTCGGAACTATCCTAGAGGGAGAGGGGGAATGCCACCAAATGTACAGAAATTCTTGTTTACCACGGAGCTGTCTGGACCCCAGAACCCTGGCTGATGCCTGGAAATTCCCCACCAACGGCATTGCTTAATCAGAGCTTGGGTAATCTGTACTGCATGGAAGTCTCACAGAGGAGTTTCCCGCACTGGATGGCTGCCTGCACCCAGTAACCCCTGATACCTCTCCCAGGTCAAAGAAGGCCGTTAGAAGAAAACTTTTTCCACCTTGATAAAAAGTAGCTTACAACTGACTTTGTGTTTAGTTTGCTTAGGTTGGGGAAAAGAAAGAACATTCCATGCATGTTTTTAATAGTAAGAACTAAAACCGGAAACATTATATTCAATAAACATAATAAGTAATACTAATAAATGTATTTTGGTTGCATATTATGCCAGAAAGAGAAAAATGAGAAAAAAAAGAAATAAAGATGAAGAAAAATTGAAAAGGAATGATGGAGATAAAAGAGAGGAAAATAAGGCAAATAAATGGAAAAACAGACAAAGAGGGAGAGGGAGAGAGGAAAGAAGAAATGGAGGAAAAGAGTGAGGAATTAGAATATAAAGTGATATAATTTATTTCCTTCTCTTCCTTCCTGAAACATGACACATATCATGGCTAGTGCAAAGTGAAGGTTTTCTTTGTTTAATTTAGATCTTATGTTTATCAAAGATATGTATGTACTTTTAATAATTAAAAAAAAAACCATAGCTGGGTGGGGTGGTTTGTGCCTGTAGTCCCAGCTACTAGGAAGGCTGAAGCAGCAGGATCACTTGAGCCCAGGAGTTCAAGGCTGCAATGAGCTATGATTGCACCACTGCACTCCAGCAAGATCTCATCTCTAATCATCATCGCCATCGTCGTCATCATCATCACCATCGTATAGTTCTACGAGGCATATCATGAAAGCAACAGCTCCCCAGTCTCTCAAACCCATATCCTGTTTCCCATAGGCACCAATTTCCAGGCCTTCAAATCTTACTTTTTATATTTATCTCCACTTTTCTAAATAACACAATTATATAGTGCTATTCTTTCTCTTTTTTTCAGTCTTGTGATTATCCATTCCAACTGTAAGGAAAAGAGTTCTCTCTCTTTTACTCTATCTCGCACCCATACACACACCTTCCCCGATCCTCCTCATAGAGTTAGATCATCCTTTTGTTTAGATCATTTTTCAGCTATGATGTGAAGGCTGGACTCAACTGGGACTGTCTACTGGAGCACCTGCACATGGGCTTTCCGTGTGGCTGGATTTCTCCCAGCAGGATGACTGGGATCTGAGAGGAAGCATCCTCAGAGCAAGCATTTCTGGACCACTGGGAAGAGGATGTGTGGTCTCTTCTGAACTAGCTCTGGAAGTTCTACAGCATCCTTCCCACTGCACTCTATGGATGGAGGAAGTCCCAGGATGCCCACATCCAAGGGGAGAGGACATAGATGTCACCTATTACGTGGCAGGGGGGGGTGTCAAAGAATTCGGGGGCTATGTTTTACAACTGTCAGGTTAGTTTTCAAATTAGATTGTTCTCCAATCTCTCCGCTTTGCCAGCTCCCAAATTAGGATTCAATTTTTCTTGAGTCTGTCAAGTCAGTTAGCACTTGTTTTTCTGCTTTTCAGCATCTAGAATTTTGTTGCCTTGTCTCACCCGTTCTCTTTGACCAAGTTTACAGTTGTTTTAGTGGGGTTCTAAAGGCAGAAGAGATAACTGGCTGTATTTGATTTTCACATTTAACCCAAAGTTCCATTTACTTCCTTCATTTTAAAAATGTTTTGGTCATATAATTTTACACTAATTTGTTACTATGATTGTGTCATCCATGATTGTTTTAAATTAATTTTTATATAATTCTGTATATGACTGTATCTAGACCCTTCACCAGGCTGGCCACCCTTTTCTGGACAGTCTATTCTCTTTCAAAAAACTTGTTAAAATGGACCACTTGACATTGAACCCAGGTCTATGGATATATGGCACTGTGAGGCAATTGCCCCCTTGTTCTGAAGGAAATTCTTTGCTGTCACAGCCTGAGGCTGAATGGCATTGCTAACTGCATCTCTACACTGTTGACACACTGAGCCCGTTACCCAAGCCACCTTTACTCACCGGCTACTAGTAAACCAGTTGGATTTTTGTTGTTGTTATTCCAATCTTGTTCTTGTGCAGGGAGCTTGTGGATCCTGAATGGAATACTTTACATTTATCCCCAGCTACATTTCATCTTGTTAGCTTCTGATACACTTAGGCTTTGTATCCCCAACCAAATCTTATCTTCAATTGTAATCCCCATAATCCCCACGTATCAAGGGAGAGACCAGGTGGAGGTAATTGAATCATGGGGGCAGTTGCCCCCATGCTGGTCTCATGATAGCGAGTTGGTTCTCATGAGATGTGATGGTTTTATAAGAGGCTCTTCCCCCTTTGCTCGGCACTCCTCCTTCCTGCCGCCTTGTGAGGAAGTTGCCTTGCTTCCCCTTCACCTTCTGCCATGATTGTAAGTTTCCTGAGGCCTCCCCAGCCACGCTGAGCTATGAGTCAATTAAAACTCTTTCCTTTATAACTTACCCAATCTCAGGCAGTTCTTCATAGCAGTATGAAAACACACTAATACGGCTTCCATTCATGATTCCAGCTTGTTGATATCATTTGAATTCTGATTGTGCTTTCTTAGTACTAGCTAATCCCAGCTTTGTGTCATTTATAATTCTGATCAGCCAGCCATCTGCTACAACCAAGCCACTGGTGATACTCTGTAAAGCTCAGGACTGAAGATCTGGGCAACCCCATCAGCCGCCTCTCCCCAGCTAGGTGCTGATTCCCTGGGCACTGTGCCCAGCTCTTATAATCCCACTTGTAGCTACTTGGCATTCAGCCTATATTTCTTCATCATGACCACAGGAATGGCATGAGTCTTGTTGCTTCTCTGTGTGTATGGAAATTGTTTCAAAACATACTACATTAATAGAAAATGTGATCTATGGTAAAGCCAATAGAGCAGGAGACAACTTCCATTGAAAAGGTGGTTTGTTACTCACAGTTCCCTAGAGAAGGGAGCATGTCACACCACAGGGGACCACACGGGAAAGCACCAGAGGTGGTCAGGAGGCAGAGGGAGATGGGGGAGCTACAGTCAAGAGCCAGAAAGAGTGGGTGAGGCAGGGTGAGCAACTTTGGAGTTGACTGGTATTAAATGAAGTTCAGCCTAACGCTGCCTCCTTACATATTTTAAGTTTAGCCTAAAGCTTTCTCTGTACAAAGCAAACTATAACCTAAATAGAGATGTAAACAGATTGTAACCAACTCTTACACCAATCACTGAGTTTTGGCCAATCAAAGGGGGCCAACTGCTCAAACCATGTTCAAATAAGGCAAGTTACTTACTATCTCTAGGAACTGGTTAGCCCTATCAGGAGCAGTCCTTTCAGGGTAGCAAAGCCCTAGATGTCAAGGCATCAAAACACGTAAGATAAAAGACATGGTTAAAACACAAATATAGCATACTTATCCTTCAGCTAATGTTGATTCAAGGCAGGCCTGTGAGACTCTCAGAGAAATTCTGCCTCACTGTTCGTGACACTGCAGGTCTGATCTCTTGCTCACCCAAAAGAAGAAGAGAAGAAAGTGTCAGAATAATCTGGCCTTGCCCAGGCATGGTGACTCACACCTGTAACCCCAGAACATTGGGAGGCTGAAGTGAAACAGTTGCTTGAGCCCAGGAGTTGCAGATCAGCCTGGGCAATATAGACAAAATACAAAAATAAATTAGCCAGGCATGGTGGCACACACCTGTGGTTGCAGCTACTGGGGAGGCTGAGGTGGGAGGATCACTTGAGCCCAAGAGGTTGAAGCTGCAATGAGCCATGATTGCATCACTATACTCCAGCCTGGGTGACAGAGGGAGACTCTGTCTCAAAAAAAAAAAAAAAAAAGAAAGGAAAAGCATGGCTACTATTTTCACAGGCCATTCCTATAAGCCCTCTCTGCTCATGAGCACTGGAGGTTCCCCTGGGGAGGCAGTAGAGATTTAGCACAGAAGGGATGGTCAGCATTCAATTATTGCATCCCTATATTCCTCGGTATGTTCCTTGGGAAGTGTGTGCATGTGTGTATACTTCTCAGGGTAGATCCGTTCCTAGAACAATAGTTTCCTAGTCTCGTAATTCCTATTGCAACTTCTTATGCATGAAAACCCCAAATCAAAATTCAAGACTGAGTTAGAATGAAGAACTGCTGGAATTAAGTGTCTGTTTCCTACGAACCACTGAGATAAGCTAAAAGGGGCCACTGGCAAGAGTGAGTGACCATCCTGTGCTGTAGGTCACATTTCTCTCTCTCTGGGTGGGTACATTTGGCCACCTCCTCAGCAGGCACTGGCTGTCTGCCACACACATGCCAACATGTGCCTGACAGAGCAGGCTGCATGCACCGGGATTTTAGCACGTGTCAGGAGCAGGCTCGTGAATCTCAATGTCTCCACCTGGAAACTGCCAGTTCCTTGAATGAGTACAGAGCAGCTGCCAGGGACCCAGCAACCAGTTCTCAGCTGGAGGCAGGGGCTGAGTCCCAAAAACTGCACCTGAGTAACAATGGCCCTTCTGCCCTGGTGTCCCCACGTCCCCATGTGTCACCAATGCAGCCAGCAGGTGCCATGAGCATGGGAGCATTGCTGAATCTCCAGTTGGTCCCCTTCCTTGGATGGCCATCCGCTGCCACAGCAGATGGAAAGAGAAAGCCTCTCCAGGCTCCTCTCCCTCCATAGCCCTCCACACGTGCTGTGATCCCAGCATGCGCGTTCTGGATCAGTAAGAGCCAGTAAGAAAAACTCGCCAGTCCCTTCCAACTCTTATGTGTCCCCGCCCGCAGGTTGATGGATGGACCCCTCCTTTGGAAACCATCCTCCCTGGAAGCAAGGGCTGTTTTCCTGTTTTCTTCTCTGAGGGACTCTCTCCCTACCACATCTCCTAAAATTGGGTGTGCACAGTTCCAGGGCACCGTTGATCTGCAGGCTGGCGGCAGAATCTTGGGAGACCATAGGCCTGTCGCTGAGGGTTGAACCCAAGCATCCAGGTGCCAACATGCCAAGCCCACACCCTTGGCTTCCCTGAGCCCTGCAGGCTTCCCAAGCCCCTTTGGAGCTAATGTTCCAGCATTCAGACCAGCACACCCAAGCCTGCAGTCTCATGTTACTAAAATAGCTTGGCACACAAGCAAAGACCGCATGGGGGCTCCCCTTCCAGGCACCAGGCCTTCTTTACACCTCACGCTTCCTGATGAAGCAGAGAGAGCACTTCCCAGGGAGTCAGGAGACCTGCCACTAGCAGGATGTTAGAGGAATAGTGATCCTTCAAGTATACAGCAGTTTTCCTAAGAGTTGTCACTGTATTCTACATGGAAAGGAGCTTTTGCAGGAAGTCAAGAGGTAAAGGAATGAACAGAGTTAAGAAGGTTTGTCCGATAACCCAGGAACGCTCCATCACACAAATCCAGGGGGCGCCACTCATACTGTGTTTGCTGGGAACTGCTCCCCCTGGGGCTGCGCAGCTTTCTACCTGCTCTTTCCTTCCCATTTCTTCATCCAGTCCGTGGTCATTTGGGACACAGTGCCCTACACTTTTGGCAAATTTCAAGTTAGTCTCTTAGAATGTGAGAGCCAGAGGGACCATTGGGTTTATGGCATCCATTCCTCCACTTTGGAGATAGGGAGGCTCTGGCCTGAAGAGGTAACTTGTCCAGGCATCCTAGGCAGAGGCAAGGCCCAGATCCAGCGCTCCTGACTTCCTCTTCTGCAGCACTACCCTGTGTGTGGCTGCAGACCTGGGAGCCTGCTGGAAACACAGCTCCCCCAGCTCCAGCCCCAGACCTGCTGAATCGGAACCAGCCTTTGATCAAGACACCCTGGTGACTAGCACATGCATGTAAAAGTTCTAGAAGGACCGATCCTTACCCACACCCAGGAAGAAAGGATAGAGCCCTCTAAACACACTCTTGTTTCCAAAATAACCCGCATTTCCTGCACTCTGGAAGGAAAAGGACATATCAAGTATGGAAAAGAGAGGGAGGGACTAAGGTGTGTTCATTTTGCAAAGCTGCTCATGTGGAGAACCCTGCCCTCCAGGTGGATGGGCTCAGAAGGAACGTCTGTGGTACGGGCTCACGAAAGTCTGGGGAAATGTGACTCTGCAGTTCCCTCTCTGACTTATGCAATTGTTTGTTTGGACTCTTGACTGACACAAACATAGCCTCTTCACTTTTCACCCTATTGACGTCAAGAATACAACCCTTTGCAGAGAGAGGAGACCTCAGAAGAGTCTTGAAGAGGCCTTGAACTTGAATCCCACAGAGCCAACAGCTGGACTCACTCCTTGCCTCCCAGAGGCATCGTTCTGCAGGAAGAGGCTCAGCTCCTGGGCAACCAGACCCTCTCCCCACAGATGCCCCTTTGCTCTTCGTGCCGCTCTTGGTTTGGCTTTGGTTGACAGATGTCATTTCCTCATCCCTGCTAGAGTGCAGGCTGCTGCTTCTTCCCAGGGGCCAGCAGCAGGTCCTTGTTCACCTCTGCCCTAGGCCTCCCCTGGTTCTAGGAACAGCAAGCGGTTGTTAGGGGCTGAATTTTGTACCCCCAAAAGTCATATGTTGAAATTCCCCCCAGTTCCTCAGAATGTGACTGTATTTGGAAACAGTGTCTTTAAAGAGGTAATTAGGGTAAAATGAAGCCATTTGGGTAGACCTTAATCAATAGGATTGGTGTCCTCATGACAAGAGATTAGGACACACAGAAGGTCACCAGGCGCATGTGCACATTCGCGTGCGCACACACACACACACACACACACATACATGTAGAGGGACGACCGTGTGAGGATAGGGAGAAGGCGGCCGTCCACAAGTCAAGGATAGAGGCCGCAGGAGAAACCAATGCTGCCAACACTTGGACCTCATACTTCCAGCCTCCAGAACTGTGAGAAAACAAATTTCTGTTACTGAAGCCTCCCAGCCTGTGGCACTTGGTCACGGCAGCCGAGCTGGCTAAAGCACTCATGAGTAAGCAAGATGAACCCAATTCCGACTTCACAGCAACTCCTTCTCTGGGAGTTACCCATTGTTATCCGTTCCTGTGAGGAACTGGATGGAAAGACTTCTTTTGATTTATTATAAACACGTGATAGAAAGATGTAGGAGTTTGTGCACAAAACCTAAGTAGTTTTTTTCCCCACTGGAAAAGAATCTGCAATGCATCCAATTGTCTTATGATTGAGGTCTTTTTTTTTTATTATTTTACTTTGAGTTCTGGGATACATGTGCAGAACGTGCAGGTTTGTTACATAGGTATACATGTGTCATGGTGGTTTGCTGCACCCATCAATTCATCATCTAGGTTTTAAGCCCCACATGCATTAGGTATTTGTCCTAATGCTGTCTCTCCCCTTGTGCCCCACCCCCTGGCATGCCCTGGTATGTGATGTTCCCCTCCCTGTGTCCATGTGTTGAGCTCTTTATTAGCATGTTTTTCAATCAGCAGTATTGTAAACTCCTTCTCTCAGGCATAATTAGATTTCCTTTACAGCTAGAGAACCTAGTCTAAGGTTCTGATTTGGTCTGTTGCCCATCAGCCCACTGCCAATAGAAGAAGAACAGTACTTTTCACAAAACAAACAAACAAACAAACAAAATGGCGATCATGGTGCCTACAATCACCACGTGCATGGCTACGTGGCTACACTCAACCATAAGGGTCTTGTTTGTATTACCAAGTTATTACTCTGTTTTGTGGCTCCTTCTTATTTCTCTGCATTCCCCTCCCTAGTTTTGTTTTTGTTTTTTCAATCATGATCCATGTTAGTCAAGGGATGGCCTGTCCCTGTCCTGGGCAATCTGCCCCTGCTCCCCTGTAGCTGGTGGTAAGCACATTCATGGCCCCTCCTTAACTATCTCTTTTAGAGATCAGGTGTGATTCTAAGGAAATGGGGGGTTACCTTTAGTTTCTTTCCAGACCTGAGGTTATAAGTTTCCCCTCTTCTCCTCCCAATGTCCCCAAATGGGACAGGCTCAAACTGAGCCTCTGCCTTCATCACTGAGGAGGAGAACCCTCACCCACACAAATGGGTAAGCAGGATGAAAACTGCCTTTGCAAAATTACGTCCGTGAGAAAATTATAGCAGTGAGGGAAATCTGATCTAGGCAACCCCCACTCTCTTGCCTTTAGCTTTCAAGCTGCCTTCATTACTCCTGGGCTTAGGCCAAGCTAACTTTGGAAGACATTTAGGTTATAGTTTAAATAATAGCCCTAAATAATAGCCCTCCTCCCAAACTCGACAGCCTTTGAAAAGCTAATGAGAGACCACCAAGCTAGGGCGAGGAGAGGAGCCTGAATTCTGCCAAGGCATAGACATAAATGATTGCCAGCCATTATTCCGGAGGTGCTACAGATAGTGTCACTCCTGTAGATTGGCCTTTTGAGATATCTTTTCAGGTTTTTTACGTGTCTGACACCCGTGGCTCTATTTGGACCCACCAACCAATGGCTCCTGTGACCCCACCCAGGAGCAATTCAGCTCAAGAGGACAGCTTCAACCCTCTATGATTTCATCTCTGTCCCAACCAATCAGCAGTAAGCACCTATTGCCTAGCCACCCCCACTCCTTCCCTCAAACCGTCCTTAACTCCTAAACTACAAGCCTTCCATGAGATGAGATTGATTTGAGTAATAACGCCATCTCCCGTGTGGCATGCCCAGACTCATGTCAATTAACTCTTTCTCTACTGTAATGCTGTGGTCTTTGTTTGCACAGCAGGCAGGAAGAACCCACCAGGCAGTTACAGGGTGTCTTCCCATCAGGCCATGGGGGCAGGGTCCACACCCAGCAACCTCCCTCATATGCCAAATCTCCTACATGCCCCAGTTACCCAAGGAATCAGTCAGTGTCCCTGGGGAGCCATAAATCTCACCAGTTATTTTAACAGAGAGAATTTAAATTAAAGGTTTGCTGACTAGGTATGAAGTTGGTAACGAGGTAAAAGGAAGGGAAAAGAGGAGACCTCTTGCCAGTGGCTAGTGATGGAAGAGGGATGTGCCCCACTTCTCTGAAGGTCTGTGGGGCAGAGCAAAGGCCTCCCTGTCCCCTCTCTCTGCTTCCACTTCAATCTCTAAGAAAGCCTGAGCCAAGCCTGGCCTCTGCCCCCATCACTGGAAACTGCTTCAGGGTTAACCTTTGAGGAGAGATTTTGAACTGTAACCACCAAATGGGTTCACCTTGCCCGCTGCCTAGACAGAACCAATTTATCAAGACAGGGGAACTGCAATGAAGAAAGAGTAATTCACACGGAGCCGGTTGTGTGAGAGATTGAAGTTTTATTATTACTCAAATCAGTCTCCCTGAGCATTCAGGGGTCAGAGTTTTTAAAGATAATTTAGTGGGTAGGGGCTTGGGAAGTGGGGAGTGCTGATTGGTCAGGTTGGAGATGAAATCATAGGCGTCGAAGTGAGGTTTACTTAATGTCTTCTGTTCCTGGGTGCAATGGCAGAACTGGTTGGGCCAGATTACTGGTCTGGGTGGTGTCAACTGATCCATCCAGTGCAGGGTCTGTCAAATATCTCAGGCACTCATCTCAGGTTTTTGCAATAGTGATGTTATCCCCAGGAGCAATTTGGGGAGGTTCAGACTCTTGGAGCCAGAGGCTGCATGACCCCTAAATTGTAATTTCTAATCTTGTAGCTAATTTGTGAGTCCTGCAAAGGCAGACTGGACCCCAGGCAAGAAGAGGGTCTTTTCAGGAAACGGTTGTTATCAATTTTGTTCCACAGTCAAACCATGAACTAAATTCCTTCCCAAAGTTATGGTTCAGCTTCTGCCCAGGAATGAACAAGGAGAGCTTAAGAGCTAGAAGCAAGAAAGAGTTGGTTAGGTCTGATCTCTTTCACTGTCATAATTTCCTCAGTTATAATTTTGCAAAGGCAGTTTCAGAACCAGTGAAAGGTGAGCGCTGGGTTAAGGGGGCTTGAGGGAAATTCTCCAGCTGGGGTTTCTCTTTTGTCCCATTTTCCTTCTTCCCACCTCTCCATTCTCTCTGCTTTTATGCCCCTGCCCTGCCTGGGCACCAACCGCTCTCTCTTCTCTCATGGCCTGAAAGGTTGCCCGTAAGGATGGAAGTGCTCAGTGTCTCTCTGTTCTCAGTGGGCCGTTAAAAACGTAACTGCACATCCCTGATCCACATACACAGTCTGCTGCTTACAGGAGAACTTCTCAAGTTTTAGGGTACTGAATTATAATGTCTCCAAAGCATAGAGCCCATGGAGTTCAAGAACTTGAATTTATGTTACCACAAAGCAGTGATTAAAAAAAAAAATGCTCCGAGTCTGAGCTCTACTCCCAGACATTCTGATGTTGGTGTCTGGAGTGGGAACCACTTGGGCATGAGGATTTCAAAAAGCTTCCCAACCACTTTAAAAGTGCAACCAAGGTTGAGAACTATGCCCTAAGATACACACAAATACAGCAAATAAATGCCATTGTCAAAATTTTAAGAATGGAGCAGTCTCGGGGAGGTGTAAAGAAACGTGTGGCTGAGCACAATCCTCCATTGTCATCAATCCCCGCTTTCTGATGTTGGCTCCACCCAACTGGGCTTGAGTAGGAATCTTTGACTCATCTTGAACTCTTTCTAAGACACTGGTAGTTCCAGAGTTTTCAACAATTCTGCCAGGTTTTTGTAAACTTCTCTTATCACAGGTTTTGATTTATCTGAGAGAGTGAGAGACAGAGAAAGTGAGAGAGGGAGGGAGGAATGGAGAAGGAAAAGAGAAAGGGGGAAGGGGAGAGAAAGGGCACAGAGAGAGACAGGAGAGATGGGGAGAGAAAGAGAAAGGATGGGGGAGAGAGAGAAGAAAGAAAAGAGAAAGGAGGGAGAGAGGGGGAAGAGAGAGGACAAAGAGGGAAGAGAGAGGGAGAGAAAGGGAGAGATGGGGAAGAGAGAGGGGGAGGGAGAATGAGAAGGAAGGAAAAAATGGGAGGGGGAAAGGGGCAAGGAGAGAGAGAGAGAGAGTGAGAGAGAGAGAGTAAGCAGTTGCCTTGGACCCCAAATCTCAGGCAGCAGTGACAGCTTCCTCCCCACCAGCTAAACAGGGCCTTTACTTGTCTTCTAGCTCGAGGCAACATCTGCCTTTCCTCCGCAGTGGTGCCATAAGAAAAGCTCTTGGTCACATAACCTGTCAACTTGTCTGTCCTCTTTCTAGCATCAAGAATTCAAATGTTTCTTCCAGAGGGAAAAATAAAAGAAAGAACTTTTATAGACACTATGCAGCAAGATTTGAAAATATAGACTTAACATGGTTTTGATCATAGAGGGTATCTAGAATGCAGTCCCATCCAGACTTCAGGGATCACTATCAATTTTCTTTTTGTCCCTAATCAGATCACAGTATGTGGTTGAGATAAGGGGGGTGTATTGAGTTATGGGGTGGTATTCAGACAGAAGAAAATAAACAGACACAGACTCATCTTATTCTGGGTAATTCAATTGGAATGGAAAGAAAGGGAAAAGGAATGAAGGAAGAATCCACGGTCAGCTGATAACGCTGCCTGCACACGGTGTGACGCCTTCAGAGCAAATGAAAACACGGCTCCCTTTTCAATGCTCTCCCTGGTATGGAGATGCTGATGTTGTATTTTAATAATATAATAACATTTCAATTAACCAGCCTTGCAGCTGTGCTCCACAGACAACACATTCCTTTATGTCATCTGGTGCTTTTTATTATTACAGTTTGGATGATGTATCCTCAACAAGGATCATTTCTCTCCTTTCTTAAGCAGAGCTTATTGGTTATAATTTAACATTGGAAATTAGCAAGAGTCACCATGTATGATGATTGTAAGGTACTTGTGCAGGATGAAAGTGGCATCTCCCAAGGGAGAGACTGGGGATCAGAAAGGAGCCACTCTAAGCTGTTCTTTATCTAAGCTGCACCACCCCATGGAGATGGATAAGACAGGATCCGTCTCTGTTTAAGTGGTGGCTTTGGTGATATCAGCCCGGAACAGGGTGGAGAAGAGGCCCCTTAGCACGATCATGCTGAGAAACAGAGTCCAAGAGTAAGCCCTCCTCATACAGGACAAGGCAGTGTTGTGTCCTAAATGATAATAGGAATTGCTTTGGAGAGATGTGCTCGCCCACCGATAAGCTGCAAAGCCACAGTTCCTGCTGAAGACGCTGAAGCCATGGGATCAGAATCCATTTCTCCCAAGTCACAGTTGACAAACCCAGACAGAGGAGGGTCTTCATTGACTTTTGGCCAAAGTCTGAGCTCTGGAGTTTTCCACTGAGAGGTGGAAAAGGGTAGAGTTCCCAAAGGAAGGGGCATAGAGGTCCTGGGCAGGAGACCTGCAGAGGGGCTCTTAGGAGCAGAGACAGTGAGAGATCGGGAGAAAGGTAGCCTTGGAAGGTCTCAGCCTGGGAGACTCCTCTCCTTAGCCACAAAGGCTCAGGCTCTTGTCCTCCCCTGCTGTGCAGGGAAACAGCCACCTGGCCCTCCGGTGGTTCAGCCAGACTAGGGAGACAGAGAAGCTTGAGACGGGAAGGTATTTGCCTCCTGATTGCCACAGGCTGAAACGCAGTTAAGGCTCAACCCCCATTTCTCCCCTCCTCCACCCACACTTAAAAAATATCTCTGGTCGTGCCACCTGATCCCTGGCAGCCATAAATAGGCGATATTCCAGGCCAAATGGCTGAGAGACTTGTCACTGATGGTCCTCTACCTCCCTGCCCTGCATACTCACCTCCCGGGCTACAAAAGATTGCCCCTCAGAGCAGAAAGTGAGGGACCCTTCTCTGCACCCATGCTAGACTGTGTCGGTCTTTAGTTTCTAGTTTCCTCCCTCATTGTCAAGCTGTCAGTGTTGTTTTTATTATTATTATTAAAAAGAGACACGGGGCACTGATGTGGTTGTTTTAGCCAAAGATGCATATTCTAAACCCAATCACGAAGAGACATCAGACAAACCCACATATTATGAAACAGCTGACCTGTACCTCTCGAAAATGTCCATGTTGTGAAAGGTAAGGAAAGACTGAGGAAATGTTCCAGATTAAAGGAATCAAACAGACGTGATAAATACATGTAACACAGCATCCTGGGCTGGATACTCTACTGGAAAATGTTGGCATACCGGCTATAACTAGGACAACTGATGAGATTTGAATGCAGATTACAGATAAAATGATAGTATCTTACTCATAATCAACGTTCAATTTTCTGAATTTGATCATCATACTAGGGTTATGTGAGAAAGTGTACTTGTTTTTGGGGAATATGCAAAAATGTTAAGGGATACAGGAACATGACATATGCAACCTACTCTGAAATCATTCAGAAAAAGTATGCACAAATAGACACACACAGACAGGCAAAGAATGATACAGCAAAGCAAATGTAGCAAAATGTCAACAAGTTGATACAGTGTATATAGGAGTTCTTTGTACTATTATTGCAATTTTTCTGTAAGTTTGAAATTCTTTTGAAGAAAAAAGAAAAATATCAAAAGAAAGTGATGAGGAACTCCAAAAGAAAAGATCATGGGCCGGGCGCGGTGGCTCAAGCCTGTAATCCCAGCACTTTGGGAGGCCGAGACGGATGGATCACGAGGTCAGGAGATCAAGACCATCCTGGCTCACCCGGTGAAACCCCGTCTCTACTAAAAAATACAAAAAACTAGCCGGGCGAGGTGGCGGGCGCCTGTAGTCCCAGCTACTCGGGAGGCTGAGGCAGGAGAATGGCGTAAACCCGGGAGGCGGAGCTTGCAGTGAGCTGAGATCCAGCCACTGCACTCCAGCCTGGGCGACAGAGCGAGACTCCGTCTCAAAAGATCATGGAAGGACCATTTAAATAGAAGCAATTCATATAGAAACTAGAGGAGTTCAAAAAAAGAAAAAGAAAAAGAAATAAGTAAATGGAAGCAATTCGAATACATATGAAAAATGTTCAACGACACTAACAACCCAAGCAGTGCAAGGTGGTACTTTTTAAAATCTCATCCCATTAACCTGCTGCAGAAAAGGGTAACAACCACTTTTGGTGAGGGATCAGTGACACAGCAACTCTCATCCCTGCTTGTTAATGGACAGTGTTTCTGAAAAAGAACTCGAGACTTTAAAACGCTTTTAGACTCAGACCTTGAATAGAATTCTTAAAAACGTATCCAAAAGAAAAAAAAATCATTGATAGGGACAGAGATTTATATCTAAGCATATTCTCTGTGATGTTATTTACAACGGAGAAAAACAGCATGATTTAAGTGTACAAAAACAGCACAAAGGATAAATAAATAATACGTGTATATAGGAAAATACTGTGTAGTCATTTAGAGCTGTGTTTCAAAAAAAAACATTGTTTTCCCTGGCACAATCCTGCCACCTCCCAACCTTCTCTCACTGTAGCCAGTCTTCTCTTTCCTGGGGAGATGAACCTGCTAGGACTTCAAACTCACCACGGAGCCCTTGGGGCACACTAAGAATCACAACAAAAGACTTTTGCTCGTAATTTTAACCTATTGATCCAGCAGCCCTTTTTCCTGAATCTCCTGCTTCTGGTTCCTGAATCCTCTTGATTCTACCCTTGGCTTTTAACCTGGATTTATGTCAGTTCTTCCCCTTTTGTTTCACTCTGCCAGTGCAGCCTTCCTGACTGACAGCTCTTCGTTGCATTCTTCAGGCAGTTAACACATAGCCCCACTACCAGTGCCAGCTCTGACTTTCTAAGCTCTGGCTGGAGTTAACTCCTTGGCTTCTGATACCAAGGAGTTAATTTTATTTGGTGAAAACTAAGATTTGGAGCAGAGAGATGTAAATCTAACACGATCTTAGTCCACAGCCCTCACTTGTCTCATGGGTTATTTAGAAGTGTGTTGTTTGGTTTCCAAATATTTGAAGACTTTTCCAGATTTCTTTTTGTTATTGACTTCTAATTTAATTCCACTGTGGTCAGAGAACATACTTTGTATGAGCTCCATATTTTAAAATTTATTGAGACTTATTTTATGACTCAGGATATGGTCTATCTTGGTAAATGTTCCATGTACACTAGAAATCAATGTGCACTCTGATGCTGATTACAGAGTATTCTATAAATCTCAATTAGGCAAAGTTGGTTGATATGCTGTTCAAGTCTTTAATATCCTTACTGAGTTTTTCTACTTGTTCTATCAGTTATCAAGAGGGAGTATTGAGATTTCCCACTATAATTGTGGATTTGGCTATTTCTCCTTTGAGTTTTATTAGTTTTTGCTTTGTGCATTTTGAAACTTTGTTATTAGGTGCATAACTAGGATTATTATGTCCTCTTGATGAATTAACCACTTTATCACTATGCAATGATGATCCTCCTTATCATTAGTAATATTCCTTGCTCTGAAATTTACTTTGTCTAATATTGATATAGAAACTCTGTCTTTAGATTAGTATTTGCAAATATCTATCTTCCATCCTTTTACTTTTAACATATTTATGTCTTTTTATTTATTTATTTATTTATTTATTTTTTTGAGACGGAGTCTCGCACTGTCACCCAGGCTGGAGTGCAGTAGCCGGATCTCAGCTCACTGCAAGCTCCGCCTCCCGGGTTCACACCATTCTCCTGCCTCCGCCTCCCGAGTAGCTGGGACTACAGGCGTCCGCCACCTCGGCCGGCTATTTTTTTGTATTTTTTTTAGTAGAGACGGGGTTTCACCGTGTTAACCAGGATGGTCTCGATCTCCTGACCTCATGATCCGCCCGTCTCGGCCTCCCAAAGTGCTGGGATTACAGGCTTGGGCCACTGCGCCCGGCCTATGTCTTTATATTTAAAGTGGGTTTCCACTAGACAACATATACTGAGGGCTTCTTTTTTAAAAATCTAACTTGGTAACTTCTGCCTTATTTACTTAGTGTTTTAGACCAATTACATTTAATGTGTTTATTTATATGATTGGGCTTAAATCTACTACCTGGCTATTTGTCTTCTATTTGTACCTTCTATCATTTTTTTATTTCCTATTCTTTCCTCTCTTTTCTTGAATTATTTGATCATTTTAAATATACATTTTATCTCTTTAAGTTGTTTGCTAGATACAACTCTCTTGTTTTTCTAATGGTGGCTCTAGAGTTTCTAGTATATATCTTTAGCTTATCACAGTTTACCTTATACATTATATAACTGTGTATACTGTATAAAAATCTTGCAACCACATACTTCCATTTCCCCCTTCTTGCCCTTTGTGCTTTCGTCACACATTTAAATTCTACGTTATAAATTCCACAATGCATTGTTATTGGTTTTGTTTTAAACAATCTTTTAAATAGATTTGAGAAAAATAAGAAAAAGTATTTTATATTTGCCCACATATTTACTATTTTTGGTACTTGCTTTGGTATGTCTGAAAAGTCTATTTCACTTCATTTTTGAAAAATGTTTTTTGCTAGATGAACATTTTTTTCCTTCAATTTTTAAAGAGGTTATTCCACTGACTTTTGGCTTACATTGTTTCTGAGGAAAAGTCTGCCGTCATTGTTTTTATTCCTTTGGATGTATTATCCACCACTGCCTTTGCAGCCTCCCCCTCACCCACCCTCCACACACCCAGCTGGTTTTAAGATTTTCTCTTCACCACTGGTTTTCAGCAATTTGATTATGATGTGTCTTGGTGTAATTTTTTCTTATTTTTCTTTTGCTTCAGAGTCATTGAGCATTTTGGATCTGTAGGTTTATAATTTTTATCAAGTTTGGGAAAACCTCAGACATTATTCTCTTAAATATCTTTTCTTATATCCCCACCTCTTTACTGTTCTTCTGTGGTTCTAGTAACTTATTTTAGGGTGCTTGATGTTTTATTGATGCACTGTTCATTTTTTTCCTCCTTATGTTTCATTTTGGATAAGTTCTGTTGCTCTGTCTTCAAGTTTACTTATCCTTTCTTCTACCCTACCTAGTCTGCTGTTAATCCCATATAGACACTGAGACTTTTTAAATTTCTCCAAGTTCTTTTTGAGTCTTAAATTTCTTCCATTTCTCTTCTCATCGTGTTTACGCTGTATTCTATCTTCTTGAGCATCTGGAGTAAATTTCTTACAGCAATTTTAATAACCTTGTCTAGTAATTCTATCACCTGAGTTATTTCTGGGTCTCTTTCTATTGACTTTTCTCATCATTGTTCATATTTTCCTGCTTCTTCATATGCCTGGAAGTTTTTGTTTTGATGCCATACATTGTCAGTTTTCCATTGTTGAGTGCTGGAATTTTTTATTCCTAAATGTTTTCATATTCTGTTCTGGGATGCAGCTAAGTTACTTGGAAACAGTATGATTCTTCTGAAGTTTTTTGAAACCGTTATTAGGTGGATGCATAACAGCCTTTCATCTAGGACTATTTTGTCCCCACTACTAAGGCAATACTCTTCTGATCAGTCTACTTGATGCCTCACGTGTAAGGTCTTCCACTATCGCTAATCTAGCTTGAAGTGAGCTTTGGGGACTTTTCTGCCTGCTTCATTCCAGTGGTTCTTTCCTCATTTTTGATAGTTTCCTCACGGGCATATGCTAATCAGCACTCAGATAAAGAATCAAAGGAGACCCACTTCACTTCTCTGTAGCTCTCTGTCCAGCTCTCTTCTCCATGGTAATCTTCCCTGTGAATTCTAATCGCCTGACTCTTCAAACTCTGATGTCTGTCTGCTAAACTCAGGGAGACCACTCAGTTCCTTTGGGGCTTCCCCTCCCTATGCTGTGGCCTGGAAACTCAACCAAGGCATAAGATAGGGCATTGTAGGCATCACTTTATCGCTCTCCCCTCTTTCAGGGATAACTGTGTTGCACTATTTTCCCATATCTAAAAATTGTTGTTTCATAATTTTCGTTTGTGTGTTGTTGTTGTTGTTTAGCCAGAGGGTAAATCTGGTCCTGTTACTCCACCATGGCGGGAGGTGGAAGTCCTCTACATCCCTCTCGTGAAATATGAAAAGTGAACTATACAAATTGCAATGGAATGCTATGTGTTTAGAAGTTTAATATGAAAAGGAACCACTGAGACCTAACTGCATGGCTAAATCCCTTTTTCTCCTACTTAGGCAAAAGATACTACAACCAAAAGAAAATAACTTAAAATCCTAGAATTTCAAAGGAGCAAAAGATGTTTTAATCATCCAGTTTTTCCTTTTGCATATGAGGAAATAAAATCTCAGAGGTGTTAAGGAATTGCCATATTAGTATTGGTCAGAGCTGGGATCAGAACCCAAGTTTCCCAACAGACAAACCACCAAACCATGTTATTTCCATTCTGCCCATAAATAATACTGACCATTTATCAAGTACTATTAAGTACAATGTGTCCATATTTTGTAAGCATTATCCTAAACTTCCTGACAACCCTAGTACTATCAGGGTAGGTACTACCATTGTCACCATTTTACAGACAAATTACCTGAAGCTCAGGGGGTTTAAATGATTTGTCTAACACAGCTGCTTTCAAAGTATGGTCCCTGAAACTCTTCTGTGGGGTCTGCTGGGTTAAACTATCTTTATAATAATACTAAGATGTTATTTGCCTTTTCTACCATGTTGACACTTGTACTAAAGGTGTAAAAGCAAAGGTGGGTAAAACCACTTGCACCTTGGCATGAACCAAAGCAGTGGCACCAAACTACATTAAAAACTCTTGTATTTTTCACCATCATGAACTTGCAGGGCTTTTAAAAAGCCAGTTGGAACTTTACAGTGTTCTAAATGAAACAGTATGTTATTAATTGTATTAATTATGGACACCTATGTAGCTGTCATTTTATTATTCTGTAGGACAAAATGGGAAATATACTGAAAGCACTTCTGCAAAGAAAAGCATTTCCTTGAGTGTTTGAGTTTCAGGATGAACTTGACACTTTTTTCTTGGAACATCATTTTTATTTGAAATAATGACTGACAAACTATGGTTCGTCGTATGCAGTTACATAGTAAACACTTTCCCAAAAATGAGGAAAGTGAATCTATCACCTCAAACAAAACAACTGACAATATTTGTCATCAATGATAAGATGAGCTTTTGGGGGGAAAATGGAATTTTGTAAAACTTATATTTTTCACTGTGAGCTTGACAGCTTCCCAATACTTCAAGACTTTCCTGATGAGATTGGTGAAGACACTAACAAAATGATCTCGTGGTGTTATACAATAAAATGCACCAACATTTGGAATATCTGCTTAACTCAGTGAATAAATATTTTCAAGATGAGCAATGCCTGATACCCCAAAATCATGCATTAGTAAAAAAATTCATTCAAACTACAAAATCAACCAATGCATTTTAATGTAATAGCATTTGAAAAATGTTCACCGATAATGCTTTCAGATTCCACACTGCAAATAACTTTTAAGAAACTGCCATCTGCCTTTGTAGAATCAAAAAAATCCCAAAATTACCTGAAAAAGCTATTAAAATACTTCCTTGTATTCCAACTGTATATCTGTGTGAGACTGAATTTTTTTCATATACATCAACCAAAATGACATATTGCACCAGAGTGGATGAAGAAACTGATGTGAGAATCCAGCTGTGTTCTGTTAAGCCAGGGAATAAAGAGATTTGCAAAAGTGTAAAACAACGTTACTCTTCTCAGTACATTTTTTTTTTTTTTTTGGAAAACAGCTTTTTACATAACAATGTGTTATTTTTTGTTAACAGGTAATGGGTTTATTATTGTTACTCCTAAAAAACTTAGTAATTACTTACTTACATTCTCTCCTATTTAATTTTGAATAGTCGATATCAACAGACATAACCCACATAAACAAATGCTCCTCAGGGTCCTTTAAAAGTGAAGGGTCCTGAGATCAACATGTTTAGGAAGTGCTGGTCTTAGATAACACATCTGAGAAGTGGTGAAGCCGGGTCTATGTTCATCTGGCTCCCAAACCCATTTTTTTTCCAGGATACAATGTTGTCTGCCTCCTTACCCAAAGTCTCATCAGTATTAAAATGAAAAACAGAATTGGATTCCTAAAAGCTTTATTTTGCAATGTTTTCCATAATACTTAAGTTTTTCAATGTTTAGATGTTTTTCTTCTTTGAAGGATGAATTTCTTTTTATGGCTTGTTTCATATCTAGAAATGTTTTTTCTATAATGCTTAAGTTTTTATGTGTGTGTGTATGTGTGTGTGTGTATATATATATTTTTTTGTTTGTTTGTTTGTTTTGTTTTGTTTTTTTGAGTCGTAGTCTCGCTCTGTCGTCCAGGCTGGAGTGCTGTGGCGCTACCTTGGCTCACTGCAACCTCCACCTCCTGGGTTCAAGCAATTCTCCTGCCTCAGCCTCCCAAGTAGTTGGGACTACAGGCACATGCTACCAAGCCCGGCTAATTTTTTGTATTTTTAGTAGAAATGGAGTTTCACTGTGTTAGCCAGGATGGTCTCATCTCTTGACCTCATGATCTGCCTGCCTCGGCCTCCCAAAGTGCTGGGATTATGGGAGTGAGCCACCGTGCCCAGCGATGTTTAGATATTTTTGAGGAAGCAAAAGTTTCTTGTCCTAAAGCTTTAGAACTCCATTAGGTATTGAAGATGACTCTTTTTGGGCTATAAAATAAAATGTAGTAAACATACTAGTTTTATATTGCATACAAAGTCCAAATAGTGGACAGAAGTCCTCTATTAGATTTCACAAAACAGAAAAAATTCTGAGCCAGGCATGACGGCTCATGCCTGCAATCCTAGCGCAAGAGACTGAGGTGGGAGAATCACTTGAGGCCAAGAGTTTGAGACCAGCCTGGGCCACAGAGCAAGACGCCATCTCCACAAAAAATTTTAAAATCACCTAGGTGTGGGCCAGGCACCGTGGCTCATGCCTGTAATCCCAGCACTCTGAGAGGCCGAGGCAGGTGGATCACGAGATCAAAAGTTCAAGACCAGCCTGGCCAAGATGGTAAAACCCCGTCTCTACTAAAAATACAAAAATTAGCCAGGTGTGGTGGTGCATGCCTGTAATCCTAGCTACTTGGCAGGCTGAGGCAGAGAACTGCTTGAACCTGGGAGGCGGAGGTTTCAGTGAGCCGAGATCACGCCACTGCACTCCAGCCTGTGTGACAGAGCAAGACTCTGTCTCAGAAAAAAAAAAAAAAAAAATTACCAGGCTGGTGGCCTGTACCTGTAGCCCCAGCTGCTCTGGAGGCTGAGGCTGGAGGATTGCTTGAGCCCAGGAGTTCAAGGCTGCAGTGAGCTGTGATGGTGCCACTGCACTCCAGCCTGGGCAACAGAGGTAGACCCTGTCTCTTAAGAACAAAAAAAGTAATTCTAATTCTCTGGCTCTGGGCTTATTTTTCATCCATTGAGACTAAGCCCCAGGAGTTATAGTGATGTCCCAGGGGGGCCAGCCTTGCTGGGGGATGCCCTTAGGAGGAACTCTTGCATGCCCTTCCTCAGCCGTGCATTCTCCGCAACCTCCCTCAGGCTTCTGTGCAGCTTCTCCATCTCCTTGTATTCACTCCCGACATCTACAGGAGAGCAGAAAGCTCACATCAGGACTTGGCGACCATTGTAGAAACGCCTCCAAAAAGCAAATCCCCCAACAATCCTGTCACTTGTCCCAGAATATGGATCTGGTGTAGTGCTTACAGATCAGACATCAAAGCAGGTATTCCTCCTCTTACCAGAATGCTGTCTCAGCATGGGGTCACCCTCAAAAGAAATACAAACCTACCCATAAGAAAAACCCTGAGAAGTCACTGAGTCTGTATTAAGGCCTCACAGCCATGTGATATACAAAGCACATTGCACAATAACACCTCCCCTAACTCCTCACCAGGCGGCTCCCCCTCTTCCCCCCACCCCAATCCCTATCCTCCCAGCACAACCCATTCTCAGTGAATGTTCTCTCTCTGGCATCTCAGGTTTTCATCCCATGATCTTCAATCAGATCATGTTCTCACAATGGTTAGTTTTATGTGTCAACTTGTCCAGGTCACAGGGCCCAGATACTCGGTTAAATGTGAGTCTGGATGCCTCTGGGAGGGTGTTTTTTGATGAGATTTACATTTAACTCAGTAGACCTCAAGTAAAGCAGATGGCCCTCCCCAGTGTGGGTGGACCTCAAACAGCCAGCTGAAGGCATGCAAGGAGCCAAAGGCCAGCCTCCCCCAAGGAGGAAGGGATGATCCAGTGACAGCCTTGGGCCTTTGAGATGGAGTTTTGCTCTTGTCACCAAGCCTGCTGTGCAATGGCATGATCTTGAATCACTGCAACCTCCGCCTCCCAGGCTTAAGTGCTTCTCCTGCCTCAGATTCCCAGCTAGCTGGGATTACAGGTGCCCACCAGCTCGCCTAGCTAATTTTTTTTTTTTTTTGTATTTTTAGTAGAGACAGGGTTTCACCATGTTGGCGGGGCTGGTCCTGAACTCCTGACCTCAGGTGACCCACCCACCTCAGCCTCCCAAAGTGTTGGGATTACAGGCGTGAGCCACTGCGCCTGGCCAAGCCTTGGTTGGGCCTTTGTCTGCAACATTGGCTCTGCCTGGTTCTGCAGGGATGGCCTCTGGACTCAAACTGCCTCTCTTTCTGGAGTCTCTGTCCTGTGGGCCTCCCTGTATCAGATTTTGGGCTCACCAAGCCTCCACCATTGTGTGAGCCAACTTCTTAAAATAAATCTCTTCCTTCATCTATCCATGCATCCTACTGGTTCTGTTTATCTGGAGGACCCTGACTAATGCAGTCCCCTTTGAAGGGACACTTCAGACTGAGCCCTGAATGCCCTTCTAATACCCCCTGGCTTTCTGTACCCCAGAGGGTGACTCAGGCTGACTGGCCCTGAGCCTGGCCAGGGATGGGCCTCATGAGCAGAGGGGAGTAAGGACCTGGAGTCTTTTTGTTCTGTCTCATATCTGGAAGGCCTCCCTTCTCCCTGCTGCCTCTGAAATCAACCTAACCTTTGAGGTTTCCCCCAGGACCCAGCTTCACTGAAGTTTCCCCATGTCCCAGCCCTGAATAACCACTCTGTCTCTGAACTTCAAGAATAACGATCTGAAGTCTGACTGGGTTCTCTCCCTCAGGGCTTTGCTTAAGTGTCACATTCCCAGGGAGACCTTCCTTTACCACCCTGTCTCCTACCCCAGCATCCCTTCTTCCGTTTCTCTGTTTCGCCTCCCTGCCACATATCTCACTTATTAGTTTGCTTACTGCCTGCCTTCCACCACTGGGCTGTGAGCTCCATGAGGGTGGGGACTCTTGCCTGTCTTGGTCACCACTGTGTCCTCAGCACCCAGAACACTGCCTGGCACCCAGGAGGTGATCAGAATTGTTTGCTGAGCGAATGCAAACTCCCCAGTCCAATGATCACATTCTTACACATCTTGTCTTACGAACCAGGTAAGGCCCCGACAACAGGGACTGCCTTTTAGATTTCTTTATAAAGCATGCCCCCCACCCTCGACATGATGTATATTTGTTGTCGATGGTGAAGAGAAGGAAATAGGCTTAAATTATAGCAGGTGCAATTGACATCAAACTGAAGGGAGCACCTGGTCAAGGTCTCTGTGAGACCTGGTCAAGATCTCTGGCAAGCGGGAGTTCTTTAAAGAAGGCACATTGGAATAACTAGCATCTTAAAACTTAGATTCCTATAGAGGCCTGGACAGAAGGTCGTGAGAGTCCACTACATTATAGTGTGAGGGTGTTGTATCTCCTTCCCTGGAGTCCGTTAGGATCAGGTTACAGGTCCATCTAACCAGCCATAAATGGAGATGGAGAAGTGCAGAACAGATCTTTAGAAGCAGCCATTGTGGCTTTGATTTTGGGAACAGCTCTGTCTACTTTCACCCTGGCAAACTCAGTGGTATCAGATCTATTCATTTCAGCAGGCAACTATGGATGTGGTATAAAATATAAAAGGCACAATATATACAGGGTGCAGAGCAAGGCTCCCACCCTCTCCTACCCTCCAGCCTTCCAGTTCCCCTCTTTAGAGGCAACGAGTACTGTCAGTGTTCTCTGTAGCCCATGGAGATTTTTATGCACATACAAACATATACATATGTATTTCCTTTTTTCCCCACTCACAAATGGCAACATATCGTGCACATTTATTCACTTTACTATTTTCCACTTTGTAATATCTTTGGAGATCATTTCATACCACTACCTACAGAGCTGCTTTATTTTTTCTAACAGTTGCACAGTCCTCCACTCATTGTGTATTTAATTTAATTTAAGCAGTGCTTTACTTACAGATATTTGAGTTGTCCCCATTTTTGACATTAGAATGTTACCCCGAATAACCTTGTCTATATGCCACTCTACCCCCATATAAGGATATCTGTAGGGTTGCTGCGCCAAATGATATGTGCATTTTAAATTTGGCTAGAAATTACTTACTTGCTTTTTCTGCCAGTTTACCCCTTCCAGTTTATACCGGGGGCCTGATGGAGCCCATGGCCAGAAAGCGACACGGTTGCCTACACCAAGGTCCACAGCTGGGGCCGCATCCCCAGGCTGCAGGTGGATTGAGAGAAGTCTTTCTCCACCATCACCAGACCATGAAGTTCTTCATAAGGAGGCATCAACTTAAAAGAAAGGCCTTATGGAGACGGTAGGGCACAGCTGTGGATTTAAATTCGCCGCTTTCTAGCTATGGGACCCTGGGCGCATTTCCTAATGTGAGTCTCTATTTCTGCCTCTGCAAAATGGAGCAACAACATCCATCCCTGGGAGCTAATGTGAGAATTCAGTGAAACCATGAGCACAAAGCGTGAGTATGATGCCTGCTCTCAGTTGGGTGCTGGGCAAAGGGTGGGGCTGTCGTTATCATTATCATCATCATCATCATCATCATCATCTCCATCATCATCATCATCTCCATTCCTTGCCCTGCTAATTCTTCCTAACTTAATACCTTTAAATTCAGGAAGAAGCAACCACAGCCAGGGCTGTCTGCACAATCACCCTGTATGCAAAGCTTTGGCGTATTTACCTGCAAGCTCCTTGTAGAGGCCATCTCCCTGGGACGAAGCAAGGGTTAGCATGGTGGTGATGCTGCCCTTCACCTTCTCCACGATCCCAGTCTACGTGACAAGGACATTCAGTATGTTAGGACGGTGCAGCCCAAGGAAAAGTGAATCTTATAAAAGGGACCCCACCCAGTCCCCCAGCCACAGAAGGTACAGACTGGGGCTGTCAAAGTAAGGCTTTGCAACCCAGTTGCAAAATGGTGAAACACTTTGAGGACATTAAATGGCCCAGGAGGCAGCAAGACAATATTTCTGTGGGCTCCCATCTGTATAGCATCTCTCTCCCCACCTACAGACTCATGGGGGGCTGAAGCTCTGGTGCCAGCGGATCAAATCAGGAGCTAATGGGGAAGGAAGCATGAAGGCATGGGGGAGAGAACGGCAATCGCAGAGATGGGAAAAGAGGGAAAGAGCTGGTCGCTCTCCCGCTGTCCTCTCCTCCATGCATCTGCTCACCGGGGAGATGTTTGCTGGACACTTGCTCTGTGCCACTCACCTTACCGTACATGTCTGATTCTTCCCAACTGCCTGAGAACTGTCTTCTTGCTACTCTTAGTCCTCTTATCAACTAAAACTCCTTTCTTCCCTCTTCTGTTTCTTGTCTTCCTTTGAAAAAATGTCAGGCTCCTTCCTCTAGCCTGGCAGAGCCTAGTTTTGATGTTGGATCTCCTATGCTTTTTCTTTTTTTTTTTTTTTTTTTTTTTTTTGAGACGGAGTCTCGCTGTGTCACCCAGGCTGGAGTGCAGTGGCGCGATCTCGGCTCACTGCAAGCTCCGCCTCCCGGGTTTACGCCATTCTCCTGCCTCAGCCTCCGAGTAGCTGGGACTACAGGCGCCCGCCACCACGCCCGGCTAGTTTTTTTGTATTTTTAGTAGAGACGGGGTTTCACCATGTTAGCCAGGATGGTCTCGATCTCCTGACTTCGTGATCCACCCGCCTCGGCCTCCCAAAGTACTGGGATTACAGGCTTGAGCCACCGCGCCCGGCCGCTTTTTCTTTAACATTCTAGATTCTAGATCAAGAGCCCCAAGTGTACATCTCAGCTCTAGGCATGGGCCTGGAACCTGTAACTCAAGGCCTCTAGGTTCCCACTTCCTTGAAGATTAGGGAATGAGGGATTCACAGCTCCTAAACCAGGAGAAGCAGTCACCTCACACTAGAGTGAAAACGAAGCAGCAAGCCACATTACTGATCAATATATCAGAGACTAATCTGGATATTCAACAAAATACTATTCCATTGTTTAATTTACAGGACTATTGCAAAGAGGTAATTTAAAAAAACAGTAAATCTTCAAATATTATGTATAAAAAGAAATTTCATCCACTATATAGAACTAAAATATTTTAAACAATTAAAAGTTAACTGGCATTCTGAAAAAAAAAAAAAAAATCACAGAATGGCAACACTCTATGGTCCTGCCCAGTTTTAACTTCCTATGTTTCTGTAATTTCAGATACATTTGTACATAGTCAATATACACATTTTTTAAGCGACATTGTTTCCTGGGTGTCTTAAGATCCAGTGTCTATGTACGCAATGGGGAAATGGGAACCGGCTTTGCGGAGTTCGGCCAAGTTCTTGTCCATGAATTTGTAGACTGTGATAACATGTTAAAGGATTGAAACTAAACTGCTGCTGGTGAACAAGATGCCTCTTAGCCTACTCCAAGGGAAATTACATGTGTTGAATTGTAAAGAATATTTTCCAAAACTGCAGAAGTGATGGAGGAGAGGAGATTGGGCAGAAACAGGTTGGAGATGTTTCCAGAAGGCTGGTTCTGAGGTGGACCGAGATAGAAATGGGCCAGCTTCCTTGAGGGCTTGGGAGACAGGATCAGCCAGCCTGGGTTGAGGCAGAAAACCTGGAGCCTCACATGGCCAGGGAGGAAGCCCACAGTGGTATGGACTTCAAGGATCTCTACTACCTGGGGGACAGGGGGTGGCAAGCCATGAGGCCCAGAGCAGAGGCAAGATGGTCCAGGTAGGCTTGGCAGAAGCATTTAGGTCCAAGGAAACCATCAGGAACTGTCTTTGGGGGTAGATAAAATTAAAGCTGAATGTGTGCTAGGTACCATAACTGACTGGCCTTGAGTAGTGTGTCAATATTTACTTATTGACATTTTATGTAGACAAGACATTTCCCTATTTAAACAATCTGTTTTGAGATCATGCTATTGTTGGACATGCTGGAGCCAGGCTTCCTTATCCCAAATCCAGCTGTGCATCTCCCTGGCTGTGTGGCTGGTTGATACAACTCTCGATGCTGGAATTTTCTTCTCTATAAAATGGTAACAATGATAGTACCTACCTCACAGACTTGCTGGGGAGTAAATGAGCTAACGTCTATAAATAGCTGAGCACATATCTAGCTATTACAGTGGCTGTGCTACTGGTGACTCAGGAAAGAGGAGGGGCGCAAGAGAGTGCTGGAAGAGCTGCAGCTCTCAGGTCGAAGCCCCAGAAACCATCTGTTCCATTTGGGCCCAAATGCCTACTACGTCTTCCACCTTCTGCGCCTGCTTCCTGTCCTCTCCCAGGGCCTCTCGGGGTCTAGGATCTAGGCTGTGGGCGTAGAGTACCTTCAGCTGCTGAAACTGGTGCTGCATCCTTTCCTGGGCCCTTTCAAACATGCCCTCAGCCACCTGCCGGTCCACTCCTCTTCTGATGGCATCTTTCATCCGCTCACACGCTTTTTTGCCCGTGATCTGAGCTGCCTCTGGCAAAAATGATAGCCACAGTCACACCACGACAAGGACCTGCTTAGAAATCTTTGGCATCATGGCTGGGCATGGTGGCTCACACCAGTAATCCCAGCACTGTGGGAGGCTGAGGTGGGCAGATCACCTGAGGTCAGGAGTTCAAGACCAGCCTGCCCAACATGGTGAAACACTCGTCTCTACTAAAAATACAAAAATTAGCTGGGTGCTGTGTGCACATCTGCAATCCCACCTACTTGGGAGGCTGAGGCACAAGAATTGCTTCAACCCACTAGGCAGAGGTTGGAGTGAGTTGAGATCACTGCCACTGCACTCCAGCCTGGGCAACAGAGCGAGATTCCATCTCAAAAAAAAAAAAAAAAAGAAACAGAAAGAAAGAAATCTTTGGCATTAGAAAGAAAAGCAAGCCAAGCAAACAAACAAACAACAAAAAAGTATATATATATATATATGTATGTATATATATGCACTTATATAAAAATGACACTTTCAATATTTAGATAATAACCAGCATTCAGAAAACCTAATGACTGAATTCAGCTGAAACTTGCAAAATCACTCCCTACCCCCAAACAATGGAGTCACCAAAACAGGAAACAATGGAGTCACCAAACAGTCTGAAAGTGAGTTCACAAGTGAGTGAGTTCAAGTATTTGTGAATACTTGCAAACAAGAATGAGAACCTGGACACTGGATTCTACAGCTAAATCAGCTGGGATGTTGTATGGAAAAAAGCAGGGCGTCTGGACCAAGGATGGACAGAAAGAGCTGGAAAACACACAGAGAAGGGTCCTCACGCCCTGCAGTCATGTGGTTGCAATGTGTAGACTGAGAGAGCTGCAAAGACTTAGGGTGCAAGAGAACAGGGCCTTTGAGGGAGCCGCAGAAAAGGACGTGAAAGGTGCTGACAGGAAGTCCCAGTGCAGGCGGCAATGCTGTCCCCCGCGGCCCCCACCTTCATAACACAGCTTCAGGTCGCTCTGGACAGAGGCGGTGAGGGACTCATAGACCCTCCTCTTCCTTCTGAGGATGTGGTCCTCCAGGCCCCCGAGGATGGCGCTTATCTGGGAAGACGTGGCAAAAGAGGCTGTTGGTGACAATTCCCTCAATGAAAGAAGGTCAGGTATCCCAGTGCGTGGCCACCATTCCCTCCACCTTATATGATGCCTGGCTGTTTGTCTGCCATCTCCACAATTAGGCTGTGAGCTTCTCGTAGGCAGGAACTTTGTTCTAAGCATCTTTATACCCTAACTGCTTCCCTTGATGCCTGGCACCTACAAACTACTCAATAAATATTTGCTGAGTTGAACTCAGGCACAGGCAAGGTCCTGGAATGGGCCCTCCCTGGGGGGCAGAGGAGATACAAGCTCTTTCCCTAGCATTGCCATGTAATTTGGGGTGGCACTGAAAGAAAGTGAGTCACAGACAAGAGTCTTGAGGTCTCAAAACTAAAAACTGACCTAAAATTGAACAACAACAACAAAAAGATTGACTTCTTTAAGTTTCAATGCATTGGATGCTACTTTATAACATTGGCAAAAATGATAGATTAGTGAAAACGGTTCCAGTTGATGCAAATTTTCATACAATTAAGGCTTCTTTAAAGATTCTTCCTGGAAACTGAGTCAACTTTGCAACCTTGGCGTGTGCTTTCAGTTACTTCACAGTGGAACAAACTGTCCCACACTTCCTCTGAGGCAGTCATGCCCGCTGCTCTCCCCACATCCCATTGGGTTCTGTATTTCACAGCGCCTCTGAGGAGATACTCCCAGACCCTGGACACTCCAGGGAACAAGCGGGAACAGACAGGCAACCTACAAAACCAGCCTGGGAACAAAGCCATGCCCAACCTCACTGCTCTCCCCACTTTATATGGAACTTACCTCCTGGATCAGGAAATTTTTTTTGCAGCTATCATATTTCCAGCCACTTCTTATCCCAATTTCTGTCATTTTCTCCTGCAGGGAGTGCTTAAAAGCATCAATGTGAGGCATCAGAGCCGAACCGGTGGGCTTCCCCGTCCTACAGAAGAAAGTGACAAAAAAGTTTAAGAGAATGGTGGCTGTGGTGAGGCTGAAACAAACATGAAACTAGCTGGTGTCCTTTTATTCATTTAGGAGAAGGAAGATGAGATCTAACAGTTATCATAGTCCTATAACGTGCCAGGCACTGTGATGTGCCAGGCCTTTGACATAAAAACCTATGAAGTTTGTGAGATAATGCCCATTTAACAGGTGAGAAAATTGAGGTTCAGAGAGGATTGCTGATGTGTCCAAGGTCACACGGCTAGCAAGAGGCAGAGCCAGGCTTGGAACGCTGCTTTAGACTGCAGGACGCACAGTCTTTCCACTGCCAACGTGCGGCCACTTGAAAGGGTGGAACTTGAACTATACCTAAAAGTTGGGTAAGATCTGAGGAAGTGGAAAGAAGGGATTACTCCCCATGGGACAACATGGTAAGCACAGTGGTTTCAGAATAGCTCAGAAATAGGAAGTGAGAGGTTGCAGAGGAGAGAGCACAAGCTTTAAATCCTCGCTCTCTGCTCATGAGCTGGGTGCCATTGGGAAAGATGCACAATTTTCTGAATCTCAGTTTGTTCAGATGTAAAAAGACAGAAGCTACTCCTTAGAGTTGCTGGGAACATCCGATGAGCTAATGCATGCCAAGTGCTTAGCACTGATGCCCGGGACAGGTAGCTGCTCTCTCTTTGCCACCTGCTGGGTGGGCTACAGTGGAAGGCTGCAACCAGGCAGCGGTGCAGGCAGAGGTTGGAAAGGCAAGCTGGAGGCAGGTGGAATGTCTTGAATGCATTCTAAGGAATTTGAAGTTTAGCCCACAGAATTGTAAACAGGGCGGGGGTGCAATTGGTGGAATGACACAATCCAAGACGTGCTTAAAGAAAGGTGGGGCAGGGACAGGGGCTCTGAGTAAGACACAAGCAAAGGCTGGAGAATGGTTCGAGCAGCCACCAATGGGCAACCACATGAGATGCCAGTGGGAACGACAGAGACTAGGGATGGGCAGCTGTACTTGGGGACTGGGAGATTCTGTTTCTGTCGATGGAGTAAAGAATTAGAGGTCAAGGAAGGAGGGAAGGAGGAAGCACCAAGGAGGTATGGTCCCCAAACCCACACCATGTATGTGAGCAGGCAGAGTGTGTGAGAAAAAGACACAGCATCTTCAGTGCATTCAGGGAAAGCTCCGAGGCTGGGTGTGGTGGCTCACGCCAGTAATCCCAGCACTTTGGGAGGACGATGGGGGAGGATCACTTAAGGTCAGGATTTCAAGACCAAACTGGTCAACACAGAGAGACTCTGTCTCTACAAAAAATATTTTTTAAAAGTTAGCCAGGCATGGTGGCATATGCCTGTGGTCTCAGCTACTTGGGAGGCTGAGATGGGAGGATTGCCTGAGTCCAGGAATCTGAGGCTGCAGTGAGCTAGGATTGTGCCATTGCACTCCAGCCTGGGCAACAGAGCAAGACCCTGTCTCATTTTTTTAAAAAAAAGGAAGAAAGAAAGTTCTGAAGGCCATGTGTTTGCTTAATTCCACTCTCTCCAATCAAAATACCCTGTCCTGGGCTCAGATTCCTAAGAAAATGTATCCCTTGCTGCATGTATGAGATATTTGAAAAATAATGGGAACCATAATATTAGTTTGAAAGCAGCATCTTAATCTGTGTCCAGGTCATCATGGGAAATTTTTAAGTAAACCAAACCAAGAAGGCATTTGTTTGTGTTTTGCCGAAGACTAAGCTTTCCTTCTCCAGTTACAAGCTACTCTTTACACTTACAGATCCAAAGTCTAAATTCTTAAAGACTGGCTCAACGTTCTTCTGATGTTTGTTCCCGAAGGGGCAAGATGAAAGATCCTTTACCTAAAAATGCTTCCAAAAACAGGGTCGATCTGGTCATAGATGGGCTGAGTGAGGGCTTCGTTTAGATCAATTCTTGCCAGAGTCCTGGAGGCATAGATGCCATTTTTCAGGCAAACAGCTTTCAGGGTCTGATGAAAACCTTGGTTTCCTTTACTCCTCTAGATAATCAACAGTAAATTAGCAGAGTTAGCAGGCATTAACTGGAAGGTCACTGGATTAGAATTGCATTGCCCTGGCCAAAGATCATTACCAAGAATCACAGGAAAGGGTTGAGACAACATGCTCTTTAAACATATGATTAAACTAAATGAGGGAGGACAGTGGTCACGCCTCTAGGTTGTCTGCGTGCACCTGCCATGGGCTTCCTAAGGTCCCTGTGCTCACTTTGATCACAACCGTTCTCAAGCGATTCTGTTTGTGTTAGTTTACTCATTTGTCCGGCTCCTGTGCTTGGCCATCAGCTCACTGAGATTAGGCACAGTGTCTCATCCATCTTTACGTCCTCAACTTCTGGCAATAACATAAGTAGTGTTTGAGAAATATTTGCTAAATGAGCAATTATCGAATGAATAAATAAACGAATGAATGCCAATGTGCTATGACCTGACAATAAGTGCATGTCTTGAATTTTCTAAGGAGAGTCCAGATTTCATAAACTTTTTGTTAAACTTTTAATGAAATACAATTTGATTTATATGTCTTGGCGATATTTTTTTCCCAGGGAAATAAATACACAAATGAGAGGAAAGAAAAATATAAAGCTAGACCTATGACAGACATTAATCAATTTCAGCCAGATGGTAATCATTAGTAAAGAGAGTAAAAATGTGTTTGCTAAAATTTCAGTAGAGAGCTCTGTGATTTTTAATCAATGATATATGTTTTAAGGGAATGACCACATAGCATTGTATAATTGATATAATTCTTTTTTTTTTCTCTGCTCTTTTTACTTAGTATTACAATATGAGAATATCCCCAAATCATTGTAAATATGTTCCAGGCTAGGTGCAGTGGCTCACACCGGTAATCTCAGCAATTCGGGAGGTCAAGGCAGGTGGATCATCTGAGGTTAGGAGTTCAAGATCATCCTGGCCAACATGGTGAAACTCCGCCTCTACTAAAAATACAAAAATTAGCCGGGCAAGGTGGCGCATGCCTGTAATCCCAGCTACTCAGGAGGCTGCGGCAGGAGAATCGCTTGAACCTGGGAGACAGAGGTTGCAGTGAGCCAAGATCGCGCCACTGCACTCCAGTCTGGGCAACAAGAGCGAAACTCCATCTCAAAAAAAAAAAAAGGTTCCAAAAATGGCACTAATAACCATTTAATATAGTATCGTATGGATGAAAAATAATTCATTTTACCTCTCTCTTGTTCTTAGACATTACGGTTATTTTCCTATGTTAAATAATGATATGGTGTTAGTATATAAATGTCTTCCCAAATTTCTGATCTCAAAGAAACATTGTTTATCTGATAGGAGCACCTTGGGAATGTTTGTAGTCACAGAGGAAGAAGTCATTAAAAGGGTGATGAGAGGGGACAGTTGGGGGGTAAAGTCCTGGAGATGCCCGAAAATGTCTGCAGTGGCTTCTTCCGCTCACAGCAAACTCTCAACAGGGTGGTCTCTGCCTCAGGCCTTCGTCCTCTCAGCTCCCACTCACTCATTCACTTTCTGTGATCTGCGTTCTTCAACTATGGGATAGAAACAGCTCTATCCAAGGTAACTTCGTTATCTATTGCTCTGAAACAAATTACCCCGGACATAGCGGTGCAGTGGTTTAAAAACAAACACAAACACCTGTCATCTCTCGGGGATTCTGTGGGTCAGGACTGGGATGGCTGGGCTGGCCACTCTGGCTCAGGATTCTCCTGAGGTTTGGTCAGGTGTGGCTGGGGGCATAGTCATCTGGGTGAGGCTGGCGGATCTGCTTCCAAAGATACCCGGCTGCATGCTGGTGCTGGCTCCTGGCCTCAGGTGGGGGCCTTAGTTGCTCTCCATGTGACCTCTGCACACAGTGGCTCAATTTCAGTACACAAAGGCGTCGCCCTGAGAAAGTGACCCAAGAGCCACCATGGAAGCTTCCATGGCCCTTGATGGCCTAGCCTCAGAAGCCACACACCGTCACCTCTGCAGCATTCTCCTGCTCAGAAATCAGCCCTGATTCAATGTGGGGGAGACTCCATGAGGGCATAAATACCCAGAGGTGAGGACCCTTGGGGCCACTGGTGAGGACCCTTGGTGGCTGCCTAGCACAGTCACCAGTGAAACCCTCAGTGGCCCAATCCAATGGCCCTGGTGGGTTGGTTGGTTTGTTTTTACCTCTCAGGAGCATGTGATGTTCTTCTTAACAAACTTTTTTTTTTCTCTTTTAAGAGACAGGGCCTCTCTCTGTTACCCAGGCTAGAGTGCAGTGGCACGACCATAGCTCACACCTGGGCTCAGGTGATCCTCCTGCCTCAGCTTCCTGAGAAGCTGGGACTACAGAGGCATGCCACCATGCCCAACTTTTTTTCTTTTTCCTTTTTGAGATAGGTTCTTGCTATGTTGCCTGGGTGGTCTTGAACTCCTGGCCTCAAGCAATCCTTCTGCCTCAGCCTCCCAAAGTGCTGGGATGACAGGCAGGCATAAGCCATTGCACTCAGCCTTAACAAACTTTATTACTTCAGTTTTCTGATTGGAAAATAAGAAATTAAGCATTACACTAAAAATAAGCATAAAAATAAGAAAATAGGCATTACACGATTTCCTTCTGCTACCTCTTAGGCTTTTCCGTCTCTGCCCCTCCCCTGCCCCTCTTTATTCTTTTGCTTCCTTAACGTGGCCTTTGTATGAGGCAATGTCCTATCACTGTCCTTCCCTCCACTCCTCCTCAATCCCATTCACTGGTATACGTGCATCAACTCCATGCAAGTGACAGCTACATCCTCCAGCCCCACCTCTCTCCAGGCTTCAGTTCCACATTTCCATCATCGCATTAGACATTCCACCTCCATGAAACACTAAATACATGATCTTCAGTAGTGATCATATTGCTTCCCCAACCAACGGATAAGTTCCTCCCTACCATATCTCCTTAGATCTTCTTTAAATTGAGGTGATTTGCTTTCTCTTGGGTGCAAATCTTCCCCAAAATGTTGCCACCTTGCTTTCCCATACACCCCCATGTCTGAACTATTGACAATCCTGATTGAGATGTCCTTCAGATTTGCTCTCCCAGTCACCTCTTCCTTCCTACTCCGTCTGCCACAACCTTTGTTGAGACTTTACTGTGTCTCATCTCAACGAAGCAGCTACTGTAAGGGAAATGGCTGCACTTTAGTCAGGAGCAGGCCTAGGCAGTCTTCTGGCACAGCATGACTCAGCAGGTTTGGAGTACAGGTGCACAGCCCTGTACATGATGTAACCACGCCACATGAGGCGCATTAGATGATCACCCACATGAGCTCGTGCTTGGCTCAGAATCACTATTGTCTATAAAAGATATAATTACCCTGCTAATGCTGTACATGCAACTTGCTCATGCCCAGAGAAAGCATAAAGCCATGTCAAAACTGTCTATGATTCCTCATTTTTCCAGCTATCCGCCACTTGCCCACTGACTCCCCTCAGACCTCAGTTAGACCCTGACACTTCCTAACTAGGCTTTCTGCCTCCAGCTTTTCCCCAAGCATTACGCTTCCCAAAGCATTAGTTCTGATGAAGCTATTCTTCTGCTCAAAACTTCACTATGTTCCAACTCTTCAACCTGGTCTAAAGTCTGCAGCAAACTGACTGTCAGCCTAATGCCCCAAAACCCTGCCCTGTGTCCTTACGCTGCAGTTAGGTGGTACCTTCTGGCTCCCACATGAGCTCCGGCCTTCCTCCCCTGAAATGCCTTCCCTGCCCCTCCACTCCTCTGCCCAAAGACACACCACCATCCTCCAGGACCAAGTTCCAACAACCTCCTCTCTAGAAGGTTTATTGAACTGTCCTCTAACCTGGCCTGCGATTTCTTTTCCAATATCCACCCCTCCTTCTCCAGTGTCACCTCCCTAGTCCTTCTGTTATGGAGAAAATGAACTCTATTCCTGCCCCCAGGATGGGACACACACACAGGCCTGAGCTATTCAGCACAAGACATTCCCTTTTTTCAGGGGTCATTTTATAAATAGGTATGTGACCCATTTAGAGCCAAAGAAACACAGTAAGAGCTTTGCTGAGGTTTCTCAAAAAGGTTCTCCACTCTTCTGAAAGTGGGCCCGGAAACGGCCATTCCCTTGTTCCTCTAGACCAGTGATTCTCAACCAGGACTGATTTTGTCACAGCTGAAGAATGGGGGCTGTTACCAGCACCTAGGGGGTAGAGTCCAGGGACGAAACAACCTGCAATTCACAGGACAGCCCCTCACAACAAAGCATGATCCGGTCCCAGCTGTCAATCATGCTGAGGTTAACAAACCCTGCTCCAGAGCTCATGGTGTTCAGATGTGGGTGCAAGAACAGCTGCAGCCATTTTGCCATCATGAGAGAAGCAGCCTGAGAATGGGGCCCACAGAGGCACTGGATTCAGCTCATCCCCCAGGCCCTCTCTTCCCGTGGCTTTTGGGCACGTGGGCCAATACACTTCCTCATGGCTAAGAATGGTTTCACTTAGGGACTCTGATTTGCAGCCAAAAGATTCCAGACTGCCACAGCCCCCACCAGAATGCTCTCCCTTCTCTAAACATTTGGAGAACTTTCTGACTGTCCTGTGGTCCTTACCAGCATGCTCCTTTTTATTATAGTTCCCCAAATGCTCTCTTAACTATTTTAAGCAGGGATGTATCCTTCTATCCCTGAAACCTAATAAGAAAAACAGTTGACTTGTTAGACACTCTCTTTACGCTGAGTGCGTTGGTCAACCCAGCATTATCCCGCTATGGTCATTCTTTCAAGTTATCTTTACAGCAACCCTGTAACATAGGTACCATGGTCCTCAACTTACATAGAGTAACCTGAGGCACAGAGAGGTTGAGTAACTTGTCCCCGGTCACACACCTGGCAGATGGGGAAACTGAGGTACGAACCAGGGCCCATGTGGGATACGAAGCCTCTTGGCAACCGTGCCTTGTATTCCAAAGTCCTTGTTACTTGCAGAAATGAATGAATGAATGAATGAATGCAGCAAAGTGTACTTTTACGGGGATTTATGGATGTTAAACTACATAACTGGTTGGCAACTACAAGTTGCTGCAATCGTTTGCAGAGTAGTTTAGGAGACGCAACAGGCGAGTGCAGCAAGGGTTGGGTGTCCAATTATGAAGTTAGGCAGGCCTGGGTTAGATGTGGAGTCCATGCATGGCTGTGGAGAAGGTATTTAGTCTCTCTAAGGCTGTAAAATTAAAATAATAATAAGGGCATCTGCCTCAGAGAATGGTTGTGAGGATCAGATAAGGTAACTTGCAGTATCTGGTTCCACAGTCAGCATTTTGCTCACATTTGCTGACTGAGTGCACGCACGCGTACATATTATACGCACGGATACTTGGCTATCCATGCCCTACTGCATGGAAGACACTCCAGCTGTCATCCTCCTGTGTCCACACACTGACACTCTCCCCAGTGACCCCAGAATCACCCCAATTTATCTCCTCCTTTACTCTTGGTTCTTTCAGCATTTATTCTTTGTCTTGTGCTAGAGGAATCTCCTCCTTTCCTTTCATCCAAATTGCAGCACATGCACCTACTTATCTAGATTTTTTTTTTTTTTTTTTTTTTGAGATGGAGTCTCTCTCACCTAGGCTGGACTGCAATAGCGCCATCTCAGCTCACTGCAACTTCTGCCTCTCAGGTTCAAGCGAGTTTCCTATCTCAGCCTCCCCAGTAGCTGCAATTATAGGTGCTACCACCACACCCGGCTAGTTTTTATATTTTTAGCAGAGACCAGGTTTCACCATGTTGGCCAGGCTGGTCTCGAACTCCTGACCTCAGGTGATCCACCCACCTTAGCTTCCCAAAGTGCTGGGAATACAGGCATGATCCACCACACTCAGGCTCATGTAGACATTTAAACAAGCTTTTACACAAAGCACACAGATAACAACACCCAGAAGAGGCCAGGTGCTAGAAAGCCGGTATCATTGGTGCACATGGAAAAGCCTCCAGGAAGCTAACCACCCCATCACACTCACCTTTTCACACATTTTCTACTGCTTACATTCCAACTTTCCAAGGCCCATTAAAAACTACAACCACACACCATCCATGCCCTTCTCCCAGCACAGGGGATACCAAGTCATCTTTGTTACATGAGCAGTGTTGTCCATCACATCTTCCCCTTAATGGGTGCCACGGACTAAAGTGTGACCCTTGAGGTTCATATGCGAAGCCCTAACCCCCAGGGTGACTGTGTTTGGAGACACAGCTGGTAATGAGGTAATTAAGGTTAAATGGGGTCATAAAGGCGGGCCCCTGATCTGACAGGTGTGGTGTCCCTCTGAGAAGAGAAAGAGATCTCAGGAGTGTGCGTGCACAGTGAAGAGGCCATGTGAGGGCGCAGCAAGAAGGTGGCCATCTACTATCTCCAGAAGAGGAGAGAGGCCTCAGAACTCACCCTGCTGACGCCTTGATCTTGGACTTCCAGCCTTCAGAACTATGGGAAAATCAATGTCTGTGGTTCAGGCCACCCAGTCTATAGGATTTTGTTATGGCAGCCCAAGCAGACTAATACAATGGGCCTCTTTTTTCACCCCTTAGTCTTAGATAAATACTGCCTTGCACTTATATTTTCATCCTTCAGAAACTCTATACAACTAATTGAGAAATAAAACAATTTGAATGCCAAGTGAGAGGTTACAAGATGTTTCCTTATTGTGTAAGCTAATTGATAGACATCAACGCTACCGGATAGGTAGGGCAAGCATTGAGCATCCTCATTTTACAGAAGAAAACCAAGAAATTTTTAAAATGGGTCTAGGGCTTTGCCCGGAGCTACAGGGTGGATGTTTGGTGGAGCTGGTACTCCAACCAAGACCCTCAGATCCTCAGATCCCAGATTCCCACTCTGTCTTTGCTGAACTGTGCACCTTCGTTGGTCCTTTCGAGACACAGATGAACAACTGTTATTTACAATTTTCCCTCTCTGCTACCCTCCTCTAGCCTTTTTTTTTTTTTTTTTTGAGATGGAGTCTCACTCTCTCACCAGGCTGGAGCATAGTAGTGCGATCTCGGCTCACGGCAACCTCTGCCTCCCTGGTTCAAGCAATTCTTCTGCCTCAGCCTCCCGAGCAGCTGGGATGACAGGCACATGCCACCACGCCTGGCTAATTTTTGTATTTTTAGTAGAAATGGGGTTTCACCATGTTGGCCAGGATGGTCTTGATCTCCTGACCTTGTGATCTGCCCACCTCGGCCTCCCAAAGTGCTGGGATTACAGGCGTGAGCCACCGTGCCTGGCCCTCTAGCTCTTTATCTCTTTTGAAGGGAATGGGATGATGCAAAAGGAGCTTGGGGATTGGGCAGGCCTCCCGGAATATCCGAGTTTTTCCTGGAGGGTCACTCACCACCAAGCATGCCCTGAGGATGCAGCGGTAAGAAGTCCTGGCGGTCCTGACCCCTTCTTGTAGAGGTTGCTCCATGCAGGCGAAGCAGTGCCCGATGGCCTTCTCCAGCAGCTCAACCTTCTCTTCTGCAAATCTCCGCAGGACACTCATGTGCAAGTGTTCATTCTAGGGACAAGGACCATAAAAGCATCAGGCCACCCCCTCCCTAAGGGCACCTTCTCCTCCAGCTTTGCTTCCTTTAAGCTTGTCACCAGCTCAAGATTCAGCTTATCACTCAGAGCTGACTTCTCTTTACTGTCCCCATAAGACCTTACTCAGTGCACAGACCCCTTTGTGGGGTTAGAGGATAGAACAAATACCTGCCTGGTGCAACTTATTTCATTTCTTAAAAATCACAGTCTCTGCTTATTCAGCAACTTATTTCAGATGTATAATCCATCAAGCTATTTGGGGAAGTAGCTATCCACATATAAATCCAATTGTCATTAAAACAGGTTTTTCCAATGACATCTGATTCAACAAACATTTCACAAGCTTTGACTCTGCACCAAGCAGTTTTTAAGGATAATACTTCTCAAATTTTAATGTGCATACAAATCAACAGGAGATCTTAAAATCCGAAATCCAAGACCCTGGGATTCTGCATTTCTAGCCAGTCCTCAGGTAATGCTGGTCTTCTGAGCTATGGACCACACTTTGCATAGCAAAGCTACAGGACCACAAAAATAAATCCATGCTTCCTTCTTCAAAGAATACAGTCTAATCAGGGAGAAAACATATATTCAAATAATACAAGGAAGTGACCACCAGAGAAAGCCTTGACTCCTAGGTGCCTGATATGGTTTGTTGTATACCCACCCAAATATCATTTTGAATTGTAGCTCCCATAATTCCACGTGTTGTGGGAGGGACCTGGTGGGAGATAACTGAATCATGGGGTTGGCTTCCCCCATACTGTTCTCATGGTAGTCAATGAGTCTCATGAGATCTTATGGTTTTATAAGGGGAAACACTCTTTGCTTGGCTCTCATTTCTCTCATCTGCCACCATGTAAGACGTGCCTTTTGCCTTCCACCTTATTGTGAGGCCTCCCCAGCCACGTGGAATTATGAGTTCATTAAACCTCTTTTTCTCTATAAATTACCCAGTCTCAGGTATGTCTTTATCAGCAGCATGAAAACGGACTAATACAGTGCCAAACTGGTAACCCATAGTGTTGTTCCCTGCATGGGAACCTTGGTGGGCCCCACAGTGCCTGCAGCAGACAGAGCCACACTCCCCAGCTTGGTCCTTAAGGCACTTCACAGCCAGAACTCACCCCACCTCTCTAGCACCACCATCCCTGTTTGCCCGACATGTCCTGCCAAGTAGCTACCCCCGGACTTGCTGCTATTCCGCAAGTGTGCTGTTCATCTTGTGCCCTGTGGGCCTTGCTGATTTCATCTTTGTTTCTTCCCGAGACAAAGCTCAAAGGTCCTTCCCATGAGGCACCTTCCCTGAGTGCCCAGGTAGAGGTGGGGCTCTCTGTCCTGTTCTCCCACTGCACTTCCCACAGTCCTGCACCATAGCACGTCTCCTGTCATATGACTTCTCTCTCATTCCCTGTGTCTCCTTCCCTGGATAGAAACTTGCCAAAGGAACAGGCTCTTAGTCATGTTCTTTTATTCTAGGGCACAGCACAGACAGCAAAACCCACAGACATTTCTGGATTAAATGCAGGGCCCAGAGAAACTGCGAGATAATTTGGGCTTTTAAATTCTATTCCAAATAGACAGAAATAGCTCTTGAATTGATGTGTGACATGATATAGGTAATTTAACTTCTCTGGTTCTCAACAGTATCATCTTTAAAGTAAGTGAACTGGGTTGAATGATCTTGAAAACAACCTCACACTCTAAAACTTGGTGAATCTTGGAGTAAATACGTTTTAGAGTTTATGGAGACTGTTTAGAATTCGGTGCACCCCAGGAATTTTCCTCATTTTCACCATTAAGAATTCTACAAAGCATTTTTCCCAGGACATCCTTTAGATTCTTTTGAATTTGTGTTGTCACCAGTGATGAAAATGAAAGAAGAAAGAAGTCATGAAAACAAAAACTATGGGCATGATTCTCACAATGCCTCACTGTCAATAAATCTCTCTTGAATAAACAAAAGAATGATAAGAAAGGGAAGAGTGGAGAACAAAAGAACAATAAGAAACAGAGAAGCTGGCCCTTAGTGTGAATAAACGCAGACTTCATTTGACATTGAGATGTGATCATCAACTTCCTATGAATTCTTAAAAATAATGATTGCTTATTTAAAATCACTACTCAAACTCTAAATTTTTGGTTTCAGTGATCATCTTTGAAAAAAAAATCAATCACACACATATTTAGATTTGATTTTTCAAAATTCAAAGGAACTGACAAATTCTTGCCTTCCAACTTTCTATCAAAGAGCTAAGAGTAAGACCAATATCTAAGGCCAAGGAATTTTGAGCAAAGTTGCCAGCAACTCCCTAACATAGCTATTGCAGAATTGCCAGTCAGCCCCCTTCTCCTCTGTGTTTTCTGCTGCTTAGAGTCTGGCTGCAAGGGTGAATCTGAGCCCCTCTGAGCACTGCACTTCCATATTAGCAAAGAAAAGCATGTGGGGTGGGCACTTCCGGCCTTGATGGCAAAATGCCTTGTCCTTATGTTTGTACAATACACCAACCACACACAGCCCACCTCGGATTAATTTTCCATCAGCACTTCCAAAAGCAATCTTGTGCTGGGCTGAGAGACAAATTTCACCCTGAAGAACTGCTTTGGGAAATTGGAAGGTCAAATCCTTCCCCAACGATTTCAGCAGACAAAAGTCAAATGAGAAAATATCACATTCCAAGAGTTTGGTTTTGTTTCTGTCTTGTATAACTAGACCAAAACAAGCCATAAGAAATATGATTAAAAAAAGATTGAATTTTGCTCTATATGCCCCTTTTATGCAGAAGAAAGATCCCACACCACTAAAGCCTTTTTACAAGCCTTTATACACAACCAAAGGCTCCAGGTGGCACTGCTTACTCCCACGTGGAAGTCAAGTCTCGAGTGTCTGCCTCCCCTTGCCACCCCACAGGGTCACCATTGGCCCACCTTCCCCATCCTCAGGATCAGCTCCTCGACCCCTCACAGAGCCCTATTCATGTACTTCCTCTGCCTCTTCCCTGTTCCGGCATAACAAGAAGACAAACACCTTGACTGTGCACATCTGACGGGTGAAGGCAAGTGTGGAAGTAAGTGAGGACCAACCAAATAAGAACAGGCAGAGGCTGTTTATTCAGAGCTCACTACAGCAATGGAGTCGGCACCATTATTTGAGTTTAGCAGAGACTCAAAAGCAGGCAGGGGAGTGGAAATGCTTCATGGTGGACAAAAGGAAAGGCTTCAGGGGTGCCCTGATTGGAGGTTGTTGGCCTGGGGACACTAGAGACGGGCTAGCTAAAAGCAGAGCAGCCAATGTGGTTGGTTAGCTATAGACATTTGACTTTTCCGGTTGGTAGTAAGTTGGAAGCAGGGAAAGAGATTAGGGAAGTTATTCATCAAGTCCTGGCCATCTAGTGCTGATTGTTAACAGAGTTATTCTTCAACCTCCTGGATTGTTATTAGAGATAGCAGTTTGACTTCCTGCAAGTCTGACTTACAGACAGAAGGCTTCCTGGGCTGTTTATTGTAGATAAGAGGTTGGTTTCTGGGCAGATTGCTGCAGGTTGTGGGTCAGAGATCTACTTTTACACATGGTCCAGCCACTGTCTTTGTATATTCCATCTCTCATAAGGAGACAACACAGCTGGTGACTGATGACGGTAAGAGGTTTTTCTCCAAAACCCCCCAAGTCTCTAATCTAGTAGCTTATCCCTCTTATTTTAGGGTTAAAAAGAAATCATCCATGAAGAGATAAATATGTCAATTACTATGAGAAAAGTAATTTTAACTAGTTTTTCAGAAGGCCTGCATTCTTGCCAGTGAAGATAACTATCAAAACTCTACTGAAATTCCCTCCGAGCTTCCATCCTCTCACATTATTTTCCTACGCTCCTCTGAGCTTGAGATTCTGACAGCACCAGAAACAGATGAAATATTTTTGGACTGTGTACATAAGCACGCCTCTCCAGGATAACCAAGAAGAGTCTGTATTCCACTAGAAGCAAGCCAAATCACGCCTGCCATCGCTTAAACATGCATGCTCCACCTTGTTCGAGTCTCAGGAGAGATGGAAAATAGCTACTATTTTGACATTTTTCTCTCAGCCCATCTGTCCCAGGTAAAATATTATTCCTTTATCTTTTACCCAAACGTTATGATTTTAACCTTCTAATTATCTTTTTGTCCTTTTAGACTCTCTGAACTTCGTATCTTCCTTTAATATGAAAAGAAAAAATATCATAAGTTAATTTTCTAACTTGGTAAAAGGAAATGTCCTGCCCAGGTACAGGGAAAATATGAAAACCCGATGTCTTCCATACCGGCAGGTTTTGTGTGGAGCTGAAACTATCTGTGAGGAGCAACAGGCCAAAGGCTTCAGTCACATACTTGGTCACCGTCCTCCTCTTCTTGTCCAAGAGCCTCTTCCTGACGTATTCTCTTAACTTAGGGATTTCTGGAATTCACAGACAGTACAAATAATTGTAAAAGGCCACAAGTTTGTGGTCAATAGAATTCATAAAAGTTGAAAGACCAAGATGGCGGTCTGAATGAACTAGAGTTGAGATCCCGAGTGGGCTGGATGCCTACAGAATCAACCTTTCTGAAAAGCACTTTTCCCGTGTCTAGGATCAATGACAGTGATGAATCGTAGATCAGCAATACTGCATATTCATTTTACTTAGCCGTATAAAAAAAACCACATGGAAAAGAATAGGCTGGTTGAAAACATGGGGTCTTTCCTTTGGACAGCTATCACTTACAGAGGTAAAGCAAAGTGCTCACAAGTCTAGAGTCTCAGCCCTTCAGTCCCCCTAGACTTTTCTATGTCAACTAGCCCTTAACACTGGAATAGCCCATGCTTGCTGTAGAAAGGAAGAAGAACCTCTGACATGCAGGATTCTAGATGTGACAGGATTCCTGTCCTTTTTCCCATTATTCCCATATGTAGCAATTTCTCTATATTATTCCTTCCATATACCATGCTAATTTTGTCTTTTATACCCTTAATCAAGCAGTTCCCCCATCTCTGGGAACATTTCACACTTTCTACTCCTTAACCTCCATGCACATACCTACACGTCTACTAAAATGCATGCACGTCGCAAGCCTTGTCAAGTTCAGATGACAATGCAGTCCTGACCCTGCCTGCCCACCCACTTTCCACTGAGTGTCTAATGCACACAGAGCTCTAGATTCCCCGGGCTGCTGTTGCACTCAACCGTCAGCAGCAACTAACGAAGCCTCAGTTTTACTTCAATTTCTGCACTTGGGTTAGTATTAGCTCCTCATCCATATTTCAAGTTCTGTGAAGAAAGAGCCATGCCTTATGCTTTCCCTGCCTCGCAGACAAAATATACAATAGTCCCTCACAAAATAATTCTAAAAATGCCCATAGCTGGGTGGGAGGGGACTAAGGAAATAACCCAGTTTTTTTTTTTTTTTTGAGATAGAGTTCTGCTCTTGTCACCCAGGCTGGAGTGCAATGGCGCGATCTCAGCTCACTGCAACCTCCGCCTCCCAGGTTCAAGCAATTCTCCTGCCTCAGCCTCCTGCGTAGCTGGGATTACAGGTGCCCGCCACCACGCCTGGCTAATTTTTTATATTTTTTAGTAGAAACAGGGTTTCACCATGTTGGCCAGGTTGGTCTTGAACTCCTGACCTTAGGTGATCCACCTGCCTCAGTCTCCCAAAGTGCTGTGACTACAGGCATGAGCCACTGCCCCTGGCTTTTTGTTGTTTTTTTGAGACAGAGTTTTGCTCTTGTTGCCCAGGCTGGAGTGTAATGGCGCAATCTCAGCTCACTGCAACCTCTGCCTCCTGGGTTCAAGCAATTCTCCTGCCTCAGCCTTCCAAGTAGATGAGATTATAGGCATGCACCACCATGCCTGGCTAATTTTCTATTTTTAGTATAGATGGGGTTTCACCATGTTGGTCAGGCTGATCTCAAACTCCTGACCTCAGGTGATCTACCCACCTTGGCCTCCCAAAGTGCTGGGATTACAGGGGTGAGCCACCACATCCGGCAACCCAATTATTTGACCTTTACCAACCCATGGTAAGATTTGGAGGCCAGAGGAATTGTGGTCTCTGACACCATAACAATGCAAAGAAGGGCCAGGCACGGTGGCTCAAGCCTGTAATCCCAGCACTTTGGGAGGCCGAGACGGGCGGATCACGGGGTCAGGAGATCGAGACCATCCTGGCTAACACGGTGAAACTCCGTCTCTACTAAAAAATACAAAGAACTAGCCAGGCGCGGTGGCGGGCGCCTGTAGTCCCAGCTACTCGGGAGGCTGAGGCAGGAGAATGGCGTAAACCCGGGATGCAGAGCTTGCAGTGAGCTGAGATCCAGCCACTGCACTCCAGCCTGGGTGACAGAGCGAGACTGTCTCAAAAAAAAAAAAAAAAAAAAAAAATGCAAACAAGAAAATATCTTTATTTGCAATTGATATTGAAACCGTGGCAAGCTGGAAAAAATTGTGTTGCACAAAAAGTTCTAGAACAGGAAATTTTAAGTGCCACTTGATCTTGAGAATTTTAGTGCTGGAGATTAAAAAAAATCATAAATTACCCGTTTCCTCCTCGGTGAGGAGAGCCTGCTGCCAGTACTCCTGGGCGCTGACTGTATACACCAGATCTGAGGCTTCCAGAACCTTGAAGTCAGCTGGCAGTTTTCTCTGAAGTGAAAGAGTCACACAGAAAACAGAATAACTCAAACCACAGCAAAGGCAATCATGCACAGGACCCCCAAGAGCCTTCAGCCAATTTCAGCTCACTCACTTTCAGTTCTCCATGGCCCCCTCTGGGAACAGACAATGTTCTCAAGGTCTGGTGTTGCCATCTGTCCAGTCCTAACAAGGTCAGAAGTTATGAGGGAACTGCTGCATAGAAACTATTGTCTTGGGAGTTAAATATCAATTCTAGAAGAAAATGTGTAGAGATAATAGTTCAAAGGTGTATTTAAATGTTCAGAGGGGTAATAATACCAGGATCCTTTCTCAAAAAAGAAGCACATGTCTGGAATGGGCAGTGGCGTGCTGCAGCCAGCTCGTACCAGTTCCTGAAAGCCAACAGCACACATCACTTTCCTACTCTGCATTCCGTGACGTCACACTGGTAGTTTGAAATTGACAATAGTGGGACTGTTTCAATCCTGAATCTCAAACTGATAACCCAAATCCGTAACCACATTGTGATCCCCAAATTTCAATCAAGTAATTTCAGCTGACATGTGACCATAGCTTATCAATACTAAGAGGCACATTGTTTCCCTGTTTAATATTTCTGAAATTGAGATGCATCTTGCAACTGCTGTAGGCCAGGTAGCAGTCACAAGGTGGTTGTCACTGCCTGCATGTTATGAGCTGAAATGTATCCCCCTCCAAAATTCACATGTTGAGGTCCTAATCTCCACTAACTCCTATTTACACCACAGGAATTGGCAAATGGTACACATCAGCCCTTTGTTTTTTTATCATTTGTTTGTTTTGAGGGATTTTTTTTAAACAAAGAGCTAGTTGTTAAATATTTCCAAGTGCAACACAACACAAACCTGACTAAAGTCCTATAAAGGCAACAATTTCTTAGGTAGTGAGTGATCATACACATTTTAATGCAGACTAATGTTGAAACAAATTATGATGTTAAATGTCAAGCAATTGGCTGGGCGTGGTGGTTCACACCTGTAATCCTAGCACTTTGGGAGGCCGAGGTGGGCGGATCACAAGGTCAGGAGTTCGAGACCAGCCTGGCCAATAGGTGAAACCCCACCTCTACTAAAAAATACAAAAATTAGCCAGGTGTGGTGGTGTGCACCTGTAGTCGCAGCTACTCGAAAGGCTGAGGCAAGATAATTGTTTGAACCCGAGAGGTGGAGGTTGCAGTGAGCTGAGATCGTGTCACTGCACTCCAGCCTGGGTGACAGAGAGAGACTCCATCTCGGGGGAAAAAAAAAAAAAAGTCAAGCAATTAAGAATTATTTGAGAAAGTCTTTTTTTATGCTTAGAAAAACATTGTTATGGAGAAGTCATGCTAGAATCATACATAAATAGCATTCCATATTCTTTCATTCTTCTCACTTAAAAAAAAAGAGATTGTATATGTGTGGGTGTGGGTATTTGAGGGAGGTAGAAACCAGTGGAGAGTTGTCAATCTCTTTCTGATGTAAAGATATAAAAGAGCTGAGTGAGTAGACGCCCTGCAGTCCACTGAGACTGGTGAGAAGCCGTGTCCCTGGCAACCTGGAAGCACATGTAGTTAAGGCTGGAACACAGATATCTGTGTAGACTGCCAGAGGCCCACCCCCACCAACCCTCTTATAGAGTCAGCTGAAGTTGCATAAAGAATCTATCTGCTGAGAATTTGCTTTGATAGAGTTTTCACTCTAGGAAAAAGTTTAGGGAAAGCTGAAACTATTTTCTACTGGGAGATGAAATTAATGTAGAATTAAGTTTAAGTAGGGTTTTAAAACAGTTCCAAGAAAGGCATGTGCTTAGCTGTGCCCAGATGTTTGCATTATTTAAAATCTGGACGTAAACCTTGTATAACTTTTCTAAAAATTATTGAAAATTAGTTAACATTTATGCTTTTTATTGTAGCAAAAAGAAATGTTTTTATAGTGTCAATGAAGTGACTCTAGTATAAAGTGTTCATATTATTGTAAAAGATAAGTAGAAACAGCTATAGTTGGAGGTAGGATCCAAGATGTTAGTAGATATTTATTAAATTACACCACAGAAACATTAGACACTGCTCTAATTTAAACACATGGCTTATCATAATAAAACGTAACACAATATATTAAAGTTTGTAGAAAGATATTGTATGTGAAAGAGGAGAAAATGGGGAAACTCAAACCAAAAGGGAGGCCAGGCACGGTGCCTCACACCTGTAATCCCAGCACTTTGGGAGGCCGAGGCAGGCAGATTGCATAAGCTCAGGAATTCAGGACCAGCCTGGCCAACATGGTGAAACCCCATCTCTACTAAAAATACAAAAAATTAGCTGGGCATGGAGGCACACACTTGTAGTCCCAACTACTCAGGAGGCTGAGGTAGGAGAATCACTTTAGCCTGGGAGCTGGAGGCTGCAGTGAGCCAAGACTGTGCCATTGAACTGTAGCCGGGACAACAGAGGAAGATGCTGGAAAGGAAGGAAGGAAGGAAAGAAGGAAGGAAGGAAGGAAAGAAGGAAGGAAGGAAGGAAGGAAGGAAGGAAGGAAGGAAGGAAGGAAGGAAGGAAGGAAGGAAGGAAGGAAGGAAGGGAGGGAGGGAGGGAGGGAGGGAGGGAGGGAGGGAGGAAGGGCGGGCGGGCACAGTGGCTCATACCACAGTAATCCCAGCACTTTGGCAGGCCAAGGTGGGCAAATCACCTAAGGTCAGGAGTTCCAGACCAACCTGACCAACCTGGAGAAACCCTGTCTCTACTACTAAAAGTACAAAATTAGCCAGGCGTGGTGGCACATGCCTATAATCCTAGCTACTCGGGAGGCTGAGGCAAGAGAATTGCTTGAACCCGGGAGTTGGAAGTTGTGGTGAGCCAAGATCGCACCATTGCACTCCAGCTTGGGCAATGGGAACAAAACAAAAAAACAAAACAAACAAAAAACTGGGTCAAGGCAAAATTTAAGGGGAGGTCAAGTGACCCGTAACATACCAGGTAATAAGAAAAGATGTGGAGCTGAAAAGTTGCATTACTATAGGATGGGGCCCAAATCACACATCTTGGAAGGATCTATGTGCCTGTGTCTCAGTCTTGAATCTCAAACTAATAACCCAAATCCATAACTACATTGTGATCCCCAATCTTCAACCACATAATTTCAGCTGACATGTGACCACAGCTTATCAATACTAAGAGGCACATTGTTTCCCGTTTAATATTTTTGAAATTGAGATGCATGTTGCAACTGCCGTAGGGCAGGTGGCAGTCACAAGGTGGTTGTCACTGCCTGGGTGTTATGGGTTGAAATATATTCCCCTCCAAAATTCACATGTTGAGGTCCTAGTCTCCATTACCTAAAAATGTGACCTTATATGGAAATTGGGTCATTGAGGATAAAATGTATTAAGATGAAGTCATACTGGAGTAGGGTGGACCCCTAATCCAATGACTGGTGTATTTAAAAAAAGAGGAAATTTGGATAAAGAGACACACACACAAGAAGAATGGCACATGAAGACTGGAGTTGTGCTGCCACAAGCCAGGAATTACCAGAAGCAGAGAGAGAACTGGACCAGATCCTTCCCACAGCTTCAGAGGGAGCATGGTGCTGCTAACACCTTGATTTTGGACTTCCAGCCTCTAGAACTGGGAGAGAATAATTTTCTGTTGTTCCAAGCCACCTAGCTGTGGTGCTTAGGAGGCTCATACACTGCACATGGCAAACGTGGTCACAGCTGTTCACATTGCCCTTCCTTCTAATGAGTTGTGTGCATTACTTAACTGCCATTTAATATGCCTTTTAAAAGATTATGTTATGATTCAGCATTGAAAGGTCAGCATTTTCCAGGCCTTTACATCAAAAGGCCTGGAAATGGAAACGTGGGGCATATATTTGATGTTAGTGGAAAAAATGCTCATGGTTGGTGGAGTAGACAGTAATTCCAGATTTTCTTGCAAAGCAACACTTAAGTGCTTCATGGGACCTAGGAAAGGGAGACATCCACATGTAGATGAAGGTGGGTTGTGTTTTGATACTGAGGTATGTGCAAAGTGACTGCCTATCTCAAATGCATCCAAAAAAAAAGAAAAAAAGTGACGGAAACTCAAGAAACGCCTTATAAAGAACTTCCATCTCATGTTTCCTGTGATTAAAACTAAATTTGCTCCAAGGCCAGGCACTGTGGCTCACACCTGTAATCCCAGTGCTTTGGGAGGCCCAAGCAGAACTGTTTGAGCCCAGGAATTAGAGACCAGCCTGGGCAACATACCCTGTCTCTACAAAAAATTTAAAAATTAGCTGGATGTGGTGGTGCATACTGGTATACCAGTAGTCCTAACCCCTTGGGAGGCTGGTGGGGGTCGGGGGGAGTGGAGGGCAGGCAGAAAGATAGCTTGAGCCCAGGAATTCAAGGTTGCAGTGAGCTATGATTGTGCCACTATACTCCAGCCTGGGTGACAGAGTGAGACCCGTCTGGGGGAAAAAAAAAAAAAGTTCCAAACGATGGCATGTAGCACAAGTCAAGGTTTCACAATATTTCAAACTGAAATAAAGTGGTTGGAGAATGAAGGTATCACCTTGCCATCAGAGGTGTGTGTTGGAGGCCTCAGAAGAACTTGCACCATAGCAGTGACAGCTATAGTCACCCTGCAAGCTGATGTACTGCCGCCCAGGCCCTAACTTATACAAACCAATTCGGCATGTTTACTGGCATAGTTGTAAATTGTGTATTGAAGTATTCCATGTTTCCGTTTCCAGGGATAATATGATCAGGCACTCATACAATGCATATTTCTTTAATACCAACAAGAACAATTCAGGAGACCACAACCAGCTTTACTAAGTTTTGCCTCATTAAAACTGGCATTCAAGAATTGCCTGGTACAATATTCTGGCTTAAGCAAGAGGCCTAATGATACTGCGCTAGAAACAAAAGCTTTGAAATTTTCAGTTCCATGTTGTACAGCACATGTTTTCTGTATCAACATCATTGAAGACAAAATACAGAAAGAAATTGAATATAGAGCTGGACATTGGCCAGATGTTTTTACTACTGAATCCAATACCGAAGATTTTGTTTCAGCCAAACATATCATCTGTCACATTGTACTTACTCTGATATATCCCTTATGTTATTTTGTTTATATTTTATCTTAAACTTGGTTTTAGTTTTATAGTTGTATAAGACTGTTATAGGCCAGACGTGGTGGCTCATGCCTGTAATTCCAGCACTTGGGGAGGCCGAGGCAGGCAGATCACCTGAGGTCAGGAGTTCGAGACCAGCCTGGCCAACATGGTGAAACCCCATCTCTACAAAAACTACAAAAATTGACCAGACATGGTGGTGCATGCCTATAGTCCCAGCTACTTGAGAGGCTGAGGTGGGAGGATCTCTTGCACCTGGGAGGCAGAGGTTGCAGCAAGCCGAGATCACACCTCTGCACTCCAGCCTGGCCAACAGAGTGAGACCCTGTCTCAAAAACAAAACAAACCAAACGAACAAACTGTCTATTCCAAAGCTTTTGCCCTTGCAACTACACAATACCAGGTATACATTTGTACCTCAAAATCTAGTCGCTGGGATACAGAAAAACACATAGGGACACCTGTTAACTCACCTTCAGTTTTTCCTTGAGAATTCTAGTCCTTTGTAGTTTTATCATTTCATTTCTTTCTAAAACAGCCTCTCGCTGACTCTGAATAGCTTGCTAGGTTGTGAAAGGAAATAGAAGCATGCAGAGAGCAGTGTTATCAACAGTAATGAGGTGGCAAGATGCACATTTTTTTGGCAGATCTTCATTTGGTCCAGACAGTCAAATATGCATGCACTGCATTAGAATTAAACACAGTTGCCGGGCATGTTGGCTCATGCCTATAATCCCAGCACTTCGGGAGGCCAAGGTAGGTGGATCACAAGGTCAGGAGATCGAGACTATCCTGGCTAATCCAGTGAAACCCCATCTCTACTAAGAATACAAAAAATTAGCCAGGTATGGTGGCACATGCCTATAGTCCCAGCTACTCAGGAGGCTGAGGCAGGAGAATCGCTTGAACCCAGGAGGCAGAGGTTGCAGTGAGTCGAGATTGTGTCACTGCACTACAGCCTGGGCGACAGAGTGACAGACTCCGTTTCAAAAGGAAAAAAAACACAGTTGACCCTTGGACAACATGGGTTTGAACTGCGTGGGTCCATTTATACGTGGATTCTTTTTCAATAATTGAAAAACATTTTGAAGATTTGCGACAATCTGAAAAAACTCACAGACAAACCCTGTAGCCTAGAAATAACAAAAAGTTAAGAAAAAGGTATGTCATGAATGTATAAAATAGATGTAGATCCCAGTTTATATTTGATCATGTACTACCATGAAATGAATGATTCTATTATGAAAAGTTAAAATTTATCGAAACTTCTATAAACACCTATAGACTGTACATGGCACCATTTGCAGTCAAGAGAAATGTAAACAAGCATTAAGATGCAGTATTAAATCATAACTGTGTAAAATTAACTGTAGTACACACTATACTACTGTAATAACTTCAGAGCCACCTCCTGTTGCTGTTGTGGTAGCTCAAGTGTTGCAACTATCTACTTAAAACGCCAAACGCCACGTGATGTTAATCATCTCCACGAAAGCAGTTCATCACTCCAGTAAATTGCATATGGCAATAAAAAGTGATCTCTTGCAGTTCTCATGTATTTTGCAGCCTGTTTAGTGCAATACCCTAAATCTTGAATAACACCATGGGACCCATCTGAAGTCCAATGATCCTGGAGCAGCTCCCAAGTAGCAGAGAAAAGTCATGACATTGCAAGAAAAAGTTGAACCGCTTCATATGTGCCGTAGATTGAGGTCTGCAGCTGCTGTTGCCTGTCATTTCAGATGTACAATTCATCTTGTAAACAGATGAAGTAAACTTACTCTACTGATAAATACCGTATTGTAAATGTATTTTCTCTTCCTTATGATTTTCTTTCTTTTTTTTCTTTTTGAGACAGAGTCTCACTGTTGCCCAGGCTGGAGTGAAATGGCACCATCTCGGCTCACTGCAACCTTCGCCTCCCAGGTGCAAGTGATTATCCTGCCTCAGCCTACTGAGCAGCTGGGATTACAGGTGCGCACCACCACGCCCAGCTTATTTTTGTGTTTTTAGTAGAGACGGGGTTTCACCATGTTGGTCAGGCTGGTCTTGAACTCCTGACCTCGTGATCTGCCCACCTCGGCCTTCCAAAGCGCTGGGATTACAGGCATAAGCCACCACTCCCAGCCATGATTTTCTTAATGACGTTTTCTTTTCTCTAGCTTACTTTATTGTAAGAATACAGAACATAATACATATACAAAATACGTATTAACTGACTGTTTATGCTAACGGTAAGACTTCCAATCAACTGTGGTTATTAGTAGTTAAGTTTTTGGGGAAGCAAAAATTATGTGTGGATTTTCGACTGAGCAGGGGTAATAAAAAATTAAAAACTAGTTCATACTTACATTTCCCGCCTTTCTTTCTCTGAAATGAAATTAGGAAAATGTAACAATTACTTAACTTTTACGATGTGTCACTGCAGTCTTTGACTTTCCCTAAAAGCAGCACATACTGCTCTGTGTCGTGCCTTTTCATAAGCTCTTTCTTTGACCCGATGCTCTCTCCTCTGACCCACCTCCAGCGTCCACTTGAAAAAAGTGCCTTCATTTCTCAATGGCCAGCTGGAACATTTTCTGTGACCTCACTCCCTGTCCCAGTCAAAAATGCAGCCCTCTCACCCTGGGTTCCCATAGCACCTGGCTTGTTCCTTCATGTATAACCTTTAACCCTCTTTTAGATGGTGAGCTCAAAGACTGGGCAATGTGCCTCTGAATCCACAGCCCCTACCCATGTTCGATAAATGCTTATTATTAATAAATTAGATTTTATTATTATTATTATTATTTTGAGATGGAATCTCGCTCTGTCACCCAGGCTGGAGTGCAGTGGTACGATCTCAGCTCACTGCAACCTCCGCATCCCAGGTCCAAGCGATTCCCCTGCCTCAGCCTCCTGAGTAGCTGGGACTACAGGCACATACCACCACGCCCGGCTAATTTAGTTTATATTTTTTAGTAGAGATGGGGTTTCACCATGTTGGCCAGGATGGTCTTGATCTCCTGACCTTGTGATCTGCCCACCTCAGCCTCCCGAAGTGCTAGGATTACAGGTGTGAGCCACCACACCCAGCCTAATTGTGTTAATTTTAATGTTGGCATTGGAAAGGGAGGGCTAGAGATATTCTCTGGTGGCGTGAGATGAGGAGAAATGCAGGAGAAAAAAATGAAGCTGCAATTCCAACCCAGACCATGACAGCAAGTGAATTCCTGAAGACGGCAGTCAGACCTAAGCTTCAGTGAGTGTGGAGGAAATGGTGGAGGGGTGGTAAAGGAGCTCCTGTTGGAGGTGAGACGCATCCGTGACATTACATCCCGTGAGCACACACCCCATGGATACAGGAAACCCCAGTTTATGCCCGCTGATCCCCTCTAAGGACTAATCACACCCCCTCTCACTCTCAAAATTGTCCCAATATAGAAAGTTAATTATAGTCTTCCTAGCTATAGCGACAGCAGAGCTCTCCATGGAAATCAACATCTATTAAGCCCACAAATGCTTACCTTTTATTTGTTAGAATACAGCTCTTAGAAAACGCATCTACCTTCGCCTAAAGTTCTAAAACTTTGAGGACTTGTTCCAAGTGAGTTAAAAAGCTCAGGAGTCTCTGGGTGGGGATGCTGGGCTTAATACCTAGGTGATGGGTTGATCTGTGCAGCAAACCTCCACGGCACACATTTACCTAGGTAACAAACCTGCGGATCCTGCACACGTACCCTGGCACTTAAAATAAAAATAAAAATAATTTTTAATGATTTTTAAAAAGCTCAGGAGTACAAAAACCTGAAACATCAAAGCTGTACCCTGGGTTGGGTGCGGTAGCTCACTCCTGTAATCCCAGCACTTTCGGAGGCCAAGGCACGCAGATCCCCTGAGGTCTGGAGTTCAAGACCACCCCGGCCAACATGGTGAAACCCCATCTCTACTAAAAATACAAAACTTAGCCAGGTATACTGGCCGGCATCTGTAATCCCAGCTATTCGGGAGGCTGAGGCAGGAGAATCGCTTGAACCCGGGAAATGGAGGTTGCAGTGAGCTGAGATCGTGCCACTGTACTCTAGCCTGGGCAGCACAGCAAGACTCCGTCTCAAAAAAAGAAAAAAGAAAAAAAAAAAAAGCTGTACCCTGCCAGGTAGGATTATGGGGCTGTACCTCTTAGTTACAGGGGTGTCTACACTTTCTACATCTGTGGAGCAGGTGGGATCATCAAATCGCACAGTGCAGGAGGTACCATCTGCATCTGGTACATGTGAGTAGCACCCCCAGAGCTGTGTAGGGGACACCAGCTTGGCACTAAGCAGCTACCCTGGAAAGTTCAGATTCCCGAGACAACCCAACCAAGGGTCCTGATGTCCCAGGAAGTCACCCAGTCTTTTGTTTCCTCCCCAACAGTCACTTCCTGAAGCCCGTAACCACGTTACACAGTCAAGCTCCATGCTACTGTAGTCGGGACCCACAGAGGAAAGCCCCTGACTGAAGCCCACATCCCCGTGAACCCAGAACAATACCGTAGGTATTCTGGCAAGTGGAGTTTGTCCGCCTTGGTGACCACAAGGGCCACGTCCCTACAGAAGCCCCGCTGGCAGGCTTTGATGCTCTCATTCAGAAGGTCTTCGTGGGCTCGTCCCCCAGAAACTCGCTCTATGTCGCTGATCACCCAGATCACTGAGCACTTGTCAATAGTCTGCAAAACATGACCACAGCATGTGTCAGCACAGGAATGGAGTCACAGTTCCTGAGGACCGATTCCCTAATGTATCCCTTAAGCCTCTCCCTCACCGCTCCCCACCACACTCTGTGCACTAGCTGGACTGAGCTACGTGCCATTTCTCATATGTGCCTTGTTCTGTTAATTACCTGGCCACAGTCTCTGCCTAGCCCCCACCTGTCCCTCAAGACTGTGAAGGACCCCTCAAGCATGGGCTGGTCTCTGCATCCTATAACACCTGGACTTACCTCCCGCATCGCCTCTGAGACACAGTGACTGCACCAGGTCTGCTCTCTGCCCCCTGATGGGAAGTGACTATCTGCAACTTTCCTCTTGGGATCCACCTCACCTCAAGCCCAGTGCTTAGCACATAGGAGAGGCTTCATAGTAGTTTATGCCATTAGAGATTGACAGAATTCCCTAAATCAGTCCTCCAGTCCCAGTCCCAGATCCATCACTGGCTTGCTTTATCTCAGTTGTCCCCTGGGGAAAATTCTTGTTTTTCCAGAGCTAAGTTTGGTGGCGCACATACCCTCAAGCTGTCACCTGACGGCATCATTTTGATGTTTGACTGCCCCTGCATGTTTAGTACAATGCCACCAGATGGCAGCAGGGAGCCAGAAACCATATGACAAGTTGCAAAGAACATGAAATAACAACATATTAATGACATAAATGTTGCTTTATTAAATATGCAACTTTCACGTGATAATCATGCATAGCCTTGTGACATTTCTCTAATTGCATTGTTATTCTTGTCTTACCTCTACATAAATGAAAATGTGGTTCAACTCAGGGATTGAGTTCATTTGTGGTTCCTCAGTGCTTTGCATACGAAGGGGTGACAAGTTTGTGACTTGATAATTAAATCATCATTTTGCTTTATACCAGTAGTATTTAACTGGTAGAGTTTTTGTGCCCCAGAAGATATAAACAGTCTCCAACTTATGATGATTCAGTGTACAATTTTTCTTTTCAACTTTACAATGAGTTTACTGAACGATTGTTAAGTCCAGGACAATCGGGACTAATGATGGTTATGATTCCAGCTTACAGTGGGCTTATCAGGATGCAATTCTATGGTACGTCAATGAGTATCTGTATTTGGCAATGTCTGGAGACATTTTTACTAGTGACAACTTGGGGGGTACTTGCACGTAAAGGCCGAGGATGCTGCTAAACACTCTTCAATGCCCAGGACAGTCCCACTCCCGCCCCCATCCCACAGAGAATTATCTGGCAGCCCAAAATGTCAAGAGGTTGAGAAACCTTGATCCAGGGCAGTGGGTTTCAGCTTGCTTTTGGCAGGGGAGACTTTTTCAAATGAAATCTTAGTTAGAATTCCAACACATAAACTTGATTTTTAAAAAGCAGAACTGTTGTGGTTGAATTGGGAGTGGAGGACCCAGAACCACCATCTGCATAATACCCTCTACCCTCTGTCCATGAACCTTTTGGCTCCATAAATCATTGCTTAAAAAGCATCAGTTTCTCGAGTTAGGCAAATCCCTTGGATTATAGGGAAGTAAATGAGGCCCAAGTGGTAAAGAGACTCGTATAGGGCCACACGACGATGGATCCTGTCTCTCCTTTATACGTGAATGGACTTTGACTTAGGCAAGAAAATAAAAACCATTACAGTCCTTTTGCTTCCCAAACTATAATCAACTTAGAAAAGCTTTGGGCTCTGGGCCAGATGTGGTGCTCACATCTGTAATCCCAACACTTCAGGAGGCTAAAGCAGGCAGATCACTTGAGCTCAGGAGTTCAAGGCCAACCTGGGCAATATGGTAAAATCTCATCTCTACAAAAAAAAAAAAAAAAAAAAAAAAATAGCCAAGTGTGGTGGTGGGCACCTGTAGCCCAGATCCTCGGGAGGCTGGGACAGCAGGATTGTTCAAGCCCAGGAAGTCGAGGTGGCAGTGAACCATGATTGTGCCACTGCACTTCAGTCTGGGCAACAGAGCAAGATGCTGTCACAAACAAAACAAAACAAAACAAAACAAAAGTAGAAGCAGGTTCCAGCTCTGCAGTGTCAACAGTGGGCAGAGAACGGTCCAGCCAGTGGAAGGCCATAAGGATGCCAGGCTGGGTGCTCCTCAAGGGCAGGGTCCCCATCACCTTCATATTCCCCCTGGTCCTGGTAAGCCACAGGTGCTTAGTGTTCACTAACATGAGAAAAGGACAGCAACCATAAAGGGTGGAGTGGTTAAATTTCAGACCCCACACAAAGCTCCCCACTGCCAGGGTTTGGTAAAGTTAGTGTCGCAGAAGATACAAAAAAGTTTTTCTATAAAACCAGAACTGCCAGACGTAGGAGTAGATGAGATGGCACCCCACCACCGCCACCTGCATCTCCCCAGGCCCCCGCGATGAGAATGGGACTCAGAGGGCTTCAGAGACATGCCTCAAGTCACATGACTTCTAAGTGGCAGATCAGATTCAGGGACATCTGAATTCATAATGGGTTTTAGGGAAGGCAAGGCTGGCAGCCTGACAGACATAGGGAGGGCGACTGTCTTGTTCTCCCTGCAAAGAGTGGGGTCTTGAGTAACTTCTTGTGAGAGGAGGTCAAAAAAACCCACAAGAATGCAGGAGAGCTGGGCCAGGCAGAGCACGCTGGGAACCATCCCTCGCTTCAGCCTGACCTCTTCAGAGCACATTTTCTGAGCCAGAGCTGCCGGCTTTGATAAGCTGCCCAGTGTATCTGAACTGGCTGCAGCCGCGGCTCTGTCCAGGGAGAGGCCCTGGCAGCCTTCCTGGGCTGTTGCTCTCTTGGCCAGGCCTGGAACTAGCCAAGGTTCACGACTTCCACCCTAGGACCCGAGGTCTTACAGAAACTAAGGCTAACAAGGCCAGGCCTGAGCCACCGACCAAGGGGAAGGACACAGAGACTGCCTTCCTCCTACAGGAGGTGGATAAAGTACAGTGTGCCCTGGGGGAGGTGGGGTAGACAGAGCCCCAGCAGGGAAGTTAAGAAACCTGCTCTCCAGTTCAAGGCTGTGTGGTCCTGGACAAGTGACTTCCCCTCTCTGAGCCTTCATGTCTTCATCTGTACAATCAGGGCAGAGGCTAGAGCTTGCTCTAGATTGTGACTGGAAGCCGTGGTCAGCAAGCTCCCCTGGCGCATAGTCATTCATCTAAACAAACCTGTGGAGTTTAAAGAACTGAATTCTTCAGCAGCCGCTGTGCTGCTCACAACTCACTGATGCGGGTCCTCGCTCCCAGTCCCCTTCCAGCTCCTGGGCTTCTGTGTTCCTCCCACCCTCTGCTCCAGAGTGCCTCTGTTACCGTGCCCTTTCTCAATCACATGCCCCAGTCCCTCTCTTCCTGCAAGTTTTCCCAGGAAGCCAAACTCTGGAGCAGTAATACTAAAGACCTGGAACTTCTCCAGGCATGTCTTCCATAGTCTCCCTCCTCCACCGACCCCATGCTCCTTCTCCCATTCACCCAGGAAGACTCACCCTGCCCCGGCCACACCAGCTTCCTCAGCCCTCCAGCTCTGTGCTGATGCTGCTTACAGTCAACACAGTTGCAGTCTCTTGGGTTCTGGGTGACTGGCTGCAGCTTCTCTGCTTTGTCCCCAACACTTGGCCTCCCAGTTCCACTCTGTCCTTGGTCACTCTGATTCCTCTTAAGCCACTCTATTGCTGATCTTTCTCATACCTCACACACACTTGTCCCGGCTCCAACAGTCACGTCCTATAATTCCTCCCTCCCTACTTTCTCTGGCCACCATATCCTGCCAGGGCCCTGAGACTTAGAACATAGAAATTAGAAGAATTTAATTCCAATGAGCTCATAAAATCCCTGAAGTTGAAAGCAGAGCATTCTTTGTCGCTTGAGAAAGGGTAGAGGAGTTGAGGGAAGAGAGAACTAAGCCTATGAAAGACAGTCACCTTTTTCCACATCTCATCCCTCTTGCTGTTGAAGTCGCCTGTGCCTGGGATGTCCACCAGCACGACCCCTTCTGGGATCAGGTCAGATTTGGGAAGAGTCACTTCCACATGTTTGATCAAGGGCCAGATGTGCATCTCAGTGGCCTCTCCATCCCAGTCTCTCCTCTGTGTGCGGATGTAGGGGTCCAGCTTGATGGACAGCTCTTCTGCCTGAAGAAGAAGGACAGAATCACACACGCCAGCCATGTTCCCAGCTCTGTTTATCCTGGTTGGCTGTGATGCAGGTTCATGGTAAGTATGCTTAGTAAGGGTAAGAATTGCATCCGACAGAAGGCCTGAAATCAGGTCTGTAGGACCTAGAACCTGAGAGCCAGGAAGGACCCTGGAGATGAGGAAGTTCAAGCTCCTTACCTTACAGATGAAAAAAAAAAACAAAGTCAGCTAAAATGTGATGTTAGGGAAGTTATAGCATTGCTGAATAATAGGTTTATCTTCTAAACTGCATTCAATTCTGAAATTAAGGTAATATGTAATTAACATTTTCATTATCAGAAAGCTAGCAATGACTATAGAAAATTAACAGTGATATGGTAACCATATTTTCCAAATTGAAAATTGACCTGAAAATGGATCTTAAAAACAGTTTTTAAAATTTATCTTCCCATTACAAAAAATACCTTGATATGTGGGCATTTCTAGGATATTTTAATGATGGTGGGTGAGAGAGGAAATAGTTCTTAAACCACAGTTTCTGCTTAAACATGTCTTGGGACAATGACACATCCATGCCAGCAACTATGACAGTAAATCTCAACTGGGGTACTTCAGAGGACAGAGGATTTGGGATGTATGGTGGTCATTGTTAAACAAATTTCTATAGAATAGTCCTGAAAGAAAGATAAGAATGTCAATTCTTAAGAGAGTTTAAATTAAATCGCTGGATTTGTTGCAGTCTGGGTAAGGAGTAAGAGATTTCATCAATTTCAACCAAATGATAAACAGCGAAAGAGGAGATAATAAAAGTTCTTTAAGATATTGTGATTTTAAAATAGAGCAGATACCGTAAGAGAGAAGTCCAGGAAAAGGCATGGGCTTGAAAAGTCTCTTTCTACTAGAGGGCTAAGCCCAATAAACTGGTTCCAGGCAAACATCATTATAGAAGGCAAACTCGGATTCTAGGATCTCCAGTGGAAAGCCTGAATTTGTAAGCTCACTCATTGAGATGGTAATTCTGTTCACCTTGTTTCCGTGGGTAAATGTATGATGCTGGGAAGGAGTATTTCTAAATATAGAGTTGAAGACATTGATATCCTTGTGTAAGCTGTGTGTATTCAGATAAAGTCACTAGTTTTGTAATCATTGTGTTTCTCAGACATGCTCAGTTTATGTTTTGGATATTAGAAGTATAATCATTTTAATAGTAATATTCATCTTAAAACTATAAGAAATGGGCACTATGTCTGATTTTCCAGATATACAAGAGATAGCAAAGTGCTTTGAAAAGGTTTCATTCATTTGATTTTTAAGTGTGCCTAGTCAAGTATTTAAACATTTTAAGAGACTCAAATATACTGAACTTTAACCGTATGCAAAAAGCCTAAGGAAATGTGATTAATTATGTAAGTATCATGGAATATTTAAGGAAGGTTTGCTTTGTTAATCAGGACATAATTGAACATTAAACTTTAGGACACGTATAAAAATTGTACCCATTTTACCAACAGTCACTAGATTTATAAATAGAATAGCAATATTTTAAAGGTGTATTTAAAGGTGAGAGATACAAGAAAAACTAGGTTTTTAAATGGATAGCTTTCCTAAATTGAATGGTGATTCCACAAATTTTTTATTTTAATTTAGAAATTGAATTTTAACTTAAAATAAACATTGTTTATAAAAGCAAGAATACTACTAGTTGCCTATCCAATGTCCATCCTGTTCCTCCTTTATGCCAGCAGAATCCTGATTTTCTGTCTGATTGGAAAGGCAGTGGAGTGAGACTGGTCTAAGCAAATCATGACAAGTCTGCTTTTCACTTTTTCTGGACCCCCTTTCAGCCAAGAAGGGCCATGTGGCTCAGTTCTGAACTCTGAAATCTACACAGAAATTTGTCAGAGGTATTTCTGGGAAAGTTTTTACTTTCTCATGAAAGGGGAGATGTGGCTGATGCCAACTTTTTCTCCACTTCTTCCTTCCAGGAGGCTAGCATGAAGTCTAGCACCTCGGGAGCCATCTCATGACAATGGGGTCGACGGAAGGCCAAGGGAACCAGAGATGCTGATCTTGACATTGCTGAGCCACTAAACCAACCCCACCCCTATTGCCCCCAAACCTCTTACATGAGAAAAAGAATAAATCCCTGTTTGTTTAAGCCACTATAAGTCTTCTTCAAAAATCACTGGCAGCCCAAACTATCCCTAATTATTCTCAAATAACTGTAAATAGTCTTCTTTTGTGCACAAGAGCTCCTCCATTCACATACTAAAATTTCCCATTTGATAGCCATAAATAATGAGGATAACTTGGGCTATGGATACTTCTGACTTGGGTAGCAACTTATTTCTTATTTCACACAAACACTGTACCACGAGCCCGTCCCCTGAAACAGATTCAACTGTTAGACAGCAGACCCAGAATGAAATGAAGGAAAAAACGAACTTGACGCTACCTCTTCCGCCTTGAGGGTGATGACTCTGGAGGTGGGGATCTTCCTTTTGGGCTTTGCCCTCAGTAACTCCTCATAGTTCTTACTTTCTGCCCCATTTCCATAAATCATTTGTAGCTTCCAGGTGGCTTCCTCCACTGCCTCATCCCTGTTCCATGCATCTGCCTCTTCTCTGCCCAGCTCCTCCGTCCTGTGCAGGAGTTTAGTCAGGTTCTTCAGCTCCTCCCTCCACTCCTGCCAAGGCAGAGTAGGGCCAAGCCCCTCTTGACACAGACACAGAGAACACCGACAAACAGAGGCACCCACTGCCCCCTGTGAAGGTCCAGGGGGCTGCATATTCAGAAAATCTAGGTCATCTATCTGGGGTCTCGAAGAGGGAAATGGCTTGCCCAAAGTCTCATAACAATGCAAGGACCAGGCTAGACACCCCCAGCTCACTTGATTGAACTTTCTCCTGGGATGGGCTCTTTTCATTAAACAAAGGCACGAGCTATATTTGCAAGGAATATAATGTTATCTCTGAGAGATAGTGAGAAGGAAAGAAAGAAAAGGAAGAACAAAAGGAAGGGAAACAAGAAAGAAAGGAGGGAAAGATGGAGGGAAGAGGAAGGAAGGAAGGAAAAAAGGAAGGAAGGAAGGAAGGAAGGAAGGAAGGAAGGAAGGAAGGAAGGAAGGAAGGAAGGAAGGAAGGAAGGAAGGGAGGGAGGGAGGGAGGGAGGGAGGGAGGGAGAAAAAGAAGGAAGGAACGGAAGGAGGGAGGAAGGGAACACTTACCTGGTCAGACAGAAGGTGGATTTTGGCCTCATACTGGGCACAGCAGCCGGAGCTCACTTGTACAATGCAGGAAGTACATATGCTTTCTCCAGACACCGGTAGAAACATGGCTTGCTGGATGATGGCATTGATCAGGGAGCTCTTCCCAGCCCCGGTGCTTCCAAATAATCCAATGTAGATTGGGTCTACTGTCGGCTTTTCAATCAAGACAAGGAGCCTATTTCTGGGTGAATTTTAAAATGTACATTGTCATGATCATCAAAGTTTAGAGTGAAGAGCATTGAAACAGAATGCAAAGGAACTGAATTCTAATCCTGGGCACGTCACTAAAATCTTCTGAGTCTCTGTTCTCTCTTCTGTCAATGGAGAATATCAATCTCTATTTGCTACACAGAGCTGGCCTGGGGATCAAATGAGATTATGCAAAAATATTTGGTAATGATAATGCCACGCAATCCCAATAATGTCTATATAGATGTGAGGCATGTTTATTTGTATTCACTGGAAATCACATATTCTTTGTTTGTTTGTTTATGTGTCTGAGACAGGGTCTCGCTTTGTCACCTAGACTGGATTGCAGTAATGCAATCATGGCTCACAGAAGCCTCAATCTCCTGGGCTCAAGAAACTCTCTCGCCTCAGCCTCTGAAGTAGCCGGAACTACAGGCGTGCCCCATGACACCTGACTAATTTTTTTGTATTTTGTGTAGAGACAGGGTTTTGCCATATTGCTCAGGCTGGTCTCAAGTGGTCCACCTGCCTCAGCCTCCCAAAGTGCTGAGATTACAGGTGTCAGCCACTGCACCTGGACAGAAATTTCATATTCTTGACCCTGGAAATACAGTGTATACAGAGGTGAAGTATTAATAGTGTTAGGAGCAACACAGAGTCTTACTGAACAGGAGAAGTTACAGCCTCGGCACCACTCAAGTCCTTCAAGTCAGCAGAGTACAAATAGTTGGGGACATGAGCTCAGAGCCACGCAGCCTGGCGTGAACTCTGGACCCTCTCACTGACCACTGGTGTGACTTCATTCAAGTCTGGGCCTCTCTGAGCCTTACTTTCAGTAAAATGGAAGTAATCATAATAGTTCCTACTTTATAGGAGTGTTGGATGGATTAAATTATATTTCATATATATATATATACACACACACACACACACACATATGTATATATATAAAGCACTTAGCAGATTACCTAACGGTGACAGCTCAATGAATGGCAACTATCCCATAGCAACAGAAATTTGTATCCTTCTTTCTTAGTTTCTAATTAAATAGTCCCTGTCCTTGTTGGGGGAAAGCACCTATAATAACCTAAGGAAAGACACTGACATAAGATTTCAGGGTTGCAGATTTCAGACTCACATGAGATATTTGACTCCATTAGGGATGCTATCGTCCAGGAAGACAGACTGAATAAGTTTCTGATAAGTGTTGCTCAAAACTCTTCTGGTCCGTGATTCCAATTTTTCATCTGGAATTAACAGAGAGAGGTCACCTGTAGGTACCTGGCAGGGATAAAGTACTAGGTCTCCAAAGGAGGTGTCTGCTGAACATCGCAGAGAAGGAAAAAAAAAATGAAATGAAAAGCCGATTAAACAAGATAGCAGGTTATCTCACACTAGGGATGGTGGCTCACTGGAGATAGCGATCATTGGTTCTGAAAATCTCCAAAGAGCCAGGCTGCTCTGAAACTCTGGTAACAGAAGTTATGGTATGCTTTGCCATGGGCTTCAGCCCATTCTAGATTCTTCCCTCCTGTGGTCATAAAAAGAAAAAAAAAGTGCAAGGACACCATGTTGACACCCACTGAAGCACCAACCTAATCATCTTCACAGGCTTTGTTCTAAGCAGGAAGAAGTTATTTTGATAACAACCCTCCTGTCCAGAGATGCCTGGAGACAAATTGCCTAACTGCATACTGCTGCAGAAACTTCCAGCCCTCTCTTTCCAAAACAGGTTCATTTCAAGATGTTTCATCCAGCTTCAGAATTTAACTTCCTTTTCCTTTGACCATTTTAACATACTTGGAACAGAACAGAACCATGTTAAAACAACAGTTTCAGGACACTCACATTCCTTAAGAGCGCTCTGCTCCACAGAGGGAAATGCTCGGAAACGCTGGTCTCGATCTGATTTCCTTCTTTTTCTCATTGGTTCTTTATATAAATCATCTTCAACTAGAGATAAACAGAGGATATATAAGATTATAGGTGTTGGGGCATGGTATTCACCTCAGCCTCTAGAGTAGCTGGGACTATAGGCACATACCATCACACCTGGCAAATTTTTGTAGAGACAGTGTTTCACCATGTTGCCCAGGCTGGTCTCGAACTTACCAAAAACACAAAATTTTTTGGATTAGCCAGGTGTGGTGGTGCGCACCTGTAGTCCTAGCTACTCAGGAGGCTGAGGTGGGAGGGTCACTTGAGCCCAGGAGTTGTAGGCTGCAGTGGGCTATGATTTTGCCACTGCACTCCAACCTGGGTGACACAGCAAGACCCTGTCTCAAATATATATGTGTGTGTGTGTGCGTGTGTGTGTGTGTGTGTGTGTATGTGTGTGTGTGTGTGTGTGTGTGTGTATATATATATATATATATATAAAAAGAGGAACTGCTTCCAGCTCTGTCTGCCCATAAACTTATTTGGGAAAAAACACTGTTGGATCATTCCAGTTTGGTTCCTACTTCCCAGAGTCACAAGACTGTCTGCATTTAGTTCCAAAATGTAGAGTCCAATCTATCTCCCCAGATAAAAAGTTTCTATTTGCAACTCCTCAGAAGCCAAAGTGGCTAGACATTCTTCACCAAATGCCAAGTTTTAGGAAATCAACCAACTGTGTAGAGAAAAGTTGAAGACAGGGTTAAGTGTGCGGTGAGGAAAGGCCTCTGGGAGGTCTTTTCAGACTAGGAAAGAAATCGGCCTGGTGCAGTGGCTCACGCCTGTAATCCCAGGTCTTTGGGAGGCTGAGGCAGGTGGATCACGAGGTCAGGAGATGGAGACCATCCTGGCTAACAAGGTGAAACCCCATCTCTACTAAAAATACAAAAAATTACCCGGGCATGGTGGCGGGCACCTGTAATCCCAGCTACTCAGGAGGCTGAGGCAGGAGAATGGCATGAATCCCGGAGGCGGAGTTTGTAGTGAGCCGAGATCGCGCCACCGCACTCCAGCCTGGGCGACAGAGCAAGACTCCGTCTCAAAAAAAAAAAAAAAGAAAAGAAAAGAGAAGAAAAAGAAATCAACTAGAAGCAGAATGCAAAGGAAAACAGGAGCCATGTGACCAGGAAAAATCACATCTTCTTGAGCCTGAATTTATTCATCTGGAAAATGAGAGAACTGACAACAACAACAACAACAAAATACACATGCATTACAAGAGTTTGGATGGATGCCCTTCAGAGATCCTTAAAAATTTGGGGAATTTTTTTCCTTTCTTCGCTTGAAGACATCAGCAGCTGCTTCCTTATATAAGCAAGAACAGAAATCACCTAGAAGCAGATCTTTGTAGCTCTGTGGAGATTCATTCACTTAAGTGGTTTCCCTTGGTTATGAAGTGAAGGGCTGGTTCGGCCCATAATCCTAAAGAAGGGGTATAACCAAAATGTTGTGTTTTAGATAGATTTTAGAAAACACCCCTTGGTCATGTTTACCTGGCTAGAAAGGGGCAAGAGGGGGATCTTTGGGGTGAAGGTTGTTGAAAATGGTTCTAACCCAGGGCTCCTGGGGCTGGCCCATGCCTTAGAAAATGGCCATGAGGTGAACCGAAAGAGTTGATCCCCAAGAATCACAGGGAGGACATGAGGCTCCAAAACTGAGTATGGCATTCTGAGGTCATTCCCTGAAGAACCACAGAGAAGAAATGTCACATGGCACCCGAGAATGGCAGCCCACACAGAAGGCCCAGTCTCTGCCCCTGGGTTCCAGACACAGAACTCCCCGACAATTCAGGCAGCCTTCCCTCTCTGTTCAACCTTGCATCTTCCAGCACAAATGGAAGCCAACGCACACCCCGTAGAATATTCTAGTGCAAGTCATGCTATTTGCCAAGGCCTGAATCTCTGCCACCTCATGCTCCACACTCATGCCGCAACTGAGAGTTGAGAGAGGTTACACTTCAACCCTTCCATCTCAGACATTCTGATGATTGAGCTCAAATTCAAGAATTCGCCCTGGCTCAGTTTGAGGACTGCCTTAGAACAAAATACCAAGTGGTTGCTGGCTCCGTGGCTGGAGCTGGAGAGGAAGAGGCAAAGAAAGAAGAGTCTGCTGGTCAGGCCCCAGGCCAGTTACCGACTGAAGAACACTTTAATCTGTGCTCCAAAAAGCATCTCAGAACTCCAGGATGTGTCCACGACCTGTCTGTGGAAAGAGTGGAAAGGGATGTAGACTTTGTAACTCAGGAACTCTTTTGGGTAAACAATGTTTGCCTAATCTCTTAGCCATGTGTATAAAACAAGGGCCAAGTCCACACATCCAGGGCCCTTATTTCAACATTGTAAGGACTGGCAACGAATCTGATAAGAGTTTGGAAGTTTATTTCTCAACTAAAGCAAAGGCTAGGAAGTCCAATACAGCAGGGTTTAAAACTGTTTCTTCAATTTCTAAAATGCAAAACTATCCGGAAAGGAGAAAATATTCCATCTTGGATTTATACCATGTAAGGGTAGTATTTTTATATTAGATTGTAACAAAAATAAACTAGTCTGAACTTAGATCACAGATCTTATTATTCTTGTTCATCACTCAAGCCCTTCCTTGCCCTTTCCAGCACTCCCCATCAAATCCTCCTAGGAGCCAGCGGTTGCGGTGGATAGCAGCAGTCCAAAAAGCGTAGTATACCGCTGCTGTTCCTGCCTGCTGCCACAAGGTGTCACTTTTGAAAACTGATCCCCTCACAGCCTGAGCTGAGAAGCGGTTTCATTATTGACTGTTGAACTTTTTTTTTTTTTGAGACGGGGTCTCCACTGTCGCCCAGGCTGGAGTGCAGTGGCAGGGTCACAGCTCACTGCAGCCTCAACCTCCTTGGCTCAAGCAATCCTCCGACCTCAGCTCCCAGGTAGCTAGAACTACAAGCACTCACCACCACACCTGGCTAATTTTTTTTTTCTTTTTCAGCGATGAGGTCTTGCTGTGTTGCCTAGGCTGGTCTTGAACTCCTGGGCTCAAGAGATCCTCCTACCTTGGCCTCCCAGAGTCCTGGGATTACAGACATGATTCAGACCATTGCCAGAAACTGCCAGAAATCTTCCGAGCAAAACGATCCCATTCCTCAAGGCTAAGCTCAACTGAGGGAACCCCAAAGTGGCAGTTCTTCCTATATGCCTGTTCAGGCTTGCTTCAGATGCTAGCATCACCCCACTAGCCCAGAAACACTGCTTCACCTTGCCCCTAAGGAAATCCATCCCCTCGGAGTGAGGAAACGTTCCCTCTTCAGTCCTCAAAACACAAAGGATATGATACACGACTGTTTTCTGCAACTGGGGGTTACATCCCTGTCATCGTCCTATAGGGAAGGCTCCCTCATTGGCTCCAGGGGCCCTGTATCTGCCTTCTGAGGAAGCGAAGCCACCCATACTGACTCCAATGTGAGTCACCCTTCCAGGAGCCACTCCAAGGCACCTACATCTCTCCTTCTAAGGAAAGCCGCCTAATGTCGTTCCAGGGGTCTTGCAAGAGAGGCTACCTTCAGAGCGTTCAAGGTGACTTTCTGGAACATTATTATTATCATCGAGATGGAGTCTCACTCTGTCGCCCAGGCTGGAGTGTAGTGGCACAATCTTGGCTCACTGCGACCTCCGCTCCCGGGTTCAAGCGATTCTCCTGTCTCAGCCTCCCAAGTAGCCGGTATTACAGGCACGCACCACCACACCCAACTAATTTTTGTATTTTTAGTAGAGACAGGATTTCGCCATGTTGGTCAGGCTGGTCACGAACTCCTGACCTCAGGTGATCCACCCACCTCGGCCTCCCAAATTGCTGGGATTACAGGCGTGAGCCACCGTGCCCAGCCTGGAACATTATTTTTTTTAAAGAAAAAAGCCCCACTTATTTAACTACTGGCCAAACAGTTCACTTCATTATGAATAGGCTATTTCAGTTACTGTTGAAATATCTGATCTTCATTCACTATTTAAACTTGTCACGAGAAAGCACCTTCTGAATAAAGAGTAAGGAGAAAGCACCTTCTGAAAAAAGAGTAAGGAACAATGACAACAGTTAAATATAGTCCCAACCTATTTGCCTTTTATCCTATAACAGTAATCAGTTCCTATATCCTCCATTAGAAGATACTGCAGAGGTGTTACCTGGATGTGGTTGCTGGCCAAAAACATCCTTCATTTCTGCCATTCCTTTTTACGTGAACTCCTGCTCTTCTCCGCTTAGGAGAATCAGCCTATGAAGACAAAGTACAAAGACAGATGGGGCAGCAGAATTTGAAAATACAGAAAGCAAAACCTAAGGATGTGTCAATCTGCTTGTGCGGTGTTTCTGCCCATTCCAACTTATCTCTGAATCCCTCACAACATCTAGTACAGTACTTGATGGAAATATAACAAGATTAGTGTTTGAACACTGATTTCCAATAATATTTAGGCCAGGTACGGTGGCTCACACCTGTAATCTCAGCTCTTTGGGAGGCCAAGGGGAGGCAAATCACTTGAGGTCAGGAGTTCAAGACCAGCCTGACCAACACGGTGAAACCCCATCTCTACCAAAAATACAAAAATTAGCTGGTGTGGTGGTGGGTGCCTGTAATCCCAGCTACTCGGGAGGCTGAGGCAGGAGAATCGCTTGAACCTTGGAGGCAGAGGTTGCAGTGAGCCAAGATGGAACCACCGCACTCCAGCCTGGATGACAAAGTGAGACTCTGTCTTGAGGGGGAAAAAAAAAAGTCTAAACCAATAGTACCTGAGAGCTTTAGGATAACTCATGCTGAAATGAGAATAAGCCTCTGGTGACCAGAGCTGTGAAGGTGAGTTTATATAGCTTCGCTGCTTTGGGTGGCATCGGTGCTCCACTGGGGCAAGCCTTGAACCCTGTGCCAGTGATATTTAGTTCCAGTAAGTCTCAGCAGGAATCTGGGAGGTGGATGGAACATTAGATATTCCTAGAGTTCCCTTGAGTTGCTTTGGGGTGCTGCTGACTGGGGAAGGAGATGCAGTGACTTGGTTCCCTGGACCTTCCTCACCAAGCGCAACTTCCACCAAGGGGACACCCCTCCTGGGCTCTCCTTGCAGCTTGCAGCATAGAAGGTCTGCAGGAGGGAGAGGAGAGGCACATCCGAAAGAAGAAGGGACAGATTCAGCTGGTCTCCAGTCCACTGGCAGATAGGGCTTGGACACAGAGGGAGAACTCGACCCATGGAGGCTCAGAACAGAGGGCACTGCCCAGATAGGGTAGAATCTGCTAGCCTGGAGCTGCTTCATCTCCACCCATAGAGAAGAATTAGAAGAACGTGAGTGGGAAACACCCAACGTGCTTACTTGCCGTTATCTGATGTTTCTGTTTGGATCACTCAGCCGTGTATTTCCAAAGCAGAGTCACCAGCCCTTCTGAAATATGCAAAATCACCCCTGATCTGTCCTACTAGACCTACAGGCTGTTATTTAGGGAAACTATGTCTCATTTACACATTAACCCCAAATTAAAATCACCATCATCAGTTACTCTTAGTTTGGTTTGCAGATATTAACTGACTAAACGGCTTCTGTATTTGGCGGGTGCTGGGTGAATGGGGTGAGAGCCCCTATTAAGTGTGAGATTCTGAGTCTTAGGTAGACCTCTTTCCCTCTCCCTTCCTCCTCTCTGCAGCCCACTTTCACACCATCTCACACTCTTTACAGTTCTCCAAAGCAGGGTATCCTATTGAACTCTTGAGCATTTTAGCACATGTGGGATGCCCTTCCCTTCTTCTCCCAGGTGAATTCCTGCTCTTGCTTCAAAATCCTGTTTTAGTGTTTCCTCTATGAAACGGTGTCTGATACTCACTCATTCCCCTCCTGTGTCCCCGCTGCTCCATACACACCTGTGTTATAACACTGATTGTACTGTGCTTACATCTCTTCCTCCTGGTTGAACCACTCGAGGTCAGAGGACTGCATTTTTTTCAGTGCTGCATTTCTATCAAGAAGGGCAATGACTAACTAAATGTTAGCTGAATGAATGGATAACATAATGGATGGGAAGCTTTTGATGAGATTCCACACCAAAGGATGTTTAAAAGCTAAATTTGTTGTTTTTGTCTGGTGGTTTGTTTGCTTGTGACAGAGTCTTGCTCTGTTGTCCAGGCTGGAGTGCAGTGGCATGATCTCAGTTTACTGCAACCTCCACCTCTTGGGTTCAAGCAATTTTCCTGCCTCAGCCTCCAGAGTAGCTGGGATTAGAGGCATTGCACCATCATGCCTGGCTAATTTTTGTAATTTTAGTAGAGATGGGATTTCGCCATGTTGGCCAGGCTGGTCTTGAACTCCTGGACTCAAGTGATTCACCCGCCTCAGCCTCCCAAAGTGATGGGATTACAGGTGTGAGCCACCATGCCTGGCCCTGAATTCATTTTTGATATGTTAAAGTCCTTGCTTAAAGAATAAAGCAAAGAGTAGAAATCAATAGTCAAGTATGCAAATGAAGCAGCACTCACAGTGAGGACTGCTCCACGGGGATGAGGAATATTTGATGTGAGGAAGGGAAGACACAGGTAAAGGCAGATGATGGTGGTGGGGGGCTTCATGGTGGTCTTCAAATGCATTACCTTACAGCTGCAAATAAAAGAGACATCCTGCATATTTTCTAGGGTTCCCAGAGGGTAGGAATAGATCCACTAGGTGGAAGGCACAAGAAAGATTTTGGCTTAACATTCTCAAGTAATCAGAGTCGTCCAAAATAGAATGAGCTCCCTTAGGAATAAGTGAGTTTTCTGCCTCTAGAGGTGTCTAAACCTATATTGATATGACCACCTAATAATGACATTGGGATAGATAAATTTTAAACCTTCTTCAAATCCCAAGATTCTACGTTCTTACTTGAAATTTTCACCAGGAAAGCTGGTAGAAGTGTGCTAATGAGGTCACCAAATTTCACAAGAGGCACAAGCAATTTCTGGTTTGGAATACTGAGTCAGAAATGCTGACACACATCAAAACCTAGGTGCGTTACGAGAAAAAAAGACAGATGGGCTATAACATGGGTAAACATACCATAATGCATGTCAATAATTTTAGGCAGGGTGTGATGTCTCACATCTATAATCCCAGCACTTTGAGAGGCTGAGGAGGGAGGATCGACTGAGCCCTGGAGTTTGAGACCAGCCTGGGCAACCAAGTGAGACCGTGACACTACCAAAAAAAATTAGCCGGTTGGGGTGACACACACCTGTAGCACCTACTATTTGGGAGGCTGAGGTGGGAGGATCCCTTGAGCCCTGGAGGTCAAGGTTGCAGTGAGCTATGATTGCGCCACTGCACTCCAGCCTGTGTGACAGCAAGACCCTGTCTCAAAGGAAAAAAAAAAGCTGGATACAGAACTAGGATTACCCCTAGGAAAAATATCTGTTGTTTTCTGAAGAGAGCAGCTCAAGGAGCAAATCATATGAAAGGTTAGGCATCATATTATCACAGTGAGCACTGGAAGCAAAACAAAATGTATGATCCAACCAGTGGATAAATCCATGGTCGACCTCCAGGACAGCTGGTGTGCTGGAATTCAAACTCTCGGAGGAAACTGTGGAGCCAGATAAAGTACAAAAGAACTGACAGGCCAAGTTGATAAGAGGCGTGGTCATACAGACACTAAGATTAGGGTCCTTCAGTTGAGAGAGCTGTGGATTAAAGGGCAAAAAATCAAAGGGCTTTGAGTTTAGAGCAGAAGCAGTTGTGGTCACTGAATTCTGGAATACGGGTGGTGGTTTTGGCTTCTTTTGGAATCACAGGAACTTTAGTTCATTTGACTTTATTTACTAAATCAACAGTACACCAAGTCCGGCAAGGGCCGTTAGCATGTAACTAGCTGGGGTTGGGTTGGGTTTAGCTGCATGCAACGAAGACAGAAAACCACACACCTTCCTCCGTAGCAGCATCTATGGTTTCCGTATACAAGTGATTTGTGAACTCTAACTGAAATTTGGAATAACTGGAAATTATGTGGATTTGGTTGTAGTGGACTGGACTTCAAATTCCTTTGGCCAATGTTCAAAGACTAGCGTGAAGGGATCATTTGATGACCAAACAAAAACACTGGCAAGTGGAAAGGGATCATTTGCAAAAAGGCTAAGTGGACAGAAGAAAATAAACACCAAGTACTTAAAAAGGAAAAGCGATAAACAAATGGGGGTAGTTTGGTACAGACGTTCAGTATATAGTTGTTGGGTTGAACTAAATGATGAGGTGGGAAAAACATTAGGCTGGAAATCAGGTGTGGAAGTTTCCAGCTCCGGCTTTGCCGCCAATCAATAAAGCTGGAGAATTTCAGACAAGTCGTTTTATCACCCTGACCTCAGGTTTCCCACGTGTAAGGCAAAGACTGAACTAGTCCTTAAAGTGTGAGTGTTCTCTGATTTAGATGAGTGGTAAAAAGATGAAAATTCTCATTTTGAAAATGTCACTTGTCATTGAAACCAAGACCATACCAATGATTAGGGCTTCCATGTGGCCAAAGGCAGTACACCGAGAGCACTGTGATTGCAAGTGCATTGTATTAAGGAGAAAATGAGCCATGGGAGTATAGTCCTTCTTCAAATCATCCTGCAGTCTGTTTCCCCGCAAAGGGAAGGAATGGTGGTGTTCACTGTGAAAATTTGGTTTCTGTGGAGAAGCAATTAATTGATAACAGTCCAAATGTATTGCTCAGATAGGCAAAGTTCTGCCTGTGTGGTTTATTTTGCTTGTATCTCAGCTATGTGGTTAGCACTGAAGTTTTGCTTTTAGTGCTTATTTACATTCCTGTGCACTGAACCTAAGAATAGCATCTTTTAAATAAGATTGTGGACATTCAGCTAGATATAGGAAGGTCGCATAGAACTGGTTTCCTGATAAATAACTGTAACTTTTTACAATTACTCTTGCTTCTCTCCCTCTCCTTTTCTTCTGTTTGTGTTTGCTTATTGTCTTTTTCTTACAGGAAAATCACAGAGGCAACACAAATGCAGGTCATTCCTGTACTAGAACAGCTGCATATCATGGCATTGAATAAAGAATGCGGGCTGGGTGCAGTGGCTCACGCCGGTAATCCCAGCACTTTGGGAGGCTGAGGCAGGTGGATCATGAGGTCAGGAGTTTGAGACCAGCATGACCAGCATGGTGAAACCCCGTCTCTACTAAAAATACAAAAATTAGCCAGGTGTGATGGCACGTGCCTGTAATCCCAGCTACTCAGGAGGCTGATGCAGGAGAATTGCTTGAATCCGGGAAGCAGAGGTTGCTGTGAGCTGAGATCAAGCCACTGCCAGCCTGGGCAACAAAGTGAGACTCTGTATCAAAAAAAAAAAAAAAAAAAAAAGAATGCGAGGGCCCCTTCTTCTACAGATCCAGACCCTGAGGACCAGGAAGGGGAAGAAACTTGTCCAAGGTCACATAGTAAGGTTATGGCAACGAGGACTGAAACTCAGGTTTCCTGACTCCAAGTTCAATGTTCTTTTCATCACATTCAGCAACCTCTAATAGGCACTATTTAAACAAGCCCCCTGGAGCTCAGGCATAGGGGAATGGAGGCAGTGGTGCCTACAAAGGAGGGTTCCCTCAAACGCATGGCAAAGGCATTTCATGAGAAGGAAGGCTGTTGAGTGGGGAGAGAGAGTAGCAACTTGATAGAACTGTAAGCAGGAACTCAAGCTGAAGCCACTGCCTGCAAACTGCTTTTTTGTTTTTTGTTTTGTTCTTTGGGGTTTTTTTTGTTTTTTGTTTTGAGATGGAGTTTTTGCTCTATCGCCCAGGCTAGAGTATAGTGACACATGATCTCAGCTCACTGCAACCTCCACCTCCCAGGTTCAAGCGATTCTCCTGCCTCAGCCTCCTGAGTAGCTGGGATTACAGGCAACTGCCATCATGCCTGGCTAATTTTTGTATCTTTAGTAGAGACGAGGTTTCACCATGTTGGCCAGGTTGGTCTCGAACTCCTGACCTCAGGTGATCTGCCCACCTTGGCCTCCCAAAGTGCTGTGATTATAGGCGTGAGCCACCACATCCAGTCTTACTGCCTGCAAACTCAAAGACACCCTCAGAAGTAAAACAAGCCAGAGAGAGACAGACAGAGAGAGAGAGAGAGAGAGAGAGAGAGAGAGAGAGAGAGAGAGACAGACTATCAGAGGAGTACATTTTCACTGCATTTTTTCTGTGTTCAATGCAAAATTCAATGTGTTTATTACAAATGACAAATGTCCTTTTCTTTTCCCCTAGTTATTCTCCTTAGGCAGAATCTCATTTCACCCTACCTTGCCTCGCATCATTAACCCTTGCCAAAACTATTTACTTACTTAAATTTAAATACTTAAATTAGCACAGTTTCTCAAAGGGGCATTTTGGTCATTAACATTGGTTTACTCTCTACTTTTAATAAATATGGGAAGTGCTTGGTACATAGCAAGCACTAAATAAATTGTTGAATGAATGATGGTAGATATAATTTTTTGAGATCTGTCTATATCTAGATATAGATATATATCTTAGATGGTAAGATTAAGAATAGCAGGAATTATATTTATTATTTTATTTATTCATCCATTCATTCAACAAATATTTGTGAGTACCTATGGTGCACCAGGCATCGTTCTAGATACTGGGGATATAGCAGGGAACAGTATGGGCACGGTATCTGCAAACAAAGGGCTTCCATATTCCAGATGTGAATGGTGGAGTGAAAATTACTAGGGATTTGGAGTCAGAATGCCTGGATTTTTGCTCCTGCTCCCAAACTTCAGTACAACACAGAGCAAATCAGCTGATCTCTCTGAGCCTCTATTTCTCCACATATAGGATAGAATTGGTTAAAAAAAAAATACCTTTATCAAGAGTTAATTGGCCGGGCGCGGTAGCTCATGCCTGTAATCCCAGCACCTTGGGAGGCCAAGGTGGGCAGCTCACTTGAGGTCAGGAGTTTGAGACCAGCCTGGCCAACATGATGAAACCCTGTCTCTACTAAAAATACAAAAATTAGGGCCGGGCACAGTGGCTCATGCCTGTAATTCCAGCACTTTGGGAGGCCAAGGCAGGCGGATCATGAGGTCAGGAGATTGAGACCATCCTGGCTAACACGGTGAAACCTCATCTCTACTAAAAATACAAAAAATTAGCCAGGCATGGTGTGGTGGTGGGCGCCTGTAGTCCCAGTTACTTGGGAGGCTGAGGCGGGAGAATGGCATGAACCCAGGAGGCGGAGCTTGCAGTGAGCCGAGATCACGCCACTGCACTCCAGCCTGGGCAACAGAGCCAGACTCCATCTCAAAAATAAATATATATACACATATATTTATAAATTAGCCGAGTATGGTGCTGCATGCCTGTAATCCTGTAATCCCAGCTACTTGGGAGGCTGAGGCTGGAGAGTTGCTTGAAGCCAGGAAACAGAGGTTGCAGTGAGTCAAGATAGCACCACTGCACTCTAGCCTAGGCAATAGGGCAAGACTCCATCTCAAAAATAAAAATAAAAAGAGTTTGTTGTGAGAATCAAATGTGATAATGAATGCAAAATTGCTCTACAGGCACTTATGCATCTGTAAAAATGTTATTTTTTAAATATTTTGTGAAAGTAGTTAAACTAGAAATCAGTACCAGTATCATCCAGGCCACATCTGTTAGTCTTTGGGGAACAAATGCCACCTTAGCTGAGATCCTGACTCCCATTCTTGTCGCCACTGATCAAGCACATTGAGGATGCTCTACCATCTTCCTTAAAGAATCTTTGATTAGCTAGGTGCAGTGGCTCACGCCTGTAATCCCAACAGTTTGGGAGGCCAAGTCAGGCAGATTGCAAAGTCAGGAGTTCGAGACCATCCTAGCTAACACGATGAAACGCCGTCTTTACTAAAAATACAAAAAATTAGCCAGGCGTTGTGGCACACACCTGTAGTCCCTGCTACTCTGGAGGCTAAGGCAGAGGAGTAGCTTGAACCCGGGAGGCAGAGGTTGCAATAAGCCGAGATCATGCCACTGCACTCCAGCCTGGGCGACCGAGTGAGACTCTGTCTCAAAAAAAAAAAAAAAAAGAATCTTCCATCAAGTTTTTTCGTGCTCTCACAAGAAAGCAAGCTAAAGAATGAAAGAATGAAGAGGAGGAGACTATTAATGAAATGATAGAATGTTGATGAAATTTAGAATTTATTTCCTTTCTCTTTGAGTTTGAGTTTAGGTTTAAGTAACTTTGGTGTTGGCAAGATTTCCTAACCACCTTGTTGGCCACTGCACTGCTCTTCCAAATAGGGATGTCCCAGGGGAGCAATTTAAACACATTAGCTCAGAAGCAAAAGTGAAACAAGGGCCTCCAAATCTCTAAAGGAAAAGAGACATGTTTTCAGCATTAACACATCGGCTAATGTGTTCAGCATTAGAAGTGTGGCCACCAGAAGCAGTCATAGTAGAAGGGAGGCTTTGGGATGACATGTTTTTCTCCATCTTTCTTCCCTAGGTAAAGAGGTAAGCAAAATAAGCAGATATTTTCATAACGTATTTTAGCAGATTCTAGCGAAACGAATTTGAATCTTCTCATATTGCTCTCCCAAGCTTGTTAAAGCTAATGAGGCAGAAGATGACACTTCCCTCCTTATCAGGAATTCATACACCTGCCAGTAATTTCTGCAATAGCTGTTTTCTTTTGGGAGGAATGATTAATGACTTGCCTAAGATCACACTGTTCAGTAAAATTCAAACTAAAACCTGATTCCCCCATTTCTAGCCCACTGGCCTTTTTACATAGCCTTAAAATTCACTTAAACAGCCTGGGCATGGTGGCTCATGCCTGTAATCCTAGCACTTTGGGAGGCTGAGATGAGAGGATCCCTTGGGACCAGAAGTTTGAGATCAGCCTTGGCAAAAAAGCGAGACCCTCATCTCTACAACATTTTTTAAAAAAAATTAGCTGGGCATGGTAGCATGCATCTGTAGTCCCAGCTATTCAGGAGGCTGAGGCAGGAGGATTACTTGAGCCAGAAGGTCAAGATTGCAGTGAGCCATGTTCACACCACTGCACTCCAGCCCGGGTAACAGAGCGAGGCCTTAAAAACAAACAAACAAAACCCCCAAAATTCACTTAAGCAAACAGAAAAGTAGAATTTATTTTCCCTCAAGAAATAACTTGCTTTAAGAAAATCAAATGAGAGAGAAGAGATAAATGTCCCATACAGAAGAATTCCAAATAATTTACATAGCTACTCCATCCTCAAGGAGGTAGAACAAAACTCCCTGCTCCTTAAGTACGTGCTGTGCATAGCAACTTCTTTCCAAAGAGAACAGGGCAGAGATTAGAGCAGGGAAAGGGTCACTTTATAGCAGAGAAACCAGACAAGCACTGCCTCCACCAGGTGGTCAAGGTCAACACCAACAGTCCTAAATCATGTTGACTATATTGTCCCTTGATATGATGTGATGAGAACAGCACTTAAACTCTGTGACTCCTTCCCCAAAACCCGTAACTCCAGTCTAATCATGAGAATAACCTCAGACAAATGTCAATAAGAGAAGCCTACAAAATACCCAACGAGTACTCCTCAAAACTGCCAAAAAGTCTGAGAAACAACATTACAGCTAAGAGAAGCCTAAGGGAACATAAATAAATGTAATGTGCTATCCTGAATAGGATTCTACAGCAGAAAGCAGACGTTAGATAAAAACCAAGAATCTGAATTAAGTACAGACTTTAATTTAACAATAACATATCAGTATGTGTTCATCAGTTGTAACAAATGTACCACACTAATATAAGATAATAGGGGAAGTTGGGTGGGAATTACATACGAATGCTCTAAACTATCTTCTCAATATTTCTGTAAACTCAAAACTGTTCTAAAAATTAAGGTCCATTTTAAAAAAATCAACCACAAGTTACAGTATAAATTACATAAAAGAAACAACTTACCAGATGTCACTGAAAACAAAAACAAAAACAAAGTTCTGCTTTGGTTATAGGAGTCCACAGAGGAGATGGTGGCAGCTTCTCCTTGGTTCAGGTATTTGGAACCAGCTGGGGTACGCAGCCCTTTGGGCCACAATCGCAAAGCCACGTTTACACAGCAGAAGTGAAACTGACTTGCCAACAGGGAGCTATTTACCACGGTCTCCTCCCACAGATACTGATTTATGCTGTCTTCTTTCACTGAAATCTACATTTGCCAGGGGCGGTGGCTCACTCCTGTAATCCCAGCACTTTGGGAGGCCAAGGCAGGCAGATCACTTGAGGTCAGGAGTACAAGAGCAGCCTGGCCAACATGGTGAAACCCCATCTCTACTAAAAATACAAAAAAACAAAAAAAAAAATTAGCCAGGTGTGGTGGTGGGACCCTGTAATCCCAGCTACTCAGGAGACTGAGGCAAGAGAATCACTTGAGCCTGGGAGGTAGAGGTTGCAGTAAGCCGAGATTGCGCCACTGCACTCCAGCCTGGGTGACCGAGCAAGACTCCATCTCAAAAAAAAAAAAAAAATCTAAATGGTACATGAAATGGGGATCTTGCATCCTTCTCTGCCATGTTCCTACAAGTAGGCAGATCTGTCTTTTTTCCTTTCCAGATGCATCGCTGCGTCCCTCCACAGCATCCTTTCTCTGAGGGTGAACACTATTCAGATGACTGGCTCACTGGAGCAGATAGGAAAAATGCCCCAGTTCCGAGAGAGACAAAGCACTGGCTCCCAGACACCCAACTATAAGACATGACTGGGAGAGATGGAGGATATGAGATAATAAATATAAACTTATTCTTGACCCAAAGTCTTAAAATTCACCAAAAATAACATCTGCCAGAAATAAAACAACACTGGATTATTTGAGTGTAGAAATGAGTGATATACTGCTTTACATCTCTTTCTGGAACTTAAATTTTAAATCCGTATATTTTTATTTTATTTCTTTATTTACTTAGGGACAAGGTCTTGCTCTGTCACCCCCAGGCTGGAGTGCAGTGGCGCGATCATAGCTCACTGCAGCCTCAACCTCCCAGGCTCAAGCCATCCTCCCACTTCAACCTCCTGGGCAGCTGGGACCACAGCCATGTGCCAGCATGCCCGTCTAATTTTAAATTCATATTTTTAATAAACCCAGAAAACAAAAATTTTAAAGTACTGTCCAGGAGAGAAGAAACTAAAACCCACTCCAAATACAGAGAAAAAGCTGTTCCTTGAACCCTCAGCTTCAGGGTGTAACTTTTTTCTTTTTTTTGGTGAGACAAAGTCTCGCTCTGTCACCCAGGCTAGAGTGCAGTGGCATGATCTCAGCTTACTGCAACCTCTGCCTTCTGGGTTCAAGAGATTCTCCTGTCTCACCCTCCTGAGTAGCTGGGATTACAGAGGTGCGCCACCATGCCTGGCTAATTTTTTTTTTTTTTTTTTTAAATTTTAGTAGAGACAGGGTTTCACCATGTTGGCCAGACTGGTCTTGAACTCCTGACCTCATGTGATCCGCCCACCTTGGCCTCCCAAAGTGCTGGGATCACAGGCGTGAGCTACTGTGCTGGGCCAAGGGTGTATGGTACCTTTAAAAGCCAACTCAGTCATTACCAAGAAAACCCTCAGTACTCTAGCTATGTATTTAGTCCAAAGAGGGGATTCAGAATGTAAAGAGGTCAGAACAGGGAAAGAATTGAAGATAAATGTTTAGACTGTGGTCTTAAAAACTGCTTTGAACTTTTGGCAAGATGACGTCCCTCCTCCATAAGAAAACCACAGAAACAGCAAGCTAAAGTTCAGAGCAAAGAAAGTCAGCACAAACGCCACCCTGGGTGCTGAGTCTTATACTGATCTCTAGGCAAAATCACACCTTACACTTAACATTCATGTCACGCGTGCTCAGCTCTCCCTCTACTGGCTATTTCTTAGCTTCAACAGTTCACCACAAATGCTACTAAATTACTTAATTACTAAAATTAATTTTGAGCATGTTTAAAGCTTCCTGGGGCCAGGCACAGGGGCTCACGCCTGTAATCCCAACATTTTGGGAGGCCGAGGTGGACGGATCACCTGAGGTGAGGAGCTCAAGACCAGCCTAGCCAACGGGGTGAAACCCCATCTCTACTAAAAATACAAAAATTAACCAGGCATGGCGGCACACACCTGTAGTCCCAGCTACTCAGGAGGCTGAGGCAGGAGAGTTGCTTGAACCCGGGAAGCAGAGGTTGCAGTGAGCGAAGATCAGACCACTGCACTCCAGCCTGGGTGACAGAGCGAGACTCCATCTCAAAAAATAAAAATTAAAGCTTCCTGGGTTCCTTTGTTTGTTTGCTTGTTTGTTTGTTTTAGACAGGATCTCACTCTGTCACCCAGACTGAAGTGTAGTGGCGTGATCACGGCTCACTGCAACCTTGACCTCCTGGGCTCAAGTGATCCTCCCGCCTCAGCCTCCCAAGCAGCTGGGACTACAGGCATATGCCACCACACTTGGCTTAAAAAAACAAAACAAAACAAAAAACCTTTAGTAGAGATGAGGTCTCCTTATGTTATCCACGCTGGTCTCAAACTCCTGAGCTCAAGCGATCCTCCCATCTCAGCCTCCCAAAGTGTTGGGATTACAGGTGTAAGCCACCGGGCCCAGCCTCTGGGGTTCTTTATGGTAGTCCTTGGCACCTGCTATTGGACACCTGAATGCTAGGCCTGTTAGATGTTTCTCTATTCTCTCAGGCTGAATTTCCATTGAACTCACAGAAGCAATGAGAATGTCCACAGAGCCTCATCATCACACCCAACCACCTATCCAGTGCTCTGCCCTCCAGCCTGTTACTAGATGAACTATCCATGCACCCATTAAAGGCCAATCCCTTCTCTGTGCACCAAATTCCATTCCTCTCTCTAACTGAAGAACCACGTAGAGTACCTCCTCCTCTTCTCTAATTCACCAAACTTTCACTCTCCACTGGATTATTCCCATCTGTGAACAGACTTGATGTCATTTATTCCACCTTAATAAACACTCCCCTGAACCTCCATTTCCCTGCCAGGTATTAGTACATTTCTCTGTACTTCTTTATGACAAAACTCCTAGCCAGGCATGGTGTCAGCACTTTGGGAGGCTGAGGCGGGAGGATCACTTGAACCCAGGAGTTCAAGACCAGTCTGGGCAACATAAGGAGACCCCCATCTCTGCAAAAAATAAAAATAAAAATTAGCTAGGCATGGTGGCATATGCCTGTAGTTACAGTTACTTGCGGGGCTGAGATGGAAGGATCACTTGAGCCTAGGAGGTCGAGGCTGCAATAAGCTGTGATTGCACCACTGCACTCCAGCCTGGGTGACAGAGCAAGACCTTGTCTCCAAAAACAAACAAACAAACAAACAAACAAACAAAACCCCACAACTCTTCAAAAGAGTTGTCTCTACTTACTGTCTCAAATTCTTTTCCTCTCAAGCTAATATAAACCTACTCCAGCCAATCCTTCACCCTTCCCATTCCATTAAAACTGTTCTTGTCAAAGTCCACAATGATCCTGGTCAATTTTCAACCTTTATCTTCCTTGAGCCATCAGGAGCATTTGACCTGGTTGATCATCCCCTCCTGTTTGACAAACTTCCTACACTTGGCTTTCAGATAACCACTGCCCTAGTTTCCATCCCATCTTCCTGGAAGTGCCCCTCAGTCTCCTTCGTTGGTTATTCCCCTGCTCCTCAACCTGTTAATAATAAAATACCCCAAGGCTTCATCGTTGGTCTCTTTCCTTTCCACAGCCACCTGTTTCATAGGTTTCCATTTTGCTCACACGCTGATGGCTCTCAACTGATATCCAGTGTCAACCTCTTTCATGTCTTCCTGTTCACTAGTCATCAGAAAATACAACAGGTTCAAACCAATCCCCGCCAGTCCCTTGAAACACCTCTCCACCTAATCTTCTCCATTTCAGCTAATTCTAACCACATTGTTCCAGTCCCTTGGTCCAAAAGCTTTGGTGTCACACTTGATGTTGCTGTCTGCCTTTCATATGCCACATCTGATCTGTCAGAAAGTCTTGTTGAAATCTTCAAATTATATTCAGAATCTGAACACTTCTCACCACTTTCACTGCTGACTACTCCGATTTGAGTCACAATAATCTCTGGCCTCGTTCAGTGGTTCCTAAACGTTGATGCACGTTGGAATAACCCAGGATCTTTTAAACGTGCTAATGCCTGATTCCCACCCCTTGATATTCTGATTTAATAGGTGTGGGATGGGATCTGGGCACTGGGATTTTTCACTGTTCTCCAGGTGATTCCAATTGCAGCAAAGTTTGGGAATCATTGGCCTGGCTATGGTAACCGCCACCCACCTGATCTCCCCACTTCTACACCAACCCCCTCCCGCAGTCTATTCTTAATGCAGCAAATAGACATGCTCTACATGCAATTCTAGTAGGGTATATGTTCCTGTCTTTATTAACGGGAGAGGTTCTTAATCTCCAGCCCATGGACAAGGGAGATTATAGATGGATTTCAGGAAAACATCCCAAGTCCTGCCTCCAAATTTTGCAAAATTTTGTGCCTGTTTTTCTGGAGAACGTAAACCAGTGTCTGAGACAGGTCTCAATCTGGAGGTTTATTCTGCCAAGGTTGAGGACACACCCAGGAAAAAGAGACATAAGTTATGGTGGAATCTGTGGCCTGTGGTTTTTCCAAAGGGAGTTTTGAGGACTTCAATATATAAAGGGGAAAGAGCAGGCAGGAGGGGAAAGAGAAACAATAACGCATTCATTTCACACTCAGTAAATCTGCCTTTTACAGAAGACAAAGTAAACATAGAGGAAGGAGTCAAATATGCATTTTTCTTGGGGTGGGCTAAAGGGTGATTTCTAGTCTTGTCTTTGTCCCCTACCTGTTAATTTACACGTCAAGGTTGAATTCAACAGAACTGTTGTAAGGTGAAGTTCTTGCCGCTCACAAGGAATTTCCCTGTGAACAACTCCTCTGGGAGGATACCTGGGGAGATATGTGGGCTTCTGCCTGTGCAGCTGTTTAGGAACAGAAGAAAAGCAGTTTTTGCGTGACTCAGTTCCCAAACTTAACTTTTTGTTATCGTTGTTGCGACAGGGTCTCACTCTACTGTCCAGGCTGCAGTGCACTGGACAACAGAGCACAATCTCCACTCACTGCAACCTCCACCTCTGGGTTCAAGAGATTCTCCTGCCTCAGCCTCCCAAGTAGCTGGGATTACAGGCGCGCACCACCACGCGTGGCTAATTTTTGTACTTTTAGTAGAGACACGGTTTCACCATGTTGGCCAGGGTGGTCTTGAATGCCTGACCTCAGGTGATCTGCTGGCCTCGGCCTCCCGAGGTGGGCATAGCGCTGGTATTACAGGCGTGAGCCACTGCGCCCGACCCCAAGCTTAACTTTTTTCTTTGGCAGAGTTTAGGGTCCCGAGATGTTATTTTCCTTCCACAAGAGACATTCACAGCTTTCATGATGGTTACCGATCATATGTGCCATTCATCTAAGACCAAGGTGACCACGTGGTCCCAAAGCCTGCACCTTGGATTGTTACTCGATTCCGGCCGGGTCTCTTCCAGGCCCTCGGTTAGTTTCCACAAGTTCCTCCTCCGTGGTCTCGCCCATTCACGTTCCCACCCCCTCCCCCGCCCCGGATGTGACGACCCTGGGCTCCCACTCCCCGTCATGAGAGACTACCCACTTCCACCCTTTTACTTAAGACTTCCTGACGTAGCCTCTATCCAAGAGCTCTGTCTCACATTTGTACTGCCCAGGTCGAGCTTTCTAACCCCAAGATACCACTCTGTTCAGACGCTCCCATCCTCCATCCCTGAGACCCGGGTCAGGATCGCACCTGAGAGGCCTCTGGTGCCGCAAGCTACCCCGCTAGTTGCAACAAGGGGCGGGGCGTGGCTTTCTGCACGTCGGCTTTTCGGCAAGAGCTTTACGATACATTGACCGACATTTTACGACAGGCGGGGTTGCTTTGTGGCTGTGAGCTTTCCCCCAGGTCTGAGTTTGTGGCTGCATTTTTATACCTGGTGGCTCTGCTACGGCGGCGCGGAAATGAGGCAGAAGCGGAAAGGTGCGAAAGGGAAGGATATGGGGAAAAGGGGTGGTCCGAAAGGGACGAACGCCCAGGCAATCAAATGCTGAACCAGACTTCTCCCGCGAGAATCCGCTACCCAGTCCAGTCGCCCCGCCACCTAGGGTCAGTCTCTCCATTCCAGCCCCAGAGCCTTCTCGTTTCTTCTGTTTTGCTTTTGGAAGCACCCTACCTTTCCTCTTTTCCTCTTTGGCAGTCACTTGGTGTCTTTTGTTTGAATGGCAGGGAAACCTTTATTCCAAGATATGTCCTCCGAGGAGTTAACGTCGATTTAACAGGTTGTGGGACTTTTCATTTGTTAAGATTTGTTTCACGACACATTTGACGTGTTAGTTTGAGAGTTTCTTTTAAAGCCTTATGTTAAGATATGAAAAAAAGCCTTAATTATCCTTGGATTCAGTGTAACAGTTGTGCATGCAATTATTCTCATTTTTATTACCTCCTGAGTTAGCATGGAACAATTCCACCTTTGGTTTTTCAACAGAACGGATTCAAATTTGAAATATTCTCTCACAGGTTCTGTTTCTATTTCTATACACTCGTTTGACCAGCTGGTCTAATCATGGTAATGGTTGTCAGAATAATAGCTACCATTTATTGAGCCTGTATTTTGAAGTCGGTATCATTTCCGTTTCACAGATGAAGCTGAGATTCAAAGAGTTAAGTAACTTTCCCAGACCAAAATTGTACTTAGGTATGGAGCTGGTTGGCCAGGCTGTATCTATGACCTCAAAAAACATAAAATGAAAAATAAATACATCGTTAGTCACTGTGCTTCTTGACATTAACTGCTATTTTTCTTTATTGCAAGCAACAATTCTAAGTGTCCAAGTTACCTTCGTTTGGGTCTTGTCATATTTGCATGCCCTAAATTATTTGTTATCTCACTCTAACTTGCTCCTTCTCAATCTGTCAGGATTCTTTTAGCGTCTTCTGTCACCAAGTCATGTTGGTTCTTACTTAGAAATTACCTCTTGAAATAGTTTATTCCTCTACATTTTGACCGCCAACCTCCTAACCCACCTTCATCACTAACTAATATTTGAATGGTATTTTAGCTTTCATATACATTATTTATGTGAATCTTAGAATGGTTTTGTGACATTTGGATGTATTATCCTAATTTTACAGACAAGGAAATGGGCGCTCAAAAGTTGATCTCGGCCAGGCGCTGTGGCTCATGCCAGTAATCCCAGCACTTTGGGAGGCCAAGGCGGGTGGATCACTTGAGGTCAGGAATTGGAGACCAGCCTGGCCAACATGGTGAAACCCCGTCTCTACTAAAAATACAAAAATTAGCCGGGCGTGATGGCAGGCGCCTGTAATTCCAGCTACTTGGGAGGCTGAGGCTGAGGCAGGAGAATCGCTTAAACCTGGGAGGTGGAGGTTGCAGTGAGCCGAGATCGCACCCACTTCAGCCTGGGTGACCGAGCAAGACTCTGTCTCAAAAAAAAAAAAAAAAAGGTCGATCTTTTCCTTTACCACACACCTAGTAGGGATTGGGACTGGATTCTGTTTTAGATTTTGTGGGTTTTTTAAAACAATGTTGCCTTTCAAGAGCCATTTGCATAGTACCCAGATTATATGTGTTCTTTTTTACTTTCTGAATCATTCTTTGTACCAATACATATTCTTACCTTCCTTAAACATTACTTTTATCTTTTTATTTCCAAAGTTGAGAATATGTAATTCTTCACTGTCTACTGCATTCCATTTCAATGCCTTTGCCTAGTGGCCAGGGTCCCCTGTAATCTGTTCTTTACTAAACCCTGTTAGAAAGGTGGATTCTAGTTAGACTGTGCTCTTTCACACAAAGATAGATAATTCCTATGCCTGACATTATTTGTTCTGGATTGCCTTCTGTTTTGCATGTCCAAATCTTGCCCTATCTTTAAAGATCCCTGTGCCATTTCCTCCATGAAGCCTTTTCCTACTCATTTACTCTTCCAGTTCTTGATACACTCAAGAGCTATACAAGTGGTTTCCAAATATTTTTCTCTTCTTATCGGCCGATCCCCTTTTACCCTCCAAATAAATTCTTCTACAGAACCTCAATATATAAACAGCTGAAAGCAGAGCTGCTGTGGTGAAAGTAAAGAGACCCCCTCTTTTTTTTCCCCCCTGCCTTATTTTTCTCTTCCCTTCTCCCTTCCTCTGCCACGACCACATCTGTTACATGGCCCCTGAGGCACCTTTGTAGAACTCTGAAAGTGCTGAGTTACATGGTTTGGGAAACATTTAGCCTTTGATTATAGATGGACTTTATTTCTCTCAAAAATTGTGTATATGTTAGCCTTGCCTCATTAAATTAGATGCAGTGTGCTACAGTGAAAAAAAGCATGGAAGTTGTGGTGAAAAGAGCTGGATTTGAGTCTTGGCTCTGCTATTTACGATGGCTTGTTAACTTGCCTTAGCCTCATTTTTCACATCTTTAAAATGGGATAACAGTACCTACCTTCCGTGTTATTCTAAGGGTTCAAATGAGATAAAGTCAATGTGAGGCCTCCATAACTGCCCGGGCCTTCCATCCACACTTTTCATTATCTTTTAGCTTTCTCTACAATATGAGTTCTCAACCCCCTGGGCTGCGGACCAGTACCAATTTGTGGCCAGTTAGGAGCTGAGCCACACAGAAGAAGGTGAGCAGCAGGCGAGCAAGTGAAGCTCCATCAGTATTTGCAGCCACTTCCCATCACTCACGTTACTGCCTAAGCTCTGCCTCCTGTCACATCAGCAGTGGCATTAGATTCTCAAAGGAGCCTGAACCCTGTTGTGAACCGGGCCTGCAGTGGATCTGTGTTGTGCTCCTTATAAGAATCTAATGCCTCATGATCTGTCACTGTCTCCCATCACCCCCAGATGGGACTGTCTAGTTGCAGGAAAACAAGCTCAGGGTTCCCACTGATTCTATGGGAATAGACTTTATTATGGTGAATTGTATAATTATTTCATTATATATAACAATGCAGTAATAATAATAATAAAGTGCACAATAAGTATAATACACTTGAATCATCCCAGAACCACCCTGCTCCCCTGGCCTGTGGAAAAATTGTCTTCCACAAAACCATTCCCTTTGATCAAAAAGGTTGGGAACCACTGCTCTACAGGCAAGAAGCTTGCTTGCCAACAGCTTCCAAGGTGATATCCCACAACTTTTGTCCCTGGAATACGACTGGCATTTTTTACCTTGAAGAAAAGAGCTCAGATTGGCCTGGCTTAGAGATATGCCCATCCTTGAACCAATTTTTGAACTGTGCTTGAGTAGATGCAGTCGTACAAGAACCTGTCAGCTTCTGCTGTTGCCTTTGGATGAGAGCGGGAGCTCCAGTTGCCAGAAGCTCATGATGGTGGGCAGACAATATTTTAGAAATGCATTAAGATTCTTAGGCAGATACCTGGGTTTGAGTTTCAGCTTTACTCCTTGATAGCATCTTTATGTAATAGGCACATATTCTTGTTCTGTCTGCCTCTGTTCTGAGAATCACCTGAATTCACGCATCTAAATGTTCTTTATGAACGCTAAAGTATTATGCAAATATTAGTAATTACAACTCTGGAGATAAAGGGAAGAGAATTACTTTGGTCCTTTGTGTGATTAGGTTCTTTCTCCTCACATTGTTTCTACTCCTTCTTGTGTCCTTTCCTGTATTTATTTGTAATCATCTCATAGAGTATGTGCTTCTAAAGGGAGCTTTTCCCATATCTATATAAAGCCAGGTTTGTTTTAAATTAAAGATACAAAAGATATGATCAAATCATAAACAATAGAGGTTTAGCATCTTCTGAATTTGAGCTATTCATTTGGCATATTTGTATGGTTTTGGAAGGAAAACTGCTACTAAATCAGATTTTAAAATCTTGATTGAATGATACGATTTTTGACATTGTTGAATATTAACTTTCCAGGAGATCTCAGCCCTGCTGAGCTGATGATGCTGACTATAGGAGATGTTATTAAACAACTGATTGAAGCCCACGAGCAGGGGAAAGACATCGATCTAAATAAGTAAGTGGATATAAAAAGACAGCAAGCTTGTTCTTAGGTAGCAGATCTCTTTTATGAAATTATCTAGTACTACTTGTTTTCCAGCTCAAGTTTTGTTTTAGTTGAGAATTTTAGCTTTCTGCCTTGCCTTGTCATTCATTTCTTAATGGCAAAATTGTCTCAGCTTAAGAATACTAATAGCTTCTAACATTTATTGGGCACTTACTGTATTCCAGACACTGTTGCTAGTGCATTATATGTATTAGCTCAGTTAATCCTCTCAAAATTCTGTGAGTACTGATATCAGCCACACTTGACAGGTGGGTAATCTGAGCCAGAGAGTGGTTAAATAATTTGTCCATGGGTAAGTAACTAGTAATTGGCAGAGCTAGGATTTGGAATTAGGTCAGCCATCTCCAGAGCCCATGTTCTTCTGTGCTGCATTGCTGCACATCCTACTTTCCTTCCCTACTGTCTCAGCTGAAGCAGCAGCTTTCTGTCAGGAAAACCCTCGCTTTGGGGCCCCTGATCTAATCCAACCCTCCCCTGCTGTGGAACCTCTTTGACACATTCATCCACTTCCTCTCCATAATCATATTCAGCTTGAACTTTCCTACAGTCTCAAATAAGAGTTGTCTTTCATCTCTGCATCTATTTTTTTTAAAAACTATAATATATATTCGCTCTGTGTAGATCTTCCCGAATGAAAGGGTTCTCTCCCCAACCCTAGGTCATCTAATCACCACGTACAGGAATGACCTTTTTTGAGATGCTATTCTCTGATACTTGAGATGCTGCAATATTTTACCCCTTCCTTGAATCCTCATGCTTGGTAAATATTTGCTACAGGAATAAATAAGTAAATAATTATCCTCTTCTGACTATACAGTTATTATATTTTACTGATTTTTCTACCATGTCTTTAGCAGTTTTTCTTCCTTTTTTTGTTATACCCCGATTATACAAATCTTTAATTTCTAGTGAACATTTCTACATCTTACATATATTTGTTGTTCTCTTTAATTTAGCACATCTAAAGCTAAAGCTGCCATCTTCCTTAAAACTCGCCCCTCCTCAGATATCACCAGCCTATTATTGGAAGGTCTCTCAGTCTGGCTTCAACCTGCTTTTCCAAGTTTTTAAACTTCTGTACCTTTACATTGAAAATCTGCTTTCTGTCAAGTTGGTCTACTTGTATTTCTTAAAATATATGCATTCCTGTTTTTGCATCTGCACATAAATCAGCCTCTCTGCCCTCCATGTCATCTTTGTGTCTTTACTGACTGAGACCTACTCTTTGTTCTGTGCTCATTTTCCATAAATATCTCCCCGGCACACATCAGATTCACTGAATTCTGGAAACACTCATTGTTGGTATGTGTGTGTGTTTTATGACGTATGTTTTAATCATTTATACATTAATTTTTTCGGCATGCCTGTCTGCAAACATGTAAACATAGAACATGAAAGGACTGTGCCTTGCACATTTGAACATACCAAGTATTCAATATTCAGGCAACCTCTTGTACACGTTAGGTACTCAGTATTTGTTGACAATGATATGAGCACTTCACAGATATTTCTAGATGGATTAAAGTTAGAAGACAGGGTGACTGTTAGAGTTTGGCTAGCAGGCACAAGGAAAAGCTGGTAAAAGTTTTTTTAAACTTTCAAAAATATGTACTTTATTTCCTATTTGGTTCTGTGTAGCCATCCTTGATTTTTTTTTTTTTTTTTAATTGTTTTGCCTAAGACAGTAGTTGTCAACCAGGGGTGATTTCCTCCTCAGGACATTTGGCAATGTCTAGGGACATTTTTGAGTGTTACAACAGGAAGACAGGAAGAAGGCTGGTAATGCGTAGAGGCCAAGGATGCTGCTGAACATCCCTCAATTCACTGGCCACCTGCCACAGCAAAGAACTGTGTGGTCCCAAACATCAGTAGTGCTGAGGTTGAGAAAGGTGGAGTCAGAATAGTCATTTGAAGCTGCAGCACTATTCTGAACTAGATCTGTATTGTGTCATTGTCGTCCTCCCTCCATAGTCCTGGTTTTCTTTCTGGTACTCGAGGGTGGGAAGTAGTCATTCACTCGTGAATTTTGTTCTTCTATTTCCCTGATAGTCACAGATCTTAAAACTATTCTTGTCACATGATGAAGGGATTAGAGAGTGACAGTTGTTAATGATATTGTTTATAGATCATCCTCTTGATAGCATGTCCTTAAAATACCATGATCTTGATAATGTGAGATGCTTTACTTTCAGGGTGAAAACCAAGACAGCTGCCAAATATGGCCTTTCTGCCCAGCCCCGGCTGGTGGATATCATTGCTGCCGTCCCTCCTCAATATCACAAGGTCTTGATTCCCAAGTTAAAGGCGAAACCCATCAGAACTGCCAGTGGGGTGAGTGATTCTACTCATGAAGTGTCGACACACTGGGTATCTGTTCTGGCAGAAGTCCCTGCCTCATGTAACACCCGTGTAGTGAGGTGGAGGTTGGGGATTCTGACTAATGAAGTCCCCGTATTAGGATATGTGCTGGAATGGAGACCTGTGCTGAATGCAAGGAGAGCAGAAAGAGGAGAAAAGTATAATTTTGATTAAAGGAGTAGAAGACGTTTTGACTTCTTTAAAAGTATGGATTCAGGCTTGGTGACAATCACAATAGGATAAATGTTGGTCATCTTAAGCGGGTAGCTTTCAGTATAATTGATGCTTATGAAAGGTACTTTTGAAAGGCAGTTAATGGTGCAAAGTAGTTCTATATATGGTCATTATGAGTACTGTGGAAGTCCAGAGGACAGCGATGTCCCTGCAGCAAAAGGGGCTGGGGAAGGCCCAGTAGAAAGCGCAGAGCTTGCTTGACCCATAAGCCAAGAAGAGCAGGCTCGAAGCATCATGGAATCTAGGACAGAGGGGCTAAAGCACAGAGGTAGAGAATGACAGGAAGGGTGTAGTGCACGCAGGGAATAGCGAGTATGCCAGACCGAAGGGCGTTAACAGTTCAGGAGAGTAGGACTGTGCATTGAACAGGTAGTTTGGGATCAGCTTATAAAAATCTTAAATGTCTGGCAAAGCAGCTAGATAATAGGAAACAAAAGTTTTGAAAAAGGGAGTAATATGAACAAAGCAGATTTTCAGAAAATTTATTTGGATACAACGTGCAGGGTAGTTCAGAGACAAAAAGACTAGTTTAGAAGCTCTTGGTATGATCTCAGTATGCAGTGTTAAGGACTTGAGTTAGGAGGGAGACTCTAGGATGAAAAAAGATGAGTGTGAGATACATGCATGGAAATTGATAGAATTAAGACCCTCTTAACATATGGTCCCCAGAACCAAATTTTTCCTGATATGATCCCACAAGTTCATTCTGTTATTTGAACTGGGATATTATATTCCAAGCAGCTTGTGTTGACTTAGTGACCATGTCTCCTGGATCACGTTACGTTTGTGGCTAATTAAACCCTAAGACTTTAACATACAATGTACCACCAAACCTCATATCTTCTTCTTTGTACTTAAATGTTTTTGTTTTGTTTCGTTTGTTTGCATCTAGTGTAAAAAGTTTGTTGACCGGGCACAGTGGCTCACGCCTGTAATCCCAGCACTTTGGGAGGCCGAGGTGGGCGGATCACGAGGTCAGATCGAGACCATCCTGGCTAACATGAAACCCCATCTTTACTAAAAATACAAAAAAAAAAAACAATTAGCTGGGCGTGGTGGCGGGCGCCTGTAGTCCCAGCTACTCTGGAGACTGAGGCAGGAGAATGGCATGAACCTGGGAGGTGGAGCTTGCAGTGAGCTGAGATTGTGCCACTGCACTCCAGCCTGGGTGACAGAGCAAGACTCCGTCTCAAAAAAAAAAAAAAAAAAAAAGAGCTTGTTAAGAAAAACTAATAGTCCATGCCCCTCTCACCTCCCTTTTTCTACCCTAGGACAACCATTTTTAACTCTTAGCCAATTTCTTTAGCATTAACTTCCATATCCCTAAATAAAATAACATTCTTTTTTTTTTTTTTTTTTTTTTTTTGAGACGGAGTCTCGCTCTGCCGCCCAGGCTGGAGTACAGTGGCCGGATCTCAGCTCACTGCAAGCTCCGCCTCCCGGGTTCACGCCATTCTCCTGCCTCAGCCTCCCGAGTAGCTGGGACTACAGGCGCCCGCCACCTCGCCCGGCTAGTTTTTTGTATTTTTTAGTAGAGACGGAGTTTCACCGTGTTAGCCAGGATGGTCTCGATCTCCTGACCTCGTGATCCACCTGTCTCGGCCTCCCAAAGTGCTGGGATTACAGGCTTGAGCCACCGCGCCCGGCCAGTAACATTCTTTATATAATAGATAAGTCTTGACTTTCTTTTTTTTCCGTGAGACAGAGACTTGTTCTGTCGCCCAGGCTGGATGGAGTGCAGTGGCACAATCTTGGCTCACTACAACCTCCACCTCCCAGGTTCAAGAGATTCTTGTGCCTCAGCCTCCCAGGGAGCTGGGATTACAGGCATGTGCCACAATGCCCAACTGATTTTTGTATTTTTAGTAGAGACAGGGTTTCACCATGTTGGCCAGGCTGGTCTCGAACTCTTGACTTCAGGTGATCTGCCCGCCTCAGCCTCCCAAAGTGCTGGGATTACAGACATGAGCCACTGTGCCTGGCCGACTTTTTAGGGTTAAGCATTATGTGTGGGCTTGCCACTAAAGAAGACAGAAACTTAGCAACCTTTCAGCCTGCCTGGTAAACCGAGGCTTCTGTGATACCACCCTCTCTGTTTTTCCTTCTATCTCTGATCATTTCTGTCCTTTCTTTGAGGGCTACCCTTGTTGTGCTTGCCTCTAAAAGTTGGTGTTTTCTTTTGTCCTGGGCCCATTGTGTTTGGTACTTTACATGCTGTGGTAACCTCATCCATTTGATGATTTTACTGTTACTGTATGCTGACTCCCAGCATGAACCATTCCCTGAACTTCAGCCTCCTGTCAGATTGTCAGTTAGGTATCTGTCTTTTGACTGCCTAAGAACCTCCTCAAGTATAATATAACCCAAACTAATACCAAACGTGCTTATTCACCTTTCCTGTCCATGTTAGTTCATGGTACCACTGTGCACTCAGTTTCCAAAAAATGTGAAATGCATTTTCCGTTCCTACTGCCACTGGTAGGAATGCTTTGACGTTTATTATTTCTTGTTTAGATTATTTCAGTCATTTCCTTACTTGTCTACTTTGTCCTACCTGCATGAAATTCATCTTTGACAGTGTCACAGAGTGATCTATTGAAAGTATCAGAAACACACAGCTGGTGGCCATTCCTTATCTACTGCCATTCTCACCTCAATGCCTTTATTCTTGCTGTTTCTCTGATGATGTTTTGTTTATTTTATGCAGTAGTTTTAGGTTTACAGAGAAAAAAAAATTATATACTTCCTCTAGTGCCTTCACACCTACTCCAGTTTCCTTATTATTAATATCTTGCATTGTTTGGTACATTTGTTATAATTGATGAACCAATATTGCTGCACTATTATTAACCAAAGCCTGTAGTTACATTAGAATACCCATGGTGTTCTACATTCTGTAGGTTTCACCAATGCATAATGTCATGTATCCACTATTACAGTGTCGTATGAAATAGTTTCACTGCCCTAAAATCTCCTATTTGTGGCCGGGCGCGGTGGCTCATGACTGTAATCCTAGCACTTAGGGAGGCTGAGGTGGGCAGATCAGCTGAAGTCAGGAGTTCAAGAACAGCCTGGCCAACATGGTGAAACCCCATATTTACTAAAAACACAAAAATTAGCCGGGCGTGGTGGCAGGCGCCTGTAATCCCAGCTACTTGGGAGGCTGAGGCAGGAGAATAGTTTGAACCAGGAGGCAGAGGTTGCAGTGAGCTGAGATCATGCCATTGCACTCCAGCCTGGGTGACAGAGTGAGATTCTGTCTCAAAAACAAACAAACAAACACAAAACCAGCTCCTATTTGTCCCTCTCCCTCTGCATGCTCCAGACGTAACTTGACTACCACTGAGTGTTTTACTGTCTTTAATAAAGTTAGCTTTTTCCAGAGTTTCATGTACAGTAATTGGAATCATACAGCCTTTCCACTTAGCAATATGCGTTTAAGTCTGCCATGTCTTTTTGTGGCTTGGCAGGTCATTCCTTCTTTTTAGTTGCTGAATGATATTCCATTGTACGGATGTACCACTATTTGCTTATTCATTCACCTGTTGAAAGACATCTTGGTTGCTTCCAATTTTGGGCAGTTTTAAACAAAGCTGTGTGAAGGTTTTTGTGTCCGCCTGCATTTTCAGCTTACTTGAGTAACTGTCAAGAAGTGCAACTGGTAGATCATATAGTAAGACTGTGTTTCACTTTGTAAAAGACTGCAAACTCTTCCGGTGTGGCTGCACCATTTTGCATTCCCACCAGCCGTGAATGAACGCTGTGATGCTCCACATCCTTGCTAACACTTGAAGATGTCAGTGTTTTGGATTTTATTTAATTAATTTATTTTGAGACAGGGTTTTGTCCTGTCACTGAGGCTAGCGTGTGGTGGCATGATCACAGCTCACTGCAGCCTCAACCTCCCAGGTTCAAGCTATCCTCCCACCTCAGCCTCCCAAGTAGCTGGGACAACAGGCATGCACCACCACACCAGCTAATTTTTGTGGGGTTTTTTGTAGAGACAGGGTTTCACCATGTTACCTAGGATGGTCTTGAACTCCTGGGCTTAAGGGATCCTCCCACCTTGGTCTCCCAAAGTGCTGTGATTATAGGTGTGAATTGTGGTGCCCAGCCAGTGTTTTGGATTTTAGGTATTCTCACAGTTGAACAGTGGTATCTCTTTGTTTAGTCTGTAATTCCCTAATGACATGATATTGAGCATCTTTCCGTACACTTATTTGCCGCTATATATCTTCTTTAGTGAGATATCTATTCACATCTTTTGCCCTGTTCTTAATTGGGTGTTTTTTATTAGGTTTTAAGAGTTCTTTGTATATTTTAGCTGGAAATGGTTTATCAGGTACCTATTATGCAGATATTTTCTCGCAGTCTGTGGCTTTTCATTGTCTTTCTTAGAGCACAACTTTTAAATATAGACAAGTAGGTTTGTAACCCATTTTGAGTTTGTATTTGAGTTCGTGTTTGTGTTTTCCTTGAAACACCATGGTTGTTAACTTGGATACATTACTGTCATCTAAGCCTCAGACCTCACATAAGTTTCACCAACTGTTTCCATAACGTCCCACAGAACCTAGTTCAGAATCACCTATTGCTTTTCATTGTCATATCTCTTTAGTCTGGACATTTCCTTTGTCTTTTTTGGACTCCATTACCTTAACACTTTTGAAGATTTCAGGCAAGTTATTTTGTAGCATGTCCTTCAATGTGGGTTCATCAGCTGTTTCCTCATCATGAGATTCAGCTTATGCGTCTTCGGCCTGTGCATCACAGAAGTGGCACTGCATTCTTCTCATCATCTTCCATCCGGTAGTGCCTAGGTTCAGCTTTCCTATCACTGACATTTCTTATTTTGATGAAGGTGCTATCCACCAGACTTACCCTCTGTCAAATTATTTTTTCCCACTTTGTATGAAGAAGTGCTGTATGGAGAAATACTTAGAAACTAGGTAAATATCTTGTTCCTCATCACATACCCAGTTCACACCTTTATTTGTGTGAAGGAATAAATGGTTTCCTCCTTTGGTGGGTTGTCGTCTGTTACTATTTATTTTGATGCACAAATTATTGCAGACTTGACCAGTGAGAGCCTTTTCAAGGTGATTTCTATGTCTTTTTAAAATGTCCTCATCATTCTTTGAGCAGTTTCTAGCTTTCTGGCACAATAAAATGTTGCAGGCTCAGCCAGACATGGTGGCTCACGCCTGTAATCCCAGCACTTTGGGAGGCTGAGCTGGGTGGATCGCCTAAGGTCAGGAGTTCACGACCGGTCTGGCCAACAGGGCAAAAATTGTCTCTACTAAAAAAAATACAAAAAATTAGCCAGGCATGGTGGGACATGCCTGTTATCCCAGCTACTTGGGAGACTGAGGCAGGGGAATTGCTTGAACCCAGGAGGTGGAGGTTGCAGTGAGCCAAGACTGTGCCCTTGCACTCCAGCCTGGACAACAGAGTGAGACTCTGTCACCAAAAAAAAAAGAAAAGAAAAGAAAGGAAAGAAAAATGTCCCAGGCTCATCTTAGACTTTCTTTGTTCCAGCCCTGGAATCAGCCATTTCCCCAAGGAGCCCTGATTTCTTTTAGTGGAGAAGGATATTCAGAAACTAAGACCTGAGTACTAGGTGTGCTTACTGCTATTAGGGTGTTATGCCGCCAGACTCTCTCAGTGAATCAAGCAAGGACATATATATGTATAGCTGCATACATATATGCACACATATATATGTAACACATTTCCATTTGTATTTATTTATTAGTCTACCATATGTTGAACACTCTGATTGACCACAATACCTTTAATTCCACCCAGCCCATAGAGTTCATTCTGCTTTTCTCTCTTTCCATGTTTGTAGCTACTTCTCTGACAGTGAGAAGCCTGGCTTGCATTCACTTTCATAAATGGCCAGATTTGACCAAGTGCCCCGGATGTAACCAATCTCGCGTCTCTGCCACTGCCTCCTGTCCTCACCTCACTGAGGCTCTGTCAGACCCCTCTGAAGTTATTTACACCCAGACCCTGAAACATGAAGCTGTTAGTTTAATAGTCCCTGCTGCAAATATTGAGATCCAGTGTGTTCATGAGGCATTTGAGTCACAAAGGTTAGGTTTATATATAACTTCATAGAATTGCATAAAGTAATTTTTTTCTTACAGGCTATTTAGTAAGATAATCAGAGAGAGAAAGACTAAGAATCACTGTGGCTTTAACAATTAATTTATTTTGTACTTAATTTATTGTAAAATGGAATATAAATTCACATATATAATACATATGGACAATTTAAAGATAATTAATATTAAATAGAGATCACTCTTGTACCCAGTGCCCAGCTTAAGAAATACAGCCTCGTCAATACCTTTGAAGCCCGGTCTTGCCACTCTCTGGTTGCATTCCTCTCCTTCCTTCCAAGGGATAACCACTCTGTGGCGTTTTGTATTAATTATCCTATAATAGCTTTTTTATTCATCTTTCTTTTATAGATTGCTGTTGTGGCTGTGATGTGCAAACCCCACAGATGTCCACACATCAGTTTTACAGGAAATATATGTGTGTAAGTATGGTGATTTTGTTAAATTGTATGTGTGTGTGTTTTATTTAAACTAAGTATGCCCCCTCGAGCCCTTAGTCAGTACATGCTGGTAATATTTAAAACTTCGACTTAATAGATTTATAGATTACTCCTTTCAAACAAGCAACCATTGGTAGATATTTTAGTGCTTTAAAATTGGAATATATGGGGCCGGGCACAGAGGCTCACGCCTACAGTCCCAGCACTTTGGGAGGCTGAGGCAGGCGGATCACCTGAGGTCAGGAGTTTAAGACCAGCCTGGCCAGCACCGTGAGACCCCATCTCTACTAAAAATACAAAAATTTAGCTGAGCATGGTGGCATGTGCTTCTAGTCCCAGCTACTTGGGAGGCTGAGGCAGGAGAATCCCTTGAACCTGGGAGGTGGAGGTTGCAGTGAGCCGAGATCACACCACTGTATTCCAGCCTGGGTGATAGAGTGAGACTGCATATCAAAATAAATAAAATTGGAACATATGAATATTTTAATTTGTTGCAATGTACAATTTTAAAAATGTAGGTTATGAAACTCAAAATAGTAGACATTGGGATATGCAACTCAAAACAGCACATTCTGTTTAACTCATAAATGAAACATGGGAATATGAGCTGCCTAAATTCCACGTCAGAAATTTAAAATGAATTTGGATCAGAAACGTATCAAAATAAAAAATTATCCTTATACGTAACCTTTAGATTTCTCAAACTCACCTATTGGAAAGAATTAGCAGAAAAGTTTGCATGATTCTGGGTAGGAAGATAAAAAGGAGGAAAGATTTTCTTGAGTGTGGTTCCCAAGAGAACACTGAGTATTGATTCAAACTTAGGAAAACTTCATTTCTGTTATTTGTCCCTAAAAGCTTAAACCTCTGAAATAACCACAACGGTAGTATTTTGAAAATGGGTGTAATAGTGTCCCTTTACATATTTATCTTATTTACTTGTTGGTAGAAAATAATGTTATTTACAGATACTGCAAAGGTAGATTCTTCTGTTAGGATTTGAAAAGGAAGCTCGTTTGTTACCAGGATTCTATGGAGACGGTAGATGCTTGGAACTAGCTGGTTGAACTCAGTTTTGCATCTGACATTCTTATTCTTTTGTTGTATTGGCAGATACTGCCCTGGTGGACCTGATTCCGATTTTGAGTATTCCACCCAGTCTTATACTGGCTATGAGGTACAGTAACTTTGAGGCCATCCTGATGAAGTGTTGCATCATGCTTTGCTTGTAGTATGGTTTTACCAGTACTGGCTTTCTGATAATTTTTTGTTTTTGTTTTTGCTTTTTTTTCTGATTATGAAAGCTGTTCATTCACCAAATATTTACCAGTGTCTACTAGTGTCCTAAATTGTTCTAGCCACTAGAGAAATACTTACCTAAGCACTTCTTATCCCAAACGCTGTTCTAAGTGCTTTGTAACTGTAAACCTTATTGCAGTGTTTTGAAGATAGACACTATCATTATCCCAGTTTGCCAATCAGTAAACTAGGGCATAGTGGGCTTAAACAGCTGGCCCAGAGACACACTATTAGTAAGAGACAAGCAGGTTTCGAACTCTGCTGCTCACCACTACATTGTACTGTTGCTTTAGCAGTGGAAAATGGAGAGGGTCCCTTTATCTTCCAGAATTTACATGTTTTTTTCTTCTTTTTTTTGAGATGGAGTCTCGCTCTGTTACCCAGGCTGGAGTGCAGTAGCACAATCTCCTTCACTGCAACTTCCACCTCCTGGGTTCAAGCGATTCTCCTGCCTCAGCCTCCCAAGTAGCTGGGACTGCAGGCAAGCACCACCACGCCCAGCTAATTTTTGTATTTTTAGTAGAGACAAGGTTTCATCATGTTGGCCAGTCTGGTCTCCAACTGCTGACCTTAAGTGATCCGCCCGCCTCGGCCTCCCAAAATGCTGGGATTACAGGCATTAGCCACTGCACCCAGCCTGGAATTTGCATTCTAATAATGGAAGGTAGACAGTAAAGACACAAGAAAAACTATCAGGCACTCAAAAAACGCTAAGCAGAGATGTAAAATCGAGTAAGGTGATGGCAGCTGAGATGGTTTAGCTGTGGTGGTTAGGAAGGGATTCTGTGAGGAGGTAAGATTGAAGCGGAGTCTGAATGACAAGGAGCTAGTCCTAAGAATATGTGGAAGGGGCATTTCTAGCACAGAAATCACTAGAATAAGACCCAAGGAAGGAAAGACATGGGGGTGTTGTGCAGTGCAGAGAGTGAGGGAAGCATGAGGCTGGGAGGCAAATGAGCTGGGGTTTGTAAGCAAAGTTAAGGAGTTTCCATATTAGTGTAGGAGTCATGAGAAACTATTAGGATTTAAGGCAGGGGAATGATACAATCCAGTTTAGTTTTTTTTAAAGATCATTTTGATGGCCATGTAGAGAAAGGGTTAGAGTGGGGACCAGAAGGAAGGCAGGAGGCCAGTGAGGCACTTTTGAACGAGTCACCCTCCTCAGAAGAGCTCAGAAGCCAGGAAACCTTGTGACTTTTTCTCATATGTGTTTTCATTTTTTTTTTCTGTTTTCTAGGGTTCAAATTTTTTAAAATACAAGACGAATGATTTTGTGAAAAGGCTTCCTCTCATTCCTATCCCCTAGCCATTCTTTTTTGCTCCTCCCCCTACCACTTAGTGTTATCTATTATTTCCTCCCCATCCTTCAGGGATATTTTAGGGAATACAGCATACACAGATTGCCTATCCCTTATGTGAAATGCTTGGGACCAGAAATGTTTCGGATTTTGGATTTTTCTGGATTTTGGAATATTTGCATATGCATAATGAGAAATCTTGAGAGTGGAACCCGAGTCGAAACATGAGATTCATTTTTGGTTTATGTACACCTGATACACCTAGTCTGAATTAATTTTATACAGTATTTGTAATAATTTTGTGCATGAAGCAAAGTTTGTATTAAGTTTTAAAAAATTAACTTAAAACATTTTGAGTTTTGGAGCATTTTTGATTTTTGGATTAGGGATGCTCAACCTGGACATATTCTTTGTTCGACTGATTCCATATAAGGTTGCGTATCAGAGTCCTCTTTCACTTTGCCTTTTATTTTACAATATCTTAGTGAACATTTTATGTCAATACATTGTTTTGTGGCTGTAGAGTTTTCCACTGTATGATGGTAGCCATTAAAAATTGTGTGGTATTTTAGAAGCTTATTTAAAAGTTACTTTATTACATGACTCTAGAATATGTATGCACGTCTGTGTCTGTGAGCAGAACACTCTGGCGACCCCGGGATTCCAGAAGTGTTTATACAAAAGACAGATGTGATCCAAGGAGACACTCTGCTGTTGAGGTGCTTATGACAGTGCGGGTGGACACCTGCCGGATGTAATTTAGGACATTGTTTTGAACCCTGACAAGACTGAGAAAAATAATGGGGGTACAAGCCATGTTTCAGTGTTCTGAACCATGGAGAGTTGTTTTTTGTTTTTTGTTTTTTTTAATATAATCCTTTTGAAACTACTTTTTATTTTTAATTCAATGTGAGCATAACAATATTTTTCTCTTCTAGCCAACCTCCATGAGAGCTATCCGTGCCAGATATGATCCTTTCCTACAGACAAGACACCGAATAGAGCAGGTACATTTTTAAAAAATTAGCTGTTTATACTTACTAAGAAGGCATTGTTGGTTGAGTCAAATTGAACCTGAAATAACGAAAAATGTGTTTTTCCCCTTTGTAAGTTTTCAGTATCCGTCTGAGGGAGGGAGAATTTGCCATGCCTAGCAAGGTGAAAAACACTGCTTTCTTTAAAGACTGTATTTATTGTTTAAGGGTTTTATATTCTCTAAGTTTTTTTGTATTTGTAGAAAGTTAGTAGTAGTATGAAATTTGTGGAATAAAAATGTATGAAAGTTCTTAAGCAATAGGTGGATGTGTTGACTTTTAACTTCCAAAAGTCAGAATAAGAATTTTGACTGGCCAGGCCCAGTGGCTTATGCCTATAATCCCAACACTTTGGAAGGCTGTGACAGCAGATCACTTGAGCCTGAGAGTTTGAGACCAGCCTGGGCAACATAGCAAAACCCCATCTACAAAAAATTAAAAAATTAGCATGGCGTGGTGGTGTGCACCTGAAGTCTTAGCTACCTAGAAGGCTGAGGTGGAAGGATCCCTTGAGCCCAAAAGGTCAAGGCTGCAGTGAGCTGTGGTCATACCACTGCACTTCAGCCTGGGTGACTGAGCAAGAGCCTGTCTCAAAAAGAAGTATTATTGCAGATTTGTTGGGTGGAAATAGGAAATTTCCTATAAAGGAATACAAAGAAACTTGTGGGGGTATGGCATTATTCTATATCATGATCATGGTGGTGGGTAGATAACTCTAAATGCTCTCATCCATTGTACACTTAAAGTTAGTGGATTTTATCGTATGTAAATTATACCTTAGTGTAGCTGACCAAAAACAAGTACTACGTACATGACCTTGCACTGTTCAAGAAATCTGAGCATTAATACAGATTTTCTTTATTTACAAGCTTATTTTAAACTTGTCCAATTTAAAGAATGTAAAGCACTGTCCATAGTTGTAACAGTAATGTATAGTAGTCACATCCAAGTCTAAAGTAGATAGTAATACATACTATAGTGGATAAGTTGTGTCTGGGTTTATTTATTGGCTTATTGATGAATACTGTTCAGTTTTCATATCCACTTTGCTGTCACCCAAGCGTATGAGGAACAGGATTGTCAGTGACAGGAGAGGACCCCACCTGGGGGAGCCTGCATTTTTCCAAAAAGTGGGTTCTAAACTGACCTTTGCTTCAATTTCTTTTTGAGCTATGATAGTTAATTCATTTAAAATGTAAAACTGTTGAGCATGAAATGTTTATGTTTACCAAAAAAGGAGCATAATTTACAAGATTTAGAAATGAACATAGAGCAGTGATTCTTTTCTTAAATGCACTAGAATTACCTGAGTAACTTCTCCAAAACATGTGTCAGATCTTCGCCTCTGGATGTTCTGATTAAGTCAGCTTTAAGGTTCTAGCAAGATATTTTAAAAAGCTACCAGGGTAATTTTGATGAGTATCTCTTGGAAACAACGATAGATATAGAAATATTCTTTTAGTGTTGATATATGTATACACATGCATATATATAGTTTTTCTGTATAAATTTTTTTGCCATTTTCAGAAATTAGTGTGAATTTCAATACCTATTTTTAAAAATTAGAATCTTGGCTTATTGTAGTCAACAAAATGAAAGATTGGTATCATTCTCTTCCCTAGTAGAGGAGACCTAATATTTATTAATTAATTTATTTTTTTGAAACAGTGTGTCACTCTTATTGCCCAGGCTGGAGTGCAGTGGCACAATTGCAATCTCGGGTCACTGCACCCTCCACCTGCTGGTTCAAACCATTCTCTTGTCTCAGCCTCCAGAGGAGCTGGGATTACAAGCACGTCTGGCTAATTTTTGTATTGTTAGTAGAGATGGGGTTTCACTTTGTTGACTAGGCTGGTCTCAAACTCCTGACCTCAGGTCATCTGCCATCCTGGTCCTCCTAAGTGCTGGGATTACAGGCATGAGCCACTGCACCTGGCCTGAATATTTCATTTTTAATTAGACTTTCACTTTTTTTTTAGAAAGCAGACTTGAAGTGCCTCCTGTGCTCAGAATCATCCATCAATTTTAGACTGCTGTCTTCATTTTTCTTTCTAATTTATTCTTGTTTTCTTCCATTACATCAAATTCTTATTATGTTACATAATCATTCATGTATCATTGTTGACCATAAATGCCACCTTTTTGTCCCCTAGGCTTACCACCAAGTCTGACATAAAATACATGATCAATAAATACTTATTATTCTGCATTTTGTATTATATTTGTCTTTACTGGTTTCTAGTTTATATTCTTCGTGTTTTTAAATTTCCACTTTGTACATATTAAAGTCACGCCTCTTATTTGTTATTTTATGTTCTCATTCTCCTTATTTGAGTTGTACTCACTTTTTTTCTTTTAGATGAGCCTATTTTTTAAGCACAGAATTAGCTGAATGTGTTTCATTACTTCTGATTTTTAAACTACTGATGAAAACACTGCAAAATAAGAGATTTGCAATGCCTTCTTAGGGTAGTTGCTTTTGCTTACATCATTCTAATGCTGATGAATTTGTCTTTCAGTTAAAACAACTTGGTCATAGTGTGGATAAAGTGGAGTTTATTGTGATGGGTGGAACGTTTATGGCCCTTCCAGAAGAATACAGAGATTATTTTATTCGAAATTTACATGATGCCTTATCAGGACATACTTCCAACAATATTTACGAGGCAGTCAAGTAAGAAATTCTTATTTTATCATAGTCTCCAGAGTGATTTTCAGTTTATGCTCCTAGCATTAGCTTACGAGAATGCCTTCTGCCCTGCATCCACATTCTTACTTCTCATAGTCTTTCTCGTTTCATGGAAAGTTCTCATTTTCACGGAAATAATCCTTTCACTGAAATAATCCTTTTAAAGAAAAAATGAATAGAGTTTGTTGACATAGTAGTGTTCTCAAACAGACAGATTCACCAAATATGGTCCATGAAGGTCTTTTCAGCCTTAGGCTCGTCTAAACAACAGTAGTTTTGATTGGCCTAATTAAGTTTTTCAGCCCACCTAAGAAGGGGACTGGGAGTGTGCTTTATTTGAAACATTTAACTGCTGTAAAATCAGCAAAACAAGGTACTGGTAGTTAAAAACTTAATTTAGAGTAAATATTTCATAATTATTAAATAATAACTGTTTGTGATTGGGATTTAGTCTGTCTTGTGCTGCTGTAACAAAATATCTGAGACTGGGTAATTTAATGAACAGAAATTTATTGGCTCACAGCTTTGGAAGTTGGGAAGTCCAATGTCAAGGTCCTGGCGTCTGGCAAGGGTACGTCATCACATGGCAAAAGGCAAGAAAAACAAAAAGCGGGCTAATTCATCCTTTTATAATGGCATTAATCTTACCCACAAGGTCAGTTCGCTTCTCAAAGGCCCCACCTGTTAATACTGTTACAATGACAATTTCAACCTGAGTTTTAGAGGGGACAAACTCATGTTTGTCAAATCGTGTGTTATTCAAACCACAAGTTAATTTACTCATTTTGAGTTCCAGTTGACAAAATTATGCATTATTTTGACACCTTGATTTTAGCAAGAAGAATACTACAGGTTAGTATGTAGTTCAGTGATTTAAGAAGTGAAAGTCTTAAAATAGTTTTTGTTTTCAGGAGTTGTGGGAACACCTGGATAGTTACTATTTTCCTTATTTAACAAATCCTTCTTGAGGGCCCACTAGATACTGTGTGCTGTTTTAGATCCTGGAAAGTGGTGATATTTAGGCTGAGCCTGAAGCACAAGGAGGAGTTAGGCCAACAGCAGAAAGGATAAGATAAAGGGCCTGAAATGGGAAACAGCTTGGGTGTTCTGGGGACAGAGAGGAAGCCAGCATGGCTAGATCCTGTGTTAATCCATTTGTGTCACTATAAAGGAACACTTAAGACTAGGTAAGTTATAAAGAAAAGAGGTTTAATTGACTCCAGTTCTATAGGCTTCACATGAAGCATAGTGCTGGAATCTGCTTCTGGTGAGGCTTCAGGAAGCTTCCAATCATGGTGGAAGGTGAAGGGGGAGCCAGTACATCACATCACGGGTGGGGGAGGTGGCACACTCTTTTAAACAACAGATCTCACGTGAAACAACTGAGCGAGAACTCACTTATCACCAGGGAGACAGTGGTAAGCCATTTATTTATGAGGAATCCAGCCCTAGGACCCAAACACCTCCCACAAGGCCATACCTCCGACATTGGGGATCACATTTCAACATGAGATGTGGAGGGGACAAACACTCAAACCATGTCAGATCCCAGTGAACAAGAGAAAGAACATCATGAGATGGGGTTGAAGTGTTAGGTAAGGACCAAGATACATGCTTTTGAGGAGTTGAAATTTTATTTGAAATGCAGTAGGAAGCAGATGAAGGGGAAGTGGCATGTTCTGGTTAACAGGTAGGGTCATTCTGGCTACTGTCTGGCTAATGGATTAGAGGAGTACCAGGGTGAAAGTGGGAAACCAGATAGAAGGCCATCTGATTACATCCATCCCTGCTCAGTTGGGGGCAGCAGCAGTGGTGATGGAGAGGAGATTGAGATAGAGGAAGGGATCAAGCCTGACACTAAGGTTCTGGCTGTCAGAAATGGTAGGAAGGTAGGGTAGGGCTGTATACTGAGGTGGAAAAGATAGCGGGAAAAGCAGAGAAAGTCTCAGTGGGAGAAAAATCAAGAGTTCTGTTTTGGGTGTGTGAAGTTTGAGGTGCCTGTGATACATTCAAGTGGAGATGTCAGTGGGCTCTGAATACAAGAGAAGTCTGAGCTGATGGTACGAAACTGGGGATTATCAGCTCATAGGTAATGTTGCCAACCATGTAAATGGAGGAGACCACCTCATGGGAGAGTTGTGGATCTCCAAAGTATACCAAGTGAAAAGCAATTTTTAGAGCAATTCTTACAGTACAATCCCATTATTTGTGTGTTCATGTACATACACACATACACATCTGTACATAAATGCATAGAAAAGGTGGCAGAATAATGGTCATCATAGATCTTAGAGCTGAGGAGGAAGGGACATGGGAAATGGGAGCAAAGGGGGATATTTCCCTTTGCTGCATGTACAGTGGGCCATGTTGTCATGGTGTTTAGTATTCACTTATTTAATACTCATAGTAAGCCTTTGAGTTAAGTGTTCAGATTATCCCTGTTTTTCAGGTGAGGAAGCTGAGGCACAGAGAGATGAAGCAGTTTGCCCAAAGTTGCAGAGGTGGTTGGTGGTAGAGTGGGATGTAAACCCCAGGTAGCTTTGCTTTCAGAGCCTAACTTCGCAAGCTGTGCTAGGTGTCAGAATGTGAGTGTGTCTGTATGTATGTGCACGTGTGTGCACATTGTCAGAGCTTGACAGTCTTGGGAGGAATATGGCCTGTTTTTCCTTGCCCCCCTTCCCTACCACCCTCAGGCTTTTCTCTGGCTTCTCTTTTATATGGGGTGGGGGTTTCATATAGCTAATTATAAGGTTGTTCAAATAGTGCCACCTCTTAAGATTTTTTGTGTAGGACCAAATTTTGAGTAGACTTAAGAGTGGTTTTTATTACCCTGTAAGTAAAGCAGTTCTTGGCACATAGTAAGCACAAGTAAATGTGTGAATGAATTTCAAATGAATGATCAGTTACCTTATGACCTGGGTATGGTTGCCTCTTGGAATTGGGGGCAGTCACATCTTTTTGTGCCCTCCCTACTCCCCTTACCCGCTTAACTTCCTTTGTTCTCCTTGGGTTTGTAAAAGTGAAAAGAAGAGAGGAGCTTTTTCATAAAATTTAATACCAAGGGTAGCTCAAAGAGCCCATGTGAAAGATCTGGCAGCTGAGAGAGTTGTGTGCACAGCATCCCACTTCTGTTCGATTGACTCTAGGGAATGTAACAGGTGAATTCTGTGTCCGTGAACCTGGACCTGTAGCATTATGATCTCTTCCTCCAGCAGGGGCTTTAACAGCAGATGAGATGGTGACTGTGTTGTTACTGCTCATTCAAAACTGATCAAGAGGCCGGGCATGGTGGCTCACGCCTATAATCCCAACCCTTTGGGAGGCCGAGGCAGGCAGATTGCTTGAGGCCAGGAGTTCGAGACCAGCCTGGCCAACATGGCAAAACTTCCTCTCTACTAAAAATGTAAAAATTAGCCGGGTGTGGAGGCTGGTGCCTCTAGTCCCAGCTACTCGGGAGGCCGAGGCACAGAAACACTTGAACCCAGGAGCTGGAGGTTGCAGCGAGCTGAGATTGCACTACTGCACTCCAGCCTGGGCGACAGAGTGAGACAGTGTCTCAAAAAAAAAAAAAAAAAAACTGATCATTAATGAGTCATGCTTAGTAAACGCTGAAGTCTTCAAACTTTAGATGAGTAATGATATCATCTAGCTAATTACTCTTAATAATACTGAAAAATCAAACTATACCTTAGATAAAATGCAATTGAGGAAAACCAACCTTTATTAGTTCAAAGCCAGGAGACGGGAATGGCAGCAGAATGTTCTCTCAGAGGGTTACTGACCACAATTTATTCAGCTCTGAAAATTCCCTGGCAGGGACATCTATCAAGATTAGTTTTTCTATGCACGCTTATATACTTCTATACTCCTTTCTTGGACCTTAATGTGTGAGGTCTTCAAGACCTTAATATGTAAGGTCTTCTTATCTTGAAGACCTTACATATTAAGTGGAATGGAGCTGTAAATATCTTAGACTTGCCTGTCTCCCCCATACAAATTTGCCACTAAGCTTTTCATCACCTACAGTTTGGGTCTATATGAAGCAGGCCAACTAAGATCTGCATAGTGAACTTTTAGGATGTATCTAGTTTGACATTTTCATCGATTGAAACTAAAAATTTTGCTTTATTCTTGGTGTAACGTTTCATTTTTGCAGAAATGTTCTAGTGCTAGTGGTGCTTGAATGTAAGTTGTCCATCATTGGGTTGAAAATAGGGTTGTCTAGTACAGCGAACTCAGTGTTTGTAGAAAAAAGCCCTGTGGAAGAGAAAGCCTCTTTCAGTAATATTCTAGGCAGTGCCAGTGTTGTTTTGTTTCTGTTCTTGAATTTACCTCAAGAGGGCAACAAACACTTTATTTTCAGATAAAAATTTATATACGATTTGGGTTTTCATTGCAACACATGTCATGAATGGCTCTTGAGAAGTAATAAAAGTACAATCTGGGAGCCATAAAACCATCAATAAATTACACTGAATTCTGCCAACACACACTTTAAATGTTTTGCTCTTTTCTCTTAGTCTCTATATTTTTGGGAGATAATCTGGAAAAAAAAAACCCGATTTGTGGCATTTTGTTTCTTTGTTGGGGTAGAATTTTACTACAGACCCCTCATAATAGAGTTTGTATTTGTTTTGAGGGAGACTTTGTATTTGAAGAAATAATAGTCTTGTTCGTGCTATAGAACTAGAGACAGAAAGTATTTTCAAGTGTTGGCATAATCGTGAAATAAAAAGCAGCCCAGAGAAGTTGTGGTTTTGACATAATGTGGCCCTCGGAAATGTTTGGATTTGACCTTGCTCTTCTCTCTTATCCTGCACAGAGCGTATACGTGAAAACTGGTTGGTTTGCACAGCGTAGCCCACCGCTCTTAGATGTAAGGTGATGAACTTTGTTTATTTTACTTTGGTTTTTGCTTGCTGGACTACATAGATGTAAACTGACTTTCATTAGCTTAGCAGGGTTTTTTTTAAAGATTAATATTAAATTAGGTTAAAGATGATATATTGAGACCGATGAGTCAGCAAGCAGTGTTTAAGGTTAACAGTCTGTTCACATTAGGGTCAAGTTTTACTGCTGTGTTAGCTCAGGTGTCCCTGCTGTGTTTTCATATGTTGAACCTGATTAAAGTTTTGCTTCTTAAAAGAATAGGAGTTAAGGTAAAGAAAAGCTCCAGCAAGCAGAGAGCCTGGTTATTATTTATGACAAGCTAGTAGCAAGCCGTGTGTTACATATTCTTGCGTATGGAAAAATTCGAAAGTTGAGTGAACAGAGAGTTCAAGGACAAAACAGGTATGGCTTTTCTGAAGGCTCATTAAATCAAGCAAAGTGCTAATCACTCAGTACTATCAGCTGGACTGAGATTCTTCAGTAGTCTCCAGAGAGCAACAATTACTGGTGACTGTCATCGTGTAACAATCAGGCTCTAGAGATGCAAAAGACCGGTAGTGGGATCTGAGTCACCCATTCACTAGAATGCAAATGTTGCCAAATAACTCGAACAACCTTTTAAAATGGTTTTATTCCTTTTTAATCAGCTTTGCCCAGAAGCAGTTTTACATTCAACTTTAAGGCTCTTTGGCTGTTTTCACAAGATGCAATTTAAAAGGGTAGTTACCCATTAAAAAGTGGGTGAGTCATACTTTCTCCCTGTGGAATTTTAAATTCATTTCCGTTCCTTCCTCTTTTTCCTCCCCATTAATGACTTTAAATCCTCCAACTGTGTTCTTACCTGTCTTAGAAAAGCTGAAGTGCTAGGTAATGCTAGGTACCAGGCCCAGAAGACAGTTTCATAGACTTGCAGAGCTGCGACAGAAGCAAAAGGAGCCTACAGAGGCCTGAGAGTGACTGTGGCCCTGCTGCCCTGGGCCTCATTTCTGGCAGCCCTCAGGACCTTCTGCATTTCTGGGCTTTGACACTGATACTCCCTACCTTGCACTTATTCTGTTGACCATTTTACTTTCTCTTTTGGTCACCCAGATTTCCATACATGGTGACCAGGATCCTTAACATTGGCCAGAGAACGTAGGATACAATCTTAGTCACTTTAAGGAGTTGATATTGTTTTTCTTTCAGCATTTTATTTGAAACAAATAAAAATTAAACAGTTTTCAATGAGCATCCACATACCCATCATCTAGATTCTATAATACTTGCTTTATCACATATCTGTCAGTTCCACTATCCATTCATCAGTCTCTTTCATGCATGCTTGCGCTCTCTTTTTTGATGCATTTCATAGTAAGTTGTATGCTTCAGTATGCTTCTCCCCAGATACTTCATCGTGCATATCACTGACTGGTGTTCACTGTTTGCAGTGTTTTTCTTTTGAAGTAAATTTACATACAGTACAAAACAACGTGTGGCATAATATATATATGAGAAACACATATATTAAGTATACCATTTGATTATGTTTACCTGTACTACAAAGTCATATTAAGATACAGAATGTCACTGTCATCCCAGAATGTTTCGGGAGAAAGTTCTCACATCCCTCTTCCTAGTAAATCCTCCCCTGCGCCTCCCAGACGCGGCCATTCTTCTGATTTTTTCCCTCATCACAGATTAGTTTTGTCTCTTCTAGAACTTCGTATAAATGGAACCATGTAGCATACTCTTGTAGGCCTCTCTCACTGAGCATAATATTTTGAGATTTATCTATGTTGTTGGGTGATTCATTTGTTGTTACCTATTTAATGGTGAGTTATTCTATTGTATGCAGAGATCACAGTTTGTTTACCATCCTTCTATTGATAGATGCCTGAGCTGTTTTGTTTGTGGCCATTATGAATAAAACTTCAGTGTACATTCTTGTATAAGTCTTTTTGTGGCTATATGTATTTATTTCTCTTGGGGAATAAATAGACATGGAATTGCTATATAAGTTTAGTTTTACAAGAAACTGCCAGTCATTTTCCCAAAATGGCTCTACTATTTGTACTCCCACCAATAATGTGTGAGCATTTGGTTGTACCACATCTTCACCAACATATGGTGTTGTCAGTCTTTTTAATTTTAGCCATTCTAGTGGGTGTATAATGGTGTCTCGTGGTTTTAGTTTGCTTTTTCCTGATGACTAATGATGTTGAACACTTATGTGCTTATGCTATTTGTATATTTCCTTTGTGAAGTATCTGTTAAAATCTTTTGCCCGTTTTTGATTGGGTGGTTGTATATGCTAGCTGCCAGTCCTTTGTCAGCTCTATATTTTGCAAATATGAAAACCCAGTCTGCAGTTTGGCTATTTGTTATATTAATGATATCTTTTAGCCAGTTTTTAATTTTGATAAAGTAGAATTTAGCAGTTTTTTCTTTTGTGGTTATTGCTTTTCTGTATTGTCTCTAATAAACCATTGCACATTCCCAAGACACAAAGATATTCTCCTGTGTTTTCTTCTAATTACAGTTTGAGCTTTCACTTGCAGGTTTATGTTCCATCTTGAATTAATTCTTATGTGTAGTATGAGGTGGGGATCACAGTTTCTTTTTCCCCATATAGACATCTAGTTGCTTTAACATTACTTCTTTAAAGACTTTCCTTCCCCATTTGGATTATATTTCACTTTTGTTAAAAATCAAAGGACTCAGTAGATGTGGGCGGGACTCTTTTCTGTTTCATCGATCTGTTTTCGATCCTTATGCCAGTGCTACACTGTTTTGATTACTGTGGCTTTTTAGTATGTCTTGAAGTCAAGTAATGTGAGTCTTCTAACTTTGTAATTGTTTTTCAAAATTGCTTTAGAAATTCTAGGTCCTTTGCATTTCTATGTAAAATTTAGAATCAGCTGGCCAAAGTCTATTAAAAAGTATAATGGATTTAGAATTGTGTTAAAACTATAGAACAAATGGAAAGAATTGACAATTTATTGCTTCTTCCAATTACGAACATAGTCTATCTCCTTGTATACTTAGGTTTTTAAATTCTCTTAGCAATCTTCGTTGTTGAGATTTTGTAAGCCTTTTGTAAACAAATTTTTTCAAAATATTTGTATGTGTTTTGGTGCTACAGTAAATGAAATGTAAATTTCATTTTAAAATTTTATTATTATTATTTTTGAGTGGGAGTCTCACTCTGTCACCCAGGCTGGAATGCAGTGACACCATCTCAGCTCACTGCAACCTTCACCTTCTGGGCTCAAGCCATTCTCCTGCCTCAGCCTCCCAAGTAGCTGGGATTACAGGCATCCACCACCATCTCTGGCTAATTTTTGTATTTTTAGTAGAGATGGGGTTTCACCACGTTGGCCAGGCTGGTCTCAAACTCCCAGCCTCAAGTGATCCGCCCACCTTGGCCTCCCAAAGTGCTGGGATTACAGGTGTGAGCCACCATGCCCAGCCATAAATTTCATTTTTTTCAAATTTTTGCTGCTAATATATATATACATACAATTGATTTTTATATATTAATGTTATATCATAAGACCTTACTAAATTCACTACTTAATTCTAAAAGCTATTTTTGTAAATCCATTAATATTTACTTCCTAAACAATCATGTCATCTGTAAATGTGCCTTTTACTTTTCCCTTTTGGATTTGCATGCTTTTCTTTCTCTTGCCTTACTGTACTGCCTAGGACCTTCAGTACAGTGTTAAACAGAAGTGGTAAGAGTGGGCCTCTCTATCTTGTTCCCAGTGATACAGGGAAAACATTTTTATTTCAGTATTAAGTGCAGCCTATGGGTTTTTTATAGTTACCTGTATTAGATTGAATACATTTATTGAGAGGGTTTATCATTAACTCATTTGTCTAATGCTTTCTCTGCATCTATTTAAATGGTCATATGATTTTCCTCCTTTATTGTGATAATATGAATTATTTTGATGTTTTTTAACATTAAACCTTACAGTTCTAGGATAAACCCTATTATATCATCATCTTTACATATTGTTGGATTCAACTTACTGATCCTTTGTAGAGGATTTTTGTGTCTACGTTTATACGGGGTGGCAGCCTATAATTTTTATAGTTTTGTTGTCAGGTATTAGTTGTTGGTATTAGTATAATTCTGGCTTCACAAAACAAGTAAGGATGTGTTGTTCCCTCCCCTATTTTCTGAAACTGTTCATGTAACATGAATGTGATTTCTTCCATAAATGTTTGCTAGAACTCACCAGTGAAACTATCTAGGGCTGGAATTTTCTTTATGGGAGGGTGTTAGATAATTAATTCAGTTCGTTTAATAGATATGGAGCTATTCATATTTTCTGTTTCATCTGTGTCCATTTTAATAAGTTATGTTTTTCAAGGAATTTGTTTCATTCATTTTGTCAAATATTTTGGTATTATGTTGCCTTATTAGGCTTTTAATGTCTGTGGAATCTTAGTGATCACCCCTGTTTCAACCCTGATACTCATCATCTGTGTTCTCTCTATTTTTCTTGTTTACCCTAGTTAGGGGCTTATCAATTTTGTTGTTCTTTTCAAAGAAGTAGCTTTTGGTTTTGTTTATTTCCTCTACTCTGTAGACTTCTACTTTTATTTTTATTCTACTTTCTTTTGGTTTAATTACTCTTCTTTCTCTAGTGACTTAAATAAGGTCACCGTGACCGGGCACAGTGGCTTGCGCCTGTAATCCCAGCACTTTGGGAGGTGAGGCGGGCAGATCTGGCCAACATGGCGAAACCCTATCTCTACTAAAAATACAAAAATTAGCCATGTGTGGTGGCACGCACCTGTAATCCCAGCTACTGGGGAAGCTGAGGCAGGAGAATCGCTTGAACCTGGGAGGCGGAGGTTGCAGTGAGCTAAGATCACGCCACTGCCCTCCAGGCTGGGTAACAGAATGAGACTCCTTCTCAAAAAAAACAAAAAGATTGGCCATCATTTTAGACCTTTTCCTCAAATCACTGCTTTAGCTGAATCCCACACATTTTGATGTGTTGTATTTTAATTATTCAATTCAAAATATTTCTTAATACCCTTTATATGTATATATATATTTTTGATCCATGGAATGTATAGGAATGGGGTGTTTAATTTACAAATTTCCAGACAATGAGGTTTGTCTTGATATCTTATTAATTTCTAATTTATTTTCATTTTGGCCAAAGAACCTACTCTATATAATTTTGGTGTTTTAAAATTTATTGAGACTTGTTTTATGGCCCAGCATATGTGGTCTCTCTTGGTGAACATGCCATGTATGTTTGTAAAGAATGTATATTCTCAGTTGCTGGGTGTCATGTTCTATGAATATCAGTTAAACCAAGATGGTTGGTAGTGGTGTTCAGGTAGATTTTATTTTTTATTCTTTTGTAGTTCTGTCAATTGCTAAGAGATAGAAATCTCCAACAATGATTGAGGAACTGTCTATGTCTCTCTTCAGTTATATTAATTTTTACTTAATGTAATTATTTTGAAAATCTGTTGTTAGGTGCATACACATCTATGATTGCTGTGTTTTCCTGATGTATGAGCTTTTCACCATTATGAAATTACCTCTTTATCATCATGAGATGTCCTTCTGTATCCCTGGTCTTGCAGTTTACTTGGCATTAATTTAGCTGTCACAGCCTCATGTGCTTACTGTTTGCCCTGTGTATTATCCTTTGCCATCCATTTGCTTTCCACCCGTATGTTTCTTTATCTTGAAAATGCATTTCTTTAGACAGAAGTCTACAGTAATTGGGTCTTTTTTTTTTTTAATCCATTTTGCTCATGTCTGCCTTTTAATTGGAGTGTTTAGTCTGTTAACATTTGTTGTAATTATTGATACATCAATTTAAGCTGATGGTTTGATTCGTATCTACCAGTTTAATCATCTCCTCACTTTGGTTTTCAGTAGCCAAGAATAATAGTTGTAATGAATACTATTGTGGTCTAATTCTTTATAATGTATTTTTTCTATATCCTTTAATAGGGAATGTCTTCTTAAGAGAAAGGAAGAAGACTCCTTATATCTAGTACAATGCCTTAAGCATAGAATTCTGGTACTTAGTAAATGCTAAGTGAATGCAGTGGAAAGAACTTTCCATTAAGAATCAGGAGACATAGCCTCCAGACTTATTTATATTATTATTTTGCATTATTATCTAGTTTAATTCACTATTTTGTGTGTGTGATTTAGTTTCCTCATCTATAAAAATGAGGAGGTGTAGGACTGTATTATCTCTAAAATTATATCTGTCATCTATGATTTGAAGCTTTCTAATGGAATGAGAATTTTTATCTAAAAGATATGTTCACAAGTTATTCTTCATTTAGCAACCACTTTCTGACAATCATTTTCTATGTTTTTATGTATATAACCCTTAAATTTCAATGTGGATATAATATTAAAAGAATATAATATCTGTGATTCTTTTTTTCTTTTCTATTAATAATGTGTTGCTGCTCGTTCTTTAGCTAGACGAGGGGACTACAAAATGATAGTTTTTGTCAGCCATGAACAGAATCAAACCTCAAACAAAATGTTATAGGTTGTTTTTATATATCTTAAGCCCTGCCAGCTAATATGATAGGGCACAACGGTCTTTGATTAATCTGTAAGCTACAGTGCCACCAGGTTGGTTTTTCATAGGTAGTACTCATTTTTAAATCAAAATTCTTTTCTTTGTTACTTCATTTTGTGTTGGGCAGTGGTTAATTTATAGAACCTCATGACAAAACCACCAATATCGAGGAAGCAGACTTGACTACCATCTCAAAAAAGATTGGGCGGAATAGTTATTTTTAAATCCTCAAGCACATCAAACAACTCATTTAAGTCTAAAGTATCACTAACAGAGCATTGGGCAGAACTTCAAATTTTATTGAGATATTTTCAAGATACGGTGATAGTTAAGAAGAGGAATTTGTTCATGGTGCTGCTGCCAAGGAGTTACACCAATAACTCGAGGTGTTATCAACAATTCAAACAAATCCGGCTGTTCAAAGAAGTGGGTATACTCCACTGACTTGTTTTGGGACCATAGATGGAGAAGAGATTATATGTTGTGACTAATGAAAATGAATATTTCATCTCTGTACCATTTTTTACTGTGCAGTCTGGTTTGAGCAGGTTGACTATGAGGTTGCAGGATGTCCACAGAGGGAATGTTCTGTAAGCCTTTCAGGAACTTGAGCCTTGAGTTCTTGTGAGAGTTTAAGCAAGACTAGATTCAGGCACATCCAGTTGCAGTAAGGACAGAGGTTTTGAAAGAGGAGCTGCCACGAATTATTCGTAATGAGAGGTGCCCTGTCTGATAACACAGCTTCTTGGAGTGAAACAAAAGATAGTTTCCAGAAGATAATGAAGAGACTTTAAAATCAGTGTGCTATCTTCCTTCCATCAGTGTCCGCCTGGTTGGGCCCTTAGTGCAAGGAGATGGCGATGATAGATAGTGCTTTTGTCAAAAGGTCGCTTTCTTCTTTCCAGAAATAGAAATATGCTTCCCAAGAAACAATCTAAATCTATTTATATTTCTGCCACTTCTAGCTTTTTGTTCTGTAGTCGTTTCTCTCTTTCTTTTTTTTTTTCTGTAAGTCTTATCCCCCCAGCTAGATCCTTAAGCATGTCTGGGACAAGAACTATTATAGTTTTACTTTCTGAAGAATACCTGGCCTGCTGCTAGGCACCTTCTAAGGTTAACTTTTTGCAAGAGGAAAGATGAACTGTAGATGTATCTGGAGGCTGCTGTTGGAGTGAAGAGAGACCTCCTGTGTTCCCAGTTATGCCTAATTCATTTATTCCTTCCTCAAATTTGTAATTTTTTTTAATTGACGGAGAATTTTTAGTGTTGAAGCCTTTTAGCCTCTAGACGTGTTTGAGACTGCCAGCTTTCAGAGGCTTCCTGTCCAGATGGAGAGACAGACATATCCACACATAACAAGGCAGACTACTTGTAGTGTGGGCAGAGTGCTTTGAGAATGGGAGCACTGAGATCTCACTGGGGGCGGAGGGGTTCTGGGAAGATGTCATCGGGGGAGAAATGTATTAGAGCTCTGTTTTGAAGGCTGGTAGCTTTTGGTTTTTGTTTGCTTTTAAATTCCTGGGTTATTGTCCCATTTCTCTTCACCCCTGCTCCACAATTTTTAAAAATTCTGTCAGCATAAGGTTTTGGCTTAAGCTATGCTTCACAGAGAACATTAGCATCTTTTATCGCTGGTGCCATTCCTATGGCATACAGAAAAGCGTAGGATTCAACATAGCCCCATATTGTTGGGCTGTACAGGCTTAAAATGAATCTGTAATACCACAAAAAGAGCAGTAGAATTGGAATCAGAGGATCCCTTTTGAGTCTTGGCTTTGTCTCTCAAGAAGTTGACAGAGTTGCTGCATGCGGAAGAACTTGTAGCCCCCAAGAGTATGGGAGTTGGACTGGGTACTGAAGGAGAGCCATGCTTTTGGATGGCTGTCTAAATGGCACATACTGTTGGATAGCTACCTTGGTGATACAGGGGGATCACATTAATAGCAGGCCATAAAATATCAGCTTAGATTGGTTGAAAGCCTGTATGTGCATATTTGCATATTAAAGAATAGTTATGTTGATATGTTTACATCTCTGTTAAATGAATAATTAGATTTAGTGAGATGTAGGATTAGATATAGTATTTTCCAAAAATTTTCATGAGAATACAGTAAGCCTATGGGAAAAATTCATTGTTTTGTCATTCAAATTTGATACAAATTTCTGTTTAATTGCTTTTCGGATGAAACTATAATTCTGGAAAGAGGAAATGTAGTGAAAGCCTTTTTATAAATATAAAATATTGACTTTTTAAAACCTGAGTTGTTTTTTTCTTCCTCTATTTCTGTTACTGCAAAAGGTAATGACATTTCCTGCCTGAGGAAAGACATTTTTGAAATGGAGTTAAATTATTATTTGAGAATAAGGTTTCCTTCTATGGCCTGTACTATATTCTGATGACTTATAAAGAGACCTTGTATAGCAGTGTCCTCTATATGTCCTTGGTGGGGCCTTTGACATTCTGTGCAATAGGAAGACTAGCTAATAAATTTTCTCTTTCCTCTACACAGATTCCCATTTGTGTAATTGCCTGCCCTCTAGTTTTTCCCAGTGATGTAAGCTACTATTATGCCACTACGCTTGCTAACTTAATGGTATCACTGTTAAGAAATAACTGCAAGTTTTTAAAAAATACCAATTGGAATGCCTCATTCTAGGATATTCTCATTTACCTTTAAAAACGTAGTCATTTAGAACTTTTTGCTTTCTGGTTTTTTTTTTCTTTTTCCAACCTTTGTATTGTGTGCCTTTTTCATAGTATATGAATATTTATTTTTATTTGAAAAATGTTTTCCCTCAAACCCAATACTTGATGCTAGAGAAAGGTACGTTACGTCTCTTCTGTGGCATCACGTACTCCTGTTACTGCGTGCCTTAGTACCCACCTGTTTAAGAGGCACAGGACCTGATGATTCTGTTGTTTCAGAGAAGCCAAATTAGTTTGAATCCTGTCTTAGGCAAGATTTGATAAGGTCTGAGCCTTTTTTCTGTCTCATATTTCATCTTTTAGTGACTTTGAACTACTCGTTTACCTTTAGTCCTGTTGCCTCTGGTAATCCTACCTAAAACCTCGCGGAATACAGAAATAAACAATGCAAAAGAGTTCAGATGTCCAGAATGAAAGACTTGAGAATTTGTTCTCTAGATTGGTGATTCTTAGCTTTCTTAGTTATTATTACCAATAAATAAGCCCGTTTTTATTGACAATTAAGAATGAAACAGTGAACCTCACAGAATTAGTTACAAAAATTACAGAAATGTTATGATTTTTACTTTTCAATAAAGAGCAATGAACTTCTTCAGAAAGAGGGAAAATAAATGGCAATTTTTTTTAAGGCTTCTCTCATCCTCCCCCCAAAATTGAGAACATTGTAGAAGGGTGCATTAAGAAAAATGGTTGGGTTCTAAGAATTGAGAGATGTTGGCCGGGCGCAGTGGCTCATGCCCATAATCCCAGCACTTTGGGGGGGCTGAGGCAGGCGGATCACTTGAGGTCAGGAGTTCGAGACCAGCCTGGCCAACATAGTGAAACCCCGTGTCTACTAAAAATACAAAAAAATTAGCGGAGTGTGGTGGCACATGCCTGTAATCCTAGTTACTTGGGAGGCTGAAGTACGAGAAATGCTTGAACCCAGGAGGTGGAGGTTGCAGTGAGCCAAGATCGTGCCACTGTACTCCAGCCTGGGCAACACAGTGAAACTCCGAATCAAAAAAAAAAAAAAAAAAAAAAAAAAAAATTGAGAGATGTTGAAAAGCAGAGAAGTCTGGGGTCCATGCTGAGTTGTCTAAACAGTGTGGTAACTGGAATACAGAGCAAGGACTTTGAAGTCAGGTGGACCCAACTTCGGATCCTGACTCCAATTTTATTAGCTCTGTGTCCTTGAACGTGCTGTTTACTCCCTTTCAACTTCAGTTTCACCACTTGTGAAATGGAGATAATAGGACACACTTCATAGAGCTGGTGGGAGGATTCAGTACTAGAGTGTGTGGCACAGAGCTTGGCCCACAAAAGACTGTAAATGTGAGCTCCTATCCCCTCACTTCACTAGCCCTGCTAGCAAGAGACTTACTTCTCTGCCTCTTTGGCCAGCATTAAGGCCACTAACTCAAACAGCATGAATCTAAAGTGGTGCTTGCTACTCTGATACGTGATTTTAGTAAAAGACAAAAGTGATTGGTAATTTTGTAAATCATTGCTAAGATTAATAGACTCGTTGAAAAGACTTTTGTGTATATAGAAGACATTTCATCTAAAATATTCCTGTAATCATTACATATACCCTCCCCCCTTTTTTTCTTTCATTTAAAATGACTCAAAAATATAGAGTGGGAAATAAATAATGCAGATGGTTTTCACTTATGTGAAAAATGGTTGCTAGGAATTGAAAAATAGGTTTTCACAGTTAAAATCACTGCTTTCAAGGAGATTATGGTTGCAGCTTACTGCAGGAGAATAATAATGATAATGATGATAATAACATTACTATGCTAGCTCAGTCACATCAATCCTATGAGGTGTAGATAGTATATTATCCTCATTTTGCAGATAAAGGAACCGAAGCACAAAGAGGTTAATAGCATCCTCATGTGCATAGTTAGGAAGTAGCAGAGCCAGGATTTGAACTTAGACAGCCTGGTTCCAGAGCCTACACTCTTTACCACTATCTCATGCTAGGAGGACAGAGAGAAGGCAGTTTTTTTGAGAGGGAGTAATGTCTTGAAACCTGCAACAGGTTAATTATTTTAGATTTGCTCTACAGGTATTCTGAGAGAAGCCTCACAAAGTGTATTGGAATTACTATAGAGACCAGACCAGATTACTGCATGAAGCGGCATTTAAGTGACATGTTGACCTATGGCTGCACAAGGCTGGAGATTGGGGTGCAGAGCGTTTATGAAGATGTGGCTAGAGACACCAACAGGTAAGATGGTGGCAGGTGATCTTGCACAAGCCTTCCTCCAGCTTCACCAGTTTTCTCTACATTCATACCCAGCCTTTCTTCATTCTGACCAGTCTTAGGGAAAGAAGTATGGGTATTCCTCCTTTTCGAAGTTCTTTCGTCTGTCTATCCTCTTACTTCCATCTCCTCCTTCCCTCATTTTCAGTTTTTCTCTAGTGACTCTTTTCCAGCAGCCTGTAAACATGCTCATCTCTCTCCCTCTTCTTGTCCTACACAGCCTTGTCCATACAGAAAGCAGGGGAGAGGACTCAGGGTTAGTAGTTTAAAGCAGGAGAGAAGGCCAAGAACAAAGAAAAGAGTGAGTAATGTTGAAGAGATTCATTTCTGTGGAGCAGATACCAACTAGCAAAAAGTATGGTGATGCCATGGTTGTAAACTTTGAGAAATTCGGGAATGCAAGGAAAGAAGGAAATAAGAGTTGTTAGAGCTTTATTATGCTCCCTCTAGAAATATGTCTTTTAGTTGAAAAGAAAATGCCCGTGAAAGGTTAACTGTATAAGGAACTTCACAGTTAATTGCTAAATTAGTGGAGTAGGGGAGACAATTGAGAGTTTATTAGGCAGCTGAGATGATTGACTAAGAATTGTAACGGTGGGCTTCGGAGGAAGGATGTGTTGAGTTGGATGTTAAAGGCCCCTTTATTCTGTAGGGTTTCGGTAGATGTGATTGGTGTTGTGCCAGGAGAAGGAAGCAGAGGGGAACTAGGGAGACAAGCACTGATCAGCGTCTTAGAAACAACCAAGAGGAATGCCAGGCCGAGGAGGATGGAATTTTCCCTTAAGGAATAGAGATCTGTTGAATATTTTTTAGCATGGGGAAGAATCTCATGGATATCATGTTTAAGAAAGAGTAACTGAATAGGATGCTTTTATGTGGGAAAAGGCTTCAACCAGGGAAACTATGGAGTGGTGTAGCCTTCAAGGGCTGTGCTAGAGAGACACCTGGGCAGATGGAGGGGAAGGTGAAGCTTTCTGAAGAATACGACATCTGAGTTGAGACTTCATGGAAGAGTCTGAGTTGGTCAGGTGCAGAAGAGGAAGATAGAGGCAGAAGGAACATATGAACAAACTCCTGGAGATGGGAGTGTGTGGCACATTTGGGGAATTTGGAGTGGCTTAGTTTGGTTAGAATGTGAGATAGGAGAATGATAAGAGATAAGGCTGAAAAGCAAACAGAGGGCCTGGTTATTAGGGGCCTGAAGAGTCAGCCCAGGGAGGCTGGACATTAATCCAGCGGAGCAAGCCACCAGCAGGCTTAAAGCTACAATGTGATGGAGCATATCTGTGGCTTAGAAAGATGCCTTAGTTACAGTGAAAGGGGCAGGTCAGAGAAGAGCAAGTTGGAAGGGAGATCGGGTACGAGGCTGTTACAGAAATTAAGCAGGAAATACCGATGTCCTGGAAAGAAGTGAGTGGTGGTGCTGGTGACTGATTGGAAGTGAGGATAAGAGAGAATGGGAAGTCAAGGAGGCTTGGAGAGAACATGTGTTTCATTTGGCTACACTAAGTTTCAGGTACCTGTAGAATAGCCAAGTGAAGGTTTGCTTTAGAGCAGGACTAGGCAATAGACAATTCAGCAGTGATCAAAATGTTCTGTGCTTGCAACCAAGTTTTCCATTTTAATTCTTCTAAATATAAATTTTAATAACCACATGTGCCTAGTGGCTGTCATTTTAAATAGTGCTGCTTTAAAGTATTGGTTATTTGGGTTTGGAATTCAGGAGACAGGCCTGGCCTTGTCCTAGGAATTGGGAAGTCATTAGCAAAAAGAGATTAGAAATTGAAGTCATGGAAATGGATGGGAGCATTCTGAGAGAGTGAGATGGAGTCTGTGGTTTTTAGGATCCTTCTGCCGTGAATGGGAACACCTTGGTGGCAGAAGGATTGCCACAAGGCTTCAGTCTAGTTGCCCAAAACTATTATTAGGACTTGTTTCCTGCTGGATGTGGCTCTAGAATGCTAAATTAAGATGATTTATCCACGTGACCCCAAATGACTCTGCCTTCTCACTAAGTCATTCTCTCTTTCTACTGTTTTTTTAAGGCTCCTCCAAACCCACCAGTGAAATCTATTTTGTATTATAGGTTTCAGTCTTCCTCTCTGTCTACAAATAATTTCACAAGATCTTTAAAGGAAAGAACATAGCAGCTTGCTGCTTCTGCATGGTTTTGAGCTTTTAATTTTTAATACAGATACTTACATTCATAAGCTTATTTTGACGGGTGATGCTAAACCAAATAATTTTAATACACATTAACTTTTGCTACCCCAATGCTTTACTTTCAAGACTTTGAGTAGATGCGTAAGGGAATTTCTGAGAAATATCTCAGAAATAAAGTTATTTACTTCCAGGCCTCCTGAGAGGTGGGGATGTAAAAAATAACTTTCTGAGGTGTCTTTTCCCCCAGCCATATGATTTTGGTTATGGAATTTCTGTTACCTGTCTCAGAGATTGTTTTCCCCCTGTTCCTTGTGTTAACTTTGTCACCCATTTACACAAATAGGTAGTGATTTTCACAGGTAGTGATTTTCTTTCCTTAGGGGCCACACTGTGAAGGCAGTGTGTGAGTCATTTCACCTGGCCAAAGATTCCGGTTTCAAAGTGGTGGCCCATATGATGCCTGACCTGCCAAATGTGGGACTAGAAAGAGACATTGAACAGTTCACAGTAAGTGTGGCTTCAGCCAGGCGCATTCAGAATGCCTCTGCATGTTTCTTATCCCATCTGCTCTTGTTGCCTGTTTACTGATGTTTTCCATTGTTAAAGAAATGCATCCTTATTATAGAATACTGGAAACACAGTAGGGTAAGGGACATCACCCACAGCCCCATCAGACAAAACTCTTAACATTTTAATGGGTTCTTTCCAAGATTTTTCTATGCTTAGGCTTTTTTGAGGGTGAGGTTGTCTCTGCAAATATAACACAGACATACAAATATGTATGACATAGGAAATTATTGTAAAAGTTTTTTCACTTAACATTATAACAAATGTTTATCCATGTTATAGCATGGTCTCTGTTAACATGTTAACATATTTAAATGGCTTTTTAATTTAATATGCTATATCTTGCTTAACCCCTTGCAAGTTTTTCAGAATAAGGTATTACTGGTTTTTTAATATTATTTTAAAAACACTGCAGGTAAATTAGTTTATGTGTATAATTTTTTGTCATATTTAGGTTTATCTGTTTATGATAAATTCCATGGAGTAGAATTATCAGGTAAAGGTAGAAACATTTTAAGACTCTCACTCTATTAATAAGTTGCTTTGCAGAGAGTTATAACAATTTACACTCATTTCAGCAGAGTTTTTCTTCACAAATAATTCTCTCCTGTTTATTTTCTATGTATGCTTATACATGCACACATACATATGTACATATATTTTACTCTTTGCTAGTCTGATCGAGAAAAGTGCCATTTTAACTTGCATTTTGAAATTGTGATAATACATTTTTCAAGTTTGTATTTACTAATTACATTTCTTTCAATTTTTGGAGTTGTGTGTTTTTATCCTCTGACTCGTTACTCTATTGGGATAAGAATATTTTTAATAATAGTTTATGTGAACTTTTTAGGTAAGGAGATTATGGACTCATTGTTTTTTATATTTGTTTTAAATATTTTACTTAACCTATTATTAACCTTTTAGTTGTGCTTCCATTAAGTTGATCTTTTTTTTTTGTTTTTTCTTCAAATGCTTCTAAGCTTAGAACTGCCTTTCTGTTCTTTGAATTTTCACTCTAGGTTGTTTTATTGTTGTTATTTTAACCCTCACAGTTTCTTGATCCATGTTAACTTTGTTGTGGGAAATGAGATTGGTCAGGCCTTTAGTTTTTCTTCAGATTCTCAGATAGGGCAAGTGTGTTTTAGGGATATCCTTTTATTGAAGGCGATGACAATATTTGTCAAGTTATTTCATCTATAAAAGTACTTTTAATTTGCTCTGTTTAGAAAAATGCAGTTCACCATGTCTTATTTGTGAAGTTAATAATTCTTTCCTCTCAAGAAGTTTACTTTTATTATTTTTTAAGTTGGTGAACTGCACCTGAGGACCTGTTTATGAGATAACATTAATTCACAGATATCCCTCTTCGTAATTCCCCCACACTGGCTGTGTAATAGATTGTGAGTCTGGTATCCTCCCCTCAGTAACTAATAGCCAGGTGCTCAGACTCCAGGCCAAAAAGGCACCTGAAACACATATTATTATTATTATTATTATTATTATTATTATACTTTTAAGTTCTATGGTACATGTGCACAACATGCAGGTTTGTTACATATGTATACATGTGCCATGTTGGTGTGCTGCACCCGTCAACTTGTCATTTACATTAGGTATTTCTCCTAATGCTATCCCTCTGCCTGCCCCCCATCCCATGACAGGCCCCAGGGTATGATGTTCCCTGCCCTATGTCCAAGTGTGAAACACACTTTTCTTTAGCACAGCTCCTAGGTGGACCAGTAGGATAGCCAGAACTCATAAAGTGTAAGTGCTCCTGAAAAATATAGTATGTTTCGTACTGTAGCAAGCCATAGCAAACAGCTGAGTCTTGCTATGTATTTTCCTTGGTGTCTTCAACATAAGGAATAGTTCAGTAATAATATTGCAAGGACTACCCTTCCTGTAAACATTTATTTGCTTGTTTGTAATCTTTGCAGGGAAACACACAGGGAATATGAGTGGATCATATTTCTTTTCTAACTGCGTCCTAGTAAAGAGTAACAGAAGGGAGCTAAAATGAAAAATATGAGTTCTTTCTAGAGAAGAATTCTCTACAAATTAAATTGTTTTAAAATAAATAATTTTTAGAAATTGATAAGAGACAAATAGCTCAGTAGGAAAATGGGCAAAAAACTTGAACAAGCATTTCACAAAAGAGAATATTCAAATAGCCAATAGACCTGTCAAAAAGTTCTCAAAGTAATTAATCTTCAAAGAAGTGAAATTTAAAACTACAATTGGTTTCTCAGTTTTCTATAGCACCTTGGTCTTGTATTGTGGCTGTAATTTATCTTATCTCTGAAGAAATTTATTACAGATATTTTTTATACATTTTATTTTTCTTTATGCAATGCCTCTGTTTCCTTTTTTCCTTTTTGTTTTGGTTGGCCCCTTAATGTCCTAGGCTTTCCCCAAGTTTATGATGATCTTCAGTCAATTTCTTATGCCCCCCCCCCCCCTTTTTTTTTTTTGAGACGGAGTCTCGCACTGTCGCCTGGCTGGAGTACAATGGCGCAATATCAGCTCACTGCAGCCTCTGCCTCCCGGATTCAAGCAATTCTCCTGTCTCAGCCTCCTAAGTAGCTGGGATTACAGGTGACTGCCATCACACCTGGCTAATTTTTTGTATTTTTAGTAGAGACGTGGTTTCACCATGTTGACCAGGCTGGTCTCGAACTCCTGACCTCATTATCCACCCGCCTCAGCCTCCCAAAGTGCCGGGATTACAGGCATGAGCTACTGCGCCTGGCCTAAAGCAATTTCTTACGCTTTTAAGAGTAGGGGATTGAAAAACTGGATGGCAAGGCCTGTGTGCCTAGCTTGCAGGCATGCTTCACTGAAGAACGTTCTTTTAGCAATAAGCTCTCCTTTCTTTAGGTTATTCCTAAATGTCAGTATGGTGAACTCTTATGTAGAGCCATTTGATTCATCCAGAGATGAACTCTCCAACTTCCTGCTTTGGGCTGGGTGGCCTGGGTATATCTCAGGAAGTTGGTTGCTGACATCCAGAGAGTGGGGCGGAGAGTCCACCAGTCTATGTGCTGGCTTTTCCCTGTTTTCAGCCTTGGTCTTCATCTAGACTTTCCTTTGTACTTGGAATCTCAGAGCCCGGAGGCTTTCCAGTTTCTCCAGGGACTAAACGTTCTCATCTCCCTGTTCAGGAAAGGCTAAGGGTTAACAGATAATTCCCTCTATGTACACACTTGATCCAGTACCCCTGTTTTTATTTCCATGTCTCTCCTCTGTCCTGCCCAGTTCTTGGTACCTCTGATCCGTGAGCCTTTCTGAGACTCGGCAGTGCAATTGAACAGGGCTTTCGTTTCTGTCTCCTTTTGCTGTTTTCTTTACTTGCAAAGTCATTCACAAGCCTTCCTAGTTTCTGTCTTTGAAGAATTTGTTGCCATCTTGGGTCTCATCCTTGCCTCCTTTCTAGTCCTCTTTGTTATTCTGGGTTTATACTTTTTAAAAAATTCTTTCCTGTTCCTTTTCTTTTTTTTTCTTTTGAGACGGAGTCTCGCTCTGTCACCCAGGCTGGAGTGCAGTGGCGAGATCTTGGCTCACTGCAACCTCCGCCTCCTGTGTTCAAGCGATTCTTGTGCCTCAGCCTCCTGAATAGCTGGGATTATAGGCACGCACCACCACATCCAGCTAATTTTTGTATTTTTGGTAGAGACGGGGTTTCACCATGTTGGCCAGGCTGGTCTCGAACTCCTGACCTCAGGTGATTCGCCTGCCCCAGCCTCCCAAAGTGCTGGGATTACAGGTGTGAGCCACCGCGCCTGGCCCCTGTTACTTTAGTGTGGTTTTGGAGGGAAAGAAAAGAAACACTTGTTTTAATTCTCTAGTGTAACCAAAAATTGAGAACCAATCAATTTTCATTCTTTCCAAAGGAATGTATTAGTCCATATGTCTCCGAAACTTATTATACAAGCACCGGAAGTACCTTTCTAAATCCCATGTTCAAATGTGGATTCAGACTGGGTGGACAATGGCTTCCATATGTGCTCTTTGTGGAAAGGCTGCAGAATATTTATTAAAGACCCGATGATTCTTTAAAATACAAATATTATAGGAAAATCACACAATTACAGAAGAAGATCTCTGAAACTGAATAGTACATAAAGAATACAGCATTTAAGAACATGATAGATGTCAATGAGAGATGGAAAGGTCTATCGTTACATTTCTTTGTAAAGCAAGTTTAACAATGAAGAGCTTTGTAAGAATGATGTGGCAAAGATAAAAAGGATTTTTTCCAGTTTACAAGATAGAGCTCTGCCAGCTGAGTAGATACTCCTGCCAAGGTGGGAGTGAGAGGGGACTGTGTTGAGTCCACTTTCATTTCTCCAAAATATATTATGCAAAACAAGATTAGAACAAATTATCATTGCCAAGTCATGGAAAGGAGAATGCCTGGTGTCTCATTGCTACATCCCAAAATAAAGAAAGAAAGCAGCCAGCTGGGGTGATACAATATAAGAAATGAATGTGGCAAAAGTAGATGAGTTAGATGTATTGCTCAGTGTCCGGATAACAAATGGACGACGTGTAGGCCAGGATAGGAATGGTGCCAGTTGGCTTAGGGACAAAGTAGTCATATTCAGGGATCAGCAAACTTTTCCTCTAAAGGACCCTATAGTAAACATTTTAAATTTTGTAAGCCAGATGATCTCTGTCACAACTTTTGAAATGTTTAAACAATTAAGTATATTCCATTATTAAAGGAAGATATACTCTAGAAGTGAAGGCAGACATTGAATAGATTGTCATGTGGTGATAAGAAAGAGGTAATACTGGGTTCAATGGGATTTTTTTTTTTTTTTGAGTGGGACAGCTAGTATTTGAAGGTCAGAAGGGCCTCTCTGAAGAAGTGGTGTTCAAACTGAGACCTGAAGATTCGCTAGATAAAGAAAAATTGATGAATTTTCCAGGCAAAGGAAATTGCCTTTGCAGGGCTGGAAAGGCAAGATGGTGAGGGGTGGCATGAGATGAGATTGTGCAGGAGACAGGCTGGAATGGTGAGGGCCTGGTGCAGTCCAGCACACACTTGCTTTGCCCCAGTGAGGCTACAGAAACAAGGAGTTTCTGTTCTGTCTTATGCCCTACCTGGTCAGAAGCAAAGGCTGCCCCAGGGCCTACAGGGTGTGCCAGAGAAGCTGTCCAAGGGTTGAGATTTCACCCTGGGTGATCTCTGCATAACTAATGGAGAAGTCATTTTCTGTTCTCTATTCACAGGAGTTTTTTGAGAACCCTGCTTTTCGTCCCGATGGTCTGAAACTCTATCCTACCCTGGTGATTCGTGGGACCGGGCTTTATGAGCTTTGGAAATCAGGAAGATATAAGAGTTACTCTCCTAGTGACCTGGTCGAATTGGTGGCTCGGATCCTAGCCCTCGTGCCTCCATGGACTCGAGTGTACCGAGTGCAGAGGTAGTGTGTTATCTTTTATTCCTAAAATAGTTGGTGACTAGTCTGTTCACCATTTCTCATGGAAATAGTCTGATTTCATATTAAGGGTTTTGGATTTTTTAATGGAAATAAGGTAACTGGAATGCTATCTGTAAATAGAGAGGGATGGAAATCATAGCATGTCTAAGCCACTTTGCCAATATCATATTTATTTATCTACCCATTCATTCATGAGCCTGGAGATGGAGCCATGACGGTCAGTCGGCATGGTGCTTGCTTCCCAGCAGCTTATGGTCTAGTTCAGTGTTTCCTCTTCCAGGTCTGCTTCTGTCTAGATGCAGTAATGGGTGTGAGCATAAGAAGTGTGGCCATGTGTGCAATCTGTGTTCTAGAGCCTCTGAAAGAAAAAGAGTAGCAACGATCACTCTTTACAGATATTAATGTAAATATAGAGGAAAAGTGACGTATTTCTGATGGCATGAAGAAAATAAAATAATCTGAACTGCCTTCTTCCTAGGAAAGAGAAAGTAAGATCTCATTTACAATCAGGAACCTTATTTGCCTATTTATACATACATACATACGTACATACTAGAAACATAACATAACTTCACAGAAAAATTTTAGAAGCCGTAAAATTTTCTGTGTACCTACAATCCTAACAAAGCCGATTCCCACACACACGTTCTCACCACCCTGCCAAAAGCTACCCAGGCTCCAGTATTACAAATGCAAGGCCAGAAGGAGACTGCAAATGCATTACAGTCAGCTGCTAGAGCAGGACTCCACTGAGCACAGAAACTGTGTGACTGATCATGTAAAGCAGTGAACACTGGAAACAAGCAGAATTAACTACTTAAGGAAAATTATCAAGGATATAAAGTAACAGACTTACTTGCAGGTCAAAGGACATTTACATGATACTTCTGCTGCATACTCATTTCTCACAGTTTTAAAATCATTGTCCAAACTCCGGGATCTAAATTGCCTATATGATCTTTATTTTTAAAAATACACCTAAGAATACTAAGGAGATTTTAATAGAAAAATCAACTGTTGAAATTGCTTGCGTGGCCCTTCCCCTTGTTGTTCAACCCTTCTGAAGCAATTGAATCCAAAAGACATTAGGTGGCGCAGAGCAGTGTAGGTGTCCACGTACAGGAGGCAGGGAGCCACAGCGGTCCAGAGCAGGGTGAGAAGGTCACTCATTCACATGCAGGAGGCAGAGGCGTGGTGCAGGCTGTTGAAGTCAGAATGTGACGAAAAGGGCGTTCATTCCCACCAAGGGCAGATCTGGTACAGGATGTCAGAGCTGTACATCCTCTAGGGGTGGGTTGGGGGTATATGCAGAAGAGGAGACAGCAAGAAAAGGCCAGTTACTTGGGAGTTAATCTGTTTGGCAGATATATTCATGATAATGGGTGCTAGGTTTTTTTGTTATCTTAGAAGTCAATTACAAATGTTGAAAAAGGAGAAAATTACTGTGAGCATTGTGGTGTTTTGGAATAGAAGATATTGGTGTGAACTCATAGTTTCCAACGTTTAGGTAGTTGTAGAAATAAGTGTAAATGTAATGAATAACAACACAGTCAGCCCTCCATATCCTCAGATTCTGCATTCTTCATATTCAACCAACTGCAGATGGAAAATACTCAGAAAAAACAGTGAGTGGTTGTTGCATCTGTACTGAACATGTACAGATTTTTTTTCTGGTCATTACTCCCTAAACAATACAGTATAACAACTAGTTATAGTACTTACAGTGTATTAGATATCAGTAAGTAATCTAGAGGCCAGGCGCGATGGCTCACACCTGCAATGACAGCATTTTGGGAGGCCAAGGTGGGTGGATTACCTGAGGTCAAGAGTTCGAGACCAGCCTGGCCAAGATGGTGAAACCCTGTCTCTACTAAAAATACCAAAATTAGCTGGGCGTGGTGGCAGGTGCCTGTAATCCCAGCTACTCGGGAGGCTGAGGCAGGAGAATCACTTGAACTCGGGAGGCGGAGGTTGCAATGAGCAGAGATCATGCCATTGCACTCCAACCTGGCTGACAAGAGTGAAACTCCATCTCAAAAAAAAAGTAATCTAGAAGTGATTTAAAGTATACAGGAGGATGTGCATAGGTTATATGCAAATACTACACCATTTTATATGAGGGACTTGAGCATCCATGGGTTTTGGTATCTTTGGGAGTCCTGGAACCAATCTCCTTTGGATACTGAGGGACAACTGTAAATATAGAGTGTGTGTGTGTGTGTGTGTGTGTGTGTGTTTGTGTTTATAGCAGTGAGTGCACCTAGTTTCGAGTGAGCACAGCTGATTTCCAGATCTTGGTCTCTAAATGCTCTCCATTACTAAAAGGAGCATCTTGTGCCAAAAAGTAAGGAAATGTTCAAAGAAGAAAGGGGAAGCTGGCTTAAAGGGCTCCCATTGGCCAAATCTGGGACAATTTGAGCATCAAAATAAATATTGATACTAACAGATTGTAACTAGCTGAATAAAATAGGAATCCACAAGTTTATACCAATATACATAATTAATAAATTGTGTGATTCAGAAACATAATATTTGCAGTCAGTCTTCATCATTCTCAGATTCCTTATTTGCAAATTTTCCTACTCACTAAAATTCATTTGTGACTCAACTCCAATACTGGCATTTTCACAGTCATTCTTGGGCATGCTTAGCAGTGAAAAATTTGAGTTGCCCAGCATATCACCAGCTGAGGTCAAACAGGTGGCGCTCTGCCTTCTCATTTCAGCGCTCACACTGAGAGCCAGTGTCCTTTTTGCAGTCTGTTTCATGCCATGTTTTTCAAAGTTTTATGCAGTTTGTTGAGGATTTGCTGTTTAGTGTGGCCCCCAAGCATAGTACTGAAGTGCTGGCTATTGCTCCTGAGTGCAGGAAGGCCGTGACGTGCCTTCTGGTGAGAATACATGTTATGTAAGCTTTGTTCAGGCATGAGTGATGTGCTGTTGGCCATGAGTTCAGTGTTCATGAATCAACAGTATATGTAAGTTGTGTTTAAACAGAAACACACATACAACAAGGTTATGTATTAATGAGTCGACAAAAATATTGTGACCAGGACCTCACAGGAACCTAACCTGGTATTTTCCCTAGGAGCAATTGCTCAGTGTTCAATTGCAAAGTGTGTTGGTGACACTTTGTAGAATGTAACTACTTACTGCCTGCTAACAGAACTAGAACCGACTACCGACTGTACATAGTTTGAGAATATCTGCCCCACCATACGTAACAATTACAGAGTGAAAGAAAATAACCTAATAGTGGGAAAACCTGGCAGCTGATCAAAGTGAACATTATCAGTAATAGGACAAATCTCAGTTCTGGGCCGCCTGATAGAGGGTATGAGAACATAGCATCACTTCTCTGTTACTCAGCCAGAACTTCACGATCTGAATCCAATAGTCAGGAAACCTTAGACAAAACAAAATTGAGGAACATTCTAAAACATAACTGGCCCATAATCTTCAAAAGTATCAGGATCAAGAAAAGAGTTCCAACCTGAAGGAGACTATGCAGACATGACAATTAAATACAAGGTTCTGAACTGGGTCCTTTGACTGTAAAGGACTTTATTGGGACACTGGTGAAACTCACATGGGGTCTAGGATTAGACACTGGTGAAGTATCCATGTTAACTTCCTCATTTTGATGGTTCTTTTGTAGTTGTATAAGAGAATATCCTTGTAGGAAATATTTAAAGTATTCTCAGGGCGTTGGGACATCTTATTTGCAAATTAACTTTCAAATAGTTCAGGAAAATAATTATTTGTACTGCACTTGGGACTTTTTGTGTAACTTTGTGATTGTTTCAGAATCCAAATTAATACAATAGACAACAAAGATGCAGTAAATAGCATTCACAGAGACAAAAGAAAAAGATGATTTGCATGTGTTATAACTGACTCAAGCAACCAGAGAGCAGTAAAGCTGCGGCTTCTCAGCCGCAGAGCATGGCAACAGATAGCACAAAATAGTTAGCAATTTCACATCCAGAAATACCAAAAGTAACAAGGCATGGATCTCACAGGCAATCAGATGAAGAATTTGCATTTTCTCCCTTCATTTTCAGCTTAAATTTCTTTCTGCTGTAACCAGTGAGTCAAAAGCAGCGGAGACATTGCTATACCATTAAAAGCTTAATTTTATAGACTTTTAAATACCACTATGGGACATTATCCTGGCCTACCAACAACTGAGAAAATAAAGACTTGAAGAAAACGAGGGCAGCAGATATAGTCTCTATAGGAAAAATGTAAAGGAGTGATGACAGGAAGAGTGGAGAACACTTACATGATACAACCAAAAGGTCATATGATAAGAAAGCCATGACATTATTAATAAGCAACATATAAGGCCTGTTAAGGAAACCTGGCTGTTCTCAGTTCTTCTGATACGACCCCGTTACACTTCTCCTAGGAAGAATTGGCCCATAGGAGAGTCCACAAGCTCTGATTTCAGGAGGCCCAACTGTCACATATATTCCTCTATCAATACATCACTTACGGAGCTTATGAGTGAGGAGTGGCACAGGTGGATGTAGGCTTACAATTTCGAAGTGACACTCTTACTTCACATAGGTGGGTGGATTAAAATGTAATGGAATAATGTAAAACAAGAGGCAGTAGTGCAATCTCTTTCAAAATGTGGAATTAGTAATGTCCTCAATGAGTCTGAGGGCAGTTTATTGTTTGAAGATTGTGGTGACTCAGCTCCTAACATAGTAATGCCATTGGTGAAGAGAGTCATCCAGAGTCTAGCTGTGATGTCAGGTTTTTATGCTTTAGGACTGATAATGTAGTTAACTGTGAATATGATCGTTTGCTAGATTTTTTTTTAGCACAAAGACTAATATCTTCATAGTATTTTCCATTTTGTTTTATTCTTATTTGTTATGTAGTTTTGGTGCTTTTGATATGTAACTATGATACTTGTTGTTAAACATGTTTCTGTTAGAATTCATTTTTTTTTTTAAATGCAGCTTACTGTGGACTGAGGTTCAATAAAGCATCTACTTTTTTGTAAGCATGGGGAGAATTCCTTGAGATGCATTATGTTACTTTATGTTTTGCATTGAGTGTTTACTAAACTATTACTGTGACTGCCTGCATAAGACCTCATTCATATTTATTATATTTTGCTACTTCCTTTTTACCCATTTTTATCTCCACATTTTCTTTGTATATACCACACTGAAAAATGATTCAGATTTATTTTGTATTGGAACTTGCTTTTTATTCTCAACAGCCACTGAAACTACTGAAATTTTAGACTAGGCTTATGCAGTGCTGAGGTAGCATATGAGATTTCACGTTCTAGTCAATGTATTACATCTTGTGTTTCTGCTGTGTACCACCACTCCATGATCTCATACACTTCCCTTTTGATCATGTGATTTTATACTCCCCCCCCACCAACGGTCTGTAGAATATTACTAATTATCCAGATCTTATGTTTCTTCCTGATTTCTAGCCATAAAATATTCTATTTACATGAGCAAAATAATGTTTTCTCTGTAGAACTAAACCACTTTCAATATATATATTAATAACAAGTTAACATTATTTTTCCAGAAATTTCCTTACAAAGTTGGAGTGCATCTTTACATACCAGTATATTTTATACACTGGCAAATTTGCCATTGGCACTTTCATGTTGCATTTCTTAAGGATTTAGAATAATCTTCATGGTTATAAACTTAATGGCAGAATAGTACTCTGCAATTTTAATTTGTATTTTTCAGTAAACTGTTCGCCTTGTTAGACGTTTAGATTGCTTCCAGGTTTCTTTGATTTCTTCTTCCTTTTTTAAATGTAATTATCCTGGCCTCCACTACAGCTAAAATTCACGTACATAGAATTTTCTACTGCTGGTGAAGTAATCTCTTAGAGTAGTATAATCTGGGTGAAGGATTTCCCGTGGTAAAGGATCTAAGCATTTTTTTCATTATTATTATACTTCCTAAATCCTTTCTGGAACAAGGGGAAAATAAATAAATGTTACAGCTTTTGCTGTGAATATTGATATGGCTTTCCAAAGGGATTATACCAGTTTAGAGTAAACATTTACTGGTTTTATCACAACCTCTACAGAATTGGGTGCTTTGTAGTATTTTTATTTTATTTAATTAAGGGTATTAATTTGCATTTTCCTAGTTTCCCTTGTAACTGGTTATTATTTGTGTTTCTTCTTACATCAGTTGTCTGTTTATATTTAATTTGCCAGTCATGAAATTTGGATTATAAATATTGTCTTTTTATTGAGAAAGCTCAAAAAAGTTCATAAATGTTGCCTCATTTTGAATTCTTTCCTCTCACCCAGACGAATGGGAGACTGGGAAACCAAGAGGCCACATTTATGTTCGTATAGGACACTTAGCACATAACAACAGTCTAATAGCTGTGTTCTAGTAAAACAGCTTCATATATTTATTCGAAAACCTTTAATTCAGCCAGCACAGTGGCTCACGTGTATAATCCCAGCACTTTGGGAGGCCATGGCAGGTAGATTGCTTGAACCTAGGAGTTCAAGACCAGCCTGGGAAACATGGTGAAACCCCCATCTCTACCAAAAAATAAAAACACTTTAAAAATTAGCCAGGCAAAGTGGCACATGCCTATAGTCCCAGCTGCTCAGGAGTCTGAGGTGGGAGAATCACTTGAGCCTGGGAGGTCGTGGCTGCAGTAAGATGTAATTGCTCCATTGTGCTCCAGCCTAGGCAACAGAGTAAGACCCTGTCTCCAAAAAAAAAAAAAAAAAAAAAAAACCTGAAATTCCATTTCAAAGTGTTTTAAATTTTATATTCAGATTTAACTAGAATTTGCTATGTCTGGACTTTTAGAAAGAAACTTGTATCAGGCTGGGCGCAGTGGCTCACGCCTGTCTTCCCAGCACTCTGGGAGGCTGAGGCGGGCAGATCATCTGAAGTCAGGAGTTCAAGACCAGCCTGGCCAACATGGCAAAACCCTGTCTCTACTAAAAATACAAAAAAATTAGCCGAGCGTGGTGGCGGGCACCTATAATCCCAGCTACTTGGGAGGCTGAGGCAGGAGAATTGCCTGAACCTGGGAGGTGGAAGTTGCAGTGAGCTGAGATGATGCCACTGCACTCAGCCTGAGTGACAGAGCGAGACTCCATCTCAAAAAAGAAAAGAAAAAAATAAAAAAGAAACCTGTATCAAAAGCTAGATAGTAAAATTTTGATATAAAAGTGCTCAGAAAAATGTTAATTGCTAACTTAAACATTATAGCCAAATGTGTATGAGAAGGCTAAGTGTTTATACAGCATCAAGTGGCTGAGAAACTTTCTGATTTTGGAAGAGAGATTCATGGGGATTTTACTCAGCAGTGTTTTTTGTCTAGCTTCAGCCTTAAAGTTTTAGAGCAATTCTGAGACTGTAGAAAATTGGTGTTAGTCTAAGACTGCAGTTAAGCACCCTGACTCAACGTGTTTAATTTGGTATTAGTGATGTCTTGCTAGGAAGAAACCATTGGCAAAGGAGAAAAGTCTCCCAGGATATTTAGTTCAGATGATTTTTAATAATTATAGATTATTTATTTTTGTTTTAAACCATAGTAAAGGAAAATCATTTGTGTCTTTCTGTTCTGTGCCTTTAGAAAATATGCCTAGCCTCTATGGAGGTTCACCTAGTGGCAGCTTCCACCAATTACAGGCAACACACTGTTGACTGGTGAAGCTGAACTTACAAGGTTTATGTGGAGAAGGAACTTTTTTTTTTTCTGAGATGGAGTCTAACCCTTGTCACCCAGGCTGGAGTGCAGTGGCGCAATCTCAGCTCACTGCAACCTCCGCCTCACAGGTTCAAGCGATCCTCCTGCCTCAGCCTCTTGAGTAGCTGGGATTACAGGCTCCCATCACCGTGCCCGGCTAATTTTTGTACTTTTAGTAGACACAGGGTTTCGCCATGTTGGCCAGGCTGGTTTCGAACTCCTGACCTCAGGTGATCCGCCTGCCTCGGCCTCCCAAAATGCTGGGATTACAGGTGTGAGCCACCATGCCCAGCCGAGAAGGAACTCTTTTTAGGCAGGTATCAGAAGGGAGAATGGTGGAAAGGAAGATAATTTAAGTGAGAACACAATGTTTCACACTTTTAAAATTGTACTGTATTTTACTGATACATTACTTGATGTTTTTAATTGGTTATTTTCCCCACCCCTCCCTACCCATTACCTTTTTAAAAAAAAAACTATTTATACTTTTTAGTTTTATGACAGTTGAGTCAGTAACATCTTCCAGGGGGTTTTTATGAAGCAGCATCCTAATAGAAGATTCTGTTCTAGCCCTGAAGGGTGCAGTCAATGATTAAATGTAAAATTCTCTCCAGACACATGATGAAGCCACATTAAACTGTTGCTGCCCTCAGGCTATTTGACAGCTGTCTGTTGATGTGATATTTAAATCATGATGAAACAGTAGAATAGGAATACCAATTCACAAGCCAAACATGTTTCTGAAATATGAGCAACTGCAGACAAAAAAAGGCCTAGACATCACTTGAAAGGTTTTTGATGAGCAAATTGCAAGTATCAGCACCTCTAATCTTGAAATCTTACCTGTTGAAATAGAACAGTGAATATTCTTGTATGTAATCAGTCTTCAGGCCAAGAAAGTGGAACTCGATTGAATCAAATTGGAGAAACCTAAAAATAATTTTAACTCCTACCTAGATGAATGTAGCAAGCTCTGATGGTCAGTAATCTCATCTAGGTTTTCAACTCCTAGAAGACTGTAACAATGCCTGCTTATATAGTCCAGATTGCTAACTGCAGTACTCTGTCCATTGAACATGCTCAGCATACATAGAATTATCTCTTTTCATTTTCAGTGAAAAAGACTTTGTCACTGAAACTGGCAATTACCACATTTCTGTTCCTTAATGAGGAAGAACTTACATCTGGTATACTCCCGGCACGATACTACCGAAGACCATTGAATCCATGTTGCATTCCTGTAGTGGCAGACGTAAATTTAAGGACATTTGTGAATTGTTAGCATCAGCATAAATGCTTGTGTTACCAGGTCCTCACTGACGTGTGCTCTCTGGTAATCAGGGCCAGCTTCAAGGATATGTGACCCATGCAGTCTCATAGGGTCTTGCACTTGGCTTAATGCTCTGCTCTCACCATCTTGAAATTATTAATAATTTTTTTCACAAGGACTCTCGTGTTCTCATTTTGCACCGGGCCCCACAGATTGTGTAGCAGCCTCCTGGGTCTTTTTTTTTTTTTTTTTTTTTTTTTTTTGAGATGGAGTCTTGCTCTGTCACCCAGGCTGGAGTGCAGTGGCCGGATCTCAGCTCACTGCAAGCTCCGCCTCCCGGGTTTACGCCGTTCTCCTGCCTCAGCCTCCCGAGTAGCTGGGACTACAGGCGCCCGCCACCTCGCCCGGCTAGTTTTTTTGTATTTTTTAGTAGAGACGGGGTTTCACCGTGTTAGCCGGGATCGTCTCTCGATCTCCTGGCCTCGTGATCCGCCCGTCTCGGCCTCCCAAAGTGCTGGGATTACAGGCTTGAGCCACCGCGCCCGGCCGGGTCTTTTTATCATGCACTTCTGCCTACCAACACTGTATGTAAAACCTTCCCTAGATAGTTTACGTCTTTTTTTTTTTTTTTTTTTTGAGACGGAGTCTCGCTCTGTAGCCCAGGCTGGAGTGCAGTGGCCGGATCTCAGCTCACTGCAAGCTCCGCCTCCCGGGTTCACGCCATTCTCCGGCCTCAGCCTCCCGAGTAGCTGGGACTACAGGCGCTGCCACCTCGCCCGGCTATTTTTTGTATTTCTTAGTAGAGACGGGGTTTCACCGTGTTAGCCAGGATGGTCTCGATCTCCTGACCTCGTGATCCGCCCATCTCGGCCTCCCAAAGTGCTGGGATTACAGGCTTGAGCCACCGCGCCCGGCCTTTAATGTCTTTTAAAAGTACCAGTTTGTTATTAAAAGTATTTGTAGAGATCATCTCCCCTTGCCTTCCCATCTCCCCTTCCCACTGCCTGTGGAGACAGTGCCCCTGAAGTATGGCCAGAAGCATGTCTGGCACCTGACTGATGCAAAGGTAAGGGGAGGGAGTGCAGAGATGGCAGCTGCAGTTTTTGGGAGATTAGTTACATTGAGCAAAGAAGTTACTTGATTTAGCAAACGGGTAGATGTCCTAAAGATAAGGAGAGGCAGTTTTTTCACTCCCTGAAGGGATTTACAAACATTTAAAAGGTGAAAACTGAAAAGAACACCAAGGTACCATGTTAGTATTGGAATTATCAGTATGAACTTACGGGTTTAAAAATGTATTATATACACACACACATATATATATAGAGAGAGAGAGTTATAGCATGTATGTCTATATATATAAATATCTGTGAGTGTGTGTGTATGTGTGTATGCATGCATATTTTTCTTAGTAGTGTATACTGAGAGGTTCTAGAGGCAATGACACCCCAGCAGTAATGAACACAGTGAGTTCCAAGACCATAGTTTTTTGGTTTTTTTTTTTTAATACTTTAAGTTCTAGGGTACATGTGCACAACGTGCAGGTTTGTTACATATGTATACTTGTGCCATGTTGGTGTGCTGCACCCATCAACTCGTCAGCACCCATCAACTCGTCATTTACATCAGGTATAACTCCCAATGCCATTCATCCCCCCTCCCCCCTTCCCCCTCCCCATGACAGGCCCTGGTGTGTGATGTTCCCCTTCCAGAGTCCAAGTGATCTCATTGTTCAATTCCCACCTATGAGTGAGAACATGCAGTGTTTGGTTTTCTGTTCTTGTGATAGTTTGCTGAGAATGATGGTTTCCAGCTGCATCCATGTCCCTACAAAGGACACAAACTCATCCTTTTTTATGGCTGCATAGTATTCCATGGTGTATATGTGCCACATTTTCTTAATCCAGTCTGTCACTGATGGACATTTGGGTTGATTCCAAGTCTTTGCTATTGTGAATAGTGCCGCAATAAACATACGTGTGCATGTGTCTTTATAGCAGCATGATTTATAATCCTTTGGGTATATACCCAGTAATGGGATGGCTGGGTCATACGGTACTTCTAGTTCTAGATCCTTGAGGAATTGCCATACTGTTTTCCACAATGGTTGAACCAGTTTACAATCCCACCAACAGTGTAAAAGTGTTCCTGTTTCTCCACATCCTCTCCAGCACCTGTTGTTTCCTGACTTTTTAATGATTGCCCTTCTAACTGGTGTGAGATGGTATCTCATTGTGGTTTTGATTTGCATGTCTCTGATGGCCAGTGATGATGAGCATTTTTTCATGTGTCTGTTGGCTGTGTGCATGTCTTCTTTTGAGAAATGTCGGTTTATATCCTTTACCCACTTTTTGATGGGGTTGTTTTCTTCTTGTAAATTTGTTTGAGTTCTTTGTAGGTTCTGGATATTAGCCCTTTGTCAGATGAGTAGATTGCAAAAAATTTTTCCCATTCTGTAGGTTGCCTGTTCACTCTGATGGTAGTTTCTTTTGCTGTGCAGAAGCTCTTTAGTTTAATTAGATCCCATTTGTCAATTTTGGCTTTTGCTGCCATTGCTTTTGGTGTTTTAGACATGAAGTCCCTGCCCATGCCTATGTCCTGAATGGTATTACCTAGATTTTCTTCTAGGGTTTTTATGGTTTTAGGTCTAACATTTAAGTCTCTAATCCATCTTGAATTAATTTTCGTATAAGGAGTAAGGAAAGGATCCAGTTTCAGCTTTCTACTTATGGCTATTTTCCCAGCACCATTTATTAAATAGGGAATCCTTTCCCTATTTATTGTTTTTGTCAGGTTTGTCAAAGATCAGATGGCTGTAGATGTGTGGGATTATTTCTGAGGGCTCTGTTCTGTTCCATTGGTCTATATCTGTTTTGGTACCAGTACCATGCTGTTTTGGTTACTGTAGCCTTGTAGTACAGTTTGAAGTCAGGTAGCGTGATGCCTCCAGCTTTGTTCTTTTGACTTAGGATTGTCTTGGCAATGCGGGCTCTTTTTTGGTTCCATATGAACTTTAAAGCAGTTTTTTCCAATTCTGTGAAGAAACTCATTGGTAGCTTGATGGGAATGGCATTGAATCTATAAATTACCTTGGGCAGTATGGCCATTTTCACGATACTGATTCTTCCTATCCGTGAGCATGGTATGTTCTTCCATTTGTTTGTGTCCTCTTTTATTTCACAGAGCAGTGGTTTGTAGTTCTCCTTGAAGAGGTCCTTTACATCCCTTGTAAGTTGGATTCCTAGGTATTTTATTCTCTTTGAAGCAATTGTGAATGGAAGTTCATTCATGATTTGGCGCTCTGTTTGTCTGTTACTGGTATATAAGAATGCTTGTGATTTTTGCACATTGATTTTGTATCCTGAGACTTTTCTGAAGTTGCTTATCAGCTTAAGGAGATTTTGGGCTGAGATGATGGGGTTTTCTAAATATACAATCATGTCATCTGCAAACAGGGACTTCTTGACTTCTTCTTTTCCTAACTGAATACCCTTTATTTCTTTCTCTTGCCTGATTGCCCTAGCCAGAACTTCCAACACTATGTTGAATAGGAGTGGTGAGAGAGGGCATCCCTGTCTTGTGCCAGTGTTCAAAGGGAATGCTTCCAGTTTTTGCCCATTCAGTATGATATTGGCTGTGGGTTTGTCATAAATAGCTCTTATTATTTTGAGATACGTTCCATCAATACCGAATTTATTGAGAGTTTTTAGCATGAAGGGCTGCTGAATTTTGTCAAAGGCCTTTTCTGCATCTATTGAGATAATCATGTGGTTTTTGTCTTTGGTTCTCTTTATATGCTGGATTACGTTTATTGATTTGCATATGTTGAACCAGCCATGCATCCCAGGGATGAAGCCCACTTGATCATGATGGATAAGCTTTTTGATGTGCTGCTGGATTCGATTTGCCAGTATTTTATTGAGGATTTTTGCATCGATGTTCATCAGGGATATTGGTCTAAAATTCTCTTTTTTTGTTGTGTCTCTGCCAGGCTTTGGTATCAGGATGATGTTGGCCTCATAAAATGAGTTAGGGAGGATTCCCTCTTTTTCTATTGATTGGAATAGTTTCAGAAGGAATGGTACCAGCTCCTCCTTGTACCTCTGGTAGAATTCGACTGTGAATCTGTCTGGTCCTGGACTTTTTTTGGTTGGTAGGCTGTTAATTATTGCCTCAATTTCAGAACCTGCTATTGGTCTATTCAGGGATTCAACTTCTTCCTGGTTTAGTCTTGGGAGAGTGTGTCCAGGAAATTATCCATTTCTTCTAGGTTTTCTAGTTTATTTGCATAGAGGTGTTTATAGTATTCTTTGATGGTAGTTTGTATTTCTGTGGGATCCGTGGTGATATCCCCTTTATCATTTTTTATTGCATCTATTTGATTCTTCTCTCTTTTCTTCTTTATTAGTCTTGCTAGTGGTCTGTCAATTTTGTTATCTTTTCAAAAAACCAGCCCCTGGATTCATTGATTTTTTGAAGGGTTTTTTGTGTCTCTATCTCCTTCAGTTCTGCTCTGATCTTAGTTATTTCTTGCCTTCTGCTAGCTTTTGAATGTGTTTGCTCTTGATTCTCTAGTTCTTTTAATTGTGATGTTAGGTGTCAATTTTAGATCCTTCCTGCTTTCTCTTGTGGGCATTTAGTGCTATAAATTTCCCTCTACACACTGCTTTAAATGTGTCCCAGAGATTCTGGTATGTTGTATCTTTGTTCTCATTGGTTTCAAATAACATCTTTATTTCTGCCTTCATTTCATTATGTACCCAGTAGTCATTCAGGAGCAGGTTATTCAGTTTCCATGTAGTTGAGCGGTTTTGATTGATTTTCTTAGTACTGAGTTCTAGTTTGATTGCACTGTGGTCTGAGAGACAGTTTGTTATAGTTTCTGTTCTTTTACATTTGCTGAGGAGTGCTTTACTTCCAACTAGGTGGTCAATTTTGGAATAAGTGCGATGTGGTGCTGAGAAGAATGTATATTCTGTTGATTTGGGGTGGAGAGTTCTGTAGATGTCTATTAGGTCCGTTTGGTGCAGAGTTGAGTTCAATTCCTGGATATCCTTGTTAACTTTCTGTCTCGTTGATCTGTCTAATGTTGACAATGGGGTGTTGAAGTCTCCCATTATTATTGTATGGGAGTCTAAGTCTCTTTGTAAGTCTCTAAGGACTTGCTTTATGAATCTGGGTGCTCCTGTATTGGGCGCATATATATTTAGGATAGTTAGCTCTTCCTCTTGAATTGATCCCTTTACCATTATGTAATGGCCTTCTTTGTCTCTTTTGATCTTTGATGGTTTAAAGTCTGTTTTATCAGAGACTAGGATTGCAACCCCTGCTTTTTTTTGTTCTCCATTTGCTTGGTAGATCTTCCTCCATCCCTCTATTTTGAGCCTATGTGTGTCTCTGCATGTGAGATGGGTCTCCTGAATACAGCAAACTGATGGGTCTTGACTCTTTATCCGATTTGCCAGTCTGTGTCTTTTAATTGGACCATTTAGCCCATTTACATTTAAGGTTAATATTGGTATGTGTGAACTTGATCCTGTCATTGTGATATTAGCTGGTTATTTTGCTCATTAGTTGATGCAGTTTCTTCCTAGCATCGATGGTCTTTACATTTTGTCATGTTTTTGCAATGGCTGATACCGGTTGTTCCTTTCCATGTTTAGTGCTTCCTTCAGGATCTCTTGTAGGGCAGGCCTGGTGGTGACAAAATCTCTAAGCATTTGCTTGTCTGTAAAGGATTTTATTTCTCCTTCACTGGTGAAACTTAGTTTGGCTGGATATGAAATTCTGGGTTGAAAGTTCTTTTCTTTAAGAATGTTGAGGCCGGGCGCGGTGGCTCAAGCCTGTAATCCCAGCACTTTGGGAGGCCAAGGCGGGCGGATCACAAGGTCAGGAGATCGAGACCACAGTGAAACCCCGTCTCTACTAAAAATACAAAAAATTAGCCGGGCGCGGTGGCGGGCGCCTGTAGTCCCAGCTACTCAGGAGGCTGAGGCAGGAGAATGGCGGGAACCCGGGAGGCGGAGCTTGCAGTGAGCCGAGATCGCGCCACTGCACTCCAGCCTGGGCAACAGCATGAGACTCCGTCTCAAAAAAAAAAAAAAAAAAAAAAAAGAATGTTGAATATTGGCCCCCACTCTCTTCTGGCTTGGAGAGTTTCTGCCAAGAGATCTGCTGTTAGTCTGATGGGCTTCCCTTTGTGGGTAACCCGACCTTTCTCTCTGGCTGCCCTTAACATTTTTTCCTTCATTTCAACTTTGGTGAATCTGACAATTATGTGTCTTGGAGTTGCTCTTCTCGAGGAGTATCTTTGTGGTGTTCTTTGTATTTCCTGAATTTGAATGTTGGTTTAATGATGGTTGGGGAAGTTCTCCTGGATGATATGCTGAAGAGTGTTTTCCAACTTGGTTCCATTTTCCCTGTCACTTTCAGGCACACCAATCAGATGTAGATTTGGTCTTTTCACATAATCCCATACTTCTTGGAGGCTTTGTTCATTTCTTTTTCCTTTTTTTTCTCTAGACTTCTCTTCTCGCTTCATTTCATTCATTTGATCTTCAGTCATTGATACTCTTTCTTCCAGTTGATCGAGTCAGTTACTGAAGCTTGTGCATTTGTCACGTATTTCTCATGTCATGGTTTTTATCTCTGTCAGTTCATTTATGGCTTTCTCTGCATTGATTATTCTAGTTTTCCTTTCTTCCATTCTTTTTTCAAGATTTTTAGTTTCTTTGCACTGGGTACGTAGTTCCTCCATTAGCTCTGAGAAGTTTGATCGACTGAAGCCTTCTTCTCTCAACTTGTCAAAGTCATTCTCTGTCCAGCTTTGATCCGTTGCTGGCGATGAGCTGCGTTACTTTGGAGGGGGAGATGCGCTCTGATTTTTTGAATTTCCATCTTTTCTGCCCTGCTTTTTCCCATCTTTGTGGTTTTATCTGCCTTTGGTCTTTGATGCTGCTGACGTACTGATGGGGTTTTGGTGTGGGTGTCCTTTCTGTTTGTTAGTTGTCCTTCTAACAGTCAGGACCCTCAGCTGTAGGTCTGTTGGAGATTGCTTGAGGTCTACTCCAGACCCTGTTTGCCTGAGTATCAGCAGCAGAGGCTGCAGAAGATAGAATATTGTTGAACAGCGAGTGCTGCTGTCTGATTCTTGCTCTGGAAGCTTCGTCTCAGGGGTGTACCCTGCCATGTGAGGTGTGAGGTGTCGGTCTGCATCTATTGGGGGATGTACCCCAGTTAGGCTATTCAGGGGTCAGGGACCCATTTGAGCAGGCAGTCTGTCCGTTCTCAGATCTCAACCTCCGTGCTGGGAGATCCACTGCTGTCTTCAAAGCTGTCAGACAGGGTCATTAACATCTGCAGAGGTTTCTGCTGCTTTTTGTTTAGCTGTGCCCTGTCCCCAGAGGTGGAGTCTACAGAGACAGGCAGGCCTCCTTGAGCTGTGGTGGGCTCTACCCAGTTCAAGCTTCCCGGAGGTTTTGTTTACTTACTTAAGTCTCAGCAATGGCGGGTGCCCCTCCCCCAGCCTCGCTGCTGCCTTGCGGTTAGATCTCAGACGGCTGTGCTAGGAATGAGGGAGGCTTCATGGGCGTGGGACCCTCCCAGCCAGGTGTGGTATATAATCTCCTGGTGTGCCGTTTGCTAAGACCCTTGGTAAAGTACAGTATTAGGGTGGGAGTTACCCAATTTTCCAGGTGTTGTGTGTCTCCGTTTCTAAAGGGATTCCCTTACCCCTTGTGCTTCCCAGGTGAGGCAATGCCTTGCCCTGCTTCAGCTGTCGCTGGTCAGGCTGCACCAGCTGACCAGCACCAATTGTCTGGCACTCCCCAGTGAGATGAACCTGGTACCTCAGTTGAAAATGCAGAAATCACCCGTCTTCTGTGTCCCTCGCACTGGGAGCTGGAGACTGGAGCTGTTCCTATTCGGCCATCTTGCTCCAGATCCGACCATAGTTTCTAAATACCACTCTCCACTAAAAGAAATCGGGGCTTGGAAAAATGACCATTTCCAGGGCTGGGGCAGCAAACATACAGGATGAACATAGAACATCTTGTTGTTCCAGAGAGTAAGTAAATAACCAAAGAATGATGGGGTCATTCAGAAGGACCCAGAAACCAGCCTGAATAGGTACCCACTGGCAAAATCTAATGTCAGCAACAAAATAAATAATGTTATTATTAGTTAAAAACTTGTATAAAATAGGAATCTATAAGTTTATACTGATATACATAAATGAATAGATAAATAGGAAAGATATATACATACGAAAGATACATACATACAAAAATACATACAAGGTCAACTAGTAAATACAGGAGGGATGGTAGAAATAGTCACTATTTGGCAACCATTATAGGAAAGGTGATAGAAACAGGAGTCATCAGTCAATGTGAGACTAGTAGTTGTAGGTTTGATGAGGAACAGGGTGTTGTCATGACATTGACATTTCTCCCCATGAAATATTACTCAGATGTAAAGGGGGAAATGGTGACCATGGTGGAGATAACCAGCAGACACAGTCTTGATCAGGGCATCCTGTGATGAAACAGGTCAATATAGCATGCCTATGTGATTCACTGAGACGGGGCATCATTTCTGTGGTATTCCTGCCAAGAATTCTTGGACTCTGGTCATAAGGAAACACTGGACACTTCCAGTGAGAATAAAGACTTTCTCACTGAATACCATTAAGTATGGTGTTAGCGATAGGCATTTTTAGATACTGTTTATCAAGTTGTGGAAGTTCCCTTTTATTCCTAGTTTACTGAGAGCTTTTATCATGAATGGGTGTTGGATTTTGTCACATGCACTTTCTGCATCGACTAATATCATGAGATTTTCTACTTTAGCTCATTGTTGTGATGAATTATGATAAATTACACTTGGTTTCAACATATTCTTTTTATGCATTTGATACATTGGATTTAATTTGCTAATATTTTGTTGAGAATTTTTCCATCTATGTTCATGACAGATGTTGTCTGTAGTTGCTGTGATCTGAGTGTTCCTCCTCCACGAAAAAATAAAAATTCATGTGTTGAAATCCTTACCATCAGGAGGTGGGACCTTCTGGGATGTGATTAGGTTAATAAGGCAGAGCCCTCATGAATAGCATTAGTTACTCAAGAAAAGAGGCCCCAGAGAACTGCCTCATTCCTTCCATCATATGAAACACAGCAAGAAGGCACCATCTGTGAGAAAGTGGGCCCTCACCAGACACTGAATATGCCAGTACCTTGATCTTGGCCACCAGAACTGAAAGAAATAAATTTCTGTTGTTCATAAGCTAAACAGTTTATGGTATTTTGTTAGAGCAGCTCAAACAGACTCAGACAGTAGTTTTCTTGTAAGTTCTTTGTCTGGTTTTGGTATTAAGGATGCTGGCCTCATAGAATGAGTTAAGAAGTGCTAAGAAGTATTCCCTCTGCTTCTGTCCTCTGAAAGAGATTGTAGAGAATTGGTATAATCTTGCTTAAATGTTTGGTAGAATTCAGTAGTGATATAGTCTTTTTCAGATTGTGTATTTCTTCTTGTGAGTTTTGGCAGATTGTATCTTTCAATGACTTTGTCCATTTCATCTAGGTTATCAAATTTGTGGGCATAGAGTTGTTCATAGTCTGCCGTTGTTATCCTTTTAATGTTCATGGGCTCTGTAGTGATGTCTCCTCTTTCACTTCTGGTACTAGGCATTTCCGTCCTCTCTTTTTTGTTAGCTTGGCTGGGGCTAATCAACTCTTTATTGGTCTTTTTTTTTTTTTTTTTTTTTTTTTTTTTGAGACAGAGTCTCGCTCTGTCGCCCAGGCTGGAGTGCAGTGGCTGGATCTCAGCTCACTGCAAGCTCTGCCTCCCAGGTTTAGGCCATTCTCCTGCCTCAGCCTCCCCAGTAGCTGGGACTGCAGGCGCCCGCCACCTCACCCAGCTAGTTTTTTGTATTTTTTAGTAGAGACGGGGTTTCACCGTGTTAGTCAGGATGGTCTCGATCTCCTGATCTCGTGATCCGCCTATCTCGGCCTCCCAAAGTGCTGGGATTACAGGCTTGAGCCACCGCACCCGGCCTATTGGTCTTTTCAAAGAACCAGTTTTTGGTGTCATTGATTTGTTTCTCTGTTGATTTCCTGTTTCAATTCATTAATTTCCACTCTAATTCTTATTATTTATGTTCTCCTGCTTACTTTGGATTTAATTCACTCATTTTATAGTTTCCTAAGATGGAAATTTGGATTTTTTTAGTTTAGATTTTTCTGCTAATATAGGCATTCAGTGCTATAAATTTTCCTCTAAGCACTGCTTTTGTTGCCCTTGTTCTTTGTTTCTATTTTTGTTTTCCATTCTTTTTCTGCTCTTTGTGGTTTTAATTGAGCATTATATATTATTCAGTTTTCTCTCCTTTCTTAGCATATCAGTTATTCTTCTTTTTTTACTTTTTTTTTTTCCAGTGGTTGCCCTAGAATTTGCAATGTGCATTTACTACTAATCTAAATTCACTTTCAAATAACACTGTACCACTTCACAGGTAATGTGATACCTTATAATAACAAAATAATCCTAATTCCTCCTTCCTGTCCCATGTATCATTGCTGTCATTCATTTCACTTAAATACATGCATAAGTAAGCATTTGTATATATGTGTGTATATACACACACATAAGCTATCTATAGCAGCATACATAATTGAATACCTTGCTATTATATTGAATGAACTCTGTTGGATCATTTTAAAATAAGAAAAATGAAAGGTTTTATTTTGCCTTTATTTTTGTTCAACATTTTTCTTTATGTAGGTCTGAGTTTCTGACCTGTATCATTTTCCTTCTCTCTAAAGAATTTCCTTTAACGTTTCTTGCAAGGCAGATCTATTAGCAACTAATACCCTCAATTTTTGTCTGAGAAAGCCTTTTTTTCTCCTTTATTATCCTTTGAAAGAATACTTTCATAGGATACAGCATTCTAGGTTGGTGGCGGGTGTTTTTTTTCCTATCAGCACTTTAAATACTTCACTGTACTCTCTTCTTGCTTACATGGTTTCTTAGGGGAAGTTGGATATAATTTTTATTTTTCTCTGTACATAAGGTGTTTCCCCCATCCCCAGCTTCTTTCAGGAATGTTCTTTATCTTTTTATATTCTGTAGTTTGAAAATGAAATGCCTATGTGTAGGTTTTGGGGGCATTCACCCTGTTTGGTGTTCTCTGAGCTTCCTGGATCTGTGGTTTGATGTCTGATATTAATTCTGGGAATTTCTCAGTTACTGTTGTTTCAAATATTTCCTATGTTATTTTGTTTCTTCTCTTTCTGATGTTCTTATTATACATACGTTACACCTTTTATTTATTTTAGAGACAGGGTCTCACTCTTGCCCAAGCCATTCTACCACCTCAGCCTCCCACATAATCGGGACTACAGGCGTGTGCCTCCATTTTTTGAGGGTATGTGGTCTTATTATGTTGCCTAGGCTGTTCACGAACTTCTGGGCCTCGGCCTTCCAGAGTACTGAGATTATAGGCATGAGCCACCGTACCCGGCCTGTGTGACACATTTGGTAATTGTCCCACAGTTCTTGGAAATTCTGTTCTATTTCTTTCAGTCTTTGTTGTCTGCTTTTCCATTTTCGAAGTTTCTCTTGATAATATCTCAAGCCTAGAGATTCTTTTCTCAGCTGTGTCTATCTACTAATAAGTCCATCACAGGCATTCTTTATTTCTGTTTCAGTGATTTTTTGATCTCTAGCATTTCTTTTTAGTTTTTCTTTGGATTTCCATCTTTCTGCTTACATTCCCCTCTGTCCTTAAATGCTAGTTACCTTTCTATTGAGCCTTCGGCGTGTTAATTATAGTTGTTTTAACTTCCTGGTCTGATCATTCCAACATCCCTGCCATGTCTGTTCCTTATTCTTGCTCTGTCTCTTCAAGTTGTCTTTTGCCTTTTGGTATGCCGTCTAATTTTTTCTTCATAGTCGGACATGTAATGTTCTAGGTAAAAGGAATTGCTGTAAATAGGCTTATAGTAACCTGATGGTAAGATGACAGGGGAGGAGAAGTGTTCGCTAGTCCTGTGATTAGGTCTTAGTCTTTCAGTGAGCCTATGCCCCTGGACTGTGAACTTCACAAGGGTTTCTCGTTTTTTCCTTCCCTGTTAGATGGGACAGGATGACTAGAGTGGGCAGGAGTTGGATATTTCCTTCCCCCAGGTCAGTTAGGCTCTGGTTAACTAGTTTCTCCTACGGGAAGGCCTTGTTAAGAAAAGTAGTGCTAGGTCATTTTTCAAAATGGTTTCTTTTCTCCTCTGCCAGCCAGAAGCAGAAGGGTTTATTTCTCTGATATTTAATGTGGGGACCTGGCCAAGCTACTGGAGGTAAATCTCACAATATTGTAGGAGTTGGCCTGTGACTGGGTCCATCTGGAGTTTTTAACTCTCAGACTTGTCTGAGCCTCCAGCAGTTCATCAGTTAGAGTTCAGGTTTTCTTACTTTAGAGTTGGTTTCTCACAGTAGTTTCCACTCAGGAGTCTCTGCTCTGTTAAGCCATGCCTTCAAGTAGGGAGTCTGTGGTCTCTGCTCTGGGAAGCTACAGCTCCCTCTTTTTTCCTGTCTGTCTCTCCAGCCCTGGGGCAGTAGTTTACCTTGTATCTTCCCCTCTTATAGGTCCAATAAGAGTTGTTGACTTTTCAGACTGTTGACCTTTTACTTGTTCGAGTGGAGTAGCAACTTTCAAGCTCCTTAAATGCAGAACCAGAAACTGGAAGTTTCTCCTCTGCCTGCTTTTCACTTAGTTTTTTTTGTTGCTGAGTTGTAAGAGTTCGTTATATATGCTAGATACAAGTCCCTTATCAGATATATGATGTGCGTATATTTTCTCTCATTCTGTGAGTTTTTTCACTTTTTTATTGGTATGATTTGCAGCACAGACGTCTTTAATTTTGATGTAGTCTTTTTCCTTTGTCACTTGTGCTTTGACGTCATGTGTAAGAAGCTCAGCAGTGGCTGGGCACAGTGGCTCATGCCTGTAATCCCAGCACTTTGGGAGGCCAAGGCGGGCAGATCACCTGAGGTCAGGAGTTCAAGACTAGCCTGGCCAACATCACAAAACTATCTCTCTACGAAAAATACAAAAATTAGCCGGTTGTGGTGGCAGGCACCTGTAATCCCAGCTACTCGGGAGGCTGAGGTAGGAGAATCACTTGAATCTGGGAGGTGGAGGTTGCAGTGAGCCGAGATCATGCCACTGCACTCCAGCCTGGGTGACAGAGCGAGACTCCATCTAAAAAAAAAAAAAAAAAAAGCTCAGCAGCATGAAGTTTACTTCTGTGTTTTATTCTAACAGTTGTGTAGTTTTAGCTCTTACTACATTTAGGTCTGTGATCCATTTTGAATAAATTTTGTATATGGTATGAGGTAGGGGTCCAGTTTCATTCTTTTGCCTATTTGTTGAAAATACCATTATTTTCTCACAGAATTGTCTTGGCACCATAAATGATTTTTGATGTGTAGGTCTTAGATCCTAGTTTTGAAACCATTACTGAACATCCAGGTAGCTCCAACTATGGTGATTTACCAGATGTCATATCCTAGAAAATCCTTGTGGAGTTCACATGTCATTTGCAAGCTTTAGTTATTTCCATAATGAGGCATACTCAGGGTCTGCCTAACCAAATTGTCATTTGCCAGCAGAGAACTTAAAGTACCAAAGAAGGGCCTAATTTTTTTCCCTGATGTCAAATTAAAGCTCCAAAGTGCCTCATCTTTTTATGATTGTAAATTATCGTCTATCTAGATGAATTTTAATTAACGTTTTCTACCTTTGCCACTTATCAGATTAATGAATTCTGTGTGTTTAATACCTGTCCACATTTGTCCCTATCAAGTTTCAAAGTATGCTTTTTAGAAATTAGAACAGTTCTTTGAATTCTGTGTGCTAGTGCAAAGAGCAAGCATAAAGTTGTGCATATGGATTAATAAGCAAATCAGTTTCTTTATAGGTAGGGAGGGAAGTTTAATTTGGATGTAGGGAAACGGCAATAGGATAAGAGCAGGACAACAGAGCATCGTTTATGATTGGGGAAATAATGGAGGGAAGTTGTCCTGTTGGTTGAGAGATGGGTTCTGCAGCCCCTTCTGTGGGCTGGGTAGGCTCCATGGGCAAGTCTCTTACACATTGTTGTCCTGGATTATCTCCTCTGAGTCCGTTCTACAAAGGAGACTCTTTAAAACCATGTTTTCTACCTATGGTAACAGAGCTGATGAGAGTTTAATCGATGCTTCTTTTAAGGGTTTGAGATTTTTTAATTGGTTTTTGGTGCATTGGGTAATTAACTTCTCAGTGATCAGTTTTCTGCATACAGTCATCCTTCAACCCACAGAGGCCCTACCTTAGTAGGCCTCTGCTCTCTTCCCATGTCCAGCCATCCATGGTATCCCACACCTCTTCATTCATTTTCTTCTTAATTAACTAAGGACATAGAGAGGAGCACTGCCCCAGGTGTAGTCCTGAGATGCTATCTCATGTTCCTAAATGCAAGAAGGCTGTTGTGTGCCTTAAACAAATTGCATGTGTTAAGCTGCTTTGAGTTATAGCGCTGTCCATGAGTTATAGTGCTGTGGCCATGAGTTTAATGTTAATGAATCAGCTATATGTTAAATAAGGTGCCTTTAAACGGAAACGTGCATTAAACAATGTTATGCATTGATCAGTTGAAGATGTTTTAGGGGCTCACAGGAACCTAACCCTGTATATCCCCTGTGGACAATGCTTTAGTATTCACTAATTCAGTATTCACAACAGCATAACTATCATGGATAACAAGAATTAAATGTATTTGTCATGTAATGGGCACTAACACTGGTTGCCAGTGACTTTATCAGATTAATTTTGTGCCATGTATGATAATGTTTTAAATTTTAAGTTTTATGTATTTCTTATATGTGTATATATATAATGTATAGCCATATATCTAATAATTTATATATTTGTGAGTTCTTTATAAATTGTTTTAGGGTAAAAAAGGGCATTTGGAAGACTTTATGTTTGGCTTGTACAATCTGAAACAGTAAAATTTTTAAAATATACATACGTTCCTTGCCAAAATCAACCATATTTTTTACTTTAATAGCCTTCATTTAGCGTCACCTGATTACTAATTTTAAAATGTATTTGGTTTTAAGAAAATTATAGTTCCAAAGATAGAAATTTATTTGACCAAAAACTAAGTAAGCCATATATGCACACTCTGGTCACTGTAATATATACATTTTATGTCACTCTCACTTTGAACCCTCCAGTGTGTCTTTGCCTTAAAGAATTTTGACTTATCTTTGATTTATATTTATGGCAACTCTCCTGGCTTCCAGAGCCTAACAGACTTATTTGTATAGCTTTTAAAGCTAATTGATTGGCTTTTGATACTTTTGCTGGAGGAATATCTTATTAAAATCAAATGGATGAATTAGCTAATTGCATTTAACATTTGAAGGGATAAGTGAAAAGAGGAGGAAAAGACTCAAGTTGATTCAAAAGCAGAATGAGAAGAAAAAATAATTGGCATATTCTCCACATCTTTCCTCTGATCAACCACATAGGAGACAAAACAAATTAGAGACTTGTCTTTGAATAGGAAGCAGATGTGCGGAGCATATTCTTACTTCAGATTTTGTTAACTGTTTTATCTTTAGATACTGATTTTTGTCTAGAGGAGAGTGTTGGAGCAACTAAAATGGAACTCATAACTTCAGCTCTTGATGGAAGTTTCCTTGATGCCTGGCACTTTATGCTGTATTAATGCCAGGAAACAAATTTTATGTCCTCCTATCTTTAGGCAAGCTGTTATTCCTCTAATACATAGTCACTTTTAACTTAGATTTTTGAGAAACAAGGAAAAAAGATTTATTCTTTGAGACCAGTTGTTGGCTAAGGCAGGCTTTTGAGCATCCCAGTTACTTGTCATTCAGCAGCTGTGTGGGAAAGTGTAAGCTACATTGTTGAACAAATTTCATAAAGGAAAAAATTTATGTCTTGATTTATTTGGTACAAATGTCTCTTTACTCAAAAAATCTTTACAAATGGTTATTGGGCATTCAGACATTTGTTTAGCACTCTGTAGTCTTATAAAGTGATTTCAATCAGGTGCCTTTCACAGAAACCCTGAAGGTCAGGGGAAATCATAATTTCCTTGATGAGAAGGCTGAGGCGTAGAGAAGCTCCTTGTTCGGAGGCGTTGCCTCTGATTTCCTGGTCAGATTCATAAGTTTCTTGCTTTTTTGTTTTTGTTCTTTTTTATTTTTTTAATATCCTTGCCTTACTGCTGTGGAGAATGATTTCTCTTTTGCAACAGCTTATGTTTTTCTCCTGTGTACAGGGATATTCCAATGCCTTTAGTCAGCTCAGGAGTAGAGCATGGTAACCTGAGAGAGCTGGCACTTGCAAGAATGAAAGACCTTGGAATACAGGTAAGAGCAAATATGGTGGTCAGGCCACAGCTGTTGAGAAAAAGAGGAATCTGAAACGCAGACGACTTTGCTGCTATCACCCCTAAAACCAGACATGTGGGTCAGGTCAGAAAGTCCCCAGATGTTGAAGGCATAGTCACTGGACCATGTCGGAGCTGAAGCCAGTGGTGCAGAGGCTGCCTCCTGTTCCTTCATTCCCTTCTGCTCTCTTCTGCCTGCTCAGATTGCCAACTGCGTGCTCCATTCCAGTTTTTAAAAACAGTTTTTCTTTTGAAGTATTAGGAATTCAGTTATAGACTGAAGAAAAAGATGTGATTCCTGAGAAGAAAGTATAATCATTTGAAAAGACAAGGATTATGGGCATGAAATAATTGCCAAAACTGCTATTGCCCCACATATACCAGTCTCCCATCCCTCTGGCCATTGAAATCCCTTCTTTGGTCACAGGTATTTACTAAGCATCCCCTCTGTGCTGGCCCAGGATGTAAAAAGAGCCCAAGAACCTGCAACTTAACAGTCTCTGTGGGAAATTCTTAAGTCACAGGAAGGTTTGAAACTCCAGTACTCAGGAACTTCTTAGAGCTGCTAAAGCAATAAACCAGGAGTGGTGTTGAGACCAAGGGCCAACTCCTGGGCTCTGCCTTCAGAGATTCTGGATCAGTAGGTTGGGATGGGACCAATCTGTTATCCAGCACTAGGTACATGGTTCTCATGCACAGTTCAGATGTGGGCCACACTTTGAAAGACATTATTCCAAGGATTGCCTATGGTGTTTGTGGACTTACCTAAGACATTTTATTCTCTCACTCAAATTATTATGGAGAAAATTTTTCAGATTGTTCAAGGGAGAGTTTGTGAACATTATTGGCATATTCTACCAAAAAAAAAAAGTGAAGAATTTTATGTTCCAGAAAAATAGCAAATGCATTTATAGTAATTAATGGCACCAAACAAAATTGTGTGCCTGCTTTGCCTCCCAGACTCCAGCTGTTCATGTTCTCCATCTCTTCTCGCCTCCAAGAAGGCCACTGACCTTCAAGAAGGTCAAGATGACTGACCTGGCCTGGTTATCCCAACAATCTCGTTGTCCATCCATCTTCTTTAACCCTCACCCCTCATAAGCCTTGTTAGCCTCTGTTAAAGTAAGCTAGGATTGAGTCCAAAGGCTGGAATTCAGTCATAGCCAAAATATATCTAGTTCCTAGAGGCAACATCTTGAGCAGAAAATAAGCACACACCAAACTCTGCCTTTAAAAAAGCATACCAAAAAAAAATAAAGAAACAGCATGCAGGTGTTCATTAAGAACATGGAACAGTAATACATTCCCATGCTAGCTACTATATAGAACTACTGTAGTGAAAGGACAGCAGCTACATTCAGTAGATTAATAATTATAGAGATCGATCATCTTCGTCTGCTATACAGTTTTTGTTTACTGGAATTCGTGGACTCCACATCAGCAAAGTATTATCTTGAGCTAGTTCCTGGGTTGTGGAAGTAGCTTTAATTTTCTACAACTGAATAATGAGCTCTTATTTTTCTCTTGGAATTATATACATGTATAGCAGTCCTTCATAAATATACTATTAGTAGAAAAGCTTACGTGACATCATCAAATTTCCCACAGTGATCTTTTCTCACTGGAAGAAAATGTTTATGGTTTGTTCTGTAAGGGGGAAATACACCATAGGATATATAATTGAATAATTACAAGGATTTATAATAATGAAAAGGACTGTGTAATTGTAAATGTCTGGTAGCGTAGCATGCACTGTGGGTCGTAGAATAGAAGTGAGAGCCACATCACAGATGCTTGGCCATGCAGACCAGGCATTGCATTGGCATTGTCTGTAGGCAGCTCCATGCCTCCTCAGATATTCAAAGAGCCATTTGTGATTGTGCTTCAGAGTATGTAATACACGACTCTAGGTTCCTTCTCCCTCCCTCCCTTCCTTCCTTCCTTCATTCCTTCCTTCCCTCCGTCTCTCCCTCCCTCCTTCCCTTTCTTCTTCTTTCCCTGCCTTTCTTCCACAGCGCCCTTCTTACAAAAAAAAAAAAAAAAAAAAAAGCCATCTTCAACATGTACTTTTTGGATATTCCTAAAATGATACAAATACGGTGATGCTAAAAATGTTAACTGCCATAAAATGGAGAAGGTTTTAAACATTTAGGAATTTACTTTTTACTCTTTATATACATACTTCTGGATTGTACTTTCAGATAGTTATATCCCCCAGGCAAACCTGTTTCTTACTCTTATGACTTACATTCTTTACTGCTAAGATTATATTGTATACTGATCTTTTTTGAATTCTAAATTTATTTTAAAAGCAATACTGTACTACTTCATACATTCCTACTCTGGTTTCCCCTATCCTCAGATTGATTAAAGGTGGTTTTATTTTGAAATTCAGCTCTTTTATCTCATTATAAGTTATGTACAAACTTAATTTCGAGCCCAGGGTTTGGTGGAGAGGTTTAAATAAAAATAAAGATTGAATGAGTTACCAGTTTTATATTTGTGCCCTCCCCCTGCCCCGCCACTTTTCTTGACAGTGTCGAGATGTGAGAACCAGAGAAGTTGGAATCCAAGAAATTCATCACAAAGTACGGCCATACCAGGTTAGTCTCTTCATGTCGCAGAGGGCCTAGGTACTGTCCTTAGATCTTTGCCAACCCTGCGCCCACATGTTCTTAACCAAGGACAGAGCCCCAGAAGTGAATAACTAAGAGCAGAGACTAATCAAGGATTAGATACCGGTGTCAAACCATGAAAGCCAAATAGGAGAATTCTAGAAGAGCCAGGTTAGGAAAACGAAGTCTGAACCTCATTCTAGATTAGCACTGTTCAATGGAACTTTCTGCAGTGTTGGAAATATTCTATGATCTGGGCTATCCAATATCCCATATGGTGGTGACTGTTGAGCCCTTGAAATGTGGCTTGTACAAATGAGGAACTAAATTTTTAATTTTATTTAATTTTGATTAATTCAATTGTAAATAGTCCCCTGTGACTACAAGTTACATTTGGGAAGAATGTAGTATGATCTGCTTCTCTCTTTGTGTGTAACTATTCAGCTGTTGCCCAATGGTGATAAGCAAATGAGTAGATCAGCCCTTATCCACAGGCTCCACAAAAATTAAGCATAATGCCTTAAGGCATTCATGGTATGTAATGAATTAACTTCTCTCTTATACTTGTATAATGTCTAACTGTATGCCAACTTTTCTGTAGGATTTGATTCTCTTGTGGAGCCCCATTTGCGAAAGGCTGGAATAGATGATCTCTGCATTGATGTTTCTGTTCTCAGCATGAATTAGTTAATTGACATTTTTCACATGTAGGACCTTTTGAGAGAAAAAGCAGACCCAACACAATTTGCCAAATTCTTGTGCAGTTAGTTATTTAGCAAACATTGTTGAGAAGGAATATGTGTTAGTCTGAATTGTTCACCTTGCTCTGGGTACAATCTGCTCATCTACCGAGTGTTTCTGCATGTGGCCATGTCCATGTGTATACTTTTCTCTGTGCATGCATATTGTTACATATGGCTTCTATTTAGGAAAAGTACAAGAGCCATTTGTACAATGAGCTGAAGAGCCAAAAGCCTGTGCAGACTGCTACCACAAAGCTTCCCCCCAAAAGCTACCCTCCGTGATTGAATTTTCTTTAACATTTTTATCCCATAAATTATGCATAATATTTTAAGTGCCCTGTGGGAGGCCATACTTCCTTGAAATTTCATCACGGTGCCAGTGACCAGCATCACATTTTTCTTCCCCAAAGGTAGGTTTCAGTGGAGGCGATAAGATTAGAAGGTGAAACCCAAACCATTGAGCACCTGACAGTTTTGAGACAAAGGGGTGCTCCTGAGAGCTACGCATGTGACGGATTTTGAAATTTTACATTAGAGACTCTTCATGGGGAGTCAAATGCGTGGAAGCCTTTACTGAGCTGGATCTCTGTAAGAGTCTCAAGGTTAATGAAGTTCAAGTATTTGCGAAATTATACAGTTGTTTTCCTTTTATAATAGTCCATGAACAAGGTATGAACTTTAATCTTGGTGCTATTTGAGAGTAGACAAGTAAAAAGAAATGTAATTAGTGATTATTCATTCCTTATCCCTAACTAGATATTAACCTAAATAAATACATACAATTACAAAAATGAATTTGGTTCTTTAATTTTGAATAATATTTTTTGTGGCTTTTTACTAAACAGGTTGAACTGGTAAGGAGAGATTATGTTGCAAATGGTGGCTGGGAAACATTCTTGTCATACGAAGACCCAGATCAAGACATTTTGATTGGCCTCCTACGATTACGCAAGTGTTCAGAAGAAACTTTCCGTTTCGAATTGGGTGGAGGTGTCTCCATAGTACGAGAGCTGCATGTGTATGGAAGTGTGGTCCCTGTGAGCAGCCGGGATCCTACCAAATTTCAGCATCAGGTATCCTGTATTCCATTTCTATTTGGCTTGTAAGAAACTGCCTAAGTAGGAAAAGAGAAAAGGAATGGGGTGAAGAGAGGAGGAAGAGCCAGAGGAGGAGGAGAGGGGAAAGAAAAGCATAGAAACAGACGAGCCAGTGTTTTAGTTGTTCAGAGATGTTTTCTCCCCAGATTGTATCCTTTTGGGAGGAAAGGACAAACTGAGATTCAGTCAGTTGGAACATAACAAATTGAACCACATGGAATTGGTATTTTTTTGAGATAGAGTCTCACTTTGTCAGCCATGCTGGAGTGCAGTGGCATGATCTTGGCTCACTGCAACCTCCGCCTCCCTGGTTCAAGTGATTCTCCTGCCTCAGCCTCCCTAGTAGCTGCGATTACAGGTGTGCACCACCCTACCTGACTAATTTTTATATTTTTAGTAGAGACGGGGTTTCACCATGTTGGCCAGGCTGGTCTTGAACTCCTGACCTCAGGGGATCCACCCACTTTGACCTCCCAAAGTGCTGAGATTACAGGCATGAGCTACTGTGCCCGGCCTGCAGTTAGTATTTTTGAAAGGAAGAAATTGTCTAATACTGGCAGTCTCATATGGGTCAACTTATTGTGGAATCAGGTTAGATGGTGATGGGAAAGCACTTATGAAACACTTCCTAAGGTTAAGCCATATTATACATAGGGGAACCCTATTCTAACCCCAGACAACCTACCTTAATAACTCAGTTCTTAAAATTTCCAGAAAATGTGTTAAAATCTAATGGTGGATATGATATAAGCTCCAAAATTGATGATTTAAGAATTTTGCCTGGTTTCTCAACTCTTAGAAAGTAGAGAGGTGGCCGGGAGTGGTGGCTCACACCTGTAATTCCAGTACTTTGGGAGGCTGAGGCAGGTGGATCACCTGAGGTCAAGTTCAAGACCAGTCTGGCCAACATGGTGAAACCCCGTCTCTACTAAAAATACAAAAATTAGCTGGGCATGGTGGCACGTGCCTGTAGTCGCAGCTACTCGGGAGGCTGAGGCAGGAGAATCGCTTGAACCTGGGAGGCGGAGGTTGCAGTAAGCCAAGATTGAGTCAGAGTGATCTTGCCCAGTGCAGTGAGCCACTGCACTCCAGGCTGGACAAGCGGGAGATTCCATCTTAAAAAAAAAAAAAAGTAGAAAGGTGACTAAGAAATTAAAGACATATTGCCCCAGACTTCCATCATTTAGAGATTGCCTAGAACTTACCTAAAAAGAGACAGAATTTGAGAGGGAATTACTGTCTTCCTGTGAATAGATTACATCATTCACAAAATGCCTTTTGGTAGCTCTTGTTCAAAAGTTACGCCTTTTTCAATTGTCTACTACAGTATACCTTTGGTATGAGTGAATGGTTTTATTCCTTACTCCCATAAATGGGCTTTTTCACTCTTATTTTAACAGATTTTAGCAACTACTAAAGTATATAGCCTTCTTGTTTCATGGACCCCTCTTAATGAACTGCCTTCCTTTTTAATTCCCACTCCTCTTTGTTGCTCTGTGCAGGGATTTGGCATGCTGCTGATGGAGGAAGCAGAAAGAATAGCTAGAGAAGAACATGGATCTGGGAAAATCGCTGTGATATCAGGTAACTGGGGGAGGGTGAAGTTCATGATTCCTTCCCATTTTGAACTTGGCACCACAGTGAAAACTATGTTGGTACCCTCTTGCCCCTGTTGATGGTTATTACGTTCAAAATTGAGCTGAGCTGACTGGCGAAGGACTTGTGCTCAAACAAAATTTACAAAAGCAGTTTAGTGGAATAGAGCTTTCCGAGCACTCTGAGAGTCAGGACCTGTGACCCATAACCCCTCTTCTGCACTCTGTCACACTGGTCAGCATGGTTGCCTCCTCCCTGTGCTGTGCCTAGTTACTCTATCTAAGGAAATGGAATTTGAGTGTTTTTCACTATTGTGGAGATTATCACTATTGTTCAGAAATTAAAATAGAACCTCAGTTGCCAGTACAAGCTGTTTAAAGGCCAAATTCTTGCTCTTTCAATTTTCTTCTCAGTAACTTCGATCCTGGGGAACAGCTTTCCCCTGTTTGGGAGTAAAAAAATTTTCCCCAGCCCTCTTAGGGTCCCTGGCTGGGTCTGAAAATTCAACTGACAAAGGCAGATTAACAGGGGAAAAGCATACACATTTATTGCATATAAATTTTATGGAACAGGAAAGCCTTCATAAGGAAATAAAGACCCTAAGAAATGGCTGAACCTGAGTGTTTTTATACGAGTGCAAAGTCATGAAAAAATTTGACAGGACACAGGAGTAAGAGCTAAGGGTGAGAAATGGGGATGTTTAGCAAGGCCTGTACATTTAGATTCCTCAAGGTACCCCCTCTGCCTTCAGCGGTGAAGATGTTTGTTTGCTCCAGGTGGTGTGAGGGCACCTCCCTCATAAGCATCTCATGACCTGTGTCAGGAGAAGAAAGGGGAAAGCCAGAGGGTCCTTCCTGCATATGCCATTTTCTGATTCCTTCACCTTAAGATACTCAGTATGCCAAGGCACCGTCTTTTGGGGTAGTGTGTTCTGAACCCCATCAGGAGCTTCCCCATTTCTTATCTAGGACAGCAGGTCACTGGGGAAGTGGGCATGAAAAGGAAAACCCAGTACAGCGTGTGTGAGTGGAGCAAGAAATGACGTAGACCCCTTTCACGTCTGCTGTTCCGTAGTGAACCCTTACAGAAATCACTGTTCCCAGTAGAAGCTAACAGGGTAAGAGCCATGATCAAAATGTAGGTTATTTTTCACCCAGCATGTTTGTTTTCCCACTCGAATACTACAACGTTCCTAAAGCTCAAATACGCCTTCTGAGAACATCATCTCTTCTGAAAATGAAAGTTGAAATGAGGTTTTTTTTAAAAAATAATAACAAGTCATTGCCAATCAGTAAATCAATACCCATGCTCGGGTTTTAATGATTTTAATTATGAAAATGTAGTAACTCAGGCTCACTTATAATCATTTAGTGTGGTTGAGGTTTTTGGCATTATCCAGACAGATTCCTAAAAGCTTTTTTTTTTTTTAACATGTCCAGCTTTATTTATTTATTTATTTATTTTCTGTTATCTTTCACAGAAAGAAGAGGTAACTAAACCAGGCTCACTTGATTGGTACTGTTACCTGTAATAAAAAAAGGTTTACTTCTCAACTGTTTAACCTGTGGTTGATCAGATGTAGCAGGCAAGGGCCAGACTGACTTGGAACCCCTCTGCACATGCATCTGTGTAGAGTTGATAACACCTGAAATTTCCATGGCCCCTTTTGTCAGAGCACTGTCAGTGTTCTAGTAAAGTGCTTGTGAAACTTCAGTGTGCTTACAAATCACCTGGAGATCTTGCTAAAATGCAGACTCTGACTCAGTGGGCCTGGGTGGGGCCTGTGCTCCCAGGTGATACCTACGCCGTCTTCAGACCACACTTTATACACAAGCAAGGCTTTAGTATTCTCTTTCAAGTGTATTCTCTTTTCAGTCACTGAGATAATCATAACGCTCTGCGATTCTGGCAGTGCTGCACTCCTGGAGTCTGATAATAGTCATGCAACTTTCTGTTGTCTGTGGGAACCTAATCAACGTTAAAACTGAAGAGCAGGCATATTCTATCACTGCTCTGCATTATTTCATCTGCCTTCATGACATCTGTGTCTTTTTACAATGTTGCATGCAGAGAGGACCCCTGACTTGCCTGAGGTCATATCCAATTGTTCATAAGAGCCTCAGTTTCTGCTTTTTATGAGCAGGGTGATTTCCATTTTCTAAGTGGAAATCGGCATCTGTCCTCTTTCTGGCATATCTATCTCCCTAGCTTTTTATCATAGTCTAAATAATAGCTCAATTTCAGATCATCTGCATGTAGAGTTTCTCAAATAACAAGAAGAGACTTGCTCAAATTATCAGGGAAGAACCTTTCTCTTGTTGGCTGGTATGATCGATCTACTTCATTTCTATACAAGGGGTTTCTTTTGGCCAGTGGGTTTCTGTAGGAACAGTTCTGGAATGCCTTCTTGGGACTCTAGTGAGTTCAGGAGGAAGGATGCCATAAGCATTACTTCCTGTCACCCTGCCTGGAAGCCCCACCATTGCTCTCTATAGGGAAAACTATGTAAGCCTGGACTTTCTGTTTGACTTAAGCACTGGTCACCCTTCAAATGAAAGAACTAAGAACACTTGCTGTCTGGATGATGCATTTTTATTTCTCCAATTGAGTAATCTATTACTGTTCTGTGTAAGTTTCTGAATCAGATGCTGGAGAAGTTAGTCCATTATTCAGAACTTCAAGGAGGGCAGATGTGAAGAGCTTGTTATTATATCATGCTTTTAATGTTGTGTTTTTCCGGTTTTTGCATTTTGACTTTGGTTTCTCTGATATGAGTACAGTGTTGTGTGTACATGTGTTTTAGTTTTTTGTAAATAGTCAGTTATTCTCCATAAATTAATCCTTAGAATGAAAATCTCTTTATGATAGTGGTGTCTGTGGGCTGCATTTTGTCAATGTTACCTCATTGGATTAGCTGAGAAGAGGCACTGATTTGGGTGGGGGGATGGGGGTGGGGAGGACAGGTGGCCAGGATTCCATTCCTGCTTTGCCAGTAGCTCTTCTTGTGATCTAGGATAATTTTACTTGCTCTCCATGGGCCTTTATTTCCTTATTTTAAAAAAATGGATGTGGTTATCTTTTACAGTTCTGACTCTAGAATTCTACCCCTTAGTATCTTCTTTAGTTCTCAACATGACCAATTATGTTTTCCTGATTAAATTGTAGGTAGGACCTTTTCTGTGCCATATTAAGAGACTCTAATTTCATCAGTAATAGATATCAGTCTCATTGTAAGTTGGGTGTTTGCTGATAAAGATGTTGATAGTTTCCCATAGGTAATTAATCCTAGGCTTTGTGAATGCCTATTAACTTAGGTCACAACTGGCAATACTGTTTGACCTAAGTGTTTACTTTTTTCCCAATCTTGTCCTCAGTTTGTAAATCCATCCTTGTTCCAGGTATGTAGGCTTTTGTATAAGTTGTACACAGTGGTGGCCTAGATGTTCTGTCCTGGCATAAATAGTAAGCTTGAGTAAGGGAAAGACAGAATCATTTATCATTTTGGTTATTCTTGTGTAAGAGTAACGCATTTAGGTAGAATTTTTTTTAATTGCATTTTGATTCATTATGACTTCCCTTCATCTTGCCAGCAGATTTTCTCTGTAACTTGGGTTTATAATCTTGGATTCAGCCTCTAAACAATATTATGAGCTACACAGTAGATCTGATTTGAGTCACTATAGAAAGACTCTGGGTATTCTTTTTTCTGTATTTAAAAACAAATTGGTTTTTTATCTGTGCTACTTCAGTAGACTTTGTTTATAGGTATACACTGTGTATTTTATAGCAGATTATCTTTTTAAAAAGATGACTACCTTTATGGCTACATGAGAAAATGGAAAACTTTCTCGTGTATCAAAATCAAACAAAGCAATTTCTTGAAAGAGAGGCCTTTAGGTTTATTCTGTTTTTTTCTTAGTGAACTGTGTTTTAAAGTGAACCATCAACTCTAAATGTGAAAATTAAAGTAAAAATGAAATGTTCAGTTTCATCAGCATCAAAATCACCGTGTGTTGAGGGGTCACGTATGAAATGAAGAGACATATGAAAAAAGAAGACGTGTGAAATGTCACCCTGCCCTGTGTGAATGTTCGTGTTGGGCTGTAGGAAACTCACCCACCTTCCCCTCATTGATTGTCTTTGACTGCAGAGGAAGATAAGTTTTCTCCTTACTTAGACTGCAGATTAGTTCGTAACTAAGAATAATTACTTCACAGTAAGAAAATATTCTTTTTTTACATATTAAAATGGAGAAATCAGTGTTATGAGAACCACCAGTTTATAAAATAATGTGTAGGCAAAAAATAACAGCTAATTGCTGCCAAATATCTAAGCAATTAATTAGTCCCTATTAATTCCAAGTGATATCATTTGCCAGCTTAACCCCTATATCTTCTGTCAACACACATCTGTTCAAGGTTAACAAATTATATTTACTCAGAAACCATGATGTTTATCTACTTGGATGATCAGTATTCTTTCCTTTAAAAATGTTAACATGAGCAGTTTTTGTGTCTCCTCTCTTACGATGTAAAGTACAAGGAATTATACTAGAGAAGCTAACCACAACATCTGAAATGCCATCACTAATAATCACCATGGAAACAGAGATCTCTGATGTCACACTGCCTGTACCATTTCCAAAAGGGCAAATATAACTGTGATAGTCACTATTTAAAAAGCCATTTAACACCCCCAACAGAATGAGTTTTTTTCTTCTGGCAATTTTGGCTAGGTATCAGATCCAATCGTGTGACTCTTTCAGTTTGCCAAGCTAATTGCTATGCAGCAAGATGACCAACTATTCCCCAAGCTCCTCTGACTACCTTCATCATAAGCACTATTCTATTTGTGTCCTTTCAAGTAGAAAATTAATATGGCCATTGGCCAAGAATCGTACAAGGCCAATGGATCGCACAGTGATGGTGAGAAATGAGGAAAATGTCTGAATGGTCGATGACAGAAATCACTGAAGTCAGAGACTGATAGCCATTTTGTTTAAATCTATTAAAAAGCCAGAGAAGGGGAGAGGAGAGAAGAATTTAAATATAGAGTGATTAAACGAGTCACTATGGAGATGAAATCATCCTTAATCATGAAGGTCTTAGTTATATCATCCTAAAACTACATCACAGTGCCTCCTGGTCAGAAAATAAATGTACTTGTGCCTTATACAATCCAATATGGCTTTCTAGGGCTGCAGTTAATGGTCTTGTTTGCCAGAGCCACTGATTAATAAAATCATATGTGGGCAGAAAATAGCAGTTGTTTTGTTGAAACATTTAAACTATAAATGGTTGAGATCTACTTATTAGATCTTCACCTGTCTCCCAGGCTACTACACATCTCCCTCAGTTTCAGGTGAAAGTAGTTTTATTCCTTGCATTATAATCTGGTTGACAAGAAGGGTACATTTGTAACTAGGTTTGTCTGAAAATGGACTCATAATCCTTACTAAAATGCCCGGAAAAGCATTTCTTCATTGTAGTGTATCTATTTGCTAATGGACGCAGGAAGCCGGCCAAATGCAGACCAGTTTGTGGCACCTGCACGAGTTAGTCTAGGGCTTCTCAGAAAGGAAGGGAAAGAGTGTTTGCCCTTTTGTACTCTGTGCTTTAGTCCTTTACATCATTTATCTTTGTGACAAATTATCCCCTAAATGTCCCCTAATTAAATGTACATTTTCTGGGTTTTGTATATTCCTCCGTTCCATTTCGGTATTCTAACAATGATCATATGTTTCTTTTTTGGTGTACGTTCCAGTAGTATTTTTAAAATCATTATTAATATCTTTTTAAAGACAATAGATACAATATAAAGTATTTCTTTACTATAATAACTCAATTTCAGCATCATTATTAATCAGACTGGAATTGATGACATGGAATGCTATTTTGCTAGATAATGAATTAGCTAGATGTTTGCTAGTTGGTGTCTTGCAGCCACACTGTGGCAGCATTGTTGCGTAGCTCCGCCCAGGAATCTGTATTCCATGACTTGACATTTACTCATTTGAAGGTGAGTCAGGTACCAGTTTGTAGTACACCACACATCAAGTGCATCAGACCATCTCTCACTTGGCATCACAGACTATGTTAATTAGTACACATGTTTTGAATATTATTGACTAGGCCACTAATGAGTTTCTACTGTTCGGATCTTGGAGGCAACTGAATTTTTGTGACGTTTCCCAGGCAGAAGCTAGTGATACTGATTTGGAGTGGCTGATTGGCATTTGAAGAACAGCATTTGGCAAATGCCGTTGCTAATCCCAGGTTCATGCAGTCCATCCTCTTACGTTTCAGAGTGTGCACATTGAGATCTTGTAGTCCAGCCTTGCCAGTGTAGACACACAACACATTTGTAGACTTTCTCCCCATTCTTGTTCCTCTTAGTTTATGGATATAGGGAATGATGGTCTTATGCTTTTGCTTAGGAGGAATAGGGTTATATCATGTGATTCCTAATAACATTCCTGAAAGGTCTGGGAGCTTTGAGATGAATGACTACCTTTATTTAAAATTAGACACTTCACAGGCTTTTTTCTGAGGAAGCAAGCCCTCTCCAAAAGCGGCCTACCCTACACTACTCACTACCAGCTGTCTCTCAGAAAGTCTGTTTTAATATTTTGTTGCAATGTTGATTTCTTATCAATGTAACTTTAATATGAATAGTACTGTTCTTTTCTCTAAATATTTGACATTGTCTTAATTCATTCAGTTTGATAAAGCTTTTCTATTTTAGATCTGTTAGAGGCAGGGATTTGGCAGGTTCTTCTTTGGGTGAACAGGTATTATTGAATAATGCTGGAAAGTATTGGTGCTGCCTTCCTTAGCAGTAACCAAGATACTAGTTTTGTGGAGCCTTTTAGTTTAGAGATTTCTGATTCCAACAGAACACATGCAAGGAATTTCTTATTCTTTAGTTGGCCTGGCTTAAGCTGTTGTCTCTGACCAACAACTCACATTTCTAAGACAGTGCCTGTTAGACTTCGAATGGTAGTTTGTGGCCATGGGATCATTTCCTTATGCACCCCATCCTCTAGTCCCTAAGCAGACCACTGTCCACTTGTCCACTATTCATGAATAAATTGCTGGGGTTCAGTAAAGCAGTCCACATGCCCCAGATCTCTACATGTATGATCTGTTGCCTCACTGCAAATCCTAATAATTAGTGTTTGTTCTGATTATTATTATATAACATACCACCCCAAATTTTAGTGGCTTCAAACAACAGCCATTTTATTTGCTTAATGATTCTGTGGGTCAGAAATTCAGCAGGGCATAGAGGGGATCTCTGTTCTGTGATGTCAGGGGCCTCAGCTGGGGTGGCTTAAATGGCAGTCAGTTGGCTGGGATGGTGTGTCTGAAGTTTCCGTTCTGACTGAGGCTGTCCACATGAGCAGCTTGGTTCTTGTCCACGTGTCTGCTCCATGTGGCTTGGGCTTCTTAATAGCACAATAGCTTGGGTTCTAAGAGGAAGGAGCAAAGGCCTGGTCTTAGAAGTCCTAGAATGTCTATATTAGTTATCTGTCATTGTGTAATAAATTACCCAAAAACTTAGTGGCTGAAACAACAAGCATTTCTTATCTCATGGTTTCTGTAGATCAGGAATCTGAGAGTGACTGAGCTGGGTGCCTCTGGCTCAACATCTCTCACAAGGCTGCAGTCAAGGTGTCAGCTGGGGCCATAATCATCTCAAGAGTCCATTGCAGCTGAAGGATCCCCTCCCAAGTTCACTGTGCAGTTTTTGGCAGGCATCGGTTCCTCACAAGCTGTTTGTCTTGGGGCTGTGGTTCCTCGCCATGCTTCGTGGGCCCCTTTGTAGGGCTGCTTATCGCATGATGTGACAGCTTGCTCTCTCAGTGGGAGTGATCAGAGAGAGAGCCCATTCAAGATGGCAGCCATGGTATTTTTATGACCTAATCTCAGAAGAGTGTTAATGAGTCCAGCTCACCCTCAGGGGGAAGGGATTACACAAGTCTGTGAATACCCTAGGGGGTGAACTTTGGGAGTCATTTTAGAGACCGCCTACCACAGTGTATCTTCTACCCTGTTCTGTTGGTTGGAATCACTGGGCCAGGCCAGATTTAAGGGGAAAGGAAGTGAATTCTATCTCTGTAAGGGAGAAGGCAGCCATCTTTGGATGCTGTCAACTGTAGTGGTGGAATACATCTCCATTGCTTTGTGATTAGTAGGCATCCAGTACCTCTAATGCCTTCTCCAAAGACAGACCCTTTGGGTAGACCTAAATTCAAGAGTTCTTGTCCCAACCCTAGTATCAGATTTTCATATAGTCAGGCATGGCAACACAATCACACCTCACATTTTCGTAGGCAGAGCTTGGCAGGCCCAACAAAACTCAGCCTGCACCTGACCCTTTGTGTGCCATCTCTCTTCCATGAGGACATGCCTCTCTGTTTCCCCTTGCAACCCTATTTTATACCTGATGCTTTAGGTGCACATGCTGGCCATTTATATTTTTGTTCCAGATGATGGAACATAGAAGCCTGTTTTTGGGCTGAGGATACATGGTTTCCCTCTGGAGCTTTCCTACCCTTAGATATTGATTCTCCCCCTACAAACACATGGAGAAATTTTATGCACTGTAAGAAAACTTTTTTTCATTTGGGGAGTTGATAAATCATATGTAAAGCAGAATTTGCCATTTTAACCATTTTTAAGTGTATAAATCAGTGGCATTATTTACATTTGCAATGTTGTATGACCATCACCATTATTTCTAAAATTTTTAACACCCTAAACAAACTGTGAATCCATTAAGCAGTAACTCCCAGTTCCCCCCACAGTCCTCTAATCTATTTTCTGTCTCTGTGAAATGGAATCATAGAATATCTGTTCTTTTATGTCTGGGTTATTTCACTTACCATGATGTCTTCAGTGCTCATCCGTGCTGTAGCATGTCTCAGAATTTGCTTCCTTGTTATGGCACAGTAATATTCCGTTACATGTATATACCACATTTTGCTTATCATCCATCAGTCCGATAGACATTTTGGTTGTTTCCACCTTTTGGCTATTGTCAATAATATTGCAGGGTGGACAAATACCTGTTTGAGTTCTACTTTCATTTCTTTTGCACATATACCCAGAAGTGTAATTGCTAAGTCAAATTGTAACTCTATGTTTAACTTTTTGAGGAAACACCAAACTATTTTCCACAGTAACTGCCCTGTTTTTCATTTCCACGGTGGCCACAGTGCACAAGGATTTCAGTTTCTCTACATCTTTGCCAACACTTAAGATTTTTCCTTTTTTTTTTTTTTATAGCCAGCCTAGTGGCATTCTGTAGGAGGTTTGACTTATATTTCTGTAATGATTACTGATGTTGAATGTCTTTGTCATTTTTATCTTCTTTAGAGAGATGTCTATTTGGGTCTGTTGCCCATTTTTTAACTGGATTGTTTGTCTTTTTGTTGTTGAGTTGTAGGGGTTCTTCATATTTTCTGAATATTAGACCTTCATAAAATATGTGATTTGCAAATGTTTTCTTCCATTCTGTGGGTTGCCTTTTCACTTTCTTGCTACTTTCCTTTGATGCACAAAAGTTTGTAATTTTAATGAAGTCCAGTTTATCTATCTTACTTTTGTTATTTGTGTCTTTGGTGTTATATTTAAAAAACCATTGCCAAAGTCAAGGACATGAAGATTTTCCTCTATGTTTTCTTCTAAGGGCTTTATATAAAGTTGTAGCTCTCAAATTTAGATCTTTGACCTATTTTGAGTTCATTTTTGTATACGATATAAGGTAAGAGTCTAATTTAATTCTTTTGCATGTGGATATCCAGTTTTTCTAGCACCACTTGTGAGAGAGACTTTTCTTTCTCCATTGAATGCTCTTGACACCCTTATCAGAAATCAGTCGAAAAGAGAAGTGAAAGTTTATTTCTGGGCTCTCAGTTCTATTTTGCTGGCCTATATGTCCATCTTTACATCAGTACTGTACTGTTTGAATCACTGTAGCTTTGTAGTAATTGGGAAGTATGAGTCTCCACCTTTGTGCTTCTTTTTCAAGATTGTTTTTGACAATCCTGGGTTCCTTGAAATTCCATATTATTTTTCACATGGCTGTTTTTATTTCAGCAAAAGTCACCATTGGGATTTTGATAAGGATTGCATTGAATCGTTATATGGCTTTGGATGGTATCATCATCTAACAACGTTAAGTTTTCCAGGCCATGAACACAGGATAGCCTTCCATTTATTTAGTCTTTTTAAATTTCTTTTAGCAATGTTTTGTAGTTTTCAATGTGCCAGTCTTGCACCTCCTTGCTTAAACTTATTCCTAGATATTTTATTCTTTTGATGCTATTGTGAGATTTTTAAATTTTTGTTTTTGAATTGTTCATTATTAGCATATAGAAATAAACTGATTTTTCTTCCATATTGATTTTGTGTTATGCAATTTTGCTAGATTTATTAGCTCCAATAATTTTGTATTTGTGTGGATTCTTTAGCATTGTCTACATATAAGATCATGTCATCTTGAATAGAGATAGTTTTACTTATTCCTATCCAATTTGGGTGCCTTTTATTTCTTATTCTTGCCTAATTTCTCTGACTAGAACCTTTAAGTACTGTGGTGAAAAAGGGCAACCTTATCTGGCTTCTGATCTTAGGGGGAGAGGTTTCTGTTTTTCACCATTGAGCATATTATTATCTGTGAGTTTTTCACATATGACCTTTACAATGTTAAGGAAGTTCCCTTCTATGCTAATTTATTGGGTGTTTTTATCATGAATGGGTTGTGGGTTTTGTCAAAGGCTTTTTCTGCATTTGAGCTGATTGTATGATTTTTTTTCCCCCACTTAATTCTGTTATGGTGTATTACATTGATTTTTGTGTGTTGAACTATCTTGGCATTCCAGGGATAAATCCCACTTGGTTTTGGTATATAATCCTTTTAATATGCTGCTGAATTCAGTTTGCTAGTATTTTGTTGAGGAGTTTGGCATCTGTATTCTTAAGGGGATGATGGTCTAAAGTTTTCTTTGTAGTGTCTTTATCTGGCCTTGCTAACAGAGTAATGCTGGCTTTATAAAATGAATTATAAAGTGTCCTTCCTCTTCAGTTTTTTGGAAGTATTTGAGAAGGGTCAGTATTAATTCTTCAATTGTTTGATAGAATTTACCAGTAAAGCCATCTGATTTTGGGCTTTCTCTTATTGGGACATTTTTTATTACTGATTCAGTTTCTTGTTACAGATTTATGTAGACTTTCTGTTTATGAGTCAGTTTTTATATGTTTCTAGAAATTTGTTTCATCTAGGTTATCCAACATGTTGGCATACAGTTGTTCACAGTATTTTCTTATAGAATTCTTATTTCTGTACAGTGAGTAGTTATGCCCCCTCTTTATTTCTGTTTTTGTGATTTGAGTCTTCTCTTTTTTAACCCAAAGGTAAACATTGCTAGTTGAGCTTTTCGAAGAATGAACTTTTGGTTTTTACTTTTTTTTTTTTTATTCTTTTTTTTCTCTTTTTTTTTTTTTACTGAGATGGAGTCTTGCTTTGTCACCCAGGTTGGAGTGCAGTGGTGCGATCTCAGCTCACTGCAAGCTCCGCCTCCCGGGTTCATGCCATTCTCCTGCCTCAGCCTTTGGAGTAGCTGGAACTACAGGCACCTGCCACCACGCCTGGCTAATTTTTTTTTTTTTTTTTTTTTTGTATTTTTAGTAGAGACAGGGTTTCACCTTGTTAGCCAGGATTGTCTCGATCTGACCTCGTGATCCGCCTGCCTCAGCCTCCCAAAGTGCTGGGATTGCAGGCATGAGCCACCATGCCTGGATCTTTTTTTAAAATTCTCTATCTTCACTCTATTCTTTTCTTCCTTCTGCTAGCATTGGGTTTTGTTTGCTCTTTTTTTTTTTCCCCTCTAGTTCCTTAAGGTGTAGAGTAGGTTACTGATTTCAGATATATCTGCTTTTAAAATCCCAAATGTGATCATATGTATCTGCTTTTTTAATGTGAGCATTTACAGCTATAAGTTTCCCTCTGAGCACTGTTTTTGCTGCATCCTATAAGTTTTGGAATGTTGCATTTTGTCTTTCATTTGCTAAAGGTGTTTTCCAATTTTCCTTGTGATTTCTTCTTTAGCCCATTGGTTGTTTAAGAATGTGTTAATTTCTGCATATTTATGAGTTTTCCAGTTTCCATCTGTTATTCTAGTTTCATTTCTTTGTGATCAGAAAAGGCATTTTGTATAATTTCAGTTCTTTTTAAATTTATTAAGACATGTTTTCTTGACCTGACATATGATCTATCCTGGAAAATGGTCCATGTGCACTTGTGGAAAATGTGCATTCTGCTATTAGTGGTAGCATGTTCTATATATGTCTGTTAGATTTAAGTGGTTTAAAGTGTTGTTCTAGTTCTCTCTTTCCTTATTGATCTTTTATCTTAATTTTTAAATTAATTGTTGAAAGTGGATATTGAAGTATCCAAGTCTTAATGTAGAACTATTTATTTCTCCCTTAAGTCCTGTCAAGTTTTGCTTCATATATTTTAGAGCTCTGTTGTTAGGTGCATATATGTTGGTAATTGTATAAATCTTCCTGATAATTGAACATTTATCACCATATAATGGTCTTCTGTCTCTTGTAACTCGTTTTGACTTAAAATTTGTTTTGTCTGTTAATGTAGTCACTCTATGATTCTTTTGGTTATTAGTTGTTTTCTTAGTGGTTACCTTGGGGATCATAATTAACATTTTAAGCCTCCAGTCACTCAGTTTGAATAATACCAACTTAGTTTTAATAGTATGCAAACACTCTGCTCCTATACATCTCTGTCCCTCCCCTTTGTATTGTTATTGTCACAGATTACATCTTTATACTTAGGTATCCATTAACCTAGACTTAAAATTATTATTTAATGAATTTTCCTTTTAAATAATATAGGAAGAAAAGAGGAGTTACAAACCAAAAGTGCAATAATGCTAGCTTTTATGTTTACCTATGTAATTATCTTTATTAGTGTTCTTTATTTCTTCATATGGTTCCAAGTTACTGCCTATTCTTTCATTTCAGGTTGAAGACTTCCTTTAGCATTTCTTATAGGGCAGCTCTAGTAGTAATAAGCTTCTTTAGCTTTTCTTAATCTGCTTCTTTAGCTTTTCTTAATCTGGGAATGTACTAATTTCTGTTTTATCCTTGAAGGATAGTTTTGTTGAATATAGAATTTATGATTGACAGGTTTACTTTTTTCTTTCAGCCAGTACTTTAAATGTGCCATCCCATTGCCTTCTGACCTCCATAGTTTCTAGTCTAATTGAGAATTCCTTGTATGTGATGACTCATTTCCCTCTTGCTGCTTTCAAGATTCTCTCAGGTTTTCAATAGTTTGACTCATATTGTGATCATTGTGGATCTCTTTGAGTCTATCCTGCTTGGAATTTGCTGAGCTTCTTGAATGTATAGATTCATGTCTTTCATCAAATTTGGGAAGCATTCAGCCATTTTTAATTTTTTTTACCCTTTAGTGTATCTCATCTCCCTCTGAGACTCCAGTGAGGCATATATTGGTATGTTTGATGGTATCCCCCAGGTCTTTTATTTTTCTACATTTTTTCTTTCTGCTCCTCAGACTAGATAAATTCAATTGCGTTATCTTAAAGTTCACTGATTCTGTCTGCTGTCTCCTCATAACTGCCATTGAACACCTCTAGTGAATTTTTTATTTTTACTATCATACATCTCTGTACCAGAATTTCTATTTTTTAATATAATTCCTGTCTATTGACATTCCTTCTTTTTAATAGTATCCTCCTGATATCCTTTCTTTTTCCATGGTTTCTTGTAACTCCTTAGGCATATTTAATGCAGTTGATTTAATGTCTTTGAGTAGTAATCTCAATATCTGGATTTCCTCAGGAATAATTCCTGTTAAATTCTTTTTTTCTGTGAATGAGCCATTCTTCCCTGTTCTTTGTATGCTTTAGAATTTTATATTGAACTACTGAGAACTACACAATTAGTGTAATGTGGTAACTCTGGAAATCATCCTTCTCTTTCTGAGGAATTGCTTTTGAGGTCTGTAATCATGCATTTGTCTAGTGACTTTTTTTTTTTTTTTTTTTCCCTCCTTGAGATGGAGTCAATCTTGCTCTGTTACCCAGGCTGGAGTACAGTGGCATGATCTCAGCTCACTGCAACCTCCGCCTCCTGGGTTCAAGCTATTCTCCTGCATCAGCCTCCTGAGTAGCTGGGATTACAGGCACGTGCCACCACGTCTGGCTAATTTTTTTGTATTTTCATTAGAGACGGGGTTTCATCTTGTTGACCAAGCTAGTCTCAAACTCCTGACCTCAAGTGATCTACCCGCCTCAGCCTCCCAAAGTGCTAGGATTACAGGCAGGAGCCACTGCACCCGGCCCTGTCTAGTGACTTTTCCAAACTATTTTTGCAAAGTCTGTATTCTTCATTGTGTGTGTAGTCACTGAAATTTCTGTCCTTATCTCTATGATCAGCCTGTGACCTGAGAGGGATTTTCTTAAATGTCTGGTTCAAAAAAAAAGGATATGTATCTCTTCAAATCTTTTGATACACTCCACGAAGGAAGCGAGATGGGGTCAAAACAAAGACAAGGGTCTGCACTGGTCCTTCCAGGAACCTCCAAAGTGAACACAATACACAGCCCCAAATTTTTGGAGGACTAGGTCCTTATTGCCCACTCCAGTTCCAGCCAGCTGCTCCAGGAAAATAAGTTACCGTTCCTGTGGCTACGGTGGAGCTAAGGAATGGGGGGATGGTTGATGGCTTGAGCATGCTGTTCCTGAGTGAAGTTTTATATCCTCTCCCCTCACCTCCCCTAGTTGCTATAAATATCTTACCAAATTCCAGCATTCCAAAACAGTTGGTTCCATTTATTTTTTTCCAGCTTAATCGTCTAATTAGCAGAAGGATGAATCTCTGAAAATTCCTACCTTGCCATTTTCCCTTTTGAAGTCTGTATTTAAAGAGACTATAAATTGAAGGGGTCCCTCTTCCTACCAGGTTATAAGATGGTACAGTCTGACATGAGTAAAGAAGTGAGAATGATGTGTGACATAGCAAACATCCTGCACTGATAGGAACAGAGACACTCTATTTTTGAATCAGATGATTGTGGGCCATCCTATGTCACATCATGGGCCAGACTCCCTGAAAGAAAAAAACTTTCTAAAGCTGTGAGATGACCCATCAGCATCACCCAACTGTAAGTTACCATGGTAGTATCTATTTAGATTCTGTAAATAAATTACAGTTTGTAATTTAAAAAGTTTGTGTATTTAAAAAAACCTTTGTAAATTACCTGTTTTTTTTCTTTGTTCTTATCTTGGTAGTCTTTTCAAAATGTGTAGAAGAACCTTTAGGCTGCTGGGTAGGAGACTCTCTTGAGATACTCTGTATTTCCACAGTGATGGAGAATAATGTGTACTATGTTAGCTGCAATAACCAATTTGAAGAACTAAGATTATTCATGGGTAACCTTTGTATGATTTTTTTTAATAGAATGGGGGGAAAATTCTGAAAGGTTTAGGGTCGTATAGTTAATTGGTTCATTTTCAAACATTCAGGATAAAAACCTTTTCCCAACTTTCATATCAGTGTGCATTGTTGAAGAGTAAAATATTGCCATCTTGGCAGGAGATCAATGAGAAATAATAAAGTCTCATTTCAATAACAAGTGAATGAAACTAATGAATATATTTCCTGGTATTAATGTTGGTAGACATATCAAGTAGGCAATAGTTGATTAATTGAACCCAAAAGCAATTAAAACAGTTTAATTTGTTTTTATTTCACTGATTTCTTATAATTAAACTATCATAAATCAACTGAATGTTTTGCATCTAATCAAAGCAGAAATTTAAACTTTAAAGGATAGATTTACAAGTTTGGCTATGAGAATATGATGTGGCCACAATTTTAATTCCATCTGAGAACACATTACTAGCAGTGAAGGGTGGCCTGTGTCCTAACAAGTAAGCATCAGAAAACAAGAATGCGCCTGTAATAACTGATTCATTTTCCTGCTTCAGACATGAAAACATTTAAATTATTAAGCCAAGGTTTTTCTTAAGGAATTCCAAGAGATAAAACTCTTCAATTTCCAGGCTCCTAGTACATACTAAGCAAATACTTGATCAATTAAACTTCATTATTTCTTCTTCTGTTAAATCACATTAATAATTCCATGTTCATTCTTTGTCCAGTTGGAATCACAACCCTGGCTCACTTGTTTTTCTATAGACGTGAAGAATTTATTTCATTCCCCATTTAAGCAGTCACATAGTTGAGATTATTTAATCTTGCCTTCTTTTTCATTTTAAAAGTTTACTGGAAGCTGTAACAAATAGCAGAGTTTATAAAATGTCAAATAACACCTATATGTCTTAGCTCACTCAGGCTACTATAACAAAACTGGGTAATTTATAAATGAGAAACTTCTCATAGTTCTAGAGGCCTCGTGACCTAATTGTCACCCAAAGACCTCACCTCTTAATACTATTGCATTGGGGATTAAGTTTCAACATACGAATTTTGTGGGGGATACACATTCAGACCATAGCACTCTATAACCCCCACTCAGGTCAATAACTAGCATCCAAGAAGTGCCTCTGTTGGCCCCTCCCTCTTCCTTCCCAGTATCCTAACTTTTTTGGTATTTTCTTCCTAAGTATGTATCCCTTAACTACATAGTCTAGTTTTGTTGTTGCATATTTTTGTTCTGGTTACTTTTGCTCAACATTGCTGTGAGATTGAGCCAACGTTGTAGTAGCAGCATTTCATTCCTTTTCATTGATATATGGGATTCCATTATGCTGATAGTTCACAATTTATCTGTCTTAACTCTTGCTGAGTTTCCAGGTTAGACTTATGAATATTCTTGTATATGTATTTTGGGACACATAAGGACATATTTCTGTAGAATGTACACCTAAGAGTTGCTGGGTTGTAGAGAGTACATAGATTTAGCTGAGGATTCTGCCAAGTGGCTTTCTAAAGTGCTTCTACAATTTTTCACTATTACAGGAAATGTATGAGTTTCAGTTGTTCCATGCTGATAAATGAGTGGCATTTCTTTGTGGTTTTAATTTGCATTACCTGATAACTGATGATTTTGACTACCTTTTCATGTGTTTACTGGCCATTTGGAGATCCTCTTTCTGAAGTTGCTGTGTGCACATGTCTGTGCAAGTTTTTCTAAAATCCCCAAGATATTATTATTATGTACAGTTAGTATTCACTTAGATTTACTGATAAAAGTGACCCTTAAACAACACAGGTCCACTTATACTCGAATTTCTTTCAACCAAACACAGATTGAAAACACAGTATTTGTGGGCTGTGAAACCTGCGTATACAGAAGGCTGACTTTTCATAGATGCAGCTTCTGCAGGGCCAACTGCAAGACATGTGCAGAGTTTGGTAGGTGGTCCTGGAACCAGCCCCCCACATATACCAAGGGCAACTGTATATTTACCACTTTCTTTGCTCTTCTATCTTTGCTATATCTTTAAAGTATTTTCTTCATTTTCATTGACATGTAGGATTCCATGATGTACTACAGCTTATCTGTTTTACTGTTGATGGATATTTCGGTAGTTTGCACACATTTTCTTTATACCTTTATTATGAATTTATTATCTGTTGGTAGCAAGTTGTTCCAGTTTTGATTGTATACAAATGTCTTTATTTTGCATTATTATTAAAGCAGTGGTCCCCAACCTTTTCGGCACCAGGGACTGGTTTTGTGGAAGACAGTTTTTCCACTGATAGTAAAGGGGTTGGGGTGATGGTTTCAGGATTCAAGTGTGTTACATTTATTATGCACTTTATTTCTATTATTACATTGTAATATATAATGAAATAATTATATGAATCAGTGGGAGCTCCAAGCTTATTTTCCTGCAACTCAGCAGTCCCATCTGGGGATGGTGGGAGGCAGTGAGAGATCATCAGGCATTAGATTCTTAAAAGGAGCACACAACCTAGGTCCCTCGCATGCATAGTTCACAATAGGATTTGTGCTCCTTTGAGAATCTAATGCCACTGCTGATCTGACGGGAGGTGGTTACTGCTTGTCAGGCAGTAACGCGAGCAATGGGGCGTGGCTGTAAATGTTGTGTGGCCTGGCGGTTGGGGACCCTTGTCTTAAAGGTCGTCTTTACTAGGTATAGAATTCTGGGTTTGCAGGTATTTTCTTTCAGTACTTTGTATCTATCTTTCCCTTATTTTCTGGCTTTTAATGTTGCAGGTAAGAAATCAGCTGTCTTTGAGGATATTCCCTCAGGCTACTTCTGTAGTTTTTTTTTTAAATATATATTATTTTTATTCTTTCAGACTGTCTTCACTGTCTTGGTTTTTCTCTAGTTTTACTAGGATATTTCTAGGTATGGATTTCCCGTTTGGGCTTCCTTGGGCTTCTTTAATCAGTGAACTGGGTTTTAAAATCAGTTCTGTGTGATTTGCAGCCTCTAACACATGCATATTGATTCTTTCCCATTCTCCCTCACCTCTCTTCCTAGGACTCCAGTTAAACATATTTTAGACCTATTTATTGTATCCACTATGTCTAATACCCTCTTCCCCACCAATGTTGCTTTGTTGTCCATAATTTCTTCTGACTTAATCTTTCAGGTTACTGATTTAGCTCTGTCTGATCTGCTAGACCCATCCATTGATGCATTGGTCCCACACTTTAACATTTCCTAAATTTCTGGTATCTTTTTCCATTCTGTGATGTCATGTTTTAATGTTTCCAGTTGTTTTCAGACATTGAACATAGTAAGCATACCTGTTTGCAGTCTGTGTCTAGTGATGTTACATCTGGAGTTTCTGCTGTTGTCATGTCCTGTCTCAAAGTGCACCTCATCATTTGCTGGGCATTTGATATGAGAATTTGCTTTCGGGAATACTCGAAGACCTAGGTGATGCTCGCTTCCTCCAAGGAAGACCTGTTTCCTTTAGCCAGGCATCTCAGAGTCATAGTTGTCTAGGACCAAGACTGTAGTTTATCTAGAAGATTCCTATCCCCACCACACCAGTCCCTCCTCCCAATTCAGAGCCTTTCAGAATACAATCCAGAAGAGAGGGTGCTATGCTTGGGTCCCTGTCTGTGCCAGGCTCTGAATTCAGACCCATGTTCCATCTCTTCAAGCCTCCTCGAGGTGTGGAAGCAACTGAGAGGCAGAGTTGCTTCCACACCTCCTAAACAGCAGGGCGCTGGGGGAGTGTTATGACTGCTTCTCTGTTTCTGGTGGCCACGAGACACCGCCCCCGCGCCCCCGGTATCTCAGCTGCCCTTCCTAGATCACACACCCTGAGACACAAACACTTCTACTCCCTTCTAGAAGCTCACATTTTCTCCTTATTCTTGACCTGACAATTAAGAGCTCTTAATAGTCTCTGATATTTTCCTAGCAGAAACATTTTAAATTTTGTCACAATATTTTCATTGTCTTTGGCTGGAGTATTATTCTTAATTTTGTCTGCCATAATCAAGCCTGAAGTCATCTGTTCGCTAAGCTTAAATACTCCTGACTCTTCTGCCCTGCTCTAGCTTCCATCATTGAGCCTTCTTTGTTGTTTTCCTCCAAACTCTGTGTTGTAGTGCTTATCATTTTAGAAATGGTGACTGCAGTTTACCAAGTTGTTACTGAAAAGTTTCCCCCTTCCCATTCTCACATTTGTAAGCTGAATCTGTGTACAAAGTTTCTTATTGCCTGTTATCAGACCCTTTTCTGTGATTTATTCTTCAGTTTCTTACTAAGCCATATTGTTAAAAATGGAAATAGCCACCATGTTTGTTTCATCTCATGAGTTATAAAAGGACATTGAAAAACTGGACACAGATACAGGAGGTGAGGTGATTAAGACAAATGGCAAGTCCTTTCTTTACCAGAAAAGAAGGGATGTGCTTACCCACTCTGACTCAAGGTCCAAGACCAGAGTCGGGGGATTTGGGTGGGCCTACCCCATCACATAGGTGCCAGGCGCATTAGAAACGCTCTGGGCCATGGGGTCGGGCAGGCTGGGTCTCAGTTACAGTTCTACTTCCCTATCCTGTGGCCTTGAGTTATGACCCATTCTGAAACTCACCTTTCTCCTAAGACAATAATTGCAATCTTGTTACATTTTAAAGAAATTAGTGCATGGAGAGCCTCTAGCAATCCAATGCCTGGCAGGTATTTAAATCTCCCTCTAACTTCTGCCAAGTGGTTTTGTTTGTTTGTTTGTTTTGAGATGGAATTAGAATCACAAGCTAGGTAGCACTTAAGTTCATTTCCTACTCTTGATTTGTGATTTATTTTCCCTTTTAGAGGAAAGGTGTACTTATTTTTAGTGTCCAAAGACATTACTCTGGTATTGCATTTATCCCCTTAGAACAAAAGGCTGCAGTAACTTGGAGGAACAAAGAGTTGGTTTTCAACAAACTCAAGTACCACACAGACTGGCTTACTCCATCTCCCCACTCTTTCCCCTACAATTTCTCTCTAAAATAGAATCACAGCAGAATTTAAGTAAACATCTGGGTTTGTGGCCAGGCCTGTAATCCCAGCATGTTGGGAGGCCGAGGTGCGTGAATCACCTGAGGTCAGGAGATCGAGACCAGCCTGGCCAACATGTTGAAACCCCGTCTTCACTAAAAATACAAAAATTAGCTGGGCATGGTGGCAGGTGTCTGTAATCCCAGGTACTCTGGAGGCTGAGGCAGGAGAATCCTTTGAACCTGGGAGGCAGAGGTTGCAGTGAGCTGAAATTGTGCCATTGCACTCCAGCCTGGGCGACAAGAGTGAGACTTTGTCTCAAAAAGAAAGAAACAAGAAAAACACATCTGGGTTTGTTGCCCCCCACCCCCGCATTTTTTTTTTCTTTTCTTTCTTTTTTTTTGGCCTTTGGTTAGTCTAAGGTGGTGTGGTTTGATTTCCCATTTTTACTAAAGAGCATTGAGCAGCCCAGGATGAGCGTGCTCCTGTAGCCAGGGGCCCAGGCTCCAGCATAGGCATTGCCTGTGATTCCCCCTTTTCCCAAATCCTTCGAGTTAGCAGATTAAGCCACATGGTGCGTATCTTTTGGAGAGGGACATGGAATCAAAGCAGAGGATTTCTTTCTCATCATCAGGGGCTTGAGGACATTTGGTTCAGAAAAGGATCAGAGAGACGTGGTACCCCTGGGTCTCCTCCGGGTTGGAGATTCACAGGGAGGCCAGGGGCTCTTGCCAGCCCACCTTGGAGCAGTAGCCAGAGGTCATCCTTGGGAGAGGGGCTTTCCCACTGAGTGCTGAATCACTCTACTCCTCTCAGCCCATCCCAGAGCAAGCAGTGTCCTCTGCCTTTAATGTAACCCCTTTCCATGGGTCTATCTGTAATTGATCTGAAGTGTGCAGTGGAAGTCATTTTAATAACTTATATATAGTAAAACTCATGTACAAATAAGCAGGCTGCTTTTCTTCTCCCAAAGGGGGTGGATGTCCTGGGGCAGAGGCAGAGGGGAGGCCACCACAGAAGCTGTTCACTCTAGGCACTTTGCAAGGTATTCTTTTTTCACCTAACTCATCTCATCATCATTGCTGGTAGAGTGGGGAAGATAAAAATATTTATCCTGCCTACAGAGTAGGAAAAAGGTCATGTAGTAAAGCTCAGGGTGTAGATGAGAGAACTTGGGAGGATAAAACAAAGCCAGTGTTTGGACTCCCCCAACTCCTGCCATTCTTTCTTGAGATAGAATCTCACTGTGTCCCCCAGGCTGGAGTACAGTGGCGCGATCTCAGCTCACTGCAACCTCTGCCTCCTAGGTTCAAGCAATTCTCACACCTCAGCCTCCTAAGTAGCCGGGATTACAGGCACTCACCACCACACCCAGCTAATTTTTTGTATTTTTAGTAGAGACAGGGTTTTGCCATGTTGCCCAGGCTGGTCTCGAACTCCTGAGCTCAGGTGATCTACCCTGCTCGGCCTTCCGAAGTGCTACAAAACAAAGCCTGCATTTGGACTCTCCCCACTCCTGCTGTTCTTAATGCTGGCTCTGTAGCAGGGCACCCTGAGGCTGCTGCATGGAGTGAGTTCCTGCTCATTCCCCATCCCAGGGATTTGGCAGAACCCCACACAGGCCATCGGGTGGAGCACTTGGCTCCTCATACAGCCTGTGGGCGCCTCTTCTCTGGGGGAGGCAGAGCAGTTAGGCTGAGGACTCGGAGACGGTCCAGGCAGCCTGCACGTCAGTCCAGGAGGGTGACTGACGTCAGCTCTGAAGGATGATTGCTTTTTCTTGGCTGGCTAACAAAAGGAAAGTTACTATGACAGAGGACTTTCTGGGAGCCCTGCTGAACATGGAGAGGGGATCAGAGCAGAGCAAGGCCCTCACCCCAACCCTGGTAGTTAAGTGCAGGGCTAATGCCTTTCCCAACCTGTTCTGCAGGTTATAGAAACAGGAGGAAATTTTTCTTTCAAAAAACAAGAGGCAGAAAGAAATTTAGCTCTTTAGGTGAGCAGAGGTTAGAGTCCAGACTGGCTAGAGGTGAAGCTCCCTCCCCTGGATGCCAGCACTTCTCAGAAGACCCGGAGACAGTGTTCCATCTCAGGGCTGAGCTCGCCATCTCAGGCCTGCCGCGTCTTATTGAAAATAAGGACAAGAGCTTCAATACACAGCTTTCCTCCAAAAGGCCCATCGTGAGGCCTGAGTGCCCCTGCCCAAGGTGGTAATCATTTCTAGGGCACACCTCCTGTTGAAAGGAAAAAGTAGAAGGCCCAAGGAGCCTGTAGCTCCGTGGGAATCATGATGAGAAATGCTTAGATGTACCCCAGTAAAGCAGCTCTTTCAACCAGCATGCCTAAGAAATCAGGGCACTCTTGATTGTTGAACTTTCTGGTTATCCAAGGACTGTCTGGTCCTGTGTTAGATGTAAGGAACTCTTCTCTCTCACCTCTGCAGCCATTTATGGTAGACAAATATAGGTTGATGCATATTTTTGGAAGTGAAGCTCTTGGACCAACAATTACACATCTTTCTTCTGAAAATTAGGCCATCATTTTCATTTGACAGAGGACATATAAAAGAGCAAAACTAAACATGTCTCCAAGAACTGAGCTGAGCAGAACCAAAAGGAAATGTTAGAGATGTTTTCTAAGTTCACCTGAGTAGAAAGCTCGAAGCTTAGAAGTCTCCTGGGTGGGAGGCGGAGGTTGCAGTGAGCCAAGACCGTGCCATTGCACTCCAGCCTGGGTGACAAGAGTCCATCTCAACTCGTAGGTGAATTGTCCCTGCTAAAGCTGAGTGATAGGTGCAGGGAGGTTCAGTGCACTGTCTTCTGCACTTTTGTGTGTTTGACATTCTCCAAGATACATTGTTTTAAGTCCATGGAAAACAGTATCTGTTTTGTAAAAGTAAAATAGAAATATAAAAAGCCAGAAATATTTCTGAAAGATTTGGGGCAGTTTTTGTTAGATAGAGATAATAATATAAGTCAGGAAGGTGCCTCTTAATCTCTCAGCTAACAAGGTAGGAAATTTGTACCTAGGTTAAGAAGTTGTCCTGCCCTTCAGCTCTTGTATATTGAATCATTCCATTACCCAACACCCAACATAGAGCCATTTTTTTTTTCACGTACATCCTCCAGGAACACATTTCTTTGTATATACACAACATAAGAATAGCTGACCAGCATATGAGAGATCTGCAAACATTTATTGCATCTTGCTTATATGCCAGACACTGATGATAGAAGCCATTGACTTTAAAGAGCTGACATCCTAGGGAGGGAGACAGACCTGTGCAGTGTGATTAGTAAAACAATGGAACTCTAATTAAGGCACACAGCCAGCCTGGAGAGAGGGTGCTGTGAATTCTGGCTTTGTAGATAGGGGAAGTATCTGCAAAGGTCTCCTGGTGGGACCTCGGGGATGAGTGGGAGGGTGGCTGGGAGTGCCCTTGTAGGCGGCTGCTGAGGGGAGCGCCCAGAGGCAGTGGCTGAGCCCGGGTGGTGATGCCAGGCCTGGTTTGCTGATTCTGGACCTAGTCAACTGTGCCAGGAACTAAAGTCGAAGAGTCTGGGCAGGAAAGACTTTGTGGGTCAGGCTAAGGAATTTGAACTTTATCTTGGGACCCATCATTAGTGATTCTAAGCAGGAGAGCAGTGTGTTCAGAATTACTCTGAATTCTGATTTTAAATAGTGGCTTGACCTCGTTTGTTTTTCTCTTCCTGTCCTCAAGCTTACTTGTCAGTTATGATATTTTTAGTTACAAGTCACAGAAAACTCAACTCAGTGGCTTGTACCCAACATGCATGAACCTTGAAGACATTGTGCTAAGTGAAATAAGCCAGTTATAAAAGGACAAACACTGCATAATTCCACTTCCATGTGGTATCTACAGGAGTCAAATTCATGCAGACAGAAAGTAGAATGGGGGTTGTCAGGGGCTAGAAGAGGGGGAGTAGGGTTGATGTTTAGTGAGTACGGAGTTTCAGCTTTACAAGATAAAGAGTTCTGGAGATGGATGGGTGATGGTTTTACCACAATGTGAATGTATTTAGCAACACTGAGCTGTATACCTAAAATCAAAAATATCCTCAAAATGGCTTAAACCAAATGGAAAATATTTCATAAGAAATATATAGAGAAGCTTTGGGACTGGTTAATTTAGGGTTCAACAGTTTCCAAAAGAAGCTAGGTGGCTATGCCTTCTCACTCTGCATCAGCCACTTCAGCCCCTTGCAAGACAACTGCCCCACTCCAAAATTACCTTGCAAAGCAACATCCAGGAAAAGAGACCATCCCTCTCTAAGTCCATTTTCAATTGCTTTTAACAGAATACCTGAAAAGGAATTTATTTCTTACAGTTTTGGAGGCTGAAAAGTCCAAGGTTGAAGGGCTGGATCTTGTGAGGGCCTTCCTGAGGGTGGGGACTTTCTGTGGAGTCCTGCGGTGGCACAGGGTAGCACATGGCATCACACAGTGGCAGGGCTGCACATGCCAGCTCAGCACCCTGTTCCTCTTGTTGTAAAACCACCAGAACTCATTATCCTATTAGTCCATGAATAGATTAATCCTTTCATGAGAGCAGAGCCCTCACACTCTAGTCACCTCTTCATAGCCCCACCTCTCAGTAATAGGGATTAAGTTTCAACATGAGTTTCAGAGCAGACAAATACCTAACCCATAGCACTCCCTGTGTCTCTAAGAACAAGAAACACTTCCAAAATCAGTGTTCAGCATCTTGGCATGAATGTCTAGCAGCCATTCCACATGCAGCCTGACTGGAGCCCCACTCCTGATGCCCCTTGCAGCTCTTCCCACCATCTCCTCACTCCCAGGCAACAGTGGCTCCTATTTCTCCAGACTTTTCCTTTACTCAGGCTAAAGGTGACCTTGGCGTCACCTTGGCCCCTGTCACACCCCACATCCATCGGCAGATTCTTTTCGCTCTGCCTTCCACATGTGCCCAGGCTCCGGCTACTTTTCACCACTGTGACTCAGCCTGAGCCACCACCATCTCCCACCTGGATTATTGTCATCGATTCCTATCTGGTCTCCCTGTTTCTGCCCTTGGTCACATATCCATTCAGTGAGCAAATATTGACCATGTACCTCACATGTGCCAGGCATCGCTCTGGGTGCTCGCAGCTCTACAGTGAACAAAACAAAACCCCTGCCCTCCTGGAGCCTTCATTCTGTTCTCAAAACAGCAATCAGATCGTGTCCCTCCTTTGACCAGCATCCTCTCGTTCTTCCATCCCACTCAGAATAAAAGCCAGATTCCTTAGGAGACCTGCATGATGGTGCCTCTTTGTTCCTTGAGTAAGGACGAACGCACGCCCATCTCAGGGCTTTCACATTTGTTTTTCCTGCTCCCTAGAATCCTGTCCCCACCCCTGTAGCCTCAGGGCTTCCTCTTTCATTTTCTTCAAGTCTCTTGATGTGGAATTTGACGGAAAGATGGCAATCAGTTGGCCTGAACAACTGGCAGTGGAGTGGCCATTTACAGAGAGGGAGCTTCCTGAGGGAGGGAGCTTGTGGGGGCAGGGCACCAGGAGTTGGGTTTTTGACTTGCTACACCTCCCATGCCGATTTAGACATTCAAGTGGGTCGTGCAGCACCTGTGGACGAATCTGAGGCTCTGAGTGACAGATTTAGGGGTCGCCAGTATATACGCAGTATATACGCAGGTTTACGCTGTGTCACAGGAAGCACTTGCACAGAAGAGCTGCATATTGCAGTGATTTCAGTTAGGGATACGAGGAGGAACCAGCAAAGGAGACTGAGGAAGAGCAGCCAGCGAGCTACAGAAGAATCAGGAGATGCACTTCTCCAAAGCCCAGTGCAGGGACATGCAGAGAGGGAGTGAGGGAGTGCCTGCGGCAGGTGCTGCTGATAGCTCTCCCCGCCCAGCCTCAGCTGTCTCACTCCCAGATACAGACAGCCGTGCTCTTTGAGGAATGCGTCCAATATGCAGGGGTAATGGACCTTTCGTACCAACTTCAACTAGTTCATGTTCCTTGAATGCTGAGACATCATAAAAAATATAATTTGGTCTCTGTTCCTGGTTCCTGACATAGAGCTTCTAAAACCCTTGTAATTTCCTGAGCTGTAGGGGTTCAGGGGGCATCTTTTGTTCTAATATGGTGACTCTTGGTGGGGACCTGTCACCAGAAAGATCAAGCTATGATGAGAGGGTTGGACTTTCAGCCCCACCCTTCATCCTCCAGGGAGGGAAGGGGGCTGGAAATGGAGTTAGTAATTGATCATACCTACACGGTGAAACTCCATAAAAATCCCTAAAAGATGGCGTTCAGAGAACTTTTCATTTTGGCAAACACATCCACTTTCTGGGAGCATGGTGCACCCCAGCACAGTGGGGACAGACAGTCCTGTGCTCAGGACCCTCCCAGACCTCACCCTGTGTGCCTCTTCACCTGGCCGTTCACTTGTGTCTTTTATCATATCCTGGAATAAACTGGTAAACGTAAGTAAATGTTGCCCTGAGCTCTATGAGCCATTATGACAAATTATCAAATCTGAAGAGGGGCTTGTAGGAACCCTCCATTTGTAGCCCAGTCGGACAGCAGTTGTAGGCAGCCCGCAGACCCTCTGCTTGCAATTGGTGTCTGAAGTTGCGGGGCAGTATCTGGACTGAGCTCGGAACTAGGGGGCCTTGTGCTCATCAGAGTAGGTCGTGTTCAAATTGAGTTAAATTGTAGAACACCCAGTTGGTGTCAACAGAGAACTGGACAGTTGCTTGGTGTGAAAAAGCTACACTTCTCTTCACAAACCACACTTCATGAGCCAGGGCCCATTCCAGCAAACCTGCTTCTTTGACACCAACTAATGAGGAAAACACTTTTTCCTGTTAAGCCTTGTTGTATACTCCCAACACTTCTGACAGTAGTGCACCTTCGCTACTGGGGGAAGATACCTTCGCTACTTGAGTGGAGATTCCATTTTCCCCCCCGCTCTTCTCTCTTTAAAACTTCTGGGAAACCATCCATCGTTTGGCCTCATCTGAAGCATAGGCAGCTCAGACAGTAAATCTACCTCTTCCCGTTCACCTGTAGCACCTAAGGTAGTGCTTGGAGCTGCCTGTAGGATAGTGAATACACAGGCTCCAACATATGGGTGAGCACATTTGCTGTTGCCTGTGAGTGTGTGTGTCACATATCCTGAGCTTATGTTAAAAATCAGGGAAAGAGTAACTTCTCTCCACTTAGCAGTTTCTGTATTTTAATGCAGCCTGAATTCAAAGTAATAATGTTCTAAACTTATTAAACTGAGATTTTATGTGGGAGAGAATTTGGTCTCTGGGTGGGGGAAGGGTATAAGGCTGAGGGAAGCACATGCCGACTTTTGAGAATTACTAAAGTGAATGCTCCTTTTTTTACTTCAATTTTTCTGCAGGGGTCGGCACCAGGAATTATTATAGAAAGATCGGCTACAGATTACAAGGCCCGTACATGGTGAAGATGCTGAAATAATGGCCACACCAGTCCACCTTTCTGCAGTATCCTCCCTGGCAGAACACGGAGAATCAGGATTTCTTAAATACTCAACAGAGAGGCTGAGCAGAGCAAATAGGGGACTTCACCCTCATCCCGCAGCTGCAGAGACCTTCAAGGCCACGGCTGGTCATCTGCTGACCACACCCCAGATCCGTCCTCTCCTGTGTGCACCCAAAAAAAATCATTGCATTTTTGAGGCTTAAATCGTCTATCCAGTTTCTAAATTTTGCATGAGGCCTGCGGGTGGCCTATTTTGACTCAGACGGTGACAAAAGCAAATTAACTCATTTGGACACCATAACTCATGAAATAAAACTGATTGTCATTCGAGGAGCAAACTTAGGAGTAGGTTATTTATATACCCTAGGGACAGAAAGTCAGGTTGAAACAGGAAAACCACCAGACTCTGATCTCAGGCCTCTAACGACGTACGCATTGGAGCGCAAGTTAGGAAAATGAGCTTTTGTTTTCATGGAAATCATTCTGATTACAGTGCCGATGTTTAGAAATAGCAGTGTGACCGGGAAAGAGGAATTGCAGTTGTGGGGGAGTGAGCTGGCAGCAGCCGGCCACCAGCCTCTCCCAGGCGGGAGTCCACCATCCGAGACGGCAATGACAAAGAGCTTCATTTCATGTTCTTTGTTGTCTCGACTTCCCACCCTCTTGGCAACTACAGAGCAGTGTGGGCAGCCACAAGTGTGGTCCCCAGAGAGCGTCTGGCTTCCTGTTTGTCTATCCCGAGCGTCTGAGATTGTGTGCCCCTAAATCAAGATTTGCTTCCACAGAAGCCATTACTTGCAATTTTTTTTTTTTTTTTTTTTGATAGAGTCTCGCCCTGTCACCCAAGCTGGAGTGCAGTGGTGTGATCTCACTGCATCCTCAGCCTCCCAAGTAGCTGGGATTACAGGCACCCGCCACTGCACCTGGCTAATTTTTCTATTTTTAGTAGAGATGGGGTTTCACCATATTGGTCAGGCTGGTCTCAAACTCCTGACCTCAGGTGATCCATCCACCTCGGCCTCCCTAAATGCTGGGATTACAGGCATGAGCCACTGCACCCAGCCTTTAATTTTTTAAGGTGGATTTTGGTTGTTATAAATGGAGAAAGGTAAGAGTTCAAGTTCAACGTGTGTGAAAGCAAAACAATGGAAAACAGGATTGGCTTCTTCAAAGGCTCCTCTTGTAGAACTACCTTTTTGAGATTTCGAGGTAATCTACTTTGGAGACTGCCTGGAGAGGGTCAGTTCCTAAGTTAAGAGCATTGCTTAACCTTGGCTCCTGTGGCATTTTACAAAGGTTTAAAGGAATTGATTCCTCTGAAAGGGCCTGAAAATAAAAAGTCCTTAACATACAAAGAAGAGTCATGTGGTTTTTTTTTTTTCTCTCCCTGTAAATGCAGTGACATTTGCCACGAATGTGCAGGTTTCAGTTTCCAACCTATGGCACTGTTCATTTCCTCCTGGGTGCTGTTTGCCATTTCATTAAACTGCTACGAGGCAAATGGCAGTGGCTTTGTTATGGGCTCACTGTGGAACTACCATGGCTTTCCATGAGTGTCGTTTAGGGACTTAGCTACTTCTCAATTATGCTTTTTTACCCTATAAAAATAAAACTAATAAAGCATACTCCCGCTGGCTGTCAGAGCTGCGTTGCTGGAGACAGAACCAGCCGCACAGCCCTGGAGCACAAAGTCTGCGGGCCTCGACCTTCTCATCTGTGCTAGGTGCCCAAATGGACACACATAACTTACAAGAAGGGCTTTTGTGAAATGGTAAAAAGGCCTGCACATGGAAAGTTCACTTCAAAAGATGACAATTTAGGGAATTTGAAACGAAATGACAGGAACTTGCACCTTTCTGATGGCTGTCAGCCTTTGCTCAGGATTCACGAGAATCCCTCTTTCTAGCTCATCCCTGGCCTTCCTTGCCATATCTTGTGGCCTGTGCAAAATGGCAACAGTTGGGGAGCTTCCCCCGGGTGTCAGGGCTCCTGCCTCCTCCCTCTGCCACCAGAAGCTTCCGCTTCTCTTGTGACTGCCAGGGCTTCTTCCGGCATGGATGGTGCTTGGCGCCTCCACTGTCCGGCTGGTCTGGCTGCTCTGAGGCCTGTGGGGCCACTTCATAAGAAAGCTCAGTTGGGCACGATCCTGCTGGCCTCGGTGTGAAACCATCACAGCTGCAGCCTGATCCCACCTGAACGGAAGGACTCCTTAGCAACCACCTCCAACCCAGAAAGCTCTGCATTTAGCTCCACTTCTGGGACATCACCTGAAGAGTTTTTTTTTTCTTCTTCTTTTTTTAATTCAAGTCATATCAAAAACAGACTAAAATAAATTTGAACAGAAAATGAGATTTTTAAAATACATTATCACCAAGCGAAAGGGCCTGGTAAAACTCATTGTTCCATTTGGGAACAAGCAAACCCCTTTTCCATTTTCCATCTCTGCAGACCCAAAAGTACCACAAAGACAACTCAAAAACCAACGCCTGTTCCCCTAAAACGTCTTTCAGATTGCAAATTTTCATTGCCAGTGCGTTTTTCGCTTTTTTGTTTTCAAGATTATCACATTGAAAACAGAAAATCTTGTTCCTAAAGAACTCACAGACCCCTGAGTTTACAAAGAAAAAAAAAAACAAAAACAAGATCTGGCATCTGAAAACCTGGTTTCCTCATTAACCATGAAGCTTTGAGCAAGGCCCCTCCCTGTTTCTGAGCTACCATTTCCCTATTTGTAAAAGTGTGTCGCTCGGGGCAAGCGTAGGAATCAGATGTGGCATTTGAGAGACACTGCATAAACCAGGACATACACCGATAGTTGTTGCTGCCCCCAGTGAAGTGGCTTCTCTGCTGATGTGTAACCTTGGGCAAGTCAACCCTGCAAAGTTTCATCTGTAAAATGGGAGTGAGGTGTAGGCAGGGTTCTTAGAACAGGAAGCGTACTATAGAAGCACTAGCTCTGACTACTAATACCTAACAAGTGCAATCATCCGCCCATTTTTTTCTTCAATGAGGGAGCTTCTCTGCTGACAATAGAATTTCTGATTCTTTGCTACAATCTAAGTTTTTCTTAGAAGCCCATGTCAGAAGAATAGTATCTCTAATGCTCTAAGACCCTATCTCCTTCTCCTCTGGTCTATTTTATTCACACAAGTCTAGGGTTGCACATTGTCAAATCCATTCCTTGAGGGCCAAGATCCTAGCTGAGATTGCAACAGCAAAAAGCATTTTGAAATGCTGCTGTCTTTGGAGTGGCTTCCTGGAAAGGTGTCCAGTATCAGCACACATTGCCGACCCCTGTGTGAGCTGGTGGCTGTGTCCACCTAGGGAGTCTGGCAGCCATTTGTGGCAGGGGTTGGGACGGGGAGGGGACACCTTTCTATATATTGGAGTTGTGTACACCAGCAATACGTTTGTGTTTCGTTCTGTGAAGGCATTTCCAAAAATGATGTTTCAAGAAACCTATTTTAATGTAGACAAATCCATGCCTGTGAAAAAGTTGCCACTCGGCTGCTTTTCTCTATCCTGCCTTCATTGCCATTACCCAGATGTGCAGCTTTATCTCCTTTGTCTCTACACGCCTGATTCCCACCTTGTCCACCTGGAAAATTTCTCATCATTCAGGGGAACAAACGACTATTTGTTGAGCCTCCACCAGGCCCTGGACTCTGCCTCAGGTCCTTTCACCTTCTTCGTCTTGGGAAATCCCTCCAACCCCCGCCGTCCTCAAGGTTAATAAGGTAAGGTGAAGAGTCTCCACTACTTTTTTTTTTGTTTTTGAAACAGGATCTCACTCCGTTGTCCAGGCTGGAGTGCAGTGGCGTAGTCATGGCTCACTGTAGCCGTGCAAACTCCCAGGCCCAAGCACTCCTCCCATTTCAGTCTCTCAAGTAGCTGGGACTACAGGCATGCACCACTACACCCAGCTAATTTTTTTATTTTTTATAGAGGCGGGAGGGGTCTCGCCGTGTTGCCCAGGCTGGTCTTGAACTCCTGAGCTCAAGCGATCCTTCCTCCTCAGCCTCCCAAAGTGTTGGGATTACAGGCGTGAGCCACCGCGTCTGACCTTGTCTCCATTACTTAAGTAAGGAAGGCAGGCTGGTGTCTTCACCTCTGAGCCTGGCATCACAGGAAGCCACTGTGGCACCCAGGTGCAGTCACAGTGCCATCCCCCAAATGTCTGGGGATCGCGTATACTATACTCTGAATGGGACCCTGGCGTGGCCCAGTGCAGCGGCCCTGGTCTCAGCCACTAAATACTAAGATGCAGGCTTCAAGACCGAGCCAGTGACTCAGCCCTCCCCACCCCACCCAGCCCCACTCTTCCTCTTTTAGAGGAAAGCGTTGCCAGTCAGCTTATGTTAGACCTGGGCACCGAGCCTGTGTCTTCAGATGTGAATTTCACCCTCACGGCAGCCTGTGAGAGAAGCCCTATTATCAGCATCCCAGCAGTTCCAACTGGCGGGAGTGGAAGTGGATGATTTCCTTAAGAGATAATGCAAAGAAAGAGTCTACTCTTTTCATTTAAATGAAAATAGCGCTTGGGGGCTCTAAAAATTATATATGCTCATTATAACAAATGGAAATGAGACAGAAAAGCACAAAATAACCTGAAATCCCACCATCAGTGCCAGCCGTGGCTAACGTTGTGATGAATGTCCTTCCAGCCACCTCTCCGCACACACACACACAGACACACACAGACACACACAGACACGCAATCAGTTTTACATAAAAGAGTCATATTGTACATGTTGCTTCTTTTTTACTCTACAAGATGTAAAGTAAGCATCTTTCCATTTCAATATGGATCTACTTGAATTTTTTTTTTTTTTTTTTTTTTTTTTTGCTTTTGAGACAAGGTCTCCCTCTGTCACCCAAGCTGGAGTGCAGTGGTACTATCTCGGCTCACTGCAACCTCCAACTTTTGGGTTCATATGATCCTCCTGCCTCAGCCTCCCAAGTAGCTGGAACTACAGGTGCACGCCATCACACCCAGCTGATTTATTTTTTTGTAGAGCCAAGGTCTCCCTGTGTTGCCCATGCTGGTTCTCAAACCCCTGGCTCAAGCTACTCTATCCTTTGCAGTGAGTACCTAGTGGTCCCCTGTCTGCAGATGCACGGTTGATTTCAGCGGGCCTTTCTAATCTCACACTCTCATCATCACAGTACCTAGAAGCACCGATCTGTTGACTCAATACCAAGATTTACTTCTTTATTTTCTACAAACACTCACTCATTCATGGCTGGCCCCCTTTGTGCCCCCACCCCCCGCCACTTTGGTTGTCCTGCCACCAAGCCTTTCAGTCCTTCACTCACAATGGGGAAGGCCTCCCTGGCTGGCGTGTGGCCTTTCTCATCCAGAGGGCAGCAGCACATTCCATCAAGAACAAGTCCCATCACACGAAATGTCAAGATGCCTGCTCACTGGAAGGCACTGGAGCGTGACACCCTTTACTGAAGTGAGAGGTGACTGTACCTTATCTTTTTTCCCCTGATGTAAGGGACTGCGTCAAGTCAGATCCCTGCACCAGCTGTAGCCCTGCAGAGATGCTCGTCATCTTGTCTGCAAGGCTAGAAAATGTGACCACCAGAGAGACTTGACGGTACCTGCTGTCACCATCAGGGCAGGCAGCAGAGGGGCTCTCAGCGCTTGGACCCCCCCGCAAAAAGAATGGCAGGACATTCAGATGCCTGGGTGCCAGGCTTGCTTCCGCCTCTGTCCAGCTCTGCAGGGACAGGGTCTGGGTCACCATATATCTAGGGTGCTGAGGCAGCAAGCAAAGATCACCTGCATCTACCTGAAGGAAAGAAAGTACAGGAACATTTTGGCGAGAGGAAGAAAGGGAAGTAATGTGTTGAGCAGTCATGCCTGGTATTGCCCCACAGTGGTCCTCTGAGGGTGGAATTAAGGTCCCCATTTTACAAATGAGAAACTCAGGCTCAAAACAGCTCAGTAAATTAACCAAGGCCACAGAGCTAGTCAGAGAAATGAGTGTGAAGATGACAGACTGGCCCAATACAGTGGCTCGTGCCTGTAATCCCTGCAGTTTGATTCTCTATAAAAAATTAGCCAGGTGTAGTGGTGCACACCTACAGTTCTACCTGCTACAGAGGCTGAGGCAGGAGGATCGCTTGAGCCCAGGCGTTGGAGGCTGCAGTGAGCCATGATTGTGCCACTGTACTCCAGCCTGGGTGACAGCAAGACACTGTCTCAAAAAAAAAAAAAAAAAAAAAAAAACAAAAAACACACACACACACACACACACACAACAAATTGACATTTGCAGACTTGCAGAGATTCATACTTACGAGCAGTGGTTCCTCTAGAATTTCTAAAACAAAGTTTCTGGCTGGCAGTTGGGTTGGAGAAGGGTTTATCTTGAAGCTACGTGGCCTGGCAGACATCGTTTGCCCCCCACCCCCTGTTCCAAGCCACTTCTTAGCACAACAACTGCCAATGGGCTCTTGAAAGACCCCCTTGATTGAAATATACAGACAACAGATACATCCAAATAAAAACTGGTAAATAGGGACAATATGGAAAGAATGAACTAGTAGCAGGAAATCAATCTGCTTAAATAGAAAATTGAAACTAAGTAACTCTGGGAGTTACTGTTACAGAAAAGAATGGAAGTTTCTGGGTTAAAATGGAGGATGGAACACACACATCTAGTATTGCTTCCACCTGGAGCTAGATGTGTGCATTCCATCCTCCCTTTTAACTGATGTTAAAGAGAGGTGAGGGCCTAGCACGGTGACTCACAGTGACTCCCTACACTTGGGGAAGCCAAGATGTGAGGATTGCTTGAACCCAGGAGTTTGAGACCAGCCTGGGCAACATAGCAAGACCCTATCGCTACAAAAAGTTTTTAAAAATCAGCCAGGTTCACACCTGGCTGTGATGGCACACACCTGTAGTCCCAGTGATTTGGGAGAGGTTGAGGCAGGAGAACCACTGGAGCCCAGAAGTTTGAGGCTGCAGTGAGCTATGATTGAGCCACTGCATTCCAACCTGGGTGACAAAGTGAGATCTGTCACCAAAACAAAACAAACAAACAAAAAAAAGACTAAGTTTGCCTGATGCTTACAGATGTGGAAAAAGAGACAAGTGAGCCATGCAGGAGAGGAAGCCAGAATGGGGTGTCTAGGGTTTGTCCAAAAGGCCTTGACAGAGGGGCAGAGAGGTCCCAGCACAGAGAAACTGAAAGTCCCCTCTTACCCCACATCCCTAGGGCTGCAGAGGAATAAGTGGCCAAGACTACAGGTGGGAGCAGTCTCCTTCCCCACTCAACCCTGTGGGGACCCAGAGGGCACAGAGCCAATGTAGGCTCATAAGGCCCCTGCCTCCCTTATTTCACCTCTGCCCCCAGCACCCCAGCCCTTCCTCCTCCAGGAAATAGGGAAGAAGTGCTGGTGCCCCTGTGGCAGGCCCTCCCTGGAAGAATGGAAGTTCCACCCTGGAAATGTGGATGTCATATGGCCTGGGCCATTCTCATTGTTGAACTGAGGTCGTGTTGAGAGGCTCAGAGAGAAGGAAGGACACCTGTTACCTAAGACAAGTCATAAAAGTCAGGGTAGGCTGAAGTTTTCATCCCAGGGCTGGGGAAAGAAAATAATAGTTGGCCTTTGAGAACCTCCCATCAGCTGGGCTTGTTCAAATAACAGCAACATTCTGATTGTGTTCCCAGCTCAGTCTGTTCAATTAGCAGGCACGTGGACAACACTGGATTTCCATTTTAAATTGAAACAAAACAAAACAAATATTTAATGATCGCTTTTGTTTTAATAAGTTATTACCCCCTTGGAAAACAGAAACTTTTTCTTCTGTACCAAGATGTCGGCGCCACAGGTGGAATTTGACCTTTCTCTGGAACTAAAGGATTTAGCCTTGAATTTTCTGCCTGGGATTATTTACAGGGTGAGGCCGTTTTCAGCCACAGGTGAGTTTATAGTGAAATGAAACCCATAGTGTCAGTACTCTGGGGTTAAGATTAGAGATCCTTTCTGTATTTGGAGTTTAAAGTGTCACTTTTCAGAGAATTTGACGTTTCAGATTATTTGACAGATCAGCTGTGATTCCAACCTAAAACAGGCAGTTGATTTTTAGACTTAGGATTTTAAATGGAAAGATGTGAGAGAATTTGAATAAATTTGCAAACAATGCTAGAATGTTTAAGAAATCTTGAGATTTGCTATATTTAAATTTTTAATGTGTTAGATTTGTAAGACTTGTAAAGTTACTTAGGGCTGGGCACCGTAGCTCACACCTGTAATCCCACACTTGAGGAGGTCAAGGAGGGCAGATCATTTGAGCTTAGGAGTTCAAGACCAGCCTGGGCAACATGGTGAAACCCTATCTCTGCAAAAAATACAAAATGTAGCTGGGTGTGGTGGCGTGCACCTGTAGTCCCGGCTACTCAGGAAGCTGAGGTGGGAGGATAGCTTGAGCCCAGCAGGAGGTTGAGGCTGCTGTGAGCCATGATCATGCCACTGCACTTCAGCCTAGATGACAGAATGAGACCCTGTCTCAGGAAGAAAAAAAAAAAAAATTACTTGGAAGGGTTTTTGCTTGCTGAAGTCATAAATTCCCTAGTTGGGCACTTAAAGTACATAAAAAGAAAATAAAGATATTGAATTTATATAAATTTATTAATGTGGTTTTAAAACATTGAAGAAAATTTTATTTTTAAAAGCTTTTTTTTAAAAAAAAAATATATATATATATATGTATATATATAATAGAGACAGGGTCTCACCATGTTGCCCAGGCTGGTGTCAAATTCTTGGCCTCAAATGATCCTCCCACCTCGGCCTCCCAAAGTGCTGGGATGACAGGCGTGAACCACCACACCCGAACTCAAAAAATCTTAACCGACTTGAAAATAGGACTGATTTGGAAGATGCATGCTTAACTCACACCAGGCATGGAGAAGGGCAGTGAATCACACATGGCACATCCTGAAATCTCAATCCTCTTGTCACTCATGGACTCTGGAAGTTGCACAGCAAGTTCAGCCACATTCTGTAACTGTGTGAGCTGGTTCATTGACTCTATTCATTTATCACCAAGAATCCACGATAGTAGGGAAATCCACAGAGTGCTAGTGGAGCCTGCTCAGTCAGAAGAATCCAGGAAACTTCCTAGGGGAAGGGCTGTGAGGGATGAGTGGGAGTGGAACAGGGGAGCAGGCATGGAAAGAGAATTTCAGGCAGAGTAGCAGGGAGGCCCCAGCCTGGGAAGGTGTCTCAACATCAGGTTGGAAAGACCAGTTCTAGAAAGAAATAGGCTAAATAAGAGTGAAGTCAAGTCAGGCACAGTGACTCATGCTTGTAATCCAAAACTTTAGCAGGCTGACACAGGAGGATTGCTTGAGCCCAGGAATTCCAGATTAGCCTGGCCAACATAGCAAGACCCTGTGTCTACAGAAAATTTTAAAATTAGCTGGGTGTGGTGGTACATGCCTTCAGTCCCAGCTACTTGGGAGGCTGAGGCAGGAGGATCACTTGAGCTTGGGAGGTTGAGGCAGTGAGCTGTGATTGCACCACTGCACCCCAGCCTGGGCAACAGAGCAAGACCCTATCTCAAAAAAAAAAAAAAGAGAGTGAAGGCAAGAGAACATCTGAGAACTCAGTATCAGGATTCAAACTATAGCAGCAAGTGGACTGGAAGGGTGGGGGAGTGGGGAACAGCAACAAACGCAATATCCTTTAAACAAAGATAGTATCCCACAGTGACACAGTGGCATAAAGAGGTAGGGTCCTGGGACTCTCCTCCTGTGAGCTGCCCCAGGCCTGGGACCTCACCTGTTCTTGTGTTCCCAGAGCCTGGCACCCAGAAGGTGTTCCATAAATCTTTGTTGGAAGAATGACAAGAAGGGAAGGATCGGAAGAAAATGTCTAAGATGGGGGAACTATTGGAATGAAGTTGAGAGACACTGACTCAGCACATACTGTGGTTCAACTGATGTTTTCTTTTCCTTTTTCTTTTTTTGAGACAGAGTCTTGCACTGTCACCAGGGCTAGAGTGCAATGGCATGATCTCGGCTCACTGCAACCTCCACTTCCGCCTCCTGGGTTCACGTGATTCTCCTGCCTCAGCCTCCTGAGTAGCTGGGATTACAGGTGCACACCACCACACCTGGCTAATTTTTTGTATTTTTAGTAGAGATGGGGTTTCACTATGCTGGCCAGACTGGTCTTGAACTTCTGACCTTGTGATCTGCCCTCCTCGGCCTCCCAAAGTTCTGGGATTACAGGCATGAGGCGCCACGCCCGGCCTGTTGTTTTCTTGTGTGTTGTTTCTCTTTATGATTTATCCTGCCCAACACAAAAGTAAGCAAAGCAGCTTCATATTGTCTAACTTGCTTTTAATATTTTACTTGAAATGTCATAACTAGAAAGTTTTCTGTGCTTTAAAATGTCAATATCGACCTCCTGCTTCACCCTCCAGGTCTTGTTCCCAGTGCTTATTCTCCTGGGCCCCTTTGCCCAGGGGTGTGACGGCGCCTCCCTCCCTTTGGCTTGTATAACATTACGCACTCCAGCCTCCCTCCCCATCTCCCCTTCCTACATAGACACACTCCACTCTGAGTTGTGACAACCGTATCCCCTCTGCATGGGCACCAGTCACCCATTTCCACTTGCACTGTTGACATTTCTGCTGTCATGTCCCACTGTTGCCTCAAAGTCATCTAAAATTAAACTCCTCTCCCTCCACCCCCACAAAACCACTGCCCTTCTTGACTTGGACCACTGTTAATGGCATCAGCATCCTCCTAACCACCCAGACTCCAAGCTTTTAGTTACTTTGGACTTTGCTCCCTTCCTCACCCTGCATATGTAGCTAATTACTAAGCTCTTTCCTCAATTTTTCTCTAGCATTCATCTGAGTTTTCACTGCCTTGATCACTTTGACACACAATAGTCAAAATATTTAGAGGTACACAGTGATGCTTCCATACGTACAATGTAAGTGATCAGATGAGGGTAATTAGCATATTCATCATCCCAAACATCTATCATTTCTTTGTGTTGGGAGTGTTGAATATCCTCCTCCTAGCTACTTCAAACTATATATTATTGTTAACTAAGTCATCCCACAGTGCTACAGAACAATACGCCATTCCTCCTATCTAGCTGGATTCTGTATGCTTTAACAAATATCTCCCTGTTCTTCCTAACTGATCTGTCTGCCTCTATTTTCTCCCTCCTTTAATCCGACTTGTCAGATTAACCTTCCTGCAACAATCATAAAAGCAACAAGAGCTAGCATTTATCAAAACTTGCTACGAGCCAGTTCTAAGAGCTCTACATATAGGCATACGTTCAAAACTCACATCAATCTCATCGTGTTACTTTTTTTTTTTTTTTGAGACAAAGTCTTGCTCTGTCACCTAGGCTAGAGTGCGGTGGTACAATCCCAGCTCACTGCAACCTCCGCCTCCCCAGTTCAAGTGATTCTCCTGCCTCAGCCTCCCGAGTCTCTGGGATTACAGGAGCACGCCACCACGCCTGGCTAATTTTTATATTTTTAGTAAAGACGGGGTTTCCCCATGTTGGCCAGGCTGGTCTCAAACTCGTGACCTCAAGCGATCCGCCTGCCTTGGCCTCCCAAAGTGCTGGGATTACAAGCCTGAGACACCACGCCTGGCCTACTCTGATTTTATAGATAAGAAAACGTGAGGTACAGATAGGTTAAGTAGCTTGCTCAACAACACACAGCTAGGATGTGGCATCGGAGGATGACCCAGGAGGTCCGCATTGCCTACAAAATGAACTGCATCTTCCCATGTCCCCACCTCCCTCTCTCTGCTCAGCTACACTGAGGTCAGCAAGATGCCCAGTGCACGCCTCTTCTGTGCCCCAAAACACAACTCAGTTACCCCCTTCCCACCTCCCTTCCGGGGCCATCTGAGCTCACCATGGTCTTGTGAGCATTGCCGACGCTAGCCCTTAGCACCACAGGGGCACCTGTTTTTGGGGGGGTGTATGTGCTGACATAGGACATGGACTTGACGGGACTATTTCGGCATGGAAGACGTTTTAAGGTGGCAGGATCCAAACAGTCATATCAAAATGTAAATGCACTACTGCCTTTTAGGGTTTATTTTATGTTTAATTGGCATAAAATGTCCATAATAGACTTCCTTAACCCTCACCCTATCCCTCAAGTGCTCTCAGCCCCGCAGATGCTCAGGGGATAGAGGAGCAGTCTGTGTTGCGCATCGCTTGATCTTTTCTCTCTCTATTCTGGTTTTTCAACTAGGATATGCATCCATGTGGGACAAAATTCTGAAGGGACAAAGGGTATATCATGAAAAATAAGTCTCCTTTATACCCATCCCCTGCCACCCAGCCCCTCCCAAAGGCAACCACTCATGTTTTCAGAGAGTACATATCCAGTGAATGTCAGGCATATCAGTACAGATGCCTGATACTTTTAAAGGTGAAAGTGCACTCGTGTTTTCTGACATGATGATGATCGAGACACAAATATTAAAAAGTATCCTGATGTTAACATGGCGACATTGACGTGTCCTGCGCTTCCCCTCCAGCTCTTTGTAAAAGGGATGAAGTCTTACACATCCTGTGCCTCCGCTCTCCAATCTCTCCATGCCCCCCGGGCCCAGTACTGGTCCAGGGTCTGGGCTCAGAGCAGACACTCAATGATATGATTTGAAGAAAGCTCAGACAAAACCCTGGTCTAGAATGAGGGCAGGAACCAAGTGAGTGGTGGAGAGGGAAGAGCTGGGAGTAGAGAGGGGAGACATGGAGTGAGCCCAGGAGGGAAAAGTGGAAGCAATGGGGAAGAGGGAATGGTAATGCTTACCTGGCACTCTCCTCCCCTATCCACCAAGGCACTGATCAGCCCTTGACAGCCCACTGTGGGGAAAGTCCCCAATCCACCTGCTGCTGGGGTACCCATTCATCCAAGCCTGACCACCCGAGGCCAAGGGGCTGCAGCTTAGCTCACTTTCCCTGTGGTTTATTCACTTTACAGAATTAGACTCAGCTCGACTTACCAGGCCCGGGTCTCTAACCGTCCTTACCATCCCTGAGAGAAAATTGCTTCTCTGATGACTCACAGGGAAGGAACCATAAAGCACTGAATCACCGATGCCCCCTCCTACCCCGCTTAGTAGTTTCAGCTTGTGTTTTCCCTTCCAGAGACAATTTTGGATCTGTTTCTGTGGCCGTGGCCCCATACGATGGCTGCCGGCTAAACCGAAGTTGGCAGTAACCTTTTCCCCAACTCATTGTTTACCTGAGACTGGCTGTCACTGATAAATGCCTTGCCTTGCCTGGCTACTAACCACGGTGAAAAAGAAAAGAAAATCAGATCAACAAGAGAACAGATTTGTGCTTGGCTGAAGCCCACGCTGTTTCCAAATGATAAGAAGTTCATGCCCCTGACTGAGGCTGTGAGGAAACCTTTCTCTAATGGGTTTTGAAAATTGTTTAAGAATAATTATGAATAGTGTGACTTTGAAAAGGCCACCACAAAGGGAAAATGCAACACTCCTTTAAGACATATGAATGTTTTTGTCTGAAAGAAATGCCCAGCAATTGACATGCAAAAAAAAAAAAGAAAGAAAGAAATTGAAACTAGAAACTAGAGACAGACCTTACACCTGTCACAAAAATTAACTCAAAATAGATCACAGACCTAAATGTAAAACACAACTGTAAACCTCCTAGAAGATGACACAGGAGAGCATTTTGATGACTGAGAATGGCAAATACTTTTTAGACACAATACCAAAGACAAAGATCCATGAAAGAACCCATTGATTAACTGAACTTGATTAAAATAAAAAACTTGAGCTCTGTGAAAGACACTATCAAGAGAGTAAGAAGAAAAGCCACAGACTGGAAGAAAATATTGCAAAAGACATACCTGATAAAAGATGTATATTCAAAACATACAAAGAGCTCTTAAAACTCAACGATAAGAAAATAAACAACCTGATTTTTAAAATGGGCCAGGCTGCACATGGTGGCTTACACCTGTAATCCCAGTACTTTAATAGGCCAAGGTAGGTGAATCACTTGAGCCCAGGAGTTTGAGACCAGCCTGGGCAATACGGTGAAACCCCATCTCTACAAAAAATTATGAAAAACTAGCCAGGTATAATGGCACATGCCTGTAGTCCCAGTTACTCAGGAGGCTGAGGTGGGAGGATCACCTGAGCCTGGAAGGTCAAGGTTGCAATGAGCCATGATCGCACCACTGCACTCCAGCATGGGTGACAGTGAGACCCTGTCTTGAATAAAAGGGGGCCAAAAACCTAAACAGACACGTCATTAAAGAAGAGATATACATGATAAGCAAGCATGTGGAAAGACGCTCCACATGACGTCTTTAGAGAAATGAAATTTACAGCCATAAGATCTCTACCTATTAGAATGGCTGAAGTCCAGGACGTGAACAGCACCGAATGCTGATGAGGATGTGGAGCAGCGGGAACTCCCATTCATTGCTGGTGGGAATGCAAAACCAAACATCATTCTGACCATACCTTCCCCGCAGTCGTACCCTTGGTATTTACCCAAATGAGATGAAAACTTATGTCCATACAAAAGTCTGCTCATGAATACTTATAGCACCTTTCTTTATTGTTGCCAAAAACTGGAAGCTACCAAAATGTCCTTCAGTAGGTGAATGGATAAATAAACTGCAGTATATCTGACAGTGGAATATTATTCAGTGCTAAAAAGAAATGAGCTATCAAGCGATGAGAAGACATGGAGGAAACTTCAATGCATATTGCTGAGTAGAAGAAGCCAATCTGAAAAGGCTACATAGTATTATTCCAACTGTATGATATTCTGGAGAAAGCAAAAGTATGGAGACAGTGAAAAGATCAGTGGTTGCCAAAAGTTACCAGGAAGAGAGGGATGAACAGGTGGAGCAGAGAGGCTTTTTAAGGTAGGGAAACTCCTCTGTATGATACTGCAGTGGTGGAAACAGGTCATTATATATTTGTCTAAACTCATAGAATCTGCAACACCACGTGTGATTCCTAATGTAAACCATGGACTCTGGTGATAATGTGTCAATGTAGATTCATCATTTACAGCAAATGCACCACTCTGGTGCGGGATGCTGATAATGCGGAAGGCTGCCGGGGTGTAGGGCTGGGGAAACATGGAAACTCTCTGTACTTTCTGCTCAATTTTGCTGTGAACCTAAAGCTGCTCTAAAAAATGAAATCTATTTTTAAAATCCTAAGGGAAAATATTTTAGGAATAAATTAGGCTGGGTACAGTGGCTTACACCTGTAATCCCAGCACTTTGGGGGCCCCAAGTGGGAGGATCACTTGAGCTCAGGAGTTTGGGACCACCCTGAGCAACATAAGGAGATCTCATCTTTACTAAAAGTCAAAACAATTAGCCCGGTGTGGTGGCACACGCACCTGTAGTCCCAGGTACTCAGGAGGCTGAGGTGGGAGGATGACTTGAGCCCAGTAGACAGAGGCTGTGGTGAGTTAGAAATCCTATTCCCTTTTGTCATCACCCCCTTATGCTTGCCCCCTTATCTGTGCATCACTACATTCCAGTCTGAGTAACAGAGCAAGATCCTGTCTCAAAAAAAAAAAAAAAAAAAAAAAAAAAGAATAAAGGCTGGGCGCAGTGGCTTATGCCTATAATTCCAGCAATTTGGGAGGCCGAGGAGGGCAGATGACCTGAGGTCAGGAGTTCAAGACCAACCGGACCAACATGGAGAAACCCTGTCTCTACTAAAAATACAAAATTAGCCAGGTGTGGTGGTGCATGCCAGTAATCCCAGTTACTCAGGAAGGCTGAGGCAGAAGAATCACATGAACCCAGGAGGCAGAGGTTGCACTGAGCCGAAATCACGCCATTGTACTTCGGCCTGGGCAATAAGAGCAAAACTCCATCTCCAAAAAAAAAAAAAAAAAAAAAAAGAATAAATTAATACTCAAGGTCATGTGGGAAAAAAAAAATAAGATACTCAGTGGATAAAGGAGTTGGAAAGGGGAGGGGCTGATACAGGTGCAGGAGGGGCTGATCAAGATTCCTGTTTGCTTTACCATGTTCAATTAATTTAACAGCAAAATTGCCAGGTTTATGAGAATGAGAGTTCCTGAGCAGTCCTTGGTATTTCCAACAAAACCCCAAATGCACATCCCAGCAATAGATGACCACAGGGCTCCCTCAGGCCCAGGTCCAGGCCCAGTGAAGCCATCCCCCATGCAGACCAGGCTCTAGTCTGGACTCTGTCTTTGCCCCTGTTGGAATGTACATATGTTCTGCCTCAGCCTTTGAGACCAAACCATCAACATGTAGCACAGTCAGTGCTTTTTTAAAAAAAGGGCCATCTGCTTGTATTTTTCCCTTGTTCTTTCCCCATTCTAATAGGCTCCATGCTTAGTCTCAGGATGTAAACTTTTATCACAAGTTTTTTTTTGCTTGAATTAACAAGTGGATTGGCTAGACTGTAAAAGACATCAGGGAGACAGAAGATGAAACCCAGGAGTTAGATGCTGAGCCGAAGAAGGCTCCGCACCAGGTCCATCAGTTGCTCATGTCTTGATGGGCACCCGGGGTCAGAGGCTCCCAACTCCAGCTGCACATTTGAATCACCTGGGCAGCCACACATCTCGACAGGATCAGGCACAGATTACTCACACATCCAAGGCTAAGTGAAGAGAGCAAGTGCAGCCATCACAGAATGAACAAGGACCTGACCAGCAACTTGCACAGATCTCTGCATGTGAATAACTAAAATATGCAGTCAAACATGTGTGTACATATTTGCATGCATCTCAGGTATTTATTATGCATAAAGTATATGCATAATACATGTAGATACATACTCATGGACACACATGTATACAGGAAATGATCAGAAAAAGGCCTCTAGGGTATGTACCTTTAGCCAAAATGCAAAATAAAATTTTAAGTTTTCATCATTATCATATTAATATTAATAAGAAAAATGATTGCAATGTAATGCCAGGTGGTATGCTTTTTTGGATGACAAGTTGTGAACATAACTTTTTGTTCTGTTTCCTTATTGTTGTTACTTATTCTTGTAAAATTATACACAGAGTTCCACACTAATAATTATCCTGGATTTGTTCTAGACATCTGAATCTGGAATGTAAGCTATAAATATATTTATACTAACTTTGTCTTTTTAAAAAAAAAAACAGCTTTATTGGGATATAATCCAAACACCATACAATTCATCCATTTAAAGTACACAATTCAATGGTTTTCAGTATCTTCATAGGCTTGTGCAACCATCACAAGTTTTAAAATTTTTCACCTCCACAAACAAAAACCCTTTAGCCATCATCCCCTTATCCCTGCCAGCCATAAGCAATCACTAATCTACTTTCTGTCTCTATAGATTTGAATGTCCTGGACATTTCATGTAATGGAATCATGTAATACATGGTCTTTTATTATTGGCTTCTTTCACTCAGCATGTTTCTGAGGCTCATCCACCTTTGTAGCATGTACCAGTACTTCATTCCTTTTTAAGGCTGAATAATATTCCCCTCTAGGAATATACCACATTGTTTATACATTTATAGTTTGATGGACACTTGAGTTGTTTTTCCTTTTGGCTATCATGAATAATGCCACAATGAATATTGGTGTACAAGTATCTGCTAGAATCTACGTTTTCAATTCTTTGAGGTATGTACCTAGAAGTTGAATTGCTAGGTTCTCTGGTAACTCTATGCTTAGCTTTCTGGGGAACCACCAAACTGTTTTCCACAGTGGCTGAACTATTTTATATTCCTACTAGCAATGGGTTCCATTTCTCCACATCCTCACCAATACTTGTTAATATCCTTCATTATTATGATGTTTATTATAGCCACCTTAGTCGGTATAAACTGGTATCTCATTTTGATTTTGATCTGTATTTCCCTGATGTCTAATGATGTTGAGCATCTTTTCATATGCCTGTTGGCTTCTTTAGAAAAATGCCTCTTCAAGTTCTTTGCCTATTTTTTAACTGAGTTGCTTGTGGTTGAGTCCATTTTTTCTTAATGGTTATTGTTTTTAGTCCAATTGGCCACATCAGTTAGTAAGACCCAGAGGTTCCTTAAATTTTATGTCCCCCACTACAGTGACTTCAGCAAGAAGACATGCCTATTTTGGACTGTGCTGCTGCCTTGCATTGCTCTGTTGTCCTTAACTACAAGTTCTGTCGTTCTTATGTCATTTGAAGACTCAGAGTAAAGACTGAGATTCCAGAACCTGAACTCAGCTCTGGATCCAGCAGACCTGATAGACATCTATAGAATGCTCCACCCCAAAACAACAGAATATACATTCTTCTCATCACCACATGACACTTACTCTAATATTGAATCACATAATCAGAAGTAAAACACTCAGCAAATGCAAAGGAACTGAAATCATAACCGTCTTTCAGACCACAGCACAATCAAATTAGAACTCAAGATTAAGAAACTCACTCAAAGTCACACAACTATGTGGAAATTGAACAACCTGCTCCTGAATGACTCCTGGGTAAATAATGAAATTAACACAGAAATCGAGAAGTTCTTTGAAACTAATGAGAACAAAGAGACAATGTACCAGAATCTCTGGGATGCAGCTAAAGCAGTGTTAAGAGGGAAATTTATAGCACTAAGTGCCCACATGAAAAAGCTAGAAGGATCTCAAATCAACAACCTAACATAGTGTTGGAAGTTCCAGCCAGAGCAATCAGGCAAGAGAAAGAAATAAAGGATATTCAAATAGGAAGAGAGGAAGTCAAATTATTGTTGTTTGCAGATGACATGATCCTGTAACTAGAAAACCCCATTGTCTCAGTTCAAAAGCTTCTTAAGCTGGTAAGCAATTTCAGCAGTCTCAGGATACCAAATCAATGTGCAAAAATCGCCAGCATTCCTACAAACAAACAACAAGCAAGCAGAGAGCCAAATTATGAATGAACTCCCATTCACAATCGCTACAAAGAGAATAAAATACCTAGGAATACAGCTAACAAGGGAAGAGAAGGACGTCTTTAAGGAGAACTACAAACCACTTCTCAAGAAAATCAGAGAGGACACAAACAAATGGAAAAGCATTTCATGCTCATGAATAGGAAAATGGTCATACTGCCCAAAGTAATTTATAGATTCAATGCTATTCCCATTAAACTACCATTGACATTCTTCACAGAACTAGAAAAAAATTTTTTAATTCATATGGAAGCAAAAAAGAACCTGAATAGCCAAGGTGATCCTAAACCAAAAGAACAAAGCTGGAGGCATCATGCTATGTTGACTTTAAACTATAATCTACTATAAGCCTACGGTAACCAAAACAGCACAGTACTGGTACAAAAGCAGACACACAGACCAATGGAACAGAATAGAGAACTCAGAAATAAGACTACATACCTACAACCATCTGATCTTTGACAAATATAACAAAAACAAGCAATGGAAAAAGGATTCCCTACTTAATAAATGGTGCTGGAAGAACTGGCCAGTCATATGCAGGAAATTGAAACTGGACCCCTTCCTTACACCTTATACAAAAACTAATCCAAGATGGATTAAATACTTAAATGTAAAACCCCCAACTATAAAAACCCTAGAAGAAAATCTAGGCAATATCATTCAGGACATAGGCATGGGCAAACATTTTATGATGAAAACACCAAAAGCTATTGCAACAAAAGCAAAAATTGACAAATGGGATCTGATTAAACTTAAGAGCCTCTGCACAGCAAAAGAAACAACCTACAGAAAATGTTTGCAACCTATCCATCTGACAAAGGTCTAATATCCAAAGCTGACAAGGAACTTAAATATACAAGAAAAAAAATTAAGAAGTAGGCAAAGGACATGAACGCATGAACAGACACTTCTCAGAAGATGACATTCATGCAGTCAACAAACATATGAAAAGAAGCTCAACATTACTGATTAAAGAAATGCAAATCAAAACCACAATGAGATACCATCTCACACCAGTCAGAATGGTGATTATTAAAAAGTCAAGAAACAACAGATGCTAGCGAGGTTTCAGAGAAAAAGGAACACTTTTACACTGTTGGTGGGAGTGTAAATTAGTTCAGCCGTTGTGGAAGGCAGTGTGGTGAGTCCTTAAAGATCTAGAGGCAGAAATACCATTCAACCAGCAAACCCATTACTGGGTATGTACCCAAAGGAATAGAAATCATTCTATTAGAGATGCACGTGTATGTTCATTGCAGCACTATCCACAACAACAAAGTGGAAACAACCCAAATGTCCATCAATGATAGACCAGATAAAGCAAATGTGGTACATATATACCATGGAATACTATGCAGCCATAAAAAGGAATGAGATCATGTTTTTGCTGGCACATGGCCGTTATCCTCAGCAAACTTATATAGGAACAGAAACCCAAATACTGCATGTTCTCACTTATAAGTGGGAACTAAATGATGCGAACACATGGTGGGGAACAACACACACTGGGGCCAGTTGTGGGAGGGCAGGGGGAGAGAGAACAACAGGAAGAATAGCTAATGGATGCTGGGCTTAATACCTAGGTGATGCGTTGATCTGTGCAGCAAACCACCATGGCACACGTTTACCTATGAACAAACCTACGTATCCTGCACAGGGACCCCAGAATGTAAAATAAAAGTTGAAAAAGTAAGATTAAGAGAAAAACAAAGAACAAACTCCAGGTAGCCGCTGGTCCAAGGAAGATGAAAATACACATGGAGCAGAACTGATTCCAACCGACAGTCCAGAGCCCAGTTCAACACCTGCAGACCTGAAGCACAGCTACCCAAGCTGATTCACAGACCCAGAAGGGAGAAAAAGTAATGTTTGTTGTTGTATACCATGGAGATTCTGGGTTTGCTATGAAGCAACAGCCAACTAGAAACATTCTTCACTTAAAAAAAAAAGACTGAGATTCTCTCTGGGCACCACTGTCAGACATCCAGTCAAAGCATCATCGTGTCTTTAATAGAGTTTGATGCAAGGAGGATTGTTCTTTTTGTGACTTAAAGGGTTCAATCCTTCCCTTTCAATAAAGCAATGGACAGTGGCCATCTTCGCATAATACAACTATGAATAGTTTCTCTTCCTACTGTTCAAAATGTCCAGCTTTAAAGACTATATATTACTTTCATAATGTAAAACCTTTTTTTAAATAAAAGAGACATTTCATTGCCGTGAATAATTATAACTTCTCCGTTCAATTTCTCTAAATATTGGTTTAGCAGCAACCAGCTATCTTGCCTGATGAGGATAGCTCACCTCATCAAAAAGTCAAAGAAATTGCGGGCTCAAATTGTTCTCTTTCATCTATCACTGGGCTGACTTCAGAGGGGCAAAAATGCTACCAGCATTTACTGTCAACTTTCACCAAACTGAAGGATATTACCTGGGCAGGGTGTAATGCTTTCTTGAGATAAAATCAGCAATTAAATAAAGTGGAATCTATTCATCTGAAAGCACAGTCATGAGTGCTAGGTTCTCAGCCTTGATCTGCTCTCAATTGGCTAAGTTGGGAAAATTACTTTCCCTCTCCTGCCTGCATTTATGTGTAGAATGATGAGATTTGATTAGAACCTTAGTCTTTCCAGCTTTAGCAATCCAGGAACCCCACTTACAGAGGCTAACAGCCCAAGGAAATTACTGTTTTGTGGAAAATATCTTTTGTGTGTAGGAGAGTGAGGGATTGTATGAGGGAGGCAGAACTTATCCCCATGAAACAATTGACACAGGCACAAAGACGTGGGCTAGGATGTTCTTTGTAGCATTGCTTACAATCATGAAATACAGAAACAATGTGATTTTCCAACAGTAGGGGAAGGATTATACAAATTATGGCATAATCAAAGGATGTAATATTTGGTAGTCATTTAAAATTATGCAGATCTGGCCAGGCGCAGTGGCTCATGCCTGGAATCTCAGCACTGTGGGAGGTCAAAGCAGGAGGATTGCTTGAGCCCAGACTCATCTCTACAAAAAATACAAAAATCAGCCCGACATGATGGCATGCACCTGTAGTCCCAGCTACTTGGGAGGTTGAGGCGGGAGGATCCCTTGAGCCCATGAATTCGAGGCTACGGTGAGCCATGATCATGACGCCACTGCACTCCAGCCTGGGCAACAGAATGAAACACTGTCTCAAAAAAAAAAAGAAAAAAAAGAAAAGGGTAAAATTATGCAGATCTGTTCTGACTGACACAGCTATTAATAACACCTTAAGTGGAACATCTACTTACAAAAACATTTGAGTGTATCTTTTTGAAATATATATACCTACACACACCTCTTGAAAGGTTAATAGTGATTATTTTATGGTGGTGAAATTGCTCTTAAGATTTTTCTTTTGGCTGGCAATTTCTAATTTTCTATAATATGCATGCCTTATTTGTATAATTCAAACAAATATATAGGATATGTAAGTCAAGGTTCTCCAGGGAAACAGAGCCAGTAAGAGATAGATAGACACACACACACACACACACACACAGACACACACACTTACACAGAGAGACAATGGGATATACAGGTTGGATACCTCTTGCCTGAAATGCTTGGGACCAGAAGTGTTTTGGATTTCATATTTTGGGGAATTTTGCAATATTTGCATATACATAACAAGTAGATAAGTTGGGAGTGGGACCCAAGTCTAAATGGAAAATTCATTTGTTTCATATACATCTTATACACATAGCCTGAAGGTAATTTTATACAATATTTTAAATAATTTTGTGCATATCCAGCCTGCACATGGGCCATTGTATTGCCCTTTGTGGGTGTGCTTGCGTCACTGAGCCTGGGCATTTGAGGAAAAGACAAAGCTCAGATGAAGGGGGCTGGAAGGGCCTTTATTCCCTTGGGGACTGTGGGTTGTACCCCCGCATTTTTGACAGTGATGCACCACATGAGGTCAGGTGTGAAATGTTCCACTTGTGGCATGTTAATGCTCAGAAAGCTTCAGGTTTTGAAGCATTGCAGTTTTCAGATTAGAGATACTCAACCTGTGTAGATATATATAAACAGAACCAACAGGATATATACCTGTATATTTATATGTGTATTATGTGTATATATACATGTGAGTATGTGTGTGTGTGTGCGTGCGTGTGTGTGTGTATATATATGTGCAGATATATATCAGGCTAAACTGATTGCGGGGCTAGCCAATCTGCAATTCACATAACAAGACAGCAGCCTGGAAGCTCAGGCAGTCTTGAGGCAGAATTTCTTCTGCCCAGAGGAACCTGTTTCTCATCTTAAGGCCTTCAACTGAATGGATAAGACCCCCCCCAAACCCCCGGGATTATCTAAGGTAATTTCGTTTACTTATAAAGTCACCTGACTGTAGGTGTTAACTACATCTACAAAGCACCCTCCCAGCAACACCTAAATTCATAGCTGATCAAATAACTGGGTGCCACAGCTTGCCAAGCTGAAATACAGAAGAAACCATCACTCAGGTGATTTCTGATCAAATAATGAGGTACAATAACAAGATGGAGACTTTAACTTTTAAGTTCAAGGGTACATTTGCAGGTTATATAGGTAAATTTGTGTCATGCATGTTTTGTTGTACAGATTATTTCATCACCCAGGTATGAAGCCTAGTACCCATTAGTTATTTCTCCTGATCCTCTCCCTCCTCCCACCCTCCACCCTGACAGGCCCCAGTGTGTGTTGTTCCCTTCTATGTGTCCATGTTCTCAGCATTTAGCTCTCACTCATAAGTGAGAACATGCAGGATTTTATTTTCTGTTCCTGCATTAGTTTGCTAAAAATAATGGCCTCTAGTTTCGTCTATGTTGCTGCAAAGGACATGCTCCCTTTCTTTTATATGGCTGCATAGTATTCCGTAGTGTAAATGTACCACACTTTCTTTATCCATTCTACCACTGATGGGCATTTAGGTTGATTCTATGACTTTGCTATTGTGAATAGTGCTGCAGTGAACATATGTGTGCAAGTGTCTTTATGATAGAACGATTTGTACTCCTTTGGGTATATACCCCAGGAATAGGATTGCTGGGTCAAATGGTAGTTCTGGTTTTAGGTTTTTGAGGAATTGCCACACTGTTTTCCACAATGGTTGAACTAATTTCCACTCCTACCAACAATGTGTAAGCTTTCCTTTTTCTCTGCAACCTCACCAACATCTGTTCTTTTGTGACTTTTTATTAATAGCCATTCTGACTGGTGGGAGACGGTATCTCATTGTGGTTTTAATTTGCATTTCTCTAATGATCAGCGATGTTGAGATTTCTTTTCATACCCTTTTTGGCCACATGTATATCTTCTTTTGAAAAGTGTTCATGTCCTTTGCCTACTTTTTAATGAGGTTGTTTGTTTTTTTTCTTGTAAATGTTTACATTCCTTATAGATGCTAGGTATTAGACCTTTGTCAGATACATAGTTTGAAAAAGTTTTTTCCCATTCTGTAGGTTGTCTGTTTACCCTGTTGGTAGTTTCTTGTGCTGCGCAGAAGCTCTTTAATTTAATTAGATTGCATTTGTCAATTCCTGCTTTTGTTGCAATTGCTTTTGGCATCTTCGTCATGAAATCTTTGCCTGTTCCTGTGTCCAGGATGGTATTGTCTAGGTGATCATCCAGGGTTTTTATAGTTTTGGGTTTTACATTTAAGTCTTTAATCCAAGATGGAGACATTTTAATCCACCAGGATCTCGGCAAGGTTGGGATAGGCAGACTGATAGAATGAAGGGTTGTTCCTGGCAAGAGATCCTGCAAGAGCCTGGAGGGGGTGCCCTTTCCAAGCCCTGATGATGGGGGATCACATGTGTGAGCGGGAGAAGGTGGCAGGAAGTAGAGGAGACAACAGCCAGGTCAGAAAGCGAGCCAGGGCCTGAGATGATTGCTCCCCATGAATTTTTAGTCACCAAATTGACCAGAGGCCTATGGATCAGAGCTGCTGATATGGAAGTAGGAACATGGGAGAAAGACCAGAAAAGCCAGGGCAGCCAGAATGAGGAAGCTTAATGTCTTAGGCGGTGGAAAGGAGTTTGGGTTAAGTTCAGCCAGACTTCCAGGGGTGCCGGAGCCCCTGGTGATATCCGGTGTTGACGTGTCAAGCCTAGATCTAAATGGCTTTACAGAGTTCCTTTTTTCCCCATGCTGGGGGCAATCGGGTAGCATAGACTGATGGAGCATATGTTTCATATAGATTTTTAAGTCATTAACAGTTCTAAATTAACCAGCTGAATGCTCTCACTGCATGAAGGAACAGGCATGGCCAGTGGGGATTCTGGGTTATCGACTGATTGTTCAGCAAAAGTGAGGCTAAAGAAAGATGTTAAAGTGAAATTTAAGAGCACCAATGACAACACAAAAATATCCAAACAAAACCTTGCTGCTTCATTTGGGAACATTACAAAGCAAATAAGGATGATCCTTGTCTCTTAATATATTTGGCAAACAAGGAGAAAGGGGTTGTTTCATTTCTGTTTCTCAGTCCTGGCAGATGAGTTTCCAAAAGGCTCCTAACTTACTCTCTATAGGGCAGGCTGCTCGGGTTGGGATTTTCATATCTCTGTGCCTTTTTGAAAGCTGTATAAAGATATATGTTATGATGATGGTTGTATGTTCATGTTTTTATATTTTCAAGGCTTATTAAATTTCACCTCTGTCCTTCAACTAAATGTTTTCCACTCATATGATCACTCTGAAATTTAAAACCAATAGAAAATATTTTATTACTTTGACTATGCAAATAGTATTCCATGCTGGGCTGCATAATGTATTGGAATTACATTTCTCTATGGATTCAATTTCACAACACTAGACCACTTTAAAGAGAATATCTCTAGCATCAAGGACAAACATATTCTCTGCTTTGACATCCCATCAGCTCCTTAAAATGCCACCTTATAAGGCTCCTTATAAAAAGTCACATTTTATGTTGGCTTATATGTTTCTTGTGTAGTTTTTTTTCCTGAAATTTCTGATTTCCTTTCCTTTCTTTCTTTAATTATTTGTCTTTATATTCTCAATTATTTCCCAACCTTGTAGTCATACTCTCATTCTACCTCTGGTTGTCTTCTGCCTTGTCAGCTGGGACTTTCAAAGTCTCCCACACAGTTGTCTCTCAGAACTTTCCTGCCCTGTCTTCTAGAGCTAAAATCTATGATTTCCATGTTTTCCCCTTTCCTGGCTTACCCTCTGGATTTGCTGGAAAACATCCTCAAGTAACTTCCTAAGAAAGGTAGATAATATTAGAAACAAAAAAGGGAACATAACTGCCAATGCAGAAATAAAAAAGATACGGGGACTATATTATAAATAAGTTTGCTAAATTTGAAAACTTACTTGAAATGGATCAATTTCCTTAAAAAGTGGAGTCTACCAAAATGAAAATAAATAGAACAGCTGAATCATTTCATAACTGCTGAACAAACTGAATCAACGGTTAAAAATCTTTCCACGAAGAAGCAGTCATACAACTTTAATGGAAAAATCTACTCATCATTTCAGGAATAAATTTCAGTCTTACCCAAACACTTCCAAGAAGGTAAAAGGAGAAATACTCCCCAATTTATATCTTTTTGTAACTAGCGTAACCGAGTTTAACGTTAATATCAAACATCAGACAAGAAATATATTCAAAAGGAAAGTTACAGGCCAATCCCACTCAAATATTGATATTAATATTAATACAAACTATGGCAGGGGCTGGGCGCAGTAGCTCACGGCTATAATCCCAACACATTGGGAGGCTGAGATGGGTGGAACGCAAGGTCAGGAGATTGAGACCATTCTGGCTAACACGGTGAAACCCCATCTCTACTAAAAAAAAATACAAAAAAAATAACTGGGTGTGGTGGCGGGCGCCTGCAGTCCCAGCTACTCAGGAGGCTGAGGCAGGAGAATGGTGTGAACCGGAGAGGCAGAGCTTACGGTGAGCCGAGATTGCGCCACTGCACTCCAGCCTGGGCGACGACAGAGTGAGACTCCGTCTAAAAAAAAAAAAAAAAATATATATATATATATATATATATATATATGGTAGGAATGTGTGCTGCTCAACAAAATTCATACTCCCCTTTTTTCCTGGGCACATAAATTATATTTCTCAGCCCTGCTTGTGGTTTGTGTGACCAGAGGACCACATCTAACTTAAGAAATGTGAGCAGAGGTGATGTGTGCAAGTTCAGTCCAATGCTTTTTTAATGAGCCCTCAAATTTCCCTTACACTCTTTTTCCCTGTCCATTGGCTGGATGCAGAGGGTTGCAAGATCCACAAGACAGAAGGAACCTGATCACCACCAACTGGATTATTTGATGGGCAGAAAATAAACTCCAGTTGTGGAAAACCATGGAAATTTGGAGGGTTTATTTTGTTAAGGAAGCTAGGATTATCCTTCATCAGAGACTGATATTTTGAAGTGTGTTGCTGCCATAAGAAAATCCAAAAAGTGACCATAGCTTGGCAGTGGCAAGCTGTAAGAAAATAGATTTTTGTAGGCGAAACCAGCATGTGGCAAATCATTAGGTAAAACTGTCACACGTGATAACTTGGCAGGAAGACTTGCTTGACCCCATAGTTCTAAGGAAAATGGGGGGCTAGCCAGAGTGTTAGTGTGTGTCAGTTTTGATTTGCAGCATCTAGCAGGTATTACACAGAACTGGGCACAGACAAAAACGCCTGGTTTGAAAACAGAGACAAGGAAATAGAGCATAAAAGTTGGGGATAGGAGTTTAAACGATCCATCAGTTTCTTAATTACTCAGGGATTCAGCACTGCAACAAGGATGGGATGAGAATGCTGTTCACAAGGTAGCTCTCATTCAATTGAAAAAGAAACCCTTGAGTGTGAGGAAGGAAACAAAGAAGGCAGGTTTGAGAATTATGTCCAGAACTACGCCGTCCAATTCAGGTGGTGGTTGAGCAGCAGAGCTGCGGCTAGCCTGAATTTCAACGTGCTCTAAGAGTAAAATCAACACCAGGTTTCAAAGACTTGGTATGAAACGAATGTAAAATAGCTCATCAATAATTTTGGATTGTATTGCCACCAGGAGAAAAAAAATTCAGGCCTAGCCTTAAGAGCCTATGACTGTAAAAACAAATTGAGACTCCCAAACCTGAGTCTGCAAGAAATTTCCACACATACGTGGTTCAGATTCTGGGCTCTCAAAACTTCTTAAGAAGGCAAACTTCAAAACCAAATACTTGGGCCAGGCATGGTGACTCATGCTTGTAATCCCAACACTTTGGGAGGCTGAGGTGGGAGGCTCACTTGAGGCCAGGAGTTTGAGACCAGCCTGGGAAGCATGGCGAGATCCTACATCTGTAAAAACAAAAAATAAAAAGTTCATTGGGCACAGTGGTGCACACCTGTAGTCCTAGCTTCTTGGGAGGCTGAGGCAGGAGGATCGCTTGAGCCCAGGAGTTCAGGCTACAGTGAACTGTGATCGTGCCTCTGCACTACAGCCTGGGCCACAGAGCGAGACCTTATGTATTTAAAAAACCAACACATTCTGTACTAAATATTTATGATAAATCACCTTCAATTCAGACATAAAGCATGTAAAACTTAAGACATTAGGAACGTGACAGAGAAAAATGAGATACCCAAAACACATTTCGTTTTTACTAATCAAATTCAAAACAATAGACTTAAGAATACTTTAAGATAATTCCTTATACTTTTGAATCTATAAGGAGCTTAAAGTTTAAACAAAGAGCATGTAGATATGTTTGTTGTAGAATGCTGTTTGCAGCAATTAAAGATTGCTGAAAGGGCTTTCAGATCTGCCCAGGCTTTGAAACCTTGGTACCCAGGTACATCTAGAATACATGCTAGTTAAAATACTATTTTGTGCTCTGCACAGAGAATTAATTATATTTCTTTAGTGTACCATTAAAAGCAAGCACTATTTGGTATTGCACATGTACAATATAGCAATAGCAAGAACAATCTAATTGCTGAGCATGTGGCAATATTATTCCTTTATGAAAGTGGCATACTCGTAAAATGTTCTAAATTTTCTTTTCTTTCTTTCATTTTAGGTTTAGGGGTACATGTGCAGGCTTGTTATATGGGTAAATTGGATGTCACAGGGGTTTGGTGCACAGATTATTTTGTCACCTAGGTAATAAGCATGGCACCCAATAGGTAGTTTTGTTTTTTTTTGTTTTGTTTTTTGTTTTTTTTTTTGAGACAGAGTCTTGCTCTGTCACCTAGGCTAGAGTGCAATGGCGCAATCTCCACTCACTGCAACCTCTGCCTCCCAAGTTCAAGTGATTCTCCTGCCTCAGCCTCTCAAGTAGCTGGGACTACAGGCGTGAGCTGCCACACCTGGGTAATTTTTGTATTTTTAGTAGAGACGGGGTTACGCCACGTTGGCCAGCCTGATCTTGAACTCCTAACCTCTTGGCCTCCCAAAGTGCTGGGATTACAGCCATGAGCCACTGCACCCTGCCCCAGTAGGTAGTATTTTTGATCCTCTCCTTTCTCCCAACCTCCATCCTTCAGTAAGCCCCATTGTCTATTGTTCCCTTCTTTGTGTCCATGTGTACTCAATGTTTAGCTCCCACTTATAAGTTAGAACTTGCAGTATTTGATTTTCTGTTCCTTTGTCAGGTCGCTTGGGATTATGGCTTCCAGCCCCATCCATGTCCCTGCAAAGGACAGAATTTCATTCTTTTTAATGGCTCCATAATATTCCATGGTGTGTATGTACCACATTTTCTTCATCCAGTCTACCATAGATGGCTTTTGGGTTGATTCCATGTCTTTGCTATTGTGAATAGTTCTGCAATGAACAGACGTGTGTATGTAACTTTATGATAGAATGACTTCTATTCCTTTGGGTATATACCCAGTAATGGGATTGCTGGGTCAAATAGCAGTTCTGTTTTTAAGTCTTTGAGAAATTGCCACGCTGTCTTCCACAATGGTGAATGATTTACACTCCCACCAACAGTGTATAGGCATTCCTTTTTCTCCACAACCTCGCCAGCATCTGTTCTTCACTTTTTAGTAATAATCATCCCGACTGGTGTGAGATGGTATCTCATTGTGGCTTTGATTTGCATTTCTCTGATGACTAGCGATACTGAGCATTTTTTCATATGCTTGTTAGTAACATGTATGTCTTCTTTTGAGAAGTGTCTATTTATGTCCTTTGCCCACTTTTTAATAGGGTTGTTTTTTGCTTGTTAATTTAAGTTCCTTATAGATTCTGAATATTAGGACTTTGTCAGATACGTAGTTTGAAAAATTTTCTCCCATTCTGTAGGTCATCTGTTTACTCTGTTGATAGTTTCTTTTGCTGTGCAGAAGCTCTTTAGTTTAATTAGGTTCCATTTGTCAATTTTTGCTTTTGTTGCAATTGCTTTTGGCGTCTTCATCATGAAGCTTTTGCCAGTTCCTATGTCCAGAATGATATTTCCTAGGTTATCTTCTAGGGTTTTTATAGCTTTAGGTTTTACGTTTAAGTCTGTAATCCATCCTGCATTGATTTTTGTATATAGTATAAGGAAGGGATCCATCTTCAGTCTTCTGCATGTGACTAGTTAGTTATCTCAGCACCATTGATTGAATAGGAAGTTCTTTCCCCATTGCTTGTTTTTGTCAATTTGTCAAAGATCGGATGGTTGTAGGTGTATGGCTTTATTTCTGGGCTCTCTATTTTGTTCCATTGGTCTATATGCCTGTTTTTGTGCCAGTCCCATGCTGCTTTTGTTACTGTAGCCTTGTATAGTTTGAAGTTAGGTAACGTTATGCCTCTAGCTTTGTTCTTTTTTGCTTAGGATTGCCTTGGCTATCTGAACTCCTTTTTGCTTCCATATGAATTTTAAAATAGTTTTTTCTAATTCTGTGAAGAATGTCACTGGTAGTTAGATAGTAATAGCACTGAATCTGTAGACTGCTTTGGGAAGTACGGGCATTTTAACAATACTGATTCTTCCTATTGATTTATGTCATCTTTGATTTCTTTGAGCAGTGTTTTGTAATTGTCATTGTAGAGATCTTTCACCTGCTTGGTTAGCTCTATTCCTAGGTATTTTATTTTTTGTGTATGACTATGGTAAATGGGATTGTGTTCTTGATTTGACTCTCAGCTTGGATGTTAATGGTGTATAGAAATGCTACTGATTTCCATACATTGATTTTGTATCTTGAAACTTTGCTGAAGTTGTTCATTAGTTCTAGGAGCTTTTGGGCAGAGTTTATGGGGTTTTCTAGGTATAAAATCATCTACAAAGAGAGATAGTTTGACTTCTCTTCCTGTTTGAATGCCTTTTATTTCTTTCTCTTGCCTGATTGGTCTGGCTAGGACTTCCAATACAATGTTGAATAGGAGTGGCGAGAGTGGGCATCCTCATCTTACTCTGGTTCTCAAGGGGAATGTTTCCAGTTTTTGTACATTCAGTATGATGTTGGCCATGGGTTTGTCATAGGCGCTATTATTTTGAGGTATGTTCCTTCAATGCCTAGTTTTTTGAGGGCTAACGTGAAAAGATACTGAATTTTATCAAAGTATTTTTGGCATCGAGATGATTATATGCTTTTTTGTTTTAGTTCTGTTTATGTAGTGAATTACAATTATTGATATGAGTATGTGGAACCAACCTTGCATTCCAGGAATAAAGCCTACTTGATTGTGGTAGATTAGATTTTTGATGCACTGCTGGATATGATTTGTTAGTATTTTACTGAGGATTTTTTGCATCTACATTCATCAAGGATATTGGCCTTAAGCCTTCTTTAAATTTTGTCTCTGCCAGGTTTTGGTATCAGGATAATTCTGGCCTCATAGAATGAGTTAGGGAGGAGTACCTCCTTCTCAATGTTTTGGAATAGTTTCAATAGGAATGATATCAGCTCTTTTTTACACAACTGGTGGAATTCAACTGTGAATTGTCCAGTCCTAGACTTTTTCTGGTTGGTAGGCTTTTTGTTACTGATTCCATTTCAGAAGTCATTATTGGTCTGTTCAGGGATTAAATTTGCCCCTGGCTCAATCTTGGGAGATTGTATGTTTCTAGGAATTTGTCCATTTCTTCTAGGTTTTCTAGTTTGCAGGCATAGAAGTGTCTGTAGTAGTCTCTGAGGGTTTTTTGTATTTCTGAGGAGTCAGTGGTAATGTCCCCTTTGTCATTTCTGATTGTGTTTATTTGGGTCTTTTTATTAGTCTAGCAGTCTATCAATCTTATTTTTTCTCTCAAACTCCTGGATTTGTTGATCTTTTGCATGGTTTTTTGCATTTCAATTTCCTCTAGTTCAGCTCTGATTTTGGTTATTTCTTGTCTTCTAGCTTTGAGGTTGATTTGCATTTGTTTCTATAGTTCCTCTAGGTGTTTTGTTTGGTTGTTAATTTGATATATTTCTAACTTTTTGATGTGGGTATTTAGTGCTATAAACTTTCCTCTTAACACTGCTTTAGCTGTGTCACAGAGATTCTAGTATGTTGTATCTTTGTTCTCATTCATTTCAAAGAATGTCTTGATTTCTGCCTTAATTTCATTGTTTACCCAAAAGTCATTCAGGAGCAGGTTATTTAATTACCATGTAACTGTATGATTTTGAATGATTTTCTTAGTATTAATTTATATTTTTATTATGCTGTGGTCTGAGAGTATGTTTGACATGATTTCAGGTTCTTTGAATTAGTTGAGAAATGTTTTACGGACAATTGTGTGGTTGATTTTATAATATGTGCCATGTGCAGATAAGAAGAATGTATATTATATTGTTTTGGGACACACACAGAGGGAAGATCATATGAGGACCCAGGGAGAAAGTGGCTGTCTACAAGTCAAGGAGAGGCTTCAGAAGAAATCTGACACCTTGATCTTGGACTTCTAGCCTTTAGGATGTGAAACAATACATTCTGTTGTTTAAAATCTCTGTATTTGTTACAATCTCTGTACTTTGTTATGGCAACCCTAGCAGATTAACACACTAGTCATTTGGGTCTCTGTGGGAATCCTTCTCTCATCAGAACAAGAAAAAGTCCTCAGCCCATGGGGAACATTCTGACAGTGCTGACGCAGGAAACAAAAACAATGTTGTGGCCCAACTCCAGCCTCGTGGGGAACAGGATTACAGCTAGCAAACATTGTCTGACCTTCAGAGGTTGGTCAACTTATTTCCCTTTAAAATATTTATTTGGGAATATAGTTTGATTGTTTTTCTTTGCCCTCCAGATATTTTCATAGGAATAACTTTCATTTGTATTATATAGTTTACTCAGATAATTGAAAGAGGTGTTTCAATCAGGTATTTAGCTGCAGGAGTATAGTTCATTTTACTACTAAGTATAATTTAAAGCTGCAGTCACATAAAATCTCTCTGGGGTTACTTTTGTTTTTGTTTTCGTGACAAGGTCTCACTCTGTCACACAGGCTGGAGTGCAGTGGCCAGATCATAGCTCACTGCAGCCTCCATCTCTCAGGCTCAAGTGATCTTCCTGCCTCAGCTTCCTGAGTAGCTGGGACTACAAATATGCACCACACCCCACTAATTTTCTTTTTTTTTAGTAGAGACAAGGTCTCACTATGTTGCTCAGACTGGTCTTGAACTCCTGAGTTCAAGCCATCCTTCCACCTCGGTCTCCCAAATTGCTGGGAATACAGGTGTGAGCTACCCGCGCCCGGCCAAAATCTCTTTTTGGAATGAAATGTAGCCAAAAATGTGTTTGTAAATGCCTAGTAGAGCTTGCATAGAAGACCTTGATCAGAGCACACAAATGTGTTTTGCACAAAGATCCATGCTGTTGCCACCACACGTAGTCTGAACCAGCACCCACGAGGATCAAATATCACCTGGAGCCAGTAAATGGGAAGCTCTGTTTATTTTGGGGCTTTCTGAAATTATCATCATTAGGGAGAACAGGCAAAATAATTTAGTGATTTTCCTCATATGAAACACACAAAGAAAAACAAATATACTCAGCAGGGATCTTTCTCCTTTCTGTTCCCAAGGCTGGAAAATTCTGTATTGAGGCGTATTTTGGAACACTTACAGGTTTTTTGTACTATAGTGGTATTACACATTTGATTCAGCAGCTAAATGAATGTGACCTGGCCTTTACTTCCTAAATTTCAGTGTCTTAACGGCTTTGTAGGTGTCAAAGTAGAAGATGGAACCACTGTACAAAATCCAGAATTTCAGCAACGGTTCTAACACCTTTTACTAAAGCCCATCTTGGCATCATCAGCTTGGCTGTGTACAGGGACATTGTACATCTCAAGTGTTGGATTTGAAAATGCATGCTTATGTTTAATAGAACTCATGATGCATCTAAACAACATCTAATCAGAAGCTGTGAGCCACCACTCTTATGGGGAACCAGGTCACACAGAAGACTTCTATAGGGACTATCTATACCCACAGCCCACATTAATTGGTCCTGGCAAGGTACCCAGAGATAAAATCCTAAATGAAACCTGATCCCAACCTGGTGTGAACTGTAATTACGATGGTTCTCACCCAGCTGGTTGTGTTTTATTTAATAAAAAACTTGGACTGGAAATGGGTCATATTTTGGGCAAATGCCTTTGATAGCTACATTAACCACTCTATGACTCTGGCTATTCATGAGGTTTCCCAAAATAACACCTTTGGCTACTACAAAGCTATGTGGAATTACGGTTTAAAATGTTTGCCAGTCTTCCTCTTGGGGTTCTACATTTGATTTCCATTAAGAGGTATCACATGGAACAATCACTGATAGCTCAGAGGTGATGGCATTCATGTAGATATTCCTACTGATTTTGAGGTCTGGCCATTTGTACCATTTTCAGAGAGTTAATATGGGTTATTTTTCAGCCTCTCTTTTATGCCTTTCAACCTCTGCTCATGAACCCCAAACCAATCTCTTATCTAAAAATTATCAATACTGTGACCCAAGTCACTTTTGACACAACTTACTATGTTTGGAAATTCAATCTTTAGTTTACACATTACTAGTATCCTTACCTGTTCTAGATTTGCATCCGATTTCTGGACATCTTATAGTTGAACTTTACATGCTCTTAAAGGGACATTGGGAGTGACAGGAGGTAGCCAAATGCCTAGGCAGATGGGGCGGGTCCCCGGTGAAACCCCAGGTCCAAAGCTGAAGACAACTTAAAGCCTGAAAATCAAGCTACAAGTCAAATCCACGGACCAGATTGAGAACCTGTCTTCACATTTGGCATGCTTTCCTCCAACTGATCCCTACCCTTTCCTAATTGGTTTTCTACACTGCTATGCCCACCTTTGAGTGGTGCCTTTGCTTCAGCCTTTCTTTGCACACTCACAAACCAATTAGCATGCACTCCCCTATTCTGAGCCCGTAAAAGCCCCAGACTCAGTCACACTGAGGAAGAAACCACCTGATTGTGGGGATAGGGGACCACCCCTACATCCCCTCTCTGCTGAGAACTGTTCCATTGTTCAATAAAATTCTTCTCCACCCTCCTCATCCTTCAGTTGTTGGCATATCCTCTCCTCCTTCTTGGATGTGGGACAAGAGCTCAGGAACTCCCGAATGCAGGTACAAGCTATAACACAGATGGTCTAGGGTACCACACCCAGCCCGGCCAAGGGCTGAGCCAGTGCACAAGCCAGAGCCAGCCTGGGTGAGCTGAGTCGGGTTGGGGATGCCTCCTATAGCAGGTAGCATGCCCCAGCAAGGCCCAGGTAGGGGCATTGCCAGCCAGAGGTCCCCAGCTGAGAAAGTGACCAAGAAAATTTCTGTATTAACATGAAACATACTGGTATTGTGGGCCCCTGAATTTACTTACCCTCGATGTGGTTTCTCAGAATGAACATCAAGATTTCCCCAACATTCCTGGGAAGAGCCTTTTACTAGTGAGGAAGATGACAACTTCCTCCATGACAATTATTGGATAAAAGAACTGTGTGATTTTACATTGGGTGATACAATACAAAACAAACCTCTGCTCATGAACCCCAAACCAATCTCTTATCTAAAAATTATCAATACTGTGACCCAAGTCACTTTTGACACAACTTACTATGTTTGGAAATTGTTTGAAACCCCAGGTTTGTTTTTGTTTTCGTGACAAGGTCTCACTCTGTCACACAGGCTGGAGTGCAGTGGCCAGATCATAGCTCACTGCAGCCTCCATCTCTCAGGCTCAAGTGATCTTCCTGCCTCAGCAGGAATTGCTTGAACCTAGGAGGTGGAGGTTACAGTGAGCTGAGATCACGTCACTGCACTCCAGCCTGGGCAACAGAGTGAGATTCCGTCTAAAAAAAAAAATTTTTTTTTTTTTAGGTTTAGGGTCAGAGATTTCCCCTATGCCTCAACTTTTTCATGGAGTTCTAAGCTCCCGGTTTAAGTGGACTGCATAGTGCAATGGTTACAAGTGAGCCCTCCAACCTACGTGGCTTGCATTGAAAACCTTCCTTGAGAAGGAAGGTCCATCAGAAAGGGGAGGTAGTACTAGAGTCAATGCCATTAGAACCAAAGGAATTTTTCTCAGAAACTTTAAAAGAGCTGATAAGGTGAAATTTTTACATTATTAAACTAAGACCAGTGATACTTAGAAACCACCTTGGTACAATCTCCAAGTAGGATTTCCATGGTATTAAGAAACTAATTTGACTTTAAGCAGCCAGCCTGTCTCTGTAGTGTTCAGCTTTGCTCCCAGGAGACTGGTTCATTATATTGTCATTGCTGAAGGTTTTTTTTCACCTACATCTGTCATTTTGTAAGCATACCATTAAAAATGCTTTTTATTTTTTATTTTTTTTATTTTTTTTTTATTTTATTTATTTTATTTTTTTTTTGAGACGGAGTCTCGCTCTGTCGCCCAGGCTGGAGTGCAGTGGCGCGATCTCGGCTCACTGCAAGCTCTGCCTCCCGGGTTCACGCCATTCTCCTGCCTCAGCCTCCCGAGTAGCTGGGACTACAGGCGCCCACAACCGCGCCCGGCTAATTTTTTGTATTTTTAGTAGAGACGGGGTTTCACCGTGGTCTCGATCTCCTGACCTTGTGATCCGCCCGCCTCGGCCTCCCAAAGTGCTGGGATTACAGGCGTGAGCCACCGCGCCCGGCCTAAAAATGCTTTTTAAAAGCTACTTCCAGCCGGGCATGATGGCCCATGCCTGTAATCCCAGAACTTTGGGAGGCCAAGGCGGACAGATCATGAGGTCAAGAGATTGAGACCATCCTGGCCAACATGGTGAAACCCTGTATCCACTAAAAATACAAAAATTCTGGGCATGGTGGTGTGTGCCTGTGGTCCCAGCTACTTGGGAGGCTGAGGCAGGAGAATCGCTTGAACCCAGGAGGCAGAGGTTGCAGTGAGCTGAGATCGCACCACCATACTCCAGCCTGGCAACAGGGCAAGACTCCGTCTCAAAAAATAAAAAGCTATTTCCAGTATATTATTTTCACTATAAAGTATGTTCTTAAAACAGCTAATAAACTAAGCCATTAATCACACTGATAGTATTTATCATGTTTTTGTTTTTCATTGTCTTTATATCAGGAGATACCTGGGTACTGAGGTGAGCTTGCTTTAAAATTTCACCATCAAAAAAAGCAGCCCTGGGTGATCACAGTATAAAAGGATGAAATAGAACTATCACTACAAGCTGGATTACTCATTTTTAATTTTTACTGTTGTACCTAAATTAGGTACTGTTTTACCTGAATTAGACAGTGCTGAATCCTATACAGTCTTACTCATACTTGTTGAATTTTTAAAAATGTACTCTCAAAAGCTAAATTATGTTATACACAATTATAATTGTGTAGAAAGTATATACATGTCTAACCAAGATGCCAAGACTTTTTATATGGCTGTGTTGGAGGCCATACATAGTAAAGGTGTGTTTTCCACTGTAAGTAACAGCAACAAATTTAGTTCTTAATAAAATGTCAGATTCATTCTTGTACCTGTTTTTCCTTTGATGGTGATAATTGACCTTCAATTCAGCTTCAGCTGAATGTTAAATGTTAACATTTTGCCATTTGGAGATCAACCGCAATAAATATTCAGCGTACCTCAGTGGAGACCACTTAACCCAAGTCCCCACACGCCTCCAAAGTTAATTTAGAGCAGCTGAGACCTTCCTTCCTAAGTCAGACACTACAGAGCTAGATGCTGAAAGGGGTCTAAATCCCCGAGTTCTTGCCTCCACTTTCCCCAGGGTGCCCACAGCGAACAGGATTTATGGGGACCCTGCAGGGAGAGACCATGTTTCTCTCCCTGCCGCCACCCCCGCAACCAGCAAGGCGTGTCGGCCAAGAACCTGCGCTAGTGCAGAGACGGAGGCTTGGCTTTAGAGACCCAGATGCACCAGCGAAAGCAAAGTCCATCAACATTAAAGCGAGCAGAAATGGATCTTAGCCACCGTGGGGAGAAGTCTGTGGGGCACACTGGGCTTGACTTAAGCTGCTTTTAAAGTTTCTGAAATGGGGCACTTTTGTTTTTCAGAGGACTCATGTGCTTAGGTGGGCAATTTCCCCACAAAATAAAATCAAGAATAAACTTCAGACACCAACAGAACCTTCTGTGTTTCTTCCTCAGTCAAGACAATAAAACTTGATCAGGGTGAAAGAAATGGTATGACTTGCAATGTTGGCAGAACGAAAGGGACATTGCGAAGGAATATTTATTTTTGGTTTTGCTTTTCCTGTCGTTACTTCAACCTGTGACCCTTTGCTTTTCAGGCCAGGAAGTTCCAGGCTGTCATTGCCCCAAAAGGAAAGAGGTCAGGGAGAAACTGAAGGAGGAGAAAAAAAAAAATTACCTTTAGGTTTCAAAAGCCCCAGCACAAATGCTGCTTTGCCACAGGGATTTACCCTCTATGCTGAAAGAATCAACGACTGGACCAAATATATGGGAAGTGGTTTTCAGGAGACTGGCAGTAAAGTGGTGAAGGACTTGATCCCTGAGAGATGAGAAGCAAACAGAGCCAGCCTGTGCTGGCCTCAGGCAAGGCCTGGGGAGGGTGGCTAGGAGAGTCGCATGGCAACAGAAGGAACCTGGTAAACCCCTTAAGTTGGGGAGATAAATCCCAGACTTTGGAGGGACCAAGGCAGCTGGGGTTTGAAGGAGAACTGCACAGCAGGAGAACTCTGGATTTCAGTATTCAGCACGCATTAGTCAATACACACCTGTGATAAAACTATCCAGGGCTAGGGGAAGACCCACGGAGAGGATTAAAGGGAACACAGGCCAGGATCACACAGGGCTGGGAATAGCGCCAGGATCAATAACAACTAAGACATCAAAGCTTGACAGTAATCCTTTCAGATGATGGGTACCCCAGTGCATTTCCATTTTGAATGGAAACTGTTATATGGTGCTAGACCAGAAGGGAAGGATTCATGACCTGGAGCCAAGGGGTGTCCCGTGTGCCATCCCTCTCAGCGGCCAATGGGGAATTTATGTTTTCTGTTATCACAGCTCTGGGCGTTGCAACTCATGGCTCCCAGATGAAGAACCCTTCTTCCAGTGGACACAGCAACTTCCATTGAAGTTTCAGCTGTGACTGCCTCCTGGGTACTTTAGCATCTCGTGCCAAGGGACCAGGAGGCAACAAGGAGAGATACCAACCCAGCAGGGCCAATTGACCTGGGTCATCAGGAGGAGGTAGGGCTGCTGTGACAAAATGGGGATAGGACGGGTCCACTTGGTCACCTCTCGGCACTCCCTTATCCAGTTTGACAGCAAATGGACCAGGAATGGCAGGAGTGTCAGCCTGAGCAGGGGGTGGTGCTCAGGATTCAGACCGCCTCAGAGGTGACAGCCTGTGTTACGCCACGTTAGCCACCGGGACCAGCAAAGGTGCTAGCCGAGGCGGAAAGAGATCCTGAATGGGGACTGGAAGAGGAAGATGAGTCCTCGGGTAGCCAGGAGACCAGCTGCAGAAGTGAGCACTGCAGCTCATCCCACAAACCCTCCTCTTCCACATTTCCCCCCGGAAGAACAGGGGCACTGGCCTGTTCTACAAAAATCCTGGAGTCGCTGCTCCCAGAACATAAGATGAAGAAGCGAATCCAAACAGTGTGACGGTACAGTGTAGTGGACACAGGGATGCACCACCCAGATCCACTGCTGCCAGGGGCTATTAGCAGATGGCCTCCAGCTGTCAGTCCCTTAAGGGATTGCCTCAAGGCAGAGAACTGCCTTGCCAAGATCACATCAGTTCTCAGGGCAACCCAACGTGGGACAACTCCGAAAGGTCATCCTAGCTCCAGAGCTCCTGTCGGGTGGGCCAAGGCTGTCACTGGACCTGCATCACAGTTGGACGCCTTCCTGCTCCTTCTGCAGGAGCTGATCCCAAGGACACTCCTTGGCCAACATGCTGCATTTCATACTCTGCTTCCTAAGAAGGCAACCTGCAATGCTAAGATCACCCATTAGGAAGTAAAAAGTAGAGGAGGTGGTTTTCAATGCAAGCCACGTAGGTTGGAGGGCTCACTTGTAACCATTGCACTATGCAGTCCACTTAAACCGGGAGCTTAGAACTCCATGAAAAGGTTGAGGCATAGGGGAAATCTCTGACCCTAAACCTAAAAAAAAAAATATATATATATATATATATATATATATATATATATTTTTTTTTTTTTTTTTTTTTTTTTTTGAGACGGAATCTCACTCTGTTGCCCAGGCTGGAGTGCAGTGACGTGATCTCAGCTCACTGTAACCTCCACCTCCTAGGTTCAAGCAATTTCCCTGCCTCAGCCTCCTGAGTAGCTGGGATTACAGGTGCCTGCCACCACACCCAGCTAATTTTTCATATTTTTAGTAGAGATGGGGTTTCACCATATTAGCCAGGACAGTCTCGATCTCCTGACCTTGTGATCCAACAGCCTTGGCCTCCCAAAGTGCTGGGATTTCAGGCGTGAGCCACCGCGCCAGGCCCAGGACTCGAATTATTGAAGACTGCTTAAAAGTGACTTGAGGCCAGGCACAGTGGCTCACACCTATAATCCCAGCATTTTGGAAGGCTGAGGCGGGTGGATCACCTGACATCAGGAGTTCGAGACTAGCCTGGGCAACATGGTGAAACCCCGTCTCTACTAGAAATACAAAAATTAGCTGGTGGTGGCACATGCCTGTAATCCCAGTTACTTGGGAGGCTGAAGCAGGAGAATCGCTTGAACCCAGGAGGCGGAGGTTGCATTGAGCTGAGATCACGCTACTGCACTCCAGCCTGGGCAAAAGAGTGAACTCTGTCCCCCACTCAAAAAAAAAAGTGACTTTTTTTACTCACTTTTTTTTTTTTTTTTTTTTACTTATTCAAGCAAATGAAGCTTGAGATAGAAATTATAGGGACACAATTAAGGGCTTTGTTTTTGTGTATCTGTGTCTTAGAAATCAGATCCACTGCAAAATATCTAAAATCAGTGAGATTTCATTATTGGAATTAAATCATCAGAATTATAGCACCCATATAGGCACATAACCATTTCTATATTGTTCCCTAAAACCGTCTAATATGCCAGTCTACAAAAATCTTTCTGTGTTTCCAAACATCAAGGCATGGAACTAGAGAGAACATATCTGCAAGTCATCCCATTAGAAGTCATTCTTATTCCTCTGGTAGTAGACCAAAAGGCACCCTCCCCAAAAATGATATCCACATCAAATCTCTGGAACCTGCGGATGTGACCTTATTTGGAAAAGGCTTTTTGCAGATGTGACTGAGTTAAAGTTCTTGAGAGAAGGATTATCCAGGTCAGCCCTAAATTCAGTGACAAATGTCCTTGTAAGAGAGAGGTGAGGGAGATTTGAGACAGAAGAGAAGGCACCCACACACAGGAGAGGAGGCGATGTGAAGAGGTAGAGAGTGGAGCCATGCAGCCTTAGGCCCAGGAATGCCAGGAGAAGACGCTGGGAGAGGCAGGGAAGGGGTTCTCCCCTAACGCCCCCACAGGGACTGCAGGTCACTGGATCTCAGACCTCTGGCCTCCAGAACTGTGAAAGGATAAACTTCTGTAGTGTTAAACCACCAAGTTTATGATAATTTGTTGCAGCAGTCACTAATATGTCATCACACCTTCAGCATCAGAACACATCCAGGACCGTTTTGAAAGTATACAGCTTTACAATCCTCAACTAGCCAAAGAGACAGTGGCAATAACCAGACTTCCCCGTGTATAAGCACTGCGGGTACCATGTTGTGGAAACATTGCCCGCGGCTGTGGACACAGGAGTATTGATCTGCCTGTGGATATGAATTACAGCTTCTCTCCTGAGAGAGCGCAGAGGCAGCGGGTGTGTGGATATTTACATCTCGAGCCTATTTCAGCCAGAGCTATGCTCAAGGTCAAACAACTTAAAATCCAATAGACAGTCTTAGAGCAAAGAATTGATCTCACTTGCATTTTGCTAATAAAATAAAAAGTAACCCATTTATCAGGATGACATGCAACTGGTTAGCACCAAGCTGGGAATCAAATCCTCTAAAGAGAAGAAATCCTGTTTTCCACTGTAAAAAAATGTGCTGATACACTTGGCAAGGATGTCGGAATAGGGAAGGGGACACTTAGAAAGTCAAGGAGAGGCACTGTTCTTTCTCTTAGAGTAACAAGGAAATTCATTTCACAACACACCGTTTTGACAGTAGCATTGTGAACAGAGCCATTGTTATCTCTGCCCTCTGGGAATATACAGAAAGACTCTGCCTTATCTGTCAGGCTCAGGAACCTCATGGGGGCTATTTAGGAGCCCCAAATCTCACCATCTCCTCTCTGGGGAGTTTGGGGGAAAGTGGAAGAAATGAATAAAGAATTAGTTTTTTAAAGTCTTCCAGAAATCTCCCAAGTGATGGCAAAGTATTCAGTGTGAAGGTTGAAAAGTGAACAGGCAGAAAGGAATAAATGATATACCACTTAACCCTGTGAACAATCCTGAGGGTTGAGTGTTATTGTTCCCATTTTATAGATGAGGCAAGTGAGGTTCCAAGAAGTTGAAGGACTTGAGGTCACAGTAAGACACAAAGCGAGGACTGGAAAACAAACCTGACTCCTAATGTCCTGCCCCTTGAACTCTACCACATTTCCCCAAAGTCAAATAGATATGTAAATAATAAGGAGTGTGTAGGCACCCCCTTGGGAGAGAAAGCCGTATACCTCACAACCCGTGAGATATGGGGGGCAGTCAAATAAAATAATTAATTTGTTCATATATCAGGTTAGGCCGGGAGTAGTGGCTCACACTAGTAATCTCAGCACTTTGGGAGGCCGAGGCAGGTGGATCACCTGAGGTCAGGAGTTCGAGACCAGCCTGACCAACATGGCGAAACCCCGTCTCTACTAAAAATACAAAAATTTGCCAGGCATGGTGGCGGGTGCCTGTAATCCCAGCTACTTGGGAGGCTGAGGCAGAAGAATTGCTCGAACCTGAGAGATAGAGGTTGCAGTGAGCCGAGAGCGCATACTGCTCTCCAGCCTAGCTGGCAGAGTGAGAATCCATCTCAAAAAAAAAAAAAAAAAAAAATCAGGTTATGTCTATGTTTAACCAGTAATATATATGGGGCACAGGGAGACAAATAGGGCACAGTTGTCTCTACCTTGAAGGGGCATGAAGTCTAGAAGGAGAAATGTGAATTACAGAAATGACAAAGCAGGAACAGTGGGCGCAACAGGACACAGATGCAGACCCACACGGCAGCCCAGCAGGAAGAGGCGACTGCCAGGGACAGGTGGCAGGAGAAACTTTAACCCAATTGTGAGAAAGAAACTTTCATGCTAAAGAAAGCATATACAAAGAGGCGAGATGGGATATAAAAATGCTTGTAAAATGTATAAAATGTAAAGAATTATTTGAGGAGAAGTCCGTACGGAAATTCACACTGGACAGACTTCAGCTTTTGTAACATCCAGGGTCAGTCCCCAGAACAGAATTAATTTATCTCAGCTCCTCAGACCATTATAAATCTGAAGTTGAAAAGGATTCTTTAGAACCATAACTATGTTATAACTAAGTTTTCATTACAGTAGTCCCCCTTATCCGTAGGGGATACATGCTAAGACTTCTAGCAGGTGCCTGAAACTGCAGATAGCACCAAACCCTCATATATCCTACTTTTTTTCCTATATATACACATCTGTGATAACGTTTAATTTATAAATTAGGCACAGTAAGAGATAAACAATAATAATAATAAAATAAGACAATTATAACGATATACTGTAATAAAATGTATATGAATGTGGTCTCTATCTCTTCTCCCCCTCTCAAACTATCTTATTGTACGATAGTCACCCTTCTTTCTGTGAGGAAGAAGGGGTAGAGCAGGATGGCATGGATTTCATCGTGCTACTCAGAACAATGTGCAACTTAAAACTTGTGAATTATTTCTAGAATTTTCCACTTATGCTTTCAGACTGAAGTTGACTATGAATAACTGAAACCACAAAGACCAAAACTGAAGATAAGGGGGGACTACTGTAATATGTAATGCCTTAGTTTAGTGTATTGAAACAATTACAGTGAAATAAGTATAATCAGAACTGAAAATTAGGGAATAGATAAGTTCAGGTTATGAAGACACATGGAAAGATAAACTATTATGTGATATAATGTGCAGTGGGCACCTCTACTTCTGTGCTGATGGAGTAGACACACTTTTCCTTATCCCTCTGCTAGGTACTACTAAACTCTGGACAGTGAAGGTAAAATAAACAGAAGACACTAGGAGTTGGAGAAAAGAAGACCAACTAGGGACTGTGGTTTCCAAGTAACCTGGTGGTGAGCTCCCTGGGTTTTTTTTTTTTTTTTTTTTGCTCCACACGTTGCTGACTTGGGACTGAAGAAACTGCCAACCCAGAAACACAAATGGATGTCAACCAAGAAAGCACCAACCAAAGCCTGCTCTGGGGCAAAATGACAGGAATGGGATAGCCAAGAAGACAGTAACCACTCTACTCCAGTCAAACACCAAAGAGAGACACTATGACCCCAACCTCACCCATGACAGCAAGAGCCAAGTGGAGAGCTCACCAAGCTACCACAACGTGCCCCCAATGCCCTCCAAACCAGATGGTGTCAGAGAAAGCTGAGGACAGATCAAGATTTTAAGCACCTTCCAGGTGATAATGATTTTTTATCACCACCACCTCCCTGTAGTGTCAGTGGAGACCATATGGGGAGCCTGGACTTCTACCCCCACCTGGGGTAGTCATGAGGTAGCCTTTCCTCACCCCAGTGGGGTGGTGTCAGAGGTTGCCTGATGAAAAGTCGTCTTTCACCACCAAGCAGCAGTAACAAAACCAGCTTCCCCTCCCCCAGAAAATAAAAAGTATTAGTGGTGACTACGTGAGGAGCAACAACGGGCTACTCAATCCCCTCCCAGTCAAGTTGGCATTAGTGGAAGCTTAGTAATTCTTACATCTATCCAGCAGTAACAAGGAACCCCTTCCACTCCCCACTGAGGTATCAACAGAGGCTGAGAGAGGAACCTGGACCTTTACCTTCACCTGGCAATAGCAACACAGTATCCTCCCTTCTGCTGTGGGGGTGTCAGACAAAGCCAGCTAAAACAGAAGGTTTACAAAAATTCAGAGTCTCATAACATAATGTCCAAAATGTCCAACTTTCAGCTAAAAAAACCATTCATCATACCAAGAACTATGAAGATCTCAAACTGACTTTAAAAAGAAAATAGATGACAACACTGAGATAACAGGGATGTTACAATTACCTGACAAAGATGTTGAAATTGGCCAGGCACAGTGGCTCAAGCCTGTAATCCCAGCACTTTGGGAGGCCAAGACGGGCGGATCACGAGGTCAGGAGATCGAGACCATCCTGGCTGACACGGTGAAACCCCATCTCTACTAAAATAAACTACAAAAAAACTAGCCCGGCGAGGTGGCAGGCGCCTGTAGTCCCAGCTACTTGGGAGGCTGAGGCAGGAGAATGGTGTAAACCCGAGAGGCGGAGCTTGCAGTGAGCTGAGATCCGGCCATTGCACTCCAGCCCAGGTGACAGAGCAAGACTCCGTCTCAAAAAAAAAAAAAAAAAAGAAAAAAAAAAAAAAAAGGTTTTGAAACAATCATGGTGAAAATGATTCAACTAGTGATTATGAATACACATTAGAAAAATGAAAATATAGAAAATCTCAGCAAAAAATAGGAGATATAAAGAAGAATAAAAACAAAACTTTTAGAACTGAAAATGAAATAACCAAATTTAAAACTCAATGGATGGGCTCAACAACAGAAGAGAGGGGACAGAGGAAAGAATCTGTGAACTTGAAGATAGGACAATAGAAGCTACCCAGTCTGAACAACAAAGAGAAATTCAACTGAAAATAAAAATGAACAGAGCCTCAGGAACCTACGGTACTAAAACAAATTAACCATTTGTATCACTGGGGTCTCAGAAGGAGAAGAGAAAAAGGATTGGATTAAAAAACTACTTGAAGAAATAATAGCTGAAAACTTTCCAAATTTGGCAAAAGACAGCCTACAGATTCAAGAACCTAAGAAACCCCAAATAGGATAAACTCAGAAGAATCCTCACCAAAGAGTATCATAGCCAAATTTCTAAGAACTTAAAATCTTGAAAGCAACAAGAAAAATATGACACCTTACTTTAATGAGAAACAATTCAAATTACAAGGGATTTCTCATAGCTAAATGAAGTTCTCTAGACAGAAAGGAAACAACTTAAACTTTGGAACATCAGGAAGTAAAGAACATGATAAACAAAAATAGGATTAAATATAATAGACTCTACTTAAGTTTTCTAAATTACGTTCAATGGGGTTGAAGCAAAAATAACATCATCTCAGCCTGGGCGACAGAGCGAGACTCCATCTCAAAAAAAAAAACACCATCTGCTGTGGTTCTGCATGTATGTAGAGGAAATATTAAAGAATTATGTTGTAAACAGAGAGGGTAAAGGACTATAAAGGGAGATTATTTCTACAATTCATGAACTGGTAAAATGTGGATGGCAAAAGACTGTGGTAAGTTGTATATATACAATATAATAGCTAAGCAATCACTAAAGAAATGATATAAATATACTCCAAATGATATAGATAAATCAAAATGAAATTCTAAAAAAAGTTCAAGTGACCCATATGAAGGAAGGAAAAATAACAGAGAAACCAAAAACAGAACAGAAAACAAAAAATAAAATGAAAGATGTAAGCCCTAATTAGTGCAATAATTACATTAAATATAAATGATCTAGATGCACCAATCAAAAGACAGGGATTGTCAGAGTTAATTTAAAAAATGATCCAATTATATGATGTCTACAGGATACTCACATCAAATATAACGATGTAATGGTGAAACCCTGGGTCTACTAAAAATACAAAAATTAGCTGGGCATGGTGGCAGGCCCCTGTAATCCCAGTTATTCAGGAGGCTGAGGCAGGGAGAATTGCTTGAACCCAAGAGGCAGAGGTTGCAGTGAGCCAAGATCACACCACTGCACTCCAGCCTGGGAGACAGAGCGAGACTCCGTCTCAAAAAAAAAAAAAAAAAAAATTATATCCATCTATATACATATAATAATGTAAGCAGGTTGAAAGTAAAAAGATGGAAAACAATATATGATACAAATATTAATCAAAAGAAAGCAGGATTTGCTGTATTAACATCAGATAAAATAGGTTTTAGAGCAAGAAAATTATTAGATGCAGAGAGAAACATTACATAATAAGTGTCAATCTACCAAGACATAGCACCTTGAAAGTGAATACACCAGAGCTTCAAAACGTATGAAGCAAAAACTGAAAATTGAAATAGATAAATTCATAATTACACTCTTCTCTCAAAAATTGATAGAACTACACAGAAAATCGGGAAGGAGATAGAAATATCAGACAATACAGGATCTAACATTTGTAGAGCACTATATTCAATAGAATACACATTCTTTTCATGTGCCCATAGAACATATACCAAGATAGATCATATCATGGGCCATAAAACAAACTTCAGCAAATCTAAAATAATTTAAGAACATAGTAGCCAATCCTGATGCGGCTCCCTGGAGCCTGATGCCAAGCAGCTCCCCAGTGGGCTAAGCAGGGGCTGGCATCATGGATTTCTTCAAAGCACTGCTGGAGAGGTCAGCACCTTGAGGCTTCCAGCGCAAGGGGGCAAGGACCTCAATGTGCCCTTCTCCATTTCCTGGCTCACTCCTGGATGCGAATGATCTGAACCTGCATAAAGTGCCTCAGCTGAGTCTCAGCAGGTCTCAGCCAGTTCACAGCAAACCACAGGAGGTTCTGGCTCCTGCCACAAACCCCCTGCAGTTCACGCTTGCACCCAGCACCTTCCTCAACAAGACAGCCTGGCCCTTCAGGTCACCCCCACCTGCTGGCAGTGCACCACAGCAGAATGGACAGCTGCTCCAACTGCTGGTCCCAGATGCCAGCAAGCAGTGGCTGATGGAGAACACCAAGGACTGGCCACCACAGCTTGGGACAGGCCAGTCACGTTCCTTCAGCATCCTTGTCCACCTCATAGACACCGAGTTCATACAAGACCTGGATGAGGAGCACCTGAAGAAATCAAGGGAAAAGTATGTCCTAGGGCTATAGAGTCCACGCTAACCTGCCTCCAGGATTGGCACCACCAGAACTCTGCCCACATGCGCAATGTATAGTTGTAGCTTAGCCCTCTCCAACTGCCTGCCCTCTGTCTACCTCTTTCTATTCCTTCTGTCCATGGCAATCAACAAACACAGCGTCACAAAAATTTAAATTACAATACCATTGCAATCACTCAAAAAAAAAAAAAAAAGGAAATGCTTAGGTATAGATTTAACAAAACACATTCAGGTTTTATATGCTGAAAATTCCAAAATGCCGAAAAAAGAAATCAAAGATCTAAATAAATGAAGATACATACCAATAATCCAAGAATACTATGTTTGTGGATTATAAGACTCAACATAATGAAATTATCAATTATCCCCAAATTAATATGCAGGTTTAATGTACTTCCTATTAAAATCCCAGTAAGACTTTTTTAGAGAACAATCTAAAATTTATATATAAAAGGCAAAGGAACTAAAACAGCTAAAACAATTTTGAAAAAAAGAATAAATTTGAAGGAGTCAGATTATTATTCAGCAACTGTAATCAAGACTGTATGGTATTAGTGGAGGAATAGACACACAGATGACTGAAACAGAATAGAGAACTCAGAAATAAACCCACATATGCCCAACTATTTTTTGACAAAAGTGCAAAAGCAATATAATGGAGAAAAGACAGCTTTTTCAACAAATGGTGCTGGAGCAATTGGACAACCATAGGTTAAAAAAAAAAAAAAAAAAAAAAAAAAAGAACCTTGACCAAAGCCTCACATTTCATACAAAGTTTATTTAAAGTGGATCACGGACTTAAATATAAGACACAAAATTATTAAACTTTTAGAAAAATATAAGAAAATCATCAGGATCTAGACAAAGATTTTAGGCTTGACACCAAAACCACAATCTATTTACAAAAATTGTAAATTGAACTTCGTCAAAATGTAAAACTTGCACTCTGCAAAAGATCCCATTAAGAGGATGGGAGAAAATGTTTGCAAACCATATATCCAACAAAGAACTAGTAACTAGAATACATAAAGAATTCTTAAAACTCAACAGTAAAAACCAAGCAATCCAATTAGAAAATGGGTAAAAGACATAAAAAGACATTTCACTGAAGAGGATGTACACATGGCAAATATGCACATGAAAAGATGTTCATCAACATTAGTCATTAGGGAAATGCAAACTAAAACCACAGTGAGATATCCCTACATACCTATGAGAATGACTTAAAAATAATAGTCACAATACCAAATGCTAATAAGGATGTAGAGAAATTGGATCATTCATACATTACTGGTGGGAATGAAAAGTAACACAGCTATTCTAGCAGACAGCTTGGTAGTTTCTTAAAAAACTAAACACACGACCACCATACAACTCAACAACTACATTCCTGGGCACTTACCCCAGGGAAATGAAACATATGTGCACAAAAATTTGCACGCAATGTTTATAAGCAGCTTTATTTGTAACAGCACAAAATTTCAAACAACTCAGATGTCTTTCAGGAGGCGAATGGTTAAACACACTGTGGTACATCTACACAATGGAATTCTACTCAACAATGAAAAGGAACAAACTATTAATAACAATTGATAGATATCAATAACAATCTGGATAAATCATCAGAGCATGATGCTAAGTGGAAGAAGCTAACTCAAAGGCTTATGTACTGTATAGTTCTATTTATATAATATTCTTGAAATCATAAAAACTATAGAAATGGAGATTAGTGAGGATGGGGGTGGTTATAAAAGGGGTACATGAGGGATCCTTGTAGTGATGGAAATGTTCTGTATCTGGACTATTTCAGTGTCAATATTCTGGTTGTAATATTGCACTTCTAATATTGTACTGTAATATTGCAGTTTCATAAAATGTGACCATTGGGGGAAACTAAGTAAAGGGAACATGGGATCCTTCTGTATTATTTACAACTGCCTGTCAATCACAATTATCTCAAAATAAAAAAAATACAGTGGAAATGGACTACAAGAGGATATATACAATAATTGCAACTATGTAAAAATATGGGCACAGTAGGGAAAGAGCATACAAACTGAAAATTCTTTGGAGTATAATTATAGAGAATTTAGTTTCCTAAAATTTAAAACCATTATTCTTTCACTGCGTCTTTTATAATTTGTCTAAGGTCTTTGGGACAGCATTGTGCCGACTGTTTCAATATTTTTTTACCAACATGTACAAATACCAGGTTTCAATTTTTGTTGCCAAGGGAACAAAAAGTACACCCAACTTAATCTGTCCATCAATGAGTCATATAAAATCTCTAAGCCTTGGTTTCTTTGGAAGATCAATAACATCTCTTCCATCTGCCTCACCGCATTGTTAAATGAGGCTCAAAATGGTAAGGTGCTTCCAACCTGAAAAGCCATTGTAAAGCCAAGGTAGTACGCAACTGCAAAGTGGTCCCCTGTGTTAGATAGCCAATGTGCAGAGTTTCATCAACTAAAATTGACTGAAGCAAGGAATTAAATTTATCTAGTGTTATGGGCCAAGTTGCGTCTCCCTGAAATTCATGTGTTTAAGCCCTGACCTTTAGTTCCTCAGAATGGGATTGTGCTTGAACACAGGGTTCTTAAAGAGGTAACTGAGGTTAAACAAATTTATTAGGGTGGGCCCTAATCCAATATGACTGGTGTCCTTATAGAAAGATTACGACATAGACATGCACAACCATGTAAGGACACAGGGAGGAGATGGCCATCTCCAAGTCAAGGAGAGAGGCCTCAGGAGAAACCAACCCTGATGGCTCATTGGTCTTGGACTTCAGTCTCCAGAGCTGTGCAAGGATAAGTATCTATTGTCGAAGCCATCCAGTACGTGGTACTTTGTGATGGCAGCCAGGCAAACTAATACATCGACCTTGAATCCTCCATTAAAGGTTTGACTGTTAGCGAGCTATGTCCAACAAAGGGTCCCACAGCATACTAACATGGATGTAACCTGGCCTTGGAATCAAATCACCCTTGGCTACAATTCTGTGTCTGCCACTTGTGAGCTGTGTGACTTGGGGAAATGACTTCCGCCTCTGGACTTTAGGTTCATCACGTATTAAAGGTGGTTCCTTCCTCCCAGGGTTAAATAAGGATGCAGTGAGACTGGATTAAATGAGGGGATGCTTATGAAGGCCTTACCCATACAAGGCACTGTGTGTATTAGCTTTCCTTCCTTATCTTAAGGATTGTGTATCCCCAGATAAATCGATACCATCTTCACTCATAGAGTCCCTGGTACTTTTACACATGTTCACATTTTCATATGATTTTCAACTTAACCAGTCTTTGGTTTAGATAAGAAGAGTGGGCTGAGTGCTGTGGTTCATGCCTGCAATCCCAGCACATTGGGAAACTAAGGCAGGAGGATTGCTTGAGCCCAGGAGCTCAAGACCAGCCTGGACAACATAGTGAGACTCCTTCTCTACAAAAAAATAAAATTAACCAGGCATGGTGACACATGCCTGTGGCCCTAGCTACTTGGGGAGCTTAGCTGGGAGGACAGCTTGGGCCTGGGAGGTCAAGGCTTCAGTGAGCTGTGATTGTGACACTGTACTCCAGCCTGGGCAACAGAGCCAGACCCTGTCTCAAAAAAAAACCAACCAAACAAAAAAACTGGTAAACAGAGAAACCTAAATGATTTGGACAAAATACAGAGCTAAATGGTAGAAGAGTCCAAAATCCAGGCTTCCTGGCTTTTCTTTGACCAGAAGTATGGAAACTCCTAGAGTGGAAAGAGGCTAACCCCATGCAGGATAAGAACTTCTCTTGTTGGAGGCTGTGTCACAGGCCATGGTCACTCATATTTGGCTAATAAATCTCTTCAAGGATTTTACGGAGTGTGGCTCTTTTCATCAACAATGTGTATGGAAGGGACAGAAGTAATTTTTCTAATTTAAATAAAGGGTATCCCTGCCCCCCAAATCCATCCAGATTCGTTCTTCCCAAACACAAACTTCATTCTGTTTCTTTGCTATCTAAGATCCTTCTCTTACTCTTCTTCCCTGATGTTGGAAAGAAATTGCATCCAACTTGTTCCGTCTGACCATCACCTCCCCACGTGGTCAGCCTCCAGCTCCTTGTCCAGCCCTTCTAACAACCCCCTTCCACCTTGCGGGGCTCACCTCCCAGCTCACCCTTTGGCCACACTCACTTTCACCTTCAGGCCTCTGCTCTAGCCCTCCCTCCCTCCTCTCCTCTCCATGCAAACTAAGCTTGAGACCAGCAGGGACTGCCCAACCCCCTCTTTATTTTTTTTTTGAGGAAGTTTTCGCTCTTGTTAACCAGGCTGGAATGCAATGGCATGATCTTGGCTCATCACAACCTCCGCCTCCCAGGTTCAAACAATTCTCCTGCCTCAGCCTCCTGAGTAGCTGGGATTACAGGCACGCACCACCACACCTGGCTACTTTTTGTATTTTTAGTAGAGATGAGGTTTCACCATCTTGGCCAGGCTGGTCTCAAACTCCTGACCTCGTGATCTACCCGCCTCACCCAAAGTGCTGGGATTACAGGTGTGAGCCACTGTGCTCAGCCAAGGACCCCCTTTTTTAGGGCCCATGCCCCGACCTCTATTGCCCCAACCATGGGAAAAAAAGGAAAATTCTAAGTTCCTTCAAAGGGAAGCTCCAAGCAGCTCACTAGCCCAGAGGCAAATATGCAACTTTATAAGAAGATCATAGTAGCCTAAAATTATAGGCAAGGGAATTTGGAATTCAGAGATGTTTGGTTTCCCTAGATGAACCAAGATATATCTTAACAAATGTCCCTGGATCCCCCCACCAAGGAACCCCATGTATGTACAGACCCGCTGACATGTAGACCTCAGATACAGGGAAACTGAGGACTCAACTCTGACCGTCATTCTTTGCTCTAATTTCTTCCTGAGGGGCTTGGAGGCAGTCACATCCGGAGCCAGTTAACATTTTTTTAATCTGGCCACAAATTTTTAAACAAAGCTTCTCTTCCTTAACCAATTGTAAATCAGATAATCTTTGACTCTACGACCTGAAAGCCCCCACTTAAAGACATCTCACCCATTTAGGCCAAATCCAAAGTGTAAACTCCAGGTATTGATTTGCAATTTTGCCTGTAGCTTTTGTTTTCCTGAAATTAAACCCTGAATTTTCCTGAAATTAAGCCCTAGGTCAGGGTTTAAGCAATAGCTATCTGGTCTGCCTTGCTTGGCGCCCCGCAAATAAATGCCTTCCTTTCTATCCCTACGACCTCAGTGGGGATTTCTGGACTTTCTGCACGGGGCAAGCGGACCCCAGTTCAGTTCTATAACCACCTTGCCTATTCAAGGCCAATTTTATTCCACTCCGAAGCCTCCCAGACAACAGCAACTCCCCCATTTCCCAACCCTCTGTGCCCCTACTTCATTAATCAATTGACCTCAACTGGTCCCCCGCCCTGCCCCCACCCCCAGGACTCAGCAGCTCCCACCCTGCCACAATCACTTCCCCCTGGAAAACTTTCCAAATAAATCAGTAAGCCAGGACCTGGGGCTTTTGCTGGAAAGTCAAATGACAGAATATGTTTGAAGACTCTTTTTCATTCAAAAATAAGCAGGGATGTTAGCTCAAGACACACACACACACACACACACACACACACACACACACACAAATTCCTTCTTACAAGGCAAACATTCCGTTTTATTGGATCTAATCAGATCCTCAGGATGTAGACCTAAGAATAGACATCTGTACTTCTCTCTCAACACCAGAGGTAACTGGGTGCCACCCTCCAGCAACACTGGGGCATAGCTGAGCAAAAGGCGGAGGGGAGGGGAAAGGTCAGGGGTCAAAGGTCACTAGGCACCTTCACACTGGCCAAGATGAACTCTGGAGAACTATTTCATAAAAGCAGATCATAAAACAGCCTTTGGTTCCCTCATGGAAATAATATTATAACTGGAAACCGATTCAGCACCATAAATATACTGAAAGCAAAGACATCCCATCTGTATTAGTCTATTTTCCCACTGCTATAAACGACTACCTGAGACTGGGTAATTTATAAAGAAAAGAGGTTTAATTGACTCACAGTTCTGCAGGCTCAACAGGAAGTATGACTAGGAGGTCTCAGGAAACTCACAATCATGGCAGAAGGCAAAGGGGAAGCGAGCACATCTTCCCATGGCAGCAGAAGAGCGAAGCGGGAGGTGCCACACATTGTTAAATGTGCAGATCTCGTGAGAGCTCACTCATTATCGTGAGAACAGCAAGGGGGAAATCCGTTCCCATGATCCAATCACCTCCCACTGAGGCAGGAGAATAGGGAATTAGGGTAACCATGTGTTAAGGCAGACGCAGGTGCAGCCAGTTCCAGGCAAGATTGGGCAGCACACAGGCCACATCCTGGCGCCTATGATAACAAGACAGGAGTTTCCACTTCAGCCTCTGATTGGTCATGGGCCAATCCTTCACAGGGTGTAACCAATTGAAGGCCTCTCAAGGGCACCTCGGAGTATCACCAAATTCTTTTAGCCTAATACAAACCCTAAACAACAATGCAACTCGGGGGCTCTTCATCTGCTTGCTCCAGCCTGTTCCCACTCTGTGGAGTGCACTTGTACTTCATAAATCTGTGCTTTCTTTGCTTTATTCTTTTGTTGCTTTGTTTGTGCTTTTTGTTCGATTATTTGTTCAACACGCCAAGAACCTGGACAACTCACAGTCAAGACCTTCCATCTGGTAACACCACCAGGCCCCTCCTCCAATTCAACAGGAGATTTGGGTGGGGACACAAATCCAAACCATATCACCATCTATAAATCAGTTCTTAAATTACTTACAAGAAAAACCTATGCAAGAATTGGCATAAATATACCATACATGTTAATTAAAAGAGAGGTTCCGTTGTATACTCATAAACACATGAATATACAATTCTACTATCAAATGTACTATCATAAATGTTATCTACTATGAACACATTAGCTATCATTGTAAACATCGAGTGAATACTTATTTTCCTTGCCTTCCTGGCATTTGGACAAGTTTTGTGAAGATGATTTGCAAGGTCCAGGTTTTCTAAAAACGTCCATAGAGAAAGTTTGAACAGATGTAGCAAAGAGAGTGATTCATCTTAGAATACTTGGTCCAACTTAGAACAGCCTCAGAGCCTCATAGGTGACAGGTGGGCAAGTAGAGGTGGCAAGAAAAGCATGGAAGCCTGAGACAGTGCCCAGAATTATTCTGGAAGGAGAAGAGAAAGTAAAGAGTCATCCAAACATTAGTGAATTTTTTGGCAGGTGGCAGGGGGACAGGAGGACCAACATGGGCAGTGGCCACAGATACTGAGGTGGCTGAGTCCCACATTCGCTGTGAGATGGTTAATGTGACACGTCAACCTGGCTGGGTCCTGGTGCCCAGTTGTTTGACCAAACACCAGTCTAGATGTTGCCATGAAGTTATTTCTTAGATGTGATTACATTTAAGTCAGTAAACTTCCAGTAAAGCAGACTACCTGTCACGATGTGGGTGGGTCTCATCCAATCACTTGGAGACCTTAAGTGCAAAGATCAAGGTTTCCCAGAGAAGAAGAAATTCTCCTGAAGATTGCAGCAGAGAAACCTTACCTGAGTTGCCAACCTGTTTTGCAGAATTCACGCTCAGGACTGCAACATCAACTCTTATCTGAATTTGCAGCCTGTCAATCTCCCCTGCCAGCTTCAGACTTGCCAGCACCACAACTGTGGGAGCCAATTCCTTAAAATAAATGTAGGCAGGTAGATAGGTAGGCAGGTAGAGAGATAGGTGATAAATATATAGATAGACGGATGATAGATGATAGACGGATAGATGCGAGAGGAAAAGAGAGAGAAAGATAAGTATCTTTTGTTGGTTGTTTCTTTAGAGAACCCTGACTGATACAATCTTCTAGCATCTTGAGCCAAGAAGGAAACAGTTGTGCATAGAGTGGCCTGGACAGCAGAGAAGCTACAACAGATGAGGAAAACTGTGGCTGAGAACTCCAGTTCACTCCATCCCTGCCTCACTTTCCCAAAGGCAATAGGAGCCTTCTGAGTTCGTGGGACGGCCCTGAACACCAGGCTTTTCAGAAGTAGGAGCCATCCACCAGAATCACTGCCCAAGCAAACTATCAGAAAAAAAATCAGGCAGGGCATCAAAAGTCCAGAATGAAACCATGGACACTTTTTGTGGGTCAATCAATGAATTTGGAATGAGGCCAGTTCACCTTTGTGAGCCCCAGGAGTCATCAGGCCAATGCTTCAAGATCAACCATGTGTTTAGCGTAGAGCCAGGGCTTTGGGGGCGGAAGGCCTGGTTCCCTCGATTTCTGGCCTCTGGAAAGAACAAGGACAACCTGTGTTCTCATTTGTAAAATGAAGATAATTTTGACCCGAGGCTCACAGGGTGACTGTGAGCACTACATCGACCGCCACGTGCTTCCTGAGCCAGAATACTAAATGAATAAAAACTGAAGCCAGTGGCTCCTTATATCTCAGAGCTATTTTCTGATTTTCTTTTTTCTTTTCTTTTTTTTTTTTTTTTTTTTTTTTTTGAGACAGAGTCTCGCTCTGTCACCCAGGCTGCAGTGCAATGGCATGATCTTGGCTCACTGCAACCTCTGCCCTCAGGGTTCAAGCGATTCTCCTGCCTCGGCCTCACGAGTAGCTGGGATTATAGGCCCACGCCACCATGCCCAGTTAATTTTTGTATTTTTAGTAGAGACAGCGTTTCGCCATTTTGGCCAGGCTGGTCTCAAACTCCTGACCTCAAGGGATCCACCTGTCTCAGCCTCCCAAAGTGCTGGGATTACAGGCATGAGCCACCGTGCCCAACTAGCTCAGTGCTATTTTCAAGGCAGCTCCTAGGACACCTCGCACAGGGAAAATAATCCTCTTTGGTTGTGAAAACACAGGACTTCATGTAGGGGTCCCCCAAATCGTAGGGAAGTAATTTTCACGTCTTTGAAGGATATGAAAATTAGACCCCTCAGGGGAAAATACGGGCTGAGAGACAGTGGCCAATCGTGAGGTCCCTGATGAAGAAGGAATTGGATTCTGACAGGTGACGCCTCTCTGCAGGACGAGGACAGGAGTATTGCTATTACACCTTCCAAACAAGGAGCCCCACAAACCTTAAGACGGGAGAAGGAGAGCCTCGGCTGCTGCAAGACAATGAAAGCAACCACGCACTTCAAAATTACTAACATGCTTCATTCCCACATTGATGCCCCAAAGCATCATTAGACTATCTTTATTTCTTTTTCACACATAAAGAAACTAAGGCTCCAAGAGACTCGGCCAAGGTCCCCCACATTGTGAGAGGAGGAGCTGAGACCCACGCACAGGCACGTGAGTCCCTCACCTGCCCCTTCCATGACACCTGTGCCCTTGTTCACAAGGTCATGAGGTGACAACTCTATGCTGGGGTCTGAAGATCAATGAGACAGACAAGGCTCTAAGACAATACACAAAGATAAAGGTAAACAGGTCAATACTTTTGTTTTAGGAAAGGGCACCTTCAGAGAATGATCAAGATGAACAAAACTTCCCGCCCTCCCGGAGCTTTTCCTAGTGAGGAAGACAGACATTATATCAGCACAATTTCCATCTACTGTCAATCCCTGAAAAAATAGTAAGATAAAATAGAATAGAATAAGATAAACCAGCAGGACTGTGTCGTCTTATGAAGGAGAAGTGCAGGAGATCCCAGGAACTTGTGAGAGGCAGGAGTGGGTTGGAGTGAAGCAAAGGCTTCAGGGAAGATGTGAGGTTAAGCCGAGAACCGACAGAAGTTCAGGCCGGGGCATACACGCCCCTGAGTCCATGTACAAAAAGCCAAAGGCCAACAGGACCAATTGTACTCTAGAGACCCGGCTTAAACCATGCTGATATTAAAACATGGACATGCTATGGCTCAAAGTGTGGAAATCTGTACATATTCTGAGTTCAATAGGAGCCCTCCAAGAAATCCCCTGCTTGGGACTGGCCCCATTATGACCTGTTCACCTTCATCCGCCACAAATCCTGTCGGTCTGATCCCAACGCAGCCCTCAAAGCAAATGTGTAGGATCCAGGCACACGGACTTCAGTCTGCTTGATTTCAAAGCATGAAATCATTGGCTGTTTTCCCCAGAGGCTACCTGCTCAATACAGCTTTCAAGCTGAATGCCATCTCCCGTTCCCTTGGGTGAAGGCTGCATACCGTGAGGAAGTTCAAACTGCTGCCACTTCCTTCCCTTTTCTTTCCATCCTAAAAGAAGCTGCAGCCCCACATTGGCTGGGGTCTTTGCACCTCTCTGAACCAACTAGAGGAAGTGCACGTAAGTGCCCAAGAAGAGAGCAGAGGGAGATAAGTAAAAGTGAAGTGCTTGTATGAGAAGCTACAGACAAACCCGTGATAACATTTAAAAGTCAGTTTTAATTCTGAGAATGTGGAAGTCAAAGCCCATCTGATGTCAGATTGAATGAATAGATTAAAAATTCAATCAGCAACAGTAGAGACTTATCAATGATTTCAAATGCCCCTCCAATCCCTTCTGCGTGGGCAGCAAAGTGAGCCTGGCAAAAATGCAAATCAGATTGTTATCAGTCCCCTGTGTAAAACCCTTCCATACCCACTCACAATAAATCTCAGACTGCTCACCATGGCTTCAAGGCCTCAAGCCTCTTTTTACCCCAGCTCGCTGCTTTCCAGACCCACCAGCCTCTCAGCTCCCACACACACCACACTTCCTGTGCCTTTGAACAGCTGCGGGCGGTTCCCACTGCCTGAGGCATGCTTCTGCCTGCTGGTAACTTTTGCTTACCTCTCCACTGAGAGAGGCCTCACTCAACCATCCCATCTCAGTCATGTTTTCCTGGATTAGTCTCACCTTGATGCTTGTGTATCTCCTTCAGTGCACCAAAGACAGTTTTGGTACATATTTTGAGTTCAATGGGAGCCCTCCAAGAAATTCCCAGCTTGGGAGTGGCCCCATCATGACCTGTTGACCTTCATCCGCCACAAAACCTATAGGTCTGATCCAAACCAAACCCTCAAAACAAATGTGTTTGTTTATGCAAAGTCCTGTCTCCCCAACTAAAATGTCAGGTTGCAGAGAGCAGAAGAAGTCGGGCCTTTGTAGCTCGCTGATGAATTCCTGTTGAGAGACACTTACCCATGAGCTGCTCAAGTTCCTGCACATCGTGAGAAAGAGCTGTTACTTCTGGGGTATCCTTTTCAAGGATGTCTGTATGGTGAAAACCTGTGGTAGACAGAGTATCTCCTTCCAGAGCAAGTCAGGTGCACGTGCTGTCCACTATCATGAAAACCACATCTCCTTCTGGAACGAAGGACAGGCAGGCTTGCTGCCTGTGATTTATGAAGCTTAAAATAGCAAATATAAATATCAACCGAGCAAAATGGTATTTAGGATGCCTGTACATAGGGAGTAACAAACACAAAATTCACAATGACGTCAGCCTCTTGCAGGGAGGCCAGGGGATGGAATCTGTGAGAAGCCGCTGAAAGTTTCCATGCCATTGGGTATGCTTCTGCCAGCTGATACCCGTGGACTCTCAACTGAGAGACGCCACACTTGACCATCTTATGTTGGTAGCATCTTCCTGGGTTAGTCCCACCTCGACACCTGTATATGCATAAAAGACAATCTGCTGTATATACCATGTATTATGTAATATATACATAGTATATGTAATATAGGAATATGATAACATAGTAATATATAATCTACATATCCATTGTAGATAATATATACATATTATATGTCATCTATATTATTAATATATATCACACATATGTTTATACACATATAATATACACAAGTGGTCCCCAACCTTTTTGGCACCAGTGACCAGTTTCATGGAAGACAATTTTTCTTTTCTTTTTTTTTTCTTTTCTTTTTTTGAGATGGAGTTTTGCTCCTGTGGCCCAGACTGGAATACAATGATGCGATCTCGACTCACTGCAACCTCTGCCTCCCGAGTTCAAGCGATTCTCCTGCCTCAACCTCCTGAGTAACTGAGATTACAGGCACCCGCCACCATGCCTGGCTAATGTTTTGTACTTTTAGTAGAGACAGGGTTTCACCGTGTTGGCCAGGCTGATCTCGAGCTCCTGACCTCAGGTGATCCAACTGCCTTACCCTCCGAAAGTGCTGGGATTACAGGCGTGAGCCACCGTGCCCGGCAGAAAGACAATTTTTCTATGGACAGCGGAGTGTGATGGTTTCCAGATGATTCAAGCACATTACATTTATTATGCACTTTATTTCTGTTCTTATTACATTGTGATATGTAATGAAATAATTATATAACTCATCATAATATAGAATCAGTGGGAGCCCTGAGCTTGTTTTCCTGCAGCTAGACGGTCCCATCTGGGAGTGATGAGAGACAGTGACAGATCAACAGTCATTAGTTAGATTCTTAGAAGGAGTATGCAAGCTAGATGCCTCGCACACACAGTTCACAACAGGGTTTTCGCTCCTATGAGAATCTGACCCCACCACTGATCTGACAGGAGGCGGAGCTTGGGCAGTAATACAAGCGATGGGGAGTGGCTGTAAATGCCAAAAAGTTGTGCTCACACGCTTACCTCTTTCTGTGTAGCCTGGTAACTAACAGGCCACAGACCAATACCAGTCTGTGGCCCGGGGCTGGGGACTCCTAATACAGAGCACATAATATGTAACAATGTCCTAGTTGTTAAGTTGGGTGGTAGTCTCACAAGTGTTTGTTTTATTATGTGTCATAGCCAATATGTAGTTTAAAATATCACTTCCTGTTATCTAATATTCCATCTGATAGTTTCAATAGTAACAGTGGCCATTTCAAGGTAGTAAGATTTAGGCATGATTTCCTTCTCCCATATAAGTTTCTGAATGTTCTAAGTTCTTTTCAAACAATAACAGATTATTTCTAGAATCAGAAAACATAAACTTTGTAAAATATATGAGAAAAATGTATATTGGCAAATTAAAAATGGAAATGTGAAGACCTTTCCCATTTAAGGAGAAGAAGAGTCATGGATGATTTTTCTACTGATGTGTTTAGAGACCTGAAGATCCTCTGTAGTTTTGGCTTTCGAATCTCTCCACCTGCTGTGTTTCATGTACTTGGAGCACTTTTCTCATTTCCAGTCTCAGACTGGAAGGAAGTTAGCGTTGAACTACACCCCAGTGAATACCTCAATTCTCTGGGAAATTGAATTTTTACCTGGATGGAGAGAGGCGGTCCATGGATACTGATAATGCATGGCCCCAACCCTGTGCCCTAGCCCATCCACAGGGGACTCAGGCTGGCTGTGGTGCAGGCATGGAGCCCAGAAAGGCTGGGTGTTTTAGGGCAGGGAGACTTGCCCAGAGAGGGCAGGGTCAGGGACCTAAAAGAACCCTGGGAATGTCATTGGGATGTTTGGTAGATTAGAAATCATGGCTACAACATTCTCAAGCATCTCCTGCCAGGAGGAGGTATCTAGTTCTCTGCCTCTTTAGTCTGGGCGGGTCTTGATACTCGCTGTGGTCTCCTGAATGTGGTACAAGCAGCATTGTCTGTGTTCCAGAACTAAGAGGACTGCACCTTCCATTTCCTCATCCTTTTTTACCCAACTACCTTGTAAAGAGGTCCAGGCTCTCCTGCTGGAGGGAAGAGCCACACGGAGAGTGAGACCTGCAGGATGAGAGACCGTAGGGAGGAAGACGCCATAGGAAAGAGACCCATGCATGACACCGCAGCGGACAGTCAGTACCAAGGCTCCATCTATGTGAGTGAGGTCATACTAGGTCCTCCGACCCAGTTGATCCTGCTGATAACACTTGGAGCGGAGAGCTGAACCCACTGAGCCCTGCCTAAATGCCTGACCCATAGAGTCATAAGCCATAAAATAGTTCTGATTAGCTAGAGTTCCGGGTGCTTTGGACCCAGCAACAGATAACTGATACAGGGTGATAGAACAAGGAAATAAAAATACATCTCAATTAATTGAAAAGTTTGCAGGACCCACTATTAAAAATTAGACAGGAAGTCAGACTATAATTGGGCCATCTGACTCTGTCTGTCAACTCATCCAAAAAAAAGCAAAATCCAGCTGGGCATGGTGGCTCACACCTGTAATCCCAGCACTTTGGGAGGCCGAGGCAGGCAGATCACAAGGTCAAGAGATCGAGACCATCCTGGTGAACATGGTGAAACCCAGTCTCTACTAAAAATACAAAAAAAAAAATTAGTTGGGCATGGTGGTGTGTGTCTGTAGTCCCAGCTACTTGGGAGGCTGAGGCAGGAGAATTGCTTGAACCCAGGAGGCAGAGGTTGCAGTAAGCCGAGATCACACCACTGCACTCCAGCCTGGTGACAGAGTGAGACTCCATCTCAAAAAAAAAAAAAAAAAAAAAAGCAAAATCCAACAGCAAATTCTTGAAGGATAATCTTAAAGATGAGAGAGAACGGCTTATGAATTTTACAAGGTGTGTCATACAAAGGGCTTTCTAGAATCCTCTTTGCACTCTCTATCAATTACTTGTCAGTAACAGCAACTTCCAAAAGTCAGTCTCTCCCCTTCTCTGTCTTCACACATATACACACATGCATGAGCACACAGACACACACAGGTGCACATGTACACACATCATATTAGGCTGTTCTTGCACTGCTATACAGAAATACCTGAGCCTGGTTAATGTATAAAGAAAAGAAGTTAAATTGGCTCATGGTTCTGCAGGCTGTACAGCAAGCATGGTACAGGCCTCTGCTTAGCTTTTGGGGAGGCCTCAGGGAGATTTTACTTGTGGTGGAAGGTGAAACGGGAGCAGGCACTTCACATGACCAGAGCAAGAACAAGAGGTTGGGCGGGGGGCATGCTACACACTTTTAAACTACCAGATCTCATGACAATTCACTCACTATCACAAAGGCGGCACCAAGGACATAGTGCTAAGACATTCATGAGAAATCCACCCCTATGATCCAATCACCTCCCACCAGGCCCCACCTCCAACACTGGAGATTACATTTCAACATGAGATTTGCGGGAATAGATATCCAAATCATATCACACATATACAAATGCACTTGCACACACACACAAACATGCATATACACATGTTCACATATATACAAATGCACACATACACACACGCACGCACATACACTCACATACGTGCATCCACATGCACACACGTACACTCATGTACATGCATCCACACACGTACATGCATCCACATGTACTCATGTGCCTATGCACATACACGTGCATGCATGCACACACACAATTCCCTACCTCCCTGCCATGTTGCTCTACCCACACTTCCTCTTCCATCACTGACTGTCATCTGTGTTGCAGTGACCCTCCTTATTTCCTAAAGCCCCCTCTTCTTCTCTAAGTCCTCTTCCTTTGTGGAGAGCAGCTACTTGGAATTCTGATGAATCAATTCTCCATTTATTACATATTCAAACCACAATAGCCACCCTTGCCAAGTTCCATGTATTTCTCCTCTTCATTTTTTTCCCCTGCAGATTCTACGGTCCAACGCCAAGGAGCCCTTTCTGTTCCAGCTCAAATGCCACATTCTCAAAACATTTTTTTCATGCTTCTCACTCCCACCCTCCATATCAACAGCCCATGGAATGAGCTTCTGTCTTTGCTGACCTTGGGGTTATCCTCCTATCTTGTTCTACACAGGTCTGCCTCTCTTGCTAGTTTATAACCTGCTCGCGTCAAGTGCTGGGTCTTATTAATCTTTGTAACCACCACAGGCTCTAACTCAGCACCACACACATGGCAGGCATTCAATGATATTTGTCAAATTGAATGTAATTTAAACTAGGTCATTCATTCAGGTCTGTGCCAGGAAAAAAAAAAAAAAAGTCACCTTTTCTGAGATAAGCTGGGGTCACTTGCATATCAAGTCAGTCCAAACTGAAAGTAACATCAAATGACAAATAATTTTCTATTTCAAAACTAGAAAAGTAATGCATTTTGTCTGGAAAATAAGGATAGGAATGATGTTTTTCCTTCTACTCTTCAGTGTTTTCCTATATTTTGTAAATAAATGTGTGCTCATTTTACAATAACAGTAAATTTTTACATGAGTAACTCAGAAAACAGAAATCATATTATCATTTATGACATTATGTCCACTGGATACTTCCTTTCAAAGTGCTCTGAAGGCAGATATACTCGTTTCTTCAGCCTGAAAGAATCATTTACCAGTTTCCTGATGCTATCAGCTAAGTATTCCGCCGAAGAGGGAAAAATGACGCTTGGTCCAGCTCTGTGATAGATGGAAGTTAAGCATCTGAAAGCCCATCAACCCACATGCCCAGCTGACCAGCTTCCTTGTCTCCAGCTGATCCTTGGAATTTAATCTCAGTCCCAAATTTATAGATGAAATTCTCCCATCACATCCCATCTAGTTGAATTGTCAAAATGACTCTAATTTTGTTCTCTTTGACAGGGTCTTGCTCTGTCGCCCAGTCTGGAGTGCAGTGGCACAATCATAGCTCATTGCATCCTCGAACGCCTGGCTTAAGCAATCTTCCTGCCTCAGCCCCTCAAGTAGCTGGGACCACAGGTGTGCGCCACCACACCCGGCTTTTTTTTTTTTTTTTTTTTTTTTGTATTTTTTGTATAGATGGAATTTTATCATGCTGCCCAGGCTTGTGTCAAACTCCTGGGCTCAGGCGATCCAGCTAAAATCGCTCTAATTTCATTATTTGAAATCTTTTCAAAGTTAAACTTCCAGAAACACCTCTATTTCTATTTTGGGAGACTGTGTCTTGACCTTTCCTTAACAGAGTCTAAGGTTGTCTTTAAGTTAAAATAAGATCATAACTCCTCAACCGAGCATACAAATCGTTCCCCTCGTCTAGCCTGCACTTTCAGCTTCTTCTCTGGGTGTTCCCTGGAAGCCTGTTTCTCAGAGTTGTCGGTAGAGCATCTGCATCAGAATCACCTGAGGGCTGGGCGCGGTGGCTCGCACCTGTAATCCCAGCATTTTGAGAGGTGAAGGCAGAAAGACTACTTGAGCCCAGGAGTTCATAGGCCAGCCTGGGCAACATGGCAAAACCCCATCTCTACCAAAAATACAAAAAATCAGCAGGCATGATGGTGTGAGCCTGTAGTCCCAGCTACCCAGGGGGCTAAGGCGGGAGGATCAACTGAGCCCAGAAGGTCGAGGCTTCAGTGAGCCATGTTCATGCCACTGCACTCCAGCCTGGGCAACAGAATGAGGGCCTGCCTCAGAAAAAAACGGGGGTGGGGAGAGAGAGAGGAAAGAGAGGAGAGAGAGAGAGAGGAAAGAGAGGGGAGGGGAGAGGAGAGGAGGAAGTAGGGAGGGAAAAGGAAGGAAGGAAGGAAGGAAGGAAGGAAGGAAGGAAGGAAGGAAGGAAGGAAGGAAGGAAGGAAGGAAGGAAGGGAGGGAGGGAGGGAGGGAGGGAGGGAGGGAGGGAGGGAGGGAGGAAGGAAGGAAGGAAGGAAGGAAGGAAGGAAGGAAGGAAGGAAGGAAGGAAGGAAAGAAAGCAGGCAGGCAGGGAGGGAGGGAGGGAGGGAAGGAAGGAAGGAAAAGAGAGAAACAGAGAATGAAGATCACCCTGCATACTGCTTTAAGTTTAAACTCCCAAACCCACACACAGATCCAGACAGAATTGAAAACACATTCACCAGGTGATGTTCAGGTTCACAAAAGCCTGAGCACCACAGCTTCAGAGCCCCCAGAGGCTCACCATTCCTCAATGGAGCACGTCATTTCCTGCCCTCTGCCTGGAACAAGCCCGCTTCCTTCTCTGCTGACACCTGCGTGTTTTCCTAGACCTAGCTCGACCGTCAGCTGCCCCATGAGGCATCGCCAGCCCTCGCAGGAAGAGTCAATTATTTCCTCAACTCCCCACACTTATCACTTGATATATATACAACTATAATAACTTGCATACCTGTCTGATCTCTATTGAACAGGACCTTGTGCTTTTTTAATGAAAAGTAGATTTTTAATTTCTTAAGGTGATCTGGAGGTCAGGAGTGATGGGAATAGGAAGCTCAAGCCCAGTGTCTCTGGCCTGTGGGACAGCACCAGCCACACCCTTCTCCAAAGCCCTGAATTTGAACATAAGGTCAGACCATGGGTACTAGGGATCCATTGAGTGTTCTTGAGCAGGGCATGCCTATGTGAGAGCAGGGTGGTGGGTGGCTGGAAGAAGGCACTGTGTCCTGGGGCAGTTGCCCCTCTTCCTCTCTCCGGTTTTGAGTGGGGTTTCTCTGCCTTGCACGAACAACATCTGGGACTGGATTATTCTCTGTGGTGGGGGCCATTCCAGGCATTACAGTATATTAAACAGCGTTCCTGGCTGCCACACACTAGATGCCAGTAGCACCCCCTGGTTTGGAACACCAAACATATCTTGAGACATTACCAAGGATCCCCTTCTGGTGAGAGCACTGTTTTGGAGTGGGAGGTGTGAAATCAAACAAAGCGAAGGCCAAATCCAGCAGGTTGGACTTGCTGCTACACCCATCCATTCCGTTTTCTCTGCTGCAAAACGGGTACATGAGTGTCACGTATAAGAGTGTCTGGAGCCACGAAAATGCTCCATAAACATGAGCAAGGCACCTCATTACCATGAGTTCAGCCCCCTTATTCTATAGAGGATGATGCTGAGGTCCAGAGGCCTCAAGGGCAGGAATGCAGGATTTTCTACCAGCTTGGGTCACCTGTGGGCCATCCGTCTGATTCTGCCAGACTCAATCAGTTCCTCCTCCTGAGCAATCAGCCACGAACCCCGATGCGTGCAGGCCGGTAGGGAACTTATGATTTTCCTATGACTCATTAAGACAAACACACTGCTATTTTAAGAACATTCGACCTTGTTCTACCTAAAATTTTTGCATCACTTGCTGGTGGCCAGATATCACATGGCAAAGGCTGAGCTGGCTGTAAGTATACAGCAGGCACTCGGCAAGTCTTAGTTTTGGTGAATGGTGTTTCCACATTGGGTCAGCACATATGGACCCAAAGTGTGGGTCAGAAGCTTCTTGAGAATCAGAACGCCACCTTCACTGCCAGCAAAGCATCCTGGATGAGGTGAGCAGAGCAAAGGAGAGGAAACTGGGGAGGCATGTTAGGGCCAGGTCAGGAGGGTTGAGAAGCGCAGGCTGGAGACGATCGTATGGTCTGCACATGCCACTGAGTGGCAGCACAGTATGCTGGCGAGACCACGGCCTTCCAGATCCAAAAGACCATGTTTCACCCTGCTGTGCCATTACTGGCTGCATGACCCCAGGTAAGACTCCCTGACTCTCCATTTCCTCGTCTGAAAAACGCGGATGGTACCACCTACTTCCCAGGTAGGGGTGCCAGATGAAATGCAGGATACCCAGATGGGTCTGAATTTCAGACAAATAATTTTTTTTAGCCCAAGTAAGTCCAGTGCAATATTCAGGACATACTTTTACTTTTTGTTGTTGTTTCTTTAGAGAAACAGAGTCTCACTCTGATGCCCAGGCTGGAGTACAGTGGCATGATCACAGCTCACTGCAACCTCGACCTCCTGGGCTTACAAGATCCTCCCTGCTCAGCCTCCTGAGTAGCTGGGACTACAGGTGCCTGCCATCATGCCTGGCTTTTATTTATTTTATTTTATTTTATTTTATTTTATTTTATTTTATTGTTGTAGAGATGGGGTCTTGCTGTGATGCCCAGGCAGGTCTCAAACTCCTGGCCTCAAGTGATCCTCCTTCCTCAGCCTCCCAAAGCACTGGGATTACTTTTACTTTACAAGTGTATTGTTTATATGAAATTCAAATGTAATGGAGCATCCTGTATTTTATTTGCTAAATCTGACAGCCTTATCTGAGGGTATCACGGGGATTAAAGAAAATGATTCCAAGGGCCTGTCAGAGGCACGCACACAGTAGGTGCCATGTTTTCTAAGCGACAGCACTTAGGAAACAACAGGAAACCATTAACATTCCTTGAGCAAGAGCACGACACAGCCATCCATCTCAGAGAGTCTAAATTTAGCTGTGGCCAAAAACAATTATTTGAGATTTCTTAACATGCCTAGAAGTAGAAAGTCGAAGTCATTTAAAATATATCATGTAAGTAGCTTTCAATTATAACTTTATCTTTTCCAGGTTCCGCCCTAGCAACTTTGTAATCTAGCGTGTTTGAAGTGTCTAAAGACTCCCAGCATAATGAATGGAGGTAATCATAGTCTTTCCCAGAATGCCTCAGCTTTGATGATATAGTGTGGCCGCTGCGTGGTCTGACTCGAATGACAATTGACTAACTCATGTTTCTGCTCAATTAACTTCCAGCCCTCGGTAGCAGAGCCGGGGTTTTCAGCTCTGTCTCCTGGCAAGTCCCCTCCCACCGATAGCCTCAATCTCCAACCAAGGCTCTCCTCGAAGAATGGGATACATTTATCTTTCATAGCTGACTCCTGGGAGCAAATGAAAAAGTTAATAAATTAGTAGAGGAAATCATATGAAACTTAACCAAGGTGTACTTTTCTCTAGGATTGCTAAAGAATCAGATGGCGGCCGGACACGGTGGCTCACCCCTGTAATCCCAGCACTTTGGGAGGCCGAGGCGGGTGGATCACAAGGTCAGGAGATCCAGACCAGCCTGGCCAACACGGTGAAACCCTGTCTCTACTAAAAATACAAAAATTAGCTGGGCATGGTGGCACGTGTCTGTAATCCCAGCTACTCAGGGCAGACTCTGCCAAGTCAGATGGACTCCAGTTTCTTCTTCCTGCTTTTTGGATGCAGGATTGAACAACTAGAGGCAAAATCTCTCAAATTTTCCTACAGCCAGGTGTGTCTGTGGGACTCAGCTCTAACCTATGGGTTGTAGTTGAAAGTGACATGTGCAACTCTCAGGTCACTTGTTGAGGATGGCACCCACTAGTCCGGGTTCCTGGGTGAGGTCATAAGACAGAAGCCTGGAAATAAATTTGAGAGAATAAACTTCTGGCCAGGCGCAGTGGCTCACACCTGTAATCCTAGCACTTCTGGCCAGGCACAGTGGCTCACACCTGTAATCCTAGCACTGAGATGCCAAAGCGGATCACTTGAGCTCAGGAGTTTGAGACTAGCCTGGGCACTATGGTGAAACCCTGTCTGTACAAAACAATAAAAAAAAAAAAATTAGTCAGGCATGGTGGTGTGCACCTGTAATCCCAGGCACTCAGGAGGCTGAGGTGGGAGGATTACTTGAATCTGGGAAGTGGAGGCTGCAGTGAGTTATGACGGCACCACTATACTCCAGCCTGGACAACAGAGCAAGACCATGTCTCAAAAAAAAAAAAAAAAAGAATAAACTTCTGTGTTCTTAAAGTCACTAAATGTCATTGGGTCACCTTGTTACATTGGCCTAGCCTTTACTCCTCATAGCTCAGTTAATCTACAGAGCTCAATTTTCTCAGATCAGTTATGCTTAGGATGAACTCCAGCACCATCTAGACCAAGCCCTACAGGGCTGTTATAGGAGGAATTGTGTTTTCTGGAATATTCCTATGGTGAAGCCCTAACCCCCAGGACCTCAGGATAGGACAGTATTTGTGTTGCCAGTGGGTCGGTTCAGATTCTTGACTTCACCTCACAAAAGAATTTGAGAACAAGACCAAAGTCAAAGTCGGCAAGAGAGTTTCTTGCAACGTGAAAGTTCCCTCTAACAGCTGATGAGAGTGGGCCCCGCAAAGGCGAGACAGCACTGACAGACATGGGGAAATCCCTTCATGGGAGGCTTACAAGGCTATTCATGAAGGGGCAGGAACAGGCAGTGCCGTGAAGCATGTTTTAGGTGGTCCCCTGGATGCACATGTGCTATTGTTGTACATGCTAGTACATACATCATGTCTCATTTGCATCTTAACTCTCCATCTGGGGCGTGGTTGTTGCTATTATAACAAGCATAGATCAGCCCAAGGACACTGAGCATGGGTTTCTGTGCTTGCGTGAATTTAGGGATTTTCAGCCGGGCTCAGTGGCTCATTCCCGTAATCCTAGCACTTTGGGAGGCCGAGGCAGGTGGATCACCTGAGGTCAGGCGTTCAAGACCAGCCTGGCCAACATAGTGAGACCCCATCACTACTCAAAATATAAAAATTAGCCAGGCGTGATGGTGAGTGCCTGTAATCCCAGCTACTTGGGAGACTGAGGTGGGAGAATAATTTGAACCCAAGAGGTGGAGGTTGCAGTGAGCTGAGATCACGCCATTGCAATCCAGTCTGGGCAACAGAGCGAGACTCTGTCCCTAAATAAATAAATAAATAAATTCGAGGATTTTCCCCTCTGCCCTTCTCCCTCCTTGTTGCAGGATGTTCTAGCTATCACCCCTTGAGATCCCAACATTGCTGGGATCTGAGCCCAGGCTGCAGTTTGCACACTGTCAGGTGGTTTGTTCCCTCCTCCTATTTGGCAAGTTTTTTTCTCCTTTAAGGGAGTCTATCGCCAGTCTATCTAACCTATCTCATTTGGACACAGGCTCTTTAAAGAGGTGATTAAGTTAAAAGGAGGCTGTTAGGGTGGATCTTTACCCAAGAGGACTGTTGTCCTCCTACGAAGACACAGACACACATAGAGGAAAGGCCAGGTGAGGACATGCGGAGAAGACAGCCATCCACAAGCCAGGGAGAGAGGCCTCAGGAGAAACCAGCCCTGCTGGCACCTTGATCTTGAACTTCCAGCCTCCAGAACAGTGAGAAAGTGAATTGTTGGTGAAGCTGCCCAGGCTGTGGTACTTTGTGATGGCAGCCAAGTGGATGAATACAAGGACACCATATGACGCAGTTTCTGCCAGTGGGGCACCCCTGCTGTCCCTGCAGCTGCCTGCTTTCCAGAAGGTCCCACCTGGCCCACAGCTCTATAGTGAGTGCCCCACCACCACTCCCCTTCCACCTCTGTTTATTTCCTTCCTGGCATCAGTCACACTCTGTGATTCTATTATTATTTATCCTTGTACTCACTCACTGGTGCCCTCTGTCATGAGGGTCTCCTGGCAGCAGCAGAGTTCACTCCCTTCATCCCCATCCTATCACCAGCACATGGCATCAGGCGTGACGCAGAGGGGTGCTCAAGGACAGGTGTCAAGATAACGAGTTACTGGTGATTTAGATTCAAATATGTATAAATATGTCTAGAGAACTACAATGGCTCAACTGAAGGCAACTTTTCGGGGAGCAGAGAGATTTCAGGGCCAGACAGAAATGTCGTCCCTGAAGAAGAGCTGTGTGGTGGTTAATTCTATGTGTCAACTTGACTGGGCCACAGGACACCCAGATATTTGGTTAAATATTACTCTGGGTGTTTCTGTGAAGATGTTTCTGGAAGAGATGAACATTTGAGTCAGGAGACCGAGTGGAGTGGACAGCCCTCCCCGGTGTGGATGGCATCATCCAATCCACCGAGGGTCTCAGTGGAACACAAAGTAGGAAACAGAGAATATCTCTCTCTCTCTCTCTCTCTCTCTGTCTCTCTCTCTCTCTCTCTCTCTCGCTTGCTTTCGCTCTCTCTGCCTCACCACTTGAGCTGGAACATGAGTCTTCTCCAGCCACTGGACTAGAGTTTACAGGATTTACACCATCAGCTCTCCTGCTTCTCAAACCTTCAGACTTGTACTAGAACTAAACCATCAGCTCTCCTGGGTCTTTATCTTGCCAACCACAGATCCTGTGACTTCTTAGTTTCCCTAGTTGTGTAAGCTAATTCCAATCAATCAATCTCTGACTCCTCAGAAACCTCATTCCGTTGCTCTGGAGAAACTAGCGAATACAAGTTTAGACAAGATGAGTTGAACTTGGCACAGGTACAGAACTAAAGGGTGGAGAGGAGTGGTGGGACTTCTCCTCAAGTCCAGCTGAAGTGGGCCACCTGGGAGAAAGGGGTATGGGTGAACTGCAGGATTGCAGTTGCATTTGCTGTCACCCCTTGAGATCCCAACAGCATTGCTAGGAGACCCTCCTGTTAGTCTTCTTTCACAGACAACACAAGGCACGTGTAAAACTGAGGCCTGGGAGAAGTACTGCTTTGATCTAAGACGGCGGAACAGCCAGCCAGGCAGAGCTCTGAGCGGCAGGCTCCAGCCCAGGGCTACAGGACTGGAAGTCACAGTCCAGCACAGGCGGGAAGCCTCTCCACTCATGTGAGAGCCCCAAGACACTCACTGGGAATTCCCAGAAAGACCTGAAGGAAAGGGGACTTATGAAGGGGAAGCCAACAAGTGGAGGTTAATGAGGTGTAAGTATTTTTTTTTTTTTTAAGATGGACTCTCGCTCTGTTGCCCAGTCTAGAGTACAGTGGTGAGATCTCAGCTCACTGCAACTTCTGCCTCCCAGGTTCAAGCAATTCTCCTGCCTCAGCCTCCGGAGTAGCTGGGACTACAGGCATGCACCACCGTGCCCAGCTAATTTTTGTATTTTCAGTGGAGATGAGCTTTCACCATGTTGGCCAGGCTGGTCTTAAACTGACCTCAGGTGATCCGCCCACCTCGGCCTCCCAGAGTGCTGGGATTACAGGTGTGAGCCACCGCAGCTGATCGAGGTGTAGGTATTAATGCTAATGAGATCCCCTGGAGTTTGGAGGCTGGTGAGCTTCTGTATGTGTTTGCATGATATTGGTGATGTAAAATTTCGCAGTCACTTGAATGCATACCCACAAGGGTGATGGTGTAGAATCATAAAACCTAAGAGCTGGAATCCTTGGGGAAGAAAAAGGGAGAGAAGAAACATTCGCTGAGAATCTTCTACAGAGTGTCCTGATGGAAAGAGATGTGTTGACCTTTAGGTGGCGATAATTCATATCAGCTGCCACCGTCACATCATGGGTAATGTCATGCCGGTGGTACATATTTTGAACAGTTGATGCCTTAAGGTAATCAAACCAAGCATTAGGGCAGGGCATAGTGGCTTGTGTCTGTAATCCCAACGCTTTGGGAAGCTAAGGCAGAAGGATCACGTGAGGCCAGGAGTCCGAGACCAGCCTGGGCAACATAGCAAGACCCCATCTCTACAAAAAAATAAAATATTGGCCAGGCATGGTAGCACACACCTATAGTCCCAGCTACTCCAGAAGCTGAAGCAGGAGGATGTTTTGAGCCCAGGAGTTCCAGGTTATAGTGAATTATGACTGGGTCACTGCACTACAGCCTGGTTGACAGAGCAAGATGCTGTCTCAAAAAAAAAAAAAAAAGAAAGAAAGAAAGAAGAAAACAAACAAAATAAACAAGCACTAGTTAGCATTAGCACACTCTGGTCAAAATATTTTTTAAGTTATAAATTTGTGTGTCTTTAAATTGCTTATTTACATATTATTATAACCATTTGTGTAATTCAAGAAATTTATATTTACTTTAATCCTCACACTAAACCTGTTTGGTTCCTTGGTCCCAATTAAGAGACGAAGCAACTGAGACTCGGGAAAATGAATGTTTACCCAAAGCCACGTTGCTGGTGAGGGCAGAACGGAGATTAAACCAGGACTGGCTGACTCCGGAAGTCTTTCCACTCCACCACGCAGCTTCCTTAAAGATCACCCAGCCCCACCTTCTCATTCTACTGATGACAAAACTAAGATCCCAAAAAGTAGGTGACTCCGTTGTATAACATGGCCAGTGAGTGCCGAAGCTAGTTGTAAAGCTCAAATCACCAGTTCAATTATTTGTCTCCCGGGGCCTGCGGTACCCACCTTGTAGGATGTCCTCATCCTCCAGTCAGAGACCACAGGAACACACCTGCAGCTGGACAAGTCCGGTTTATCACGCATTGCAGCCAAGGAAAGCACACTCCATCGGGGAGCGTGGAGTGTCCCAGTAAGAAGGTGTTCTAAAGGACTCAGTCAAGGGTTTGGGCATGTGTTAGGTGGTTTGAGGAAGGCGATGCTCCAGATTGGATACTGTCAGGAAGCAAGGGGAACACTGTGACTCGCTATCTTAATACCTCTTACCTAGGAGGAGGGAAACTGCACTCAGGCTAAAGCTGTAAGTGGCCAAGACACAGCCCCGTTGTCTGGGAGAAAGCTGATTCGTCCTCTATTGCTTTGTAGCAAATGACCACAAACTTAGTGCCATAAAACACCACCGAAGTGTTCGCTCCATTTCTGAAGATACTACAGGACTGAAGTCTAGCAGTGGCATGGCTGGATTCTCTCTCAGGCTCTCACTGGGCTGGGGCTGCCATTGTCTTCTGGGCCCTGGATCCTTTTCCAGGCACACTGGCTGCTGGCAGAATTCATTTCCTAGCAGCTATGGGACTGATGATGTCCCCATTTTCCTTCTAGCTGAAGGCCAGGGCCTGCTGTCAGCTCCTAGAAGCTCCCTGCAGTTGTTGCTGCTTGGCCCCCGTTAACAGTTCCCAGGATGGAGTTTGCTTTCTTTCAGGCCAGCCCGCGTGTGTCTCTCTAACTTCCTCTTCTGTGGCCAGCTGGAGAAAACTGTGTTTTTAAAGGGCTCATATAATTAGGTCAGGCCCACCTGGATAATTTCCCTTTTTTTTTTTTTTTTTTTTTTTGCTGCCGCCCAGTGGCTCATTACAGCTCACTGCAGCCTCAACCTTGCTGGACTCAGGTGATCCTCCCACTTCAGCCTACCCAGTAGCTGGGACTACAGGCAAGTGCCACCATGCCTGGCTAGTTTTTTCTTTGTATTCTTTTGCTGCTCAGGCTGGTCTCGGACTCCTGGGCTCAAGCAATCCTCCCATTCAGCCTCCCAACGTGCTAGGATTACAGGCATGGGCCACCATACCTGGCCTAATTTCCCTGTGTTAAGGTCAATTGATTTGGGATGTTAATTATATCTGTCAATTCCCTTCACAGCAGTAGCTAGAGTAATGTTTGCTAAGTAACTAGGGGTAGGTGCGGGTACACCAGGGGCCAGGAATCTTGCGGGCAGCTTACAATTCTACCTACCACAGGGGTATGCCTGGTATTCTGTGACTTGGGCAATGTTCCTGTATCATCTATGTTCCAGCATGATTAGGGAGGGGTCTTGTTTTTGTCTTAATCTGTAGTGGTCCCAGCGTGACCTTATCTGATGTTGATGCTGTATGAAATTTGTTGTTCAACAGGCCTTGCTGACAGTCCCAAGCCAGCTCTCGGATGTCAGGGACTGCTCTCTCCTTCTCACGGGAAAGATGCCAGTGACATTTGTAGGAAAAATGGGCAGAGACAGTGTTGCAGGACTTTTCCTTAGTTCAGCTAAAGATGGGGTTCTTTGTCCCATGGCCATGAAAATTCAGGCTTGCAGACAATTTGAATGGTGAGTAAGGCAGGGTTTTATTGGGTGAAAAGGAGAAAAAAAAAGGGGTGGGGAACAGGGACTGTGCAAGGCCAGAGTCCCTGCTAGAACACTTCCTGATGCAGCTTGAATTCCAGGTTCTACACAGGAAGAGGAGGGACCAGGCTCCTCCCTGCTGCAAATGGATCAAACTTCCCAAATCTCCACCCCAGTGGGCAGGCTGGTTGGATTTTCTCCAGGAACCGTCTCCCACCTGGCTGTCTCAACAGGAAGAGCAGTTCCCAGGAGAGAAAACGCAGGTAGCTAACAGACACATGAAAGGATGTGCAATGTCTCTGGCAATGAGCAAAATACAAAGTAAAACAACAATGAGATGTTCTTATGAGAGGTGAGGCCAATTGGACGTCCTGGGTTGAGTGGGGACTTTGAGAACTTTTCTACCTTACAAGAGGATCGTAAAATGCACCAATCAGTGCTCTGTAAAAATGCAGCAATCAGCACTCTGTAGCTAGCAAGGGCATCGTAAAATGCACCAATCAGCGCTCCGTAAAACGTACCCATCAGTAGGATCCTAAAAGTAGCCAATCGCAGGGAGGATTGAAAAAATCGCACTCTGATAGGACAAAAATGGAACATGAGTGGGGACAAATAAGGGGAATAAAAGCTGGCAACCCCAGCCAGCAGCAGCAACCTTCGTGGGTCCCCTTCCATGCTGTGGAAGCTTTGTTCTTTCACTCTTCACAATAAACCTTGCTACTGCTCGCTCTATGGGTCTGTGCCATCTTTAAGGGATGTAATATTCACTGTGAAGGTCCACGGCTTCATTCTTGAAGTCAGCGAGACCACCGGAAGGAACCAGCTCTGGACACACTCAGACCCATCAGATTGGCAAAACATCAAAACACTCATCAGGCAAAGATTGGGAAAGATGAAGAGAAACAGGAAATCCCATACTGCATATCAGAGTATAAATTTGTAGGACTTTGCAAAGCAAGTTGGCAACATCCAGTTCAGCTGCAAATGTTCATACTCTGATCTGCCAGTTTAAAATCTGTAAATGGCCTGAAGAAATTACTACATGTAAGCCTAAAAAGACATGTACAAGAATGTTGATTGTACATAACAGAAACAGAACAAAACAAGTCCCCTCAAATGGAAATAACCTAATGCCCACCTCAGAAGAATGGATAAGTCAACTGTGTTATATTCAGACATTGGAACACCATATGGCATTTTAAAATGAAAGAACGAGAGCTACATCTATCAACTCTGAATAAATCCCAGAAAGAATGGTGAGAAAAAAACCCAAAAAACAAAAACAAAAAAACACCAAGATACAGTGGGACATATTTACAACAAAGATACCATTTATATAAATTTTTTAAACAGGCAAAACACTGCTTTATAATTTTTACGGATATACAGCCTATGTGGCAAAAATATAAAAATGTGAATGGAAATGATGAAGGCTGAATTTATGAGAATGATCCCCTCTGGCGGGAGAGGGAGGGAGAGGAAAAGATCCAAGAAGGGTATACAGGAGGCCTCAATTGTATCTGTCATGTGTAATTTCTTTTCAAGAATTCTCTGGCAAATATGGCTTAATATTAAGATTTGATGAAGCTGGATAATGGGTATGTGAGTTTTTATTCTTTATTCTTATCTGTTTGTTTCAAACATTTATTGCTTTATTCTTTACTTTTATCTGTATGTTTCAAACATTTATTGCTTCAAGCAATAAATTTCCTCTTTGATTTGAGTGGGAAAAGGCAAGTTCATTTTTCTAAGCAGGGACAATAGAAACAGCAATGAGGGAACCAGAATAACTAGGCTGGAAACTGCAGAACTGGGATGCAGCCTGGGCAACATAGCAAGACCCCACCTCTACAGATAATTTTAAAAATTAGCTGGATGTGGTGGTGTGTGCCTGTGATCCCAGCTACTCTAGAGGCCGAGGCAGGAGGATCACCTGAGCCCAGGACATCAAGATCATGCCACTGCACTCAAGCCAGGGTGACAGAGTGACATCCTGTCTCAAAAAAAGAAAAAAAGAAAAAAGCACTGGGATGGCAGAAAGAGGGAAGAAAAAGGATCTGGAATGTTTTCAGATTCTGAAAGGACACATCCCACCCCCAATCTAATTCTGGACTCCCATAATACTCTATGTTTTTATCTATCACTACTCTTTCCATATCCAATAGAAATCTTCTGTTTTCAGTACTCACAGCATCACCCCATCATTTTGCTTATATCTATTTTGTCATATGTTTATATAATTGATACATGTTTTAAATGCTTGTTCCCCGGTGCTGCAAAGAAATAGCACTTGAACATAAATTTAATTTTCTCAGCAAGGCCATCTTTACTTTCTGCAGAAAGGGTACACTCACCAGCAGTTTTGCCATGAGAGTACACTGAACAAAGGAGACAGGGTTATTTATAACCTGACACATCCACTCTACTGCTGTGTCCGGCTTCCACTGGCTAGAATGGGACCTCACATTCTGTATTTGTCCTGATTGGCTAGCAGTTGGAACTTTTTAAAAGAGGCAAAGGTAGAGGAGAACAAAGGGAGGAGGGTGTTGGGAACAGGCTCCCCAAAATCTGGCCATAAACTGGCCCCAAAACTGGCCATAAACAAAATCTCTGCAGCACTGTGACATGTTCGTGATGGCCATAATGCCCACACTGGAAGGTTGTGGGTTTACCGGAATGAGGGCAAGGAACACCTGGCCCGCCCAGGATGGAAAACCGCTTAAAGGCATTCTTAAACCATAAACAATAGCATGAGCGATCTGTGCCTTAAGGACATTCTGCTGCTGCAGATAACTAGCCAGATCCATCCCTTGATTTTGGCCCATCCCTTCGTTTCCCATAACGGATACTTTTAGTTAATCTAATATCTATAGAAACAATACATGGGTAAATCTCGGTTCAGGGCTCTCAGCTCTGAAGTCTGTGAGACCCCTGATTTCTCACTTCACACCTCTATATTTCCATGTGTGTGTCTTTAATTCCTCTAGCACCACTGGGTTAGGGTCTCCCCGACCGAGCTGGTCTTGGCAGGAGGGAGTAACTTGTGGAATGCTGAGGAAGATAAAAAGGTAAAAACACCTTCAAATAAGGAAGAGGAATAGGCTATGACCTAATGCTTGCTTGGACCAGTAAAAGCATGCCAGGGCAAATATTTAGGCTACATTGTGGGAGCTAAGAACACAAAGCACATTGATTTTTTTATTATGGCTAGCAGATATCTAAGAATGTTAGCACAGGTCTCTGAATAAATTTTGCTTCTAAGAGAAGTTACTATTTATTCCTAATTAGATGGGAGGAAAGTCTCTTTGAAGAGGAATCTCTACTTTACTTTTTATGTACACAAAGTTGGTTATCTCAGAGTGGCCAGGATTTCAGATGATGTCTACTTTCTTTATTAGGTACTTTTAATAGCATTTGAATGCTTACAAATTAAGAAAATTAAATTTCCAAACAAAGAATGAATTCTTTTACAGATGAAATTCTTTTCTCTGTTCTGTGTGTCTGTCTGCCTATCCCAGAATGAAATATCCTTGAAGGCAGGAAGCACATCTCATCCAGATTATTTCCTCCTCTGAGCCTAGCCCTGCCCTGACTCACAGCAGATGATTGGTGTCTGCTGAATGAATGATGGGTGAATGAATGATGGGTCCTTCAGAAGAAAGGCTAATGTAGTGAGGAAGGAGGTAATCAGGCAGGAGGGAGGGACCAAGAATCAGAATCCTCACTGGGCTTTGCTGCCATAAAACTCAAACGTGCTCAGGGGTCTCACAGACTTCAGAGCTGAGAGCCCTGAACAGAGATTTACCCATGTGTTTATTAACAGCAAACCAGTCATTAGCATTGTTTCTATAGATATTAGATTAACTAAAAGTATCTGTTATGGGAAAAGAAGGAATGGGCCAAAATAAAGGGATGGGTCTGGCTAGTTATCTGCAGCAGGAGAATGTCCTTAAGGCACAGATTGCTCATGCTATTGTTTGTGGTTTTGTGCTCTAAGATGGGAAAAGACTACTATAACTTATTTAAAGGTGTAAAAAACAAGTAAACGAAATAAACAATGGTGCCCCACTGAGCCACATGGCTTTCACAGACACAGAGTCTTAGAATAGAATGCAATCTTAAAGACACCTTGCCCTATTGTTTACTTAATGCCAGAGTCCTTCCAACAACTTTCCCAATGAACTCTTGCCCCTTGCCAACATTAGCCTCCCTCAGGTGTGGCCATTCTATCTTTGGCTGGCTCTGTTGGAAATTTCTTTTTGATAAGGTGAAATCCTGTACTCTCCATCCAGATCCTACTTCTTGGGGCCATTGAATGGAAGATGAACATCTTTGGAGCTTTCATTCAGATCTAAGATGGGACAAGGCACATTCCTGTAAACCCCTGTGCTTTCCAGTTTAATAAAATAGCCCCGGTCCCCAGCATGGAGAGGGTGTCTGAGGCCAAGGAGCTAATGGAGGAGACTCCCTGGGCCTGGAGATGCAAGGCCTGGAGGGGCCAGGGCAGAGCCTTCCATCTGGAGAGCTGAGCACCTCTCCCCCTCTGCAGGCCCCAACCGAAGATTCCAGAGGTCCAAGGAGAGAGGGTAAACAAAGGAGGCTGACCTGGCTCTCTGACAATTCTAAGTCTTTGAACTTCCAGGTCCTCCTCTAAGTGCTTTCATTTAGTCTTCACTGAACTCTACGAGGTAAGGACTATTATCCCTCTTGAAGGGATGAGGAGGCAGACACAGAGGTTGCAGCCTGTGCTCTGAGCCACTCAGCCATGCAGCCTCCCTTCATGTCCTGATGACCAGAACAAGGAAGACAGCTGTGGCCCAGGGCTGGAAGGCAGGGTACAGGACCGTACCACACCTTTCCAGTGTGGTGGGACAGAGCCCCGGAGGAGGTATGAACCACACACTTGGCAGTGCTAGACCTGCTGGTGAGAAGCAACAAGCGCCCATCAAAGCCTGTAGGACATGCATCGGGGGCAGGGTCACCTCCAAAGGGAAGGGGGAAATCTGTCTACACTCTGGATAGGCTGCATCTACACGATGCACACATGAGTAGGAGGGTTTGTGTGTGCATTATATAGATGTACTCTTAATCCAGATTAACTCTGGCATTAACACTTAACTGGAGCAAGGAGGATCGCTTGAGGCCAGGAGTTCAAGACCAGCCTGGTCAACAAAGAAGACCCCCCCATCTCTGCAAAAAGTGTAAAAATCAACCAGGTGAGGTGGTACACACCTGTAGTCCCAGCTACTTGGGAGGCTGAGGCAGGAGGATCGCTTGAGCCCAGGAGGTCGATGCTGCAATGAGTTGTGATCGTGCCACTGCACTCCAGCCTGGGTGATAGAGTGACACCGTGTCTCAAAAAAACAAAACAAAAGAAAAGAAAAAACTAGAGAAACATATCTAGTTGTGAACTAGCAGCCAAACCTTCTGAGCCTGAGTGCTTGTCATCACTGACCCAAAAAATTAAAAATTTTCTGAAACCCAGATAAGAAGCTGGAACTCTTCCTTGCTACCTTGAACTCGCGCTGTCTGCTCACTTCAAACGGCCTTACAACCCCACTATTTCACCGTTCAATGCCTCGGTCTACACCTTTGTCGGTTTAGAGGTGCAGATTAATTCCACAAGCTTGAGTAAATTCAGTCCTCGTTCCACAACCCCAATGTAGCGAGTACAGGCCAGACGAGGGGCCACACAGATCTTGAACCATTTTTTTTCTGTTATTTTTCTTTTTGATACCATCTGCAGGGACATGTGAAAAGCTATAACTGCTTGAGTGAGGATTTTTCTGTCTACTGAACTGCTCTCTGAAATCCCAAAGGATAGCCATCTCTGAACAGCAATGTCATATTGCGCCCCCTCCTTGGGATTTACTTCCCTGAAAGTAACTGTCTCAACCACAGCCTAGCATCATCTCAAAGGCAAAGATAATTCAGCATAGTCCCGGCCTCATCTCCCTCTAGGTGTCTGGTAGAAGTGAGAGAACCATCCCGCATGCAGAAGAAAATGGATGGCCACTCCCCTTCACTTTCTCCTGGCAAGCTCTACTCAAGACAAAGTGGGTTCCTGCAGAAAAACAGGGAAGAAGTCATAGCTTGAGTCCAAGTGACCATTTCAACAGAGAGAGGCTTCCTATTGGTCCCCAACCAATGGGCCCCAGAAAACATTCAAAGAAACATCAGAGGGCTACCCTCTTTGGTACAAATGGGATTTTTAAAAGGCCACCACTTTAGTCATCGCCCTCAGGCAAGCAGATGTTGGAGGCTCTGGAAAAGGGAAAAGCTGGGCAAATCGAATGCCTAATAGGGCTTGCTTCCAGTGCGGTCTACAAGGTCACTTTAAAAAAGATTGTCCAAGTAGAAATAAGCCACCCCCTAGTCCATGCCTCTTATGTCAAGCGAACCACTGGAAGGCTCACTGCCCCAGGGGACAAAGGTCCTCTGAGTCAGAAGCCACTAACCAGATGATCCTGCAGCAGGACTGAGGGTGCCCAGGGCAAGCGCCAGCCCATGCCATCACCCTCACAGAGCCCCGGGTATGCTTGACCATTGAGACCCAGGAGGTTAACTATCTCCTGGACACTGGTGCGGCCTTCTCAGTCTTACTCTCCTGTCCCGGACAACTGTCCTCCAGATCTGTCACTATCCGAGGGGTCCTAGGACAGCCAGTCACTAGATACTTCTCCCAGCCACAAAGCTGTGACTGGGGAACATTACTCTTTTCATATGCTTTTCTAATTATGCCTGAAAGCCCCACTCCCTTGTTAGGGAGAGACATTCTAGCAAAAGCAGGGGCCATTATATACCTGAACATAGGAGAAGGAACACCCGTTTGTTGTCCCCTGCTTGAGGAAGGAATTAATCCTGAAGTCTGGGCAACAGAAGGACAATATGGACGAGCAAAGAATGCCCATCCTGTTCAAGTTAAACTAAAGGATTCCACCTCCTTTCCCTACTAAATGCAGTACCCCCTTAGACCTGAGGCCCAACAAGGACTCCAAAAGATTGTTAAGGACCTAAAAGCCCAAGGCCTAGTAAAACCATGCAATAGCCCCTGCAATACTCCAATTTTAGGAGTACAGAAACCCGACGGACATTGGAGGTTAGTTAGTGCAAGATCTCAGGATTATCAGTAAGACTGTTGTTCCTCTATACCCAGCTGTACCTAACCCTTATACTCTGCTTTCCCAAATCCCAGAGGAAGCAGAGTGGTTTACAGTCCTGGACCTTAAGGATGCCTTTTTCTGTATCCCTGTACATCTTGACTCTCAATTCTTGTTTGCCTTTGAAGATCCTTTGAACCCAACGTCTCAACTCACCTGGGCTGTTTTACCACAAGGGTTCAGGGATAGCCCCCATCTATTTGGCCAGGCATTAGCCCAAGACTTGAGCCAGTTCTCATACCTGGACACTCTTGTCCTTCAGTATGTGGATGATTTACTTTTAACTGCCCGTTCAGAAACCTTGTGCCATCAAGCCACCCAAGCACTCTTAAATTTCCTCACCACCTGTGGCTACAAGGTTTCCAAACCAAAGGCTCAGCTCTACTTACAGCAGGTTAAATACTTAGGGCTAAAATTATCCAAAGGCACCAGGGCCCTCAGTGAGGAAAGTATCCAGCCTATACTGGCTTATCCTCATCCCAAAACCCTAAAGCAACTAAGAGGGTTCCTTGGCATAACGGGTTTCTGCCAAATATGGATTCCCAGGCACGGCGAAATAGCCACGCCATTATATACACTAATTAAGGAAATTCAGAAAGCTAATACCCATTTAGTGAGATGGACACCTGAAGCAGAAGCGACTTTCCAGGCCCTAAATTAGGTCCTAACCCAAGCCCCAGTGTTAAGCTTGCCAACGGGGCAAGACTGTTTTTTATGTGTCACAGAAAAAAACAGGAATAGCTCTAGGAGTCCTTACACAGGTCCGAGGGACAAGCTTGCAACCCATGGCACAACTGAGTAAGGAAATTGATGTAGTGGCAAAGGATTGGCCTTATTGTGTATGGGTAGTGGCGGCAGTAGCAGGCTTAGTATCTGAAGCAGTTAAAATAATACAGGGACAAGATCTTACTGTGTGGACATTTCATGATGTGAACAGCATACTCACTGCTAAAGGAGACTTGTGGCTGTCAGACAACCATTTACTTAAATATCAGGCTCTATTGCTTGAAGGATCAGTGCTGCAACTGCACACTTGTGCAACTCTTAACCCAGCCACATTTCTTCCAGACAATGAAGAAAAGATAGAACATAACTGTCAACAAGTAATTACTCAAACCTACGCCACTTGAAGGGACCTTTTCGAGGTTCCCTTGACAGATCCTGACCTCAACTTGTATTTTGATGGAAGTTCCTTTGTAGAAAAAGGACTTCAAAAAGCGGGGTATGCAGTGGTCAGCGATAATGGAATACTTGAAAGTAATCCCCTCACTCCAGGAACTAGTGTTCAGCTGGCAAAACTAATAGCCCTCACTTGGGCACTAGAACTAGAAGAAGGAAAAAGGGTAAATATATATACAGACTCTAAGTATGCTTGCCCAGTCCTCCATGCCCATGCAGCAACGTGGAGAGAAAGGGAATTCCCAACTTCTGAGGGAACGCCTGTGAAACATCAGGAAGCCATTAGGAGATTCTTATTGGCTGTACAGAAACCTAAAGAAGTGGCAGTCTTACACTGCCAGGTCATCAGAAAGGAAAGCAAAGGGAAATAGAAGGGAACTGCCAAGCGGATATTGAAGCCAAAAGAGCCGCAAGGCAGGACCCTCCATTAGAAATGCTTATAGAAGGACCCCTAGTATGGGGTAATCCCCTCCAGGAAACCAAGCCCCAGTACTCAGAAGAAGAAATAGAATGGGGAACCTCACGAGGACATAGTTTCCTCCCCTCAGGATGGCTAGCCACCGAAGAAGGAAATGTGGTACATATACACCCTGGAATACTATGCAGCCATAAAAAAGAACAAGAACATGTCCTTTGCAGCAACATGGTTGGAGCTAGAGGGCATTATTTTTAGCAAACTAACGCAGGAAGAGAAAACCAAATGCCCCATGTTCTCACTTATAAGTGAGAGCTAAATGCTGAGAATACATGGACACATAGAAGGGAACAACACACACTGGGCCCTGTCAGAGGGTGGAGGGTGGGAGGAGGGAGAGGATCAGGAAAAATAACTAATGGGTACTAGGCTTAATACCTGGGTGACAAAATAATCTGTACAACAAACCCCCATGACACAAGCTTACCTGTATAACAAACCTGCAAATGTACGGCTGAACTTAAAATAAAAGTTAAATAAAATAAAATCACCCAAACAATTAGTCAAAATTTGGGGCAGTAAGTATGGGGTTCATTGAAGGGATCATCTTTTGAGGGGAGACTGCAGGCGAGGATCTCCAGGATATAACTGCATCCACTCTATGTCCCCAGTAAGATAAAAATCCCCTGTGTAAAAGCCTGAATATAGAGCCCCCAGGTTCATGCATGCAAATGAATCTTGTACAATTTGTGCCCTTGAGGAAGAGCAGACTTATTTGCTACAGGTAGGTAATGTCAGATGTTTTTTCCCATTCACCTTCTTTTCCTCCTACCCGGTGAGCCTGTACACAGAACAGTCTGGAAGCTCTCAACAGGTACTGTCAGACATGGAGCCATCCCTAAAGGTGAGGAATGTGGAATAGCCTTAGGAACATTTTTCTCTACAATTGCCAGGTATTTCCTCATATTTTTTGGAATGATTTTGTTTTCCACATCTAAGCTCTGTAGTGCTGTTGGATACAGAGGTCCGTTGCTGGAAGCATCTCACGCTTTTCCCAGCTTGACCATACCTGCTGAAAAGCTCTCATGGGTTGCTAAAAATCCTCTCCCTCAAGGGTCTTCATATATTTATGTACATCGAGGAAGGGTTTTCACAGAAACACTCTGAGGAAGCAGGGCCAATATGAGTTTCTCCATTCTACAAAAGGAAGTGCAGAAATGATTGCCAAAAACTCACTCAAGGTCCTCACAACCCAGCCACAGCACAAACAATACGTGGACTGAGGTCTCCCATCCAGTTCCATCTACTCCTGGCTATATCACCTTGGCTGTATCCCTGGGGTGGCAAAGCTCCTGTCCTCACACACGTTCCCTCCTTTTGCTTCAGCTCTTTCTTGTCTTTAATTGAAGCATTGCAACATTCGAGTCCCCAGGTAGCTTCCACATCCTTCCTTCCTCCCTAGAGATAACCACTATACTGAGTTCAGAACCTGTCATGCCCATGTATATTTAATAGCTTTTTCTTTTTTTTTTTTTTTTTTTTTTGAGACCGAGTTTTTGCTCTTGTCACCCAGGCTAGAGTGCAATGGCACAGTCTCAGCTCTCTGCAGCCTCCACCTCCGGGTTCAAGCAATTCTCCTGCCTCAGCCTCCCAAGTAGCTGGGACTACAGGGGTGTGCCACCACACCTGGCTAATTTTTGTATTTTTAGTAGAGGCGGGGTTTCCCCATGTTGGCCAGGCTGGTGTCGAACTCCTGACCTCAGGTGATCCACCTGCCTTGGCCTCCCAAAGTGCTGGCATGACTGGCGTGAGCCACTGAGTCCGGCCTATTTAATAGTTTTTTATTTAAGTATGCACATATAAATACCATAAAGAGCTGTTTTGTAGATTTCAAAACCTTTTATATCATTCGGCAACTTTTTTTTTTCTTTCCACGATGGTTTAGAACTTTGTCCATACATTAGCCCTGATTCATTCATTTCAACTGTTACTGTACTCTACACTGTCACCTCTTCTCAACAGCCTTGCTGGAAGTCTGCGCCTTCCTGTCTTTCCTCCCTTCCTCCACAGGATTGAGTGTCAGAATTTGGAGCCAGATGGGCTCAGCAGTCCGTCCTGTGCTTCCGGTGAGCCAATCCCCTGCTACGTTACAGCCACTATTAATTTCCACCAGGGTTTATCCCAAGTGATTGGATTAATGAGAATGTTGATACAGTAATTTCACTGCCGCTTCATAATTAGTTCTCAGTGGCAGTTGTTGTAGTCATGATCCTTCTCAGTAGGAAGAGGTAGAGATAAAACTGGAAATAGAACTTTTTGAAACTACGTGAAGCAGGAAATTTAAAATGGGACCTGGGTAATTCCTACCCAAAAGACCACTAAGACTTGATAAATAAAACTAAAGTAAAAGTTGTGCTTTGGGCATGTTGGGAGACATATGTAGGAATGTCATTTTCTCAAAATATTCTGATAAGATAATTAAACTAAACCATAATCAACTGAAAACTCTTTCTTTAATATGGAGAATTATATGGCATAAAAGCAGAATAAAGCTGCATATGTTGAACTGCTGGGTTAGGTGGCCATGAGAGCTGCGCATTGTCTGAGCTCACCATTCTAGGGGAGACAGATTGTCAAGCCCGTCCCTCTGATTGCAGCTGCCAGTTTCGTAGCAGTGAGATCCATGTCATTTACCCCTGGAGCCAAGCACATATCTAGTTTTTCCATTTGTAAAATGAATTGTTTAGCGAAGGAAGAAAAGTAGCAACAGTGAAGTTGTATTGGCACATAAGAATTTCCTAAAGGCTGCCCATGAAAAAAAGAATATACCAAGCTGCCAGAAGGGCTATAGAGAAGCTCACACATGGCAGCTACAAACAGGAAGGGAGGAAGCATGTCTACAAATGTTATAACGAAGCCAAGTTCATTCAACAAACACCAGCCAAGGGCTTTCTAAGCCCAATGCTACAGCCTGAAGAGAAACAGAAAGGGCCTAAAGATAAGGGAAAGGAGGAAATATTTACTGAACATCTACTCTCTAATCTTATTCATGTTGAATTTCATTTTTACCACACAGAGAAGTGGATGCAAGCTCCATTTTGCTCATGAAGATGTTACAGGACCAACAGGTTGGTATACCCATTGCACAGTAACAGACCAACTACACTGAGACAGCAGAGTTTGCAGCAGAGAAAGAGTTTAATGATCACAAGGCTCCAAGAAAGGAGATGGAAGGAGACCCTCAAATCCATCACTCTGAGGAGCTCTAGGCTGGAGTTTTTAAGGGGATCATGGAGGGCAAAGGGGTTGGAAAATTGAGGTCCTTCATTGGTTAGAGGAAAGGGGATGAAATCATCAGAATATGGAAACTACATTCTTTGGTGAGTCAGTTCCTGTGAGGTCCTTCAGACCAGCTGACGTCAATAGCTTCATTGGTATGCAGAACCTGAAAGAATAACTCAAATGGAAAATGTAACGCTTTATAACATTCAAGCTGTTATCTATAGAGCAGTTAAGGGGAACTATAATCTTGCAGGGTCTACGTGATTCTGAGGCAACAGGCACCAAACAGCTATGAGGAAGCAGGTCAGAGAGCAGGCTGTCCTCATGATTAATACTGAGTGTGCTGCAAGCTTGGTTTATCTTCCTTTCTTCCCCTTCCTTCTTCCATGACTAATTTTATAAAGTGTACAGGGATGGCTTCAAAGATGCCAAGACTGAGAAAGGCTGTCTAATGGAGCCACTGCGATTCAGCTAAGCAGCAGCAGACCCAGGATTCATGCCCAGTTCTCTCTGACCTGAATGCCACCGGTTTCCCAAAGCAAACACGGCATCTCTCCAAAGGAATGGTCCTAGACTTTGAAGAGCTTACAGCCTAACAAAGGAGATCACTTCAGTTTAATTTAAAAAATAACTCATTAGAAAACAAGCATGGACAGAGAGATTGAGACTTCAGTACTCCTCATAACCAGGTAAAGTTCAGCCTATGAAATTTTATCTGTTTTCTTCCTACATTCTAGAAAAACACCACCTGAATGTTGTCATTTCTTCTATTTCTGTTTCCTAGGTTGATTTCTTTACAATCCACCTGACCACATGGATTGAAGTTTGTCATGAACATTGTCACTTTTTGGATCACCCAGGGTCTGAACCTCCTTCCAACGTTTGGGGTGTTCATAATCTGACGAATTTTAGTGAGAGGCAGAGGCTACCTCCCACTACAGGGGCCAAAAATGCCAACTGATTACCTTCTCAGTCCCCTTGCTGCTAGAACATGATCACATGGCCGAGGCTTTGAAACAGGAGTGAGTGAGGCAAGGAAGCAAAGACCACAGATGATTCTGAAGTTTAACGAGATTGAGCCCCTGGAGGAAGAGTGGTATAGTGCTGCGGCGGCAACCTGTGTCCAGAGCCAGGGCTCCTGGTGCTGGTACTGAGGGTGTAGTCTTCAGCAGGACAACAGTTGTGTCCTCCCCAGACCAGTTCTGTACTGGAATGTTCTGGGATTATATCCCTTGGTCCTGGCTTTGTGGCCTCTGAGCCCAGGTCTGCGCATCTCTACCCTTCTACTGAGCTAACCAACATTATTTCTTAGACTATTTTAATCGATAATGAAGCTTAACTATAAAACTTGGACAAATCAGTTAAATCCTGCTTGCCTCCCCACAGAGAGACAACACACTGCTTGGAACTGGTGTCACCATTTGCATGCATCTTTAATACTTTATATTAGGGAACCCTGAGCACTACACGGCAATCATCCTGTATATTCTTAAACTTCATACAAATGGTGTCATACTCTATGTATCCTTCTGAAATTGGCTTTATCTCACTCAACACTATGATTATGGATTATCCCAGGATGATACATGTGGCTATTAGTTCACTCATTTTTACTGCTGTGGCTCTAATAGATTCCGCTGAAAGAAGGTATCACAATTTGTACATTCCCTTATGGGCAGACATATGAGTTATTTCTAATGTTATGTTAATATAAATAATACTGCTGTAGACCCTCTGGTACATAGCTCCTGGTCTTTGTGTGCCAGGGTTCTTAGAAGGTATATTCCTAGGAGTAGAATTGATAGGTCCTACCACATGAGCCTCCCCAGGCTTACTAGATACTGCCATATATCTAGTTCTCTAAAGTGGTTGTATCTTATATTGGCTTAACAAGTTCCTTCTGCTTAAATGAGCCAGAGTTCATTTCTATTACTTTTTGTTTGTTTGTTTGTTTGAGACAGTCTCGCACTGTCGCCCAGTCTGGAGTGCAGTGGTGCGATCTCCGCTCACTGTAAGCTCTGCCTCCCGGGTTCACGCCATTCTCCTGCCTCAGCCTCCCGAGTAGCTGGGACTACAAGCGCCTGCCACCACACCCGGCTAGTTTGGTGTATTTTTAGTAGAGACGGGGTTTCACTGTGTTAGCCAGAATGGTCTCCATCTCCTGACCTCGTGATCCGCCCGCCTTGGCCTCCCAAAGTGCTAGGATTACAGGCGTGAGCCACCGCAAACCGCGCCTGGCCCATTTCTATTACTTTTAACTAAGAATACAGTCTGATATTGGGAGACAATTTCCATGGGTTTCTCACCTTTCTACATGTCTTAGAGCTGAGGTTATTACTGTCTTTGTTCCAGGTCATCTTTCCAAGGATTTTGGAGAATGAAAAGCTTTGGAAAACAGAGGTAGGTCCTCAGAAGCAGAAGGCAAGGCATATATATTCTCTGTGCAGAATAACAAAGATAATGTCTCCTTCCAGGGCAAAAGTCAAGTAGGCTTAAAGTCGTCATAAAAGATTCAGGTTACTTAGGCTTGGGATTCCTTTCTTGAAATGAACCCCACTGTGTATGCAGGTATCATCTAAATATCTTCACATCCCTGGGGCTCAAGGAAGCAGTATAAATGATGGTATTCTGGCTATCGTCATTGCAATAAGTAACTGAGTCCTTTGTCTCTGACTCAGGAGCCTCATGCCTTCTGCCAGCATCCATGAAACTCTGGCAAGCTGACTTATTAGCTTTCGAGCAGGATAACATCTCAGACCCTTCATAGTCCTTGAAAAATGACACAGAAAGTAGGGTAGTTTGCGCAATCAACCCTCAGGGAAACTAGGAGGGGGACCTGAGATTGGTTGTCTGAACTGATCAGAGCTTATGACACTTAAAAAAATTAATATTAAAAAATGAGACTTTCGCCATTCATGTGTACACATTAGGAATTCTCCCAGCTCTAAGCAATGGAATATTGATGTTAATAGTGGCTTAAGCAATAAAGACTTAATTATATCATGTAACAAGAACTCTGGAAATAAGAATTGCAGAGCTGGTACAGAAGCCCATTGAGGCCAAAGGCCCAGGCTCCTTTTTCCTGTTCTGCCCTATCATCCTTAGTTGTCGCCTCATTGTTACAGCTCCAGGCAGCTTGCCTGCATCAAGGTAGGAAGATGAGAGAAAAGCTGGCACCAGTTGCATCTATTCTTTTAACCAGAAAAACAAACCATTGCCCTAAAGGTTTCTGGACTGGGATAAATCCATCACTACTCATGACTTTCAGCTGGGCAAATGCTACCTGCACCCAACACAACCAGTAAACAAGGAAGAAGAGGCCAAAGGAAAGTGGGATGAATGTTCAAAAAGGATCCAACAGTGTCTGCCACAGTCTACCCAGAGATCCCCCAACATCCCAATATCTGACCCAGGTGCCATATCCAGCTCAAAGTCCAGGATCTTAGGTCCAAATGTGTCTTCTCAAGGTCTAATTACCTGTAAGCTAAAAGAAAAAACAAAAAACAAAAACAAAAACAAAACAAAATAAAAAAACATTATTTAATTCACCTGCTCAACAGTATTAAGGAAGTAATAGAATAAGTGAAGCAACATTTTTCAGAAAAGAGAAAAATACAAGGCAGTCACCCATCCACAACTCGCATGCCATATCCCACTAAAAGTGAACAGAGCAGACACTCTGGTTGGCAGTCTTGAGCTCTTCACTGTGCCAGGCCAGCAACACCTGGTTCTGCCTTTGAAATGACCCTCTCTGTCCATTGGCCTCTTTGCCCCCTTGTCCTGGACCCTGGAGGCGCTGCCTTGCCCACTGCCCTCCACAGCCCCTCTGAGATAGGAACTGAGGAGGATGCCCTGGAGTTACATGATTTTCACAGTCTTTTTTATTTTTTAGAGGTGGGATCTCACTGTGTTGCCCAGTCTAGTCTCAAACTCCTGGGCTTAAGCCATTCTTCCACCTCAGCCTCCCGAGTAACTGGGGTTACAGGCACACACCACTATTCTTGGCACAGCCTTTTTTTTTTCCCCTGGTACATTGTTTCTTATACACTTTTATAAGGCTATTATGTACATTCTTAGACAAGTCTTTCTTTGGATACCAGGAACCAATTTTTCACCTATCCAATTAGAAAAGGTCAAAATCTTGGATAACACATTGTGTTGGCAAGGTCATGTAGGCAGCCACTCTCATACTGCTGATGGGAGCATAAACTGGAACTACTTCCATGGAGGGCAATTTGGCTAAATATATTACTCACATATATATGAGTAATTCTGAGATAAATATAGATATCTATCTATATACATTTGACTCTATACATATACATTACTCATGCAATGTCTTTTGACTAATTCCATTTCCAGGAATGTATCAAACAAATGTATTTACGCATAAAAACGACAGTTCTACAGGATTATTCATTGCAGCTGTGTTTCTAAAGCACAGGCTTGGAAAGAACCTAAATGCCAATCAACCAGGGATGGCTGAATAAAATATGGTACATCCATACAATGATATTCTATGCAGAACTCATTGTATATTGTATACCGAGAATGCTCTTAACTTAGATCTCCAAGAAACGTTGTTAAAAACAAATTCCAGAAATTCACTTCCCGGGTTCTCCAGCACGTCAGTCATGGGCACATGATCTAGACTCCACCAATAAGAAACACCTGGGCTGGGCCAGGCACGATGGCTCACGCCTGTAATCCCAGCACTTTGGGAGGCCGAGACGGGCGGATCACGAGGTCAGGAGATGAAGACCATCCTGGCTAACATGGTGAAACCCCGTCTCTACTAAAAAATACAAAAAAAAAAAAAAATTAGCCGGGCGTGGTGGCGGGTGCCTGTAGTCCCAGCTACTTGGAGGCTGAGGCAGGAGAATGGCGTGAACCCGGGAGGCAGAGCTTGCAGTGAGCCGAGATTGCACCACTGCACTCCAGCCTGGGAGACAGAGCAAGACTCCCCCTCAAAAAAAAAAAAAAGAAAGAAAGAAAGAAAAAGAAACACCTGCGCTGGGTACGGTGGCTCATACCTGTAATCCCAGCACTCTGGGAGGTCAAGGCAGGAGGATCACTTGAGGTCAGGAGTTCAAGACTAACCTGGCTAACATGGCAAAACCCTGTCTCTACTAAAAATTAGAAAAAATTAGTCGAGTATGGTGGCACATGCCTGTAGTCCCAGTTACTCAGGAGGCTGAGGCAGGAGAATCCCTTGAACCAGGGAGATGGAGGTTGCAGTGAGCCAAGATCACGCCACTGCACTCTAGCCTGGGCGACAGAGGCAGGCTCCATCTCAACAACAACAACAAAACACCTGCTGCAAATTTTGAGCCAGGAGGCACTTATGCAAAGAAGTGAAAGCCGCAGATAATTCTATCTGGCAGCATTGTACCAAGAATGAGCTCCAGGACCACAATGGCTATTGCTCGTCCAGAGCCAGAAGTGTCTGCGGTACTATACACTTCTGTATATACAGTGGCAGAGGCAGTAGTGATAGTCACATAGAAATAGAACCAATCCTATAAAAGTAATTTTGATCATGGCTCCTGGTTATGTAGCCTTCAAGTCTAGTTTTCCAAGGCCTTTCACTGAGTGGGTGTGAACTACCCAACATCCTTTTAATAAATCGCTTTGCTACTAATGTCCATCAGAATCAGTGTTTGTTACTTGCAATTAAGGACCCTGATATATGAGTCGTTTTCTGAGGATAAGTGATTCAGAAACATCGAGGTTCCAGGCACACCCAGAAAAGTGATGGTACAGTCACACTAGAAGCATATCAACATGATTGTGTGGGCTGTGGTGCTTCTTAGAAAAACAACTTAAGCTCTATTCTTTTCTGGAGTTCATCCACATCTTGCATAGATACTGTTGGAATGGCATATATAGTCCTTCGTTCAGGAGGGCTGAGGACCCTACAATGATTAATTTTACATGTCAACCTCACTACTCCATGGGGTGCCCAAATGTTTGGTTAAATATTATTCTGGGTATGTCTATAAGGGTGTTTCTGGATGAGATTAACATTTGAATCAGTAGACTGAGTCAAACAGATTGCCCTCCCCAGTGTGGGCAGACCTCATCCTATCAATTGAAGGCCTGAATTTTAAAAAGGCTGAGTAAGAGGGAATTTACTCTCTCTGTCTACCTGATGGCCTTGGAGCTGGAGTATTGATCATCTCCTGCCTTGGAACTTGGACTGGAGCTTGTACCATTGGCTCTCCTGGTTCTCAGTCTTTGAATTCCAGATCTTGGTACTTTTCAACCTCTGTAATTACATGAGACAATTCCTTATATCTCTTCATCCATATCCATCCATACATAAGATATATAAGACATACACACACATACACACACACACATATATACACATACATAGAGGTATATCTCATTTCATTGAGCTTTGCTTTATTGCACTTGGCAGACATTGTGTTTTTTACAAATTGAAGGTTTGTGTTAACCCCATGTTGAGCAATTCTATCATTAAGATTTTTCCAACAGCGGGTACTCACATTGTGTCTCTGTGTCACATTTTGGTAATTCTCACAATGTTTTAAACATTATTCTTATGATTATATTTGTTATGGTGATCTGCGATCAGTGATCTTTGATGTTACTATTGTACTTGTTTTGGTGGGCCACAAACTGTGCCCATGGAAGATGGTGAACTTTATCAATAAATGTGGGTGTTCTGATTACCCCACCAACTGGCTGTTTCCTCATCTCTCTTTATTTCCCTGGGTTTTCAGATTCCCTGAGATACAATATTATTGAAATTAAGCCATTGAAGAACCCTACAATGGTCTGTAAGTATTCAAGTAGAAGGAAGAATTGCATGTCTCTCACTTAAAAGCTACAGGCCGGACACAGTGGCTCATGCCTATTATCCCCGCACTCTGTGAGGTCAAGGTGGGCAAATCACTTGAGGTCAGGAGTTCAAAACCAGCCTGGCCAACATGGCGAAACCCCATCTCTGCTAAAAATACAAAAATTAGCCAGGCATGGTGGTGTATACCTGTAATCCCAGCTACTCCGGAGGCTGAGGCAGGAGAATCATTTGAACCAGGGAGGCAGAGGTTGCAGTGAGCCGACATCATGCCACTGCACTCCAGCCTGGGTGACAAAGCAAGACTCTATCTCAAAAAAAAAAGTTAGAAATGATTAAACTTAGTGAGGAAGGCATGTCTAAAGCCAAGATAGGTGAAAAGCTAGGCCTCTTGTGCCAAACAATTAGCCAAGCTATGAATGCAAAGAAAAAGTTTTTGAAGGAAATTAAGAGCTACTCCAGTGAACACACTGATGATAAGGAAGGGAAACAGTCTTATTGCTGATACGGTGAAAGTTTGAGTAGTCTGGATAGAAGATCAAACCAGCCACAACATTCCCTTAAGCCAAAGCCTAATCCAGAGCAAGACACTAACTCTATTCAATTCTATGAAGTCTAACAGAGGTAAGGAAACAACAGAAGAACAGTTGGAAGCTAGCAGAGGTTGGCTCATGAGGTTTAAGGGAAAAAGGGATTTTCATTACATAAAAGTGCAAGGTGAAGCAGCAAGTGCTGATGTAGAAGCTGCAGCAAGTTCTCCAGAAGATCTAGCTAAGATCATTGATGAAGATGGCTTCACTAAACAACAGATTTTCAGTGTAGGCAAAATAGTCTTGTATTGAAAGAAGATGCCATCTAGGATTTTCATAGCTAGAGAGAAATAAATGCCTGGTTTCAAAGCCTCAAAAGACAGGTTGACTCTCTCGTTAGGGACTAATAAAGCTGGTGATTTTAAATTGAAGCCAATGTACTATCCATTCTGAAAATCCTAGGGCTCTTGAGAATTATGCTAAATCTACTCTTCCTGTACTCTATAAATGAAATAACAAAGCCAGGATGACAGTGCATCGGTTTACAACGTGGTTTACTGAATATTTTAAGCCCACTGTTGAGACCTACTTCTCAGAAAAGAAAAATTCCTTTCAAAATATTACCATTCATTGATAATATACCAAGTCACCCAAGAACTCTGATGGAGATGTATAAGGAGATTAAGGTTTTCATGCCTGCTAATACAACATCCACTCTGTAGTCCATGGATCAAGAAGTCATTCGGATTTTCAAGTCTTATTATTTAGCAATACATTTCATAAGGCTATAGCTACCATAGATAATGATTCCCCTGAAGGATCTGGGAAAAGTAAGTTAAAAACTTTCTGGAAAGGATTTACCACTCTAGATGCCATTAAGAACATTTGTGATTCATAGGAGAAGGTCAAAATATCCACATTAGTAGGAGTTTGGAAGAAATTTATTCCAACTTTCATGAATGACTTTAAGGAGTTTAAGTTTTCAGTGGAGGAAGGAACCGCAGGTGTGGTGGAAACAGCAAGAGAACTAGAATTGGAAGTGGAGCCTGAGGATGTGACTGAATTGCTGCAACCTCATGATAAAACTTGAACAGATGAGGAGTTGCTTCCTATGGATGAGCAAAGAAAGTCATTTCTTAAGATAGAATCTATTCCTGGTGAAAATGCCGTGAACATTTTTGAAATGACAACAAAGGTTTAGAACATTCCATAAACTTAATTGATAAAGCAGAAGTAGGGTTTGAGAGGATTGACTCCAATTTTGAAAGAAATGCTACTGTGAGTAAAATGCTGTCAAACATCATCCCATGCTACAGCAAAATCTTTCCTGAAAGGAAGAGTCAATCAATGTGAGAAACTTCATTGTTGTCTTATTTTAAGAAATTAACACAACCACTCCAACCCTCAGCAATCACCAACCTGATGAGTCAGCAGCCATCAACATCAAGGCAAGACTTTCCACCAGCAAAAACATTATGATATGCTGAAGGCTCAGATGATCATTAGCATTTTTTGGCAGTAAAATATTTTTAATTAAGGTATGTACATTGTTTTTGGACATACTGCTATTGCATACTTAATAGACTACAATATAGTGCAGACATAACTTTTATATGCACTGAGAAAACAAAAAATTCATGTGACTCACTTTATAGCAATATTCACTGAACCAGCAATGTCTCCAAGGTACGTCTGTGTGTATACATACACACATATATATCTCCTATCTGGAGATATTTTCCAGAGATATATTTTCTCTGGAAAAACGCTAATAGAGACCCTCTCAGGAAAGAAATGTTCCTAGAGGAATAAGGAAATGTACTTCGCCCAGTAAGGAAGGGAAGGCATTTATTTAACAAGGTCTGTTAGGTTAAACCAAGATTTCTCTAACTTTGGCTATCCATTCACAGGCCACTTAATGGACATTTGGAGCACAAATTTTAGGTCATTTCTAAAGAGATTCACTGTCAAATTTATGATAAAAATAAAAATACATAAAATCAATACAACTCATTTCAGATCAACGGAAAAAATGACAGCTTGAACTCTTTCACTCTTTGGACAGATGACATAGTTTGCATCACAGGATTCCACATCTGACTGGTTTCTTCTATATTTACCTAAACTTACCAGTTGCAAGTTATTGAGCAGGGCAGCAAGAGTTTGGCTCTGTGGGAGAGTGCTAGATATTTGGGTTGAACAGGGACACGAAAACCCTGGAGAATGACTCACTGAAGACTCCTTTCAACTCTCTGTCAGATGCTAAGTCAATAAGCACATCACACTGAAAAGCTGGAGGGATGACTCTGGGCTTGGCATCAGTGCTGAATGGATTCCTAATCTACTCTTTGGAAAGTAGCTTTTCATGCTCCATTGCAGCCCCTGGAGGTAATTTTAAAATATGCCCATAATACATCATTGATTTATTTCTCCCTGAGAAGAAAATCATCAAATGTTAGAGAAAAGACAAACTTTCTGCAACTGTCCTATTTGTACCATGGGCAGTCTGGTATCTTATCCTCAGTATTAAAATTCATGGTCACTAAGCCCTGAGGCAATAGGTTCGGGCTCTAAAGACTATAAACACATGGCTGAGATAACACTAGTTGAGCAAAGCACTTGAAGTCTCAGAAGTAATTTATGACATTATCAGTGCCATGAAGAAATGTTTCCATTTCATTCCTGATTTCAAAAATTCTTGAGCACTGCTTTCTCTTTGACAGGGTACTTCAGTGTTGAAAATGTATTGTACTAGGTGCCCAGTGGGTATAACTTGGATAGACTCACAATTTTCATTATTTTTGTCAACCTTGAATCAAGATCAAGATAAATCAAGATCAAGATCAGCATAAATACCATTGGCTACCAATTGTTCTCAGGGAATAGAGTCATGTGTGGATCAACATTGCAGAGGAGGCTGGGCACAGTGGCTCACACCTGTAATCTTGAGCCCAGGAGTTTGAAATCAGCCTGGGCAACATGGTGAAATCCCATCCCTACAAAAAAACACAAAAATTAGCCATGCGTGGTGGCTTGCGCCTGTAGTCCCAGCTACCCAGGAGACTGAAGTGGGAGGATCCCTTGAGCCCAGAAAGTTGAGTGAGCCATGATCTCACCACTGCCTCTAGCCTGGGCAACAGAGTAAGATGCTGTCTCAAAAAAACAAAACAAAACAAAAAACCTTGCAGAGCAAACCTTTATCAATCAGTGCACTGCCTTGCTATACACATAGGTAAGCATACTCAGAGAAGATACCAACACATATTTATTAATCTATACCACAGCTCATGACCTAATCAGCAACTAAATGAATAACCTTTTCGATAGTGCAAACTTTTTAGTGACAAACAAAGACAAAAAGTTTTCTAAGCTCTTTTCCCTCATGTATGTTTCCCATGCATCACACCTGTGCCACAAGCCAATTCACACTCTACCTACACATCAGGGGTTTTCCTCCAACCACGCATGATTGCAATTGCTCTTTCATATTGCCTGTGATATCCAAGAGCACCATTTTTTAAATGAATTTCTCAATAACTCATTTTGCTTAGCTCCATGTATATTTATCATCAGTTTTTGGTTGGTTTTACAAGCTTCCTATCAACAGTGTTACTAATACCTTTTTCTGTTTTGAGGACTCTGGAATTCTAAATGATATCACTGTAGTTTCAGTCTTGGCTCTGCCATTAGCAACAAGATTAATCAGTTGGACATTTACTAAAGAGGTCTGTGTGCTTTGGGAACAACACAAGAACTTTGAAGGCTCCCTATTATACTTGACAAAGTTTCATAGCAAACAACTTATTAGGGACCAGGTGGAAAATAGATTGCTTCCATTAAAATCCAATTTCTCATTTATTTACTCTCATACTTCTTATTTGCACTCCTCTTTTGACAAATTGTGCGGTTTTACTTGTTCCAGCACACAGAGTCACATTCTGTGGTGTTTACATTATTGTTTTCATCTCCATTTTGATGCTTCTATGAACCACTTATGAGCCATCTATCCTTTTTAAGCAAGAGAAATGCTGCAACACATTTCAACCTATAAATGTTCCCTTAACTGCTGCTTTCAGTGTTTGCAATGGGTTTCGATATAAAGAGTTCTCCTGTTCTTCATGTCAATGCTTTTCTAGATATTACAGTACAAAAGTGATAATAGATGCCAAATTCAATCCATGTAAATGACATTGACCTAGAAGAACTGAGTCTGTTCAGTGAAATGTTGCAGAAGATGATACTGTGAAAATGCAAAACATACACAACCTTTGAGAAGATGAACACCATGACTTCATTGGTTGTCTTTTTTTTTTTTTTTTTTTAATATCTGTGAATCATTTAATTGCTGAGCTGGGACCACAAGTAATCAGTGATCTGGTCACCCTTTTGATTGTCCAAATTACTAAATCAATGTTTGTTTCATTTTTTGTTGTTGTTGTTAACCTATTTCATTTTTTGAATTTAGAAATAATTTTTTTATTTCCAGAAACTTTTTGGTTTTTTGCTCTTTGACAATTCCTTTGCAATATAGTCTAATATTTCAGTAAGGTTTACACAATGTCTTTGAATCTCTTGTTTCTTCTCAAGTCTCAATCAGCACTCCCTAGCCTGGCTTTGGCTAGGTTTCGCTTCAAGCCACTGAGCCTGCTAAATGGTTCAGGGCCTTTCTTTGCCTACTTGCAAAGAAAGTAGGCAAAGACTTAATGCAGGTCAGGATGTTGAGTTCTTGCAAGCCCCATGGAGCTGGCCACTTGGGAAGGAACTGTTTCTCCTATGAGTCAGGGCCCAGTGGCCTGGCAAATGGGGGCCTCTTGACTGAAACCCCTGAGGAGACACTCAGGATCTCAGGGACTTTGGGAAGACCAGTCCTCTCCCAACCACATGGAAAGAGAGCAGCTCAACCCAGCAGGGCAGTTCCTCTTGAGGGGGACCAAGACCTGTGGAATCAGCAGCCCGTGCCCTCTGGATCAGTGGGCTCTGGCCTAGGCTTTGCCAGAAAGTTTGGCTTCCTCCCAGGTCCTTGGGTGTTCTCTCGGTATTGCAAATAATGGTGCACCAATGCAACCCTCTACTGGCCTTTGCCTGCACTTCTTCTCATGCTCAAAGCTCCAGATGTGTTTGGGATCCCTCTCTAGCCTCCAACAGGGAGCCACACTTGTCTTACTGGTCAAGGAACCCAGCAGAGAGAAAAGGACAGGGGGTCATGACAGTGCTCGCCAACCAACATCGTTCCAGAATCCCCAGTATCCAATCTGTCTCCCATTGAACTCCTCCTTCAGGTGGTCACCAGTGAGATTTATCTAAAACACGAAAATGTCAGGCTCTGATGAGAACCGTTTGTGATTCTCCATCACCCGAAGTCGAAGTGCAAGCTCTGGAGCACGGTTTACTAGTTTTATTCCACCACTTTTTACCTCTGAATAGGACAGAACTGCTTGTGGTTCTAACATCGTTGCTGCGTTCCTGTGTGTTCCTATCAATGCGGCTACATCTCACTTCCAGTGTTTGTTTTATCTCGAGATTTAGCCCAGGTGTCACCTCCTCCAGGAAGTTGTCCCTTAACCCCCAGGTTCGGTGAAATACCTCTACTCTGTGCTGCCATAGCACTTTGCGAATGCCTCTCTTCTAATGTTTACCTAATGCTGTCACTGTTTCCAGTGGGTTTTGATGCAAAGTTCCCCTGTTCTTCATTTCACTGGTTTTCTAGATATTATAATACAAAAGTCACCATAATAGATGCAAAATTCAAGCAATGTAAAGAACACATAAATGACCTGTAAACACATCGACCTAGAAGAACTGAATCAACACATTATGTTGAACTTCTGTTATGCTGTCTCCTTCGAAGCCATTAAACCCTCAAAGTTGACAACTTTGTGTTACTCATTTCTGTATCCCCAGAGCCTAGCACAGTACCAGCCACGTGGCATGTCCACAAAATATTATTTGTTGAGTTAAATTGAACATATGTCACAGTTTCCAACCAGACTGAAATTTCTACTCTTTTTACAGTCCCCCCACCAATGCCCCAGGAGTACTTAATGAGTTAAATTTGAGCATTTAATGTACAACTCCCATAACAAAGAATGTTGCATCCTTGAAAGGAAATATTGCATTTCAGAAGCCATCTGAGATTACAATATCACCTGGCCTCAGATTTCTATAGATGGATATTTTTACCCAAATAATACCACCCTGCTTATTTGATATCTGAAACTCTTATTCATCTAGAGCAGGAGAACTCATTCCTATTGTCAAGGCTGCAAAATTCTATAATGCACCATGTGAAATAGGCCAAGGTGTTGCTATCAGCAGTGAGAGATTCTTATGCCGGCTGAGGACTTGGCTGCTTTGCCAGAAAGTTTCCTTCAACCAGACCACAGTGTCCGTTTCTCCCTGAATAATCCACATTTTCCAGTCTGTTATGATGCATTCCTTTCCCAGCTCCTTTTTATCTGGCCTGATTCTGCCACATCACCACATTATTCCCACAGCCCACTTCCTGTGGGGGACTAGATTTGGCATCAGTTCTTATTTTTCCCCAAAGCTCAGGTAACAACAGCTTGGGGAAAAAATCTTTGAGAGTACCCATCTCCTAAGTTTAATAGAAAGGAGAGAAAACTGGTGGGCCAGGAGGGGCGAGGGCGGGGATCTCTGCATAGAGTACATTTTTAAGCTAACAAAAGATAGATTTTATATGAGCGTGATGAAGAACCACCATACATCACCCATTTTCCTATAAGGTGAGGATTTGTTCTTAATCAGCAATACAGATACCATCCCTTCAGGCCATTGTCAGAGAATGTAACCCTGAACTACCTACTCCCACCTCTTTTAGAAAGCCTTGCTAAGAGAAATGATGCTTAAGAAGGAAGGCCTAGAGTCATCCACTTCTGACTTCAATCCTATCTACTGTTGAAGTTAAATCACCAAAAAGCCCCCAATGGCCCCGTCTACAAAATCATCTTTCACTGAAATGGCCTGGAATGTTTAATATCAACTTTCACTGACTATCACAAGAGATGGAGCACAAAATGTGACTCTTCTTTTGTTATAAATCTTGCCATTAAAGAGATTACTCAACATTCCCAGCAAGAACAAGAAGGACAGCAAGAAAAACCCTGTGCGCAGAAAAACCTGAAAAACTCGCAAATCAGAGGAGAACAGGCAGACCAGATGACTAAAGTTAACGTGATATCCTGGATTGAATCTTGGAACAGAAAAAGGAAATTAGTGGGGAAACTGCTGAAATCGAAATAAAGTCTGGTGTTTACCTAACAGTTATGTACCAGTATCAGTTCCTTAGTTTTGGCAAATGTATCATGGTTCTAGAAGATGTTGACATTAGGAGGAATTGGATGAGGAGTATACAGGAATTTGATATTATCTTTGCAACTTTTCAGTACATCTAAAATTATTCCAAGATTAAAAGTTTATTTTTTAAAAAGACTTGCAGGGCCGGGTGCAGTAGCTCATGCCTGTAATCCCAGCACTTTGGGAGGCTGAGGCAGTTGGATCACTTGAGGCCAGGAGTTTGAGACCAGCCTGACCAACACAGCCAAACCCCGTCCCTAATAAAAATACAAAAATTCGCTGGGCATGGTGGTATGCACCTGTAGTCCCGGCTACTTGGGAGGCTGAGGCACTAGAATTGCTTGAACCTAGGAGGCAGAGGTTGCAGTGAGCCAAGATCATGCCACTGCACTCCAGCCTGGGTGACAGAGAGAGACTCTGTCTCAAAATAAATAAATTTTAAAATAAATAAATAAATAAATGACTTGCAAGAGAAGCTTAGAGTCAAGAAAAAACACATCTCCCACGAGAGTCTCGTACGCATTCTTCTGTTTAACCACAAATACCCATAACTATTGTTCATTTATTTTCACTTTTGCTGTTTAGATGCTCAGAGCCAAACTCTACGCGGATTATATCAATTTTATTAATCCTTACGGTTATCATATTTGCTTCCTCATTTTTCCTGATCCTAATTTCCCTTTTCTATCAGGAATAAAGATAAATGCAGCAATAAACCTTGCTGCATTTTTGCTCTTGTCGTCATAAACCAACTGTAATCTTTTCAAGAAGGAGGCTCTGCATTCATTATAAACCTGAAAACTGTCCAAAGGCAGGGGAGCAAGATTGGGAAGGTTTAGGAAATCACGGGTCACGATGTACAACTGAAGGAATCGGGTTTCTTAGGCAGAGAGATGACTCAGGAGACAAATGATGGTTATCTTCAAATGACTGAGCAATTGCCCTTGAGAAAGCAGGAAAGACTGGCTCTGTGTTGCACCAAAAGGCCGAATCCCAACCAAGGGATTTATATCATGAGAGGAAGACCTCAACTCAGCACATGGAGTAACTAACAAAGCTTTCCAACGAGGGAGTGGTTAGAACCCCTTTCCATAGAGAAACCTGAGCAGCATTTAGATCGTTTTAACAGCATCCCAGGTATGCACATTACACTGATGCAGCTGGCCTGCAGCCCACGCCTTGAGTAGCAAGCCTCTACTCTAGACCATCCATCAGGCATCCCTCATTGAGGAGGTTAAACTAGAAGATCTCTACAGCTTCTTCCAGATGCAAGTTCCAAGATTATATAAAAGTAGTTTAGATCAGCCTGGGCAACACAGAAAGACCCTGTCTCTAAATAATTTTTTGTTTAAATTATCTGGGCATGGTGGCACATGCCTATAGTCCCAGCTACTTGGGAGGCTGAGGTGGGAGGATCCCTTGAGCCCAGGAATTCAAGGCCACAGTGACCTATAATCATGCCACTGCACTCCAGCTTGGGCAACAAAGCAAGACTTCGTTTCTTAAAAAAAAAAAAAAAAAAAAAGAGTAGTTCATATGGGTGCTCATCATTAAATGTTTAGTCAGGAGCTATAGGGTGCCCCTCTGCAGCCACTGTCTTTTAATCCTCTGAACAACTCTTCAAGTTGGCCTAGAAGGAGCATTTCTGCCCCACTGGCCAGGTCTTTTCACACTGCCTTTGTCTATAGTGGCAGTGCTTGCAAGCTGACTCTGGCGTGATGTCCCAAAGGCAGAGTCTGAGACAGTTACATATATTGTTTTGGGAAAAGGTTATGGGTGACTAAGTTAGGTGACCAATTTAGTCAATCATTGTGGCTGTGGCAACCAACTCAATAATATGTTGAGAAGAGGCCAAGTCTATCTGTTTTGGAAGGAAATCTACATGCCCTCAGTATCCCTAGCTTCAAGCAGAAGTTCCTCTTCTGTCTATAGTTGGGTTAATGCTGTATCATATACACAATGTGGCACCCACTAGCTATGTGGCCTTGGGCCAATCACTTACCTTCTGTCTATTCCTCACACTCTCCAGGGAGTTAGATAAGTATTTCTGAGAACCCTTAGAACTAATATTATAGATTACAAGTAGAGGTAAAGTGACACTTTTTAAAGCATCTAACAATCATATAACAAGTCAAGGATCATCTAAATGTTACATCTCAAGCTTTCAACAAAAGTCTTCATTGTAGAGCCCTAATAATGGAAAGAGTAAGGCTGGTGGGAGCAGAGGACAGCAAAAAGAGAAGGCAGATAAGCTACAAGCCTGCCTTTCTTCATGGTCCAGGACACATAGCCCTCCTGCACAAATAACTCACAATCATTCTGTGCCCAGTTATCATCAGATCTTCGGCTGAGAGAAAATTGCAAGTTAGCTCACTGCAACCTTGGCATTATTAGTACTGCATGTAACTTTCTCCAACACAAGCACCATCCTATAAAACCCCCTTGTAGCTTTCTCCAACACAAGCACCATCCTATAAAACCCCCTTGCAGTCAGCTCCTCTCTTGCTGACTTGCCCATTGCTTTCTTGCAACAAATTTTCTTACTTTCTTTAATAAATCTGCCTTTCTTTACCTACAGTTGTTTACCACCTGCACGATACCAGCCCCAGATAGTCATTACCCATGACACTCATTCACCAGCAGTTTGATTTTTTTATCTTTTTTTTTTTTTTTAGACGGAGTCTTGCTCTGTCAACAGGCTGGAGTGCAGTGGCGTGATCTTGGCTCACTGCAACCTCTGCCTCCTGGGTTCAAGCAATTCTTCTGCCTCAGCCTCCTGGGTAGCTGGGATTATAAGCATGTACCACCACGCCCAGCTAATTTTTGTATTTTTAGAGAGATGGGGTTTCACCATGTTGGTCAGGCTGGTCTCAAACTCCTGACCTCGTGATCCACCTGCCTCGGCCTCCCAAAGTGCTGGGATTACAGGTGTGAGCCACCAGGCCCAGCTGATTTTTTTTATCTTTAACATCCCCTGAGAAGTAGTCATTGACCTCCATTTCTCACATCTGCAAAATGGGGCTATGGGACTTTTCCCAGGATTCAGCCCTCCTCACCTTAATGAGTTACCACACTGAGTTTTAGGACAGAGAAAAATGGAACTTGTGTGATCACAGCTTCTGCTGCAGGAAAAAGGTTGGTGAGATTACTTGTTATTACTATCTTTCAGAGGAAGATTTGGAAGCAGAATAGCACTGGCTCTCCAGAAAATCAAAATCAGGACTTTTGGTCCAAGATCACCAAGAGGAGTAGCACGTAGGAAGAGAAAAATAAATGATGTCCGAGTTTCAGGAGACAGAGTAGTAAGACAAGGGGTAGAACAACTTGTCTCTGAATGCCAAGGTACAGAGCAATCAGACACCTTCTCTGCCCTTCAATTACCAGCAGATCATGGGGAGGATAGGAAAAAACAATGATCAAAACAAACTGAGTTACATGTAGTCACAGTGCTATGGCAGCAGAGAAGAGGAAAAAACAGATTCTGCTCAGAGAAATCTTGGGAAACTTTATGAACCCAGCTACATTTGGACTAGGCCTTAGAGATGGTAGAGTTCTATAGATGAGGTCACAGGGGAAGGAAGAAAAAAGGAGATTCAAATCCAGAGGACTAGTGATAAAGACGAAAACAGTGGTGAAATTAAAACTGTGACTTTCTATTAGATTGAAGGGAGGGGGGATCCTGGAGATGAGAAAAGGAAAGCAAGCTGAGGCGCTTGCTGAGGAGTCTCAGCCTCACCTGGAGGAAACGGGGTGACTCAGAGGGTGTGTGAGCAGGAGCAGAGGCTCCTAGCCATGTTTTGATAAGATGACTCTGGAAGCAGTGAAGGTGCTGTAATCAGAAGAGGAGATTGAGCCAAGAAGTCTTGGTAAGCTCTTTATAACAGTCCAAGTTTACAACGTTAGGGGCTCAACTAGGGGCAGGGCAGTGACATTGGAAATTATGCATTGTGGAGCTGTTTGGGATATTACCAGGGTCAGAGGTCCAGGTTCCTGGAAGGGATTGATGACATTAAGCAAGAAATGTACAGCACTTTGGCGTTTCCACAACAGCTTCCCCTCCCTTTCCTCATACCTGGGCTACCATGGTCTCCTTAAGGGGGCTGCTCCCCTACCATGCAGTCTCTTCCCCACTCTGATCCATTCTCCAAAGCTTCCAAATGCTCCAAATGCATTTCCCCACTAGCTCAAGAACATGTAGTGATTCCAGTCCAACTCATAGGATTCCTGGCAGAAAACAGAGAGGAAGCACTTCTGATCACTAACAGTCATTCTGCTGCATCTGCCTTCCAACCCCATTCGGGCCCTGGTGGCAGCCAAGCTCTATCTCCCAGCATATGTGAGTCCTGCGCTGTTATGGTGCCCTACTCCCCTCCATTCCTCAAGATCCCTTGCTTTCCTCAAAACCCACCTTGGAAGTCACCTCTAGAAAACTCTGCCCCTTCAGGGGCTGCCTCAACTGTAGCCCAGAAATGACCATTGCCAACTGGACAAGCCCCCCTACTTTGGCTCCCTGTCCCCTCCTCACCACTGAAGACTAGCAGCACAGAGTTGGCCCCGTTGCCCAAAGGGGCTGCATCTGGGCTCCCCCACCTGGCAGAAATGATGGCTCCCTGAATCTCTCTCCAGCAGATGACAAGAAGACAGAACTCTGCATCGAGAGACTCCTGCCTCCCCAAGTCCCTGGCTTTCACTCTACATCCCACCCATTCCGCAAGGAGTCAGGGGGTGGAATGTTCTAAGATGCCAACCTATCACTGAAGCTCCCACTCCACCCTGCTGACACCTGACTGCCCAGCGGCCTCAGGGGGCCAGGATGACCTGCCATCCTGGTGTCAGCAATCTACCAAAGAAGTGAAACCTCCAAGATGTATTCGACCAGGAGAGAAGAAGGTATTCAGCAATGCAGAGAAGATAAACACTGCAGATTAGATAACTGGACAAAACGCTTGAAATTACTCAATGGCACAGGCATCTTTTAATTACCTTGGAACAGGAGATAAGAGTAATGGAAAGCTACAGATAATTCATTAGTTTCTAAAAACCTTTCACATCCAATGTGCCATTTGAAGTTGATGCTTACAAGACACCGAAGAGGCTGGTGAAGGGTTCTCAGGAAGGAAGTAAAATCCAAAGAACAGGAAAAACACAATTCGTTCCTCATAAATGCTAAGTGCGGCACAATGCAGTTATTAGCCACAACTCTACACACTCTTTCCCATTAATGGATAGGTTAAATCTTTTCCGAGTGTGACAAGTGGCATGTGATCACTCCCTAGGGATTTTCTGTTCTTTAGCCACTTACCAGTCACAATAAATTTTTCTGCAGTTCCCTTTAAAATGTTATTCTCTGGGGAGTATTCTAGTTTACTTTGAATAGCCTGTAACAAATATTCCCAACCAAGAGCAGAAAGCCTTGCTCCAACCCGCTCTAACAGAGAGAGAAGTCTGCCCAGCCCAGGTATTAAATGATTTCATGGCTACAAAACAGCAGGGTGGAGCCGGGCCAGCTCCAACGCTAATTCAGCTCTCTCACTTTTATAGATGAGGACAGTGAGTTCCAGGAAGGGTAAAGGACACGTCCAGGGTCACACGAACTAACAAGTGGTAGAATCTACACCAGATCTGGGTCCCTTAAATTCTGAGACCATATCTAATTTTAAATAGACATTCATTTTCTTTCTATTTTGTGGTTTTTTCTACAACCTGATGGGGCATGAGATGCTCCACCCAGGTCCGCCTTGAAGGAAAGCCTTAGGGCCTGACTGTGGGAAGCATGATCAGCACAAAGCCGCCAGCTCTCAGCTCCTTCGGGATCTGCCTCGACTAGAGAGGTCTGTGCCACTGGAGGCTGCATCCTTCCTGGGACACCCAGCACCCAGTGACTGAGGTGGGTGGGGTACAAAGGCCCAGCCATTTCTGCTCAGCAAGGTCTACACCGATGCCCAGTATTCACTCCATGGCTCCCCAATGCCACTCTCTCCAGAATGTGGTCTTACTGCCTCCCCAACCAGTGATGCAGCAGGAGAGGGAAATGAGATGCCTGGGGTGGCTGGACCATCTCCTTGCAGGCCTCTGCCCAGCAACCCCAAACCTTTTAGTTCACATGGAATGGAGCAGGTTCCAGGACCCAGCCAAGCAATTGCAATGTGAACACATAGATGCCCTCATGCCTTCTCCTAGGGAGCTATGGGTCACTCATATCCTTGTGGCATTGATAGAATTTGTTGGTTTTGCTTAAAGAGGTAGGAAGTTTAAAAAAAAAAATAAGGCATGATTTGGCAGAAAAGCACAAGACACTTGGGTTGTAGCTATTTGAGCATTTGTGGGTGAAGTGACCCTGTGTCCAGTATGCCTGGTTTGTGCCTGTCACCCCAGGGTCATTATTAATAGCACTGCCTTTCACCCTCAAATGCCTCGAATACCTCACATGTGGTCACCCAGTGCAAAAGCCATAGTACCTCAGAGCAAGTCTCTCTGGCTGTGTATCCTCCTCTCCAGTCTTGGATATTTTGAGAGAGAGAGGAAGACGGTGCTCTGGGTGGTGAGTGGAAAGAATGCCCTTCCAGGACAGACTTGGGTTTGAATGACCTCTGGACCAGACACCGGCTCAGAGACTTTGGATGAGTTTCCCAGCCTCTTACTGCCTCATCTGAAAAGTGGAAGTAATTAAACACACCTAGCCTTTCATGCATGGTTGTTGAGAACACCGAGTCCAATACCGGATATGAAGTTTCTCTGGAAATTCTGAAGCCCTATTCAGATGTAAGTCTGGACGAAATGCCTAACAAAAAGTGTTTGCTAAATGATTGAATGATTGACTCATTGAATGGGTGGAATGGGGGGAATGTTAGGTATGATTATTATCAATGTGTGACAATGATAAAATGACAACCAGGTTTTTTTTTTTTCAAGTTGATGGGTCACCCCTCAAGAGGTGAAGTCTATTCCTCTAGTCTTGAATATAGGCTGGACTTAGGGACACATTTCTACGGAAGACAACAGAAAACAGCACAAGTGACACTGTGTGTGTTCCAAGGCTAGACTATGAAAGCTACTTTAGCCTGGCTCTCTCTTGGGACACTTGCTCTTCAATCCTTGCTGCATGTTGTGAAGAAACCCAGGCAACAGTGGAGAGGCTGAGCATATGCGTTCTAGTCCTCAGTCCCAGTGGAGGTCCTAGCAAACAGACAGCATCAACAGACAGCCTTTGCGATGACTGCAGCTCCCATCAATGTCTTATTGCAACCTCACAAGAGATCCCCAGTGAGAACCACCTCCTGAGCCCAGTCAACAATAAACGATTGTTTTGTGTTTAAAAAAAAAAAAAAAAAAAAAGTCAATGGGAATGTGTTCTGAAAGCAAGATGCATCTCTTGGAGCAAACTGCCTCCCAATGATACAAGAAGGGCCACGCTAGGTATGACTCCCTGCCTCTGCAGCTGGAAATGTACAGCCCTGACAGCAGCCTCTGGGGTGCGCCACCCAAAGCACTCCATTTTCTCTAATAGCCAATTATAACTCTCATCTCCGCAAGTATCTTAATCTTTGAAATTACTTTTGCAGGCACTACCACCTCTTGGGATAATGGTTCCATAAGCTTCTTCCCTATGAAACTCCTCCAGCATTTGAAAAATAAATACATGTACACTTTATCCACTGCTCTTACCATTTTAGAGATTATGATCACGTTCAGTCTTCATCTTCCCCTTCCCAGAATGAGTCGTCTGGTGTTTTCGTCACAACCCCTAATGGCATGCCAGTGTGGCACCTAAAACATTCAAGACCTGGGGAGTCAGTGTCAACTTCCAATGAAACAGAGTTGAACTAAATAGCTTATTTGTTAACAGGTGTATAGTTTTAATAGGCTTTGAAAACAGCATGTGGGTTTTAATTTGTGTTAATGAATGCAGTCCCTACTGAAGTACTTGAAAATAAATGCACAATGATCTGAATTCAATGTTAAGATTCTTGCCCTTTCTGCCCCCTAGCGCTGCTGGGCCTGCAGGTCTCTGTTGAGTCACGGATGTGGGTCTCTGTTCCGCAGGATAGGGTTTGTTAAAGTTATTAAGAATAAGGCCTACTTTAAGAGGTAGCAAGTGAAATTTAGAAGATGCCAAGAGGGTAAAACTGATTACTATGCTCAGAAATGTTTGGTGATACAGGATAAAAATAAATATAACACACCCAAATACAGAATGATCGTTCATGTAACAAACAGAGATATCATTTATCAGATTGCTTATGCCCGTATAGAGGGGGATATGATAGTCTGTGTGGCATACGCACACGAGCTGCCAAATATGATGTGAAGGCTGGCCTAACAAATTACGCTGCAGTGTATTGTACTGGCCTGCTGCTGGCCCGCAGGCTTCTCAATAGGTTTGGCATGGACAAGATCTATGAAGGCCAAGTGGAGGTGACTGGTGATAAATACAATGTGGAAAGCATTGATGGTCAGCCAAGTGCCTTTACCTGCTATTTGGAGGCAGGCCTTGCCAGAACTATTACTGGCAATAAAGTTTTTGGCACCCTGAAGGGAGCTGTGGATGGAAGCTTGTCTCTCTCTCACTGTACCAAACGATTCCCTGGTTATGATTCTGAAAGCAAGGAATTTAAACACCGGAAGCACATCCTGGGCCAAAATGTTGCAGATTACATGCACTACTTAATGGAACAAGATGAAGATGCTTACAAGAAACAGTTCTCTCAATACATAAAGAACAGTGTAACTCCAGACATGATGGAAGAGATGTATAAGAAAGCTCACACTGCTATACGAGAGAATCCAGTCTATGAAAAGAAGTCCAAGAAAGAAGTTAAAAAGAAGAGGTGGAACCATCCCAAAATGTCCCTTGCTCAGAAGAAAGATCAGGTAGCTCAAAAGAAGGTAAGCTTCCTCAGAGCTTAGGAGCAGGCTGCTGAGAGCTAAACCAAACAATTTTCTATGAGGATTTTTCAGATAAAGACAATAAACTTACGGACAGCAACTAAAAAAGATTCTTATGTATGGTTTTTATTACATGTTAAAAGCTATAATTTTTCCTTGGGAATAAAGCTCCACAATCCTAGTTTAAAAAAAAAAAAAAAAAAGCCAAGAAAATGTTTGCATGCCTCATGCCACCCTGCTCAAAACCCTCCAGACTCACTGCTTCTTGCTGCAGAATAGCATCCACGCGGCTCAAATTGATGAGCAGCCATCATTGGTCCTCCAACCTGATGCCTCTCTCCCCAGCAAAGCATCAGCAATGGTGGATCTGATTTACTCACTGACTCCCACACCTGTATTGCCTCCCTCTGTTGTGCTTGTCTGCCAATCCTTCCTCCCATAGCGGGAGTGCCTATCTATCTTCACCCAACATTCCCAATTCCCCGTTGTGTTTCTTTTTTTAAGCTCTAACGCTTTATAAAGATTGCTTTATGCCTTTTCTTCTTAGAGGTCTTGCAAAGAACGAAGAGGGAATTTACATATTTTTAATTAAATAAAACGTATTTTATTTTGCGATTACCATATGGGTCCACTGGGATCCTTTTTATCTAATGACAATGTGTATAAGAGACATTACAGGATCTAGGTGACCTTATTTTTCTTATATCTTGAGATACTTTACTATTTTATTATCCTGGGAATTATTGTTATTCAATTATTATTATCCTGACAATTCCATCATTCTTCCATCTAAAAATTATTTTCACCATTTTTGCCATCGTTGGGAACAACTGATAAGTAACCCAACTGTTAAGTAACAATTGCTCCCAACCATGCCAAAAATGATGAAAATAATTTTTCTTTTTTTTTTTTTTTTGAGACGGAGTCTTGCTCTGTTATCCAGGCTGGAGTGCATCGGCATGATTTCGGCTCACTGCAACCTCCGCCTCCCGGGTTCAAGGAATTTTTCCTGCCTGAGTCTCCCAGGTAGCTGGGACTACAGGCATGTGCCACCATGCCCTTCTAATTTTTTGTATTTTCTGTATTTTTTTTTTTTTTTTACTAGAGAAGGGGTTTCACCATATTAGCCAAGATGGTCTCGATCTCCCGACCTCGTGATCCACCCACCTTGGCCTCCCAAAGTGCTGGGTGAGCCCCACCACGCTCGGCCTGAAAAAAATTTTTTAATGGAAGAATGATGGAATTGCCTAGAAGGATGGTGTAATACTGAAGCAAATCATCATCCTTCCTTTTTTTAAAAAAAAATTAAATTGTTTTTTAAACTTTTTGTGAGTACTAAGTGTATATATTTAGGCGGCACATGAGATGTTTTGATACAAGCATGCAATGCAAAATAAGCACGTCATGAAGAACGGGGCATCCATCCACTCAAGCATTTATCCTTTGAGTTACAAATAATCCAATGACATTCTTTATTTTAAAATATACAATGAAATTATTATTGACTATAGTCACCCTACTATGCTATCAAATAATAGGCCTTATTCATTCTTTCTAACTTTTTTGTGCTGATGAACCATCCCCACCTCCCTCCCAATTACCCTTCCCAGCCTCTGGTAAACATCTTTCTGCTCTCTATGTCCATGAGTTCAATTGATTTGATTTTTAGGTCCTAGAGAGAAGTAAGAACATTCGATGTCTTTCTGTGCCTGGCTTATTTCACTTAACATAATGATCTCCAGTTCCATCCATGTTGTTGCAAATGACTGGCTCTCATGCTTTTGGTGGCTGAATAGTACTCCATTGTGCACGCATATCACATTTTCTTTATGCATTCATCAGTCGATGGACACAGGTTGCTTCCAAATCTTAGCTATCTTAAATGGTACTGCAACAGACATGGAGTGAGGACACGTCTTTGATATACTGAGTTCCTGTATTTTGGGTTTATACCCAGCAGTGGGATTGCTGGATCATCTGGTAACTCAATTTTTAGTTTTTTTGAGGAATCTCCCAACTGTTCCTTTCATTTTCTTATTACCCAAAGAATGACACACCGTCTCTCAGGAAGGTACAAAGGAAGACAGGAGACACCATCTTTGTAGGCTGCTTTTTGCCTTCATTGAACACACTTGACAAATCAGAATTTTTCATTTTCCACCCATAAAGGTAAAGAAAATAAGATGGACAGAAAAAGGCATTCCATATTATTAGATGAACCAGAAAATGAAGCGAAAAGAGACAGAGAGTGGCACTGAATAATGATGGTAAAATATATTCTTAAAGTGAAATCTCAGGCTCTCAGGCCTCAGATGACACCATCCTAAGTGAGTGTCCTCAAACGTAAGAATCAATGCGTGAACCACGTCTTAAGAATCAATGCGTGAACCACAAAAAGGAAATGTAACATTTTTGCCCTGCTAATCAACAGAAAGGACTTCATCATGCAATAATTTGTGACAAGAACCTGGAACATCTCCTTTTGTTAAAAGGACATGTGGCCCGGGCGCAGTGGCTCACGCCTATTATCCCAGCACTTTGAGAGGCCAAAGCGGGTAGATCACCTGATGGCAGGAGTTCAAGACCAGCCTGACCAACATGGTGAAACTATCTCTACTAAAAATTAAAAAAAAAAAAAAATTAGCTGGACATTGTGGCACACATCTGTAATCCCAGCTACCTGGGAGGCTGAGGCAGGAGAATCACTTGAACCCAGGAGGCAGAGGTTGCAGTGAGCTGAGATTGCACCATTGCACTCCAGCCTGGGCAACAAGAGCGAAACTCCGTCTCAAAAAACAAAGGACACGTTACTGCAGTGTTTCATTTTTAATTGTTTGTGGCTCAAAATTTATTTGATGCAAAGAGGTCTGCTATGTTTGCATTCTCATTAAAATTTTTAGTAAAGTTGTTTTTTACTGTACATTTATTCTCACTTCTGTAAAGTATTCACAGGATGACTTACGATATGAAAGTAAATTAATAATCCATTGGACGTGGATGGTAAATCGTGATGACCATTTGTCCTGGCGTCCTGAGAACTGAGGTCCAGGCAGGGTCCTGTCTACCTTCTAAAACTTTCTCTTGCTGTTCCAGTCCACCCAGAACATTCTCTTCCCTGAATTATTATTCCAAGAACTTCCACCAAAACAGTTTGGATGTTAATGGAGGTTAGTACTTGCTTGGTTTCTTACCTAACCCGAATCATAAAGCTCTTTGAGGCAAAGACATTCATCCAACAAACATTCAAGTGCTGACGGGGACTGTGGCTGGCCATGGGAACACAATAGTAGGCAAATTAGACCTCATCCCTGCCCTCATGGCATTTACCCAGGACCTCGGCTGTGCCCGTGCCAGAACTAGATCAAAGGAGAGTGCAGTGGAAAGGCTCAGAGCTTTAGTGTAGACAGACCTGGGTTTGAATTCCGCCATCACCACTTCCCATCTGGGGGACCTTGGGAAAACGTCTTCACCTCTCTGAACTATGTTCTCTTTTATCTGAGAAGTCAAGATCCTATTTCCTTTCTTGAAAAGATGAGTATTAATTTGCTAGGATTTTGTCGTAGCAGAATGCTACAGACTGGGTGGTTTAAACAACTGATATTTATTTTCTCACCATTCAGGAGGCAGGAGGTCCAAGATCAAGGTGGCACCAGGTTTGGTTGTTCCTACGGTCTCTCTCTTGGACTTGCAGACAACCACCTTCTTGCTGTGTCCTCGTGGCCTGCCCTCTGTGTGTGTGTCTCTTTCTCTTCATGTTTTATGCCACCAGTCATCATGGACTAGGGTGCACCTACATGACTGTTTGGTTTTTTTTTTTTTTTTTACCTTAATTGCCTCTTCAAAGGCCCTGACTCCAAACACAGTCACACTAGGGGTTAGGGCTTCAACATGTGAATTTAAGGTAGACACAATTCAGTCCATAACAGAGTGTTATCAAGATTAAAACATATACTTTGTTGTTGTTGTTGTTGTTTTTAAGATACAGTCTCACTCTGTTGCCTAGACTGGAGTACAATAGTGCAATCATATCTCACTGCAGCCTCAACCTCCTGGGCTCAAGCAATCCTCCCACCTCAGCCTCCCAAGTAGCTTAGAGACTACAGGCACACATCACCACACTTGACTACTTTTCTCATTTTTTGTAGAGACAGGGGTCTCACTTTGTTGCCCAGGCTGGTTTCAAACTCCTGGCCTCAAGTGATTCTCCCACCTCAACTTCCCAAAGTGCTGGGATTATAGGCATGAGCCACAGCATCCCGCCAGAGCATATGCCTTATGTATATATCTGGTATTCCTCAGATGCGCAATATAAAAGTTACCTAATTGTCAGTTAAGGTATCTTGACACCCAAGTCAATATCCTTTTGGCAGAACTCTTTAAACAAGTTGATACGGTTTGGCTGTGTCCCCACCCAAATCTCATCTTGAATTGTAGCTCCCATAATTCCCACGTGTTGTGGGAGAGAACCAGTGGGAGGTAATTGAATCATAAGGGCGGGTCTTTCTCATGTTGTTCTCATGATAGTGAGTAAGTCTGAGGGTTTATAAGGGGGAGTTCCCTGCACACACTCTCTTACCTGCGCCATGTAAGACGAGACTTTGCTCCTCATTCACCTTCAGCCGTGGTTGTGAGGCCTCCCTGGCCGTGTGGAACTGTGAGTTCATTAAACCTCTTTCCGTTATAAATTAGTCAGTGGGTAATTTATAAATTACACAGTCAGTGCTTAATAAATGATGTATCCTTGGACATGCCTAGTACAGTGGTGAGCATGTAGTAAGTAATCAGGGCACATTCGGTGATTGACTCTATCAGGGAACTGGGTTGTTTTTACACACAGGCTGTAAGGAATAGGAGAGAAAGTACCACATCTGAGGTCTGAAGAACTGAATTCAAGTGTAGATTCTGCTCCTTCGCAGCACGTGAGCTTGAGATGTTACTTCGTCTAAAACCCATTTCCTCACTTGTCAGATGAGAATAATAGCACCTCTTCTGCACAGTTGCTTTGAAGCCTAAGTGAGATAGTGTCTGTGAAATCATCTCTCCTGGCACATAGTAGAAGATCAGTACCTATTAGCTGAGTTTATCAGGGTTTATCTGACTGTGCATCTCTAGGGAGGTAAATAACACTGTCATGCCCCCACCAGCATTTTCATACAGGTAAAACTGGGTTCAAATGAACACAGAGATAAGTGTGACATGGAAACATGCAACGGATATGTCCCAGGAAGACAACATAGGAAAGGATTAGAATAAGCACGCTGGTCCCAATCTTGAAGTCCTGGGGTGTTCAGCCTTCCAGATTTTTCCACCACCCAAGGGACTCCCCTTCCACCTGCCCTCTGCCCCCCACTCCCCCCTCCACACACACAAACATCGGCAGGAATATCTGTTTTGTGGGGCCCTTTCCTTACCCCACTCTCCTCTTTCGCCAGTGGGATAAAGGGTGAGGGGTAAGAGATTCTCCTCTGGCCATTCAGATTCTCTCTTTTGGGTTGATTGGAGATTTGGGGCAAAGAAAGTGCAAGGTAATTCCAGAAAACACTGTACCAGCAAACAGTGTTCAAAAACTAATGGGGTCAGGCGGGAGCACAGAAGCCATGGGCCAAATTTGGGGCAATTTGAACATCAGAAAAGAATCACAGTAAGTGTTTGTGGTACCTTGATTATTTTTTTTAAGATCTATACATCCACAGTGCTCCTAAAGAGAAAGAATGAGAGAAGCAAAATGGGGAAAAGCTCTTCTTTATAAAAAAACCAGGAATAAATGAGGACGGAGCCATAGAAAATTATCATTGTGCAATCCCCAACATAATCACTGATTCCAGCAAGAATCATCAAAAAATATATTGGATAAAGAGTTATAGAGAAACAGAATAATCACCCAGTCTCAAGGTTATCACCTCACAGATTCCTTGTTGACTAGAAAGGCAAAATTATCATTACAATGGAAGACTGTTCAGTTACTATATCGACTAATTAATCAAATTTAGTTTCCTCCTAATGAATCTAATCATGAAGAAACACCAGACAAATCCAGAATGGGGACATTCCAAAAGACAACTGGCCAGAACACTCCAAAAAATCAATGTCAAGAAACAGAAGAAGTGCTACTGCGCTCCAGCCTGGGCACCACAGCAAGCGAGACTCTGCCTCTAAATTAAAAAAAAATAAAAAGACCAAAAAATGTAATATATAAGCTTAACTGGATTCTTTTCCTTTTTTTTATTTTTTATTTTTTATTTCTTTCTTGAGTCAGAGTCTCACTCTGTCATCCAGGCTGGAATGCAGTGGCGCAATCTCAGCTCACTGCAACCTCCGCCTTCCGGGTTCAAGCCATTCTCCTGCCTCAGCCTCAGCCTCCCTAGTAGCTGGGACTACAGAATCGCTTGAACCCAGGAGGCGGAGGTTGCAGTGAGCTGAGATTGTTTTCATTTTTATAGTTTTTTGTATAGTCTGAAATTTTTACACTGAGCATGTATTGCTCGTATAATCAGAAAAATAAAAATTAAAACTCTCTTTTGTGGGGAAAATACCATTTCCTATTCCGTAAGTAAACTTTCCAGCTCGGGAAATTATTGGGACAATTGTTTTGTGGTAGAATGTTTATTCATTCAGCAAATAGTTCAGTATAAAATATTGTATTGCTTGCAAAGACTCTAGATATGTAAGGTCCTCTCATCTAACCTTAAAATTTTTCTCCCTACTTTACCGTATATATAAGAACATAAAATAAAATCTTGACCAGGCACAGTGGCTCACACCTGTAATCCCAGCACTTTGGGAGGCCAAGGCAGGTGGATCACCTGTGTCAGGAGTTTGAGACCAGCCTGACCAACATAGTGAAATCCCATCTCTACTAAATACAAAAAAGTAGCCAGGAGGTCGGGCGCGGTGGCTCACGCCTGTAATCCCAGCACCTTGGGAGGCTGAGGCAGGTGGATAACGAGGTCAGGAGATCGAGACCATCCTGGCTAACACGGTGAAACCCTGTCTCTACTAAAAATGTAAAAAATTAGCCGGGCGTGGCGGCGGGCGCCTGTAGTCCCAGCTACTTGGGAGGCTGAGGCAGGAGAATGGCGTGAACCCGGGAGGTGGAGCTTGCAGTGAGCCGAGATAGCGCCACTGCACTCCAGCCTGTGTGACAGAGCGACACTCCGTCTCAAAAAAAAAAAAAAGTAGCCAGGCATAGTGGAGCATGCCTGTAATCCCAGCTACTTGGGAGGCTGAGGCAGGAGAATCACTTGAACCCAGGAGGTGGAGGTTGCAGTGAGCTAAGATTGTGCCATTGTACTCCAGCCTGGGCAACAAGAGTGAAACTCTGAGAAGAAAGAAAGAGAGAAAGAGGAAAGAAGGAAGGAAGGGAGGGAGGTAGGGAGGGAGGGAGGAAGGGAGGAAGGAAAGAAGGAAGGAAGGGAGGAAAGGAGGGAGGGAGGGATGAAAAGGAGGAAAAATCACTACATCAACGCTTGCTTTCTTGTCTCCCACCAATCCACGTCTGTATTTATTTTACGCAGCACGATCATCTGACCTTCCTTTTACTACCCTCTTCTGAGTCTGTTGTTCATTAACACCTTCCAGAACCTATTCACATTTGGGACATGTACTGCTTTGTGTAGGTACCAAATGCAGTTTTTAAGCTTCGAGGGCTCCGGTGCATTTCAGCTGGGATTCGGTCTCATTCTTGTTTGTGCCCAGCCCCTAGCGTGGTGCCTGGCACTAACAGGCCCTCCATGCATGTGTGTCAAATGAATGAACACCAATATGTACAGTTAGCTTAGGGGGAGGGGTGGCTTGGTCTTGTTTAGAGTATGCACATGCACAGAGCTATGGAATGCAAATAAGAACATTTCCACCCAAACCCTGAGCCCTGACTCAGGGCCCTCTGGTGCCTTTTGTCTCCAAGCAGCAGGGAATTCAAGCAGAAAATTCACTATTAATGGTTCAATAAAACATTCAGGTCCTGGATGTGGCCCCAGGGAAAGCCTGCAGCAGCATGGAATACAGATGTGTTTTCCCAGGAGGGCGCCCCATGCTCATTTAGCCTTATCTGTCAGGAGGATAGGAGCCTGGACTCCTGGAGCCAGGCCTGGGTACCTCCTCAACACTGGGGCACAAGCCACAGGGAAAGGCGCAGCAAAGTTTCAGCAGGTGCCCGTCAGTCACTCTGAAAAAGTTCCTCTCCTGGGGATTTGCAGCACTCAGTTTGTTACACACGACACCAGAGGTTAATCACATACCTTATCCTCGGTGAAACAATTATATTATCTTAACTGACCATGTGGCTTCACGTTTTTTTAGGCGCTGTGTTCATGTGTTTCAGCGAGATACATTTGGCAAATAATTCTAACAGCGCCAGCTCACGTGGATGTTTGGTAAACGCTCTTTGATTGTAATGATGGCAGACAGAGCTGGAACTACCAGCTGTGTGTACGTGTGTGCACGTGTGGGTGTGTGTGTTTCTGTGTCTTCATGTAGCCAGCAGAAGCCTAGGCAGGGTGGGGAAAGCCATGGTGGAGGGAGAAGGTTACAACAAGGTGTTCTGGCAATGTCTTTTAATTAATATCGAAAACCTGAACTTAGAAATCTTAGAGACCTATTATTCTATTTTGCAAAGGACTAAAACTATTTTCTTTCTCAAAAAAAAAAAAAAATCTATCTCGTATCTTCCTTTTCCAGAACCACGAAATAGCTTTGGGAAGATAGTCATCTTGCGTGAACAAAAACACAATTTTGTGAAATGGCATTTCACCAGTTTTACACCAACACTCTTTGATGAGGAGCAGGGGAGAAGCAGAAAGAAGGGACTCTCTTCCATTTAAGCACGGGTTCGGACCATGGCAGGCTGTCACGCCTCTGATGGTGGTAGTGAAGGAAAGATTTGAGATTTGAGATTTCCTTTTCTAGAAACAGGAAACATCTAGGGATTAGGAGATTTTCTTGTGACACTATTTGCTGAAAAAATAAAAAGCTTTCAGTGTAGTTGTTGGACCATTTGTATGTCTATTTCTAGCTGGCTTTTGAGGCTGCAGTCATCCATACAGAACCAGCCACATAAAGACAGATGAACGCCTACAGAGGCCCTCCCACTCTCCCAATCAATAAGTATTTAGTGTCGGCCCTTGATGACCACTCCTAAAATACTGCCATAACATCACTCCCCATACACAGAAACATTCAATGTCTTCCCAGTGCCCTACTAATCCCCACTGGGTAAAGTGTAAGCTATTGAGGCCACTTTTCAAGGCCTTTTACAGTCTCACCCTACATGCATTTCCAGCGTCTGCTGCTGCTCCCTTCTACAAAGCCTCCTCTAGGCCAGCTCACCTGGCCTGCTGGCTCTCACCCTTTCCCCATCTCTGCCTGTCCAATCTCGCCCGTCCTTCAAGACCCTGCTCAAATCTCCCCTGTTGGCCAAACCTTTTCCACCATCCCAGCTGGAGGAGATGCATTTCCCTTAAGTAGCCAGGTGTCTTTTGCTAACACTAGAAATGCCATCTGTACCTTTTTTAGTTCTTGCAGCTCACCCTCCAAGCCAGACTGTGAGCTCTTTGAGTGCAGAAATTTTTATTATATGGTATTGAATCCCCTGCCCATTAATACATGCCTTCTGCATATCAACAAGCATTGGGTGCCCAATGCATGCATTTGAAATTGATTGACTTCAATGTGCCTGGCACTGTGCTCAGTTGCATAGAAATAAGAAAGAATGTAAGTTGCTTCCCTCCAGCAGTTTCCAGTTTTTCAAGAGAAGCAAAATATAGTACCAGCAGAGAACAGTACGAGGTGCATTCTGCAATGCAAACTGCAAATCTGGAAATAACAATTGTCCAGACATATCATCCAGAAAAATTATGTAAGCTTATAAAAGGAAAAGGCCACCATTTAATTAGGCATAAGAGTTGGTTGTACTTGAGATGGCCTTGAGCAATAATCATTATATTTTGTATTTGTCTGCTATTTTATAGTTTTCAAAGCTCCTTCATTTACATAACTGAATAAATTATCACACCACCATTGTTAGGTATTATTATGCCTATTATTTTTCTGTTTTCATAGAGCCAGGGTCTCACTATGTTGCCCAGGCTGGTTCCAAACTCCTGGCCTCAAGCGATCCTCCCACTTTGGCCTCCCAAACTGCTGGGATTACAGGCGTGAGCCACTGCACCTGGTACCTATGCCCATTTTAAAGAATAAGAATTCAAGGCTGTGGTTGTGCTGTGGCTCATGCCTGTAATCTCAACATTTTGGGAGGCCTAGGCAGGAGGATTGCTGAGGCCAGGAGTCTGAGACCAGCCTCGTCAACATAGTGAGACCCCCATCTCTACAAAAAGGCCCTGGTAGCAGGAGTGGTTTGGCTCAAGTCATACAGCAATGTGGGGGCTAAGCCAGGACTCAACCACTGGCATTTGGAGTTCAGGTTCACTACCTTTTACTACTATCATTCTTTGCCTTTAAATCAGAATTCTGGAACAAGGTATTGAAACAAAATGAAAATACCATTTTAAAAATATTAAGCAGGCTGCTGTGTATAGGATAGATCGAAGAAAGAGAGTGGGGAGAGAGAATGTGCACCCTAGGAACTCTGACAAACGGCGATAGAGATGAATTGATTACATTTGGTAACACCTGAATACAAAGATGAGGGAAGGAGTGAGAAGAAAGATGGCTGAGGTTATAAAACAGAGTGGCTGGGGGACTGTCATCACTGACACTGAAAATGTGGATGGGGGTTTTAGCTAGCAAGGATATCACAACATCCTTGTGAGCATCAAGGTGACATCTGAGTGAGAACATCTCAAAGGTGCTGGAATTATGGTACCCAAATCTAAGGGGAGATCTGGGCTGGAGGGAGCCCCAAGAGGCTCCCACAAAGAGTGGAGTTGTGAGAGCAAATGAGCTAACCTACGAAACCTGTGACTAATTTAACAGGTGACAAGTTGAAGAGGGGGTTGGCTCTCCAACATGGAACATACACCTATTTCTGAAAAATTATTAAACAAAAGGGTATCAGACCCCCTCCACAGCACTCAAATCAACTGCACTATCCTACAAAGCTTTTCGGGGACTGTGATCAGGCTTCTGAAGTGCCTGGATGCCGGGACACCTGGACACCTGGACGCCTGGATGCCTTCTTATTCTGAGCATGGCATTTTTTAGGTTTCTATGATCTTAACATTCAAGTTTCAGGACAGAGCTTCTAGCCGTATTGATGGGGCTCTGAAGATGTAGCCATGGGACCTGCATGGGATGTTCCCAGGACACTGTGACATGGCAATGATGGGCACATTGTCAGCTTAGTGTCCAGGGATTCCAGCTCCTGGGTTCAGGGCTGAGGGTGGAAAGGATGCCCTGTGCACATTATTCACTCATGTCCTGCGGTGACCTTTAGTTCCCTTTCTGGGATTGTATCTCCATTATGTGATGAGCAGAGTTTCATTATCCCCCTGTTATGGGCTGAACTGTACACCCCTCCCCCAGATTCCTATGCTGAAGTCTTAATCCCAGCCCCTCAGAGGGTGACTGCATTTAGAGGTAGGGCCTTTAAAGAGGTGATTTAGGGTAAAGGAAGCCATTAGGGTGGGCCCTAATCCAATAGGCCTGGTGTTCCTAAAAGAAGAGGAGATGAAGACACAGATACACACAGAGGGGCGGCCATGTGAGGACACAGGGAGAAGACGTCCATCTCCAAGCCAAGAAGTGAGGCCGCAGAAGACATTAACCTTGCCGACACCTTGATTTCAGATTCCCAGCCTCCAGAAATGTGAGGAAATTCCCTTCTGTTGTTGAAGCCCCCCAATCTGTGGCACTGGGTTATGACAGCCCAAGCAGACTAATACACCCGCTAATCCTTCTACTTGCCTGTACTAAAGCCCAGTGGCCACTTCCCTGCCCACACAGAACGTGCAATTTGTCCTCAGTATCTTAACACATCATTCAAAAAATAAGATAAACATCACTTGAACATCACTCTCCTCTCTTGAACTTCTCTTTCACTTCCAGTCTGATCCACAATTAGCACCTTATCATGTACCCCCTAATTCTTGAATAGTCTGAGTCACTATAGCAAATGCTGTTGTGCTGGTCACCATTCATCGATCTAACTTGTCCCCTGGGCCGGCTTCTTGAGGGTGAAGATATCTTTCGTTCTCACATCACCTAGCCCAGCACAAGGCTGGATACTCTGGTAGTAAAACCTGTACTTGCAAAGGCAATCATTGGCTATTTGCATTGAAACTGTATTCACCCAACTCTTCCTTTAAACCTAGCTCTTACTGATTACTAAAATGCAACTTGCCCTCAGTAGTTCAAAAGTCCATCCGTATTTTGATGCAAAGTTGTGAAGAAATGTGTGTGTCCCTCTATTTTTAACATTCATTGTGTTCTGACTTAAAAGTGTTTTAAAATGTGAAGAGAGTTTGCCCTCACTGAGTAAGAAGCAGCTTTTCCAGTGGGACCCTGCTAACGTGGTTACTAAGGAGACCAATTGGAGGTAGGCGCCATAATTAATCAGTAAATTCCAAGCAGTCAAATACCTGGCCGGGAAAGGCTCTTTACTCTGAGAGGGGAAAATTGGCAGGTGGGTGGAGGTGTGTTGAGCTCAACATTGGGCCCAGCTGCGGCTGCCTCCTTCCCCTGTACTTCCTCTACTGAGATATTCTGATGACAATTTTAAGAGTTTTCTCGGGAGGCCGAGACGGGCAGATCACGAGGTCAGGAGATCGAGACCATCCTGGCTAACACGGTGAAACCCCGTCTCTACTAAAAAATACAAAAAAAAAAAAAAAAAAAAAAAACTAGCCGGGTGAGGTGGCGGGTGCCTGTAGTCCCAGCTACTCGGGAGGCTGAGGCAGGAGAATGGCGTAAACCCAGGAGGCGGAGCTTGCAGTGAGCTGAAATTCGGCTACTGCACTCCAGCCCGAGCGAGACTCCGTCTCAAAAAAAAAAAAAAAAAAAGGGTTTTCTCAATCTGCCTCAAAACTTACCTGTCAGTACAGAGTGGATTCTAATATTTGTAGCCTCCCTGGTTGGGCCTCTATTGCAAAGATGCCAAGCTGGTGTGGGCAGGAGTGAACTTCCACCACCTCATGAGCAGAAGAAATAAGAATTTTATTTTATTTTATTTTAATGAGACAGGGTCTTACTCTGTTACCCAGGCTGGAGTGCAGTGGCTCAATCATGCCTCACTGCAGCCTCAACTTCCCAGGCTCAAGTGATCCTCCCTTCTCAGCCTCCCAAGTAGCTGAAACTACAGGTGCTTACCACCACACCTGGCTAGTTTTTCATATTTTATAGAGACAGGGTCTTGCCGTGTTACCCAGACTGGTCTTGAATTCCATTCTCCCACCTTGCCCTCCTAAAGTGCTGGGATTACAGGCATGAACCACCATGCCCAGCCAAGAATTTTATTAATTCCAAGTTCTTGCACGCACACACACACACACATACACACAAAGCAGTAGAAATAAGAACATGTGACCTTTCCTTTCCAACTATTTTAATAAATGTATCCTGCCAATCAGAAAAGCAGGGGGCAGCTGGAGAAGCCCATGGCTCTCAAGGTGCCATGTCTCAGTGGCAAGGGGGAGGCCCTGAAGCCATCACAAATGCCACACAGTCTGAACCCTTTCTAGTCTACTTGTGCTTTTCTGAGGGGCAAGGTTCTTCTACTCCCCCACCCAACACTGGTTTTAAACTCCCTCCTGGGTTCATCCTGCCCTTCTCCATCGATCACAGGAGACAGCCTGCCACCACATGCAGCTTCATTCAATCCACCAAGAATATCCAGGTCATTGGGTTCAACTCTTCTATCTGGTAAATGAGGAAAGAAAAGTCCAGAGAAGCTAAGTGACTTTTCACTCTTGCTCTTTCTCTTCCTCAACTGCAAGGGAAGAAAAGCATTTAGCTGCCTGAACATCCTGGGAATGACAAGGTGCTCAAAGGCAGGTGTGTTGTTTAAGGTAATTTTCCACTGGATGTAATAGAAAACCCAACTAAATGGCTTAAATCTTAGGAAGTTAACGTTTCCAATGCCTCCAATGAATGGCTTCTGCATAGCCACCCTCTATTATCCTGGGACTTCGTAGTCTCCACCCAGCCTGGCTCTGGACAGCCTTGCAACTGGCCTTAGCCAACAAATGTAGCAAAAGCAATGGACTGCCAACTCCATGCTTAGGTCTCCAGAGGTTCCATGTGCTTGTGATTGTTCCCTTGCTTGATTGTATTTGCTTGTGCTTTCACCTCAGGTTTGCCATGAGGCCATGCCAGGCTAATATGCTGAAGGGATGTGAGAGACCCATGAAGGATAAGACACGTGCAAGAGAACCAAGGTCCCTAACTGACACCCAGCCAACCTTCTGAGTCCAACTGCAGGTGCAGAAGAGAGTCAGGCTGAGACCAGAAGAACTGCCCTGCTGAGCCTAGCCAGAATTCCCAATCTGTAGAATCATGAGTCAAATATGTGGTCTGTTGTTTTAAGCCTCTGGCCTTGATGTGGCTTGTTATGCAGCAACAGGTAACTGAATCCTGACTGACATTTGAAATAAAGGTTTGGGTTTTTTTTTTTAAAAAAGGTTAAAGTTTGGAAGTCCAACATTGATATGGCCACTCCATTAGTCATGAGGGACCCAAAATCCTTCCATCTTTATGTTCCATCATATTTACTCATTGCTTCCATCCTCAAAGTTGTCTCATCTCGTAATCCAAGATAGCTGCTAGAGCTCCAGCCATCACATTTGTGTCCCAGGCAGGATGGAGGGAGGGCAAAGAAGAGAGAGAGGCCTTTAGCGAGTTGACCCCCTTTAAAAGAGCTTTCCTGGAAGCCCCACCCAAGGACCTGCAGCTTAATGCTCATTGGCAACCCTTGACCAATGGGAAATGTAGTCTTTTAGCTCAGTGCATTGATGCCTAGATTAAAATCAAGGGTACCGTTTAGTAAGGAAGAACAGGGGAATGGGGATTGAGTAGGCAGCCACCAATATCTGCCACATCATGTATGAAATCAGGATCCAGGTCTGAGACCCTGAAGTACATCAGGATGCAAAAGTGACCCCGTGTCATTCAGTGAACATGCTAGTTTCCCAAAGGGTCCATAATGTTAGCTGTGACCTGCAGTGTAAGGTTTGGGCAACAGAGATCTAAGTGAAGAATTGTGAGTATGCTGGTCTCCTGAGCCCTTTTGCTGTGAACACAGATGGAAGGGACATTTTATTCTCAGAACCTGTTGCTCTTAACCTGAGCAGATGTTTGCTGTCTTTCTACCTATTTTCTTTTTATTGAGATGTAATTCCCAGAACATAAAATGCACCATTTTAAAGCATATAATTTGGTGGGTTTTAGTATTCTTGCTATGTTGTGCAACCATCACCACAATCTAATTCCAGAACATTACCATTACCCCAAAAAGAAACCCTATACCATTCACAGTCAGGGCAGATGCTTCCCTTAATCCTTCTCCACCCAGTCGTGGGTAGACAAGAGAGCTGGACTCACCATATGAGAGTGCTTGAGCTCCTTGGATGACACAGGTTCAAACCCTGGGATTCTGGAATATTTTAGACTCTCTTCGGAAAACTAAGGACAGGGTCATGGTGCAATTCACCTAAGGTAAGGAAAGGTGGGGTCCCCAAGGATGCTAAACCCTTGAGCCTCTGCCTTCAGCCTGTGAGCTCCCTTCCTGCAGCCCACAACCTCCAGCGGCTGCAGAAGACAAGGAGGCTCTGCAGTAAGGGACAGGGAAGCTTCCAGAGCTTCTGAGCCTCCAGGGCACTCGGTAGTGGCACCCTAAGGTGCAGAAGCTTTAAAAGCTCTCTGTTGTGACACCAGACACTGATATGGGATTTCTAGATCCAGGTGGTACTAATTAGCGTGAAAAGGGGGCTGAGAGGAGAGGGAGGATGCAGCACATTCATTAAGGGCCTCGTGTGTTGCAGATTCAAACAGAATCTCCTTTTTCTACTCACAACCATCCTGGGCAGTGTTAGACTCGTTTTCCAGAAGGAGGACTTGAGGTTCACAAAGAGATGTGCCTTGCTCTGACTGTACAGCTGAATTTCAGACACTTCCATCTGAGCCTTGAGTCTCAGCGCTCTCCATCGCACCATGCTGTGGGCACCTGTGGAAATGCCTCCTGACCTGGCCCAGGGCAGGTAGAGCCACCCCTTGAGTGGCCTAGTTAGGGGCAGTGACATTAGGTGGGGGCTTGGCTTAGCTCAGCCCTGGGCTCCTCCGTGCCGGTGGGAGCCTGGCGTGAGCTCCCCTGCCTTCTGCCTGCCTCCTATTCTTCACTCCTCAGGCAAAAAGGTTGCTCAAGGAGAGTCCAGGATTTGGGGTCTGCCTCGTCACTGTCACCAGGAGGCTTTCTTTCTGACTTGCCAGAGCTCCCCGTCAGTCCTCGCAGAGCCTCTGGAAGCACAGGGAAGGCAGCTGTGGGATCCTGGCTGAACAGAGTCCAGGTGAAGCAGGCTTGAGAATGGATTGATGGGGAGGTGGGGATGTCACAGGTCTGATGGCAGAGCCGGGGAAAGGGAGCAGCCAGAAGGCTTGCAGGTTCTGCTCTTTGGTTGCTGAAGGGGGTCAGTGTGTGTATGTGTCATGGAGGTGGGCAGGGAAGGGGAGGGCTGTGCGTGGGGGAGAGGATATATATGCTGGTGTGGCTGAGACAGCGGAACCGAGCCTCACATCCATCGGAGGGAGCCGGGGACTGACAGCTCTCAGGTAGGCAACTGCACGGGGCCCCCAGCCCGACCGCGACTAACTGGACTAACTGCGTGGAGCTCCGGGAGGGCAGGGCCACCGGGGTCTGGCTCCTCGGCCTCTCTCCTTTGTCCAGTGTGGATGCTGCTGGCCTCTTGCGAGATGGTTTCTTCATTCATCTCCTTTGCAGCGCTTGGATGGTGGGGAACGGGGGAGGGCTAAGGCTCTTTCTTAACCGCAGACAGATGCAGAAACAGAAAGAGGGGAACTTGGAAATGAGGAAAAGTTTTGCTTCCCCAGCTGTGGCCCCTACGTGGTTGTTGCTCTGTGTCGAAAGGAGGCTGCTGGAGGAGTGAGGTCAGGGGAGGGGCAGGCACTTGGGAGGGGGTTTGCCTTCCACGGGGCGGCCTCCAGGAAGCCCCTGGCCCCCTCATGAGGGTTTTCTCTCCGTGGCTTCCTTTCCTCTCCGATGCGGTGTGCAGGCTGCTTCTCCGCCTATCACTGAACTTCATGCCATCCAGATGGGAGTTTTTAATCCGCAGGGAGCCCTTCTCCCTTCTGCCCCCAACAGAAATTGCTACAAATAATGGGGAAGCGCCAGACCTGGGGAGTGTGCTTCACCTGTGTACACACACTGCTGAGCGCCACGGCGTGTGAATTCCAGAGGGCATTTCTACGGGCGTGACCTTGGTCTCCCAGAACCTGATTCATTTAGAGGGCTCTTCTCTTGCTTGGCATCTCTCTCCCCCTGCCCATCTCCCCCACCTAAAGGTCTTTGCCCAGGTCATACAGAATACTCCGTTCATAGTCACCGCATCCCAACTCTCGAGGCTCTCTCGGCCACCTTCTTTCTTCCTCCTCTCTTTGTGCGTCTCTCTCCCTTGGTCTTGCTTCCCCAGGCTTCACTACCCAGCCCCTCCTCCCCCAATCTCGCTCTGAACATGGGCAAGTTCTGGGGGAATTTCAAGTAAGGCAGGATGATTCGGGAAATGAACTATTTAAAGCAAACTGCTTTGGACTTGAATACCCTGATCCTGCGCTTAAACATCTGTGTTTAGCTTCCTCAAGCAGCCCATAATTGCCCCAATTATAACCAATAACATTGTTCGGCAGACTAACAAAAGATGAGCTTTGCACGGCATTCGCCAGCAAGCCCAAACCAGAGTTTTCAACATAGATGGGAAAAGTAACTGCCTGGCTTCTTATCAAAACCTCCCAAAGCAAATACTGCTCTTTTTCGCTGCTTGTGGGTGGCTACAGCCTGCACCCTCTTTTTTTCTCATTTGTAAAGTGTGGCAGAGAAATATTCTATAAGCTTCCACTGAGGCTGTGTTACCTTTAACAAAAAGGATTCGTGCTCCTTTGGGCTTGCTGAGTCTTCTGCAGAGGAGGGTCCCTGGAAAACCCATCCCCAACCATCTTCACCTCAGTAAAAGCAGCAGCTTTTATATCTCCATGTGCCACCAGTGCTGCCTGTCAAGGGTGCTGTGGTGCAGCCTCGGGTTGTTTTGAGGGCGCGGTTTTGTTGCCCACAGGGCGGCAGCCCCTGCTTTATCCGCTGAAGGCTGAGAGTACTTAGGGATTTGTAAAATGCAGGCGAGTTTGCATTGTCAATGAAGGGAGTGATTGCAGGATTAGGCTCAAACCTGTGCTCCCTGGCGCCTATGACAGGAGCTGTCACAAAGCTGTTCTGTATTCAATCAATCAGGTAGTTATCGTCTACACTCCACCAGGCAGGGAGGCTTGCAGGGGCTCTACTAGATTCAGCGGAGGTGATAATAACAGCACTTTACATTTGTACAACGATTTAGGCGCTTTCACAACTATTATCCCAGCAACAGCCCTGTGAGGTGGTGCCATTATCTCTGTGTTGCAGTTGGGGAAACTGAACCTGAGAGATTAAATGATTTATTCAGTACATGGCAGGGTCAGGACTGAGCCAAGCCATTCTGGCTCCAGTTCATCTCCCCGTTATGGTCAGGGGTGCTTGTGAACTCCTAGTGGGGTCGGGGGTAGAGGAGAGACATGACACAAACATGAGAAACAATTAGAGGACCATGCAAAGCTGGGTGTAATTCAGTCCTAAATCGCATAATCCAGAGAGCAAGTGCTAGAAGAATTTGGGAGAAGGAGCACTTCCTCCTGGGATTCCTGGGATTCTACCAAGTGGGAAGGCAGGTGGAATCTGGATGGGTCAAGAGCTTTGAAGAGGGAGGCAGCAGCCAGGTCAAACACACAAAAGGAAGGCCACGGAATTAACATTTCTTGAAACCCACTCTGCACCAGGCAGTGAGCTAAGCTTGTCTGCATGCTTATTTTGTGCTAATACGCACACGCACATATGCACACGGGTAGGAATGGGAAGTTTCAGGTGAGCGTTCTTTACTTGCACTGACATGGTTCAGCGATCCCTCATTTCCCCATCCAGCTCCACAGCTCCCAAAGCCCACGAAGGAAGCTTTGAAATCTCTTGTGTTCCGGGTCTGGGTGGAGCTACTCCTCAGATGTCTTAGGAAGGGACGGACCCTTCTCAGAAAACAGGAGCCGTCCTGACAATGAATGACTGGTAGTGGCTTGAATTGCTGGGCTATCATGAAGCAAACTGAATTTTCTAAACGCCTTTATTTAAATCCCACAATCGAACATAAAGCTTTCCATCTAATCACAAACTAGTCGTGAGATTTGGAGCACATCAATTTCAGGGACAAGCCAGTTTTCTGGGCATCTCCCTGGATAAGCTACAATTAGTTTCAGTCTCAATTTTCCATGATCCTGTGGGGTTTTTTTTTTCCCCAAAATACTGGCAGCTGCTTCAACATTGCAGAAGCACAAAATCATCAGCCCGCGGGCCCAGCCTAGCAGGTGGAGTAGATAGCATGCCTCACCGTGCACCCAGCTCTGCCATCCCACAATGGCTCAGATCCAACCTCCCCTCTTTCCACATTGGCCTGCAATCTTCCCCCCACCCTCCATCTCCATTCATTCTTTCATTCATTTGGCCAAGGAACGTGTGTGGAGTTCCTGATAGGAGCCGCACAGAGCAAGTGCCAGGAGCACAGGGCGGCCAGAGCTCTGGCTTCCTCCAAACTCACAACGGGCTTCAGGAAATTGAGACTTTTGTTTTTATCTTACCTTTCTTAATTTGCATTTTAGTGGATTTTATAAAGTATGTAACTTATAAATAAATTAGGAATGTGTACTCAAAATCGACTGCTAGGGGTACAAATTTAAAGAAGTTTGACTGGGCGCGGAGGCTCACACCTGTAATCCCAGCACTTTGGGAGGCCAAGGCGGGCAGATCACCAGGTCAGGAGATCGAGACCATCCTGGCTAACATGGTGAAACCCCGTCTCTACTAAAAATACAAAAAAATTAGCCGGGCGTGGTGATGGGTGCCTGTAGTCCCAGCTACTCGGGAGGCCGAGGCAGGAGAATGACGTGAACCCAGGAGGTGGAGGTTGCAGTGAGCCGAGATCGCACCACTGCACTCCAGCCTGGGCGACAGAGTGAGACTCCATCTCAAAAAAAAAAAAAAAAAAAAAGAAGTTTGAAGATTGTTGTTCTAGATTCATTGCTGTTTATCTGTGTTTTCCAATATTCCAATATTTTAGAAAAGAACATTGAATGATTTTATTACATAAAAGTAAATAAAAGCTTTTCTTTCTTTCTTTCTTTTTGAGTTGGAGGGCTTGCTGTGTTGCCCAGGCTGGTCTTTTGTTGTTGTTGTTACTGTTGTTTACAGACAGGGTCTCACTCTGTCACCCAGGCTGGAGTACAGTGGCACAATCACAGCTCACTTCAGACTCAACCTCCTGGGCTCAAGCTATCCTCCTGCCTTAGCCTCCTGAATAGCTAAGACTACAGATTTGCACCACCACACGTACCTAATTTTTTTTCTTTTTTTTTTTTCTTTTTTTTGTAGAGATAGGGGTCTCACTATGTTCCCCAAGCTGGTCTCAAACTCCTGGGCTCAAGCATTCTAAGTTGCTGGGATTGCAGATGCATCCTAATACACCCAGCTAAAAGTGAATAAAAGCTTTCCAAAATCTATTTAAATTATGTTGCCAGTATATGTGGGAGTGTGGCCCAGAACCAGGAGGATGGGAGTTGAGGGCTACCTTCCCACCTGCAGCAGCCCTGAACATGTGTCTTTTGCCCCCTCCACATCCTTTCTATGGCTTTCCTCCCATGCTGCCCGGAAGCTACTTCCCCATGAAGCCTTCATCTCCTTTTCCTCTTCCCTTCTTCCCTCCCTTCTCACTTCCTGGAAAGTACAAATATCTGGCCATTCATAAAATCAAAGAATATTAACCATCTCATCTAACTGCCTCTTCTTATAGAGGGAAAAGCTGAGGCCCAGAGAGAGAAAAGATCTTGCTTAAAATCCCACAGGTAACGACAGAGCCGGACTAGAAGCCAGGACTCTTGTTTCTGAGCACAGCTCTCGCTCATTCATTTCTCCCCATCCTAGGGAATGCTTGACCTGTGCTGGGCTGGGCAATTGTTCTTTCCTCCACCTCCTCTATGCCGTCCCCCTCTTTTCAGGTGGAAATTTAGATCAGAGGAGAGACATTTGAAGTGTAATGGTATCAGCCAGAAGAGGAAAAGAAACCAAAGCAGCCTCTCTCCATAATAGCTGGTAAATAAGCACAAGGAGTCTTGTCTGCAATGGGTCTAAGAAATGGGGCATGGGGAAGACCAACCTATCTTCCAATGGACATGCAGCTGGTGCGCAATGAAGGATCCCTCTGTGAACTGGGGAGAAGCAACAATAAAGAGGTTGTCATCAGCCCGGGCACAGTGGTTCATGCCTGTAATCCCAGCACCTTAGGAGGCTGAGGTGGGAGGATAATTTGAGGTCAGGAGTTCGAGACCAGTCCGACCAACATGGTGAAACCCCGTCTCTACTAAAAATACAAAAAAATTAGCCAGGCATGGTGGCGGGCACCTGTAATCCCAGCTACTCAGGAGGCTGAGGCAGGAGAATCGTTTGAACCCGGGAGGCAGAGGTTGCAGTGAGCCAAGATAGCACCACTAAACTCCAGCCTGGGCAACAGAGCAAGACTCTATCTCAAAAAAAAAAAAAAAAAAAAAAATGTTGTCATCAGAGAGGGAGTGCAGAGTTCAGAACAAGAGGAAGTCCCTGAATGAGTTCTCCTACACAAAGACAGCTGCAGGGATCACTGACGGGCAGGATCAGACATGAGTCCCAGCTCTGCCACTTCAAGTTATGTCGACTCCTTAAGCCTCAATCTGCTCAACTATAAAACGGGGATGATAACAATTAGCGCAGAGCCTCGCTCATAGTGCTCTAAAATCATAGTAATATGATTGCTATGAAATGCAAATAGATTCCACCACAATGAGATTCCGTCAGAATTTGGCAACCTTCCAAAAGCAGAAACAGTGTGTAAAGTTTATGGTTTCCCAGAGCACACGATTTGGAGTCAACACACCTGAGTTTAAGTCCTGGCTCTGCTACTTATAAACTGGATGATCCTAGTCAAATTGCTTAACCTCTAAGAGTTTATGTTCATCTTAAAAAGGTGGGTTGATATTAACCCTAGATTATAGGGTTGTATAATATATGAATATAAAATTTTTTGGTAACCTGTCAAGAATGTTCTCTACATGTGGTTGATGAAAAGTGATGAAAAGGATGGAGGTGTATCTGCCTCTAGCAAGACCAGTCCCCTCTTCTCTTCTCTGCTGGCAGCATCAAAATTACAGGCCTTCGCATAGGTCATAAGACAAAACTTAATTAGGGTTGAGCTTCGGCTAAAGCTGCATATGTGATTCTCCAAACAGATAAGCAACTAATTATATTGCCCTTGGAAGCAAGATTACACGCAAATCGATTAAGGCCAAACCATACCAGTATTTTATTTTTATAAACAGCAAGGCACAATTAAATTTATGAGGTGTCATTGCCAAAAGAAAAGGCAATTCAATATTTCTTTATTCAATATGAGATGCCCAGAATATAGTATTGCCACATAGAAGTATTAGCTGAGCTTGGCTCACCAAGTGAAATACAACCATATAAAATTCAACCTACACAGGTAACTTTTTATTTACTGATGTCTGCTATGGTTGTATAAAAATAGCAACAACCTGTCACTATTCCCATTTCACAGTTGAGAAGACTGAGGCTCACAGAAGTGAAATAATTTGCACACAGTCCCATCGTTACAAAGTATAAAATTGCAGCATCAATGTAACAACAAACCTGTTATTATCCCCACTTTGCAGCTGAAAAGACTGAGGATCTCAGGACTTGTCCGCAGTCACACAGGTCCACAGTGTAAGGTTTAAACACAAATACAACTCGTGATTTAACTAAGTACTCATCTCCATTTAAATACAGAGCATCATCCAGCATATAGATATAGTCAAGACTTCTTACAAATGAAAAACATCTGCTGAGTTTTCAAAGTCCAAAATCTGATTTAACCTAGAACACAATTGTAGTAGGTGTTGGGAGGTGTATGAGAAAATACAGAATGCTGTCTCTTTTATAATGATATTTACATAATTTTGAGTTTTCACTGACATTCGTCTCATTTTAAAGCTTGCAAGCCACCTGCGGGGTGGAGGGAACTATGTGGCCATCTCCATTTTGCGGATTCTGTGAATTGCAGGGGGCAATGGATAGCGTTGAGTGTGGATGACTCCTCGAATAATCAGTGGAGTCAATTGTTAAAACTGAGGGCAGACAGAGAAGGGCCGGGAGGTTGGAGTCCGGAAGGTACATGTGCCTCTGACCCACAGGGAGGGCTTGGCTAGAGCCAAGGACACTCAACAACGTCTCCCCAAATGCCAAGGTGTAGGGCCCCACATTTCACCTGCAAATGGAGCATGCACTATGTGTCCCAGAAGCTCATCTACCTTTTACACCTCGCCTCTAAATCCCATTTACCCAGAATTTGAGATGGCAAACATCAGTCAAACCAGCCAACATTTCCTGAATGTGCAAATTGCCCCGGTTAATGAAGTTCACAAAAAACCTCAGCCAGAGAGCATTTCGCTAACATCTGTCACAGCTTGTCAGCTCAGCTGATGCACACATTCTGTATTACAACCTCATATTAGGAAGGAAAGGAAACAGCTCCTTTTCTCCTCCCTTCCATTTCTTCTGCGACGTATAGCCACTGCCACCATGTGGTTGCAGAGGGCACAACCACGCTGTTTGGAACACTACAAAAATATCTAGAAAGACAGAAATTTCGTAGAATGAGAAACATAAGGCTAGACACGGTGGCACATTTCTGTAATCCCAGCACTTTGGGAGGCCGAAGTGGGTGGATCACCTGAGGTCAGGAGTTCGAGACCAGCTTGGCCAACATGGTGAACCCCACCTCTACTAATGTTACACAAATTAACTGGGCGTGGTGGTGAACTCCTGTAGTCCCAGCTACTCAGGAGGCTGAGGCAAGACAATTGCTTGAACCTGGGAGGTGGAGGTTGCGGTGAGCCAAGGTTGTGCCACTGCACTCCAGCCTGGGCAACTGAGTGAAACACCATCTCCAAAAAAAACAAAAAAACAGTGTTAGAGTGAATGCTGCATGCCGGGTTCTTTCCTTCTCATATATATGCTTATTGCCTGTCAGTGCTATTTTAATTGCTTACAAACATTAACCCACTAATCATCCTCTGAGACAGGTACTAATTTCATCCCATTTGTGCAGATGAGGAAATGAGAGGTCAAATACAGCTAGCAAGCCGCAGAGCTGCGGTGGGAAGCAGGCAGTCTGTAGTCATTAGCAGATGAGAAAGCACACATCACCGCCACTCTGCAGCGTGCGTCTGTTGCGCCGGTGTTGATGGATGGAGCCCCTGAGGCTCGCTGACCTCCCATTATGATGTGCTCTTCCAGATGCCAGGGCAGCAGAGGAGACTGATCTAACTCAGACCATGGGGTGGACATGGCTTCCCAGAAGGGATGATGCTAGAGGTGTGTGTGAAGGATGAGTTGGAGAAGGATATTCCGGGCAGAGGGAAGAGCAAGTGCCAAGATAAAAAGACATTAAGAAGCCAGGCATGGTGGCTCATGTCTGCAACCCCAGCACTTTGGGAGGCCAAGGCAGGCAGATCACTTGAGGTGAGGAGTTCAAGACCAGACTGGCCAACATGGTGAAGCCCCGTCTCTACTAAAAACACAAAAATTAGCCGGATGTGGTGGTGGGCACCTGTAATCCTGCTACTCAGGAGGCTGAGGCATGAGAATCACTTGAACTTAGGAGGCAGATGTTGCAGTTAGCCGAGATAGCACCAGTGCACTCCAGCCTGGGTGACAGAGTAAGACTCTGTCTCAAAAAAAAAACATGAAGAGCCTGATACAGTTCGGAGCTATACATGATTGGCGGAGACTAGAGGCTATGTGAGGTTAGGTGCTAGGAGATGAGGCAAGAATCGGTCAGTGCTAAGTCCTTGGAGCTCCTCCTGACAGCAATGAGGTTATAAAATTAGTTTAAATAAATGGTGACATCATCAGATTGAAGATGGCTTGGGGGGAAGCCAGAACATTAGGTGGACTAATTAGGAGGCTATTACAATAACCCAGGCAATAAATCTCAACTAAAGCCCTGGTCCTTGGGATAAAGAAGAAAAATTAATCTCAAATGCATTTGCGATACAGTCATTTATATAGGCACTGTGTTCATTATTTGTTTCAAAACCCATCTCAAATGTGAATTAATTGGTCAGGTGCAGTGACTTATGCCTGTAATCCCAACACTTTGGGAGGCTAAGGTGGGAGGAACACTTGAGGTCAGGAGTTCAAGACTAGCCTGGACAACATGGCGAGACCTCATTTCTGCTAAAAATTTAAAAACTAACCAGGCATCCTGGGCTCAAACAATCCTCCCAGCTACTTGGGAGGCTGAGGTGGGAGGATCACTTGAGTCCAGGAGTTCAAGGCTGCAGTGAGCCGTGATTGCACCACTGCATACCAGCCTGGACAACAGAGCGAGACCATCTCAAACAAACAAAAATTCAACTCATTGATTTAACAAACACTTATTGAGCATCCCATACTTACCGTCATCCTCTGGGTATGAAATGCTTTGATGATGCACAAGAAGAAGAACTGGGGTGGGCTCAGTTGCAGGTCCCTCCTTTGTTCACATCCTTTTCATACCAGCACTTCCCAAACTTTGGCACGGATATAAGTCACCTGGGAATCTTGCTAAAAATGCGGATCCTTCCAAAAAATTAGTGGGACCTGGTAGTGCGTGCCTGTAATCCTAGCACTTTGGGAGGCCGAGGCGGGCAGATCACGAGGTCAGGAATTCGAGACCAGCCTGGCCAACATGGTGAAACCCCATCTCTACTAAAAATACAAAAATTAGTCAGGCATTGTGGCATGTACCTGTAATCCCAGCTACTCAGGAGGCTGTGGCACGAGAACCTCTTGAACTGGGGAGGTGGTGGTTGCAGTGAGGAGATTGTGTAGCCTGGGTGACAGAGCAAGACTGTCTCAAAACAAAAACAAAAAGACACGCAGATCCTGATTCAGTGGTTCTGGGGTGAGGCCCAAGAATCTGCATTTCTAACAAGATTCCAGCTGGTCTGCAGGGTGCATTGGAGTAGCAAGACCTTCTACAGTTCCTCAATATCAACTGAAGAAAGAGCAATAAAGGCAGTCATTTTTGGCTTTCTGCACTGAACTCTTCATTAAGGGAACTGCATACAGTGAAATGCACAGAATATAAATCTGCAACTCAATGGGTTTTGGCAAATGGATACACTCCTGCGACTTCAATCAAGAACATTTACATTTCTAGAAAGTTCTTTCTTCCCTTTCCATTTAATCCTACACCTAAAGATGGTTCTACAGGGACCCAAAACGATATAGTCCAGGAAAGCATCTTTCAGATTCAGAAGGCTTGATCAAAAGATAAGTTTCAAGGAGAAACAGTGAAAACTGCACACCTTTCAGGCAATCCTACATAAGATTGCAAACCACTGATCCAATCGACCAATCCTTGGAGCTACTATCTTAGAATAGTTTCTTTGTTCAATTTTAAATAGCGAGTTCCACATGCCAGGACCTGTGCTTGGCCTGGAATGCCAAGGTGAATAACATGGCCCTGTGCTCAGAAAGCCAACTGTCTTAGTCTGTCCAGGTGACTGTAACAAAAGAGCGTAGATTGGGTGGCTTATAAACAACAGAAATTACTGGTTTTTTTTTTTTTTTTTTTTTTTTTGAGATGGAGTCTTGCTCTGTCACCCAGGCTGGAGTGCAGTGGCGTGATCTTGGCCCACTGCAACCTCCGCCTCCTGGGTTCAAGCAATTTCTGGCTACTTTTTGTATTTTTAGTAGAGATGGGGTTTCTCCATGTTGGCCAGGCTGGTATCGAACTCCTGACCTCTAGTGATCCACCTGCCTCGGCCTCCCAGAGTGCTGGGATTACAGGCATGAGCCACTGTGCCCTGCCAATAACAGAAACTTCTTTTTCACAGTACTGGAGGCTGGGAAGTTTGAGATCAAGATGTCTGCAGATTCACTGTCTGGTGAGGGTCTATTTCCTGGTTCTTAGTTGTTGCCTTCTTGCTGTGTCCTCAAGTGGTGGATGGGACTAGCTAGCTCGCTGGCGCCTCTTTTACAAGGGCACTAATCCCATTCATATGGGCTCTAGTCTTATGATCTCATCACCTCCCAAAAGTTCCATCTCACTCTCTCTCTCTCTCTCTTTTTTTTTTTTTTTTTTTTTTTGAGACAGAGTCTCACTCTGTCAACCAGGTGGGCATGCAATGGCACGATCTCGGCTCACTGCAACCTCCACCTCCCGGGTTCAAGCAATCCTCTCACCTCAGCCTCCCAAGTAGCTAGGATTACAGGTGTGTACCACCACACCTGGATATATATGTATATATGTTTGTATTTTTAGTAAAGACAGGGTTTTGCCATGATGTTGGCCAGGCTGGCCTTGAACTTCTGACCTCTAGTGATCCACCTGCCCTGGCCTCCCAAAGTTCTGGGATTACAAGCGTGAGCCACTGTGGCTGGCCCAAAGATCCCATCTCTTAATACTATCACCTTGGAGGTTAGGATTTCAACATAGGAATTTTAGGGAGACAGAGATAGACCATAGCACTAGCTCACATCTAGCAGGGATAAGAGGCAAGTACCTGGAAGAGAGATTTCAGGGTATGGGGGTTGGGGGCATTCCTGGCTGCAGCAGGGAAGGTCAGGAGGATGAAAGGAAGCACTTGAGTCATTAATAAATCTCGTATTTTACTCATCTTACTTTTGCACAGCACTTTGCAAAACTCCCCTTACAGATCTCACTTCATCTTCACAATAGGCCTGTGATAAGGCAGGTGCCACTGTGCCCCTTTTATGGGCTATGAAAACTGAGGCTCGAAGAGGTTGATTTAATGTCACATGCTGGTAAGCTGCAAAGCGATGCCTTCAGCTTCCAAGAAAGCTCTCTCTGCCACCACACAGCTGCTCCCAAAAGTGCCTGTGTGGTGTCAAGGCCAGGCAGGTGGCAGGAATCACAGGGGTGTCCTGACACCCAGGACCAACCCAAGAACCCAGACACTAGCAAGCCTGTGCGTGAACACTGAGTCTAGGTGATCGGGCCGGGTTGCCTATGACCTTGACAATTTACACCCCTGGAAAGTGAATCTCAGGCCCCTAGTGCTGTCCTGCCAGAGACAGCAGAGGAGTGTCTTTCCTGCATCCTCTGGTTAGGGTCTCCGGCCCTAAGCAGCCCCCCGAGAATGGCTGTACTCACTGCCATGCTTCCTGTATGTTCCAGCACCTGCTTCCTGCTCCTGCACCATGAAAGTCCTGGTTTGTGACCTGCTGCTGCTCAGCCTCTTCTCCAGTGTGTTCAGCAGTTGTCAGAGGGACTGTCTCACATGCCAGGAGAAGCTCCGCCCAGCCCTGGACAGCTTCAACCTGGAGGTAGGTCCCCAAGGCAAGGCAGAGAGGCTGTCCTCCTCCCTGACTACCTCCTCCCTCCCTACTCTGGAGCAGACTCTGAGTGAGAAGCCAAGGCCTCTCCCACAGCTCACAGCACTTGCCCAGCATCACATGGCCCATAGGAAACAGATGCAGACAGGAGCTGCTCTTCCAACCCAGAACCTTGCGATCTTTCCACCATACCAGCTGCAGGAAGAGCCCTGCCTGTGATGCCAGGTCGTTCCCGGGATTAAAATAACGTTACTTATTTCAGAGAGTGTGGCAAATTCAGAAAAGTATAAAAAAAGAGAAATTTAAATCACCCTTAATTACACCAGTCAGAGAAAGTCAGAGAAAGAGAAATTACACCTGTCTTTACTTTTTTCCACTTATTATATTATACCAGAATAAATTTCCCATGTTATTATTTCTTTCCATGAATATAGTCTACAGTTGGCCCTCGGTATTTACAGGTTTCACATTCAAGGATTCAACTAACCATGGATAGAAAATATTCAGAAAAAATAATAATAATATATCAATAAAAATAATACAAATAAAGTAATACAGCATAACAACTATTTACACAGCATTTATATTATATTAAGTAATATAAGTAATCCAGAGATGATTTAAAGTATACAGGAGGATGTGCATAGCCATTTTATTTATTTTTTATTTTTATTTTGGTTTTTTGAGACAGAGTCTCACTCTGTCACCCAGGCTGGAGTGCAGTGGCACGATCTCAGCTCACTGCAAGCTCCACCTCCCAGGTTCAAGCAATTCTTCTGCCTCAGCCTCCCAAGTAGCTGGGATTATAGGCACCCACCACCACGCCCCACTATTTTTTGTATTTTAAGTAGAGATGAGTTTCACCATGTTGGCCAGGCTGGTCTTGAACTCCTGACCTCAAGTGATCCACCTACCTCGTCCTCCCAAAGTGCTGGGATTACAGGCATGAGCCACCGTGCCTGGCCGCATAGTCATTTTATATAAGGGACTTGAGCATCTGTAGATTTAGTATCCTGAAACCAATCCCCTGTGGATACAGAAGGACCGTGTAATTTGTCTAACGATTGAACATGTATGTGCCTTTTATTAGATATTGCAGATAATTCAACAGTGAACCCCTTAGTACCAAAATGCTGTCTTATATTTTAAATTTCCAACTTCAGGTGCAAATCCAGTATTAACTTTTTCTTCATTAAATAAACTGCTTTGTCAACTATCTACATTTCAGTCCACATAGTTACTCCTCTCCTATTAAATCCAGCATAGCTCAATTGTTTTTTACTTTATAGTCAAATAACTTCCTCAAAAGATGCCATCTTTTAAACCCCTTAACCTTTCAAAACAACCGGAAGCACCACAGTTCCTTAAGGCAAACGTACAAATGTAGAACCGAGTATTTGCAGGGGGGCTAACACACCCTGGTGTCTCCCACCTCCAGATAACAGAGGAGGAGATAAAAATCCAGCAGACCCAAAGCACCAAGCTCTTGGGCTCAGTGGTTTTCAAGCCCATTTTCCAACCAGTCATAACTACCCAGGGCATCTCCAGTTAACCAATTCACTTACTATATTATACCAGGATCAATTTCCCATGCTATTAATATTATTACTTTCCATAAATATAGTCTACAGTTGGCCCTCAGTTACGTGGTTACAGTAAATGTCTCCTCTTATTCATCCACCATGTTTCTCTCTGAGCTCCTATCCTGCCGACGATTCCCTCTTTCAGGAACCCCAGCCCTCTCTCCGTCCATGTGCCTCATTCTCTTCCCCACTCTGGCTACTGTGTTGGTTCCTTGTCCTCTCCCCACCCCCTACACATAAAGGATCACCAAGATTCTCTGCTTTTCACCTCCCTCTGAGAACCCACCCATACATCCCAGGCCTTCTGCTCCTCCTAGGCTGCAGAAAACTCCTAGAGGCACCCTCCTGACCTCCTCTCTCCTGGGCTCCAGACCCGATCACTTTCCATAGTTCCCAGAAATCCTGCCTTCTATTCCTGCCCTGCCATCGTGCCTGCCTCGGCCTCCTCCCCATCCATAAATCCCACTTGCACTTCAAATCCCAGATTAAGTGTCCCCTGGTAAGAGAACACTGCACTGATTCTCCGCCCACCCCAGTGGAGTGGGCCCTCCTTCCTCGTGTTCTGATTGTTAGTTGTATCTGCAGGACTCTCTCTCCCCATATGGAGTGAGCTTTCTTTACTGATGGAGCTGGGTATCCCAGCATGCAGCACAGTGTGTGGCACAGAGCATAGCTCAATAAACACATCCCATCCCGCGGAAACTGGAAGATTCTAAGACCATTAGTCTTCTAATAGGCACATCTGCTGCAGTCTCTGTAAAGGTTTTACGTTTGCATCTTTCAGAGAGTCAAAAATTTGGAGCATGTCTGCATCTCTCCATAGCATCTTAAATATCTGGGGTCTAGACAACATTCTCAGCTTTACTTCTTTGAAACAAGTCAGAAAATGGACCGTAAAAGCCTCACAATGGAGGACTAACACCTTCACAGTGCTTGCTAACCCCCCGGAGGATGCGGCTGCCTGCTTGTTTTTGTTTCTAGTTTGTATTCACTTTTAACCTATGTTTAAGTTTAACAAAATGCCTAGAAAGTAGATACTCAAATCCCATTTCCAAATCTGGCAGGCCTTGGCTATGTCCATCCTGTGAATGACAGGGGGACTCATATTTCAGCAAGGGTCCCTTCCCCAGTCCCTCCACCAAGCTCTTCCCAGGGTCCTCTGGATCCTCGGCTTCATCAAGAAACTTTTTATTTCTGCTCCTAGTAGACTATTGAAGTATGGCTGCTTGTTGTTAGACTATAATTTTGGTTGGTAAATGACTCACACCCAAACCCACTGCAACGTCCTGGCCTTTAACCTAATTGTGAATGGTACTTACTTTATCAGCTCAAGGAGAAAAGACTGGATTCACTGAGTTGTTTTAGAGACAAAAACTAAGGCAACCAGTCCCCAAGAAAGAGTGTGGGGAAATTTATTTTAAACTCCCTAAAATTTGGCCTGGTTCAGTGGCTCACACCTGTAATCCCAGCATTTTGGGAGGCGAGGCAGGTGGATCACTTGAGGCCAGGAGTTCGAGACCAGTCTGGCCAAAAAGGCGAAAAGCTGTCTCTACTAAAAATACAAAAATTGGCTGGGCATGGTGGTGCATGCCTGTAATACCAGCTACTCAGGAGGCTGAGGCAGAAGAATCACTTAAACCCGAGAGGCAGAGGTTGCAGTGAGCTGAGATCATGCTACTGCACTCCAGCCTGGGGGACAAAGTGAGATTCTGTCTCAATCAATCAATAAAATTCCCTAAAATCTATTTCTAAACAAACTACCTTTTGGTAGTTCTTTCTATCTTCATGGAATGAAAATTCTAATGAGGTGACTTGCAGTAGGAGTTCCTTATATGTTTGTCTTCTGTGCTGTTCATCTTCTGTATTTGTCCTCAGATATTCTAGCAGGACCTTAGAAAGCAAATAGCTCCCAAATGTCTCTTGGTCAGAAGTGGTGTGACTCTCTAGTGGCAGAAACTTGACTGCCTTTGTGAGCTGCTCCTTTTATCCCCAATGGGTTCATGTGCCTGTTTCCCACTTTGTACCCTAATCTTTGAGCCCAGACACCCAAATGGCCATTTGCTCACTTTCCCCATAAGCCCAGCTTTATGGATCAATTTGGCAGCCATATGAGACTCCAGATGCCCATATGCATTCTGGCTTAATATAGTAATGCCATCAGCGTGGGCTGCCAACACGTGTCCAGCTCACTTAATAAGCCATTAACCCATCTCTGGAAAAAGGCTGGTGAGTTTCCCACACCAGAGGGTCGGGAATTAAGTTCCTATGCCCATCTGGTGCTACAAATGCTGTTGTGAATTTGCCTTCCTCCTATTTGCCCAAAACCCTCTCCTAAATCAAGAGTTGAGATGATTTTGTTAGCATCTAATTTATCTAACAGTGCATCAAGTCTGGGTTTGGACTGTGGCATCTGGTTTGATCACAGAATTTCATTTTCCCTGACTGACACAAAATCTAATTACCATCTGGGCTTAGAAACCCAGGGGCTCACAAAAGATCTAAGTACCTCCAGGTTTAACAACTCTTCCACCTGTTTCTGTAAACTGACAGAGTAGAACAATTCAACAAGCAGTTTGGGGCTCCTATTCTGCAAGGATTGGACCAAGCATGCTCAAAGGTCAGATCCAGCTCCCCCACTCTACCCTTCGATGGCTTTCCCAGTGCTAGCCACACTTCTCTGCATCCCTGTTGACTTTGCAGAGCAGAGTTTCTCAAACTTGCCACTATGGGCACTTTTGCTGGGGAATTATTTGTTGTGGGGGATGTCCTGGGCACTTTAGGATGTTTACTGGCATCCCTGGCCTCTAGGTGCCAGTAACACACAGACACACACACACACACACACACCCCAGTTCTGACAACCAACAATGTCTCCAGAGATTGCCAAATGGCCCCTTGGCAGGCAAAATCACTCCCAGTTGAGATCCACTCCTGTAGAGTACTAACTCAACAGGATTCTGATCTGAAAGAATATACTACACATTGATTCTAGCTGCTTTTCTTCCAAGTATTTCAGGAGCAGGCTAAGTACAGACCCAAGTGACTCTTTCTCTGTAGGAGTCTTTTTTTTTTTTTTTTTTTTTTTTTTTTTTTTTGAGACGGAGTCTCGCTCTGTCGCCCGGGCTGGAGTGCAGTGGCCGGATCTCAGCTCACTGCAAGCTCCGCCTCCCAGGTTTACGCCATTCTCCTGCCTCACCCTTCCCGAGTAGCCGGGACTACAGGCGCCCGCCACCTCGCCTGGCAATTTTTTTGTATTTTTTAGTAGAGACGGGGTTTCACGGTGTTCGCCAGGATGGTCTCGATCTCCTGACCTCGTGATCCGCCCGTCTCGGCCTCCCAAAGTGCTGGGATTACAGGCTTGAGCCACCCTCTGTAGGAGTCTTTAACCACCATGTTCTGTAATGGTTTCTTCCTCCTCAGAGCAAGTTTCAAAGCAGGATTTCTCCAGATATCATCCAGCCTCAGAATCACCTGGGCTGTGGCTAAAAATACAAGTTTATGGGCCCCACCTCAGCCTTCCAAAGTGCTGGGATTACAGGTGTGAGCCACTGCACCAGGCCAAATTTTAGGGAGTTTAAATTAAATTTCCCCACGCTCTTTCTTGGGGACTGGTTGCCTTAGTTTTTGTCTCTAAATCTCTTAATGCAATTTAAGACAAGGTCACCCTTCTGACCTTGACTTAGTGGGTCAGAATATCCAATGCTGTAGGTTACAAATTTGCATTCTAACAAACTCCAGTAGCATTTTTTTTTCTTTGAGACAGAGTCCCGCTCTGTCACCAAGGCTGGAGTTCAGTAGAGCAATCTCAGCTCATTGCGGCCTTGACCTCCCAGGCCCAAGCAATCCTCCCACCTCGGCCTCCCAAGTAGCTGGAACTGCAGGCATGCACCACACCCCACTAACATTTTTATTTTTGTAGAGATGAGGTCTCCCTATGTTGCCCAGGCTGCTCTCAAACTCCTGGGCTCAAAGGAGCTTCCCTCCTTGGCCTCCTAAAGTACTGGGATTATAGGCGGGAGCCACCATGCCCAGCACAGTAACAATTCTTATAGAATACTCCAGAAGTTTGCAATTCCATTGTTCTTAAGGCAGCCCTCCCTATCTATGGAAGGGAGGGCTGCCTTAATTTTTTATAATCAGTTACATTGCAGGTGTGAAAAAGTAGTTCCCTGCATCTCCCTACTGAGGTCATTCTGTCAGCAACTAGGTTGCATGTGTTAAGTATCTCTGAGTAAAAGCTAAATGAAAAAGGCATGCTCAGAAAAACCATGGCTTGAGCATCACTAGGGGCCAATGTCACCTCCTGTGACTAATAGGTGGACTTGGACAGATTGCTTCTTGGAAACCCTACCAGGGAAGGAAAGGAACACTCCCGTCAGACCCATTCCCTGTCTGTCCCCTCCAGTCTATTGGAATACGGGCAATACTTCCATCCAAACCTCAGCTCTTGGTCTCATCGAATCCTTTTTCTTGCATTGATTGCCACAATTCATATTGCAAGCACACAGAGGTAGCTGAGTAGATGTCTCGGACTGGGCCGCAAGGCATCCTTGAGTTCTTGTTCAGGTTATACTGTTATCTAACCATGTTGTTTTGGACACATTACTGAACCGCATCATAAAATGCAAAGATGAAATTATATTCATGATTTGCAAACCCAGGCAAATATTGGAATTACCTGACCTTTGTAAAATTAAGTTTTTAATTCCTTTGTAAAGATAAGGTTTAATCCCTGGTTCTGTTCTTCAGAGATTGAGTTGAGTCTTGAAGTTCTGTTTTTTTGTTTTCTCAATCAGAGTTTCACTTTTATTGCCCAGGCTGGAGTGCAGTGGCAAAATCTCGGCTCACCACAACTTCCGCCTCCCAGGTTGAAGCGATTCTCCTGCCTCAGCCTCCCGAGTAGCCGGGATTACAGGCATGCGCCACCATGCCTGGCTAATTTTTTGTATTTTTAGTACAGATGGGGTCTCTCCATGTTGGTCTGGCTGGTCTCAAACTCCCAACCTCAGATGCTCCGCCCGCCTCAGCCTCCCAAAGGGCTGGGATTACAGGCATGAGCCATCACGCCCAGCCAAAATTCTGTTTTTAAAAGCTCTGCAGATGATTGGGACTCACATCCAGGTGTGGGACCCTTTAGACCAGGTGTGGGCTCTGTCTCCAAAAGAAAAAAAAAAAAAAAAGAATAAAAGAATCCTGGAGTCCTGGACTAATGGGACAGATGAGTAATCAGATAAGCAAAGGGTGGCAGCAGGGTGACAGGTGCTGCTGTACCAGTGTGCATGCTAAGCACTAGGGGCATTCCAGTCCTGGTTGCAACTAGCTGCGACCCCTGTTCTTCCAGGGACTCTTTCTCACCTCTTTTCATTCCCTTCTTTTATACTCTTACCTAAATATAAAGTGACTTCTTGATTAATTCAGCTCAGTTCGACAAACCTCTACTGAAACCCTAGTCTTTACTGGAAGGAGAAGATTCCTCCAAGGGATTCAAACATGAGTAAGATGTGGTCCCTAACTTGTCATATTCTGCCTTAGAAGGTATTGCAATTTAATGACATAAAGCATTAAAATTTCCACAAGAGGAATACAAAGTTCTGTGGGAAGACAGAGGCAGGAGAGAGCGATTCTTGCCAGAGAACTAGAAGGTATCAGAGAGGGGCAGCACTGGAGCTTGTCTGGGTCCCAAAGAATGGATGGAAGGATTCAACGAGGTCATTGCATTCGAGGGACAGAGAGAAAGGCATGCGGCTGTGAGGAGCTTTGAGGTGTTTAAGGCACTAGGAACAGCCTTATAGGCCTCAAGGGGCATGTGATGAAGACTCGGAAATAAGACCTAGATGGTGGGCTGGACCAGGTGGTAGAGGGATTTGAATGCTCTGCTCAAGAGTTTGGAGCTGTTTTATGGACACAATAAACAATTTGACAGCTGTGGGCAAGGTAATGACATGATTAGTCACTCTTCAGGAAGGGTATCCTGAGAGAGGTACCACATTGATGACAGTGGCAAAGACCAGAGATGCGGAGATCAGTTAGGGACCCACTTCACCTAACAGGCACTTAGGCGGTGTTAGAGGGAGTGGGAGGAGGGGCAGAACTGTAGACTGGCAGGATGGGGGCGGTGAGAGGGGAGGAAAAGATATGCCCAGAGTTTGAAATCTGAGTCAGCTGGGAAGTGAGGTGCCACTCAGAGACAGGGACCGAGAGGCCAAGCAGAAGGACAACTGCATCAGATAAGAATGAAATTCACCCACTAGTAACAAACACCTAAAGTGACAGTGGCTGAAATCAATAGATTCAGTTCCTCACAAGGAGTGAGGAGGGGACAGCCCAGGGCTGCAGTGGCAGCTCCAGTCTCCTCTCTTTTCTCTGCCAGTCGGCAGCTTCTAGCCCATGACTCCCATCCTCTGAGTCGCTGCATGGTTTCTAGATTGCAAACACAATGTCAGCCCAAATGTCCACATTCCAAGCAGAAAGTTGGAGGAAGAGGAAAACGGGATGTTCTTCCCACTTAAGTCAGCCTCCTACTTTCTTGAAAACCCCACCTGATGCCTGATCACTTCCTTTTTTTTTTTTTCTTTTTATTTCTTTATTTTATTTTATTTTTTGGCAGAGTCTCACGCTGTCACCCAGGCTGAAGTGCAGTGACGTGATAGCTCACCGCGACCTCCGCCTCCCAGGTTCAAGCAACTCTTTTGCTTCAGCCTCCCCAGTAGCTGGGATTATAGGCACCCACCACCACACCCATCTAATTTTTGTATTTTTTAGCAGAGATTGGTTTTTGCTATGTTGACCAGGCTGGTCTCAAACTCCTGGCCTCAAGTGATCCGCCTGCTTCAGCCTCCCAAAGTGCTGGGATTACACTTCCTTTTTTTTTTTTTTTTTTTTTTTTTTTGAGATGGAGTCTCGCTCTGTCACCCACAGTGGAGTGCAGTGGCACAATCTCCACTCACTGCAAGCTCCGCCTCCCAGGTTCACGCCACTCTCCTGCCTCAGCATCCCGAGTAGCTGGGACTACAGGTGCGTGCCACCACACCTGGCTAATTTTTTTGTTTGTTTGTTTGTTTTGTATTTTTGGTAGAGACAGGGTTTCACCATGTTAGCCAGGATGGTCTTGATCTCCTGACCTCGTGATCCACCCACCTCAGCCTCCCAAAATGCTGGGATTACAGGCGTGTGCCACTGCGCCCGGCCTACACTTCCATTTTTATGTCGTCAGCTACTTATCACTCCAAGGAAGCTTGGGAAACATATATGTTGCCTTTAGGAATAAAACAGTGTTCTGTGCATAAGGAGAAGGGGAGATGAATACAGGCCAGACAGTTGCAGCCTCTGCCCCAGAAGGTGCCCTGGAAGCCAGGCAGGAGCTCCATGCTATGATGAGAGGCTTTGCCTACTGACTCACAGCAGCAAGGTCAGGGGTTTCCAGTAGGCTAAGGCCAGAAACCTGGACTGAAATTAGGGGTGAAGCCAAAACAGTAAATAGGAAGAAAAGCCGGCGGCAGAGGCTTCCAGGAGACCCAATCAGAACCAAGAACTTGGGTGGGGGGGCGGGGACGGGGGGGCCAAGGTCAGAACCAGCCAAGAGGGGGCCGGTCCAGCTGGTGGCTAGAAGTCAGGGTTGGCAGGAGAGGCAGAGCAGAGTGTTCCCAGGGACGGGGCAGGTCTGCTGGGCTCACATCTGATGATGGCATCTCTCCTCCAACCTGGAACTGGATCACAGGTTCGGCCTCGCACGTACGGTCTGCCTACACCCCACAGGGTCTTGACCCCCATTTGCTATAAATGATACACAGATAGTGACGACTGCTGTACGAGGGATGAAAAATTAACAACATCCGGGTAGATCTTTACACAGTGACCTTAAAATAAACCTGCAGATTTGACTACATACTTTCACATCCCCAATTTCTTTAACCCATCTGACCTTCCACAAGCCTGAGGAGAGAACAAAATAAAAGTCTTTATGGGTGACAGTCATGAGTTGTGCTTGGCTCCAAAAACTTGACTAAAGATGTAACAGGGTGTGGTGTTGGGCGCATTCATCCTGTCTTACCTTCCTATGTTAACGTGCTGTGACACCAGAGGTAAGTTACGCTCACCTCTCTGAGCCCTGATTTCTTTGTAAAATGATGGAGCTGGGTCAGATGATTCTCTGTTTGTTTCCAATTCTGAAATTCTACGAACCTAAAAACCTGTGTAAAACTGCTGCACGTTACTTGATAAACTAGATGCTTCAGAAGCACTTGCACTGGTGCATTGGGCCGGATCTCCTCCCTCGCCCTGGATTAACAGAGGTTCTTGTTCCTTCTCCCCTCCTCCCACCCGTATCTTTGCAGGTGTGCATCCTCGAGTGTGAAGAGAAGGTCTTCCCCAGCCCCCTCTGGACTCCATGCACCAAGGTCATGGCTAGGAGCTCTTGGCAGCTCAGCCCTGCCGCCCCAGAGCATGTGGCGGCTGCTCTCTACCAGCCGAGAGCTTCAGAGATGCAGCATCTGCGGCGCATGCCCCGAGTCCGGAGCCTGTTCCAGGAGCAGGAGGAGCCTGAGCCTGGCATGGAGGAGGCTGGTGAGATGGAGCAGAAGCAGCTGCAGAAGAGATTTGGGGGCTTCACTGGGGCCCGGAAGTCGGCCCGGAAGTTGGCCAATCAGAAGCGGTTCAGTGAGTTTATGAGGCAGTACTTGGTCCTGAGCATGCAGTCCAGCCAGCGCCGGCGCACCCTGCACCAGAATGGTAATGTGTAGCCTGGAAGGGGCGTTCTTCCCAGCTGTACCGGCCACTGCAACCCATGAGTGAGTTGGGCACCAATAAGCTGGGGGCAAGGAGAGACCTCACACACCAACTGTCTTAGCCTTGCTCCCAGGCCTAGAAGCACATTCATCCCCAAACACACACACACACACACACACACACACACACACACACACACACACACACACCCCTCAAGGAGTCCAGCCCACCCTTTCTCTAGGCAGCAAATATTTTCTATGATTGCACCTTGAAGCTGACCACTTCTGGCTAGAGACTGGTTACCATGGGGATAATAGTAGTATGTTAAGATAACTAATTCCTCTATCACTCCCCAGGAGCTTAGTTACTATGGGGACAGTTAAGTGGACCAATATGCCCATCCGGTTGCCATAGCAACCAGTCAGCTCACCTTTCCTCGAGATTGTGTCTCTAAACACCGAGAGCAGGACCTATTCTTAGCCATTAGCAGAGTCCGATTACCACAGCTATGATGGTGTTATTTCATCTTCAAAGACAGCTTACCTATCCCCTCTCCTTTCCCCAGGTCTCAGGGTGCCTGGCTCCGGGGAAACATTAAAGTTTCCCATTTTACCTGGCCAAAGAGGTCTTGTTCAGATCAGGAGTTGTGGTTTCTGCTCTTCCTCCTTCCACAAGCCATTTGTCCATCCTGCTACCTTGCCAGAGAGGGACTGATTCCTTGTGGTCAATGGTATCATTACTGAGCAAGACGTGGAGAATTTGGCCCAATGGACCTAGTAGCTACTAGAATATGGACTAAAGGGGTTCATCTTCTTTCCTCCATTTCGATTCTTTCCAGCGTGCCATTTTTGTTTTGTTTTGTTTTTTTGCTTGCTTTTATTCCTCTCTTCTTTCTTCCTTGTTCTCTCTTTCTTCTGCTCTGTTCCTACCCCCACAGGCAACTTATACGAACTCACATGTCAAATAATATACATCAAAGACTCTAACTGATTACCTGGTCATTCAAAACCCAACTTTCCTTAGGCCATCAACCAATACATCACTTTGAGTGGCATTGGCAACCTAGCACAGTAGAATTTTCTGAAAATTTAGGAAAATCCCAACCATCAAGGCTATGTGCCTTAATTAGTATATGGGAATATGATCATCTGCAGAGTCTCATACGTCTCCTTAAATAGCTAAGAAACTTGCCTGTATTCATCCATTTTGCATTGCTATGAAGGAATACCTGAGGCTGGGTACTTTATAAACAAAGTGTATTTGGCTCACATTCTGCAGTCTATACAAGAAGCACAGCACCCGCATCTGCTTCCGGTGAGGCCCTCGGGGAGCTTTTACTCATGGCAGAAGGCAAGGGGAGACGGCGTGCCACATGGCAAGAGGGGGCAAGAGAGAGAAAAGAGGAGGTCCCAGCCTCTTTAACAACCAGATCTCCCACGAACTCATTACCACGGGGTGGGCACCAAGGCATTCCTGAAGGATCCACCCCCATGACCCAAACACCGCCCACTAGGCCCACCTCCAACATTGGGGATCACATCTCAACATGAAATTGGAAGAGGACAAACTTCCAAATTTTATCATTGCCCTAACACAACCAGTCAGTTCCTCACAATCACCCCAAAACATTACCCAAGTGGGGCTTTTCCCTGAGTCCGAGCATAAGAGAAAAAATATCTGCATGTGCTGTTTTATGTTGCGTCCCATACCGTCAGAGGTAGCGGTGTCACTAATAACCTTCCTTGATGATATATTAGTGCATATGCTAATGTTTGGTGCCCACACTTTAGCATGGAGACAGCCCCTTTCCAGGTAGGCCGGCATGTTCACCACAGGCCTGCTACCAAATATGGACACATGTATTAAGTTGTGAAGAGAAAGCTGATGTGTTTATTTTAGCAGGATGACTCATCTCCAAAGGCCCCAAATTAACCTGCACTGCTTCTGAAGTCATACTCTTGGATCCTTCACAAGCCTCCTATTTCTTTCTAACACATATCTGCACAGCACCTAACAGCAAATCATTCAGAAGTAGCATGGGTTGAATTCTTTCAAATCTTAAAGGCATTCTTCTTTAAAGTGGCTCTTCAGGGACACTGAAGCTCATGTCTAATTCTGAACGATGGCAATGTTCTTTACCTAAACACAGTTGAAAATCAGGCCCATTAACAGGAATCCATTTATTTTTTAAAAAATGATTCGAGCCTGTAGCCGGGCAATTGGTTTTTCTAATCTTCTGTTATGCTTCCAACTGAGAGGCACTGAAACAAAGCCGGTAAGGAACTTCAGTCTGTGGCTCTGCTCAGATGTCAAGTTCTGGATGGAAACCGGAAACATTAACCAGCACATTTGGGTATTATTGATGACTCTCCTTTCTCCTTCTGCAACCATCTCTCTGTTTCTTTTCCCCCAACATGCACAGTTGGTGAGTTCCAATATGGGTATTTATGAGTCTATAACAGCTGACTTCAACCTTATTTTCATCCACATACACACACCCCAACCTGCCCTACACGATGGAGATGTCTCCATCTTGGGGGACTCGTTACCAATGCTGTCCTTGACTTCTAAGATATCTAATACTAATCAACATGGAGAAGGCTGGGAAGAAGTGGGGCCACCTTACACTGGAATGGGATAAAGAACCCTATTCAGGGCCGGGCGTGGTAGCTCTTGCCTGTAATCCCAACACTTTAGGAGGCCGAGGCTGGTGGATCACCTGAGGTCAGAAGTTTGAGACCAGCCTGGCCAACATGGTGAAACCCCGTCTCTACTAAAAATACAAAACTTAGCCGGGCGTCATGGTGGGCGCCTGTAGTCCCAGCTACTTGGGAGACTGAGGCAGGAGAATCACTTGAACCCAGGAGGCGGAGGTTGCAGTGAGCTGAGATAGTGTACGTTACACTCCAGCCTGGACAAGAGCGAAACTCCATCTCAAAAAAACAAACAAACAACAACAACAAAAAACCCTATTCAGAAAGTGTAATGATGTCCTAGGAAGGAAAGCTGTCGGGGTGCAGGCCCACCTCTAGACAGAACTTGTCACAGCTGGTCTTGGGGGTCTGCCTGCCTTTCCTCTGACCCTATACTGCCTTCCTCTTTTCTGCTACCCTCAGGCTTTGACCCTTCTAGGCAATGGAAACTGAGCACATTCATTCATGGTCAGGTATCAGTGCCTTCTGGCTCAAAGAGCACTTGCAAACAAAAGAACTGTAAAACAAGGGCACTATTTCACATGGGCTCCAAATACCAGGGAGAACTGTTCCCCAGGAGGCAGCTTGCCGCTGTGCCTATCAAGTCACAGCCCACAGACCTCCCCTTTAGTCTATTAGTCTGGCCAGTAGACCCGGGTCTGGGGGAGCAGATATGTGGAGGAGCTGAGGACCCCTCGGGCTACGTTAGGAACGATTTCTTTGGGTTGATAGCTTTTCCTTGCCTCCCTTTCACTGCTTCCATCTCTAGGGGGAATAGAAAAGGGTGAGAAAAACCATCAGGTTTGCCATTTTTTAATCATTTCTGTCTCCCCAGGCGTCCAGGTGATCCCCCAAACAGCATGTGTCCAGCCCCAGACCTGCCGCCTGGGAATCAGGATTCCTTCTTCCCCAAGGCACTGAGCGTCTGTCTGCAGATCTTGCAGGCTTCATGGCCTCCAGAACCTCCCCGATTGTTCCTCCCCAGCCCCCGGCATGTTTCACCACAACCCTGTTGCTACATCAGAGTGTATTTTTGTAATTCCTCTAGCTACCATTTCAATGGCCCCATCTCTCCTGCTCACCTGCCTCTTCCCCCTTCTAGGGGCAGGTGAAAGGAACAGGAAATTGAACCTGGGGTTTTGACTCGCCACTGCCATAACTTGTTTGTAAAAGAGCTGTTCTTTCCGACTGATTGTTTTAAACAACGATTTCTCCATTAAACTTCTACTGAGCAAATGGTTAATAAATTGGTTTGCCGTTTTTAAGTGAAGTGACAGAAGCAGACTCTGCACACAAACCAGCGCTGCGGCTCCCAGGAGGCAGAGGTAAAAAGTGCATGGCTCTGCTGTGTAGAAAGGAGGATGGGCAGGCTGGGCGCAGTGGCTCACGCCTGTAATCCCAGCACTTTCGGAGGCTGAGGTGGGTGGATCATGAGGTCAGGAGTTCAAGACCAGCCTGGCCAACATGGCGAAATTAGCCAAGCATGGTGGCACTTGTCTGTAATCCCAGCTACTCAGGAGGCTGAGGCAGGAGAATCGCTTGAACCCGGGAGGCAGAGGTTGCAGTGAGCCAAGATCGCGTCATTGCACTCCAGCCTGGGAGACAGAGCGAGACTCCTGTCTCAAAAAAAAAAAAAAAAAAAAAGAATGGGCAAGGTGCACCCCGATGGCACAGTGCCCAGATCCAAGTGCAGCCGGTGGGCGAATGAATGCACATGGCTGTGTGAATGGACGGGCCAGAGAGAGGGCGGGGCTCTCCAAACCCCTGCGGGCATCAGCACCGCAGAGGCAGGCTGCTGGCGCCACCCCCGTTTCAGATGGTAGAAATCTGCCTTTTTACCAAGCTCCAGGTGGTACAGATCCTGCTGGTTTGGGTCCAGTGGACTGGGACACACAGCAAGGAGGGCAGAGAAAAACCTGCTGATGCCACTTTTATCTCCAGCTTCACACGTTAGGGTATGTCACTGTCAGAGTCCAGCCGAGAAACACAAGGCAACCCAAACCGAGTCTGTCAGGGAGAGTTAACCGTCTACATGAGTGGGCAGGTATAGTAGATCAGCAAGGGATGGAAAGGCGCTCTGTTGGGAGCCGGAGAGCCCTGGTAGGGGTAAGGGAGTTCCTGGACCCACAAGGACTCTAGCTCTCCATTGCTTTCAGCAGAGAAATACAGCCATTTACTCATACACTGTGGGAGCCAGGATTCAATACCCCCACTTCTCTCTGCTCCCCGCTTTCAAACTCCAGCCTGGTGTCTGCCAGCCAAATCCAACCAGAAGCCGGAAAATTGGGGGGTCGACCCACTGATGCAGCTGCAAAGGTAGGGGTCGGGGGGCAAGCTACAGATGGAAAAGGCAGGTAGCTAACTTGGTGGGGGACTTGACAAAAGCAGTAGAACAGGTAACTCTATCCAAGGTGTTCTTAGAGGGATGAGCTGGAACAAGGACACAGAGAAAGGGAGAAGGAAGTCCCTGACTGCACTTCCAAGATACAAAAAATGGCAAAAAGGGGGTAAAAAGAAACTGCTTTGTGGGCTGCTGGGCGTGGCTGACTCAGGCCATAATGAAGTGCCGGAGTGGGATACCCCCACCCGCCAGTAATGTGAAGGAAGGGTCCCTGCAACCCGCCCCAAGAGACACTTCACAATCCCCAAAGCTCCTCACTGCCTCTTCGCCTTCCCTATTCCACAGAACCTCTTCCTATAGCTCCTGCTTCTCCCCACCACAAGGATGACTCAGTGCAGAAAGGATCCTGCTGGGTCTCCCACCTGCCCCACCACCACCTTGAACTCTTATTTTAAATATACCTTGAATGTTTAAACACATTTCCACAACTTCTTCAAGCAAGCCTGGTTTATTTGACTTGGTCTTGGAATCTATCATTGCTTCACCAAGTGGTTCTTAAAGTTCAGCAAACCTGAAATTGCACAAACCAGCCCCTGGGTGGAATGATACCTTCTGCTTCCAACAGCCTTCCCACCTAGGCCAGCTCTGCCAGCCACTTGGGCCATCGCAGCACCTGCAACTGATGTCCGTACAGAGCAGACCATGTTCAGAAGCCATTCGAGAGGTAGCGTGTGACGTATTTTCTCCCATGTCACTTGCTTGCTCCTCAAAAGACTCAGGAATGCAGTCAAGAAAAGCAGCAGAAAATACTGCCTGGAGTGCCATTATTTCCCAGTTTATAACCTTGGGAAAGTTCCTGAACCTCTGCCTCACTCTTCTCATCTGCAAAATGGGAACAGTAACAGCACTCTCTCATAGCGTTATTTATAATAGGGAACCCATGTACACACTTGGCCTAGTCACTGGGAAGTGTTACCGACTGTTAGTATAAGCGAATCAACATCATGCTTTGCTACAGTGGGATATGCTACCATTTGTGTAACACCAAGGACAAGGACAGTGATAATCTTATTCGTTGCAGGAGAAGGGGCAATGGACAGGCACACATTAAATCAGACAAGGTACCATTTTATTCCTTATAAAATATATTTCATATTGTTGCTGTAAAAACATTACATTTCACATTTTTTAAAAAATTTTTTAACAGTAAAAATAATACTTGGAAGACAGCTGAGGGAAAAGGCGCCAATAAGACAAATTCACAGATGGGATTTATCTCCTTTTTTTTTTTTTTTTTTTTGCCCCTGGTAAAAGTCAGAACCTGGGATGACCAGAAAGTAACAGGACAGATTTCTCCCAGCAAATCAGAGTTTCCACATCCAAATGAATATTGTTCTCCAAGGAGTCAAGCTATAGACTCACAACAACGTGGCCGCGGCTCAAAACACTCTCTGAAATCACACAATTGCTTTCTGAGCCAATTTAAAAGTCACACGATTGAATCCAAGCTATTTTACTTTAAATGGTCCTTTTGCTTTGTACCTGAGACCTCGCTTGGCCACAGATGCCATTCACTGGACTCCCTGGGCACTAAATGAGTGTCGAGCATCCTTAAGGTTGCTTAACACACAGCCCCAGACTCTGAAGGTGATTCCAAGAAATATTCTGAAAAAAGTCACATCGCTGGAATAAACAGTTTCCCAAGATAACTGCTTTGGAAATCAGTCCGTTAGTTTCTAAAAGCCCACCTGCGGCACCTTCCTTCCATCAGAGTCTGCAGCCCGGGTGGGCTGGGAAGGAGGGAGATAGAAAGATGCAGAAAGTAGGTGTGATCACTGGGTCAGTTCCCAAGCCACCCTCACCCTCCAAGAAGACATGAATGGAGCAACCGCGAGAACAGAGCACATGTGAAGAACCAACACGACAGCCACAGGATGGCAGCGTGGGTGAAAGGGAGGCAAGGAGGCCGCCAGCGCCGAGGAGGAGAGGGGGCACGAGCACAGGCAGGGAAGGCGGCACCAAAACCAAATAACAAGAACAAAGCAAAACCACCGTGGTTTCCAAACTGCTCCTCCCTTTATTCCTCCTTGCTTTCCTGCCCTGTATACCAATGGCATAAGAAGCCTGCCACACAAAGAGAAAAATCCGTATATCCAGTTATATCTACACGGTCCAAACTGGGGGCGGAGGGAATTCAAACAGCTTTCTCAAGAAGAGACGGCAGTGAAAACTCTGACAGAGAGGGGAAGGGAAGGCCCTCCTGTGCCCACGTGTAAGAACACGCCCTCCCCTCCCCATGAGGATCTGAAGCTGGGGATCGTCATGGGAAGCGAGGGGGTCAGGAAACACCATCGGCAGCTGCCAGCTTTTAATTCTCAAGGAGGTCGAAGGGACAGGAAGGAGAGCCCTGTGCCAACTCAGGCTAGCCTGGCTTTGAGCTTTACCAAGAGACAGAATTCCATATACATTTTTTTACGCAGTTATAAAAATATACCCCATCACCAAAGACACCTGTGCATAAGTGTCTGTCCCTTCTGTCACCAACCTAGGGCACTATACCCTTCCCAAAATCATGCCCCTACTGCCAGATCTACAGATTTTATAACACTCAAAGTGTCCTGCATTAAAAAGCACATGTCTATTTCCTGCGTGAAGGGGCCAAGGGAGCCCTGGTTGCCCAGGTACCTTCACCCAGGACTGGGAGGACGGCCTCGATGATGACCAAGGGGTGGGTGCTGACACTCCATCCCAGGACAGGTGGCTGGGTAGGATTCCCTGAGCCCCTGACGGCTGGGACATAGAGCCAGGACTTGTACCCAAGGCAGCTGGGCAGCGGGCGGTCACATTCCAGCAGGCCCTGAGGAATCCCCACGTAAGTCATGCTGGGAGGAAAGCGAGACGCCGAAACAGAAACATGCGCTGCCGTCCGGGCGTGGCTCACTCTGTCATCGCGCACGGCTGGTTGGCATGGCGCTAAACTCCCTAGACCTCCCTCCTTCTCCACAAGAACAGCTCTGCTTATCGACCTGCACGCAGCCCAGGCTCTCCTAGATCCGCAGAGGCTCCAGAAACACCAAGGGCCGAAACGCCAGCAGCCACTAACCCAAACCCACGTCTTCCTTCTGTCATTTCCTCATCCTGATGCTCACGGGTGCAAGGACTCTCCTTGGCCTTCCTCATCCTGCTTTCAGGCAGCAAACAGAAATGGGGAAATCCCTGGTGGGGCCAGGAGACAGAAAGGAACCTCCAAGAACCTCCCTGGGTCTCTCCCGGCCACCCAAATAAAAGGAAACTTCAATCAGCAAAGGCTTCTGAATACATCATAAAAGAAAACAAAACATTTCTGAGGCGTCCGTTCCATAACCGGCAGGAGGAGGCGTCACGAGGGCGCTTTCTCAGGTCAGAGCCGAGCTTCCAGATGCTCAAACCCTCCAGGAGTTCCTCCAGGAAAGAGAATGGTCAAGGTAGTGTTTAACTGCCACATTCCAAAAAGTGAATTCTGATCAGCCTTTTGGCTCAGCTTTTTGGCAAGTCTTTTAAAAAACCTCTTTCTCTGGGCTTTAAGAAGCCATTTAATATTCGTTGGGGTGCAACCCAATGTCTGAGGGAACCCAGATTTACGTTGTTGTCACCAAGAAAGGGCTTTCCTTTGACTTCCATGCCGGGTGCTCAGACAGGGAACAGGAGGTACCCTCCGAGAAGGGCAAACCCCTCTTCCCCCAGCCGGGCAGTGCTGCGCTCTGAGTCACCCATCAGCCAGAAACTCTTTTTTTTTTTTTTTTTTTTTTTTTAAGAAAAGTAAATTCATCTTGCTTACAGTCCTTTCTGGAAGAGTTGAGAAAGCAAAGAAGTCACCGACTCAGCAGGAAGCAGAACGAGCTGTTCCTTCTTTTGATACACACAAGCTAATCCCCTAAAGAGCGGGGATGTGGGAAATGGAAGGTAATTAATTCTTTGGTCACTGGTTCACTGCTGAATACCCTTGGTCAGTTCTGGCTCTCTCCTATTTTAGGGGGAAAAATATTTTTGTTTCTTTTTTTAAAAAATAAAATGTTCCCACAATGGGAGAAAACTGCTTTAAGTGTTACACCTTAGCCAACAGAGCCCGAACTCCATGTTTCCGCTCTTTCTCTTTCGGTTTCTGCTGAGGACTGGTGACACGTCGGCCTCTTTTCAGCGGCTGCTGGCAGGGCCAGGAGCAGAGTAGAACCTGCAGCAAGGCTCAGTCCAGGAAGCGCTGGCAGGCCTTCTTCCACCGGCAGGCTGTGCACCACTGGTCCCGGTGCTCGATGCCATACACCTTACGGCACTTCTTAGCCTCCCCTCGGGCTTTCCTGCAGAAAGAGAGGAATGCAAATCGAGTCCCACACAGGTGGTGGGCCCGGGAGAGCAGCCAAGTGGGACTAGGAGAACAAGCAGAGGCCGAAGGGGCAGCTCCCAGCAAAAGCCAGCAGGACCAGGGGCCATAGGCTCTGAGGACCAAACAGTTATCCCATCTGGTGTGTCCACCATCTGAGCTCCTCTCAGGGGACTAACCCTGGTGACTTCATCTGGGCGGGGTCGGCGTCCACACCACCGGAGACAGGGCACAGAAACCAGAAGGCAGGGGATGACAGCGGACATCTCACCTGGCACCACTCTGGGCCCGGGGTGGAGAAGTGACGATCAGGTGAGATTTCATCACAGGTGCTGGCTGCTGGGGCTCACTGAAGCTTAGCGACCGGCTCCGGACCTGGGCGTGGGGAGAGGGGCCATGAGCAGAGGGACAGTCAGTAAAGGTGAGGGAGCCATCCTAAAAGACAGGCAGCCACCCAGCCCCAGCTCCTTCTGGTGCAGGCGGCCTTGCGCCTTCTCAGGGAGAACACGCTAGCCAAGGGGAGCTCTTGGCAGGAGAGTGAGGAAGGAGCAGGCCTTCATGCCATACTCAGGACCCAGCCGAGGACAAGGACAGGGGGCCACTGGACCTGGCCCCCTCTGAGGTTCTCCCTGCAGGGGACTTGGACAGAGCCGCCATGCCTGGAAGCCTCGCGCTGCCTCAGTGGCATCACTGGCAATCTGATTTACAATGTGACACCGCCCTGCAGGAGATAACTCAAGACCAGCGCCTGCTAGGTAGAGTTCCAAATGACTTCCCGCTGACTTGAGTTTGGGGTCCACCTATGGCCCTTGTCCCCAGTGGCCTTGAGACTTCTGACCCAGCCCACACAGCCTCCACATTCTCCCCCTTCCTCTCCTCTCAGCATTAAAATCCTAAAAACACCCACGGGCACTAGGGGCTGATGGAGCACTGACCCCAGCCTCGCCTGGCGATTTTCTTGGCAAGAAACCTGCTTGCTCTGGACATCCTCTACAAGCGCCCCCTTCCACCTCCGCGAGGGGCTGTGGCCAGATGGGGAGTGCCAGGGAGGGGCGGCACAAGGAGACCTTCAACACGCTTAGGGGATGGAGGCAAGATGGCCACATCGACCTGTGGCCAGGTGCCCTGTGCCCAAGGGATGGCCTCCAGCCCTGGGATGTGTGGGAGAGCCCTCGGCCATAACAGGCCCCGGCCGTGCTACCAGCACACTCACCGGAGAGAGGGAGCAGGCAGTGGAGGGGGCGGCAGCCCAGCTGACACTGGTGTAGATGTGTGGTGAGACAGGGATCTGGAAGGACGGCAGAGCCTGCGGAAGATGAGGGTGTCAGCCTGGATTCTAGCTCAGGAAGTGTTCAGAGTCTACCCACAATCCCCACAGCCTCATGACGGCAGCAGAAGGTGCATCTCTGCATGAGTGCAATGACCAGCAAGAGCTGGGACACGCTCGGCTTTCCCGAGGACAACACTGGAGTATCATCCAGTGCTTTGAAGTAGTCTCCTTATTGCGAGGCTCCGATCTCATCTTGGAACCCTTCCCTCAGAGCTGGTCTACATGCCAGCCTCATGACTTAATCACTGCAGAAGATTTAACTTCTCAACTGGATCACCTACCAAGAACATGCCACAGCAGGTGCCAAAAGAGGCCCCAAGCCTTCTGCGTCTTGGGGGCATGGCTGGGATAAGATATGGGATCCCCCAGCACCTGCTTGAGAGTGGCAGTGTGCTCACGGGTATCCAGGTTCAGGGCTATTTGTGAAAACACCAGTCACATGTCCGGGCCCCGCAGGTCAGCCAGCGCTGCAAGCGGGTCAAGCACGAAATCACTAAGCGGCCACTCATTCTAACAAAGAGGAGGGCTGGCTCGTTTTGTAAAGGCTTTCTCACTGAAAGCGATACCTTTTAATAACTAATTTGCAAATTGGCCCAGGGACTGGTAAAATCGGCACAAAAGAATTTTAAGAAATATCAGCACACAGCAAGCTGCATGTTCCCTGAGTACCTACTACACGCTGGGAAGACTGTCCTCAATGTCACCCTCTGTGGTAAGTTTCTCATCCACACGGGCATAATAGGTTGGTCCCTCTGGTACCTGCAACATCTTCTCATGCCTCTAGTAATCAGTATTTTCACTAGTTATTATAATTAACCATAGTTGCATCTTCATTTCTCTCTCGATCTGAACCATGCCCTCCACAAGGGCAGGGACTAAGTCCTCTTCTACCAGAAAATCTTACTTAGCCCAATTCTTGGCCCATAGTTAAGTATTCGAAACATGCATGCTGGACTGTTTCTCCATGGAACACAATTCTAGGACCTAGACATCACTGTAGGAAGCCCAGCGACACAACTCCATCCTCTCTTAGAAGCAGAGGTGTGACAATGTCCCCGCCCAAATCCATCGCCCAGTTACTTAGGGATTCAGCTAGATTTCTAGTAACCACTCATGACAGCTGCCAATGTAGATAACTCCAGGAATTCCCACATTTACTGAGCAGTGAATTCGGTTTCGTTTCTTTGTAGAAGAGATTAGCAATTTGGCCAAAGGCCTTAGCCTTCCATCAGGGTGGTCGGTAGCCTGTGATCAAGCTGGCCCGCGATGAGTCAGCAAGAGCCTGAGCCTCCAGCGTGCCCCGCCCCATACCTGGTAGGCATGATCAGCCTGAATGTGCCAGAAGGACCCAGGAGCTGACTTGCTGAGAGCCCCTGAGGGCAGGGAGGACTCCTGGCCAGGATGTTCTGGGCCGGAGGACTGGGCTTTGTGCAGAGGTGGTGGAAGAGCGGACAGAGGCATGCCGGTCATGCTGGGGGTGGGAGTTGGCTCGGTGGTGGGAGTCCCAGGGACCAGGGTGCCCACAGCAGCAGCAGCAGCGGTGGCAGATTCCTCCTTCATCTGCATCTCTGTGTAGTAGAAATCCTCCTCCCGCTTGAACTGATCAGAGTCCACCGTGTCCCTGTGTGAGAGGGAGATGCGGCATAATCAGGGGTGCGCTGCCCCCTTCAAACCTAGCGGGGACCGCGGTGGGGGAGGGAAGTGATTGCTTGAGGCCACCCAGCAAGTCAGGGACGGAGCCCAAGAGAACACCCAGGAGCCTCGCTCCTGACGGGTGTCACCAGGATTATGTGCTGCACATCGATGGGAATTACTTTTCCTGGCACCTAAGGCTCATCCTCTCTCGGAACATGTACCAGCCTCTCCTCTGACAGGAAGCATCCCACGCTGAGCACGACCGAGAGCCCTCTCTGGCCCCACCTGCCTGCAGTCACGCTTTCTCCCCAGGGCGGTGAGTCAGCTCCTACCACTAGCAGCCTGCAAAGTCGCTCTGCACAGAACACGACCCAGGCACCAGGGTGGGGCTAGCAGAGACCCACTCCCAAGGAGGAGTCGGTGGTGCAGTGCTCGGCCACTAAACATCTTGGAAACGGGGTCTCACCAGCAACTGAACCAAACGACCCCATTTCTACCCAGAACTAAAACATCTGGCTTCCTGCAGTGAGGCAAGAAGACACATCCCCAAGATGGACAGAACTCCCTTCCCACCAACAGCAACAATGTTCACCAGGATGTCTTTCTCAGGCGGCCAGGAAGAGACGCCGGGGGGGTTTCCAGCAAGCCACGTTCCTGAAAGCACTGTGGGCTGCGGGTCACAGGGACTTGGCAGGGTGGAGGGACACCTGCATGCGACCCTAGGCTAGAGGCCCTGGGCTCGCACCTACCCCAGGTGGAGGGCTTTGATGTGTCGTTTGATGCCCACAATGGAGCGCAGCACTTTGCCACAGTTTGGCCACAGGCACTTGTACATCACCTTCACAGAGTTCTAGAGGAAAGGAAGATGGGGTGAGTGGATATGTTTTTCTCCTTATCCCTCGCTCATCCTTACCCAGTGGGGACTCAAAGTGGCTGCTGTCCCCGGCCTGACTCAACAAAAACCTCCAGGAAAGGGGTTCTCTGGGACCAGAGAAACTTACAGCCAGGGGCTAGAAAGCCCCAACCTAAGAGATGGTCCTAGTGGCCAAGAGCGGTGCTCGGTGCTATGGCTAAGACCCCACTGGAGGCCTCTCCCACGCAGACCTCTGCAGGAGCACAGGAAAGAAGGCAGGGATTGGGGTGGAGACTAAAAGGGAAGAGGCTTTAAACAGGAGGAGTAGAATCCTGGGAATATCACCAGGTAACAGAAGCAGCAATAGAAAACCGAAATGGGAGTGAACCCAAGACTATGTAAGGCCTGCAGGGTCCCCTCCCTCCATGGCTGGCTGTCCCCACAGAGACCTCATCCACTCAAGCCTGGGCTCCCACTCACACCATAATCACATACCTTTCTTTTTCGTGGAGCTGGTTCATCCAACAGGAAAGGGTCAGGATCGGTCTCAAAGCCATGATCAGTTTGGGGAGAACCAAAAGCATCCCCCAAATACTTGGGGCTGGCCTGGGGGTGGGGGGGCGAGGGGGTGGAGACACCACTGCTCCCACTCCAGTGACCGCTGGTAGTGCTGCTGCCGCTGTCCGAGACGTCACCGCTCTCCTTCCATGGGTCACAGGCCGCACGGGAAGCTGGCCAGACGAAGAGAAGATGAGAGGACGCTCACAGGCTTGTCCCTGGGCGAACTCTCCCTTCTGAGCTTCGGTAAACACGGAGAGGGGTTCATTCACGGCAGCAATTTCTCTTGGTAGAACTGCTCTGCCCTCACAGACATTTCCTACCATAGCCACCTGGTCACCACTGACCAACAGATACACACTGCAAGTTCACTTTGTATAGGATTCACACGTAGAGAACCTAATTGAAATTTATTTCTCTTTTTAAACAAAAAATTTTTTATATATGGGGTCTTGCTATGTTGCCCAGGCCAGTCTCAAACTCCTGTCCTCAAGCGATCCTCTGGCCTCAGCCTCCCAAAGTGCTGCCTGTTTCTCACTTTATACATTAAATAAAGGGGGGATGGGGAGGGAGAGGGGCAAAGCCTCTGCAGCCTCCAGGCCTGGTTGAGAACAGGCACACCCAGTGTTGGGTACCACCCAGAGCATTTTCCTACAGCTGAGGCCAGCTTAAAGGTCTTCTTGATCAGCTTTCCTGAAAAATGCTTTTCAATCATCTAAACCCAGACCAGTCCATAGAAACCTAGGGGTGGAACAAACCACTCAGCCTCTGCAACTCTCGGGAGGGTGCACAACATCTCCCAGTGCCAGCTTCAGCCCAGGTGGAACCTGCTTTAATCAGGAAGTAACATGTCTAGAGGAGGAAAGACAAGCTCTGCGAGCAATTCTGATCATTGCAAGGTGGCAGGGGGCTTTTGTGCCTGACATGGCCCTGAAGCAGCTGCCGGGCTCCTGAATGCCTCTGAGCAGGAGGATGAGCATCAGCAGACATGGGGAATCTTTCGTCTTTAAACAGCACATCTGCAGGCTGCGTGGGCCCAACCCACACTCTCTCACTCCTTGGCCAAAAATCCAGGTAAATTTATAATATAGGAGAATCTGAAATTCTGGTATGTGGAAATACCAAGAGAGAGGGAAAAAAGCTACCTGTCCTCAAAAGCCCCAACTCCCAACAGGGGCGTTCCACAGAGCCCCCTAACTCTGCATTCCAAGGTCTACTAGCACATTCCTTGCAGCCAGGATAAAATCCTGCTTTCTCTCCTCCTGCTCATAGTCCAGACTCCTTCAATGCTAATCAGGGATCTACCTGGCACAGGCTCCCATCTTCCCTTGTTTCCAGTCCAGACTCTCCTTACATCTCACATCCTAGAAGCAGCCTACCCAAAAAGAACGAGATGGAGGAAGAACTCTTCCCTCCCCAGATACTGCTGTCATGTCTCACAGCTATCACTGTCCCTTCCTGGGAACCAAGAGATTACTACATCTACATGTGTGCTTTAAAAAGGGTACATATTCAGGGCAGTACACAAGAATCATTAAACAGGCCAACAGGTGAAAGACCCACACATGTCCACTGATAGGAAAACAATCAGGGAGAGAAGGGCAGAGAGCGGAACGCTACACGGCTACGTCTAGGATGCTCAGTACTCGGGGACAAAGGGCAGGTCAAGCGGCAGGCACACCCTACAAATGCGGCAGTCCTTCCCTCCAGGAACCACTCACAATGGCTCAAACGCATGAAATCTGTATGGCAGATTTTGACTGGCACACAAAGGAAGCAAAACATAAAGCAAAAAGTTATCTGTAAGTTATAAGTTAATGTATAAGTTATAAGTGACTCCATCTTTGATCATAAGTTTTTCTAGGACACAGGCAATAAATACTCATTTTATAGCATGAAAATAAAGTACTGCTCTACAAATGCATGGCACTGAGACCTTACAAGTGAACTTTTAAGAAATATTTATAATCCTGTTTTCTACACACAGACATACAGACACACATGCCATCTTAACCACACAGAAACCAAAGGGACTAGGTGGCGTTTGTGCAAATAGTATCCATGACTCTCTTAGTCAAGGTTTTGGTCATTGCATAGACCACACTTTGCAGAACACTTCAAGATAATTAGGCCAAAGAAGCCTTATATTTCCACTGACTTCAGCTATAAGATAAAAAATATACTGTCATCAAAAAAATCTTTAATAGACAATAAATTTGTGGTTTTTGGTTTTTTTTACAAAGGGACTTAAAATTATCAGGATGATGGCCTATCAGTGAGATGCTTCTACGCTGATGTGCACTTGTGTATGCATGTATTATACATACCCTCCTGATGGGAACTGGAGTCAATAATTTTCTTTTCTTTCCCTTTAGGACACTTTCTTGATCTTTCCACTGTTGACCCAACCATCCAGATCTCCTAAACTCTCCTGAGAACTTAGAAATTAACTCCTTTCCTCTTTCCTATTTTGCTGTGCTAATAGAGCAGGCATGCAATACTAGGCTTCACAGCTAGGTGTCCTCATAGTAAAATGACTTCCTTTGGCAGCCAACTTTGAGTCACAAAAGTAAGTTTTCTCTCTCCCTTATGTTTAATTTCTATTTAGGGAGATTCCTTATGAGGGATACTTATGAAGGCCACTTTCCTCCTGCTATGTACTCAGAGCTAACTCCATATTTTCCTGTAAGCTTATAAGTAGCTTGCAATTCAGTTAGGCGTCCACCAATGAACAAGTTCTTCCCTGGGAGTAAGGGAGGCCAGCCCTGCCATGAATTTCCCAAAAAACTTCAGGTTCACTACCAGTCTTGCCAAACTCTGACAAATACCCAGCAACCCTTTTTTCCCTCATATTATTGATAAAGTATTTTGGGGTTGCAACTATATAAATTTTGTTTTAATAAATTTGCCTTGAAGTCGAACCTCTGGTTTTTATTAAGCAATTAGACTTACTTTAGAATTTAGCTCATTTATTCCGGGTCCTTGTCCTGTAGGCTCACACTAATTTACGAGGCTGAATGAGGCATGTGGAACAAGGGCATGAATTTTCCCAGGCCACTAGGAGACCATTTAGCATAATTCTACTCTGCGAACTAAATATTCCTCTATTGGCCTCATTCAGGCCCCACCAAAGTGCTGGGCTCAGCCACTCCCATGGAAGAATTTACTCCGCGGGCCACTGCGGCTCAGTCCCATGCTCAACCATCTTCACAATGCACCAGGAAACTCCTCCCCAGGTGAGGAAACTGAGGAAAAATAACGGATGCGTCTAACTCCATGGCACGCAGCCGGTCGGAGGTGCCACTGGGAGGAGTCCCTGGAAATTCTGTTGCCAGGCCGGTGACATAGGCAACTAGCTGCTCTACACAGAGGATGTCTGTCGTGGGCCTCTGTCATGCCCAGAACTCAGCTGGGCCCCGCTTGCTCACCAGAGAAGTTGGCCTCGGTCCCGGGAGGACTCTGCACAACAGGGCTGCAGGACAGGGACGTCAGCACCATGGCCGCCATCATCTCATCCATTTCCACTGCGTCCGACTTCCTGGATTCACATGCATGAGTGGAAAAGGTTACTTCCTGGCACGGCGGGCCCATGGTCCTTGCAAAACGAGACACTGCTTCTGGCTGGTTTCACATGATCGTCTTACACTTCTGGACTGACCCCTCCAAGTCCCCCCAACTCCAATCAGCCAGTGTGTGCTCAGATCATATAAACTAAGTGAAACATGAAGGTCTCCCCTTCTCCCTGGGAAGTACCCATTCTGAGTGATGCTTATAATATTAGGCAGCCCCGGTGTAAGCCACTGGGTCTCATCCCACTGTGATGCCCTGAGACAGCCGCATTCTCCCGTGACTTTGCTGCCAAACTCTGCAGCTTAAAAAGGAGAATTGTATTTAGGGGAAAGAGGATAGACTCAAAATGAAATGAACACGGGGACAAAAGACACCCACTGGAATTCAAAAGCACAACAATTACCTCCTTTCCTTGTCCCACATTTAAAATGAACAGGGAACAATTATATACTAACCACCTTCTCCCACCCCTCCCCCAAGAAAAATGGTAAGGCATTCTGACAGCTTCTGAATGTCAACAGAACCTACCACCCAAGCCAACGTGCAAATAAACCAGAAGCACTAAAATAAATCTCCCAACACAAATGTCCATGCTTTCTACAGCCGAGTTCTATAAAATGTTACACATAATTTTTTAAAAATCCATATATCACTACATTATTTGGAAGTAAAATTCGAGCTGTCTAGAAGTTAATGCTAAAGTATTAGGAAAAGTTAGTCTGAAATAAACTTCTAAGTGGTCTGTTTCAAAGGGCTGTCTTAATTTATTCCTTACAATTCAGGTCCACTAAAATATGACTTGGGTTTGAAGCAGCAAAACCAAGACTATTAATACATCAAACATTAAAGACTATCAATACATTAAACAAATTAGCATCTCTGTTTTTGTATGATCTTTGAATTTTCATTTCCGTATAACAGAAAAATAAATTATTTGCCTGCATTTCACTGAATACACCATCGCAAATATTGCTGCTCTGATCTGGTTTTAAAATACTGGGTCTACTGTGTTTTGTAGCATTCATAGACAAACACAGAGAGGTGAGTAGGGTGTGACTGCTTGCACATCTTATATATAAGACAATTTCAGTTGGCAGATTTTCTTTTTAAATCTTAAAAGATCAATGTACATAGAGCATATAACATAGAAATTAGGATATATATTCTTAGAAAAAAGTCGTATCACAAAATTCTAAAGCAAAATACATTCTTCATTCAACACCAATGGTTCTGAATATCTAAGCTAGGGGTAAGCATGCTGCGGGTTGTGGACCAAACGTAGTCTGCTGCTTGTTTCTGTAGGGTTTCAAGCCAAGAATGGTTTTACATTTTTAAATGGTTTGGTTTTGTGGGGTTTTTTTCTTTTCTTTTTTCTTTTTTTTGAGATGGAGTCTTACTCTGTCACCCAGGTTGGCTTCAAGCAATTCTCATACCTCAGCCTCTGAAGTAGCTGTGATTACAGGCATGTGCCACCATGCCCAGCTAATTTTTGTCTTTTCAGTAGAGACGGGGTTTCATCATGTTGGCCAGGCTGGTCTCAAACTCCTGACCTCACGTGATCCACCCACCTTGGTCTCCCAAAGGGCTGGGATTACAGGCGTGAGCCACCACATCCAGCCTGTTTGTTTTTTGTTTTGGTTTGGTTTGGTTTTTGTTTTTAGAGCAGAGTCTTGCTCTGTCTCCCAGGCTGGAGTGCAGTGGTGCCATCATTGCTCACTGTAGCCTCAACCACCTGGGCTCTAGCAATCCTCCTGCCTCAGTCCCCTAAGGAGCTGGGACTACAGGCAAAAGCCACCAGGCCTGACTAATTTTTTTATTTTTTTTGTAGAGTCAAAGTCTTGCTATTTTGCCCAGGCTGGTCTCAAACTCCCAGCCTCAAGCAATCTTACCAAAATGGTGGAGTTACAAGTGTGAACCACTGTGCCTGGCCTAAATAGTTTTAAAAATCAAAAGAAGGATACAATTTATGGACATGTGACACAAGAAAAGTATATAAAACTGAAATCTGAGGGTCCACGAATGAGGTTTTATTGGAGGACAGCCATACCCGTTTGTTTCTGCATCGCCCCTGGCTGTTTGGACACCACAGCAGAGCTGAGCAGTGGGGACAGAGACTGTTTAGTCCAAGAAGCCTAAATTATTTACTATCTGGCCCATTCAAAACAAGTTTGTTGACTCCCGATTTAAGCCAGTTCTTCCCTGTCTCTCATCATAAACCATGACCTGATGTAGTTTAAGCACGAGAGGGGAAAAAATAGCCCTTTGCCCAGCCAAAGGTACATTGCCCATATAGAGCTATGGAAAAGAAAAGATGCCATTCTGGGCCAGGCAAGGTGGCTCACACCTGTAATCCCAGTACGTTGGGAGGCCGAGGCAGGTGGATCACTAGAGGTCAGGAGTTCGAGACTAGCCTGACCAATATGGTGAAACCTTGTCTCTACCAAAAAATACCAAAAATTAGCCAGGCGTGGTGGTGCACGCCTATAATCCCAGTTACTCGAGAGGCTGAAGTGGGAGAATCGCTTGAACCCAGGAGATAGAGGTTGCAGTGAGCCGAGATCATGCCACTGAACTCCAGCCTAGGTGACAGAGTGAGGCTGTCTCCAAAAAATAAAAAGAAAAAGAAAAAAGAAAAGATGCCAAAGATTCCCCTTTTCTGTGTCCCATGTGTCCCAATATCTTGGCACCCAGATGCCAATGACACCACATTTCTTCCACACCGAAAGGCAGCCCACACCCTCACACCACACTACCCATGTGACTCTTAAAACCCAATTTCTTCTCCCACACAAACCTCTTTGGGACATCAATGTTCCTGGAGACAGGCCTGTAGGCCAGGGCCTGGGCTCCGGGCTCTAGGGGTAGTGCCTGGGGACAGGGGCCCTGCAGCTCCGCCAGCCACACTTCCTCCACCCTGCAGGAGACCTGCAGCTTCTGCTCCAGCAGCCAGACGGTCACCTGACCCTCCATCCAGCTGTGCTGCTCCACCAGTCCTGTGCACTCTTGACCCCGATACCACACATAAACCTGCGGGAAGAGGGACAGCAGCCAGCGGTCAGCCCTGGATGGGTCTCACCCTGAAGTTCTCAAGCACCCCACGTCCCAGGAGCCAGGGTCTGCCTGCCACGAACCATGTTCTCTGCCTCACTCATCTTTTATTCAAGTAGATGTTCCCAGGTACTCGCTTCCCACCTGAGTACCCACACAGGCCTGATTCCTCCCAAGGCAGATCCTTATCAGCTCTCTAGACTGGCAGACAGCAAACATGTCAATTTCTGCGACTTTCTCTGAATCTAGAATCTGTACTCATGTTCCCGCCTTCCTTGCCCCAGATGCACTGCCTGTCTGCTGGTGCCCAACTGGCACTCCGAACTGCTCATTATCCTGCACTCAGAGGATGCTGAGTCCACCTGGGGACAACGTGGCAGGAGTACAGAGGCAGGTCAACCTCTCACCAGGAGGACCTGGAAGTTGGCAGGCCACCTTCCCTCACAGGCAGGGAGGCCTGGTGCGCACAAGCCTTGGCAAGGAGACAGAGGTAGAGTCCTTATTTAGGAGGCCTCGGGAGGGCAACAAAAGAGAACCCCAGGCACCTGGACCTCATGATAACATCAGACCCAGGGCCCTGGCACAGGGGCAGAGACGCTGGAAAAGGAAATCCACACCGAATCCAACTATACAAACATCTCTGACTCCTCAAAGTGTCTAAAGGGAATTCAAAGACGCAATGTTCTTTGACTCTCATAAGCCTGAGATGCTTTCCTTTGGTAAAGTTGTAAACTGAGGCAGGTTAAGAGAAACGTGGCTATGGCCATCCTTCAAACTGAGGTTTTGAACAAGCCAAAGCCCACAGCATCAGATGCTAGATCTTGCCACCTTCTACAGACAACACTGTGGTAGAGAAGCCCTGGGTCTCCTAACATTATCATATTCTTTTGGGCGATCTGCTGCCCAGACACCCTGTGGCTGGAGGGCAAAGGTCTGCACTCAAAACGGTGCCCAGAGAGTTTCTGGCCTGTCACTGGGGCACCCCAGCCCACCACCCCAAGACTCGCAAGATGGGACACCTGTCCATGTTGGGATCAACCTACCTTCTGCCCAGGATGAAAGGCCACCTGCTGAAGGCCCGAGGTGCTGGGAGCCTTAAGGACTTCCTTGGGCTGCTCCTGGCAGGGGGTGTCATCGGAGGCGATGAAAGGCTGGGGAGCAGCCCCTTCCAGCAGTGGCTCCGAGGGTGGGGCGGCCGAGGGCCCCTCTGAGGCACTGGGTCCCAACACCCGGGCTCCCAGGAGGGACCGCTTTCCAAGGCGCCGGGACAGGACACTCGCCATGCTGCTGCCTCTCCTCTCCTGCGGAGGCGAAGGGGACACTGAGGCCTCTGCCCATCACCTGGGGGAATCAGGAAGCTTTCAGGAGGGAGCCCCACACAGCAGGAGCCAGGAAGGGTCTGCTAAAGTAAGTGAACTCTTTAAAGTCAACTTTTACCATCCCTCCTTTTCACAAAAGTGATATCCATTCCTAGTAGAAAAATCAGAAAATACTCTGTGTACACAGAAAAATAAACCACTCAGAAACCTGCCTCCCCGGGAGGCCCACTCTTCCTATACAGCAGGCCAGGCTTCCTTCTGTGCGTGTATTTACACTTTTATTTCTGTAAAAATGGGACTGCTGTTTGGTAAACTGTATTTTTACTTAACTGTGTAAGTTTTGCAATATCATTCAATATTATTTTATAAAAACATGTTCAGAAGCCACTCAGCATTTTCCTAGGTGGACACATCATTCCTATTCTAATCTCTTATTATTTATTGTACCCAAAGGCTGCACCCAATGGTCTGCCGTCTAAACTTCTCTGCCTGCAGGGAGCATCCTCTGAGCTAAACCTCAGCACACACACATCAACCACGGCTTCCGTAGGGCAACTTCCAGGATACGATATTGCTGGGTCAAAGCCTGAGGACATCTGATGCACACAGATTCTCAAGTTCAGCTAGCTCAAAGCTGCAAAGAGCCATAGAAACTTACCGAGCTTGGCCAGGTGCGGTGGCTGACGCCCGTAATCCCAGCACTTTGGGAGGCTGAGGTAGGTGGATCACTTGAGGTCAGGAGTTCAAGACCAGCCTGGCCAACATCATGAAACCCTGTCTCTACTAAAAATACAGAATTAGCCAGACATGGTGGCGCATGCCTGTAATCCCAGCTACTCAGGATGCTGAGGCAGGAGAATCGCTTGAACCCAGGAGGCAGGAAGCTGCAGTGAGCCGAAATCACACCACTGCACTCCAGCCTGGACAACAGAACGAGATTCAGACTCCAAAAAAAAAAAAAAAGAAAGAAAGAAATGACCCAGGCTCCTCTCATCTTACACTTGAAGAAACTAATGTTGAGCACGTGACTTGTTCAGGTGGCAAAGGTAGTTGGTGCAAGAATCTGAACAGGCCTCTCGAAGTGGGTCCCTACCAGGGGACCGGTTGACCCACAGTGCTCCCTGGCCTGACACTGCTGGCAGAAGGGGACGAGTCAGACCCAGTGCTTTGCAAATTCAGGTTGCCCTCCTCCTACAGAGCACACGCAGCTCCTTAGTTCCTAATCTCTGCTGTTCCAGTCCTCTGTTCCCTCCTATTCGCTTATTATGTGCAAAGCATATCCCAGGTGCTGTGGGGTCACAGCAGGTATAAAACACCAGGGTTTCCAGAGACCTCAGCATCAATGCTGACTGCCCCCCACCCCTCTACCACCACCACCACCACCGCCCCGCCCGCACCCCCCCCCCCCGCCTATGGGGCTAATTCCACTCAGGTGTGCCTTTCCCACCCCACCCACATCAAGAGGACACCTGTGGCACAGCTCTTAGCTCAAGCTATCTTTGAACAGTTCCATAAGCCTTCTTTCCTTTTCACCCTTGTCCAGAAGCCCCCCAGGCTCTTTCTGTAGGTACCACACCATCTCCACACCTCCCAAATCCTGGCCTCTTTCCAAACCATTCCAGCAAGGTATGTTCGTGAACATCTCCACAGTAACAAAACAGAAACGGCAAAAGAATTCTAAAGGATAATAATAAAATGGCAAATACTGAGTAAAGGGGCAAAATGCTGGTTTTCATGAGCATTTTACGCAGAAACTCAAGGGCTAGAATCTGCTGGCATAGTATCTCCACCATGAATTTTCCAGAAAGCAAAGAAAATATGAGGAAAAGGTTGGAGTCACAGCACGCAGACAGAAATTCCTAGTTAGGTGTCTGGTAACTACATCCAATGACTCTCTCTCTGAAAGCTTCATTGTAACAATAAAAAGGGAAACAAATGCAAAGAGTAGATTCTTTGCCACTACAAAAAAAAAAAAAAAAAAAAAAATGTATACCTAAGCTAAATTGGTTGTTTTTTTGGTTTGGGTATTTTTTTTTTTTTTTTTTTGAGATGGAGTCTCATTTTGTTGCCCAGGCTGGAGTGCAGTGGCATGATCTCAGCTCACTGCAACCTCTGCCTCCTGGGTTCAAGTGATTCTCCTGCCTCAGCCTCCCAAGTAGCTGGAACTACAGGTGTGCACCACTACGCCTGGCTAATATTCTGTATTTTAGTAGAGACAGATTTTCATCATGTTGCCCAGGGTAGTCTCAAACTCCTGAGCTCAGGCCATCTGCCTGCCTTGGCCTCCCAAAGTGCTGGAATTATAGGCATGAGGCATCGTGCCTGGCCTAAACTTGTTTTTAAAACACTGTCACCTACATACCTTCGTCTTTGGAGCCTCAGGCTAAAATGGAGCACCTCTAACTCTCAGTTCAGTTTCACTGGGCTGACAGGATCCAGAGGCGAAGCCGCAACGCCACGCAGAGACATGAGATGGCAGCATCAACCCAGAGAAAGCAACTACACCACTTTCTTAGCCAAAAAAAAAAAAAAAAAAAAACAACCTAATGGCCTCCCCACTTTCTAGAGCAGGAAGTTTGGGGTTTCTACCACTGAAAATGAAGAAAGGGTAGTATTTCCCAAATTCCTGGGCTCCCAGTCTTCAGACGGCGCCTGAAATGTTTGGCCAACAAATTCGGTCGATGTTTTCTCTAAGCCTTTTTCTTTTTTTAATTTAAAGACTGCTTTCTACTGCCTGTTTTGTTTGTGCCTGCCGGAACCGCATGGAGTTGGTGAACCTGCTGCTTCTGACTGGATCCCTCCTGTCCCCTTTCTCCTTTAACTGGCCAGAATTTCACACCAAAATACATTTTCTCATTGGCTTTATTTTAGTACTGCCAAATCTTAAGTTTTAAAAGCAGAAGAGAAAGAAGGAAGGGAAACTGTCTTTATTAAGTGCCTAAGAGGTACTAGCTTTCATAAATTGTATCTAATTTAATCCTCAAAAGGATCTGAGATGAACCAATGGTCTACCATTTCTGATGAGGTGACAACCTCAGAGGGTCATGGTACCAAAGGTGCACACTTAGGAACTGCAGCCTTGGGTATGAACTCATGTCCATCTGGTGTCAGAGGTCACAATCCTGCCATGATTCTAGTAGGTGTGGAATCTCTCAAAATAAACCACTCAATTAAGTTGATTTTCATCAACTTGGTGTTTTTTTCCCTATGTTAGTGAACCTTGATGGGAAAAATAGCTCCTGGCCAGGTGCAACGGCTCATGCCTATAATCCCAAACACTTTGGGAGGCCGAGGCAGGCAGATCACTCGAGGTTAGGAGTTCAAGATCGGCCTGGCTAACATGGTGAAATCCCATCTCTACTAAAAATACAAAAAATTAGCCAGGTGTGGTAGCGTGCACTTGTAATCCCAGCTACTTGGGAGGCTGAAGCACAAGAATCGCTTGAACCCGAGAGGCAGAGGTTGCAGTGAGCTGAGATCGCACCACTGCACTCCAGCCTGGGGGACAGAGTGAGACTCCGTCTCAAAAAAAACAAAAAAGAGGCCGGGCGCAGTGGCTCAAGCCTGTAATCCCAGCACTTTGGGAGGCCGAGACGGGCGGATCACAAGGTCAGGAGATCGAGACCATCCTGGCTAACCCGGTGAAACCCCATCTCTCCTAAAAAATACAAAATAACTAGCCGGGCAAGGTGGCGGGTGCCTGTAGTCCCAGCTACTCGGGAGGCTGAGGCAGGAGAATGGCGTGAACCCGAAAGGCGGAGCTTGCAGTGAGCTGAGATTCGGCCACTGCACTCCAGCCTGGGAGACAGAGCGAGACTCCATCTCAAAAAAAGAAAAAGAAAAAATAGCTCCTGATCTAAAAGTCTACACATCCATTTTCTCACGTACTTTCATTCCTTGAAAAAATCTCTTCTCCACTTGCATCTTGGCCTCTTACCTACAGAATAAAGGTCAACGCTTTAGTCTGACCCTGCTAAGCAGACCAAGCCACTGTTAATCATTTAGCAGTTCGAGTTTGGGAAGACCTTTATACACATATTGCCCTCTGGCAAGGCATGCAAAGGGATAATGGGATCAACCCAAAAAGTCAAGGAAAACCTTAGCCAAGTTTATACTGGGGATTAATAGCATGGAAGTGGGAGAAATACAAATCTAGACTAATCCAGGCTGGGCAGCATCACCAGGCGTCACTTGATGCCTCGCCTGTGTTAATCAGCACACTCATGACATTTACAGACGTGGCTCGAGAGACAGCACAGGTAACCAAGAGTCTTTGGGGACTCAGAGCGAATGACAGCATCGGCGAAGGTCTGCCAACAGGTGGGTCGAGGAGCAAGGTTAACTCTGGGCCGCCTGTGACTTTTCAGGACCTCCTGCTATCTCACAAGCACTCCTGGGGTCCTGCCCACCTGGTGCACTTCCACCATTCCAGCGGTGGCCTCCTTCCAACCTCTCTCCTCCAGGATCTCCACTTCATTCGCTCCTCTGGTGAGGTCTTTCTTGGGAGCTATCAATGGTCCCTATAAACCAGCCATCCCCTAGTTCGCCATATGGTTCTGGAGCAGCCAAGAGAAATCAAGAAACACCTATTTCAGGGTAACAGTAACAGTAGTGCAACACACAGCCAAATCCCACTTTATGATTTTACATTCTCCTCTTACGGAATTCCCTGACCGAAACATAAACTTGTGCTGAAGGCTTCTTGGGAAAGTTTTAACGGGATACCAAGCCCTCTTGTGTTCCTCCCTCCCCGCTGCCATCACCAACAGGAGGGATTGGCTACCCTAGATAACATCTTTCAGTCCATGTCCAAAAGGAGTTAGCTCTTTTCAGGGCTCAGCAAACACATTCTGATGTGCTAATAGCCCTTAATGAGGACATCTGCCATCAGTTAAGGAACTGGAACAGGCAGAACAGTAAAACAAACTCTCTCTGTGGTTCAGGGTTGCAAACTGCTATTTGTCATGTAACTGTTGCTGGACAACCACGTCTCAGCACACGTAGGCACGCCCCCACACTTGTGTGCGTGCACACACTCACGCGGTGGCTGCGCTCTCCTACCACCCAGGGACACTGCAGCGAGCCATGATATCACCTAGCGGCACTTCCAGAAGACAGGTCATAAGTCAAAGTGATTCACTGTACAACTCATGGGGTTTCTTTTAACTTAAGAAGGGTGAAGTTTGGAGTAAGACTCCTATTTGCAAAAGCTTGGGTGCTTGCTACTTCTCTAATGAATAATTTATAGGTCAACTGAGGGATATAAACCCTCCTGCCAAGAGCTTCAGATTCTCTGCTAAACTCTGCTCTCTGTATATTTTATTATCTCCATTGGGTATCACTGCAGGAACAACAGTTTCAGTTTTTAGATGTTTGGTTAATATTTAGCATATCATTCTTTATCTTTTATCAGAAAAGTGCCCATTTTTCCTTTAAATCTGTAACATTTTTATTTAAAATTTTCAGTGTGATGTTCTACACTTTGTAGGGCATAGGGGTACATGCCTATAGTCCCACTACTCAGGAGGCTAAGGCAGGAGGATCGTCTGAGCTCTAAATAAATAAATAAATACACAAAGGCCAAAATGTTTGCAGTGAATGTTTGCATCTCTTATTTTACAACAGAACTCCATGGAGAATAAGATTCCCAAACAACTCATTTTCAGCAATTCTTAGCCAACATCTTTGCTGACAAATGCCATGAGTACTTGCAAGCATATTTATAAGTATATGCAAATATGTTTATGGTCCTCCTGGTTTGCAGGTCACCATTTGAACCTTGGCAGAAGCAAACTGTCCCATTCCATACCCAACTGCTACCTGGTGGCTGGTTCTCAAGCCTTTTTTTTCTGGTATGTCTTCCCCAAAGAAAGCAAAAAAAAAAAAAACAGACCCTTCGCTAAGCATACACGGACCTTTTCTTTGAAGAGACAGGAAAAAACTCCTCCTGGCTTTCAACAGAAAGCCAGGGCCTCAGCAAGAGCACCCAAAGCCCTGATCTAAAACTTCTGGCTCTCTGAAATTATCAGGTCCTGTGATCCTATTTTTAAGAGGGGTGTGGTGTGTACTTAGGATTTTCACAGTACAAGCTTCAGACACATGGCACTGAGCATATTGGTGATTGATTCAAGTTCTAAATCAGCTGGTCAGAGTGTGACAATTTGGATTCTCAGGGCATTCTAATTATTGTCTTTTTCTGAAGGTTTTAAAAAACTGGACTACATTGCATCAGTGTAGAATAGTTTAGACTACCAGTAAAATTAAAATGATAGAGTATCAAGATTGATAGGGACCAGAATAACTGTCCAACTCCCATTCAGGGCTGGAATGTTCTCGATGGCATACCCTATAACTGAGCATCCAGCCTTCCTATTACTCTAAGCAATAGATGTAATACAGTAATGGAAAGGAAAAAGAAGGAACCCCCAAATAACACTGCTATTTTCATATTCCAGCAGATGGGCCATAGAATCAGGTCATCTGATCTGCTTACAGCGAATTCTCTCCAGCAAATAATAAACGATCCTGATCAACAAATATTTCTGCTGGTCTGACTGCACAACAGTCAATTCAGTCAAGTAAAAGAGACGGTTTCTGTTTGCGCTGCTGGCAGGAAAGCATTTTCACAGCTCTAACCAGGAAAAAATACACTTCCCCTTCCTTCACACCTACCTCCCCATTTGCTCTCAGAAATGCAGTGCCTTTGTTCACGACTCTCTGGAGTTCACACTACCCTATTACACAAGACAGCTCTTAGGACACTCCTTGGCACACAGTGAGGGCTCAGGAATCCACAACCCTCTCTATCGGCACCGATGGGACTGCAGCCTCCTTAGACTGATCTTAAACAGCTGATCTTCCCAGGGGTAAGAAGAGGCCCAGATTCAAGAAAAATGTGTTATAAGAAGGAATACCTGCTGCTGGCCCTAAAATGAAGGCAAATGTGTCAAGAGCATTCGAACTTGCTTCCGAGACAGGGTTTCCTTAAAAACAGGTAGACAGAAGGGAGCAGGTATTAGCAGGACTATGCTGACAGATGTCTGGGTGAGGGGACACAGTTGTCCCGCAGCGTTTTTGTAAATGCGTGGGGCGCTGGGGCGTGCATGTATGTGGCGGGGGAGGGGCGCCGTGCAGTGTGGTTAAACCTGATTTAAACTGTTCTCAAACCACATGACACTTCCAGAAGGAGGTGGGGAGATGGATGATTGCTGACTTGGCATTTTACCCAGAGCCAGGACTGGAGGGAGGGAACCAGGAGCCGAGTATCCCCAGGGAGAACAAGCCTCACAGAACTAGCAGTTGTCTCTAGCAGTCTTCAGGGTAAACTTCTAAGAGACCTGCACACGACCTCGAAACCACTCACAAATGCTTGAATGGCACTTAGGTTTATACTCTCTTGAATAAACACATTGGGGACTTCTTTTCTTTCCTGACTTCTCAGCAACTCAATAAAATATGGAGGAACAAGATCACCCTTGTTTTAGAGCTGAGAACACAGGTTCAAGAAGGTCACCTATTTGTCCAAAATCCCAAAGCTAGCAAGCAGTGGCATTGTCAGTTTCCTGCGCTGTCCTGGTCCAGTTCTCTCTTCCCCGGAAGTGGAGACCCAGCAGCAAGACGTGGTTCAGGCCTGGGGAGGGTGAGCTGGGATCCAGAGGAAGAGAGTGAGTTTCATGGAGAAGGGATTTACTGGAAGCACTTGCAGTAACAACAGGCAAAAGCTGGCAATTTAAAAACAAAAAAAACAAAAAAAAAAAAACCTGCCATTCCAAAAATATAAAACACAGACGTGAGAGTTTTAAAAGCCTAATAGTCAAGGAAGGCCTTAGCACTGAGGCTCTGAGTGGGCACTCGCTGGAAAGGGAAGCTTGAGAGGTAACGACGCCCCAGGTACCAATTCCAAGATGACAAAAAAGGTTCCTGTGTTCTCGCTCCCTGAAGAAAGCAGATGAACACAGGAACACGGACTCTACTTTTTTTTTTTTTTTTTTTTGAGACAGAGTCTCGCTTTGTCAACCAGGTTGGGGTGCAATGGCGCCATGTTGGCTCACTGCAGCCTCCTCCTCCCAGGTCCAAGCAATTCTCCTGCCTCAGCCTCCCAAGTAGCTAGGATTACAGGTGCACGCCACCATGCTGGGCTAATTTTTGCATTTTTGGTAGAGATGGGGTTTCACCATGTTGGCCAGGCTGGTCTCGAACTCCTGGCTTCAAGTGATCAGCCCACCTCAGCCTCCCAAAGTGCTGGGATTACAGGTGTGAGCCACTGTGCCTGGTCATTTTTTTTTTTTTCTATTTAGGAAGTTAAAGTAGAAACACTATTTGGAACTCAAAAGTCATTTGAATGGATCATCACAGTTCCTGACAATGCCAAACAAAGGAGAATCACTCCTGAGGGTGAAATGGTTAAAGGAGAAAACTGGTTTGGAACTCAAATGTCACCTCGATGAATGATCACACTCTCTGACAATGCCAAACCGACAGGCAGGGGAGCCTGGCAGGAGCATGAGAACTACCTGGTGACTCACCTGGCTGGAATCAACATGTCATAAAAAGGCAACCGCTCTCTCCTTGTGGTGGGTAATCGAGGCACCCATATTTAGAGGCTTGCCGGTCAAAATGAACCAACTCCAGTGTTCCATGGTTGGAGCTCAACACCAAGTCAGATGGCTGTGGCCCTGGAGCCCGAAGCCAGTGACCAGCCCCTGCCCATCGCCCATGTGACTAGGTGCCTGCCCCGCTCACTTTCGGTACCGGGTCTCATTCCTGCTCTGTTCCCCCAAGCCTGAATCTCAGCCCTGGGGCCCGGCCCCCAAGCCTCCCCCAGGTGGGGCCTGGCCAGCCTCTGGGAGCTAATCCCACCCACAAGGGTGGGGCAGACCCAGCTGGGGAGGGACTCACCGGAACCCCTGGGAAAGGGCCCTGGAGCAGAAAAAGCCCAGCATCTTTAAACGTATCAGCCCTGCTGATATGCAACATGTGGGCCCAGCTCTTGACCATGCACCAAGCCAAATATTAAGAAGCCTAAGAGTCAGACCCTGCCCTTCATGAATTTGGGGCCTAAATGAGCTACCACCTGGTCCACACAGCCAGCACTTGTGTTTAAAAGCACTTAATACGCTCCGAAGCTACATTTATGTACTTGTGTTGTATAATGAGATGAATGAATGAACATTTGCTTCTCTCAGGAAAATGAAAAAAACATTCAGCAATCTGACACTGAAGCCTGATTTTTAAAAAGGGGGTTTTTAGAATGGAGCCCATGAGTTAGATGAATATCCATGTGAAAATTTTCCGTTTTTGACATCAGTTAGATAAGTCAAAATAAAATATGTTATGAATCTAAAAAAAAAAAAATCCGCTGAGTGACTGGAGGTTGAAGGAGACACAAGTTTCACCCCAAAAACAGAAAGTCAGCCTTAGTGAAAAGAAGACAGGCACCATCGGGGAAGATTTAAATACACAGTGGAAAATAAACGGAGCGGAGGAGGGGCTCGCCCAGGGCTCAAACCACTAAGGAAGTGCCTTAAACGTATTTTTCTCTGGAGGAAGCCATTTAAGGAATCTTTATGCCCCAATAACTGTGGGCATGAGAATGAGTTTCGAGATGAAAGAGAGTTGGAGAAACAGGCTGAATAAGAGTTCACCCCACCCCAGCTTAGGATGTTGGGGTGCCACTCTCTGATGCTTTTCCTGAAATGGATGGGGTGGCGGCATTAATCAGAAGGTGCTCACTAGTGAGGACGTTCTGAGCCCAAGTGACAAAATAAATGTGCATCAATCGCAGACAGCAGCTGGCCCACACTCTCCAAATTTTCAGAAAAGGAAGGGATAAAATCAGCACCGGGTGCTCGTGAGCTCTGCCTGCCCCAGGAACACAACCAAGGGGGTTGACACACATGGCCCCACCACCTCAGGCCGGCAGGTAGACTGGACTTAGTTCAAGGCCAGCAGAAGAGGAGAATCTTTTGAAGAAAAGGCAGTAGGATGTTTCCAAGAAATAAAATCACATATAAGTGGCAAGAGAATAACAGGAACCCTTATATGTAATCCGTGGCCTTTCAAAAGTTGATATTCATTCAGGAATGTTCTAACAGCTATCACTTATCAAAGACTTAAGTGCCAGTCAACTTGCTGAGCATTTCGCTGACCGTGTCTCATTTAATCCCCCACAAATAACCCATGAGATTATAAATACCATCATCATTCCCATTTTACAGATGAGCAAACTGAGTCTCAGAGAAGTTTGAGTAAATTTTCCCAAGGCCACGAAGCTAGAAAATGACAGAAGTCAGAATGTGAGCCCAAATGTGTCTGATTCCAAAAGCTATGTTTGTTTTGAGACAGGGTCTCCCTCTGTCGCCCAGGCTTGAGTGCAGTGGCACAATTACAGCTCACTGCAGCCTTGACCTCCCAGGTTCAAGCAATCCTGCCACCTCAGCCTCCCAAATAGCTGTGACTAGAGGTGCATGTCACCACACCTGGCTCATTTTTGTATTTTTTGTAGAGATGGGATTTCACCATGTTGCCAAGGCTTTTCTCAAATTCCTCGGCTCAACTGATCCTCCTGCCTCAGCCTTCTAAAGTGCTGGGATTACAGGTGTGAGCCACCAGACCCAGACAGGCTATGTTCTTTCTACTATGTTGTACAGCCAGGAAAACTATGCATCAAGTGACAGATTAAACTAGATGACCTTGTAGGCTTCCTTGTTTTTAAAAACTTGAGTCACCAAGAGGTTAACGTGGTGTTAGTGGTTGTGGCATGGAACGGGAGATGTGCATTATGACAGCAAAGTATCAAGCATGGGATCACCAGGATCAGGGCTACAATTCTTCTTATTTCACCTTTTACAAATATCCCAAAGAGAATGCACAGTGAAACAGTCAGGGCTGCCTTAAGCTCAGACTTCCAGCTGGGCGCAGTGGCTCACGCCTGTAATCCCAGCACTTTGAGAGGCCAAGGCAGAGGATGGCTTGAGCTCAGGCGTTCAAGACTAGCCTGGCCAACATGGCAAAACCTCATCTCTACTAAAAATACAAAAATTAGCCAGGTATGGTGGTGGGTACCTGTAATCCCAGCTACTGGGGAGGCTGAGGCATGAGAATCGCTTGAACCTGGGAGGTTGCAGTGAGTCAAAATCATGCCACTGCACTCTAGCCTGGATGACAGAGTGAGACCCTATCTCGAAAAAAAAAAGAAAAAAAAAGGCTCAAACTTCCCCATTGTGACCTTGGCCAAACAAACTCACCTCTCTGACCCTCAGTTTCCTCACGTGCAAAATGAGAAAAAGTACAGATCATATCCTAGAGGATAATTTGGACCTTTAATGAGGGAATGCATTTTTTTTCCAGAAGTGCCTTGATTTTTTTAAGAGTCGCCAAGCTCCTCTTTCCTAGAGATTCTGATTCCCCAGGTCTGAGAGAGGAAACAGTGAGAAAATGCATGTTGGATACTAAGCACTGTGCCTAGCAAAAGTGCACAATAAATGCTGACCTGAAAAAAAAGTAGACACCAAATCCCGGGCAGTGAAGAGCCAAATCTATAGGAATATTATAGGGAAGAGTTTATGCAAATGTGGGGGGAATACAGTAAATTTTAACATCAACAAGGGCAGTATAAGAGATGTAAGAAAAAAATCAAAACCATGCAAGAGCTCTATGGAAACAGTCACACCCGGTAAAGAGAACTGATGTCACTGTGGAACGCACTGTCATCTACAGCGGCCACGAAGGCCAAAAAGGAAAAAGACATTTTGTCCAGTGCCACTGCAAAAGCACTAAAACAAAAAGAAGCACACTGCCCACCCCCATCCTATAAAACCAACCGCACTGGGAACACTGGTTATTGCCCATCAAGAAAGATGAGGCCAGGTATGGAGGCTCACACCTGTAACCCCAGCACTTTGGGAGGCTGAGGCAGAGGATGGCTTGAGCTCAGGAGTTCAAGACCAGCCTGGGCAACACAGGCAGACCCCATCTCTACAAAAAATACAAACATTAGCCAGGCGTGGTAGCATGTGCCTGTAGTTCCAGTTACTCAGGAGGCTAAGGTGGGAGGATCACTTGAGACTGGGAGGTAGAGGCTGCAGTGAGTTGTGATTGCGCCATGCATTCCAGCCTGGACAACAGAGTAAGACCCTGTCTTACTCGGGGTGGGAGGCGGGAAAAAAAAGATGACTGATAAGGCCAGAGGACCGCTAACCTAAATGTGCTGTGTGACAGGGAGGGCAAGCTAGGAAGGCAGTGCTCTTCAGGACAAAGGATCAAGTACAGGAGGGCCCCAAGAGAATCCACCAAGTAGGAGAGAGGAGTAGAATGCCAACTTGGTCACCAAATACTGAAATGACAGAAAAGGGAGGCCCCGCTAACATCAGCTGGAAACCAGAGAGGGAATGCTAGAATACCCCAATGAAGGCAAATAAAGTGCATACTGTGTTTGGACAGTGAATGAATGCACGAGTGGGGTCGCCCTAGGGTCCAACTAGCACTGCTTCCTAACAGACTGCATGGAGATCTGAGGTTGAATGCATGTAAAACCGTGAAGGCTGCAAAGGGGCCTCTGCCTCTCCTCACCCAGGTGGCAGGGACACCGGCCCACAACTGGCCGCAAAGCTGTCTTCAGGAGGGCCACAGCCACTCCCTCCCTTGCCACACTGGCTCCTAAATGCATGGGTTTGATCTGATAGGATTAACTCTCATGTTTTCCACGAGTTCTGTAGAGAGCTAGAGATGAAGGCCAGAAATGTAAATAACAGAGGCACACGCCATTCTTCTGTAATTAACATAAACTGCTAATAACGGCCACGTGGCAGCATTCTAGATGCCTTTCAAGAACATGCTTCCAAATGCCTCACACTTTGCTTGAGTGTTTAGGCCACACTGGATTACAAAGGCAGCCTGGAGAAGAACCGCAGGTGCGGTGAAGGTCTCCAGGCCAAATGAACTGAGTTTAGAATTTCCCATCCAGAGTCCACAATGGGCTGCCTGTTCAGCCTGTGATTCTTTTCCACACAACCACTATCAACATACGGGTCAAAGTCCTCAGGGGTTGGGGGGCGGGGACCAGGCAGAATTAACTAGGAGGCCCAGAAGAGCCTTTCCCAACACCAACCCTTCCCACAGACCAGCAACGGTATGTGCGACCTGTGAGGCCAGTGAGCACTCACCTAACACACTCTAAATTCTGCCCCCTCGTCTTCAAATAACTGCTTAATGTCTGAGCACAGGGCAGGCATTCCTCAGTCTACAGTAACTCTAAGCGAGGAACTGACCCCACGATGCATCTTTGTTAGAATGTACAATTCAAGAACCCTATGGCCCAGCAGTTCCACTTTCTCGGTACCTACCCTACAGAAAACTAACAGGTGCTATAGAGGTCTGTGCAGCAGTGTTTTTTGGTAACAGCGTTTTTAACAGTAAAGGATCTGGAAATGACTGAAGTGCCCATGAATTAGGGAAAGGTGAAGTAATTGTGTAGCCTTCTAATTGTAAGGGGGACCGGGCAGGAGTTAAACAAAATCAAGACTTTTGTGTAGCGGCCGAGAACTATCGCCAACCACCCTGTTGAGGGAGGGAGAGGCAATTCAGTAAAGAGACCTTATGTAATCCGCAGCCAATGCACTTAACTTTCTGTAAGTCCTAGAGGTATAGATGTACGTGAGGCATCTGAAGAACAGCAAGTCCATGAAAGTGCTCGACCTCTGGGGAAGGGACTGGGATTAGAAACAGTCATCAAGAAAGACTTTCTGCTTGCTCGAGAAGTTTTGCATTCTTCCCCTACGGAGAATGTGTTCATGTACTAACTTGCGCAACGAAAATTTCATTTAAAATTTTTTTTAAAAAAAGAAAAGAAACAGGCCCTGTTCAATGCATTTCAATAATATGTTAGGGGGCAATTTCACCCTGAATCTGGCCCACGCTTCCCAGGGGCTGTGAGCTCGGCAGTGCACATCTGCGTTTCCAGTCAGCAGTGGGCTTTGCAGCACAGATCCTGTTTCAATATTATAAGCCCAACTCTGCAACTCTGTGGATTGTTAAATTTATATGCTAGTTCAAGGAAAAGGCAGGGAAAAAAGAGAAAGTATGTCAATGGGACTTCTGGTCATTAAAAGGGATGTCCTAGGAGTAATTCCAGTTCTTCTAACCCAGCACTGCAGCACTCCAACACAACACACACGTTTCCTAATAAGCCAGCCCTTGCCCAATCACACTTCCTCCACACCAGGCCTAGCTGCCTGTGGTTTTGACTCTTTCAGCTGGGAATCAGGATTCCTAACATAAATCCAAATCCCCTGAGCTAATGAGAAAAAAGAATCTGAACATCCCATTGCACAAAGTCTAATAAAACATTATTATTCACTCACTGGGGACTCCTAACTATATAGGATACTGCTTTTTAAACACAGACACGCACCCCCTCCCCCTCCTCAAAGCACCACCTATACAGTAATTAGAAACACAAAATTGGCTGTGCACAGGTAGCTCATGCCTGTAATCCCAGCACTTTGGGAGCCCAAGGTAGGAGAATCACTTAAGGCCAGGAGTTCGAGACCAGACTGAGCAACATAGTGAGACTCTGTCTCTACAAAAAATTTAAAAATTAGCCGGGTGTGGTGGTGCCTACCTGTGGTCCCAGCTGCTTGGGAGGCTGAGGTGGGAGAATGGCTTGAGCCTGGGGAGGTCAAGGCTGCAGTGAGCCGTGATTGTGCCACTGCACTCCAGCCTAGGAAACAGAGCAAGACTGTCTAAAAAAAAGAGAGACAGAGAGAGAGAGACAAATTATAATATTTAGAACCTACCGAGCAAAACTAACTTATGGCAATAGAAATCAGATTTGTGGTACTTCTGGTTGGGGGTGGGGCTTATCTGGAAATGGTCATGAGGAACTCATCTGGGGTGATGGAAATGTTCTGTCTCCGTATGTATGTGTCGAAACTGATTAAACAGCACACTTAAGATCTGTGCTGTATGTAAATTACACCTCAATTAAAAAAATAACTCCTCACACACAGTTTCTCTCCGGCTGCAGCAGAACTCTGAGCTGTCCTATCAGACGTCGGAAATCTCTGTTGTGCTATGCAAGGAGCATGAGTACCATGGCGACAGTCACCATAAAAATAGATAACAAGATTAAAATGGACGCAGGACACATGAATTTAAGAACAGCACACCAAGAGCAATTCATTTTCAGCAGAAGAAAAATAGAGGAGAGGGAGTTTGCAATTCCTCCAGCACGCTGACAAGCAGCCACTGACTGAATGTGGTTGTTTTTACTAAGAGAGTTGTATATATGGCTTCCTGATACTCAAAGGACAAAAAAGCTGACAACTGGGTTTTTTTGTTTTGTTTTTCTTTTTCCTTTTCTTTTTGTTGCCCAGGCTGGAGTGAAGTAGCACCAGCACAGCTCACTGTAGCCTTAACCTCCCCGGGTTCAGGTGATCCTCCTCCCTCAGCCTCCCAAGTAGCTACAGGTGCACGCCACCACGCCCAGCTCATTTTTGCATTTTTTATAGAGATGGGGTTTCACCATGTTGCCCAGGCTGGTCTCAAACTGCTGGGCTCAATTAATCCTCCTACCTCAGCCTCTCAAAGCAGCTGACACCACAGGTAGTCTCAAAGTGCTTGGATTACAAGAGTGCACCACCATGCCCAGCTGAGAACTATTATTTCTTATCATATTTTGCTTTGTCTAAAAAAAAAAGGCCAGGCTCACACATGTAATCCCAGCACTTTGGGAGGCTGAGGTGGGAGGATCACCTGAGGTCAGGAGTTCAAGACCAGCCTGGCCATCATGGTGAAACCCTGTCTCTACTAAAAAATACAAAAATTAGCTGGGCATGGTGGCGGGAGCCTATAATCCCAGCTACTCGGGAGGCTGAGGCAGGGAGAATTGCTTGAACCCAGGAGGCAAAGGTTGCAGTGAGCTGAGATCACACCACTGCACTCCAGCCTGGGCAACAGAGCAAGACTCTGTCTCAAAAAACTGTCTCAAAAAAAAAAAGGACTTCTTAGCCTAACTTTCCCCAAAACCCACTATGTAGCCCAGGGAACCAAATTACAGCAATTCAACAAGCACAGTTGATGTGACAGACACCATGTGGGGCACAAATGATACAGAGACAAAGGAGACTCAGGCCTGTCATTAAGTGTACAAAAATTTTCAACTCTAGTTCTAAATAATTAGGTCCTGCCTATGCTTTTCACATACATCTAAAACTGCCATTTGTTAAGTCAGCGCACCCCAAAATTGGTTCATCCCATATAAAGAGAGCACTTTCTTGCCAAATACTAATTTCTCAAATGCCAAAATGCAAGCATAAATCACGTGGAGACAAAAATCATCTTACGATATTCTCCAAAGATGAGATAAACCTCTATTCTCTTTGCAGAGCTAAGAAACTTTTGCTAAGTGATTTAGCCCTAGCAGTAACCTGCACAACAACAAAAGTAATCCAAAAATATCAGGAAGAGGAATCTAAAAGTTTTAAATAATCAGGGCAGATTCTAAATAAAGCATATATTTCAGTGAAAGTTAAGCAGAATTAAACTAAAAAAAAAAAAATTCATATGTAAGCTATAAGTAATACATACGCAAAATTTTTTTTAAAAATTTAAGCCAGGAGCAGTGGCTCATGCCTGTAATCCCAACACTTTGGGAGGCTAAGGTGGGAGGATCCCTTGAGCCCGATGGGTCGAGGCTGCAGTGAACCATGATTGCGCCACTGCATTCCAGCCTGGCAACAGAGTAAGATCCTGTCTCATAAAAAAATGTTTTTAATTCAAATTACAAATGTATTGTCTGATATAAACTAAACATATGCTTTCCTGGAAAATCCCACTTTAAAACATCTTTAACTTGATCTGCCCTGTATTCTCTTTATCGCTAAACTGCAGAGCAATCAGAGGGCTCCGTCTCATCACTGGTGTCAGGATGGTGTTGAGCAAGGTGCTCCTGGGGATACAAATCCACAGTGCGGGACATGAAGTGGGAAGAGACATTCAAGGTCACTCCATGTCCTCCACGGCCAAGCAGAGGACCCAGCACCCACTAACAGCCCCCTCTTGATTTAGTCATCATCCCAAATAGAAGTGGCGTGATGATGATCCCACTATTCTTTTTTTTTTTTTTTTTTTTTTTTTTTTTGAGAGCTGGAGTCTCATTCTGTTGCCCAGGCTGGGGTGCAGTGGCGTGATCTCGGCTCACTGTAACCTTTGCCTCCTGGGTTCAAGCCATTCTCCTGCCTCAGCCTCCTGAGTAGCTGGGATTACAGGCAAGCAACACTACGCCCAGCTACTTTTTGTATTTTTAGTAGAGATGGGGTTTCACCATGTTGGCCAGGCTGGTCTTGAACTCCTGGCCTCCAGCGATCCACCCGCCTCTGCCTCCCAAAGTGCTAGGATTACAGGCGTGTGCCACCGCACCCAGCATGATCCCACTAACCTTCTACATGTCAATCTGTGTTGTTCATTATTATTGGCCATTTCCCCTCCTCCACCTTCTCGTTTCTCCTAAGGACAAAATTTAATTTGCAGCAGCCCTAGGGTCACAAACTGAGTTCTGACCTGACTTAAAATAGTTCTCATCCTTTCTTTGTTTCCTTTTTTTTGAGTCAAGGTCTCGCTCTGTCACCCAGGCTGGAGTGCAGTGGTGCCACGATCATGGCTCACTGCTCCTGGCTCACTGCAGCCTCAAACTCCTAGGCCCAAGTGAGCCTCCGACCTCAGCCTCCTAAGTAGCTGGGATCACGGGCAGGTGTGCCATTATGCTTGACTAGTTTTTCTATTTTTTCACAGACAAGTTCTCTCTCTGTTGCCCAAGCCAGTCTTGAATTCCTGGGCTCCAGCAATCCACCCACCTCAGTCTCTCAAAGTGCTGAGGTTACAGGCGTGAGTCAATGCACTTCGCCTGTTTTTTGTTTTGTTTTTTCCATCCTTTCTAAAATGATACCAGAAGGGTCTCTCAAAGATGCTGGGACCTATTTATAAACATTTTTTAAAGAACACACTTGATGATATTGACTCAAATAGTTGCCACTGGAGGGTAAAGCCCCTATTCTATCTGTCTTTCAGCTTTGACAAGTCACATACTAAATAACTGACCCTAGAAATTGGAAGAGACTTTGGAGGTCAGCCTAATTCCTGTCCTCCTCTTCTACCGCATTCCTAATCAACAGCATTCGGCCCCACTTGAATACCGCCAACAGCGGCAAGCTCACTACTTCCTGGGCAGACATTTCCTCTGTTGGACAGATCTGCCAGTTAGAAAATCCTTTTTCATATTGAACTGAAATCTGCTGTCCCGGTCTTTCAGATTAAAGGAGACCTCAAAGTCTATGAACTTCAGCATGATCACTGATCATTCTACAGACAAGGAATCACGTAATCATGCCATAAATGAGAAATCTGCAGCTACAAAGAATAAAGTGACTGTTCCATCTACTGGTTGTATTCCAACACCAGGAGCAAAAATGAACGTCTCCTCCTTCCTATGTCTGATAACCAGGAAAATATGTGAAGGTGCTACTGTGTACCCAAAGCATAAATGTAGTTCAGTTATTCCCTATCCTACAGCATCCCAGACTCCTTTCCAGGATCAAGTCTTGCTTGCTCATGTCCCTATTAACTCTTGGCTCTCCGGTGTCCAAATGTCACCTGACCAGCCAACGTCATTAAGACTAGATCTTATGATTAGATCGCTGAATTTCTGATCCCATTATAAACTGCATTCAATTTTTTTAAAGCTGTATCTTAGAGCTAAGCTCAGTGGCCCATGTTGGTAGACCCAGCCACTTGGGAGGCTGAGGCAGGAAGATCGCTTCAGCCTAGGAGTTCGAATCCAGCCAGGACAACATGGCAAGACTCATGACTCTCTGAAAAAAATAAAAATAAAAACAAATAAAAATATAAACCAATAAAAATAAAAGCCTCACCCACTCAAGGCTCACAGTGAACTGACGAACAACAGAAAAATCCCGATGCTTTTTCTTCTCCATGCCCTGTCCCTCCTCAGTGGACCTGCGCCAACCAGCGGTCAAGGACTCTGTCTTCAACTGTGACTCTAGTTCCTAACCTTGAGCTTGACACACAGCGAGCAGGCACTCGAGATTAATCACTGAATGAATCATCTTCTTTACCCTATCTTGTCCTTGAATCATAAAAAGTTTTAAAAATTGCAGATGTCCCCACTGTGGAATATATACACAACTACAGAAAAGACAAATAATACAAACGTTTAAAAAAAAAAAAAAAAAAGAGTTGCATGCCTCAATCCATCCAGAAGCAACCGGTATTTGTATTTTGATATTACTATTATTGGTGTATTTCCTTCCAATTATTTTCTAAACACGTTGCTTTCTTAACATTTGAAAATGTAGATGTAGATGTCCCTTAACTTCTGGCGAAAACATTTTTCCCTGTTATTTGAAAGCTATTCCTAAACATTATTTTTCATAACTTCATAACATTCTATTTTAAAGACATCAGAATTCACTTATGTATTACCTCTAGCCCACACCATTGGATATTTAGGTTATTCCCAAGTTTTTACTATAGTTTTTTTAAAAATCTCTGAATAATCTCTGTGCATAATTCATCATCAACATTGTGGATATGGTCTCAGGTACATCCCCAGAAGTGGTATTATCTTATCAGGATATACGAACATCTCAGAACGCCACAATTAAAATTTGTAAACCTAAATAAGACTTTAAATTCATCCCTCACTGAGTTTTTTCCTGTTTTCTTTTTAATGAGTACCCCTAATTCTAGACGACTCTGAACCTTGATTTGTCTGCAAAACCAGCAATCCCTCCCACTTCTGCGCCACTAACAAATCTGATGAACGTGCCTTCTGTGTCTTCACTGCCAACACTGGGAAAATGTTGAACAGATCAAGGCCAAGAATAGAACCCTACTGTACTCATTTTCAGATCTCCTTCCAGGCTGCCTCAGTGCCAATAATTAACAGTTTCACATAGGATTGTTAAATTAAATTAATAACACCATCCAGCCCACATCTTACCACTTATGATTTAATATGGACCATCATACCTCAAGAAACTGTTAAATACTTTACTGAAGCCAAAATGTACCATAGTCGCTGCACTATTCTCTGGCCTAGTAAACAAACCACCATATAAGACAGGAAATAGATTTAATTCTATATGATTCAGCTGGCTTCTGGTTATCCTTGCATCCTATAGCCACACATTGTTAAACAAAATGCACTTCAGTTTCATTTTGTTAATGTTTCAAAAGCAGTATACTTTTTCTTTGAGACAGGGTCTCACTCTATTGCCCAGGCTGGAGTGCAATGACATGATCTCAGCTCAATGCAGCCTCCAGTTTCTGCAGGGCTCAAGCAAGCCTCCTGCCTCAGCCTCCTGAGCAGCTGGGAGTACAGGCATGCACCACCACACTCTGCTAGTCTGTTGTTTTGTTTTTTTGTTTTTGATTGAGTCTCGCTCTGTCGCCCAGAGTGGAGTGCAGTGGTGCGATCTTGGCTCACTGCAACCTCAGCCTTCTGGGTTCACGCAATTCTCCTGCCTCAGCCTCCCGAGTAGCTTGGACTACAGGCGCCCACCACCATGCCTGGCTAATTTTTTGTATTTTTAGTAGAGACGGGGTTTCAACCTGTTAGCCAGGATGGTCTCGATCTCCTGACCTCGTGATCTGCCCACCTCAGCCTCCCAAAGTGCTGGGATTACAGGCGTGAGCCACTGCGCCCGGCCCCAGCTAGATTTTTTTCTTTTGTAGAGACAGGATCTCAACTATGTTGCCCGGGCTGGCCTCAAACTCCAGGGCCCAAGCAATCCTCCTGCCTCAGCCTCCCAAACTGCTGGGATTACAGGCATGAGCCACTACAGCTGGATCAGTATTTTTAAATAATTGAATTTAGTCCCACCTGTAAACAACAGGGTGACTATTGGACAGTCTCTCTCACCAGTGGCTCATCTGGGGCAAGCGCTCAGTCTTGGGTGGTAAATCAGACTATTCTAGGTCACAGAGTCCTGAACTTACTCACTTCAGCTGGACCCCAAATCAGCCTCGTTTGCTGGGAGCCATTTGGATCGATACCAGGCTCCTGAGAATTGTACCTCATATGGCACTTGATGGCTGTGACTCACAACTCACCAAGGTAGGACCTCAACATCACTCTCAGAGATCCCTGCCAGTCAGAAGTGGAAAATGGGAAGGCTGGAGAAATCTTGGGGTCACTTGAAACTTGCCTTACTATGAAGAACACAGGTCAAAGCCCTTTATAATTCCATTCCCATCATCATAAAAATATTTCAAAGTCCCAGCCAGCAGCTCCTCAAAAAGTGCTGTTGACTTGCCTAAAACCAATCCAGGGCACAGAAATATCTCGGATTCCATAATGCCACACTCCTACCCAGAATCCTCAATGGCCACCCAGAGCCCATGACAGCAATCCTGAATTTCCTGGCCCGGCATTCGAGTCTCTTGAAAACTGAGGTCGCAGAGCAAAACGCCTACAGGACTAAGTGGAGAATGGAAAGTGACTGGACTGTGGCAAAAAGAAGCCCGGGGAACATGAGCCTGTCTCCTGTCCATAGGGGACAGCCTTCTCAGCTTGAGATGAACACCAGATCTGACTCTTTAAAAGAGCTGCAAATCCAGAGATTTTTCTGGATTTTTTCCCAATTTTTAAACAACTTTATGTAGTCCAAACTAGAACACATCCATATGCTTAAAACACTCCCTGGCCACCGGTTTACAACCTTTGCCCTATATATGACCCCAGCCCACTTTAACAACTTGATTTCTCCCTCATCTCTAACAAGAACCCTCTGTTCTTCTCTCTTACACAATCTTAGACTTTACACATTCCTAACTCCAAGGCTTTGCCCACTCTATACCTCCCCACATCTGTAGCACCCTGAGACACCAAAAACAGTTCAGCCTAGACTTCCTTCCTTGTCCCCAGGCGTTTTTCCAAGCCACACCAGCACAGAACATGCCCCCCTCCTCTGAACCCCACAGGTAGTTATTCTTCACGTTGGCATTTAATCATCTTGGCTTGCTCCTTAATCAAGGTGTCTCTCATCTTTCCAAAGAGACTGTAAATCTTCCACCCTTCCTCATGCTTTCTTCCACCTTCAGTACTACAGTAGCTCTTCAAAAGGCTTAATAAATACTCACTGAATGCGAAAACTCTCTGTATTTTTCAAACTGTGGGTTATCATCCATTAGAGAACAATTAGATCAACTTACTGGGAGACAATAGGTTTTTAAATGAAAAATAATAGACTAGAAAATAGAAACGTCAGAGGAGATGACACCAAGCAAAGGGAGGTAGGTATTTTAGGAACCTACATCAGATTTTTATATACATGATTGTATGTACCAAGTCACATGTAAATTTCATTTCTTAATGTAAGTCACAGTCAAAACAGTAGACACTGCTTTACAATGAGTAAATTAGCTTGACCACTGCTTCATGCAATTACTCTTTGGACAGTCAGATACACTCTATAAAGAAAAATATCTGATTCCCAAGTCCTCTTCTACTAGTTCACTGATCCTGCATCTCAGAGAAACAAGGAGGCTAAGTAACAGTAATTACATTCTCAGCTCATTCCACAACTTTCTGCAATCATCATTCAAATTCAGATGTTGCAAGTCGAGGCTTGGGGAATTTGTTCAGCAAATCACCCTGTGTCACCCTTGCAACATGAACAGAGCTCAGGAAAAAAGGCACCAGCTCCCCTCTACCTGCAAGGTGCCAGGCTCTGGTTGGAACAGCCCTGGGAATCACAATATCCTTGGGGCTAATGTCCTCCTCCCCTACTCTCTCACTCCTACCCCGCACCCTCCACCCTCCACCCCAGAGAAGTTCAAAATGTTTCAAAGCCCAGCAATTTACTGTCTTTAGCAAATCCCATTCTACTCCCTTCTAACCTCCAATCCACACTCACCATTAGAAAAATCAACAGCCCCATCCTGCTCAGGGCCCAAGTGCCCACAGTTGCTTTTCCAACTTCAGGTTCAGAATCGAGCAATGTCATGGGAATGGCAGTGCAGCAGAGGGAAACAGAAGCCCCTGGGCTCAGGCCTTGAGTACCACTCAGGGGCATCCTCCGCTGCCCCCGTATTACCAGCAGCCTCCCAACTTCTCCTCTGAGCCCCTTCCCTCTCCCGGCTTCTGCAGCCTCTGCAACACTGTCCCCCTTGGGCTCCTCCCATCTCAGAGCCATAGCTGCTTGCAGGACACTAACATCTGGATATCTTAGCAGCCACAAGAAACTTCTCCATAGCCTGAGTAGTCAATTCCTTCTCTCCAAAATACACATTTCCGATTTCTCAAGTTACCAACTACAGCAGCTCCAAGGCCCTGGCGTAGAATCAGTTTCCACCAAGAATTAATTTCCATTCCTCTCATCCCTTCACCCTGCCCTATAAACAGATTATTTCAACAGTAATATTTCTCAAACCCACCTTTTTCACTTCCAATGATCCAGTGCAAACTCTGGCTACCCTACAACTGCAACAGCCTGCTCACTGATGTGTCCCCCTAACATGACTTTCCAAAACCCTTCCATTACAGTTGTTCATTACACCATTCCCTCACTCGAAAACCTCAAATGTCTCCTTAGGACACACACAGTGGCATGCAATCACCAAAAGGGCTTTCTAAGTCTTTCACAATCTCAACCATTGTTCCTCTCCATCTCTATCTCCTACTGTTCGGGATACATTCCCTGGTCTGGCCAAGGACATCTCCTTGTCTCTCAGGAAAGCCATGTTCATTCCCACCTCACAGCCTATCTCAAGAGCATCAGCCTCCAGTCCTGGTGACTGATTCCTGCCCACAACTCCCTTCTCTGACTCCAACAGAACTATTTCTGCACCTCGCACTTTGACAGTCACCCTTCCCTCTCTGGGCGTCTGATTTCACATGCTCACATCCTTCTGTCCCCTCTACGAGGGTAGAAGCCCGGGAGGGAGGGAATCATCTCTTACACCTTCTGTCTCCTCCCTCCCGGAGACAGGTATGAGCCTCTGCTCCTCTGCCCCGCTTTGCAAATTATCCCACCTGTTACTTCTCTTCTTGTCTTTGGGCCCTACGGGTGAGTTACTCTCCACAAGCATAATTTATTTCAAAACTTAGTACTCCAAGTCCCCTCCCCAATCTCCTCTTTCCTTTATCTGATATGCTCCCTCTCCAGCATCTCCACTAACTCAGGCAGCCACTGCACATTAACTTGAACGTAGACTCAGAAATCACTTCCACCTAGTCCTAGGCTTCCTGAAGCCTGGGGTCTCTTCGGTGCCTCCCCCACCTCCCAGACGGCCTGGCACCGTGCTGAGAGCACAGCAGCTCCCCAAAAGGACCTGTGGAGTTGAACTTAATGGCTATGTTCCCTTGTGTTTCGAGGTATTTGAGACCAGGCGCTTCTGTTTACACAACGCCTAGGGAGGGTGTCAAGAAAGCCTTAGATACCTGTGGATCACTCACTTTGAAGCAAAACCCCCAGGTGTACCTTTCTAGAAAGGGGGTTCTAAGGAAAGCAGCGCCGGCCTGCAGGAATCCCCCGCGCCTGGCAGCCTGGCATCATGGGAACGCCTGCCCGGTGGAAGTCCTCCAAGGCCACCGGGAACTGGCCAGGGCTGCGCAAAACCGGGAGGCGGCGGCTACCCCTTCCCGCTGGCCAGGTGGGCTTCTTTAGGTCTCTGAGTCAGTTCCAAAGTGAAGGCGCTGAGCCCTGCACTCCCAGGCAGGGAAGAAAACGCTGCCTTGGAAATTGTTTGCACAAGACAAACTCCCTGTGCAGGCCCCCCCACCCCGGGCACCCGCGTGAGCCCATGGTGCCACCGCCGGGGAGGGCCAGGGGCGCGGGGGGAGGCGAGACCGGGCGAGAGCGCGCGGGCAGAGGGGGCGGTGGCCGCCAGGGCGGGAGGGGCGCGGGTCGCCCGCGGGCGGAGGGTGTGTCCCCCTGTCCCGCCCGTCCAGCAGCCTGGCCTCGCGCGCCGGCCGGAGTGGGCAGCAACCGGCAGGAACGCGCGGGGCGCGGGAGGGCCGGGCGGGCGGCCCCGCCGGAAAAGGCCGGGGAGGGGCAACTGGGCCGGTCCGTGTCCCTCCGAGGGGCAAGTCCCGACCGCCCGAAGTCGGGAGGGGGCTCCGAGGGGGGGCGCCAGCGGCGGGCGAGGTAAACAAGGCGACGCGCGGGAGCGGCAGCCACCCCCACCCGCCACCCCGGCCCTGCTGCAGCGCCCCGCGCCCCGCCCGCCGCGGCCCCGGCCTCCCAGACCCCCGGACCCCCCAGGCCGCTGGCCCGACAGCCGCGGGCGCGCGGGGCGTGGGAAGTTCGCGGCCGTCTCCGTCCCCGGCTGCCTCGCTGCTAGGTCCCCGCGTAGCTCACCTCAGCCCGCCACGAGCGGCAGCGCGCGCCCTGCTTCCCCGGCTCGGACGGCTCGGCTCGGACGGCTAGCTCAGCTCCGGGCTGCAGCGGCCGCGGCCCTGCCCGCCCTCCCGGCGCGGCCCGCGGCCCGGCTCCGCTCCGGCCGCCCGCCGAGGCTCGGTTGGCGCCCACCTGGCCGGCCTGCCCTCCTCCCCGGGACACTGCGCTCACGTACGCGGCCGCGGCCACAACCCGGCCCGGATTCCCGCCCGGGAAGGGAGCGGAGCAGCACGCCAGCCTGCCAGCCGGCGCCTAGCAGCTACACTTGGGACACACCCCCGCCCGCCCCCCGCGCCTCGGCGCCCCCGCGCCCCCGCACCCGCCCAGCACACCCCCCGCGCGCCTGGGCTACACACCCCCGGCCGCTCGTAGACAGTCGGCGCTCAATAAGTGCCCGAGCGACTCCTCCTGCACATGCGCACTTGAACCTGACCGAGTGGTGACCCCCCCACACACACACACACACACCCCGCCCCGCCCCCCGATCGGAACCGGCAGCTGCAGCCCCGAGCCAAACTTGAGGCTTGGCTTTTCGCACCGAGCCAAAGTTTCTCTCGCTGTTGTTTTTCCAGGCCTGACTCTGGGACAGGCTTCTCCGAGAGGGGCCGGACTCGACCCAGGGCGGGAAGGGAGCCAGAAAGCTGGGGCGCCGCGGATGGGAGCTCAACTGGGGCCGGGGGGACCCAGGCGGCGCAGCCCCGGCCGCCCCAAGCGCCCATGCCCGCGCCAGGGGGAGGAAGCTGGAAAGCGCCTTCCCATTTTCCTTTGGACTCAATGTTTTCTTCCCTATTTCATGACATCTCACTCCTCTGTGTAAAGTGAGGCGTTATTTACTGTTGCTGGAATTAAATGGGAGAAAGTTAACTATTAGCCTTCAAGCCTTACGTAAACAAGACCGGTTGCTTTTGGCACCGTTAGGCTCTGGCTTTTGGATAATTTGTAACAAGGAAAATTGAAGTTGTTTCATTGTGTTGTTCTGTGTTTTTCAGAGATAAGACCAGCGCCACAACGGTGGTGAGGGGGCCCCGTGTCTATATTATGTGTGGGCATGGATATTTATATTCAAGCAAATTTAATGAATCCAAAGGCATAATTTTTGAAATTGCAGTTCACCTTGGGTTTGAGGTGTCCTGTTTTTCTGGCAAAGAGGCAGTGGGAGTGTCCAGGAAAAGGGCTAAAGTCTTTGTAGTCAGACAAACCGGCTTGCAGTCCTGACTGAACTAAATTCGCTTTATGATCTCCAGCAGGTTCTTCCACTCTCTGTACCCCAGCTTCTTCATCTGCAAGATGGAATAACATAGATAAGAGTGTCTAGCTCATAGCAAATAAGTATGCTTTCCCTTCCTCCATCTCCCACCATTTGTGAAATAAGAAAATTATCTAACTAGAACCAAAATTCCTATAGGACACTGGTTCTCAGTTGGGGGTGATGAGACAGCAATGTCTGGAGACGTTTTTGATTGTCACAATTAGGAGAGGGGTGCTACTGGCATCTAGGCCAAGGAGGCTGCTAAACATCCTACTGTGCACAAGACAGCAAGACAGCCCCCACAACAAAGAATTGTATAGTCCCAAAAAAATGCTGGTATTGTCATTAAATCCCGCTATAGAATAATCCTGCTACCCTGTAATTCAGCAAAGACTGGTTCTACCCTTTAACTCTCACCCTCAAGGAAACATTTCTGGTTTGCACTAAGAAGAAGAATAAAACATTGAGGGGATCACCGCAATTACATTAATATGAAAATGCAGATTGAAATTTTGTATTTAATTATTCAAGGAATATTTAGGCCATGCAATGTGGCTCATGCCTGTAATCCTATCACTTTGGGAGGCCGATGTGGGAGGTTCACTGGAGGCCAGGAGTTCGAGACCAGCCTGGGCAACAGCAAGACCTCTTCTCTCCAAAAAAAAAAGGAATAGTTTCGTTAGTTAACAATGTATCCTCTCTCATTTTTAAGGTATTTTTGTATGTCACATGTTACTACAGTTCATGAATAGTTTTATATTCTTGTTTCCATTTTTCTTCAAACAGTGGGTGTTTACTTACTTCTATATATTTACCTCTCTGCTAAATTCCTCACCTATCCTGAGGTTTATAATATAGTCCCTGCCCCCAAGGACTATACAGCCTCCGAGGAAGTGGATTAACGCACATGCAACAATTAGGGAACAATACAAGATAACATATAATTAAGCTCTAATTGCAACACCCAGAGTAAAGCGGTTCAGAGGAAAGGGAAATGAGTTCGGCAGCAACAACCCAGGGCTTGCCTTTGGGACTAAGGTGTTCAGGAAATGTTTATTGAGTGAAATGAAATAGTTAATGTTTCTTACACCAGGTCGGACTGGTATGTAAACTCCATAACAGGATTTAAAGTGCTAGGATTCATCAATGGATGTTGGTGCCTGGTTGTGAATTTATTCTTTAGTTTTTGTTTCTTTGTTTTTGAGACAGGGCCTCACTCTGTCACTGAGGCTGGAGTTCGGTGGTGGATTACAGATCACTACAGCCTTAATGTCCCGGGCTCAAACGATCCTCCCACCTCAGCCTCCTAAGTAGGTGGGACCATAAGCATGGACCACCATGCCCAGCTAACTTTATTTTTTGAGAGACTGTCTGACTATGTTGCCCAGGCTGGTTTCTAACTCCTGGGTTCAAGCAATCCTCTGGCCTCAGCCTCCCAAAATGCTGGGATTATAGACATAAGCCACTGTGCCCAGCCAATTTATTCTTCCTAAAACATCTAGTTTAAGCTTTTAACTAAACCTATATATTTCTTTAAATGATTGCACTTTAATAAAACCAAAACACTCATTCGTTTGACAAATACATGAGTGCGTGTTACATGCAAAGTGAGCCAAAATAGTCTCTACATTTCAACAGAATTGTTCTGTTTGAGAACTTGTTATGTTTAAGACTGTGTCTTGCAAACACAGGCCTTCAAAGGACATATGCTCTCTCCCTTTGCATAAATTGGATGCATATCTCTTTACTGCAGGTAGGTACTTGCACAGTATGCATTCCAGAGTTTTGCACATTAACACAGATGCAGAGAAATCATCCCAATACAAACATCCATTCCCAAGACACACACATCCAGCTCTCAGCACCTTCCCACAGAATCTGGGCCCTCACCTAAATACACACTGCACAAAACTCACATTACACAAAGCAAGACGTACTTAACAAAGACAATCACTTTTTGGTGTCCAGTCTCATCCCCTCTTCTTCTCCCTTCCCCTATAAATGACTAAGGCTTGCCCTTTCTGGGGGGCTGTCCTATCTCAGAACTGCCCTTCACCCTGCTTTCTCCCACACCCTGGCCCCCCTATTAAAATGTAGGCAGGCTGGGTATATTGGCTCATGCCCATAATCCCAGCACTGTAGGAGGTTGAGGCAGTAGGATCACTTGAGGCAAGGAGTTCAAGACCAGCCTGGGAAACATAGGGAGACCCTGTCTCTACAAAAATAAAAACTTTTACAAATTAGCTAGGCATGGTGGCACATGCCGCTAGTCCCAGCTACCTGGAGGCTGAGGTGGATCACTTGAGCCCAGGAGTTGAAGACTGCAGTGGGCTATGACTGAAACCACTGTACTCCAGCCTGGGTGACAGAATGAGACCCTGTCTCTCTTTCTCTCTTTTTTTTTTTCTTTTTTTTAGATGGATTCTTGTTCTTGTTACCCAGGCTGGAGTGCAATGATGCAATCTCGGCTCAGTGCAACCTCTGCCTCCCGGATTCAAGCCATTCTCCTGCCTCAGCCTCCTGAGTAGCTGGGATTACAGGCACGTGCCACCATGCCTGGTTTATTTTTGTATTTTTAGTAGAGACAGGGTTTCACCATGTTGGCCAGGCTGGTCTCGAACTCCTGACTTCAGGTGATCCACCCACCCCAGCCTCTCAAAGTGCTGGGATTACAGGCACGAGCCACCATGTCCGGCTGACCCTGTCTCTTAAAAAAAAAAAAAAAAAAAAAAAAAAAAAGAATGTAGTTATCTTCTGCCTAGTTCCATTAAGTAATTAGCTCTTTGGAGAGTATCTTCCATTAACTGAGATTAAGCACAGCAGACCCAGGCCCGACCTCCCTTCCCTGCTTCATATGCTAAGGACTCATTTATAGGTGCTATTTTAGAGCAGTGAGAGTCTGAGATTGCCACCCTCCCAACTCCGGGATGTAACTGCTTCCAGGCTTGCCTCCCTCCAATCCACTCTATTTCCTCAACCTCTTGCCTCTGCTTAAAACTCCTCAAAATCTTTCAATGGCTTTGATAATAAAGTCCCAACATTGCGCATTAAGGTCCTTCATGGTGTGCCTTCCAGTGACATCTCCAGCTTCCACCTGCCCCTCTGCCCCTACGTCTCACATGGCACTCCAGACGCCCAACTGATCTTCTGTTCTTTGCCTGAACAGACTTCTTCTGCTTGTTACATGCTGTTTTCTCTGCCTAGAACACTCTCTACCCTACCCTCTGACCTCCTTACTTGGCTATCTCTGCTCATCCTTCAGGGGTCAACCTAGATAGCATTTTCTCTGAAATGCTTTCATGGGCCTCCAAGACTGAAACTAGGTGCCCCTCCCATGTGTCCAAAGCACTGTGACTCATTGCACTGAAATCTCCATTTTCTTGTCCTAATGCCTCAAAAGACTAAATATTTTGTGAGTACAGGGAGTATGTCCTGTTTTCCATTGTATACCCAACACCTAGTACAGTGGCTGGCTTGTAGTAGGCACTTTTCTTTGAGTGTGAAACAGGGTTTCACTCTGTCACCAGGCCTGGAGTGCAGTGGGCACCATCATAGCTCACTGCAGCCTCCAAATTCTGGGCTCAACCAATCCTCCCGCCTCAGCCTCTCGGTAGCGGGGACTACAGGTACATGCCAGCACACCCAGCTAATGTTTTAGAAAAATTTTTGTAGAGACGGTATCACTATGTTGCCCAGGTCTTGAACTGCTGGGCTCAAGTGTTCCTCCCACCTTGGCCTCCCAAAGTGTTGGGATTACAGTCATGAGCCACCACACCTGGCCTGTAGTAGGTACTAAATAAGCATTTGTTAAAAATGAATCACCGGTTGCATATGCAGGACAGATTAGAGTTATTCCATGGTGCAGGTGATCCCTGGTTCAAAGCATGCCTCAGATGCTCAGTAGATTCCTGGGATACTGAAGACCTCTTGCCCATATATTTAGAGCAGATGAGGCCAGCAGAATGAACTGAGGCTTCAGTCTCCACCAGAGGCTTGATTTATACCTAACTTGGTTTCCTGAGCTCCAGACTCTTAACACCAGTTACCTAATTGGCATCTCCACTTGGATGTCTAATCAGATCTCAAATGCACCATGTCCAAAACCAGACTTCTGATTTCCCTTTAAAATCTGCTCCTTCCCATATCAGTAGATTGCAGTTCCCTTCTTCTAGTTGCTCAGGAAACAAACAAAAACTTGGAATCATCCTTAACTCCTTTTTTAAATTATTTTTTTATTTTCTTATACTCCATATCTAATCCATCAGAAAATCCTATTGGTTCTAGTGAAATACATCCAGAATTAATGAATGTTCCAGCATTTCCAGCACAACTTCCCTGGTCCAGCCACCATCTCTCTAGCCTGGCCTTCCACAATGGGCTCCCCCTGGTCTCCCTGCTTTCTCTATTGCCTTCCTACAGTCTATTCAACATCCCAGCAGCCACAAAGATTCTTTTGAAACCTGAGTCAGGCTGGGCACAGTGGCTCACGCCAGTAATCCTAGTATTTTGGGAGGCCGAGGCGGGCGAATCACTTGAGGCCAGGAGTTTGAGACCAGCCTGGCCAACAAGGTGAAACCCCACTTCTACTAAAAATACAAAAATTAGCTGGGCGTGGTGGTGCACGCCTGTAATCCCAGCTACTCAGGAGGCTGAGGCAGGAGAATTGCTTGAAACCGGGAGGCAGAAGTTGCAGTGAGCCAATATCATGCACTGCACTCCAGCCTGGGTGACAGTGAGACTCTGTCTTAAAAAAAAAAAAAAAAAAAAAATTAAAAATTAAAAAAAAACCCTAAATCAGATTATATCACTCTTCTGCTCAAAACTCCAACAGCTTCCCATCTCACTCACTGCAAGACCCTACGTGATCTTTGTCCCAGTCAGTCCTCCAGTCCTACCACCCCACCGCTCTTCCCTGGCTCCTGAAGCTCCAGCCACACTGGCCCCCTTACTCTTCCTCAGCTCCACTCCTAACTCAGCCTTTCCAGGGCTGTTCCTTGGGCTGGAATGATCTTCCTCCAGATACCCATGGAACTTGTTCCATCATTTGATTCAAGTCCCTGCTCCAATGCACTCATTGTAAGATACATAACTATAACACCACCACTGAGCTGCCCCTTTGCCTGGCCTTTTTTCTCTTCTTTGTACTCATCACGGCCTGATAGTCTGTCTCATTCAGTCAACTACAAATTCAATAAGAGTAGAGACTTTGCTTTTACTTACTGCTATATCTGCAGCTTCTAGAATAGTGTCTGGCATATACTAGACACTCAGTAAATAATCATGAATCAAGGGTCTGGTTAGACTTCCAAAAAGTTGCCCATCAGGATGCCAGATACTAAATTCTTCGCTGCTATGCTTCTCATTCACTTAGACTAGGGACCACATTACCTCTGTGATCCACAGTTCTTTTATGAAACAGTCTCGCTCTGTCTAAACTGCAGAGTCTCACTGCAGACTGGAGTGCAGTGACATGATCTCAGCTCACTGCAGCCTCTACTCCCCGGTTCAAGCAATTCTCCTGCCTCAGCCTCCCAAGTAGCTGGGATTACAGGCATGCACCCCAAGTGCCTGGCTAATTTTTATATTTTTTAGTAGAGATGGGTTTTTACCTTGTTGGCCAGGCTGGTCTCGAACTCCTGGCCTCAAGTGATCCACCTGCCTCTGCCCCTGCAAAGTACTGAGATTACAGTCTGAGCCACCACACCTGGCTTGTGATCCACAGTTTTAAACGAAGCTTTCATACCACAATCTCAAACCAGGCTGTGAGTTTCAAGTGAAAAGAATAATACTGTTAATGTCGTATCTGTGGCATACTTTGTGCTTTTCTTTTGATTGAGGAAATTACAATGTATCTTAGTGGACAAAAACAGGCCTAGCACCCACTGGAAGTATTTTCACTGTAAGAAGCACAAGAGCCAGGAATTTTAAGAGAAAGTGGTGGGGTGAGTGTGCCCTGGGGTCAATGGCATCTTCTCTCTGATCTGCTCAATCTGTAAGGCTTTTCTGGAAGAAGTGGGCTTTGCATTCCATTGAAGAGAAAGGATGGATAGGTAGCAAATAGGTGTTCAAAGGTTAAGGGTATCCCTGAGGTTTCTTGCTTTGATCTGCACAATGACATTTTCACACTAAGCCCCCATATGTGTAAAGATGGCCACGGGTACACCCCAACACATAAACACCCAGATCTGTGTCTCCTTCCTCCTAGCTCTGAAACTCAGTGAATTTGAGCAAATGTCCACATTCAAAAAGGGGGAAAATGAGCTGGCTTTGGGAACAGGGAACATAAGGCCCTACGACTCTTGGTATGAAGGAATGTGTAAGCCTGGGCAGGCTCAGTGTACACATCTGGTTTTTCCCTTTTATGCTTCTGTGGTTTCTATGACACAGGAAATCCATTCTGGAACAACCCTGTCTGCTTTCTAGTGAGTGCATTAAAAGTGGGGATTAAAATTATGTTTATCTCACTGCTCAGGCCATGATGATAAAATCCAGAACAGAACCATTTTGAGGGTGAATCAGCTGAGGCTTCATCCTACCTTGTGCCCCCAGGGAGGAGCTCGTAACTAAGACAGGAGGAGTGGGAACCCAAGGAAAAGATTTATGCACAGGTTAAAGAATATCTAGACATGGCCAGCCATGGTGGCTCATGCCCATAATCCCAGCACTTTGGGAGGTTGAGGCGGGCAGATCACTTGAGGTCAGGAGTTCGAGACCATCCTAGTCAACCTGACAAAACCTCGTGTCTACCAAAAATACAAAAATTAGCCAGGCGTGATGGTGCATGCCTGTAGTCCCATCTACTCAGGAGGCTGAGGCAGGAGAATGGCTTGAACCCAGGAGGCAGAGGCTGCAGTGAGCTGAGATCGTGGCACTGTACTCTAGGCTGGGCAATAGAGAGAGATTCTATCTCAAAAAAAAAGAAGAAGAAAAGAAAAGAAAAAAGAAAAAACAAAAAATCTAGACATGGCTGTCCCTCCGAAGCAGACCAGGTCCAGGAACATCCCACGTGGTGAAAACACAAATTCATCTCAACAGATAGAATTTGAGTAGTCCCCAATCTCACTGGGAGACCCTCTCGCTTAGGGTGCCACACTACAGCCTCTGCAGGAATACTCTTCTCATAGAAGGTTCTTAACAGAGGCTAAATTCAGTGGCCAGTTTTTCCCACTTATAAGGGAGATAACAGAGCTGTGAAAGAAATAAATAACATTAAATGGCTGGGCACGGTGGTTCACACCTGTAATCCCAGCACTTTGGGAGGCTGAGGTGGGTGGATCACCTGAGATCAGGAATTTGAGACCTGCCTGGCCAACATGGTGAAACCCCGTCTCTACTAAAAATACAAAAACTTAACTGGGCATGGTAGCAGACACCTGTAATCCCAGCTACACGGGAGGCTGAGGCAGGAGAATCGCTTGAACCTGGAAGGTGAAGGTTATAGTGAGCCAAGATAGCACCACTGCACTCCAGCCTGGGCAACAAGAGTAAAATTTCATCTCGAAAAAAAAATAATAGTAATAATAACAACAATAATAATAATATTAAACAATATGGCAGAGCACTGAGAACCTTAGACTTACAAGATGACCCCGAGGAGAAGCCTGAAGTTATCTGGCCCCTTAGATAACAAATGGTACCAGAGAAACTGACTAGGGGCTCCCAAAAGAGGAGGAGGAGAGATAGAGCAGAAGTAAAATAGCCAATAAGAAGCAAAGAATTGGGCTGGGCGTGGTGGCTCACACCTGTAATCCCAGCACTTTGGGAGGCCAGGCGGGCAGATCGCTTGAGATGAGGAGTTGGAGACCAGCTTGACCAACATGGTGAAACTCTGTCTCTACTAAAAACACAAAACTTATCTGGGCATGGTGGCTCACATCTGTAATCCCAGCTACTTGGGAGGCTGAGGCAGGAGAATCACTTGAATCCATGAGGCAGAGGTTGTAGTGAGCCAAGCTTGTACCACTGCACTCCAGCCTGGGCAACAGAGTGAGATTGTCTCAAAAAAAAAAAAGAAAAAAAAAAGAAAAAAAAAAAAAGAAAAGAATGAAAAGAAGAAGAAAAAAAAGAAGAAGAGAAGAATTGGCAGGAAAGTGCACATTGGGAATACTCACCCCTGACACTCCTCTTTGGTCCCAATCAACATGTAATAGTTATTTTACTGGGTCGGGTGCAGTGGCTCATGTCTGTAATCCCAGCACTTTGGGAGGCCAAGGTGGGAGGATCACTTGAGCCCAGGAGTTTGGGATCAGCCTGGGTAACATACGGGGACCGTGTCTCTACAAAATAAAAAATAAAGCCTAGCTGGGTGTGGTGGCACAGGCCTGTGGTCCCAGCTACTCGGGAGGCTGAGGTAGGAGGATTGCTCGGGCCTGGGAGGTTGATGCTGCAGTGAGCCATGATTGCACCATCACACTCCAGCCTGGGAAACAGAGTGAGACCCTGTCTCAAAAAGAAAAAAGAAAAATTAGCTGGACATGGTCATGTATGCCTGTGGTCCCAGCTACTTGGGAGGCTGAGGTGGGAAACTGAGGTGGGAAGATCACTTGAGCCCAGGAGGTCGAAGCTGCAGTGAACCATGATCATGCCACTGGACTCCAGCCTAGATGACAGAGTGAGACCCTGTCATAGACACACACACAGGTTATTTTTCTGCAGTGTGTTTACTGTCATGACTTTGCTCTTAAGGACCACTTTCGTCCCTTGGCAGTATCACCCCTAGCCCTCCACAGAAGGGGGCTGGTGGCCTTTTCTTTAGTGAACTTACCAGAGTTTCATTTTGGTTCAGCTGTTAAACGTCATCATCTCTCAAATGTATTCCATTCTGGTCGCCAGCCCCACATGAGCATTCCAGCCTTCTTCCTTATCCTTCTGTAGCAGCAAACTGCTGCCCAAGGCAGATGTGCCTTCTGCAACCCAGCCTGCCCAGATGGTCAAAAATGGCCCAGATCTTGAGACAATGATCACGCAGAAATATCACAGATCTTGACAAAGCGCACAGGGTGATCTTGCATACTGTGGAATGGCAAAGCCCATGAAGCACTGGGAAACAATTATTGTTATTATTATTATATAATATTATATATAATTATTATATTATTTCCACAGGACCACAACAGCAATGTGCTAACTAACAATTGCCCAGGATGTGGGGTTGATCAACTGAACAACATCTTGACAAGCAAAATGAAAAGATTAAAAAACAAAAGTCCATAACCCCATTTGCCAATCAGATAAAACCCCAAATATAAAAGGCTGTTTCTAAAAGCATTTTAAATGGTGTCAATCATTTTATAACAACTTCTGGCCCTTCAGAATTGAATAGCGGATGCTGTTTGTACCAGATATCTTATTGTATTCACAGTCAGCACAGTTTCTTACATCCATCAGAGATCAGCCTCCATCACTCCCCAGTGGGATAACCAACTTCACAAGACTGGTCTGTAAGACACTGAGAGCACAAGTGGGTTGACACACAGCATGAAATTCCCTCTTGAGCCAGACAAGGTGGCTCACGCCTATAATCCTAGCACTTTGGGAGGCCAAGGTGGGCAGATCACTTGAGGTCAGGAATTCGAGACCAGCCCGGCCAACATGGTGAAACCCTGTCTCTATCAAAAAATACAAAAATTAGCCAGGTGTGGTGACAGAGACATATAACCCCAGTTACTCGGGAGGCTGAGGCAGGAGAATCGCTTGAACCTGGGAGGTTGAGGTTTCAGTGAGCCGAGATCATGTCACCGCACTCCAACCTGAGCAACAGGGCAAGACTCCATCTCAAAAAGAAAAAAAAAAAAGAAAAATTCCCTCTTGAATTTCAGTATAGATAGCAAGGTCTGACACCTAGATTCTCCTTCAAGTTTAATTTTTCTAAGTGCTATGTTTTGAATGTGTCCCCCAAAGTTCACTTGATCACCAGTGCAGCAGTGTAGGGAGGTGGGGGCTAAAGGAAGATGTTTGGGTCATAGTGTACCATCCTCCTGAATGGATTAATGCCCTTATTATGACAGTGGGTTCCTTATAAAAAGATGAGTTTGGCCTCTCTTTCTCTCTTGCCCTCTCTTTGCCCTTCCACCATATTGTGACATAGCAAGAAGGTCCTTGCAAGATGCCTATACCTTGATTTTGGACTTCCCAACCCCCAGAACTGTGAGGAAATAAATTTCTGTTCATTATAAATCACCCAGTCTGTGGTATTCCTTTACAACAACATAAAACAGACTAAGACACCAAGTTTAAATCATTTATTTACTAGCAAAAAGTGTCTCCTTGTTTCATAGGCCTACCTAAATTCATTTAGGTGAGGAAGAATGACACTTTTTTTTTTTTTTTTTTGAGATGAAATCTCTCTTTGTCTCCCACGCTGGATGCAATGGCTCAATCTCGGCTAACTGCAACCACTGCTTCCCAGGTTCGAGCGATTCTCCTGTCTTAGCCTCCTGAGTAGCTGGGATTACAGGCATATGCCTCCATGCCCAGCTAATTTTTTTTTGTATTTTTAGTACAGACAGGGTTTCACCATGTTGGCCAGGCTGGTCTCAAACTCCTGACCTCAAGTGATCCACCTGCCTTGGCCTCCCAAAGTGCTGGGATTACAGGCATAAGCCACCTCACCCAGCCAAGAATGAGACTTATCTTTAGTTTTTTTGGAGAGAATCAATACAATATTTGCCCATAAAACCCAGAGTCTTACCTTGATAAGATATATAGTTAATGATTCTTCTAACCTGCAATTCATCTGATGTTAGGCCACATCTTGCCCTAGTAATCCTTATAACACATTGGAGCAGAAGTCTTGTGAATTATTAAAATCCTGTTCAATTACCCTTTTATATTATCCACCTGGGAGCACTCTGATTTTCCAATGCTTGTCTTAGAGATGGCCCATCTCACAATCTTCTCACTTATAAGCTGTTGATTTACAAATCCCAGACTTCTCCCTCTTATACTGCAATTGATTGCTTCTCAAATCACCGCTGACAAACTGTCAGTGATTCCTGAAGGCACAAGAAATGACTAGCATCTGGGTGTTTGGTAATTCAGCACCCAAGGTAGGAGTGAAGATCTGTCCTATGTAGAAACAAGATCTCAATCCACTTATAGACCATTCTAGGTTGTTGTTCCTCTGATATTTCCCTTCTTTCTTTGTGGCTTATCTCTCGATCCAAACTAATCACCTCAAAAGAGACACTTTGAAATTCACTAGTCAATGAGTTGCCAGGCTCCTTCAAATGAATAATAACAGCCAAATGACTGGAAAATTATTCCTATCATGTATTTTAGCATCCACCCACTCCATTCCCAATGTGCTATCCCACCATTTGATAAATAGAAGTATTCATTGTCCTGTATATATTGGGGAAAGGCACAGGAGATAAGATGCTATAGCACCTTTGGTTAGCTGGAAAGGTTGTGAAATACTGAGGACAGATTTGTGACGTCTGGATGACACAGCCAGGAGAAAAAACAAATCCAATCGAAAAAAGCCTTTAAAGCCGGGCGCGGTGGCTCACGCCTGTAATCCCAGCTCTCAGGGAGGCGGAGGCGGGAGGATAGCTTGAGCCCAGGAGTTCGAGACCTGCCTGGGTGATATAGCGAGACCCCGTTCTCCACAAAAAGGAAAAAAAAAAAAAAAAAAAAAGACAAGAAAAAAGCCTTTAAAATAATATGTCTTTGTTGACATTCTTATAGGAGGAAGCCAAGGAGGAATTTAATTGCACAACACACAAGAAGCTTTCAAAAATCCTCTTTCTAAATTTCTCCCCCCAAAATCCTACTGCCCATAGCTGCTGTTTCTCTCTCCTCCTCCTTCTCTCTTCTCCTGTCCTCAACCTTGTTCTCATTTCCTAACTACTCCTTTCCTTTCCTTTCTTCATCAAGTAGAGAAATACCAGCCTGCTCCTGACTTCCCAACTCTCCACTTTGTCAAAGGCCTAGCAGCTGACAGAGCCAGCAAGGAATCTGTCCCCTGTCTGTCGTGGGAAAATATCTAATTTTTTTCTTTTCATGGTGACAATATCAGACTAGTCTCAGTTTACCTGATGTGTTCCCAAGAATATGTATAGGGTCTCTATAATTTTATCCCCAGACCCCTAGAATGGCCATGACTGGCAAAGGATAGGAAAAGACCATCTCTCCCTGCTCTCCATGGACCACTGACCACCTTTTGCTTGGTGACCTACCCAGCTGTCCATCACTGGAATTGTTCAGGAGGAAGGAGAATGATTTGTCAGGGACTCTGTCTCTAAGATTCTGTGACTCCCAAATGCCCCCGCTCCTTGCAATTCATGTTCTGTCCTCTAATTGCTTCTTTAAAACTGACCCTCTCACCTTTTCCATCCTTCAGCTTTAACCAACTGATAGGTGATTATTATTATTATTATTATTATTATTATTATTATTATTTGAGAGGGAGTCTTGCTATATTGCCCAGGCTGGAGTGCTGTGGCATGATCTCGGCTCACTGCAACCTTGGCCTCCCGGGTCCAAGCCATTCTCCTGCCTCAGCCTCCCAAGTAGCTGGGACTATAGGCACCCACCACCACGCACGCTAATTTTTGTATTTCTAGTACAGATGGGGTTTCACCATGTTGGCCAGGCTGGTCTCAAACTCCTGACCTCAAGTGATCTGCCCTTCTCCGCCTCCCAAAGTGCCGGATTACAGGTGTGAGCCACCACGCCTGGCGAGAATAGTTATGATTCTATCAGTCTTTCTTTCTTCCTTTCCTTCCTTCCTTCCTTCCCTCCCCCTTTATTCTTTTATTTTATTTCTCTCTCTCCTTCTTTGTCTTTCCCCATGTTGCTAAAAACCTTCTAGTAATCTCACCTCGACAATCTCAGTCTTAGCCTTTGCACGATCCAGACCATCATCATATACCAAGGTCAAGTGTTATCTGTCCAATCTCTAACTCGGACCTGTTGAATTGTTTTCTGTGTAGAAAAGCAATAATACTGAGGAAGAATTAGATTTTCACAGGACTCGCACTTGCTATGACTCATTCTGGGAAGTGGAACACTTAAGAAGTGATAGCTGTGGCCAGCACCCAATTTCCATTATTCTTTGAGGGATAAATAAATACCACTGTGCCAAACTTATTAGTCAGGCCTCTTTTTGGAGACAAGTGACAGGAACTCAATTCATGCTAGCTTAAGCAAAAAAAATGAACTTGTTAGCTTCCTTAACTGGGAAACTCAGGAGTATAACTAGCCCCAGGCATAGCGAGACCCTGGGTTTAAACAAAGTTGGTAGGGTCTGTTCTCTAAATATCTCATTTCTGGTTTGCTCCTTCATATTAGTCCCGTTATTTCCTACTTCAAAAGAGCCCCCAGCCCTCAAAAATGAGCTTCCCTCGCGTACTTGGGAACATGGCTGCTGGCAGCTCCCAGTTATGACATCCTAATTTAGCAACACCAGCAGAAAACAAATTTTTCTCTCGCACATTCATATATTAGTTCCAGGGAAAGACTGTAATTGATTCTGTTCAGAGAAAATGCTCACTCTTTAGACCGCTGTTGCCAGAGAGATGGAATCCTAAGGTGGTCAGCCCAAATAAAACCACGGGGAATAGAGGAGTGAGGTCCCATAGAAAGGGACGCGGTACGGAGAAAATCACATATGTCCATTATACGAGGGGTAAGGGACACCTTTGAGAGTCAAAGCACATGTGCACTTTCATTAGCTGTGCGACCTCGGACAAACCGCTTTGCCTTTGTCAGCCTCCGTTCCTCAGGTGCAAAACAGTTAGTTACCTGGGTAGTAGTTAGGACATTACCAAATTACGTGTCACAGCGCCTCTCACTCTGGATTTCTCAGACAGTGGAAAACTGACTTCGTGGAAGAAGGCACTTCAACAGAGCCTGCTGTCCTCAGTGTTCATGCAGATACCCTCGTGGAGCGGTCCACGGTTTACGGAAAACTCTTTTTTTTTTTTTTTTTTTTTTTTTTGAGACGGAGTCTCGCTCTGTCACCCAGGCTGGAGTGCAGTGGCCGGATCTCAGCTCACTGCAAGCTCCGCCTCCCGGGTTCACGCCATTCTCCTGCCTCAGCCTCCCGAGTAGCTGGGACTACAGGCGCCTGCCACCTCGCCCGGCTAAGTTTTTGTATTTTTAGTAGAGACGGGGTTTCACCGTGTCAGCCAGGATGGTCTCGATCTCCTGACCTCGTGATCCGCCCGTCTCGGCCTCCCAAAGTGCTGGGATTACAGGCTTGAGCCACCGCGCCCGGCCGGTTTACGGAAAACTCTTGCATCGATTGCATAAATTAGAAAATAAAGCATAGAAGGCCGGACTGCCTAGAGTACAGACTCAGATCAGCTCAGTGCGTGACTGGAGTCTCGTGCAGGCACACAAACCATAGGGCGATGCTGCCACCGAGTCATTTCCTGGATTAGGAGAAGTGGCAGAGACGCCCTCAGGGACCACACGTGTCAGATCTCCACCTCCCAAGCGGCGATGCCCGGACGCGCTGCTCGGGGCCCAGAGCGCTGCGTGCACGCAGCCTCCAGCAATCACTTACCGCGTGTGCGCGCGTGTGTGTGTGTGCGCATGTGTGTACGTGTGTGTGCACGCGTGTCTATGAGTGGGTGCACTCAGTTATGTGCGCAAGTGTGTACGTGTGACGCGTGTGTACGTGTGTGACGCGTGTGTACATGTGCACGCGTGTATGCGCACGTGAGTGCACTCGAGTGTGTGTGCTTGTGTGTGCGCGCGCGCGCGTATCCATGTGCGCGTCTATTTGTGCATGTTTGAGTGCGCCTGTGTGTGCACGCGTGTGTGTACGTGTCGTGTGTGCGTGCGTGTATATGTGCGTGTGTGCGCACTCGGAAGTGTATGTGAGAGTGCGCGCGCACGCACGCGTGTCTGTGTGTGTGGCGAGGGGGGCGGCAAGGAAAGCAGGCTAGACATCTTTTAAATAAAATAAGAAAAATAAAAGCCCAGCAGTCCAGGGTGTCTTCAGCCAGCCCCTCCCTCCCGCCCCACCTCCGGCTCCCGCCCCACCTCCGGCTCCCGCCCCACCTCCGGCTCCCGCCCCACCTCCGGCTCCCGCCCCACCTCCGGCTCCCGCCCCACCCCCGGCTCCCGCCCCACCCCCGGCTCCCGGGCCGCGGCTCCGGCGCCGCGTTTTCCTGGCCGCCCCGCGCCCGCGGGTTAAAGCTCCCCCGCCAGGAGTAAACAGCGCCCCAGCCGGCAGTCGGCAGCCCCGCCCCTCGGCCCGTTTCCTGCGCCAGCCCTGGCAACAGGCCCCGCCCCTCGCGACAGGCCCCGCCCCGTGCCGTCCGTCTAGCCCTTCCCGGCGTCCGCCTACTCGCGGCGAGGTCCCGGCACGGGCCCGTGCCGAGTGCCCAGCCAGCCCCGACCCTCCTCCCGCGGGACTCCACGGCCAGAGCCCGAGCCGAGGGAGGGTGCGTGCCGCGCACGTGACTCGTGTTGTGGGCGGGGCCTTCACGGCGATGGCGAAGAGGGGAGGAGGAGGTGGGAAGGAGGAGGGAGGGAGGAGGAGGAGGAGGAGGGGCGGGGAAGGAGGGAAAGGGAGTGGGGAGGAGAAGGGAGAAGGAGGAGAGAAGGAGGGCAGGGGAAAGGAGGAGGGGAGAGGAAAGCAGCGGAGGGGGGAGGGGAAAGCAGGGGAAGGGGCGGGGCGAGGGTCCGGCTTAGCCTCCTCCAGCTGCCTGGAGCTTGCCTGGGGCCCGGTTCTCCCGCCCCCGCCCCTGCCCCTCCTCGGGTCCAGCTGGGAACTGGCTCTGGCCTCTCCGCCCGGCGAGGGCCTCAATGGGCTCCCCGACGACTTTGCCGCGGTTGCTGCTTCTGCAAGCACAGCCTCCGGGCGCTGTCCGGCTGCAGGGCTCCCACCTCTTCCCCAGGTCCGTGCTCAGCAGAGCCTCTTAAGTTTCCTGCCTATGTCCACAGAACCCGACATTTCAAGCCCCCTGAACGCACAGGCTCCTGCTGCATAAACACCCCGCCCTCTTGCCTCCTGCACACACAGGCCTACATTGTAGGGCCTCCCACGCCTCTCCGTTCCTGGAATGGAGCTCACCTAACCCTGTGCTCGTCCTGCTGTCTTCTCTAAGGGTGGGGAAACTTGAGGTTCAGAAAGCTGGAAGGATTTCAGTGTGCACCATACGTCGACCACACAACAGTCCCACTCCTAGGTATTATCCAAGAGAAATTAAAACATGCCCACACTAAGACTTCTGCTTGCGTCACAGCCAACCAGAAAGTAATCACAATATCCATGAACGGGAGAGTGAATAAACAAATTGCAATATATCCATGAAATGGGACGCTACTCAATAAAAAGAAATAAACTTTTTTATTTCTTTATTAGTGCAGACACTACCTGGGAGGAACCTCAGAAGTATTCGCTCTGGCGGACCCGGCACAGTGGCCCACCATTGTAATCCCAGCACGTGGGGAGGCCAAGGTAGAAGATCACTTGAGGCCAGGAGTTTGAGACCAGCCTGGGCAACACAGTGAGACCCGTCCCCCCCAACCCGCATCTCTTCACAAATAAAAAACATTAGCCAGGCATGGTGGTGCAGTCCTGTAGTTCCATCTGGAGAGGCTGAGGGAGGATCACTTGAACACAGAAGTTCAAAGCTGCAGTGAGCTGTGATCTCACCACTGCACTTCAACCTCGGTGACAGAGTGAGACCCTGTCTCTCACATAAATTTAAAATAAAAATACATAAACTATTAGCTATGTGAAAAAAGCCAGACATACTGTAATGATTCCATTTCTGTGAAATTCTGGAAATGACAAAACTAACGGTGGTGAGCAGATCAGAGATTACCAGGGGTCAGGTAAGGGGATTGACTGGAAAGGGGCAAGAGGAAATTCGGGGGATGATAGAACTGTTTTATATTTTGATTGTTGTGGTGGTCACAGGGCTAGATACAGTTGTCAACAATCATTGAAATGTGCACTTGAAGTTGGTAAATTGTGTTTTATCTAAATTATTCCTGAATAAAACTGGTATTTTAAGAAAGGAAAGGTGGAAAAATTTCCCAGATCTGAACTAAGACTGGAACTCAGAACTCCTGTTGCCAAGGGCTTCTTTCTACCCTGATCTCTGTGTATAATTCAGGGGCAAATGGAGGTAGAAAGCAGGACTCAGCTCCAGAGGCTGGGTTTGGAGACTGAACCAAACTGAGCACTAACTAAAACAGGGACAGAGAAGAAGCAGCTTTCCCACCAGTGAAGTGGGAAAGACACGCCCACCATGTCAATGTATCATTGCCATGGCAACACCCCAGAATGACTGCCCCTTTCCATGGCAATGACCCAACGACCCAAAAGTTACCACCTTTCTCCTAGACATTTCTGCATAAACCACCCCTTAATCTGTTACATGTAATTGAAAGTAGGTGTAAATCTGCAGCCTGAGCTGCTACTCTCTGCACACTGCCTACCGGGTAGCCCTGCTCTGCAGGAGCAGTTGAGGGGCTGTAACGCTGCTGGAGTTGTAACACTGCCACCTCAGTAAAGCTGTTATCTTCTACTCTACTACCAGCTCACTGTTGAGTTCTTTCCTGAGCAAAGCCAAGAACCCTCACGGGCTAAGCCCCTCTTTGGGGTTCACCTGCCTTGCATCAAGATGACTACCCAGAAACTGGCAGTATCCAGCTATTGTCATCCAGTTAACACCCTCCAGATCTTCCCTCCCAGGGAAAATGCCCATTACCTTCTATCTGTCTCAAGGTAGCTCCAGGAAATAGATCAGAGCTGGTGGAAAAGGAAACTGGAGAACCTTCACTAAACCTTCACTGTAAGAGAAGCAGTCATTTCAGGGAGGCATTGAGAGAGAGTGACTATGGAGCCAGACTACCTGGATTCCGAACCAGCTCCTCCACCTACTTGCTCTCTTGGACAAGTCGTTTGACTTCTCTCTGCCTCCGGTTCCTCATTCGTAAACCTGGGATGGTGATAGTAACTACGGCTTAGATATGTTGTTGGGATTGAATGAGCAAATGTAGGTAAAGTGTGCAGGCAGCATTTGGCCTCTAATAAAGCCATCAAAGCAATCATTCTGTGCTATGTACTTAGTGTCCCTACCACTCTTCCTGATCCCTCCCTCACCTCAGCTTTAGGACTGACTTGAAGATTAGCAGCAGAGTGAATGGAGGGTTGGAGGGCAGGGTAGCTCTACTGACACAGGTGTGCATGATGTGGTGCTGGAATGGGGAAATAGGGGTTCAGAGAAGGAAGTCATGGGTCCAGGCAGTGGAGTGAGGAGACAAAGTAACTCGCAGATACAATGTGGACGGGTACTCTGCCATCTCCTGGTCTCTGAGCTCCTGATCCACAAGTGAGTATGTATGTCTAGTCTTCCCTTGCACTATATGTTTCCTGAGAGCAGACACCATGTTGTGTTTACCATTATTCATCCTTTAGCACCTAGCTCAGTGCTTGGGATGTAAGTGATCAACAAATGTTTGAATATTTGTTCAATGAGATTTTATTTTATTGATTTATTGGTTTTTGAGACAGGTTCTTGCTCTGCCAACCAGGCTGGAGTGCAGTGGTGCAATTATAGCTCACTGCAGCCTCAACCTCCTGGGCTCAAGCGATCCTCCCACCTCAGCCTCCCAAGTAGCTAGGACTATAGGCATGAGCCACTACATCCGGCTAATTAAAAATTTTTTTTTTGTAGAGACAGGGTTTCTCTGTGTTGCGCAGGCTGAGCTTTTATATGTATCACCACACTGAGCCCTGTGAAGAGGTTCCTAATTTTAATGAATTTTAGAGTTCCCTTATCCAACTCTTTCACTTCAGAGTTAAAGGAATCAAGGAAAGATATTTGCCTGGGGTTATACGACAAGTTAGAAACAGAGGCCAAGTCTCTGCTTTCAACCTGATGTTATTTCCTTGACACCGCTCTGTACTTACAATGCAATTGGAAGGAAAAACAAACTCCCTAAAACTTACAGAACTAAATGCGGCAGTGTGTGGTTAAGATTCGAATGCATGGTATATATGGTAGGTGTGGCTCAAGTTGAGAGCACTGGATTCCCCAGGGGCTGGGATTGGGCAGAAAATGCTCACTGCAAAAGAGAACTTGAACTTACCCTGAAGGATGGGTAGAATTTGGGATTCAGGAAACAGAAGTCCAGGGAATGGAGGTAGCTTTCTGCTGAGGCCATGGTGAATGGGTAAGGGTCAATCGGAAAACAAGAGGGGTTTGCACTGGACCATAGTAAGACAAAATGTTGGAGGATTAAGTTGAGGCCAGATTATGGGAAATTTCAAATGCCAGGATAAGGAGTTTCTACCTTCGTCTATGGGCAGTGAGGAACCCCTGTATATAGACACAGCTAGGCACTGAACCAAGACAAGACACCAGGCAAAGGTCTGCCAATGTGATCTGATTTGCATCTTTTGCAGACAGTTGCTTGCCATATATATGCATTTACTGAATTTACCCCCACACAAAGGAAACTCTACCAGCTAGCTTGTCTATATTTATTTTGCCTCCATATACACATGATACTTGTTGGGAGCAGAGGAAGGGGAGGGAAATTAACATGGTGTGTCTGTAGACACTTTCACCTGCAGTAGTCTCTCATTTAATCCTGACAATCTTGTGGGGAGTGGGTGGTATTGCCTCAGTAACCCCCAGAAAGGGTTGGTAACTTTCCCAGCACACACAGTTAGGAAGTGGTGGAGCCAGAATTCAAACAAACTCAGCTTTGACACCAAAGCCCTCTCCAATCGCTTCTCGAAACCTTCCCATGAGAAGACACAGGAATTGGGGTCTCAATGCCAGGTTCCTTGAAGTCAGACAAATCTGGGTTTGAATTTCCATTTCCACTACTTACTAGCTGGTAGCAGAGGCTCATGACTCTGATGGACCTGAAGCTTCAAGGCCCCCTCACTTTACACAGGCCCCTTGCAAGCCTACTGCCCAATTTTCAATTCCCAAATTTTGCATTATTGTCCTGAAAGAGGGCTCCAATGATTGCATAAGCGTTGGGCCTCATGAAACATGAATCTGCTGAAGGTAGATGACCTCTATCAAGTTACTTGCTGAGACTTAGTTTCTGTACCTGGATAAAATCATCCTGGACTCTGGTCTACCAGCTTAACATCCAGTTGACACATAACACTAGAGATGCTGCAGTAACTTGAACCTGATCTCACCTAGCCTTACTCCAAAGGCAAAGGTTCACAGAGCCCCTAGGTTAAAAGAAATACCTAATGGATTGTTAAGTACGTAGGTCCAAACAACTTAATAGGTATTCATGTCTTAACAATTTAGTAATTATTTGCAAAGACAATACATAGAAATTGAAGGAAATTAATGTTTTTATTATTTTTTATTTTTTTAATTGTTTTGAGACGGAGTCTCGCTCTGCCATCCAGGCTGGAGGTGCAGTGGCGCGATCTCAGCCAACAGCAAGCTCCACCTCCCAGGTTCACGCCATTCTCCTGCCTCAGCCTCCCCAGTAGCTGGGACTACAGGCGCCTGCCACCACGCCCGGCTAATTTTTTGTATTTTTTAGTAGAGATGGGGTTTCACCATGTTAGCCAGGATGGTCTCGATCTCCTGACCTCGTGATCTGCCCTCCTTGGCCTCCCAAAGTGCTGGGATTACAGGCGTGAGCCACCACGCCCGGCCTGATGTGTGTGTGTGTTTGTTTGTTTGTTTATTTATTTATTTTGAGATGGAGTGTTGCTCTTTTTGTCCAGGCTGGAGTGCAATGGCAAGATCTCGGCTCACTGCAACCTCCACCTCCCGGGTTCAAGTGATTCTCCTGTCTCAGCCTCCTGAGTAGCTGGGATTACAGGCACATGCCTTCCCGCCCTGCTAATTTTGTATTTTTAGTAGAGATGAGATTTCACCATGTTGACCAGGCTAGTCTCGAACTGCTGACCTCAGGTGATCCACCCCCCACCTCGGCCTCCTAAAGTCCTGGGATGACAGGCGTGAGCCACTGCACCTGGCCTTTATTTTATTCTTTTTATTTTTTTTATTTTTTTATTTTTTTTATTTTTATTTTTTTTTTTTTGAGACAAAGTTTTGCTCTTGTTCTCCAGGCTGGAGTGCAATGGCACAATCTTGGCTCACTGCAACCTCTGCCTTCTGGGTTCAAGTGATTCTCCTGCCTCAGCCTCCCAAGTAGCTGGTATTACAGGAGTGTGCCACCACGCCCAGCTAATTTTTGTATTTTTAGTAGAGATGGGGTTTCACCATGTTGGCCAGACTGGTCTCAAACTCCTGACCTCAGGTGATCCACCCACCTCGGCCTCCCAAAGTGCTGGGATTACAGGCGTGAGCCACCGTGCGCAGCCTATTTTATTCTTAAATGACTGCAATTTCTTTCTAACAGGATGAGTACACCTGTTGAGCACTGCACAATTTCCCAAACCTTAGAATCAGATGCACACAATCACCCTCATTTCCTATTTCCCATCCATTTTCATATGCAGTGCTTGCCTTTTTTTTTTTTTTTTTTTTTGAGACGGAGTCTCCCTGTGTCTCCCAGACTGGAGTGCAGTGGCGCGATCTCGGCTCACTGCAAGCTCCACCTCCCGGGTTCACGCCATTCTCCTGCCTCAGCCTCCCGAGTAGCTGGGACTACAGGCGCCCACCACCTCGCCCGGCTAGTTTTTTTGTATTTTTAGTAGAGACGGGGTTTCACCTTGTTAGCCAGGATGGTCTCGATCTCCTGACCTCGTGATCCGCCCGCCTTGGCCTCCCAAAGTGCTGGGATTACAGGCGTGAGCCACCACGCCCGGCCCAGTGCTTGCTTTTTAACACAGTATCTGACAAAACCCAATTCTGTCAAGCCACCGAAAGGAATGTAATGTGATGTAATGTTGTAACTGTGCATTGCCTTTGACTAACAGTTCATGCAGTGTGTGACAGATGGCAGGTATCACTGTGTCCCTCTGCAGCATTTAAAATATCCTGATGAGGCCAGGCGCAGTGGCTCCCGCCTGTGATCCCAGCACTTTGGGAGGCTGAGGTGGGTGGATCACTTGAGGCCAGTAGTTCAGGACCAACCTGGCCAATATGGTGAAACCCCATTGCCACTAAAAATACAAACATTAGCCTGGCATGGTGGTACACTCCTGTAGTTCCAGCTACTTAGGGAGGCTGAAGAAGAAGAATCACTTGAACCCAGGAGGTGGAGGTTGCAGTGAGCTGAGATCACGCCACTGAATGCCAGCCTGGGCGACAGAGCGAGACTCTGTCTCAAAAAAATAAATTAAAATATCTTAACGTGCCCCCTGTGAATTTGCGGCAGCACCCTAGGGCACCTCGACACACAATTTGGGATACTGGACTTAAGGAAACTGTTAGAGGCTATATCAGGAAGCAACCAAAAGGCAGCATGGGCTGGGGGTGGTGGTTCACGCCTGTAATCCCAGAACTTCAGGGGGTTGAGATGGGCGGATTGCCTGAGCTCAGGAGTTTGTGACCAGCCTGGACAACACGGTGAAACCCTGCCTCTACTAAAATACAAAAAATTAGCGGGGCGTGGCAGCGTGCACCTGTATCCCAGTTACTTGGGAGGCTGAGGTAGGAGAATTGCTTGAACCTGGGAGGCGGAGGTTGCAGTGAGCTGAGATCGCGCCACTGCACTCCAGCCTGGGCAACAGACTCTGTCTCAAAACAAACAAACAAACAAAAAAAGCAGCATGGTTCTTTCCAGGAGAATGGAAGCAGGGAACAACCTGTATGTATCCTTGTTCACAGTTGGCCACTCTGTCACTGTTCCATGGTCTGCAGGAAATCTTCCTGAAGTCTCTCTTCCTGGTACCTCCTTCCACCCTGGGTTATGGCTATTTACATAACATTAACAAAGGAGAGAATAATGGTTGGTTGTTAGAAGGCCTGGATTCAAGTCCCAGATCTGCCACTCAGGAGGTACGACACCTTAGTCATAACCTCTTCTTTTTAGAGTCTCTTCCAGCTTTAAATATCTATGAATCTATGCATCTTCCCTCAAGCTTTCTCCTAAGAGGTCAAAATTTTGCACTTAATTTTAACTTAGCCTCATCAGAATAGGAAGGAAAGAAGGAAATGTTTCTTCCGTTGTACACATTCTGCATGCTAGAAGCCTGGGGACTTTAAATCAAACAAAAATCAATTTTCACATCAGGTAAATTTCTGAAAAGAGAGAAGAAAGCAAGAACATAAAGCTCTCTACAAGGTGCCCTTGTGTATGGGGTGCTGGAAATGTTTCTTCATCTGAATGCAAATAACTAGGTGTCTTCAGTTTGAAAAAATTCATCAAACTGTACATTGTGATTTGTGTATATTCTACTTTAATTTCTTTTAAGGGCAGGTAAGCAAATTGGAGAATTGAAACAATATAGAAATTACATAAAAATACAACACAAACAATACCATTTTCTTTAAAAACTTGACGATGACTTGTAAAAGTGTGAATATGCTATACGCTTGTGGTAATTTTTAAAATAAATTTTAAGTCATTGAAAAACACAATAGGCCAGGCATGGTGGCCCACATCTGTAATTTCTGCACTTTGGGAGGCCGAGGCAAGAGGATTGTTTGAGCTCAGGAGTTCGAGACCAGCCTGGGCAACATAGCGAAACCTTATCTCTACAAAAAATACAAAAAATTAGCCCAGCATGATGACACATGACTGTAGTCCCAGCGACTCAAGAGAGTGAGGTAGGAGGGTCACCTGAGCCCAGGAGGTCAAGGCTGCAATGAGCCGTGCTTGTGCCACTATAGTTCAGCCTGGGTAACAGAATGAGACCCTGTCTCAAAAAACAAGAAAAGAAAAAGAAAACAATAAAATAAGGCTTTTGCCAGCTTAATAAGGAAAGTTTGAGACACAGACCAGCAAAGGGAGGCTCATGTCCTCTGCATGGTAGAGTCCGACTTCTTCGAAGGCAGCCTTTTACTGCTCTGTCCCTGTCACACTACAAAGGGTCAGATGTTCAGCCTATGCAAATCCATCAGAAGGACAATTTATCAGGCTGGGTGCAGTGGCTCATGCCTGTATTCCCAACACTTTGGGAGGCTGAGGCAGGAGAATGGCTTCAGTCTTGGAGTTTGAGACCAGCCTGGGCCACATAGTGAGACTCCATCTCTACCATTTTTTTTTTTTAATTAGTGTGGTGTGGTGGTGCCTGTGGTCCCAGCTACTTGGGAGGCTGAGGCTGAAGGATCTCTTGAGCCCAGGAGTGCAGTAAGCTGTGATTGTGCCATTGCATTCCAACCTGAGTGACAGAGCAAAACCCTGTCTCAAAACAAAACAAAACAAAAAGGAGCAACCATTCTGAGAAGCCAAGGGGCAGAAGCCTGGGCTTGGCCTGCAGGCGCTGGTATGTAATCTGCTCCCGTCAGCGACAGGAGCTGTCTCTGAAGCTAGAATGGAAGAAACAGCCAGTGACCAGAGGCTGCCTGTTCTACAAGAAAGAGCACTGTCCTAGCTTTGGGGACACAACTAGCAGAGTGACCAGAGCAAATCATCCATAACATTATGACCAGGCCAGGCGCAGTGGCTCACGCCTGTAATCCCAGGCTGAGGCAGGTGGATCACTGGAGGCCAGGAGTTTGGAACCAGCCTGGCCAACATGGTGAAACCCCCTCTCTACTAAAAATACAAAAATTAGCCAGGCATAGTGGCACACGCCTGTAGTCCCAGCTACTTGGGAGGCTGAGACAGGAGAATCACTTGAACTCCAGGGAGGGGGCAGAGATCGGGCCACTACACTCTATCCTGGGTGACAGAGTGAGACTCCGTCTCAAAATATATATATATATATATAAAACTAGATGGTGGATAGGAAACCCTATCTTAAAAAAAAAAAAAAACAAAACTTTAAAAGTATTTGTATCATTTGATCCTTCAAAAAAATGAAAATGATTGCATTTTGGTACAGTTGTACAATGTTAACATCGAACCATCAAACATATTTATGATGTGTTTAAGGAAGTGGGAAATGTTGCTAAGATATTAAGTACAAAAAGCAAGACACTAATGACTTGCACAGAACGATCAAGTCTGTAAAGAGAAATAGGGCAAAACGTGAAGAAATAGCCCACTACGTAAAGTATTTGCTTCGGGGTGGTGGAATTATGGGTGCTTTTCTGCAGGGTTTTTTTTTTTGGGGGGGGGGTCTAATTATTTACAGTTTTCTGTATTTGCCATAGTGTATACACTAAGCACATACTACTTTGATTATAATGCGGCGGGAGGTTGAAAACGATCTCCAATCTCCTCGGTTTCCTTCTCAATCCTTTGCATAAGGTTGATTTCCTCCAGGCCCCTTCCTGAAAATTCTGCAGGTGACGCAGGGCGCTCCAGGCGCGCAGCCCCAGCGCGGGCCGCCGCCGGGAAGATTCGAGAGGCCGCCGGCCAGGGAGCGGAGGCGTCGGGTTTCCGTGCTGCTACCCCCGCGGCGAGTGCCGCCTAGGCTGTCGGGCCGCGTCTGTCCTCGGGCTCGCTGGGGCCCGGCCGCCCCTCTGCGGCGCGGGGCGAGTTCTTGGAAAGGCTGCGTTGGCGCTCCCTGGCCCTGCCCGCGAGGCGGGGACAACCCGCGGCCGCAGCCTGGCGTCCCCCTCCTGCTCGGTCCTCAACCCCGGCTGCGGGCGGCGGAAGCGCCCGGGCCTGGGAGGGAGGGGGAGGCGTCTCCCCGCCGGCTCAACCCCCTGGGCGCGGGGCCGGGAGGGCGCGGCTGAGACGTGCCCGGGCCCACGAAGGCCTCCGCCCCACCCCTGCGCGCCGCCTGCAGGGGAGACGGGGCAGGGCGCCCCCAGCCGCCCAGGCCGCTGGCTGCCGGCCGCCAGCCATGCACAGGGATCAGGCGAGGGGGTGGGTCGTGATCCGGGAGCCCGGCAGGCTGTGCCTGCGGCCCCAACGCTCGGGTCTCGCTCCCGGCTGCTGGACCGGCCCCTTTGTCCCGTAGTCCTGCTCCGCCGGGGATCGTGGGGAGCCAAGCCGAGCGCGCGCGCTGGCGTCGGTGTGGACAGCGGGGGAGGCTGCCCGGCCTGATCCCTTGGCGTGCGCCCTGGCACGGCGTCCCCACGGCCTCTCCGGGGCCCGATCCCTGGGCCGGCCTGAGCGCTGAGCACTGCACCCGGTTTTCTTTGGGCGCGTGGCTCGTCCTCGGCCTGCTGCGGCCTCTTCCTTGCCCCAGCTGTGTTTTCCTTTTTATTTCTTTCGGTTTTTTCTTTTTCTTTCTTTCTTTCTTTCTTTTTTTTTTTTTTTTGAGACAGGGTGTCGCCCAGGCTGGGGGGCGGTGGCGTGATTACGGCTCACTGCAGCCCTAAGCTCCCAGGTTCAAGCAATCCAGCTGCCCCAGCCTCCTGAGTAGCTGGGACTGCACATGCGCGCCACCACACCCAACTGATGTTTTCAAAAACTTTTTGTAGAGACAGGTTCCTGCTATGGGGCTTGCCCAAGGTGGTCTTGAACTCCTGGGCTGAAGTGATCCTCCCGCCTCAGCCTCCTAAAGGGCTGGGATTACAGGCATGAGCCACCGCGCCCGGCCAGCACCACTGTTTCTCTACCTCAGCTTCTTTGTCTAAGTCTGATCCACCAAAGGCCTTCTTCGGCCCATCTTTCACCTCTATCTGTAAACCCATTCCTGCCGGCCCTGCACTCTGCCCTGCAGACACACATGCCTGAGGCGAAATCCAAGTTTACTTCCACTTTGACCGTAGGACAAGATCCTGCCCTCTCACTGTCACCACGAAATATCCCCAAAGGCTAGAAGAGTTGACTCTTGCTCTATTACCCTGGGCCCGCTGCTGCGTAATTTGCAGGGCTCAGTGAAAAATGAAATTGAGCAGAGATGGAACCACTGCATTCCAGCCTGGATAGCAGAGGCAGACGCTGTCTCAAATAAATTAATAGAAACAGGGTCTCACTCTGTCGCCCAGGCTGGAGTGTGGTAGCATGATCGTGATTCACCTCAGCGTCGACCTCCCACGCTCAAGAGATTCTCCTCCCTCAGCCTCCTGAGTAGCTGGGATGACAGATGCGTGCCACCACCACCCCTCACCCCGGCTTTTTTTTTTTTTTTTTTTTGTAGAAATTGGGCCCTCCTATGTTGTCCAGGCTGGTCTCGAACTCCTGGACTCAAGTGATCCACTTTGGCTTCCCAAAGTGCTGGATGACAAGCATGAGCTACCGTGCCTGACGTTTCGTTCCTTCCCTCCCTTCCTCCCCCGTCCCTCCCTCCCTTCCTTCTTTCCTCCTTCCTTCCTTCCTTCCTCCTTCCCTCTCCTTTCCTTCCTCCTTCCCTCTCCTTTCCTTCCCTCCTTTCTCCTTCCCACCCTTCATTCTTCCCTTTTTATCAATCTTCTTTCTTTCCTCCCTTCCCTGCCGCCTTCCTTCCTGAGCAAAAAGTAAACCGACCCTGGGACCCTGCTAAGTCAGGATGCTTTGCAGGTCTGCAGGTGGAACACTCCCGAAGCCAGGCTTGCCAGCAGCCTTTCAAAGCATCTCCTCACAAAATATTTCAGTAATTAGCCCTTAGAAGTAATTTTACCATGGTGAGACCAGGCACACATCATCCGAATCAAATCATGAACGTGAACCCACAGATAACGAGAGAAGTTGACATTGCGTGCCACCTGGTGAAACCCAATGAGGAGTGGCAGCGTGACTTCTGCCATGCTCCTGTCAAAGATGCAGGACCCAGGTCTTATAAGGAAACGCTGGACAAACCCAATTTGAGGGACAGCCTACAAAACGGCCTGTAATATTCAAAAAAGTCAAGACCTTGAGAGCCAAGGAAACTTGAGGAGCTCCCTAGGTAGAAATAGACTCAGCAGAGCAACTGTGTCCAACGTGTGATTGTTGTGCTGTAAAGAATGTTATTGAAGTCTGGGCGCAGTGGCTCATGTCTGTAATCCCTGCACTTTGGGAGGCCGAGGCGGGCAGATCACTTGAGGTCAGGAGTTCGAGACCAGTCTGGCCAACATGGTGAAACCTCATCTCTACTAAAAATCCAAAAATTAGCCGGATGTGGTGGTGGGTGCCTGTTGTCCCAGCTACTTGGGAGACTGAGGCAGGAGAGTCACTTGAATGTGGGAGGTGGAGATTGCAGTGAGCCGAGATCGCGCCACTGCACTCCAGCCTGGATGACAGTGCGAGACTCCGTCTCAGGAAAAAAAAAAAAAAAAAAAAAAAAAGAATGTCATAGAGGCCACAGATGAAAGGCGATGAGTCTCTGGGCAGAGAATAGGGGAGTTATTTTGTTCGACTCTTTCAGCTAATTTCCTGTCAATTTGAAATTATTTCAGAATGAAAGGAAAGAATAAAATTCACCATCACAATCCCCCCCCCAACACCAGCTTTCCCTCTAGACTTCGGTCAATAGCAGCGATGTTCTCCCAGTCACCAGAGCTTAAACACTTTGGTATCATCTTTGATTCCTCCCCTGCCCACTTCCCCACCACCCTAACACAAAGTCCTGCTAATTCTTTTTAAAATGCCTCTCACATAGCTACTTTTTATATTAAACCTCCAAATTAAGAAAAAAAAATGACTCTACCTACCTCGTGTAATCATTTTAAGTAGTGTCTGTGAAAACAATTTGTATACCTAGAGTATTGTGTAAACTCAAGATCTTCTTGCACCAACTCAAGCCTGGATTACTGCTGTTTACTGCTGCAATCTCCTAACTGGTCTTCCTGTCTCTCCTTGCTCCCTTTACCAACCCATCCTGTATAGGGTTACCGGAGTAATCTGCCTAAAAGCACATTTTATCCTGTCCAGACCTTCCTTCCCACGGTCCACTGCAGGACTTAATCCATGTTCCCTGGGAAGACTGTCGTCTATGAGCTGAACCAAAACGGTCTGCCCTTGTATCAGATAACCCTGACCTTTCCCCAATTCATAGAGAAAACAAAAGTTAGTGGATAGAACTTTCTCAATTTGTAAATATTTTTCCCCTATATGTACTTGTTTTTCTGTAGTAGTAAATCCAAGCTTTCATCTGCTACTTTTGTAGGGGACAAAATCAATGAATAAGCAGCAAATAAATCATAAAGATTTGGCCATAGGAGATCATACTTACTTTGATAGATTGGTTTTCTCATGGGCACATATGGGTGGTTGTGATTTTTACAATGCACGTCAATCAATTATATAGCCATTTTCTTAAAAAGCGTTTCTGTTTGTTTTGTGATGGAATTCAATATATCAAAATTTTATCATGAATAAGAGAAAACACTGCCCTCCCAAACAAATACTTGGCCTCTTATTCACAGTTTTCCCAGCCAGATCGCAGCGACTCCCCTTGATAGCAAAGTTGTCTAATCTCTGTTCATTTTTGCTTTCTTATTTGTTTGCTTTGCACAAACCACTCCATGTCCCTGGCACTCTCCCCCTATTCCTGTCTGCAGAAACCTCCCCAGCCTTAAAAGACAAAATTAACCCTCTACTTGGTGAAAACTTCAAAAATCATGACGACTCCTTCTAACTCCGAGCATGTCTTGCCTCTGCTAGTCATCTGGCACTTAATCAAGTACTGCCTAGTGGATTCTTACTTTCTTGTGTACACAGCTGTAGTTAACTCATTCTTCTGACCAGGCGGGGCGCTGTGGCTCACACCTGTAATTCCAGCACTTTCAGAGACAAAGGTGGGTGGATCACCTGAGGCCAAGAGCTTCAGACCAGCCTGACCAACAGGATGAAACCCCTTCTCTGCTGAAAACACAAATCATTAGCTGGGCTGGTGGTGCATGCCTGTCATCCCAGCTACTCTGGAGGCTGAGGCAGGGGAATCGCTTGAACCCGAGGGGCAGAGGTTGCAGTAAGCCGAGATCGCGCCGCTGCACTCCAGCCTGGGCGACAGAGCAAGACTCTGTCTCAAAATAAAATATAAAATAAAATAAAATAAAAAACTCAGTTCTTCTACTTGTCAATGCAAGGATACTTTCCTTTCTGAATTGCACTGGAAGCAGAGTTCAAGTGTTGGAGTAAGATAAAATAAGATTGAAAAGCTGTTAGAGAACTTTGTTAGGAGTTCAGACTTTGTTTTATAGGACAGGGTTTCCTACTTTATAAGCTTTAATGTGCGTACGAATGGAGGGAGAGCTTACTAAACATTCAGATCCTGTGCTTGCCTCAGCAGCACATATACTACTACAATAGAAATTATACAGAGATTAGCATGGCCCCTGTGGGAGGATGACACGCCAATACATGAAGTATTCCATATCTTTAAAGGAATCGGCCAGGTGCAGTGGTTCACACCTGTAATCCCGGCACTTTGGGAGGCCGAGGCAGGTGGATCACTTGAGGTCAGGAGTTCAAGACCAGCCTGGCCAACATGGTGAAACCCTATCTCTACTAAAAATACAAAAATTAGCTGGGTGTGGTGGCGGGTGCCTGTAGTCTCAGCTACTCGGGAGGCTGAGGCAGGAGAATCGCTTGAACCTGGGAGGCAGAGGTTGCAGTGAGCTGAGATCATGCCACTGCACTCCAGCCTGGGCAACAGAGACAGACTCGGTCTCAAAAAAAAAAAGAAAAAAAAAAAAAAAAAAAGGTTCACCTTCCTTTTTGTATCTGGCTTATTTCACCCAGTGTAATGTCCTCAAGGTTCATCCATGTTGCAGCATGGGTCAGAATTTCCTTCCTTTTTAAGGCTGAATAACATTCCACGGTGTGGACCACATTTTGCTTCTCCATTCATCTCTCAATGGCCCCTTGGGCTGCTTCCACCTCTGGGCTACTGTGAAGAATGCTGCTGTGAACATGGGTGTACAAATATCTGTTTGAGCCCCTGCTTTCAGTCCTTTTGTGTATTTCCCCAGATGTGTGATGACTGGATCACATGGAAATTCTGTTTAGTTTCTTGAGGAGCATCATATTGTGTTTTGCTTGTTTTTTGAGACAAGCTCTGTCACCCAAGCTGGAGTGCAAGTGGCACGATCTCAGCTCACTGCAACCTCCGCCTCCCAGGTTCAAGCAATTCTCCTGCCTCAGCTTCATGAGTAGCTGGGATTATAGGTACACACCACCACGCTCCGCTGATTTTCTATATTTTTAGTAGAGACGGTGTTTCACCATGTTGGTCAGGCTGGTCTTGAACTCCTGACCTCAAATGATCTGCCTGCCTTGGCCTCCCAAAGTGCTGGGATTACAGGAGTGAGTCACCGCTCTCAGCCCATACTGTTTGTTTGTTTGTTTGTTTGTTTAATTGCAGCTGCACAATTTTACATTCCCACCAGCAATGCACAAAGGTTCTAATTTTTCCACCTCCTTGACAACTTTTCTGTTTTGTTTGTTTGTTGTTGATAACAGCCATCCTAATGGGTGTGAGGTGGTTGGTTACTTTTTTTTTTTTGAAATGGAGTCTTGCTCTGTTGCTAGGCTGGAGTGTAGTGGCATGCCTCCCGGGTTTAACCGATTCTCCTGCCTCAGCCTCCTGCGTAGCTGGGACTACTGGGGTGCCACCACTACGCCCAGCTAATTTTTGTATTTTAGTAGAGACGAGTTTCACCATGTTGACCAGGCTGGTCTTGATCTCATAACTTTGTGATCCGCCTGCCTCGGCCTTCCAAAGTACTGGAATTATAGGCGTGAGCCAGCGCACCTGGTCAGTTGGTTACTTTTTAAAGTGGTTATGTTTCTTTAGACTTTTAGTTGTTCAAAAACTGACAATGTGATTATTTGCTTGAATGATTCTAATGGAATCAAAGACTTGAGTGGAATAAGTGAGTGATTCCCTAAGGGTGTCAGCATGTATATTCAAAATTTCCCAGAGCCCCTGCCTAGTAGTGATGAAATCTGTGTTTTCATGAACGCCAGTCCTGTTTGAATTTTTGAGACACAAATGGGTAGTAGTGATGTGCCCTGATCTCAAATAAGAGGGGAAGGAGCGCCCTCTTGTGTTCCTTCTCTGCTGGTGTCAATGACTACAGAAAGCCTGCTGAGAAATGCACATTTTGGATCTTCCAAAGACATTCCAATGACAGTGCTACTGTCAAACGCCAATCATGTGTCTACTGCGTGAAAGAAAATGTGGAAATATGGCATGAATGAAACTGGAATCCTTTGAGGAATTCCCAACCTAGTGGGGGAATAAGATACATGCAGAAATCACTCGAGTAGAAGACAGATTGAGCAAAATGGACAGAGTATATATAACGTGAATACGGGAAGATCAAGACTTCGACGGGGAGAGAAGTCGAGATTCACATCAGAATGTAAACCTGGCTGGTTAAGGAGGAACTTGAGATGGCACTGGATTTTTTTTGTGGTTTTTGGGTTTTTTGTTTGTTTAGTTTTTTTGTTTTTGGAGACAGAGTCTCACTCTGTGGCCCAGGCTAGAGTGCAGTGATGCAATCTTAGCTCAAAGCAACCTGTGCCTCCTGGGTTCCAGTGATTCTCCTGCCTCAACTTCCCGAGTAGCTGGGATTACAGGCATCCACCACCACGCCCAGCTAATTTTTGTATTTTTAGTAGAAACAGGGTTTCACCATGTTGGCCAGGCTGGTCTTGAGCTCCTGACCTCAAGTGATCCACCCACCTCGGCCTCCCAAAGTGCTTAGATTACAGGTGTTAGCCATCTCACCCAGCCAGCACTGGGGTTTTTTAATGGCGCCAGCTTCCGTTTGTCTGGACGTGGAAGGGCCAACCACATAGGTATAGTTGTCAGATTCCCTAGTCGTTTGGAGCAAGGACCCCAGAACTCACGGGTTCCCTGTCTTCTCAGTAGTGCCCTTCCCACAGCTGTCTCTCTCTTGAGTTTCATCCCCCGAACTCTCCCTTTCCTAAATTGGCTGATGGCAGAGGCACTGCCTCCATAGCTTCCGCTGTCCGTCGTGCACACAAAGAAACTTACATAGGTCCTCTGGTTTTAGGATTTTGCAAATATAATCAGGGTAGGGACAAGTTACAAAGGGATTAAGAAACTCTTGAAATCTCTGTTTCTGAGAGCAGCCTTCTGCCATCCTCTTAGAGTCCTGAGGAGGTGACGCTCCCATCCCTTGGTCTGCATCCTTCTGTCTCTCTGTTTTTTTTGTTTTGTTTTTTGATGGCATGTTTCTCTGTTGCCAGGCTGGAGGACTGTGGCGTGATCTCGGCTCACTGCAACCTCGGCCTCCCTGGTTCAAGCGATTCTTCTGCCTCAGCCTCCCAAGTAGTTGGGATTATAAGTGCGCGCCACCACACCCAGCTAATTTTTGTATTTTTAGTAGAGATGAGGTTTCACCACCTTGGCCAGGATGGTCTCAATCTCCTGACTTCGTGATCTGCCCACTTCGGCCTCCCAAAGTGCTGGGATTACAGGCCTGAGCCACCGCACCCAGCTAAGAAAATTCTAAGTTCTGCTATTTCTCCTGAAGACATTCTACAACCTCCTTGTATTATCTCCACCCTCCTCCACTACTTTCAGTTCAAGTCAGCAGCATCTCTTCCCTGGAAAACTGTGATGGCCCCAAACTGGTCTTCAGTGTTGCCCCTCTCCCGCATTATCCAGAAGTCAGAGCTCTTTCAAATGCAAGTCCTAGCAAGTCACTCTCCTCTTTAAAATCCTGTCCTGATTGCTCAGCTATGTTGGAGATAGTGTCTTAACTCCTTAGCACAGCCTGGCTTCCCATTTGGGCTCCTGGCTATCTTTTCGGCTATCTCTCTTTTCCAACCCTGCCGCAACTCAGCCCCACTCCTCTAGGCTCCAGCTGCACTGGACGTTTTACAAGGACCACTCACAGTGACAAGAAGTTTCCTGGATGTGGATCTTGTGGTGCTAACGCCAGGACAGCCCTGGCAAACCAGGATGCTTGGTCACCCAGGTTTGGTCTGGGGTCTCTTTACTTTATTTGGCTTACTTTATTCCTCTCCGTCCTCTCTGTGGAATGCTCCCCCTTGTACACTCAAACCTCGTAGTTACTATGAAATACTGTTCATCCCATCCCAGGTTTCTCCCTCCCTCCTTCCCTCCCTCCTTTCCTTCCTTCCTTCAACAGAGTCTTGCTCTGTCACCCAGGCTGGAGTGCACTGATGCAATCTCAGCTCACTGTAACCTCTGCCCTTTGGATTTGAGCAATTCTAGTGCCTCAGCTTCCTGAGTAGCTGGGACTGCAGGCACGTGCCACCACGCCTGGCTAAATTTCGTACTTTTTTAGTAGAGTCGGGGTTTCACCATGTTGGCCAGGCTGATCTCGAACTGCTGACCTCAAGTGATCCACCTGCCTCGGCCTCCCAAAGTGCTGGGATGACAGGTGTGAGTCACCGTGCCTGACCCATCTGGAGTTTCTGCTTGGACATCACTTCTGCAATGCCCCGTGGAGTGGCTCACTCCTTCCTTCTGTGAGCTTTCACAGCCTGGCCGCTCTGTCTCCTTCGCAGCTATGATCACCGCGTTGAAGGCAGGAACAGTTTCTTTCTCATATCTATATTCCCAGAGACTTGCATGAAGTCTGGTGCAAAGTGGGCATTCATAAAGTTTTGCTGAATGTGGCCGGGTGCGGTGGCTCACGCCTGTAATCCCGGCACTTTGGGACGCCGAGGTGGGTGGATCACCTGAGGTCAGGAGTTCGAGACCAGCCTGGCCAACATCGTGAAACCCCATCTCTACTAAAAATACAAAAATTAGCCGGGCATGGTGGCGCATGCCTGTAATCCCAGCTACTCGGAGGGGCCGAGGCAGGAGAATCGCTTCAACCTGGGAGGTGGAGGTTGCAGTGAGCCGAGATCATGCCATCACACTCCAGCCTGGGGACAAGAGCGAGATTTCATCTCAAAAAAAAAAAAAAAAAAAAGTTTTGCTGAGTGAATGAATATCAACACAGTTTACCAACCATTACCTGGTTCCTACCACAATGGGAGATGTGCCTACCTCACATGTCTGTGTCCAATGTATGGCAAGGGTTGCCCAGGGAACCATCCTGGGGCACAGAGCCTACCCCCAAATGATCACAAGATTATTTCCCATCTCACACGTTCTCCTAGAACCTTGCAGCTCTCCCAAGTCTTCGTCCTCTCTGCTTGAAATTGGACAAGCCCCTCTGGCCAACTAGGGATGGTGGAAGAGACTAGGAGACTTCCAAGGCTGGGACCTCAAAGGTGATTCCGGTCAATCTGGCTCTCTCTTGGGACCCTCATCCTTAGAACCCAGCCCCCCTGCCATGAAAACCCCAGGCCACATGGAAAGGTAAAGAGGCCCCGCCCTCAGTCCCGGCTGAGCTCTCAGTGGGTGGCACACACCCACTTTCCAGCCATGTCCCTGTATCCCTTCGGACATGGATCCTGCAGCCCTCGGTTGAGAGGATGTGGAGGATGCTGTGTGGGTCGGAGGTCTTGTCTCTGAGAGAGAGACAACCTCCCCACAGAGCCCAAACCACAGATTCATGAGGAAAATGACGGACTTGCAAGCAAGTGCATTCAGGGTGGTTTATTACACAGAAATAGATAACCCGAATATTCCTTAAGACAACATGCAGGCTGGGCGCGAGGGCTCATGCCTGGAATCCCAGCACTTTGTGGGGCCAAGGTGGAAAGATTGCTTGGGCCCAGGAGTTCAAGACCAGCCTGGGCAACATAGGGAAACCCCATATCTACAAAAAATTAACAAATTAGCTGGGTGTGGTGGCACACGCCTGTAATCCCAGCTACTCAGGAGGCTGAGGTGGGAGCACTGCTTGGAGCCTGGGAGGTCGAGGCTGCCGTGAGCTGTGATGGCGCCACTGCACTCAGCCTGGGCCACAGAGAGAGATCCTATCTCAAATAAAAGAGACAACATGCAGCCTCTGGCACTGGAGGGGACTTTCTTTCTCCTGATACGTCCTTGCCCCAGGGGATCTTGGCTTATTCTGAAAGGGGCTGTGAACAGACTCTGGTCTGGCCCATTCAAACATCTGCCTGCAAAGTGACAGGCTCGTGATATAATCAAAGAATGCACTGGGACAAAGGGGGTCAGACGCACGGAGCTACAGGCCATCCCAGCTTACCTGTCTGTCCCTGGCTTCTGGGGGCAGCCCAGGAGGAAACCCTTCCTGACAGCCGTCTTCTTTTGGAACACATGGGAGGAACACAAGGTCTCAACTCAGGGAGACACATTCGCTTCACCCTGGATAGGACAAACAAATCAACTGAACCCACCTATCATTTGGGCATCAATACCCCTGTGTCTGGGGCCTTCCGCCCAGGCCACTATCTTTTTTTTTTTTTTTTTTTTTTTGAGACTGAGTCTCGCCTTGTCGCCCAGGCTGGAGTGCAGTGGCGTGGTCTCGGCTCACTGCAAGCTCCGCCTCCCTCCCGGGTTCACGCCATTCTCTTGCCTCAGCTTCCCGAGTAGCTGGGACTACAGGCGCCTGCCCGCCAGCACGCCCAGCTAATTTTTTGTATTTTTAGTAGACACGGGGTTTCACCGTGTTAACCAGGATGGTCTCGATCTCCTGACCTTGTGATCCACCCGCCTCGGCCTCCCAAAGTGCTGAGATTACAGGCATGAGCCACCGCGCCCGGCCCAGGCCACTATCTTTTGTGTGTGTGTGTGTGTGTGTGTGTGTGTGTGTGTCTTTATTTTTTCATCTTTTTCATTTTACAAGAGATGACCCTTTCAATAACCAGACAGTGGATGTGACAGGAGAAGTTTCAAGGCCAGGAGTTTGAGACCAGCCTGAGCAACTGAGCAACACAAGTAGGAGAGCCCAGATGAAAAAAAATGAAAAAAGGAGGAGGAGGCCGGGGTGTGTGTGTGGGGGTGGGTGTGTGATGGGGGTGAGGGTGGCTGGGGGAAGGAGAATGAAAGAAAAGAAAAGGAAAAAGAAAAGCAACCACCAAGAAAGTTAACATTCTCCAATTGTGCAGGCACAAAAAAGAGTGATTTCACGTCTTTTCCAACAACACGGATAAAGCAAGAAGCAAGTATGTATCCAGGGAACTGCCAGGCCACTATCTTAAACCATGCCAAAATATATATTTACAGTATGTAGCGCAAGGACATAAGTGTTCAACATTACAAGCTTGGCAAACGTGTGTGTGAGTGTTTTTGTTTTGTTTTGAGACAGAGTCTTACTCTGTCACCCACGTTGGAGTGCAGTGGCACGATCTCGGCTCACTGCAACCTCCACCTCCTGGGTTCAAGCGATTCACCTGCCTCAGCCTCACGGGTAGCTGGGACTACAGGTGCCTGCCACCACATCCGGCTAATTTTTCTATTTTTAGTAGAGATGGGGTTTCCCCATGTTGGCCAGGCTGGTCTCAAACTCCTGGCCTCAAGTGATCCACCCACCTCAGCCTCCGAAATTGCTGGGACTACAAGTGTGAGCCACTGCACCCAGACTCTAGGATTCTAATCTAGTTAAAGCAGAATGATAGAAAAACAGATGTTAGCTGGGTGCAGGGGCTCACACCTGTAATCCCAACAATTTATGAGGCCAAGATGGGAGGATAGTTTGAGCCGGGAGTTCAAGATCAGCCTAAGCAACGTAGGGAGACCTTGATTCTACAAAAAACCAAAGAACAATTAGCCAGGTGGCATGTGCCTGTGGTCCCAGCTACTCAGGGGGTTGAGGTGGGAGGATGGCTTGGGCCCAGGAGGTCCAAACCCAGATGGGTTTGATCAAAGGGAGGTGCTATTGAAAGTGAGGAAGGCTGGGAAGGGAGAGAGGTGGGGGTCTTCTCCGTCTTCCCTCCCTGCTAGGCCTTGGGGTTTCTTTTTTTTTTTTTTTTTTTTTTTGAGACGGAGTCTTGCTCTGCCGCCCAGGCTGGGGTGCAGTGGCCGGATCTCAGCTCACTGCAAGCTCCGCCTCCCAGGTTTACGCCATTCTCCTGCCTCAGCCTCCCGAGTAGCTGGGACTACAGGCGCCCGCCACCTCACCCGGCTACTTTTTTGTATTTTTTAGTAGAGACGGGGTTTCACCGTGTTAGCCAGGATGGTCTCGATCTCCTGACCTCGTGATCCGCCCGTCTCGGCCTCCCAAAGTGCTGGGATTACAGGCTTGAGCCACCGCGCCCGGCCAGCCTTGGGGTTTCTTTGTTGTTGTTTGGTTTTGTTTTCTAGAGACGGAGTCTCACAATGTTGCCCAGGCTGGTCTCAAACTCCTAGGCTCTAGTGCTCCCACCTTGGCCCCCCAAAGTGCTGGGATTACAGGTGTGAGCCACTGCACCCAGCTCCCAGGCCTCAGTTTTGATGTGGCTGTGTCGCTCGGCCACACCACACATGTCCTGGTGGACGGCCCCTCTTCCGTGGCTACAGCTCTTCACTGATCCCAGCAACTCCACCTTCTCTCTCTCCTTTGCCTCTCCAGCCTAAGGGATGATAAAGTTTTCTGCTGTTGCCAGTTCCTGGGCACTTCACCAGCCCTTCTTCATGCTCTTTTTATTTATTTATTTTGAGACAGAGTCTCACTTTGTCACCCAGGCTGGAGTGCAGTGGTGCCATCTTGGCTCACTGCAACCTCTGCCTTCCGGGCTCAAGCGATTCTCATCATGCCTCAGCTTCCCAAGTAGCTGGGACTACAGGCGTGTACCACCATGTCCAGCTACTTTTTTCTTTTCTTTCTTCTTTTTTTTTGGTAGAGATGGGGTTTCACCATGTTGCCCAGGCTGGTCTTGAACTCAGGGGATCAAGCGATACGCCCACCTCAGCCTCCTAAAGTGCTAGGATTACAGGCGTGAGCCACTGCACCCGGCTCCTTCTTCATTCTCTTAACTCTGCCCACAGCATATGTTATGGGCTACACTATGTCTCCCACAAATTCTATGCTGAAATCTTGACCCCCGGGACCCCAGAATGTGACTGTATTTGGAGACAGAGTGTTTAAAGAAGTGGTTAGGGTTAAATGAGGTGGTTAGGGTGGGCGGTAACCCAATAGGACTGGCGTCCTTTTGAGAAGAAATTAAGGCCAGGCACCGTGGCTCACGCCTGTAATCCCAGCACTTTGGGAGGCTGCGGTGGGTGGATCACCTGAGGTCAGGAGTTTGAGACCAGCCTGGCCAACATGGCGAAACCCCATCTCTACTAAAAATACAAAAAATTAGCTGGGCACGGTGGTGGGTGCCTGTAATCCCAGCTACTCCAGAGGCTGAGGTGGGAGAATTGCTTGAGCCTGGGAGGCAGAGGTTGCAGTGAGCTGAGGTGCCACTGCACTCCAGCCTGGGCAACAAGAGTGAAATTCCATCTCAAAAAGGAAAAAAAAAGAAGAGGAAGAGGAAGAAGAAGAAGGAGAAGGAGGAGAAGAAAGGAGAAGAAAGAAGAAGAAGGAGGAGGAGGAGGAAGAAGAGAAAGAGGAGGAAGAAGAAGGAAGAAGAAGAAGGAGGAGGAGGAAGAAGGAAGAAGAGAAGGAGGAGGAGGAGGAGGAGGAGGAGGAGGAGGAGAAATTTAGACACAGACATATACAGAGGGATGACCACTTGAGGATGCAGGGAGAAGATGGCATCTACAAGCCCAGAGAGAGGCCTCAGGAGAAACCAGCCCTGCCAGATCCTGGGTGTCTAGCTTCTAGAACTGCAAGGAAATACATTCCTGTTGTTGAAGGTTCTTGGTCTCTGGTGCAGCCCTAGCAAACTAAGATACCACGGTAAACAGCCCCTCCATTCAACTGCTCATGCAGCCTTGGGAATGAGCCTGTATCCTTCTGGGACCTGCCTCACCCACCTGGTACTACCAATGGTGCCGTTATATGTCCCATCACTAACCTCATGATATCTATCATCATGTTTCTACATCCGTAAATCTGTCCACATTTATGCCATGAATTCCTTTTTACTGAAATACTGTAGGACTCACTACCACAATAAGTACTTAAGCTGAAAGAGTTTCTAATAGGAGCCAAGTAAATTCAGCTCTCCACTGTGCAAAGCATCTTGTCATTTCTATAATAAAAGTCTTTCTATGTTGTTCAGTCCGCTTTGGCTCTGGAACCTGGATGAGTCATGCCTGGGGCCCAGGGTGTCTCTGAAGATGCTGCATGAGAATTTCAGCTGTGGTGGTAGTGGCTGGGAGTCCCACTGACTCAGGAGGAGGCCAGGCGAGATGAGCTGGAACTTTTAGGGGAGAGCTGGAACTTAGGGACATCTAGAAAGGAAAAAGGAATCATGAAAGCGAGAGTTATTAAAACACCAAGGGAGCTATCTAGTTAAACTTATTTTTAACGACATAAAACAATTTTATAAAAGTATAGGGCTGACTGGGATTTATTGAGATTTCCCAACTTCACTTCCCTCTGCCCCCATGCAGTCTTCACCCTGAGCTACAAATAATACGGTCTTTAGCGTCCAAAGTGCTCTCACATTATTTCATCTGAACCTCAAGATCACATGCAGTAGAGAGGATAGTATTAATAAGTTTCATTTTGCAGATAAGTGAAACTGAGGAATTTGAGTGACAGTCCAAGTTCACACAGCTAAAAAGCATCACAGCTGGAGCTAGAAACTTGGGATTTTTAGATGAGACTATTGGCATCATTCCCATATTTTAATTTTAAGTATTTTAAAAAATAGATATTTTTTAGAGATGAGGCCTCCCTATGTTGTCCAGGCTGGTCTTGAATTCTTTGATCCTCTCGCCTCTGCCTCCCAAAGTGCTGAGATTACCAGCGTGAGCCACCGTGCCCAGCCTGTTCCCATAATTTACACTCTCCATTAATCAATGCATGCGCTTGATCTCTCTAAAAAGGCAAATGTCACAGGTTGACATCACAACCAAAACTCACAGTGGGAAGGGATTTCTCCTCGACATCTGGCCGTGAGCAGGAAAGCGAAGAGAATGGAGAGAGGAAAAGAAAGAAATAATCCGAGTTGAGCTTGAAGGGAGAGAGAGTGAGGCACTCTTTAAAGTTCGCCCTTATCTTGGTTCCAACTGTGCAAGGAGAGACCTAAGAGGATTGGGCTGAACACGGATACCGTAGCCTCCCCTGAGCACAATGCCCCCCCGTTACTCCATACTAAGCTGCCAAGTCACAGGAGTCTGATCAGAGTCCTTGTTATCTCTTTAACACTGTGGCGGGTATGTTTGCAATACACAGGGTTTCTGTAAGTCTGGGAAAATCCTACTTTAGACTTTCATTGACTCAGCAACGACATCCACCAATGACAGCTCCCTGGTCCTCCCCTTCAGCTAACGGGCTCCCTCTCATTCCACAAGGAAGCTCCACACCTGCCTGAAGTGCTCTCTGTAGTCCTCCCGTAAGTCTAACCTGTCCTTCCAGGCCTGCCTTCCTGCAAGAAGCTTGCGTGTCTCCATCCACAGGATGTTTCCAGCAGGTGGATTCCCGAAGCCTTTATTACCGACTTCTCTGGCTTCGTGTTGAACATATGCTCTAAAGCATTAGTACTCACTTCTAAGTGTAATTATTTGTCCCCCAGTGAGACTGCAAACTCCCTGCAAGCAAAACTGAAAACTGTATTTTATTTTATTTTTGAGACAGGGTCTCACTCGGTCTCCCAGCGGCACAATCACAGCTCACTGCAGCCTTGACCTCCTGGGCTCAAGCAATCCTCCCATCTCAGCCTCCCGAGTAGCTGGGACCACAGATGTGCACCACGATGCCTGGCTAAATTTTTTACATTTTTTTTTTTTAGAGATGAGGGTCTCCCTATGTTGCCTAGGCTGGTCCTGAACTCCTGAACTCAAGCAATCCTCCCGCTTTGGCCTCCCGAAGTGCTGGGATTACAGGCCCACTGTGCCCAGCCAAAGCTGGAAGCCTACACTTCATTGAATCGACAGGTGTCTGCCTATAGTAGGTGCAGACATGTTTGTTGATTTTTTCTGGGAAAGAGTGGGCAAAACTGGGGTTAAAGTAGCAAGTTGTTAGCATCGGAAAGGAAAAGGGGGAAGAGATGGGAGTAAATAATCTTCCCTCGTTTGAAGTGTTTGGTGTTGATTAAGATCCCTGTAGTGGAAGCATTTTCATTGTTGTTTCAAGATCAGCATGAGGTAAGAAAATAAACAGGAAGGTTCCTCTATGCTTTTTTAGTAACAATGAAGATAAAATAATACCTGTTGAATGGCCAGGTGCAGTAGCTCATACCTGTAATCCCAGCACTTTGGGAGGCCGAGGCGGGCGGATCACCTGAGATCAGGAGTTTGAGACCAGCCTGGCCAACATGGTGAAACCCTGTCTCTACTAAAAATGAAAAAAATTAGCTGGGCATGGTGGTGGGTGCCTGTAATCCCAGCTACTCAGGAGACTGAGGCAGGAGAATCTTTTGAACCTGGGAGGTGGAGGTCACAGTAAGCAAGACCATGCCATTGCACTCCAGCCTGGGGAACAAGAGTGAAACTCCATCTCAAAAAATATAAATAAATAAAATAAAATAATACCTGTTGAATGAAGAAAAAGCCTAGCTCTCTGTGATACAAGAATGGGCTAGTCACATCTCACCTGTAAGAGTTTCAAATTTAATCCTATTACCGAGTAATGCTTATCTGTCACTGCATTTGCAGAACCCCTTTCTCCTGAGTCCCCGGGCAGTTCACAGGTCCAGGCAGGCTCCTCACAGCCCTCCCATTTCACCATGGCAGGTCCCAGGGCTTCCCCTGCTCTCCTCTCCTCTTGGTAGCTGTCACCACCCATCCAGACTATGGCATTTCTCTTCCCTCCAAGATGGGCTCAAGGAAGATGGTCTCCTTCCGGCCACCATTTCTTGTGGTCCCGGAACACAAGCTCACAGACCCTCTTCATTTTGAGACTTTCATGTCCATTATTACAAGAGAAAAGATAAGATTTAAGGGAGAAAACATGGGGAAGTTCTATAAAAGGGTAAAAATCTTACAGTTCTCGATCCTGCTCTATAGCACCTGACTATCTGGTTGAAATGATAACTAGAAGTTTCTTCTATACCAATGTTGGGGTCTCCCAAACCTTTTCTTTCCTTCTGATCTTTTCCCCTGGCTGTGAATCCACCCCCACCTTCTTCCCCCAGAAAGGTCCGTCTTCACAGCACATAGACTTCACAGCAAGAAGCATCTTAGCCGGATAACTCAGGCCAAGTTTCACATGGTTTAACTTCTGAGCACCTCGAGACACAGCAAGGCACATTTCATGACACCTCTATTCTCCGTGAGAATCTTCCCTAAAGGGCATTTTCCTATGGCTCCTCAGGGATTATTTTTGCTTGTCTCTTTGAAAATAATTAAGCTTGTTTATTTTTTGAATAGGTTACTTTTCTACATAGTTCAATATTCAAAAGGTACAAAAGCATTCAGCGAAAAATCTGCTCCCACCTCATCCTTGAGCCTCCTAATTCCCTTTCTCAAAGTTACCAGGGTTGTGTTTGTTTTTCTGTTTTGTTTTTTGTTTTGTCTACTTCCAGTGATATTGTGTATGCATGTGAGCAAATGTAGACATAAAATGCAAATGTACCGTCCCACTCTCCTTTTTAACACAATTGGTAGCACGCTGTGAACACCACTGCTGTTTGCTCACTATATATGTGAGAGGCTATGTATGGAGTGTGTGTGTGTGTGTATGTGTGTGTGTGCGTGTGTGACTGTTACAAATCAATACACGAGGCTGGGTGTAGTGGCTCACGCTTGTAATCCCAGCACTTTGGGAGGTCGAGGTGGGTGGATCACCTGAAGTCAGGAGTTCGAGACCAGCCTGGCCAACATGGTGAAACCCCATCCCTACTAAAAATACAAAAATTAACTGGGCATGGCGGTGGGCACCTGTAATCTCAGCTACTCAGGAGGCTGAGGCAGGAGAATCGCTTGAACCTGGGAGGCGGAGGTTGCAGTGAGCTGAGATCGCACCACTGCACTCCAGCCTGGGCAACAGAGTGAGACTCCATCTCAAAACAAAACAAAATAACAACAACAACAACAACAAAAAACCCCAAATCAATACACGAAGAACTTCCCTAGTCTTTCAATGGCTGTAGAGCAGATGAACCATACCAATAGATTATTTGGGCCATTTTCAATGTCCTGCTCCTACAAACGACGCCAACATGAATGATCTTTTATGATTGTGCAGGCCCCTCCGCTTTTTGGTAGGTGGACGTTGCCAATGGCCATGCCATCTATCCGCATTCCTAGTGCTGCCCTGGAACACCATCGTAAGAATATTCCGGCCAGGCATGGTGGCTCGCGCCTGTAATCCCAGCACTTTGGGAGGCCAAGGTGGGCGGATCACCTAAGGTCAGGCTTTTGAGACCAGACTGGCAAACATAGTGAAACCCCATCTGTACTAAAAATGCCAAAAAAATTAGCTAGGCATGGTGGTGCACTCCTGTAATCCCAGCTACTTGGGAGGCTGAGACGGGAGAATCACTTGAAGTCAGGAGGCGGAGGTTGCAGTGAGCTGAGACCGCACCACTGCACTCCAGCCTGGGCAACACAGTGAGACTTTGTCAAAAACAAAAACAAAAACAAAACAAAACAAAAAACCACAACAACAACAACAAAAGAATTTTCCAATCCCCCATCTGTCCCTATGAAGAGGGATGGGATCAGATAATTCAAAGATATTTTTCTCATCAGTTGAGCTTTCTGTTCTTTTTCTAGAGGTATTTACACAATATCCTGATGTGCCGTTATTGTGTCTTTAAAGGGAAGGAAATAGAAGAGAAATGCAAGGCAATGTGTTTGACATTGGAATTCGCCAGGGTTCTGTTCTTGGCCCGCTTCCTGGCCAATCAGTGCCTGAATCTTCCATGGCTGGATGTGTTTCTGTCACCCTGCTATTCCCCTGGGCTCCGGGCCCATCTATTCAGACCTCTTCTGAACTCGTATACTTGTGGTCCCTGAGGTACCTCCAACCTGACATTTCCCACTAGGTTTCCAGTCCCACTGGGGAGAGGCAAGAACCTTAATACAACTGCCCGCCCCAGATTCCTGGGACTTTTCCCTTGCTGGGCCAGAAGCTCTCCCTTGTAGCCTGGAAGTTCTCGAGGGCAGGGGCTGTTATCTTATGATTATCTCCCTAGGGCTAGTTCAGTGCTTGTAAAATCCTTGTTCATTAATGACACACATACCAATGCTTCCTTCTTCTTTCTCATCTCAGGGCAATGGCTGAAACCACCTTGCAAGTGAACTTTAGATGGGGATAGAAAATTCCTATTTTCAGACTGGATGTCATTTTACTGGGCACAGAGAAATGGGTGAGAATGCCAAGAGGCTACTGAAGGTGAGGGGCCCAAGAAAGACAAGGGTCCCACAGGAGGCTAAGGCCCAAGAAGAGGTAGAAACAGGAACAGCCTATGTATACTAGCTTGTCTATAGACCTGTGTTTTTCACTCCTTGATTGATTTTTTTTTCTTTTCTTTTCTTTTTTTTTTTTTTCTTGAGATGGAGTCTCACTCTGGTGCCCAGGCTGGAGTGCAGTGGCGCAATCTCAACTTACTGCAACCTCTGCCTCCTGGGCTCAAGCTATTCTTCTGCCTCAGCTTCCTGAGTAGCTGGGATTACATGCGCCTGCCACCACGTGGCAAATTAGCCCAGCTAATTTTTGTATTTTTGGTAGAGACGGGGTTTCACCATGTTGGCCAGGCTGGTCTTGAACTCCTGACCTCAGGTGATTCGCCCACCTTGGCCTCCCAAAGTGCTGGGATTACAGGTGTGAGCCACTGCACCCGGCCCCTGATTGATTTTTTTGTTTGTTCTCCATTCATGTTATTTGCAGATATCTGCAAATGATCACTGATGCAAACAATACCACTGGATCAACCCGAGGATCAGTGAAGTGAACACATTAAGTAAAGAAGTATGTGGATACGGAAAATAGATAAATATAGTAATAACAATGACAGCACCTGCTTTGTGCCAGTCCCTCTTCTAGGAATACCAATGACAGTAATAACTGCAAATACCTGACAGCCAGGCATTGTGCTAACATGCATTTATTAATTTATTTCTTCTTCACCACAAGCCTGTGATGTGGTAAAGAATCTTACCACATCTTCACTTTTTGTGACAATCTTCACTTTGTAGAAGATTCACCTCCTCCCTTTAAAAAAATCTCCATCTCAACGTTTTATGATGATTCCCAGTTGAGTAGTCGATGCAGGATTTTTCTTGGCCCCTTTGCCAGACTTGCAGCAGGGGCACCCTGTCTACTCAGCCTGCTGTGCTCAGCCCCTTGCGGGAGGGAACATGCGAGTGAGTGAGTGCGGACCCCAGTCGGCCACTCTAAGCGCCAACACAGGAGCAAGCTCCATGTGCAGGGCCTGCAGCCAGGCCAGGCATGTTACCTCAAGGGAACGTGGTGGCTCCTGGACAAGGGTGCCCACGACCCTGAAGCCCCAGAGGGGGCGTCAGTGTGCTGATTAGCTCTTTTAGTTCCGTTGTCCATAGCCCAATGGATGGCAGTATATTAGCACTCATTGGCCCCTGCACCTGTCGCGTGGGGCAGCTGCCCTCCGCTAGTGAGGGCAAAAGGCCAGTGTGGCAGCCTTTTTGGGTACCCACACTTGGTGGGTCCTGAGCTCTTGTCCAGCATCCAAGAAGAATGAGGTCACGCTGACAATAAAGGGTGTTGAGGGCAGATTTTTTTTTTTTTTTTTTTTTTTTTGAGACAGAGTTTCACTCTTTCTGCCCAGGCTGGAGTGCAATGGCGTGATCCTGGCTCACCGCAAACTCTGCCTCCCAGGTTCAAATGATTCTCCTGCCTCAGCCTCCCGAGTAGCTGGGATTACAGTCACCTGCCACCACATCCAGCTAATTTTTTTGTGTGTGTTTTTAGTAGAGATGGGGTTTCACCATGTCAGCAAGGCTGGTCTTGAACTCCTGACCTCAGGTGATCTGCCCGCCTTGGCCTCCCAAAGTGCTGGGATTATAGGTGTGAGCCACCGTGCCTGGCCTGAGGGCAGATCATTTTATTGAGGACAGAGCAGCTCTCAGCAGAGAGGGGATGCAGAGGGGTGAGGAGGTTCCCCACCCCCACAGTTGGGTGGTTTCTCTCTCCCCATGTGGCTGGGTCAGGGCTTTTTATGGACTCAGAATGGGGAGTGCATGCTGATTGGTTTGTGAGTACACAAAAAAGGTTAAAGCAGAGACACCAGTCAAAGGTGGGCACAACAGTGTAGAAAACCAATTAGAAAAGGGTAGGTACGTGTAAAATAGGTGAAGGCTGGGGATCAATCAGGGGAAAGCGTGCCCAACGGGAAGACAGATTCTCAGTAGGTCTGTGGATTTGACTTGTAGCGTGGCTTTCAGGCTTTCAACTGTCTACGGGTTGGTGGTGGGATTTCACCAGGGACCCACCCCTATCTGCCCAGGCATTTGGCTGCCTCCTGGTGCTATCAGAGTGATGTGGTAATATTGTATATAAATATGGATTATTGTGTTTGAAAAACATAAAATCAGAAGTTATTGGTTTTAGCAGTGCAAGCACAGTTTAAACTTACCCCTGTAAATTGCCTAAAGCACAGGCTGGGGGCTGAGGTCATGGGTAGAGACAAAGCCTCTGAGTCCAGAGGAGATGGTTGAGAAGGTCCTCCCCGGGGGGGCCTTCCTCTAAGAAGAAGGACTAAGAGGCTGATGCTAGTCCCAGTCCCAGCTTCATCCGGTTGAGAGGATGCTTAATCCTCAGGATGGAGTTGCTTCAAGGACTTTCCATCTAGGAATTCTGGAGAAGGACCCCTGCTGTCTCCTGTCTGATCAGGAGCCCAGAAAGCTGCTCAGTCCTGTCTGGACACCTTCCAGAGGGCCCCCGATTTGGCCAACACCTATGAGCAAAACATTCCCTTTCACTCCCAGCTTTTGCTTCTGGCGGAAATAAAGGCAAGGTGTTAGAAAGAAATAACCAACGCAGTTTTAAAGAATCCACAGGCCTGGCTTTGTGTTTATCTTTTAAGTAACCTTGGGGTAATATTTTTAGCTGCAGAGGAAGGCTAAGCAACTTGAGCCAGTGTTTTGAAATTTAAATCCAAGACTATGTGACTATATCTTTCATGCTTCCAAGTAGGTGAAATAGGCCATAAGGTCTGAGTGGTTGGTTGTTAGTAATCATTGTGAACTAATATTTCAAAACATCTGTGTCTTACAAAATCGACTTCCAGTGTAATTTGTGGTAAAGTACCATATTACTAAACACACACCCCACACACACACACACACACACACACACACACACACACACGGTACATATATATATCTTATTTTATGTTATTTATATATATATTTATAAATATATAAATATATATATATATTTTTTATATATATATATTTTTTTAAGAGAGGGTCTCACTGTCACCCAGGCTGAAGTGCAGTGGTGCAATCATAACTCACTGCAGTCTCAACCTCTCAGGCTCAACCAGTCCCCCCAACCTGAGCCGCCCCAGTAGCTGGGACCACAGGTGTGTACCACCATACCTAGCTAACTTTCATTTTTTGTAGAGACTGAGGGGGTCTCATTATGTTGCCCAGGCTGGTCTCAAACTCCTGGACTCAAGTGATCCCCCTGCCTCAGCCTCCCGAAGTGCTGGGATTATGGGCATAAGCTGCTGCATCCAGCCTACATACATATATATTAAACCCCAATGGTAAGAGTGACCAAAGCATGTTATAACAAATATGTATATAACTAATAATATTATATAAATCACAAACACAGTTCTCTTCTGGTAGGTCCTGAACAGAAGTTAATTTGTGTCAAATATTTTGTGTTAAAATAAAAACAAATAGCCATTTGGCATTGGTCTAAATGCTCAGTGAAGAGAGCGGGTAGAATCATTTCCATTGGAAATATCACAGTAATTTATTACGGATAGCCTGATGAAACGAGAGGCAACAAGACAGAACAAGTAAACTCAGCTCTCTTCCAGGCAAAGGAGAAATGCAAAGACTCCAAGTAGCGGGCTCGCCTGACAGTTGATTTTGCCCCCAGGATTCTTGCCAAGGAGGCTTTTTCATCTCTTAGGTATAAAAAATTAACAACAACCAAGATTGTAGTTCTCAGGCAGTGGAGTGCACATAGCATATAATTCATGGCACTGAGTTCAACACACATGCACTCTTCAGTCTAGGAATATGGAGTAAAAAACAAAACACTGGCTAGGTGCAGTGACCCACACCTGTCATCCCAGTGTTCAGGGAAGCAAGGTGGGAGGATTGCTTTTGGCCAGGAGTTCAAGAACAGCCTGGGCAACACAGTGAGACCCTGTCTCTACAAAAAATTGAAAAATTAGCCAGGTGTGGTGGTGTGCATCTGTATTCCTAGCTACTTGGGAGGCTAAGGCAGGAAGATCGCTTGAGCCCAGGAGGTCAAGGCTGCAGTGAGCTCTGATTGCACTGCTCCACTCCAGAATGGGCAACAGAGCGAGACTCTGTCTCTAAAAAAAGAAAAAGAAAAAACAAGGACCACCACAATGATGAGGAATACACACACAGGCACAAGACTATACAGAGGCCATGCAGGAGCTGAAAATATATGGCTTACATTCCACATAGCTATTGATGCAACTGTTTCTTACACAGTGGAAACTGACTATAAGGGCCAGGTGCGGTGGCTCACATCTGTAATCCCAGCACTTTGGGAGGCTGAAGCAGGCAGATCGCTTGAGACCAGTAGCTCGAGACCAGCCTGGGCAACATGGAGAAACCCTGGCTCTACTAAAAGTACAAAAATTAGCCAGGCATGGTAGTGCACACCTGGAATCCCAGCTACTTGGGAGGCTGAGGCATGAGAATTGCTTGAACCTGGGAGGCGGAGGCTGCAGTGAGCCAAGATCGCACCACTGCATTCCAGCCTGAGCAACAGAGTGAGACTCTGTCTAAAAAATAAAGAAAAGAAAAGAAAAGAAACTGACTGTAAGGAAGAGAAAAGACAAAGGGAGGAAGAAGAAGATAAATGGGAAAGGTCAAGGAAAAAGTGAAAAGGAGACTCTTGTTCCATGGACCAGGGCCTCCCGCTAACGCTTTCTGGCTGCCTGGCAGGTCTCTCCTCCATCTATCTCTCAGCCGCAGCTCACCATCAGATTTCTCTTGTCTTTCATTGTGGGCTCGGGTGATGGCTTAGTATGATTTTTACTGCTGTTACTACTACTATTACCACTACTAGCTTTGAGCTAGGTACTATGCTAAATGCTTTACATCCTCCTCCCAATTGAGTGACGTTAGTTAGTCTTGTTACTAACTCCATTTTACAGATAAGGAAAAAGAGGCTCAGAGAGGTTACACAACTTGGCCAAAATCACCAGACTACTAAAATAGTGGTACGATGGGCATTGAACCTAGGCTATTTGCATCCCAATCTGTGTCCTCAGAAAGCAAAGTAGGCTGGGTGTGGTGGCTCATGCCCGTAATTCCAGCACTTTGGGATGCTGAGGCAAATGGACTACTTGAGGTCAGGAGTCTGAGACCAGTCTGGCCAATACGGTGAAACCCCATCTCTACTAAAAGTACAAAAATCAGCCGGGCATGGTGGCAAGTGGCTGTAATCCAAGCTACTTGGGAGGCTGAGGCAGGAGAATTGTTTGAACCCAGGAGGCAGAGGTTGCAGTTAGCTGAGATGGCCCCACTGTACTCCAGCCTGGGCATAGAGTGAGACCCCATCCCCCCCCCAAAAAAAGAAAGAAAGAAAGAAAGAAAATAGAAAAATAATATGATACTGAATGACAGCACAAACATGTATTACATGCTTAATATAGACCTGGGATTTAGGTAGGTGTCATTATTCCCATTTTACAGACAAAGAAACTGAGGCTTAGAGAGGTTAAGTAACATCCGAAGTCATACTGTTTAGTACAAGAACCCAGGTCTGTCTGACTGCAAATCCCATATTCTTTCTTACTCCTCTTTCCAAATGGAATTCCCAGGAATTTCATTGGTTGAATGAAATAATTAAAAATATCTCCCATGGATATTTTTGGTTCTGCACATTCAAACCAGACAGACATTGTTATAGAATGAACACCTGGCATTGCAGAGTGGCTCATTCCTGTAATCCCAGCACTTTGGGAGGCTGAGGCAGGAGGATTGCTTGAGGCCAGGAATTTGGGACCAGCCCCGGCAAAATAGCGAGACCCTGTTTCTACAAAAAATACCCCCCTAAAAAATCACAATTAGCCAGACTTGGTGGTGCACAGGTCCCGGCTACCTGTGACGCTGAGGTGGGAGGATCCCCTGAGCTCTGGGAGTTGTTGAGGCTGCAGTGAGCTGTGATCACACCACTGCACTCCAGCCTGAGTGACAGAGTGAGACCCGTCGCAAAAAAAAAAAAAAAAAAAAAAATTAATTTAAATTTTAAAAACCCCAAATACCTGAGGAGTGCATCAGAATTTGATAAGAAGTATATTAAAGACTGCCTGCAAGGAACCTTCTACAGAAACTGTTTTATAAATTCTTCTGTTTTGGTTCATTATACTTCCTACAGTTCAAAGAAAAAGATTGGAAACAGAAAATAGTTTGTATTGGTTTAAAATTAGGATTCACGAATGTAATGTTTTTTTATTTTATTACTACTATTATTATTATTTATTTAAGTGCTCTGTCACCCAGGCTGGAATGCAGTGGCACAATCATGGCTCACTGCCCCCTTAACTTCCTGGGCTCAAGTGATCCTCCTACCTCAGCCTCCCAAGTGGCTGGGACTACAGGCATGCGACACCACGCCTGGCTAATTATTTTATTTTTTTTTGTAGAGACGGGGTCTCGCTATGTTGTCCAGGTTGGTCTCAAACTCCTGGCCTCAAACCATCCTTCCACCTCAGCCTCCTGTGTCCCTGGGATTACCCAGCCACTGCACCCACCAAACTCTCATTTTATAAATGAGGAAACAAAGACTCAGGGGATTTGAGTGACTACTCATTAGTGGCAGAGTTGATACTAGAACTGGGGTTTCCTGATTCTTAAACCATTGTTCATTCCACAATATGATCCAGGAATCACTGTAGAGTATATTCCTGTTTTTTCTTTCTTTTTTTTTTTTTTTTTTTTTGAGATGGAGTCTCGGTCTGTCGCCCAGGCTGGAGTGCAGTGGCCAGATCTCAGCTCACTGCAAGCTCCGCCTCCCGGGTTCACGCCATTCTCCTGCCTCAGCCTCCAGGCGCCCGCCGCCTCGCCCGGCTAGTTTTTTGTATTTTTTAGTAGAGACGGGGTTTCACTGGGTTAGCCAGGATGGTCTCGATCTCCTGACCTCGTGATCCGCCGGTCTCGGCCTCCCAAAGTGCTGGGATTACAGGCTTGAGCCACCGCGCCCGGCCCTGTTTTTTCTTTTCTTTTCTTTTTTTTCCTCTTTTGAGTGAAGGAAAAAAGGTGAGAAAGCGTGAAGAAGCACTTTTAAAAATCAGGACTCTAAGAGTAAAGTTATCCCTGGAAAGAGGTGAAAAAAGTAATTTCAGAGGCTGGAATTAGCAGAGGACAGAAAAAGATAAGGTCTAATCTAAGGCAATTAGAGTAAGCAGGCAATTAAAGACTTTTGTTACTTGTATTTAAGTGAATGCTCTGAAATGGCAGGCTTTTTGAAATCCATGGCTGAACCAGGACCTAGAAAGTGAGGACACCTAACTCCCAAGTAAAAGTTCAGTGTTAGACAAGAGGTATTTGTATTTATGCTTAATAAAGGAAAAAACAAAGAAAAGAAACAAGATGTCAGCTAGGGTCCTCTTAGCCCAATTCCAGGGCCTCGGAAGTTCAAAGCCCATCTCCTTATTTTCTGTGAATTGTCCTAAGGAGTGTTCATTTTCTTAGCTTTCTAGACTTCTAAGATCTTGCTTCCATGTGTAAATGGAGTAGAATTTGCTGCAGAGATGGAGGCAGGTATTTACATCCCAGTAACGGCAAACAGGTTTAATTGGAACAGGTGGTATCTAATACTGTTCCTACCTCTCTCCCCTACCTAATCTTGGCTTCTCTCCTCCTCCTCCTCCTACCTCTTTCTGCCCTACTCCCGCTCCTCCTCCTCCTCCTCTTCCCTTCCAGGAGCAGAAACAACAAATTCTTCCTCTAATCTCTAGTCGAGCAGGTTTTCCCTGTCTCTGAAGGCCTAGAGTCTGCTGACATCCTTGCTCTCAAGGCCTCCTCCTTCCCTATGAGTTTAGTAGTCTCTCCCTCAAGAACACAGCTCCTTTCTTCCCTAAGAATTACATGCAACTGCTGTTAAAATTTAAAATATAGGGCTGGGCACAGTGGCTCATGCCTGTAATCCTAGCACTTTGGGAGGCCAAGGTGGGTGGATCACCTGAGGTCAGGAATGTGAGACCAGCCTGGCCAACATGGCGAAATCCCATCTCTACTAAAAATACAAAAATTAGCTGAGCGTGGTGGCAGGTGCCTGTAGTCCCAGCAACTCGGGAGGCTGAGGCAGGAGAATCACTTGAACCTGGGAGGTGGAGGTTGCAGTGAGCCGAGATTGCGCCATTGCGCTCCAGCCTAGGCAACAAGAGCGAAACTCTGTCTCAAAAAAAAAAAAAAAAAATTAAAAAATATATATATTGTATGTCTTTACACAAGGTTGAAAATCTTTTAAGTTTAATGAAGATGGTATCTGACTACTGTGGAGTTTATATATATATATGTATATATACATATATACACACACACACTGTGGAATTTATATATATACACACACATATATATATATAAACTCCACAGTATGTGTGTGTATGTGTGTATGTGTGTGTATATATATATTGTTTTTTTTTTTTGAGACAGTCTTGCTCTGTCACCCAGGCTGGAGTGCAGTGGTGTGATCTCGGCCTCCCAAGTAGCTGGGATTACAGGCATGCACCACCATGCCTAATTTTTGTATTTTTAGTAGAGATGGGGTTTCACCATGTTGACCAGGCCAGTCTCCATCTCCTGACTTCGTGATCCGCCCTCCTCGGCCTCTCAAAGTGTTGGGATTACAGGCATGAGCCACTGTGCCCGGCCGGAGTTTATATTTTCAATTGCTTTGTTTTATATGGAATCTTGTTCTCATAACTAATTGTAATGGGAGTGTCTTGACATTTACATAATTTTCATAAGGAGCCTTCAAAACTGTAAAGGATTAGCAATCAGGTCTAAGCTTTATTCCCATCTTTTTTCTTTTTTTTGAGACAGAGTCTTGCTCTGTCACCCTGGCTGGAGCACAATGGTGCGATCTCAAGTCACTGTAACCTCTGCCTCCTGGGTTCAAGTGATTCTCTTGCCCCAGCCTCCCAAGTAGCTAAGATTACAGGTGCCCACCACCACACCCAGCTAATTTTTGTATTTTTAGTAGAGACGGGGTTTCACCAGGTTGGCCACCTGACCTCAGGTGATCCTCCTGCTTCAGCCTCCCAAAGTTCTGGGATTACACGTGTAAGCCACCTTGCCCAGCCCATCGTTCATCAATCATTCACCCCAAAAAATGGTTAGACTAAGTGGTTCTAAGGCAGCACTTGGGGTCCGCTTTAGAATCAAAAGCAGAAGAGCAAATCAGGTACACTTGCAAGGGGGCAGGTTTTGAAAACTCAAACTCATCGAATAGGAAACATGACAAGCTCACTGCAACATGTGGAAGATGTGAAACCGTTTCCCCAAGTATGGTTCTGTTTTTGGAGAGAGCACTCACATCTGTAGGCTTAAGTAATGATACGCGAAAAGGGAGGCTGGTGTCAGTGATCTGAGAGCCACATCCCCAGAGAGATGAACTAAGGAATATTACCTGTACTTTTTTTTTTTTTAAGATAGGGTCTCACTCTGTCACCCAGACTGGAGTGCAGTGGTGAGATCATGGCTCACTACAGCTTCAAACTCCCGGGCTCAAGTGATCCTCCCACCTCAGCCTCCAGAGTAGCTGGAACTACAGGTGCATGCCCCTGCCATGCTTAGCTAATTCAAAAACGTTTTATTGTAGAGATGGGATTTTGCTGTGTTGCCCAGGCTGGTCTCAAACTCCTGGCCTCAATTATTCTCCCATCTCAGCCTCCCAAAGTGCTGGGATGACAGGTATGAGCCACTGCCCCCCGGCCACGTGTCCTCTTTTATTCTCCCATTGTCTTCTCTCTTCCTGCCCTTTCCATTTAACAAAGCCTCTTTCCTGATAATAGGAGCGAGGAATCTTCAAGTGTTCAGGTCTCAGGTAACCTCCTAGGTTTGAGGGTCGGGGTTTGGGGGTATGTCACTTTCATCTTTGTCTTTAGAAGGTGCTCCCCTAAGTTTGTCCTGCTCACCCACTTCTCTAGGTCCTCCTGAAATCTTCCTCCATAAACCTGTCTAAATGATGGGGGAACTTTCTGTCAGAGGTGTTTGAACCAGAGCAACTCCATCTTGAAGGGGGGCTGGGTAAAATGAGGCTGAAACCTACTGGGCTGCATTCCCAGATGGTTAAGGCATTCTAAGTCACAGAATGAGATAGGCGGTCAGCACAAGATACAGGTCATAAAGACCTTAATGATAAAACACGTTGCAATAAAAAAGCCGGCCAAAACCTACCAAAACCAAGATGGCGACATGAGTGACCTGTGGTCATCCTCACTGCTACACTCCCATTAGCGCCATGACAGTTTACAAATGCCATGGCAACATCAGAAAATTATCCTATATGGTCTAAAAGGGGGAGGCATGAATAATCCACTCCTTGTTTAGCATATAATCGAGAAATAGCCATAAAAATCGGCAACCAGCAGCCCTCGGAGCTGCTCTATGGGGTAGCCATTCTTTTATTTCTTTACTTTCTTAAGAAACTTGCTTTCACTTTACGAACTTGCACAAGATCCAAGAACTCTCTTTTGGGGTCTAGATCCAGACCCCTTTCTGGTAACATTCATGTATCAAATGAATACATGATTTTCTGCACTGGAATCACACCTGGGCTATGTCTGGCGTAACAAATTCACTCTATGGCTGCAGTTACCAGAGTTTTACCCTCACTTTCCTTTGTTCCCCTGATTGGATTTCCTCAGTACCCATTTCCTCTTCTCTTCTTCTTCTTCTTTTTTTTTTTTTTTTTTTTTTTTTTTTGAGACGTTGTCTCGCTCTGTCACCCAGGCTGGAGTGCAGTAGTGTGATTTTGGCTCACTGCAACCTCCGCCTCCCGGGTTCAAGCAATTCTCCTGCCTCAGCCTCCTGAGTAGCTGGGACTACAGGCGCACGCCACCACGCCCGGCCAATTTTTTTTTTGTATTTTTAGTAGAGACAGGGTTTCACCGTGTTAGCCAGGATGCTCTCAATCTCCTGACCTTGTGATCCGCCCACCTTGGCCTCCCAAAGTGCTGGGATTACAGGCATGAGCCACCACGCCCGGCCTATTTCTTCATTTTCACAATCATCTTGCATCACTTAGGAGGCCGATGAGGGCGAACTACTATCCTGTGGAGAGGAGAACTGAGTCACACCCGCCTTGTATCCCAAACAGCCAAGCTTGTTTTTGGCAAGCTCATCACCGGCATGAGTCATACATCACAGCATACTTTTTGGGGGATTTAATGATGCCTTATACTCTTTATCAAAACTACAAAACGTAAATAGTGATTATAATTAGTATATTTACAAAAAAACACAAGAATAGACAGACACACTTAAGAGCCCCGTTCACGAAGAGCTAATTCTTCCATCATTGCTTAACGTACTCTGGTTTCCCTTTCAGCCTTAATTAGTACAACTTCTTAACTTTTTAATTTATAATGAATGCTTTCACTTAAGCAAGCCCTGCTAGTGTTTGACAGATGGTTAATGTCAAAAGCCCATGGGGATGGCTTAGCTTTGGGTTTTGTGTTTTCGAAGCAGGAGAAATGTCTGACTGTGCTGATAATTTCTCAGCATGCATCACCATCAATTTTTATTGTCCTTCAAATTCCCCATTCTCCCTTGGACTTCTCTTCCACTCCTTGCCTATCACGGCCTGGAGACCAGGCAGAAGCACGCCATAATGGCTCATGTGATAAGCCTCATATAGTTATTTTTCTCAGTTAATGGCTTCACTGACAATTTTACTGCTTTGCTCTAAGCTCCCCCATTCCCTTGGGCATCAGTACACATGTCTATGATAAGCCTCATCCAGCCCAACAAAACTGGCCCTACAGAATTCAGATGGCCCTGTTTAAAGAAGCTCATCTCTCTCTCTGCTTTTTTTTTTTTTTGCAACATAACACTTGAAAATACATTTAAACAGAAAGTAATAGAGCTTTAAAGCAGAGCTATAAAAGTGATTTATTCCTGAGTACGTACTTTTTCCTCTCCCAGCTGACATCCATTTTATATTAATTTTCCTTGAGTGTGTATCTTCATCTCTTTTCTAAATCCTTACTACTATATATGAACTTTTAATTTCACCCTTAATCCTTTCTACTTCGTGCCAAAGACTTGCATAATGTGCTGAAAGATCCACAGGGCTTCGGAGCCACGATTTGGGAAACTCTGCTATGCAATGATAATGCTCCCTAGTCACAATTACTGGCTTTATTAGGTAGTCAATTCGCTGTTTTTTAATTAGGAAAGGAAAAGTTCTTAATTCATGTTTTCCAAAGTTACTTTAAATGCATTTTCCTTTTTTTTCTTTTCTTTTCTTTTTTTTTTTTTTTTTTTTGAGACAGTCTCACTCTGTTGCTCAGCCTGGAGTGCAGTGGTGCGATCTTGGCTGACTATAACCTCTGCCTCCTAGGTTCAAGCCATCCTCCTGCTTCCCCCGCACCCACCACAGGCATGTGCCACCACACCCAGCTAATTTTTGTATTGTTAGTGGAGACAGGGTTTCGCCGTGTTGCCCAGACTGCACTCGAATTCCTGACCTCAAGTGATCCTCCTGCCTCAGTCTCCCAAAGTACTGGGATTAAAGGCGTGAGCCACCATGCCTGGCCTAAATGCACTTAGATCAGGGGAACCTTCCTTCACTTAGAGATAGCGATTTCTGATAGCACCTCCCCCTGCCCCAAAGGACTCGGCAGAAAAAAGAACCACTGATAAAAAAAAAAAAAATACTTCCCTTGGCCAGGAACGGTGGCTCATGCCTGTAATCCCAGCACTTTGGGAGGCTGAGGCAGGTGGATCACCCGAGGTCAGCAGTTGGAGACCAGTTTGGCCAACATGGAGAAACTCCATCTCTACTAAAAATACAAAAATTAGCTTGGCACGGTGGAGGCACCTGTAATATCAGCTACTTGGGAGGCTGAGGCAGGAGAATCACTTGAACCCAGGAGGCGGAGGTTGCAGTGAGTCGAAATCACGCCATTGCACTCCAGCCAGGGAAACAAGTGCAAGACTCTGTCTTAAATAAACAAACAAACAAACAAAAATACTCCCCTTATATCATACAGTTTTCAAAGCAATTTCATACACATCAGTTCATCCAGTCTTTTTTTTTTTTTTTAAACAGATGAGAAAACAGAGGCTCCGAGAGATTAAATAAAGTGTATCTTCAAGGTCATGGCTTCTCTGTCTATCAGTGTCAGAAACCCGAATTTAATCACCACTCCATGATTCTGATTAAATAAACGAATTCAATTTTGCAAATAGGATTAGAGATCTGGAGATTTTCATTAATGTTATGGTGACGAATCTTTTATAAACAATACTTACCATTGATTGTGCTTTTCTTAGCCTAGTTCTGTCCTGCAACTTATTTTTCTTATCATGTGACTGTCGGCTGAAATCTGGGGTCATTTCGTTTCTTTTTTTTCTTCTGTAAATTGGAAAGCAGTGGGGAAATTACAAAGTATCTTTTTAACACTCGGTGGTTTGCATAGCTATTTGTCTGTTTGAGTTTGTTGTTGCCATGATTTAAAAGATTGTCTCCACTTAACTGGAAATAAGCCAAATATCTATCAATAGAGAACTAGTTGAATCAACTCTGGCATCTCCACACAATGCAGTACTATGAGCTGCAAAAGGAAGGTAGGATGTTTCTATATTCAACTGTAGAAGGATCTCCAGGATATACTGTTACATGAAGAAAGAAGGGTGGATGAGACGGTACGTACTGTGTGCTGCCATTCATTTCAAGAAGGTATTAAGATCTCTGCCTCTACATATTGTGCATATATATTTACTTGTACTTTTTAAAATGGAAGGATTATGGCCAGGTGGGGTGGCTCACGCCTGTAATCCCAGCACTTTGGGAGGCCAAGGCGGGTGGATCACCTGAGGTCAGGAGTTCGAGACTAGCCTGGCCAACATGGTGAAACCCCATCTCTACTAAAAATACAAAAATTAGCCAGGCGTGGTGGCACACACCTCTAGTCCCAGCTACTTGGGAGGCTGAAGCAGGAGAATCACTCGAACCCAGGAAGCAGAGGTTGCAGTGAGCCGAGATGGTACCACTGTACTTCAGCCTGGGTGACAGAGTGAGACTCCATCTCAAAAAATAAATAAATAAATAAATAAAATGGAAAGATCAAACCATAAAATGAAAAACAGTTACCTACAAGTAGGATTCCCATGTGAACTGATCAAAAACAGGGAATGTGAGCTGGGCACGGTGACTCATGTACGTAACCCCAGCTCTTTGGAAAGCGAGGGGGAAGGATAACTTGAGTGCAGGAGTTTGAGACCCACCTGGGCAACACGGTGAGACCCTATCTCTACAAAAAATTAAAAAATTTAGCTGGGCATGGTGGTGCATGCCTGTAGTTTCAGTGACTCAGAAGGCTAAGGTGGGAGGATCGCTTGAGCCCTGGAGGTCCAGGCTGCAGTTAGCCATGACTATGCTACTGTGCTCTAGCCTGGGCAACAGAGTGAGACCCTAAATCAAACAAAAAAGAAAAAAGAAAGAAAAGAAAAAAAAGGAACAAGTAATACGGAGGAACAGGGACCAAAAGTTAGATTTCTCCAAGTATAGCTTATTTTGTATATTTAATTTTGGAACCATCTAATTTTTTCTCAAAATCATAAAATAAAATGAACTGAAAAATATCTAAAATCTGAAAAGCAAAATGAAACATATATATTATCTATTGAGTTGGTGGCATTACTACACACAAAGGAGTTACTTCATGTGAGTTTAATGCAGTAATTTGTCTGAATATTCTTGATAGAATATATCTGAGAGATAAAAACACAGACAGGGAAGTCAAACTGTTTTCAGTAATCATATCACTTGCTTTAATATTAGCATTTGTTTTCTAAAACTCCTGTATATATTAGGATAAAGTAAGGCTCCTCCAACCACAGCCCACAGGCTCAAGCCAGTCTGCCACCTGTTTCTGTAAGTAAAGTTTTATTGGAACATAGTCATGCTTATTTCTTGCACATCGTCTATTACTATATTCAGGCTACAATGGCAGAGTTGAGCAGCTGTGACAGAGACCATATGCCCTGCAAAGACTAAAATATTTCCTGCCTTGCCATTTACAGGAAAAGTTTGCCTGATGTAATAGATCTAGGCGATGAGTATCCATGGCTACCAACACAAGAGAGACAACCAGAAATGATGGGCGTTGTGACGGAAGTACATATCCCTGTTCAGTATATACATAAGCCTCTAGGTCTGACTCTCAGTATAGCCAGGTACAGGGGACAGAAGAACCTGTTAAGATGCATGTGGGCGGTGCAATCAACAAAATCCAGAATGTGAGAAGCTCTCCAGGATAAATGGTCTGATAGCTATAACAAATAAATTGCAAGGAAAAAAAAAAGGACAGAGGGGAAATCTATGGAGAAAACAAAAGAAAAGAAAATGCTGAAGTGACATATAGATCAAATGCATGTATATTGCTATGTAGGCTTCTGTTTTTTTTTTTTTCTTGAGACAAGGTCTTGTTCCATCACCCAGGCTGGAGTGCAGTGGCACAACCATGGCTCACTGCAGCCTCCACTTCCTGGGCTCAAGCAATCTTCCCATTTCAACCTCCTGAGTAGCTGGGACTATGGGCATGCACCATCACATTTGGCAAATTTTATTTTATTTTTATAGAGACAGGTTCCTGCTATGTTGCCCAGGCTGGTCTCAAACTCCTAGACTCAGATGATATTTCTGCCTCAGCCACCGAAAGTTCTGGGATTACAGGTATTTGCCACCACACCTGGCCTGATCTTTTTGGGAGTTCACTCCAACCTCTCAGCTCAGCTCCCTTGGCCCAATAAAGAAGGGTGATATGGGCCAGGTGCAATGGCTCATGCCTGTAATCCCAGCACTTTGGGAGGCTGAGGTGTGCGGAGCAAGAGGTCAGGAGTTCGAGACCAGCCTGGCCAACATGGTGAAACCCCGTCCCTACTAAAAATACGAAAATTAGCTGGGCGTGGTGGTGAGCACCTGTAATCCCAGTACTAGGGAGGCTGAGGAGGAGAATGGCTTGAACCCAGGAGGCAGAGGTTGCAGTGAGCCGAGATCATGCCACTGCACTCCAGTCTGGGTGACAGAGCAAGACTCTGTCTCAAAAAAAAAAAAAAATAAAAATAAAAATAAAAAACAAAAAAGAAGGGTGATTTGCATAAATGTCCAAAAAGAAGATCAAAATTGGGGGACTCCCACTTTCTGGCTTTAAAATTTATTACAGAGCTACAATAATCAAAACAGTGTCATACTGGTGTAAAGACCAACATAGAGAACAATAGAATAGAATAAGGAGCCCAGAGTTAAAACCCTTACATATATGGTCTATTGACTTTCATCTAAGACTCTTCAGTGGGGCAAAGGACAGTCTTTTCAACAATGGTGCTGGGGAAACGGGATATCTACATGCAAAACAATGAGGTTGGACCCCAACTTTATACCATATGCAAAAATTAACTCAAAATGGATCAAAGACCTCAACCGCGGAACTAAAACACAAAACTCTTAGAAGAAAATGTACAGGAAAATTGCCATGACATTGGATTTGGCAATGATTTCTTGGATATGACACCAGAAATTTAGACAAATTGGACTTCATCAAAATTGAAAACTTTTGTGCCCTAAAAGATGCTATCAAGAGAGTGAAAAGTCTGGGGTGTCAGGTCTACTTGGGGAAATGAGCTTCAGGGTTGCTCCGTTTCATTTGTTTAATCTTTGCACTATCTCTTGATTTTTCTGTCACCAACCTGACTCCAGCTCAGTCTCTCCAGCTTGCTCCATTCCCAGGACTCTGATCTCAATTATGTGCCTCTGAAATTGGACCTCTGTGGAGTAATACCTCAGCCTTTCTTGTACCTGTGTGCTGGTTCATACTGGGCTGGCGCTGTCCATCATGCCAGCAGTAGGCACCAAAACTTATGAAGACCTAACCACTAGCCAGGCATGGTGGCTCATGCCTGTAATCCCAGCACTTTGGGACGGCGAGGTGAGAGGTTCACTTGAGTCTGATTACTTCAGTCTGGGAGTTAGAGACCAGCCTGGGCAACATAATGAGATCCCATTCTACAAAAAATAAAAAAAATAATAATTTTTTAAAAGGCTTAGCACTTTTTAAAAAAGGCCTAAATCCTTGACAAATCCAGTCCAATGGTCCTTGATTTGTGTTTAATTCATCTAGAAGTGAAAGGTAATGCCCTTTTACTAAGGGAAACATTTAAGCAAGAAAGAGGCACCTCCATCCCTGCACTCACCCAGCCTTCTTCTTTCAAGTATAATATTTTAATAAACAACAAAGGAGCTCCACCAGGAAACCTCAAAGATCCAAGGCTGTTTCACATATTCCACATCTTTGGGGAGAGCTGAAGAGTCACTTTCAGCTTAAGATATTGTACTAGAGCCCTATTGGCTCCTGACAGGATGTTTCTAGGTTTGAAAGATACTCATGAAGAGATTTCTGGTGTGTTTGTCAAAGAACCAAAAATATTTTTTCTTTGTTTTCTTTCTCTCTTTCTATCTCTCTATCTCTCCCTCTCTCTTTTTTTTTTTTTTTTGAGATAGGGTCTAGCTGTGTTGCCCAGGCTCGTCTCAAACTTCTAGGCTCGAGTGATCCTCCTGCCTCAGCCTCCCAAAGTGCTAGGATTACAGACACATGCCACCTTACCCAGCTTTACTTTCAGAATTTATTTATAATTGTATATACATACATACATATATATATATATAGAAAATACAATCAGTAAATCTAATGAGTGTCAGGTTTCTTACCATCAGAAAAGGGAGGTACAAATACAGAAAGAATAACGGCTAGAATGAACCCTTTGGTGCTGGATTGCAATTTAATATTAAAATATTAGAAGAGGCCAGGCACAGTGGCTCATGCCTGTGATCCCAGCACTTTGGGAGGCCGAGGCATGTGGATCACCTGAGGTCAGGAGTTCAAGACCAACCTGGTCAACATGGTGAAACCCTTGTCTCTACTAAAAATACAAAAATTAGCTGGGCATGGTAGCAGCCGCCTGTAGTCCCAGCTACTTGGGAGGCTGAAGCAGGAAAATCACTTGAACCTGGGAGGTGGAGGTTGCAGTGAGCTGAGATTGCGCCACTGCACTCCAGCCTGGGCGAGCATCAGAGACTATGTCTCAAAAAAAAAAAAAAAAAAAAAAAAGGCCAGGCGCGGTGGCTCAAGCCTGTAATCCCAGCACTTTGGGAGGCCGAGACGGGCGGATCACGAGGCCAGGAGATCGAGAGACGATCCCGGCTAACACGGTGAAACCCCGTCTCTACTAAAAAATACAAAAAAACTAGCCGGGCGAGGTGGCGGGCGCCTGTAGTCCCAACTACTCGGGAGGCTGAGGCAGGAGAATGGCGTAAACCCGGGAGGCGGAGCTTGCAGTGAGCTGAGATCCGGCCACTGCACTCCAGCCTGGGTGACAGAGCAAGACTCCGTCTCAAAAAAAAAAAAAAAAAAAAAAAAAAAAAAATTAGAAGAAGCAATGTTAAATCATTACTATTACAAAATGCAAACATACTGTAACCAATAGAGCAAATTTGCTAGTAATGGTTAGTATCCTGTTCTATTACTTTTTGCTTCTATGTACTGAAAAGCTTTTGTATTTCACAGTAAGTTCTATTTTCATCTCTTCATATACTGAAATGCCAATAAATTATTTCTAAAAACAAAGACGTTGAGAAGAGCATGGAGCTTCTTACCCTTGCCAGACAGTCTCCAAGGGGTCACAGTTGTCTAGGTAATTAAAACGAATGATATCTGTTGGATGCTTATCAGAAGATCGCCAGGGTGGAAGTGCTTTCTGCCCTGAGTTATTCTTCTTTCTTAAAGAGGAAGAGGACCGAAAAGCTGATAAAGGGGACTGTTTTTCCTCTGGAGAATTGCTTGTAACTAGTTGAACGTCAGCGATTACAAATCCATCCTTTGGGGGTGTCTAGAAGAAGAAAGTTAATTATGTTCTCAAAACACCATAATACGCTGGGTGTGGTAGCTCACGTCCATAATCCCAGCACTTTGGGAGGCCAAGACAGGCGGATTACCTGAGGTCAGGAGTTCGAGACCAGCCTGGCCAACATGGTAAACCCCATCTCTACTAAAAATACAAAAATTAGCTGGGCAGGGTGGCGGGTGCCTGTAGTCCCAGCCATTCGTGAGGCTGAGGCAGGAGAATCACTTGAACCTGGAAGGCGGAGGTTGCAGTGAGCCAAGATCGTGCCATTGCATTCCAGGCTGGGTGACAAGAGCGAGACTCCATCTCAAAAAACAAACAAACAAAAAACAAAACCACACCCTATAATAACAACAACAACAATAAAACAAAGAATATATTGAACGTCCTATACCATTACCATGGTGACAATGATTATAGCAGCCACCACTCCAGGAGTACTTGCCATGTTGCAGGCACTGTCTCAGGCAGTTTTCATGCATTATATTGTTTAACCTTCACAATAACTCTATAAGGTAATCATTACTACTTCTGTTTTGCAGAAGAGGAAATAGAATATAGAACAAACTAATTCATTTGCCCACTACTACAAAAGTAGTAAGTTGGAGGGCCAGAATTTGAATACAGAACTGTCTTGCTTCAAGCCCATATATAAGACCTCCCTATCCTACTCTTCTACCATACCATTGTCTAGTTTGTCACAACTGCAGCTAATTTACTCATAAAAAGTACACATTCCCCCAAAAAAGTACTCCAGCTCTCATGACCTCTAACACATAGAAACAACTTATAGAAACAACTTGGAGTTGTAGAGACGTAGACTAGATTTTATCAATTATCAAAACCTCAACCACTCCCAAAGAATACTTCTGCTTTAATCTCCAAAACTGAAAGCCTGTCTCGTGTCTGTGAAATTCATAATGTTTTTATGTGGTTGTAGCCTAAGGAAAGTACTATTGGTAAGTTGAGAAGCCACTAAGGGCTTAATTTTTGTTCATTAAGAGATTAAGGAAGCTTTGCTTGGTAAATCAGTTTGCTTCCATTGTTGGTGAAAATCAAGAAATTCCTCAGTTCCTCCAAGCATAATCAGTTAGTTTCTCATCCTTGTTTCAACAGCTCTTTGTATACAATTCTGTTGGATAACGCTTTAGTACTCAGTGTTGTAATTATTTGTTTATTTTTCTATGTCCTGGGCTACTAGACTAGGCTCTGTGAAAGCAGGGCTGGGGTCTTTCTATGTTTAGCACCTAGCTCACAACAGTGTTTAATAAATATTTATTCAGGCTGGGCGTGATGGCTCATGCCTGTAATCCCAGCACTTTGGGAGGCTGAGGAGGGTGGATCATGTGAGGTCAGGAGTTCGAGACCAGTCTGGCCAACATTGTGAAACCCCGTCTCTACCGAAAATACAAAAAAATTAGCCAGGCGTGGTGGCGCATGCCTGTAATCCCAGCTACTTGGGAGGCTGAGGCAGGAGAATCGCTTGAACCCCGGAGGCAGAGGTTGCCGTGAGTCGAGATCGCGCCACTGCACTCTAGCCTGGGCGACAGAGTGAAATTTGTTTATTCAATGAATGACTGTAACCTAGAAGCAGATTAAGAAGACATTTCATATTTACAAAATTGATAGCTCATCATTGGTTTAGTATTCAGTATTTTGTGCAAGTCTCGTTCAGAATGGACATTCATTTCATTTCCCTGAGCTTATATTGAATTAAATCTGTTTTTGCTGGAAGAGGTCTAGTTTAATACTGCTGGGAATAAATAATATATGATAATAAAAAATAACTTCAGGGGAAATTTTAGGCATAAATGCTAGAAGTCATATGTAAAAAATCATTAATTCTGTATAGTACAAAATGCTTACACTTTAACAAAATAGGTAATAGTGAAACCTGTGATAACTTATTTGTATTAAGTAAACAAAATTTTTGTTCACATCGCCTGGAGTCTTTTTGAGAATTTTCCTAATCATGAATAGATGTTGAATTTTGTTAAATGCTTTTGTTTGGATATATTGAAGTGATCATATATCTTTCCTCTCTTTAAAAAAATACGGACTGCTTCATGAATTTGCATGTCTTCTCTGAATCGTTCCAATTTTAGTATATGTGCTGCTGAAACATGCACTTTTTTCTCTTTTATTTCGTGAATTACATTGATTTTTTTTTTTTTTTTTTTTGAGACAGTCTTGCTCTATCGCCCAGGATGTAGTACAGTGGCTCGATCTCAGCTCACTGCAACCTCCAGCTCCCAGGTTCAAGTGATCCTCCTGCCTCAGCCTCCTGAGTAGTTGGGATTACAGGTGCATGCCACCACGCCCAACTAATTTTTTTTTTTTTTTTTGAGACAGAGTCTTGCACTGTCACCCAGGCTGGAGTGTGGCACAACCACAGCACACTGCAGCCTCAACCTTCTGAGCTCAAGTGATCCTCCCAACTCAGCCTCCCAAGTAGCTGGAACTGCAAGAGTGTGCTACTGCACCCAGCTAATTTTTAAATTTTCTGTAGAGACAGGGTCTTCCTATGTTATATAAGTTGGTCTCAAACTCCTGGCCTCAAGCAATCCTCCTGCCATGGCCTCCCAAAGTGCTGGGATTATAGGCATAAATCACTGTGCCTGGCCCCAAAGTCAGTTTTTTATATATATATATATAAAACTCACAACTTTTCATTTTACTAGTTGGTTAATCACTTTTCTCTCCTCTGCCCCTGAACAGCCTGAGCTTCCACTATTGCTTCCTGAGAATGAGATGCAGGAGAAGTCTCACTAGGAAAGGAGTCAGAGCTACGGGAATTTTCAAGAGAACTTTAAAAATGCTTCACTTAAAACTCTCTTTTTAAAAGAAATCCTCATGGAGCATACCAACTACTGAAATCAGAAAGACTTTTATCATTGCAATTGTAACAATATTAATTATGCATAGTTTATTACTGTATTAAGTGTAGATGGAGCCTATTTCAAGAAAACACAATAAAGCCTAAACTGAAATAAGCAAGCTAGGAGTTGACTATTCATATTTCAAAAGGATTCTCCAATTTTAACAGGATTCATTGCTGTTTTTTTCACTAGCTTTAATACCCCTGTGGTTTTAAAAATCATTTTAAAAATGTAATTTACACATAATTTTTCAGGAACTCATCTATTGTACAAAATTATGCACAACTCTGCATGTGTATAGATAATACTATAAACAAAGGGCTCATAAAATTTTCCCATAAATTATCTCATTAGCTGGGACTGTACGAATGAATATAAGCATTGGTTAGAATGCATAGGAAGCCACTAGAAAACATTATTCTTGAATTATTTACTTTTTATTAATATATGTAAATGCTCTACATTGCTTAGTTCCTAGCAAAAACTAAGAATTCTAATATGCCCATGGGGCCCTTCCCTGATGACTCATTTATTAGAAAACTTTTCCTTATAAACGATACAAAAATAAACTTCAGCTCACCTGGTACAATCACAGAAAATTTGAATTAGTAAAGTAAAACTTGAAGACCCATAGGTAACAAATACTTCACATTACCCACAGAGTTCCCATGTAAGAACCGTCTGATGTCACTGTCAGAGACACAGAAACCAGGGACCTGGACAGAGAAAAAAGTTCCGTGGTCCTAACCGCCTGGATGCAACTGTGGTTTGGGCGTGGCAAATGAGGGCTCTCAACTAACATGAATGTCTTGAAAACAACTATCAAATCTCAGGAAAGGATAATTTTGAAATCATAGTATATGTCCTTTGAACTACCTCCCTTCCCCAATTTCCAATCTGATCCTTTATTCTTAGTTCTAGAATTTGCAAAGAGTCAACGTTTGCAAGCTTGCGGCTTTTTGTCTAAAATTCACCTTAGGCTTGGTAACATGAAGTTCTTTCACCATTTGAATATAGTGCTTCTTCCAGATCCCCTGCTCAAAAGGAGTTGGAGAGAAATTGATGTACCAGTTAAACCGTAAACATTTCAGCATCCAGAGCTGATCCAGCTCGGCTAGGTTCTTCCAATGCCAGCACACCTGGAAAAACAATTACAATTAAACAAAACCAAATCGAACAACCCCCTCAGTTTATATGCCCACTTTCTCTAGGGTTTGAACTGTCATCCTGGGCCTGAGATAACTTTTTTTGTCCTTTGCCTCCAAACCATAGCTTAAATGGTCACCTCCTACCTGAAGTGTTTCCTACCCAGGCAGATTTAAAGTAAATTAGCATTTGCTTTAAATTCTAATTCAGATTTAGAATCAGAGTCAATTAATATTTATGGAGCACCTATTAATTATCTTCATAGCAACCTAGGGAGGTAAGTACAATTATTACTCTCATATTGCCAATGAGGAAATTGGGGCTCAGATAGACTTTGGAACTTTCCAGAGGTTTCCAAAGGTCATATAAAAGTTGTATAAGGATTATATAAACTTGGGTCTGCATTTTATTTATTCTTTTCATGGTGTGCTTCCTTTTCCCTCCTACATTAGTCTGTTTTCACATTGCTGATAAAAACATAGCAAGACTGGGTAATCTATAAAGAGAAAGAGGTTTAATGGACTCGTAGTTCCATGTGGCTGGGGAGGCCTCACAATCATGGTGGAAGGCAAAAGTCATGTCTTACATGGCGGCAGGCAAGAAGGAACGAAAGCCAAGCAAAAGGGGAAACCTTTATAAAACCATCAGATCTCATAAGAGTGACTCACTACCATGAGAACAGTATGGGGGAAACCATCCCCATGATTCAATTTTCTCCCCCTGGGTTCCTCCCACAACATGTGGGAATTATGGGAGCTACAATTCAAGATGAGACTTGGGTGGGGACATAGCCAAACCATATCACCTCCGTTCTTTCAATTTCACTAAATATAAATTTTATAATGGAATATAATCACTGATACCATGTGATGTATAGAGCCTTTAGGATTCCACAAAGCAGAAAGCATTTATTCTGTACATACCAGTTCCAGAGCATTATGGCTAATCCCACCCATCCAGCAAATGGCAGAGATGGCCCTACTATGTGTAGCAATATTTATAATAATTTACCCAAGGGTTTGAATAAGTCTTGCCAGAAACTAGGATCAAGTTCACATATAAAGCTGAAACGAGGGATTCAGTGTCTTTGTAAGAGTTGCAAAGATGACATATAACCTTCAAGCCCAAATTTCACCCTTAGAAAACTGGCCTCTTTTTCAAGATTAATTAAATAATTAATAATTTTTGAGTGCCCCTTCACCCCAAAAAGGGAACACTCCGTAATGGCCTTGCTGTCCACACACCTATTTTTCTATCCCTCTCTGCCTCCCCACTTCCACTCACCATTTATTGAGTTCCTCCTATGTTTAGTATTGTTTTATGTGCAGAAGATGAGACGTTGAGGAAAGAGTAGGGCACAATTAGAAGAAATAATAAATTCAGGAAAGGTTAGGGAAGGAGGAAAAAGTTAAGGATTTGATAGAGCCCTATAGGCAGCAACAGAAATCACATTTAGTTTGTTTGACCCAGAAATGAAACAACACCAACCTCATCTCCGTATGGTAAATTCACTCAGAATTCAATGGGGAGATGGAGTTTTTGGGAAAGGGAAGGGGGAGAAAAGTCTCAATTTTCATTCCTTTTCTCCTTCTTCTTCTTCTTCTTTTTTTTTTTTTTTTTTTTTTTTTTTTTGAGACAGTTTTGCTCTTGTTGCCCAGGCTGGAGTGCAGTGGCGCAATCTTGGCTCACTGCAACTTCCGCCTCCCGGGATCAAGCCATTCTCCTGCCTCAGCCTCCTGAGTAGCTGGGATTACAGGCATGCACCACGCCTATCTAAGGGTTTCTCCTCTTCTTTAGATAATGTTTTGACCTGAGTACTTAAGTTGTTTTTCTTCCCAAGGCAAATATAGTTTTTGTTTTTTGTGTTTTTTGTGTTATTTTGTTTGTTTAAAGGTAGAGAGGAATGAAGAGAATTGAAAGGTAAGTAAGAGCTTTCAAATCTACAGGACACAGTTCCTCCACAACCTTCCATCTTTTTAAAACAGCAGGGACTTTATATGGTTTACTTTAAATTGAGCTGAAGAATGATGGTCTGTGTTTTCCCCACAGTCAGTAGTGAGGAGAAATTATGTCTTACAGTGCATACAGATGATAGAATTAGCTATTTCAAATAACATTTCCTTCTAATAATAATATTATCCTTGTGGAAAATGAAAAATTCTGAGAAGTTTAACCCATGACCCCATTAATCAGAGATGACCATTATTGACAACCTGCTACAGTTCTTTTCCTTTCAGTCTTTATTTGAAGTATATACAAAAGAAAATCAGGAAACCCTATATACAACTTAAAATATTTTTTCATTTTAAATATTATAACATCTCTGTTCTTCCAAAACATGTTTACTAATGGTTGCACAATAATGCATCATAGGCCAGGTGCAGTGGCTCAAGCTTGTAATCCCAGCACTTTGAGAGGCCGAGGCGGATGGATCACCTGAGGTCAGGAGTTCCAGACCTGCCTGGCCAACATGGCAAAACCTGTCTTTCCTAAAAATACAAAAATTAGCTGGGTGTGGTGACACGCGCCTGTAATCCCAGCTACTCGGGAGGCTGAGGCAGGAGAATCGCTTGAACCTGGTGGGGCGGAGGTTGCAGTGAGCCGAGATCGAGTCATTGCACTCCAGTCTGGGAGACGAGAGCAAGACTCTGTCTCAAAATAATAATAATAATAATAATAATAATAATAATAATAATAATGCATCATATATGGCTGTATGATACCCTCTTATTACTGGGCATCCAGATTGCTATGCTCTTTTAAAAAGTCATTTCAGGCCAGGTGTGATGCCTCACACCTGTAATCGCAGCACCCCTGGAGGTCAAAGTGAGTGGATCACTTGAAGTCAGGAGTTTGAGACCAGCCTAGCCAACATGGTAAAACCCTGTCTCTACTAAAAATACAAACATTAGCCAGACATGGTAGCGCATGCTGTAATCACAGCTACTCGAGAGGCTGAGGCAGGAGAATCGCTTGAACCCGGGAGGCAGAGGTTGCAGTGAGCCGAGATTGTGCCACTGCACTCCAGCCTGAGCAACAGAACAAGACTTCATCTCAAAAAAAAAAATCATTTTTGGAATAGGTATGTGCATATTAATACCAAATTCAAAGAAACAAAGGAAGTCCCTCTCCCATCACTATCCCCCAGTCACCCATTCTTCTCCTTGGATGAGACCACTGTTACCAGTTTCTGGTAAATAATTCTTGAATATTCTAGGTATATAGTAACAAACACATATATGTATTTTTGAGACAGGGTCTCACCCTGTTGCTCAGGCTGGAGTGCAGAGGCATGATCATAGCTTACTGCAGCCTTCAACCCCCAGGCTCAAGCAATCCTCCTGCCTTACTTAGTCTCTCAAGTAGCTGGAACTCTAGGCACATGTCACCATACCTGGCTAATTTTTTCTTTCTTTCTTTCTTTTTTTTTTTTTTGAGACAGGGTCTCACTTTGTGACCCAGGCTAGAATGCAGTGGCATGATCTCAGCTCACTGCAGCCTCCTCCTCCCAGATTCAAGCAACCCTCCTGCCTCATGCCCCCCAAGTAGCTGGGTGTAGGTACAGGTGTGCACCACCACACAGGGCTACTTTTTGCATTTATAATAGAGATGAGTTTTCACCATACTGGCCAGGCTGGTCTCAAACTCCTGACCTCAAGTGATCCGCCCACCTTGGCCTCCTAAAGTGCTAGGATTACAGGTGTGAGTCACCTCCGCACCTGGCTGACCTAAGTTTTTTTTTTTGTTTTTTTTTTTTTTGAGATGGAGTCTCACTCTGTCGCCCAGGCTGGAGTGCAGTGGCGCGATCTCAGCTCACTGCAAGCTCCACCTCCCGGGTTCACACCATTCTCCTACCTCAGCCTCCCGAGTAGCTGGGACTACAGGTGCCCGCTACCACGCCCGGCTAATTTTTTGTATTTTTAGTAGAGATGGGGTTTCACTGTGTTAGCCAGGATGGTCTCGATCTCCTGATCTCATGATCCGCCCACCTCGGCCTCCCAAAGTGCTGGGATTACAGGCATGAGCTGCCACGCCCAGCGTGACCTGGCTAATTCTTAACTTTTGTAGAGACAGGGTCTTGCTATGTTGCCCAGGCTCTAGAGTACAGTGCTGCAATCTTGGCTCACTGCAGCTTTAAACACCTGGGCTCCAGCGATCCTCCCACCTCAGCCTCCCAAGTAGTTGGGACTATGGTCATGGGCCACCACACCTGGCTAATTTTTGTATTTTTTGTGGAGATGGGGGTCTCGTCATAATGCCCAGGCCAGTCTCAAACTCTTGGCCTCAAGCATTCGCCAGCCTTGGTCTCCCGAAGTGCTGGGATTACAGGCAAGCCACTGTGCCTGGCTGTATATATTCTTTATTCTTTTCAAAATGTGGTAGGATAGTTCTACACCTCTGCTTTTTTTTTTTTTTTTTAACCAATGACATATCTTGGAGATAGTTGCAGTTTATTTACCCAGTCCCTCCTGGTAGATATTTTCATTGTTTCCAACCTATTGCTAGGACAGAGAATCGTGCAATATTCTTATACAAGTGTGGCTTTTACCACGTTGCAGGATACCCATCAGACAAATTCCAAGAAGTGGAACTGCTGGGGCAAAGGGAATTTTTATTTGAAATGTTAACACTGCCCAATGGTTCTCCATGGTGGTTACATCAATTTATCTACCAGCAATATATGAAAGTTCTTGCTTTCCCACATCCTCACCAATATAGAATATTATCATTTAAAACAAATCTCAATCTGAGTCATGAAAGATGGCATGCCAGAATGAGGCTAAGCATCTTACATATTCTAGAGACATCTGTATTCCTTTTTCTGTAGATTACTTGTTCATTTCCTTTGCTCATTTTTCTCCTGGGTTGTTGGTCTTTTTTTTTTTTTTTTTTTTCTTAATATAGATTTATAAGAGCTCTTTAAAAAAAAATAAAGAAATTAGCCCTTGCATGCAATCGATTTTTTTTCCCTGCCTACTGTTTGGATTTATTTATGGTGTTCTGTTCCATGAAGAATATTTTAATTTTTATAGTCACAGTTTAAAAATCTGCCTTCTTCATTCTTGCTCATGATACAAAAAATGGAGGAAGCAAGATTTCAAATTGTGTATTTTCTTTTAAGACTTCTGGGTATGATGGAATACTGACATCCTTTCCTGTTTTCTTTGAGGATTTTAATGGTTTCCTTTGGTTTCATCTGTCTTTTATACTACTTAATTTTTTTTTTTCCAGAGAGTTGCTCAATTGTCCCTATACCATTTATTGAATAATACATTTTTTTTTTGAGACAGAGTCTCACTATGTTGCCCAGGCTATAGTGTAGTGGCACAGTCACAGCTCACTGAAGCCTCAACCTTCTGGGTTCAAGTAATCCTCCCACTTCAGCCTCCCAAGTAGCTGGGACCACAGGCACACATCACCACACCCACCTAATTTTAAAATGTTTTGTAAAGATGAGGTCTCCCTATGTTGCCCAGGTTAGTCTTGATCTCCTAGGCTCAGACAATCCTCCCACCTTGGCCTCCCAAAGTGCTGGGATTACAGGTGTGAGCCACCACACCCAGATCCATCTTTCCTCCTGCATTCATTTTCTTAATTTTAAAAACTCAAGTTAACATGTCACACATATATGAATGCACACTGGCGGGTAATTTCCAGTCTTGCCAGACTCTATGAAAAGACTCAACAAAATGACTACCAGTTTTATATCTAAAATAATTTAACTTCATTTTAATACAGGACGGAATTACTTGTAAAGGAAAAAAATAATGACAATCACCTCCTTTTCTAAGGCCTGTATGAGCACACCTGCCCACTTGGATCTCTTTTAGTCTCATTCTCTTTTGTACATATCTCATTAGGTCCTTATTTTGAGCTTTTTTATTCATGAATGACCTGCACCGTACAATTGAGGACTTTATTGCAACTGAATGCCGTACAGTATAAGACCATCCTGCTGACGAACCATTTCTTACATGTATATGTAATTCCCCAACTAGCTAATACTTCTTTGTTGTATACTAATGTGGCCTATACTTTTTTCCCCATTTGAGTTCTAAACAGAGTTGGACGCAAAGATGGTGAAGGTTAATACAAATGTACGAACATACTGATCTTCCCATCTCTTTCTTAGTTTCGTGTGTGTGTGTATATGTGTGTTTGTGTATGTATGTGTATGTTTGTGTTTATCTGTATGTCTGTGTATGTGTATGTGTGTTCAAGTGTGTTTGTGTGCATATGTATTTGTGTGTGTATGTTTGTATGTGTGTATGTGTGTATATGTGTGTGTTTGTGTATTTGTGTTTGTATGTGTTTGTGTGTGTTTGTATTTGTATTTGTGTGTAATTGTATGTGTATGTTTGTATGTGTGTATGTGTGTTTATGTGTGTGTGTGTGTACATTTGTGTGTATGTGTGTATATGAGTGTGTTTGTGTATATGTCTGTGTTTGTGTGTATGTGTGTATATGAGTGTGTTTGTGTATATGTCTGTGTTTGTGTGTATGTGTGTATATGTGTGTGTGTATGTGTGTGTTTCCCCTTAACTACTTCTAGTTTCAAGTTTCCTAAGGCTGTTCTCAGAAAACACCACATACCCCTTCCTTGCCTTTACCTGTGCACAACGACAGAGGCTCCGGGGGTCCAGGAAAGAAAAGATGTATAAAGATAACACCCTTGGAAGCTTGGTTGTAAAGTCCAGGGCTTCTGCTGGAATTTTCTCTTGAAGCTTTCGACAGCAGAACTTTTGCTGGGACAGCGAGCAGCGCTCCAACAGGCCTGTGAGGATTCTTCTTCTCTGAGAGTCTGTCCATTTGTCAAACTGGAAAAACAAAAGAAAGCAAAATGTAAAAAGCTCCAGGTTTAGTCTGATAGCAGATTCATTACAAGTAAGAGATGACAATGGCACAGAAAGGGAGTTTAGTAACTTATTTCTAGTGCAAATCAAGTATTTATTTCCCTAATCAGCAAATTCCATGCTTTGCCACCTGTCTTCTCTCACATTTATATGGGAGCATGTGCATGACCTAAGTGTGTACACAGAAGTGCATGTGACCTCAAAACTTGCAGTCACATATGAACAATAAATTGGGAGCTGCCCATATTCATAAACTGAGAATATATCTGCTTATAAAAGACAGTTTTAAGGGAAAATAACTGCACAGCTCCTCCCCGCAAATAGTTTCTGCATTATCCCATCAGTGCTTAAAACGGCAGGACCAGAAACAAACCCTTGTATTCACAATTGGAGATAAAGTATTATAAGCAAATATCCCTGGGAAGGAAAGTATATTGGAGTCAATTCTCACTAGTATGTAAATGACTGATATGATCGGAGAGGATGTGTTGATAAAGGAGGACTTGAAGAGAGGAAGTGAATGCCAAAGGAAGCCAGGGTACGTCCAACAATTGGCTACCTCACAATTTTCCTCAGAGATTGCCCTGAACAACACCCAAGATCAGGGAATGACCAAGGATGAGCACCTTGGGACTGCCCAAAACCAAAAGAGAGGAAGGAAAGAACACCTACCAGCTCAGTGAGCCACTTCACTGGAAGTCTAAATCTCTTTTCTTCCCTGGCCCATTGGGGAAGAGAAAATAGGGAAGTTTCAGCTGGCTGTATTTTTGTATATCATTGCATTTCAGATATAGATATTCAGTGCAGTTATAAACAGACTTTTTTTTTTTTTTTTTGGACATGGAGTCTCGCTGTGTCGCCCAGACTGGAGTGCAGTGGCGCAATCTCGGCTCACTGCAACCTCCACTTTGTGGGTTCAAGCGATTCTCCGGCCTCAGCCTCCCAAGTAGCTGGGATTACAGGCACGCACCACCGCACCTGGCTAACTTTAGTATTTTTAGTAGAGACAAGGTTTCACAATGTTGGTCAGGTTGGTCTCGAACTTCTGACCTCGTGATCCAACCACCTTGGCCTCCCAAAGTGCTGAGACTACAGGCGTGAGCCACCGCACCTGACTATAAACAGAATTTTATAATCTGTTTATAATCGTTTAGTTGTAATCATAAAATACACTGACTACCTAAAAAGGCATGTAAAGGAAAAATTTATTTTTTGCAAGCATTACAACAAGTTAACTTCATTATAGTTATACAATATATTTTAAATTTAATTTGATTTTTTTTTTCTTTTTGGCTTCTCAAGGGTCAACTTGATTTTTTTTTAATTAATAGTGTTAAAAAACAAAATGTCAACAAATTGCATTTAAAGATCTAATTGGTTTTTATTAGCGATTCATGAATCAGGCAGCATCCCATCAAAAGAACAGACAGCAGGTCCTCAGAGTTGAGCAGAGGAGGTTGGTTGGCTTCAGGGTTGGAAAAGGGTTGAAGAAAGCAGAAATAGGCCCAGTGCGGTGGCTCATGTCTGTAATCTCAGCACTTTGGGAGGCAGAGGTAGGAGAATCTCTTGAGCCCAGGAATTCGAAACCAGCCTGAGCAACACCCCATCTGTACAAAAGAGTAAAAAGTTAGCTGGGTATGGTGGTGTACAACTGTGGTCTCAGAAACTCGGGAGGTTGAGGTGGGAGAACTGCTTGAGCCCAGGTGGTAGAGTCTGCAGTGAGCTGTGGTCATGCCATTGCACTCTGGCCTGGGCAACAGAGAGAGACCCTGTCAGAGAAAAATAATAATAATAAAGTAAATTTTAAAAAAGGAGAAATAAGGAACAAAAAGTGGATTGATTATTTCAGAGTTACTTTCCTCATAAGATTAACACATAAGACTTTCTTATGCCAGCTCAGATAAACTGGGACCCTTCAGATTGGTGGCTGTGAATCTCCTGTTTTGGGTTTGTTTGTTTGTTTGGTCCTGTTTTTCATTTTTAATTTAAACTGGCCCTTTTTAAAGTTCAGTTTGATTATGTGAGAGTGCCTCCATTCCGGGTTGGTTTGGTCTGTTGGGGCCTAGTATAGGAGCTCAGTCCAAAACAATGGCCTTCCATAAATTTTAACAGTAGAGGCTCGGTGGCTCATGCCTGTAATCCCAGCACTTTGGGAGGCCGAGGCCAGTGGATCACGTGAGGTCAGGAGTTCGAGACCAGCCTGACCAACATGGAGAAACCCCATCTCTATTGAAAACACAAAATTAGCTGGGCATGGTGGTACATGCCTGTAATCCCAGCTATTCAGGAGTCTGAGGCAGGAGAACTGCTTGAACCCGAGAGGCGGAAGTTGCAGTGAGCCAAGATCGTGCCATTGCACTCCAGCCTGGGCAACAAGAGCAAAAACTTCATCTCAAAAAAAAAAAAAAAAAAATTAACAGTAGAATAACAGTAGAAATACTTCCTAATTAAAACTATCCACTATTATAGATTTATTCAATGACCCACAAATCTCACTTTGGAGACTATCACTGTGGTGGGGAGGAGGGGGATCCTAAAATGAAAAAACAGAAACTTTAACTGCGAAGACCACGGGAATAAAACTGATTCATATGTGAGTGTTCCCTGACTTCTAGCCCCGTTTCTATACAAGCCGTATCTCCAACTGCCATAAAAGGAGACTTCTGGCTGGGCGCAGTGGCTCTCGCCTGTAATCCCAGCACTTCAGGAGGTCGAGGCAGGTAGATCACGAAGTCAGGAGATCGAGACCATCCTGGCTAACACAGTGAAACCCCATCTCTACTTAAAAAAAAAAAAAAAAATTAGCCAGGCATGGTGGCGGGCGCCTGTAATCCCAGCTACTGCACTCCAGCCTGAGCAACAGAGCAAGACTCCGTCTCAAAAAAAAAAAAGGAGACTTTTTTCCCAGCTCTTTCGGATGGGTTCTCAGGAGAATGAGTAGAGAGAAACCAGGCCAGAATGGCTAAGGCCAGAGGAACTGGCCCCAGAAGCTGAATTGATCTATGAAATAAAGAGCCAAAAAGAAGGTGAGAAGAGAGAGAGGGAGAACAGTTGGAAAACTGGCTTGATAGGAGTCACAGGGGTGATAGTAGCCTCTACAGTAGCAGTGTGGGAGAGCTCGGGAGTGAAGGAAGACTGGAGGAGTATGGCTATGAGTTTTGAACTGGATTTCCTGTTTTCTTTGAAAGAGACAAAATGAAGATTGGAATTCATTTTATTTATTTTTTATTTCATTCTGTTTTTTTTAGAGACAGGGTCTCACTCTGTCACCCAGGTTGGAGTACAGTGGTGCAATCCTAGCTCACTACAGCCTCAACCTCCTGGGCTCGAGGGATCCTCCCACCTCAGCCTCCTGAGTGGCTGGGATGTGCCACCACATCAGGCCTGGAATTCATTCTAAAATGACATTTGGGCAGTGCTATGTGAGTCTGGCGAGGCTGAGCTACGTTGAGACCCAGGATGATTATGGTCACAAAAAATTTTCATAAGATATTATGGCTGCCACAAAATCAAAGATAACTCAAAATGCCTAGTAGTAGGGAATCAGCTAAACAAACCATAATATAACAACATGATAGGGGAAAGCAGGGCATTATGGGTTGATGGTGGGCTTCAGAATAAGACAATTTGCTGTCTCACTCCCAATATTCTATTAGTTCTTTTACTCATCAAAAATATGTCAGCCTCGATTTCCTCATTTATACATTAGCGATAATTACATCTACCTTGTAGGGTGGTTGAGAGGATTAAATACAATAATATATGTATAAAATTCCTAATAGAGTACATGACTCATTGTAGACATGGCAGCTACTATTAGAAAATGTCACAGTGATGTTAAAAATAATATGTATGTGGGTTAAGTAACTATAAAAAGAAATGCGCATAAAATTACCATGTTTGTACATTGACAAGGATGGAAAGTGCATTTAGAATAAATGAGGCTAGCTCATCCACTTTCCTGCTGCCCTCAAAAGAGAATGGGCTCACGTTGCAGAATGAGTGATTTAACACAAATATAAAAGAACATCAGGATGATGAAATACTGAAGAAATCTATAAAAGAAAACATTAAAACACTTTCTCTAGCGATGAAAAAGATAATTACATTGGTTCCTCATTTATTTCCCTGATTACAATGGTCAGAGGTAATTTGTTTGGCTTTGATAGGTGTTCTTTGCCTCAAGGGATTTTCCTTTCCAATTCTGTTTGTTTAGGCTAATAGAAAACTAATTTACATTCCTTGAACTACCAACTGAAGAAGGTTGGGAGATGACTCAGAAGAATGCTGAACAGTAGGGGGAAATCCCTTTAGGATTTAGAAGGTGCTAGAAATAATCCAAAAAGTACATAATCCATGGAAGGGTTAACTGTACAGGAATTCAGTTATCCCCCACATCTCTTGCGTCACCTCTCAAGGAAAAATACCCCTGACTGAGTAGCCAAGGACCTCATGTATGAGACTAGGGGACTGTCAGGACCATTATTCTCCTATTCTAGCATCACGTACGGTACCTTGCTTCACGATTCATTCCTGAAGGATGCCTTTTTTTAGGCTTTCTTGACTCAATATAACTGTGCACATCCTATTTTTAGAGTAGTTGTTACAAGGATTCTTGCTGCCGTTTGAGGAAGTGAGAAGGTTGCTGGGGTGATCAGGTTCCACCCACCTCACACTGAATGGCAAAAAGAGGGTGGGAGGGAGATAAAGAGAGAGGCTTGTGGCAAAAAGAGGGTGGGAGGGGGATAAAGAGAGAGGCTTATTTTTGCTGGCTTATTCGTTATATTATCTCTTCTGGTTGAGTTTCTGAGTCCTATTATCAAAAATTTAATTTCACAAAGTGTAAATACGTTTTTGTCTTAGAAGTTTCAAACAGGGCTGGGCGAGGTGGCTCACGTCTATAGTCCCAGCACTCTTGAGAGGTCAAGGCGGAAGGATTGCTTGAGCCCAGGAGTTCAAGACCAAAACCAGCTGGGCAACACAGCGAGATCGTTTCTTTAAAAAAAAAAAAAAAAAGTGCTATGTTGGCGTATGCCCGTAGTCCCAGCTACTTGGGAGGCTGAGGTGGGAGGATCACTTGAGCCCAGGAGGTAGAGGCTGCAGTGAGCCGAGATCACACCACTGCACTCAAGCCTTAGCTACAGAGCAAGACTCGGTCTTGAAAAAAACAAAAGTTTCAAGCAGACACATATAGAATCAATAGAATAAAAAATGAAAAGCTTCTTTAACACTGCTCCCTATCAAATCTCACTTCATCTCCCAGAGATAACCACTGTTCAAAAGTTTGATGTTCATGCATTTCCTTTTTTTCTAACTAAAAATAAAAAACAATTTTTAAGGCCGGGCATGGTGGCTCATGCCTGTAATCCCAGCACTTTGGGAGGCTGAGGCGGGCAGATCACCTGAGGTCAGGAATTTGAGACCAGCCTGACCAACATGGAGAAACTCCGTCTCTACTGAAAAAAATTTACAAAATTAGCTGGCCATGCTGGCGCATGCCTGTAATCCCAGCTACTCAGAAGGCTGAGGTAGGAGAACGGCTTGAACCCAGGAGGAGGAGGTTGCGGTGAGCCGAGATTGCGCCATTGCACTCCAGCCTGGGCAACAAGAGCGAAAACCCGTCTCAGAAAAAAAGAAAAATTGTTTTCAGAGACAAGGTCTTGCTATGTTGCCCAGGCTGGAGTGCAATGGCTATTCACAGGCATGATCATGGTGCACTACAGCTTCAAACTCCTGGACTCAGGTAATTCTCCTGCTTTAGTCTCTGGATTAGCTGGGACTTGAGGAGCACACCACCATGCCTGGAAGATGGTCATGCATTCCTATACGTTCACACACACACATATCTCCATCAAGTTGGAGGTAGTGAAATAAATTAGAGTATACCCATCCCAGGGAATACTATGCAGCAGTTTAAAAAATAAACAAAATGGCCGGGCGTGGTGGCTCAGGACTGTAATACCAGCACTTTGGGAGGCCAAGGTGGGTGGATCACAAGGTCAGGAGTTCGACACCAGCCTGACCAACATGGTGAAATGCTGTCTCTACTAAAAATACAAAAATTAGCTGGGTGTGGTGGCACACGCCTGTAATCTCAGCTGCTCAGGAGGCTGAGGCAGGAGAATTGCTTGAACCTGGGAGGCGGAGGTTGCAGTGAGCCAATGCACTCCAGCCTGGGTGACAGAGTGAGACTCCATCTCAAAAAATAATAATAATAATAAATAAATAAACAAAATGTAGCCACACATGTCCTGATATGTAATGAACTCCAGGGCATATTGTCTTCTCATTCTGTCATAGTAGGATGAATATAGCATTTTTTGTTTACTCAATTTACTACTGATACCATTACTACTGATACATTTCCAGTAGGAAGAAAGAAAAAGGAGGAGGAGGAGCAGTATCTTGGTACATGCTTTTTCATGCCTTTTCATGTTCTGAATGAATAAATCTCTAGTATACATAAATATAGAGGCTCAAAGGGTACGTGCCTTTAAAATTTTAACAGATCCTGTCAAATGGTCTTTAAAAGGTCTTTACCATTTTACATTCCCTCCAAGTGAGTTTAAAAGTATCTTCCTGCTCTCTAGTGAATCCTTCCTTACAGGGTATATTATATATGTAATATATATAATGAAGAGTTATATATATTATCTAATTCTTCAATTTTTGCCATACAGGCAAGGAAGAGAGAATTTGGGAATTTCATTGTTTTCATTTGCATTTCTCTGATTTTGGTAAAATTGAGCATATTTTATATGCTTAGTGTTCATTTATTTTTTAAATATTCCTCATTCTTATATTAGCCCATTATCCTATAGGGACATTTGTATTTTTCTTATTGACTTGTCAGAACTCTTTATATATCCTGGATATTAATCATTTTTCTGTCATGCAATTTGCAAAATAGTTTTCCTTGTTTCTCTTTTGAATTCTAACTCTGATTGTGGTTGTTTCCAGCAAGTTAAAAGTGATGTCATCTACTTTATTAAAATAGGTTATGATATTACTATTATTTATACTAGCAACAGAGCAGAAGCTGAGAGAAAATCTGAGATTCTTTCCCTCTTCACTTCTCCTGCTGTGTTCTCTCTCAATTTGGGAGGCAATAGCCTTTTCTAACAGGGATCGAAGGGCAGAGATTTGAGAGGAAGGGGATTAAGTAGTAGCATGGAACAGCAAAGTAGAAGAGCTTTTCAGTTTCTCTTGATTGTTTTATTTGCTGTTGTACAGAACATTAGACAGAACCATGTGCAAATAAATGAACAAAAATTGCCAAATTCTATGGCCAAATATGAAAACACTTCCAGACTGTCTATCATTGAATACAATTCATATTACATTTTATCTCTCACTGTCTAGATTCTTTTTAAAAAAATGACTTCACTTCTAATACTAGATTAAACTTTAAAACTAACACAGTGCTGGATGCCTACAGTGAAAATTCCAAGCAATGCTAAGTAAAAACACTGGTATCTTTATTTCTCCTTCTTCCCTCCTTCCCTCCCTCCCTCCCCACCTCCTTCCTTTCTCTCTCTTTCTTTCGAAAATGCATTTCTTATATTACTGTCTTGAAGTCCATGAAATACACAAAGAAAATCTAAAAATTAAAATGGAGACAGAAATGTAAATAAAGTAGAAATATCTCCCTTAAGCCCCATTCATTGGGTTTTTGCAGGGGTACATAGGCTACCATATGACTTAGTGATTTTAAAGAATAAGTTTGTTTGGGGAAAGGAGAAAAACAAGAGACCATTATTTGTTGATTTAGAAAATATCTGTTAATGCCTGGTAAGCATCGAGGTATGTACAACGAAAAACAGGATAGAAGCCAGCCCTGCCTCCGTAGATTATTCTCTTGAAGAAAGAAAATAGAGAATCTCAAAAAAAAAAAAATGCCCAGAGATGGATATTTTGATCATCATCCAGGGATGGCCATTGAGACTTTGTGTCCCTCCTTTTGAGGAACAGACGAGAAAGTCCTAGTTTTTGATGAAGGACAGTTGTATCTTGTTAGGTAAAAACATAACATTGTTACAGTTCTTGTATGAAAGTGTCAGGATCTATAGAAGGTTATATATGAATGCTGAGTAGCCAAATGGGTAAACTGTGCTGGTTACTAAGTTATTGTCCCTCAGATCCAAATTCATCTTTCTATTTTGGGGTTTGTTTTGAGACATGGTCTTGCTCTGTTGCCCAGGCTGGAGTGCACCAGTGCAACAGCTCACTACAGCCTTGAACTCCTGGGCTCAAGCAATCCTCCTGCCTCGTCCATCCCAAGTAGCTGGGACTATAGGAATGCACCACCACGCCTGCCTAATTTTTTAAATTATTATTTTTGTAGATATGGGGTCTTGTTATATTGCCCGGCCTGGTCTCAAACTCCTGGCTTTAAGGTCTCCTCCTCCCTCAGCCTCCCAAAGTACTGGTATTACAGCTGTGAGCTATTGCACCTGACCCAAATCCACCTTTCTATGCTCTACTTTGTGAACATAGAAGGCAGGATCTCTTGGGCTGGGCATGTGGTTCACACCCGTAATCCTAGCACTTTGGGAGGTCAAGGGTGATGGATCACCTGAGGTCAGGAGTTTAAGACCAGCCTGGCCAACATGGTGAAACTCCAGATCTACTAAAAATACAACAAACTAGCCAGGCGTGGTGATGGGTGCCTGTAATCCCAGCTACTCAGAAGGCTGAGGCAGGAAAATCACTTGAACCCGGGAGGCAGAGGAGGTTGCAGTGATCTGAGATGGCACCATTACACTCCAGCGTGGGCAACAAGAGCAAACCTCCGTCTCAAAAAAAGAAAAGAAGGCAGGATCTCTATCACCATGTTTCTCCTTTGACAGCTGGCTCCCTGATAAATGCTGCCAATGAGGAGGAAGGTGCTAGAGGGAAACCGAGGGACGAGAAACTTACTCCTGCTTGGTTGCTGTTCCTATCAGGATCACCTAACTCTTGACCCTGACAGTAGCCATTGATTCCAAGGTCCAGCTTTTTTTTCCATACACCTAGAACCATCATGTTTTGCCAGCTGTATCAGAACCAGCTGGCTGTGATGTCATCTGCTTTACTCCATAGAAATCTGGCTTCCCTATGGTGCTGAAGGTCTTCCCTCTGAGCTCCCAGTACCAGGAGAGCTGGTGGTAGCTAATTCCCACAGTTCTACCTCCCTGGAATCTCAGCCTTCCCTTTCTGTCTCTTCTGTTCTCCAATATTTGCTTAACCAATCCTTTTCATTTAATTATGTCTGTCAAAATAAGATACGATTTCTGTTTCCCTGACCAAATCCTAACTGACACTTACAGAAAGCACCTGTCATGCTTCTCAGGAAATGAGGAAGCACTCCCTTAAATCCAAGCTGAATTCTCTGGGCTCTGTGATAATGCTACAGACTGAATGTTTATGTCACCCCCAAATTCATGTTGAAATCTCAACCCCCCAGTGTGATGGGATTAGGAGGTGGGGCCTTTGTGAAGTGATTAGGTCAAATGAGGGTGGGCCTCAAGAAGGGGATTATTGTCCTTATAAAGGAGACCCCAGATAACTCATTCCCCCTCTTCTCCACATGAGGACACAGTGAGGAGGTGACTGTCTATGAAGAGAGGCCTCAGCAGACACTGAATCTGCCAGCACCTTGATCTTGAGATTCCTAAGCCTCTGGAACCATGAAAAATAAATGTCTGGGGTTTTTTTCTTTCTATCCAAGTTGAGTAAAAAAATGCCTGTTATTTGTAAGCCACCCAGTCTGATTTTTTAAAAGCAGCCTGAAAGATGAAAACAGATAACATAACATAATGCAAAAACATTATGTTTTTAATATAAATATAAACTATATTTTAAATGTTTACCCATTTGCCAAGCAGGGCTCTTCTTTCTTCAAATACCTACAATAAGTAAAAAAGAATATGGTAATTTCATATATCATAGTTCAAAATACCCATTACAAGAACGATATCATTAAGGGATCTGTGAATAAATATTCATTGTATCAGCTGAATATAAAAAGACAGATTTTACTCCTGAGGTTATGTATTTTTACCCTGGGCAAGGTTTCTCTCTTTTTTTATTTCAGTTTCTACATGTGGAATAATTCATATGAAAGAAGAAGTAATAAGGCTGGGTACAGTGGCTCACACCTGTAATCCCAGCACTTTGGGAGGCCAAGGCAGGCAGATCATTTGAGCTAGGGAGTTTAAGAGCAGCCTGAGCAACATGGTGAGACTCCATCTCTACAAAAAATACAAAAAATTAGCCAGGTGTGGTGGTGTGTCCCTGTAGTCCCAGCTGAGGCTGAAGTGGGAGGATCGCTTGAGCTCGGGGAGTTGAGGCTGCAGTGAGCTATGATCATGTCATTGTACTTCTTACCTGGGTGACAGCACCAGACTCTGTAAAAAAAAAAAAAAAAAAAAAAGAAGAAGAAGAAAAAGAAAGAAGTAACAGTTGTTTAAAGGGAAAGAAATTTTAAAAATGGAATTATAAAGGTAAATCAGTTTTAGAATTTGAAAGGAGATGAAAAAACTAACAAAAAAACAGGAACATGAAACTCCCGCATCTGAAATATTTCAGTATTAATAGTATGAGAATTTACGAAACAGGTGAATGATCAGTTCTGTTTTTCTATTTCAGTGTATACACATATCAGTGGGTGTACAAGTATGTACACATCTGTAGGATTAGAAATGTGTGTGTGTACACATCTGGGCTTCCACTTGAATGTTTGTTGGTATAAGTTTATTACAATATACTATTTAGGACAGAAACTAAGTCTTATTCATCTTGACATCTCCAGCAGAGTGTTTACAGAGCATGTTACAGGTATCTATGTTTATTGAATTGAATGAATGTGATTGTGAGAATGAATATCCTTATGGATGTATCAGTACAATGTGAGTATCTTTATATATTGGTGTTGAGGTGCTTTTCTGAGCATCAGTGCATATGCACATTTCAGTGAGTGAGGAAAGGAAGACTAATGTAGGTACATGTGGCAGAGAAGGGGCTTATTAAGAGAGGAAGAGAAAGAGAGTAATGAACATATTTGAATGTCTCACTTGCTTTATCCCATACACCCTCTGTCAGCTTTCAAAATCGGGATTGATATTTTCCCCTCCTCTTGGCACTCACTACATTCTCTAGTGCTGTAAGAATGTTCCCTCTTGGAGAGGTGGCTCAGACCTATTTCTTCTCTTTTTATGGAAGAGGTTGAGGATCTGGTTTTATGCTTCCCACAGATTGTGTTTTCCTTCCTTTTTTAACTCTCAAGCTCTGGTTGCCAAGGACATACAAAATAGGAATTGAAATAACTGGTTCAGCCACCACCTCGGGACCAGTGAAATGTCAGTTTTGCTCTTGGCCAGGGAATCTCTTCTGTCACAGACAGACACTTTTTGCACATAAAAGAAGAAGAAAAAGACCCTTCCCCGCAGCTAACTGCCATCTGGGCTACCAGGACCCTCAAATAATGGCAACAGATAAACTCAGAATTTCTAGATGAAAAGAAGTAGAAGAGAATCTGTAGAACACAGAAGATTCAAAATATCTGGATTCAAATATTGTCTGAATTCTTCTCTATCAATCATGCATCACCCAACCCGTGCAACCAGTGTTGTCACTTTTCTGAAGCCCAGGGATTTCTCTCTTCCCAACTCCTACTCTATTTATAGTTCATGCTTCACTTAGACTTTATAGTGTTTGTTTTGCTCTCTAGTGGTGTCTGTTAATTTTATCTTCCCAAGTAGATTACAACCACTTTCTCTTACATGCTCCATAGAACCCTCAAGTACAGAGTCCATGGAAGGCCCTCAATAAACCATTTTGCTGATTGACTAACAACAAGAAGAAAGCTTCAGAAGTCATTGAATTTTAGAGCTAAAAGGAATCCTAAAGATCTTTTTATTCGATTCCTATATTTTAGAAAGGATAAGCAGAGGACCAAAGAGGTTATATTTACAGATATTTAAAAAATCTCTGGGTCCAAACTATGTGTTCAGCTCAACACTGCACTTGATTCCTCACCAGATCCTTGGTCTTCCCCATTCTGACTTCCAGCCTTACATTCTTGATGAACTTCTGCCCATGCTTTGGTCTGACTATAAGAAGAAGCAGAGGTTAGGTCCTGAGACCACAACAGAGCTTCAAGAGGAAGTTGAAGCATGGTGTCCAATGATGGTGTAACCCATTGGAAACAAAAGGAAACTGACTTAAAGGGGAAAAGACGGTCAACAAGAGGGTAGTAGAAAAGGAATGGGGTGGATATTGGGAAGTGCTACACAGGCTAAAACATGAGACAAAGTCTAAGCAGAGTCCATGCAAGTCCAGCTCTTTACCAGAAGGTAAACTCAAGCAGAAACTGATGGGACACAAGGAGTAGAGGAAAGACACTAGACTGAAAGTCAGGAGACCCCAGATCTGGTTCTGACTCTACCTTTGACAAGACGTATCATTTTGGGCAGATAATTTTGTCGTCAGGTTCTCAGTTGGACTTACAGTCTTACACACTCTGGTTTGGAGTAAGTCTTTATTTCAAAGATTTGCAATCAGGTTCTTCATTTTAAAGAGCTGGAAAACAAAGTATTTCTTCCAAATGGAAATATTAAAATGGATCTTCTTTTCTTGCAAGATGCTGCAGTCTGTTTATATCACAGTTTACTCAGAGCCTGCTGTTAAGTCAGAATCCCATGGTTGTTATTTTAGTCTGTTGACACTGTAGTTACATATTTCACCGTGTGACATCATTACAATGTAGGAGTGAGATATTTAGGGGCCCCTAAATAATGATCGATTGATGGTAACTGGGTGCTTTTTCTCAGAACACCTTTTTTTAACATGTACTGTACAACATGTGTGAACCATACTCTAAAAGAAATGTGGATCACTTTCTTTTCTTTTTAAAAACTGTGTATATTTAAGGTATACAACTTGATGCTTTGATATATACATACATAATGAAATGTCAAGGAAATTGTCCTATCCATCACCTTCCATAGTTACCTTTCTATGTGTGTGTGTGATAAAGATCACTTTCAATTAAAACACTAGTTGGCAAAGAAATACACATTTTAAAAACATTCCTTCACTCAAAATTCACAGTGCTTGAATAACTTACTAATCCGTTAAATATGCCTATCCTGGTGATGCTGTTTTTTTTTTTTTAGGCATCTAAATTTGAATTTAGAGAATTCAATCTCTCTGCTTAAAGCCTGCTGTGAAGTTAAAATCCTGACTTTTATTTTAGTCTAAGATAGTTACATATTTCACATTTTACTACAGAATAGAAGAAAGACAAAATTAAAACAAAAACTTAAAACCAAGAAACCTTAAAATTTCACTGATCATTGGTGACAAACACCCTCATTTAGAAGTGTGGAAGCCCCTTGAAATGATTGTCTGCATGCCTTTTGGCCGGCTGTCTCCTTGGGCATCTATTTTTAATTCCTTTCACACAGTTAGAATGTTAGAACCAGAAGAGACCTTCAAGGTCATCTGATCCAATCCACTCATTTTACAAAGGAGGATAAAGCCCAGAGAAGGTAAAATTGGTACAGCTGATTTGAAACCAGAGTTTTCAATTCCCAGAGTTATCGTCCTTTGTTTGCTTATATGTACGAATATGTGTGTGTATAATATATGATACATATTTATATTCTAATTTGTTTTAAAATTGGAAACTGCTGCATTGTATGAAGTAAGAAAATGAAAGCTCTCTCTTCTAACAGACCCTCCTCTGTCCACCAACACCCATATAACTCTTCGGGAAAAACCAGTATTAACAGTTTGATATGGCTGGGCATGGTGGTTGATGCCTGTAATCCCAGAGCTTTGGGAGGCTGAAACAGAGGCTCACTTGAGCTCAGGAGTTTGAGACCAGCATGAGCAACATAGTGAGACCTTGTCTCTACTAAAAATAATAAAAAATTAAAAAAATTAGCAGGGCATGGTGGTGTGAGCCTGGTGGTCCTAGCTACTTGGGAGGATGAGACAGGAAAATCACTTGAGCCCAGGAGGTGGAGGCTGCAGTGAGCCGTGATTGTGCCACTGTACTCCAGCCTGGGTGACAGAGTAAGATCCTCAAAAACAAACAAACAAACAAACAAACATCGGCTTGGCATAATCACATACAAATTCTATGTGTGTGACTCTGTGCATTCGTACACATACTTCTGTGTATATATACACACTAAGATTTTTAAAAATAATTTTACGCCACACAATAACCTAACTAAACCAAAAAAATGATTTTTTTTGGGAACAGAATGGGAATTCGGGACAATGCAATACATATTATCTTGAGAAGTGATTGTTACATTGGATAAAAATCTGTTAAAGAAACAATGAGTGCTGTGATGCACTCGTTCCCCTCCAGAACGGAAGGATTTATTTCCCCACCTGCTGGAAGGCTGCTGGTTGACAGTCACAAGCTTGAGAGAGCTGCCTTGCCCAAGGTCAGACCTGGTGGGGGTGTAGGCAGCTGGTGCCCACTGAATGGTCAGTGTGGAAGTATAAAGACCAGACCCTCTTCCCCTCTTCCCCCTTGCCACAACGTAAGACAAATGATGTGGTTTGGATCTCTGTCCCCACCAAATCTCATATCAAATTGTAATCCCCGGCCGGGCGCCATGACTCACGCCTGTAATCCTAGCACTTTGGGAGTCCAAGGCCAGTGGATCACTGAGGTCAGGAGTTCAAGATCAGCCTGGCCACCATGGTGAAACTCCATTTCTACTAAAAATATGAAAATTAGCCAGGTGTGGTGGTGGGCGCCTGCAATCCCAGCTACTCAGGAGGCTGAGGCAGGAGAATTGCTTGAACTAGGAGGCAGAGGTTGCAGTGAGCCTAGATCGCGCCATTGCACTCCAGCCTGGGCAACAGAGTAAATTCTGTCTCAAAAAAAAAAAAAAAAAAAATTGTAATTCCCTATGTTGGAGGTGGGGCCTGGTGGGAGGTGATTGGATCATGGGGGCGGTTTCTCATGGTTTAACACCATCTCCCTAGCGCTGTCATCAGCAGGAGTAAGTTCTCATGAGATCTGGTTGTTTAAAAGTGTGTGGGACCTCCCCTGTCTCACTCTTCCTCCTGCTCCTGCCACGTAAGATGCCTCCTCCTGCTTTGCCCTCTGCCATGATGGAAAGCTCCTTGAGGCCTCCCCAGAAGCAGATGCCATTGTGCTTCCTGCACAGCCTGCAGAAGTGTGAGCCAGTTAAACCTCTTTTCTTTATAAATTACCCAGCCTCAGGTATTTTTTTACAACCTATCTGAAGCATCATGGCCGCCTCAGGGAGTCCTATGAGGTCAGCGGAGACCTCACTGAGACTGCATTCCAGCCAAACTTCTTCCTCTGTCCCACATCTGCCCCTTTTCTCTTCCTTTTATTTCCTTCCTTTTCCAGGTGTTAATCCAGAAAGTCCTCTCCAGTCAACACTCTACATGCTAATCTCAGAATCAGCTTCTCTAAAAATCGAACTGCAAGAGGCATTCAGGAAATTTTTTGCCTCCTAAGACACTTTTCTTCTCCACAGCTGCTAAATTGATCAAGACTCATAATTTTTCGAAGAAAATTTCTGAAAATCAAGGAATCCAATGAACGCCTATTTGAATTCAAGTCACTTTTTCACATGTGTGTAAAATCTTCACAATTCTATGGGAAGACAGATTTCAAAATGAGACCCTGAAGTTTTGGTAGGGGAACCAGATAAGCTGTTATACAAACTGTGGGAGAGTGTCAAGCATTGCAAACAGGTGCTGAGTAAATTACTGTTGAGCTGGATAAAAACGATTTTCTTTCTTTCTTTTTTCAGAGACAGGGTCTCTGTCACTCAGGCTGGAGTGCAGCGGTGCAATCGTGGCTCACCCCAACCTCCAACTCCTGGGTTCAAGCGATCCTCCTGCCTCAGTCTCCCAAGTAGCTGGGACCATAGGCATGCACCACCATGCCAGGCTAATATTTTATTTTACTTTTTTTTTTTTTTAAATAAAGATGAGGTCTCACTACGTTGCACAGGCTGGTCTTAAACTCTTGGCCTCAAGCGATCCACTGGCCTCACCCTCCCAAAGTGCTGGGATTACAGATGCGAGCCACTGTGCCTGCCTCCCAAAATTTTTTCAATAGATTTGTTTGGTGTTCATGGCTAGATGAAGGCTGAATCTTTCTCTCCCTCTTTCTCTGCCTTTCCTTTTGTTTCTACAGGTCCCTCTATTTTTTTTTTTTCATTCTCTTTCCTCATTTCCTTTATCATTTTCCTTTTTCAGTCTCTCTCCATTTTATTTCTCACTATTCCAATCTCTACCTTGGCCCTTCTGTTCCTTTCCTAAAATTGCTCATCAGTAGAAACTGATTTGACTAGAAATAGAAAGTACCGAGCAGGAGGGTTCAGGTTGGATGAGAGCTTTGCCAAGGGATGAGGCCATCTGTTGAGTTTAGAGGGGCAGAGGGGTAAATCCAGGCTAAGGACACAAAGATGAAGAGGCAGGAAGACAAGAGTCAATGAAAGAGGTACCAGGGAGTAGACCTGAACTCTGATTCAATTTCCCTCCCTCCCTCCCTCCCTTCCTTCCCTCCCTTCTTTCTCTTTTTCTCTCTTTCTTTCTTTCTTTTTTTTTCGGAGACAGAGTCTCACTCTGTTGCCCAGGCACTGGAGTATAGTGGCACAATCTTGACTCACTGCAACCTCCACCTCCTGCGTTCAAGTGATTCTTCTGCCTCAGCCTCCCGAGAAGCTGGGACTACAGGGGTGCATCACCATGCCTGACTAATTTTTATATTTTTTAGTAGAGACGGGGTTTCACCATGTTGGCCAGGCTGGTCTTGAACTCCTGACCTCAGGTGATCCACTCGCCTTGGCGTCCCAAAGTGCTGGGATTACAAGTGTGAGCCACTGTGCCCAGCCCTGGCTCTATTTCTTATGCTTCAGGAACCAAACCAGGTTCCTGGGGGTACACAGAGAAAAGACAGAATCTCAACTCTTCATGCATGGGAGTTGACTGGGAAAGCCAGTAAATAATGATGAGAGCAAAGAAAAGGAAGCAGGACGCAGCGGGAGGCTTCACAGAGGAAAGGACATTTGAATTGACTCAGATAGGAGGCAACGGCAAGAGCACGTGCAAAGGCATGGAGGTGTGAGACAGCAGGGTTCACCTGGGGGCCCTGAACTGGGCCTGGGCATCGGATGTGAAGGAGCAGTGGCAGGGATGGAGCTGGGAAGTTGGCTGAGGTCAGATCATGAAAGATCCTCAATGCTATGCCTGGGGGTGTTGGAATTTACTCTTGGGAGTGGAGCCTACTATTGGTTTCACATAATAGAATCGGAATCTTAGAAAGATCTCTCTGGGACCAGAATAGAGGATGGATCGGCAGGGACAGAGGCAGTGAAACCAGTTAGGGGGTGACTGCAGTATACTAGGCAAAGGGTGCAGACTGTGAGCTGAGAATGGAGCTGGAAGTAGATAGGCGGGTGGAGAAGAGAGGCCTGAATGAGAGATTGGGAGGAGGACTCAGAGTACTGGAAAGCAAATTACATATGGTGGCAAGGGAGCGTTGGTAGACACTTCTCTGTGTGCCTCTCACACCCTGAAACATCTTGGCATGCCAAGAATGTAGGGGCCTGCGTATTCGTGGCCGAGCACGGTGGCTCACCCTGTAATCCCAGCACTTTGGGAGGCCGAGGCAGGTAGATCAGGAGGTCAAGAAGTCGAGACCATCCTGGCCAACATGGTGAAACCCCGTCTCTACTAAAAATACAAAAATTAGCTGGGTGTGGTGGCATGCGCCTGTAGTCCCAGCTACTAGGGAGGCTGAGGCAGGAGAATCACTTGAATCCGGGAGGTGGAGGTTGTAGTGACCTGAGATCGCACCACTGCACTCCAGTCTGGCGACATAGTGAGACTCTGTCTCAAAAAAAAAAAAAAAAAAAAAGCAAGGCCCTGAGCATTCGTGACCTGGGCCATTATTGCAGGTTGTGTCTGCAGTAAGGCAACCTTGAGGGATGAGGTAATGTCTCCCTTTGGGAGCAAGAGCAGGCTTACTTACTGCTTACTATGAAAAGCAGTGGATGCCCTGGGCTCACTGTTCCTCAGCTGTGGTTCAAACCACTGTATGTGTAGCATTTATCTGGGCCCTATGCGTCCCACCTGTGGGACGGGGAGGACCAGCAGAACCCATGCAAACATAATGTTCATGCCACTTGCTGCTTGTAAGTAAAGTTGTTTTGACCCAAGAATCTCATCCTTTATTGTGAAACAGCAGAGTCTTCTATTCCATAAGTCACAGGCTAACTTTTTAGCTTGTAATCTGGGGGAAAATCAAATCCCAGACTGGACAGGGAGAAGCAGAATTTCTGGCTTCAGTGACTTGGTATAAAGTAGTGTCTCTCACCGGGGGAGGAACTGGTATGTAGGAGCGAGAGGATGAGGTCAGTTTTATACATGGTGATTGTGTTTTCCTGCCAAATAGGTGTGGTCCTTATATACAGCGATTGGTCACTGGAGCTTACAGACCTGTTGGTAAATTTTGTCCCTAACTGAAGCAGGAATAGAAACCCCTAAAGGTTGGTCACTCTCACACCTCGGCCGTCCACCGTGATCCTTTAGTGTAGTCCGCTGGCACCTTCCCAGAGTGCAGGTGGAAAATAAATGTCTTTGTTGTTGTTGCTGCTGTTGTTGAGATGGAGTTTCCTCTTTTTGCCCAAGCGGGAGTGCAATGGTGTGATCTCGGCTCATTGCAACCTCCACCTCCCAGGTTCAAGTGATTCTCCTGCCTCAGCCTCCCAAGTAGCTGGGATTACAGGCACCCACGACCACGCCCAGCTAATTTTTTTTTTTTTTGTATTTTTAATAGAAACGGGGTTTCACCATGTTAGCCAGGCTGGTCTCGAACCCCTGACCTCAGATGATCCACCTGCCTCAGCCTCCCAAGTGCTGGGATTATAAGCATGAGCCACTGCACCTGGCCATGAAAATAAACGTCTTAAGAGAACCTGAGTAATGTGAATAATCAGCTGAAATGTATTCTTTTTATATATCTTATTAAATGTGCAGCATTACCCAGCAACCTCAACTATACCAAGAAAACCGGGTTTTGGGGAATGCCGTGGACCACTCTCTCATTTCTCAGTTCTGGTGGTTCTAGGGAGAACAAGCGATGGAAGAAAAAAGGCAAGTGGGGTGGGAGAGGAAGGTGACAGTGGGCGAAAGAACAAATCTAAGACATTTTCTTCTTGGGCAAGGACTCTGCGTCTATTGCCAGCTTTGCCCATATAGCAAGGGTTCAGTAAAAGTTTTTGAATATCTTCATTTTGGTTTTTGTTCATCCATTACACAATCCTAAATAATTCCTGTTCATATTTTGGTAAGTAAAATTTTAATATCTTTTTTCCTTTAAGTCATGGATTCAATTGATAAAATAGTTCTGGTCACTTACCCGGTCATTCAATAGCTGATGGTTTAAGGGTGTCCAGGTGCTCATCTTTGTCTGCATTTTGGGACCATCTAGGTTTTTTGGAGGTGCAAATGCCATCATGAAACAACTGGATATCCTTCCATAAGAAAAACAGCACCTATCAGAAGAAGTGAATCATATAACCCTCAGAAAACAAAAATTACTAATACCAGCCGGGCACGATGGCTCACGCCTGTAATCCTAGCACTTTGGAAGGCCGAGGTGGGCAGATCACTTGGGGTCAGGGATTGGAGACCAGCCTGGCCAACATGGTGAAACCCTGTCTCTACTAAAAATAAATGTAAAAAAAAAAAAAAAAAAAAAAAAAAGCTGGGCGTGGTGGTACATGCCTGTAATCACGCCTACTAGAGAGGCTGAGGCAGGAAAGTCACTTGAACTTGGGAGTTGGAGGTTGCAGTGAGCCAAGATGGCACCACCGTACTCCAGCCTGGGCAGCAGAGCGAGACTCCACCTCAAAACAAATAAATAAATAAACCAATACTAATACCATATAATTTTGTAGTATGTTGGCAGAGGGAATGGGGTGGGAAGAGCATTTATTGGGGGCATCTTATATGTCAAGCACTTCATATGTCTCCTCAATGGAAGCGCACAATTATCTGGTAAGGCGGTGGGTTTTAACTCATTTTACACATGAGGAAAATTTGGCTTATTGATGTCACCCTGTGCAAGGTCATACAGATAGCAAGTGGTGGAACTGGTAGTCGGACCCAGGTCAGTTTAATGCCACTTTATTTTCAATGGACTCTGGGGGGAAATCCAGAATCACCGCTAGCTGAGGACATACTATATGGGCCAGGAAGATAAGTATTTTAAATTTGAAATCATCATGCAATATGAAACACTTCATTCTTGTCCCTTGTGATATTAACTCTCCTCCTCCCCTCTTAACTTCCAGATATCCAAGTAACAAGAACTCCTGCCTGAGAGTGTATTAAAGAGGTAGCATGGCGGGAGAGACAAAGCCAAGGCTTTGGAAATGAACAGATTTGAGTTTATTGTGGGAAATTTGCTATTTTTAGTCATCCAGTATATGTCTGCCTCCTTTTGATTAAAGCACTTTAATTTTCAGGAGGAATTACTTTTCCCTCATTGTTTAGAGCCTGATGGTTTAATTAATTAAGGTAGCCCGTCCTTCCCTAGCCAAGAGATGGTCATGAGACCAAACTAGGCCAACTGGGCTGACAATGGCTTATTCTTACTCTTATTTTATTAACTGATTTATTTATTTTGAGATGGAGTCTTGTTCTGTCACCCAGGCTCGAGTGCAGTGACACGATCTTGGATCACCACAACCTCCGCTTCCCAGGTTCAAGCGATTCTCCTGCCTCAGCTCCCCTAGTAGCTGATTGAGAGTAGTTCTGATATATACACTCAGGGTTGCAGGTTTCTGCATTTTCCACGCTCTGATGGTGGGTTTCACAAGGACAGGTAGCAGAGATGGCGAATGGGACCAGGGCCTGCTTGCCTGATCAATGGGCTCCACAAATGACCCCACAGCAACAGATACTGGATATTTTTTATTTTTTGAGAAAGAGTCTTGCCCTATTTCCCAGGCTGCAGTAGAGTGGTGCAGACACGGCTCACTGCAACCTCCACCTCCCAGGTTCAACCTCCACCTCCCACGCTTCTCCTGCCTCAGCCTCCCGAGTAGCTAGGACTACAGGCGCCTGCCACCATGCCTGGCTAATTTTTGTATTTTTAGTACAGAACGGGGTTTCACCATGTTGGCCAGGCTGGTCTCGAATTGCTGACCTCAGGTGATCTGCCCACCTCAGCCTCCCAAAGTGCTGGGATTACAGGCACAAGCCACTGTGCCCGGCCTTGGATAATTTTTTTAAATCATTATTTTTTGGCTGGTATGGGATTTTCCCAAACACTATCGGAGATCTTTGAGGTTCTCATTTGACATGTAATACTTTCTCTCAGGAAGATAAAGCCCACGTTTTAAACCCCCTTGGGTGCCAAGACAATGCCTTCCTGCAGTTGTCTGCTGCCAATATGCCACTGGAATGAGGGGCGCTCAGATCAGCACTCAGGTTCTTCTCAGCCTCAACAGCTAACTATCTGAGACATATTTAGGTGAGTTACTAAGCCAAAAGAAATGATTTCATTACAGTAATATTAACTGGCAGCTAATGATAAAAGTACATGTGAGCAAGCCGGCATGGTGGCTCACACCTGTAATCGCAGCACTTTGGGAGGCTGAGGCAGGTGGATCACCTGAAGTCAGGAGTTCAAGGCCAGCCTGACCAACATGGTAAAACTTCATCTCTACTAAAAATACAAAAATTATCTGGGCATGGTGGCGCACCTGTAATACCAGCTACTCAGGAGGCTGAGGCAGGAGAATCGCTTAAACCCAGGAGGTAGAGGTTGCAGTGAGCTGAGGTCGCACCACTGCACTCTAGCCTGGGTGACAGAACAAGACTCTGTCTCAAAAAAAAAAAAAAAAGTTATACATACAAAGTGTAGCCTCTGAGTCTGGCTCTCCCCAGCTAAAAAGTGATATATTTGTTTTTGTTGTTGTTATTTATTTTCTACATTTCTTCTTCTTCTTCTTCTTTTTTTTTTTTGGAAGAGTTTTGTTGTTGCTGCCCAGGCTGGAGTACGACGGTGCTATCTTGCCTCACTGCAACCTCCGCCTCCTGGGTTCAAGTGATTCTCCTGCTTTAGCCTCCCTAGTAGCTGAGATTACAGGCATGAGCCACCAGGCCCAGGTAATTTTATTGTTTTAGTAGAGACAGGGTTTCACCACGTTGGTCAGGCTGGTCTCAAACTCCTGACCTCAGGTGATCCACCCGCCTCGGCCTCCCAAAATGCTGGGATTACAGGCGTGAGCCACTGCCGTGTCTGGGCTACATTTCTTCTTTTTAAACTAGTTTTTTTGTTGCCTGTAATCCCAGCACTTGGGAGGCTGAGGCAGAAAGACTGCTTGAGCCCAGGAATTTGAGACCAGACTGGGGAACATCGTGAGATCTTGTCTCTACACAAAGCAAAAAAACCCAGAAAATTAGCTGGGCATAGTGGTGCACGCCTGTGGTCCCAGCTACTTGGGGCAGGGGCAGAGGGCTGAGGTGGGAGAATCGCTTGGGCCCAGGAGGTTCAGGCTGCTGTAAGCTGTGATTGCGCCACTGTACTCCAGCCTGGGCAACAGAGCAAGACCAATTTTTATTATTTTAAAAAGAGCAATTTTATTATTTTAAAAAGAGCAATTTTTTAATTATTTTAAAAAATAATAAAAACATAAAAATTAAATGAGTTGTTTTGAATCCTTTCTTAAGAGCTACATGGCTCTTGGAGAATATGATGAAAGCTATGAATTCTTCCCCTAGAAAAATGCACATACGCACAAAATTTTGCTTACCCCTGCTCTATGCTGAACAACTCTCTCCTTTCCAGTTTGTGTAGGAAATCATGTGACTGATCCTAGGCACGTTCTTCTGAATGAGGACAAGTAGCTCTCCTTGGTAACTCCCCCAAGGGCCTGCACTGGTTGTTTTCTTTTTCCTGGTTCCTCAGAGCTACATGTCACTTAGATTAGACTTTCTTTCAACCTGCTTAAAGATAGATGGGTTTTCAGCAGATGGGCCTGGCCCCGGGAAGCAGCCCTCTTGGCCATATAGGCCAATGCGGATGTCCTGCCTCGTCTCTTGCTATTATCCTTTTACAGTATTTTCCTCCTTCCATTCCAGAAGACAGGCAGTATGTGTATTTGCATGCACATACATGCTCACAGAACAGACCACTTGCTATTATTAAGACAGATTTTTTTTTTTCTCTTTTGAGATGAAGTCTCACTCTGTTGCCCAGGCTGGAGTGCAGTGGCGCGATCTCGGCTCACTGCAACCTCCGCCTCCAAGGTTCAAGTGATTTTCCTGCCTCAGGCTCCCGAGTAGCTGGGATTACAGGCATGCACCACCACCCCTGGGTAATTTTTGTATTTTTAGTAGAGACGGGGTTTTCCCCATGTTAGTCAGGCTTGTCTTGAACTCCTGACCTTAAGTGATCCGCCTACCTTGGCTTCCCAAAGTGCTAAGATCACAGGCATGAGCCGCTGTGCCCAGCTACAGAGATTTTTATATAACACATACAAAACATAATTGTCCCCACTTAACAAAACAAAGCCAGTTGTCATCCTCTCCTTCCACAGATGTCTTGCTGTTGCTTTTTGTAATCTCCTTCCTTGTAAGGACTACCTTTGAATATTCATCTTTTTCTTTCTTTTTTTTTTTTGGTGGGTGGGGGGGGGGGCAAAGTCTCACTCTGTTGCCCAGGCCGGAGTGCAGTGGCACAATCTCGGCTCACCATGACCTCTGCCTCCCGGGTTCAAGCAATCCTTCTGCCTCAGCCTCCCGAGTAGCTGGGATTATAGGTGCCTGCCACCATGATCAGCTAATTTTTGTATTTTTAGTAGAGACGGGGTTTCAATATGTTGGCCAGGCTGGTCTCAAACTCCCGAACTCATGATCTGCCCACCTTGGCCTCCCAAAGTGCTGGGATTGCAGGCATGAGCCACCGCGTCCAGCCAAATATTCATCTTTTTCTTAGAATTAAAATACAGAAAGAGGGCCTAGGACCCTAGTTCTTGACATATGGTTCTAGTCTCATTTTCAATAGCAAGGATGGGTCCTCTGGCCACATACTTCCAATTTGATCCTCTAAGCCTTTTTTTTTTTTTTTTTTTTTTGACAGGGTCTTGCCCTGTCACTCAGGCTAGAGGGCAGTGGTGTGATCACAGCTCACCATAGCCTCAACCTCCTGGGCTCAAGCAATCCTCCATGTCAGCCTCCCAAGTAGCAGAGAATACAGGTGTGCGCCACCACTCCTGGCTAATGTTTTTGTACTTTTTGTAGAGACAAGGTCTTGCTCTGTTGCCCAAGCTGGTCTCAAACTTCTGGGCTCAAGCAATCCACCACCTCAGCCTCCCAAAGTGCTGAGATTACAGACATGAGCCACCACCTCCTGCCTTAAGCCATTCTTCACACTGTCATCATTATTTAACCACCTTACTAAGTACCTACAAGGCAGATGTTAGGGGTACAAAGATAAGAGTCAGCTTTAATAGAGCTCACAGTCTCCTGTTAGGTATTTTTTAAAAGACCAGTTGATCATGTCACTTTTCAGCTCTGAACCTTCAGAGGTTCACTGATGGCTACAGGATCCAGACTTCCTTGCACGGAAGTCTAGGTCTGCCATGATTTTACCTCCATCTACTCTTTCAGCCTCACCCGGCCCCACCTTTACGCACTCTCTGCCCATACACACTGAACTCATGGCCACTCTGAGAATGTGCCACACAACTCTGATGATTCTTGGCTTATGTGGTTTTTCGGTGCTCACTGCTCACCTGAATCATCACAGTAGTATATCATAGGTACTCAATATTTGTTAAATCAATAGAAAAAATGACTACAGCAGTGGAAGTGGGGAGCAGTTTAAGGATTAAAACTTGTAGAAATGTTTGGGAGGCTGAGGTGGGTGAATCACTTGAGCTCAGGAGTTCGAGATCAGGCTGGGCAACACAGTGAAATCCCGTCTCTACCAAAAACAAAACAAAAACAAAAAATTAGCAGAGTGTGGTGGTGTGTGCTCGGGAGGCTGAGGTGGGAGGATTGCCCTGGGAAGCAGAGGTTGCAGTGAGCCAAGATCATGCCACTGCACTCCAGCCTGGGGGACAGAGTGCGACCCCATCTTGAAAAACAAAAAAACCGCCACCACCACCACCACAACTTGTAGAAATGTAGGCCAGGTGTGGTGGCTCATGCCTATAATCCACACATTTTGGGAGGCTGAAGCAGGAGGATCTCTTGAGCCCAGGAATTCCAGACCAGCCTGGGCAGTACAGCAAAATCCTATCTCTACCAAAAAAAAATAAAAAAATAAAAAATTGCCAGGTGTGGGTGTGGCGGTGGGTGCCTGTAGTCCCAGCTACTCAAGAGGCTGAGGTGGAAGGATCGCTTGAGCCCAGGAGTTCAAGGCTGCAGTGAGCTATGATTGCACCACTGCAGTTCAGCCTGGGCAACACAGCAAGACCCCATCTCAAAAAACAAAAAAAACAAAACCAACCAACCAAAAAAACCAAAAAACAAAACAAAACCCTTGTAGAATTGTAGAAATGTAGAGTGAAACTCAGAACATGATACTGGGCTCTGGGGTTATATGCAGAGTTCGCTGAGCAGAATAGGATTGGGTCTGTCTGCTAACAGAATTTACCCATATACTGTAATATCATCAAACAAGGGAATCTCAAATTATTATCAGGAAATTATCAAGAAATAGGGTATGGGTAGATTTAAATATGAATTCATCGTCCGCTTAACTAGTTTTTAAAAAGCAAGAACTATAATACAACGCAAAGAGCTAGTGTTTGATACGCATATAATTATCTGTGGGTTGTTAATTTCACAAGTATAAATATCTGGCAGTTGCACTGTAGCCCAAATGAGAGGGTACAATGAAATCCCCAGGAGCACTGACAAGGCTCATGAGAGACCCAGGAGCTTTCCAAAGAGAGTCTCCATCTTTTTCATGCACTGCCCACAGCTCTCACCTCTTTTAGCTTGTCTCCCTCTTCAAGCCTCGAGCGCTGACGTTACCACAGCTGCATTAGGTCAGCTTTTCTCTGACTCCCTCCAGCCCCTCACCTCCCCCAGCTTCCAGCAAGCCCAATCACCGCCTATAAATCCCGTCGCTGGCATCCGGGGTCTCTTAGGCAACAATGTGTGGGCTCTTGATTGGCCGCGAGATCCAGGAGGGCTGGCTACAAAATTGGGCACGGGGATAAAATTAACAAGTGTGGCGGCCGAGAGCGTGGGAGGGACTGCAATGTCTCAATATAACCCGAGAATGAAGATGCGTCGAATCCTGAAACAAGCAGCGTTGAAAACCTTCATTCAAGACGTAGTGTGTCCCAAATCAGCCCTACCTACCTACGGAGTATGCCCAGTCACACTGTCCTGGTCACTCCGGAGCTGCGAAATGCAGGCTCCACTGTGCCAGGTTTTAAGAGTGGCCAACAGGTAAACAGAGGGTTGGAGGAAGAAGAATTCGAGACTGGTTCAATGAAATAATAGCACCTGCAACAGGAAGTGGAAGGATGGGGCCAGCAGGAATTGCCCAACACACAGACACACAAATGCTTAAATGCAAATTTCAATTTATTGGATTATAGAATTCAGGCTGACTGACAGATACACCAGGGAACCAGCAGATGGCATGCCCTAATAAGAATAACTAAATTTGGGAACTCTTAGAATCCCGTCCAATTCATTAAATTTATTGAGCGCCTGTCTTGTAATAAGAAGCGAAATGAGAATACAAGGATAAAAAAGAAATCTAAAAAGGAAGACTGGAAAGTGCAATATACAAATACCTAATGGAAGGCTCCCACGGTTAACAGCTGTTATAGAGTTATGAACAAGTGCTGGAGGATACCAAAAAGTTCAAAATTCCGGAACAGAGGTCCTTTGGTCAATGTAAATCAGGTCTTATAAGCAGCAGTGAACAACAACAAAAAGCAAAACAAAACAACAGCAAAAAAGACTTTCCTCACTATCTTTGTTTCCCAAAACCAATAAGAAGGCATTCTCCGACTTAAATGTACAAACCCTGTGTTTCTGTTGTGTTTTATAGTTTTTATTTTTATTTTTTAGGGGACGGAGTTTTGCTCTTATTGCCCAGGCTGGAGTGCATTGGTGCGATCCCAGGTCACTGCAACCTCTGCCTCTCAGGTTCAAGCGATTCTCCTGCCTCAGCCTCCTGAGTAGCTGGGATTACAACCATTTGCCACCATGCCCGGCTATTTTTTTTTTGTATTTTTAGGGGAGACAGGGTTTCACCATGTTGGCCAGGCTGGTTTCAAACTCCTGACCTCAGGTGATCTGCCCGTCTTGGCCTCCCAAAGTGCTGGGATTACAGGAGTGAGCCACTGTGCCTGACCCGTTTTATAGTTTTTAAATAGGCAGCATTTGTGTATCTCCAGTTTGAAAAGAAAAAGTGAAGCTCATAGAAGTTGTTGCTTTCCTTAGATTAAAATGGATCAGTAAGTGGCCAAACTGAAATTAGAACCTACGTTGTTTGAATTCCAGCCTAGGGATTTTTTCCACATGACCAGGTTGTACCTAAATGAATAAACAAAGCCTTGGGGAAAGGGGCGGTGAGGGGGTGGCCTGGGGGAGGTACTTAGATGCAATACTAAATTACCATGTATTACCAGTTAGCTTTTATGGTTTCAAAACGGGTTCATCCAGAAAGAGACCAGTTTTAACAATGTCGGGAGTGCTGTGTCTCTCTATGAAGTTCCCGCTCATTAAAGACTTCGTATTTGTGGTTACAACATGGAATGAAAGAGAGATGGGATCATAGAGAGCATCTCCTTTAGCCCTGTTGGATTAGAATATTTTCATTCCTGAAAAGAAGATCTCTTTCTTCTTGCCTCTCAACCAACACCTTCTGGGCCTCTTGTTGTCCTGCACCTCATCATCAGACTACTGTCCTCCCAAAAGAACCTGAGCCACACCGTCCACACTGTCTGTGTTCACAGTGAGTTCTCAATGTCTGACACTGCAACATTACTTTTTATTTATTTATTTATTTATTTTTAAGAGACAGGGATGGCTTTGTTGCCCAGGCCGCCAGTGTAGTGGCACAACCAGAGCTCACTACAGCTTTGAACTACTGGGCTCCAGCAATCCTCCCAGGCTAATTTTTAAATTTTTATTTTTGTAAAGACAGGATCTTGCTATGTTCCCCAGGCTGGTCTCCAACTCCGGGCTCAAGCGATCCTCTCTCCTCGGCTTCCCAAAATGCTGGGATTATAGGCCTGAACCACCTCACTCAGCCCCAAATATTAATTACTTTTAAGGGGGACATTTCGAACATAAAGAAAAGTTTGGACACTTTCATAAGAAACACCCTTGATTCTCCACGGAGATTTAAAAAAAATGTTACATTTGTGTGTATTTCACAGATACAGGAGAAGCTTCTTTTGTCTCATTCCCAGGTCTCATTCCCTTCCCTGCCTGCCTAGAGGCAGTCATTGTCACGAAATTGGTGTGCAGCCTTTCTGTCCATTTTTATGCTTTTATTATATGTATGTTTGCCCTCATAGACATTGTATAGTATTGCTAGTTTGTTTTTTTTTCTAAAGAGGCATAATCACTTATATATCTTGTGTCCTCCCCACCCCACTCAATGTTCTTTTTCTGAGATTTAGTCATGCTGATACAGTGGTGATCATTTCTACGTCATTTCCACCTCCCGATGTTGAGCTATGATGTGTCCCATTCCTGACAGTCTTTACAGGATGGTGGCTAAATTGAATAAAAATGCACCTCGCACAGCATCTCCGGAGGTTCCCCAGCTACAAGGGATCTGATACACACAGATTTCCCCCACACTATCTGCCCCCTCACTCACTCTCCACAGAGGCACAGCTGGCTCCAGAGGATACACTGCCCTGCCTAGAATCAACCTAAGAATCAATATTATTTTAAACATTGTTTACTGCATAAGTATTTACTTATTAGAGAAACTGAAACTGTCATTTCAGATCTCATTTATCATGCCTGTTCACACAGCTCACCTTCTGATGTGAAACACTAGGTCTAAGTTCAATACTCTTAAACATTTACTTAACACGTATCAAGCGCCTTTCTAAAAATAATTGTAAAACACACGCAACGTAAACGCACCACTGTAACCATATTTTAAGTGTACAATTCTAATAGTGCTAAGTCCATTCACATTGTTCAATTTCTTTAAGTTCTATGTGCTACCGAATGAACAAAATGATGCCCATGCAATCTAGGTTCACGAGGAACAAAAAAAGAAGAGAAAGAAACGGTTAAACGGTGCAGTGAAAAGAAAAACAGCCCTTTTCTTTTCATCCCAACAACAGGTTGGGATGAATCCAGGCCCTGTTGTTAAAACGCTGCATGGCTTTAGGTAAATCATCTAACCTTTTGGGGCGATCTTTTCCTCGTCTGAAAAATGAGAGGTTCAATTTAGACGATCTTTAAGAATTCTTTCAGCTTTAAAGCCAATTATGTAGAAAAGGAGAGGAGAAACATTTCCTAAGGAGCAAAAATTGGGGCGCGCACCAGTAACGACCAGCTCCACCTGTTTCCAAAGGTCTTGGCCAAGAGGCTATGAACTATCCCGGGCGAGTAGCCTGTCTGCCATGCTGTTTCGCGTGGAGCTCTGTAGCAGGCCAGAGCTCCTGCACCCCATTCCACCCTCAGCATCCGGGCATCTGCCTCTTGAGCACCCCAAATCCCCAGGTCCGGAGGTCGGCACCTCTGGTTCTCAGACCAGGTGTAGGTGGTCCTGCAATCACACCTCCGCGCTCGCGTGTTATCAGGGGAGGGAGTGCATTGCCAGGAGGCCCCCGAGTGCATCTCAGATTAGCGCCTCCGGGGCTGGGAACCAGCACGCCGGAGCAGGGCAGCTCCAGACGTCAATCAGGGCGAGAGGCACAGAACAACGAGACACGCCAGGCCAGCCCGGTATGCCCAGGCTCCGGCAGGGAGCTTTCGGCCGAGCGTGCTCAGTGCGCCTGCCCCGTGCGTGCGCGCGCGCTCGTGCGCTCGCTCCCCGGGCCGCGCGCCCTGGCGCTCGCGAAAGCTCGCTGTCGCTGGGAGGCGCGCGCCGGCGGTCTTCCGCCGCTCCGGGTACCTGAGGGACGCGCGGCCGCCCTCGGCTGGCGGTGCAGCCCCCACCGCTTTGGAGCCAGACGCCGGGGTCTGAGGTGAGCCCCCCGAAGCGTGTGGGCCCCTGGGCCGGGGCAGCGGGAGAGGGAGCGGCGAGTGTGGAGCCCGCGGACGCGCCGCGCGGCTGCCTGCTGCTCCGCCTCAGCCCGCGCCGAGGAGCCAGCAGCAGCCCGGCGCCTCCTCCTTAGGGATCGTTCCTCTCGTCGCGGCCACAACAAAAGCCTTGGGCACCGGGCTGTGGCGGACGGCGGAGCGGGGGCCTGGGCCCGCGGTGGCGGCAGGGGGCCTCGGGGACGCCTAGTTTGGGGCTGAGGGCTGACGGGGGAGCTGCCCCTGGAGACGGTTAACCCTGTCCGCCCTGAGCCCGCGCTCGGCAACCTGTGCGAGTGTGGACCGCGGTTCTTTCGCCTCCACCCCGGCCCAGACCCTGCGCGGCTGGGAGAGGGGCCTGGCCAGAGCCGGCTGCAGCGCGGGGCGCCGGGGGGCGTGGGCGGAGGACAATGCGCCGGTGGCTCCCTGCAGCCCGAAGCGCGCGCCGCCAGGCTCCCAGCCCCGGCTCGGGTCAGCTTCGGGCCCACCTTTGCCTGCCCACGCCTGAAAGTTTCCCCGCCGGTCCGTCAGTTTGCAAAATCCTTGCTCCCTTCCGCGAGCTTCCCCCGGCTGCCTCCTCCGCGGGCTGTGGGTTTGCCGTGGGGTGGCCACTGCTCGATGCCCGAGGGTCCGCATCTGAAATCAAGCTGTGGTGAAATAGCCTGCAAGGTTAAGGAGCCTTATGTCCTTTCAAGACATGTAAACGTTTTCCTAGAGGTGTTTTACATCCTAGGAGTCTTGAGTTCGATCCCTCTGTTGTAAGATAAGCCAAGGGGGCTTTTCTTGGCTTTGTTTTTAAGAACAAAAGCACGTGCCATGAATTGAGGCAGAGGAGTAGACTTCAGATTTAGAGAGATCGGCCCCATGAAGGAGGTTCGGCGGTTTGCCCAGTGTAGAATGACTCTTTGAATTTTGGTCCCCGTCTGGATTGAGGGAGATGCAGCGGCAGTACAGCAGAGCAGCCACATCAGTGACTGCTATGGGAAAGTGTTCAGACACAGCTTCATCTTAGAGAAGTAATTCTGATCGGGAATGCTTATTGATGGGAATTGAGTTACTTTGTAAAGCCAGTATGATATGAGCAAGGAAACAAAGACCTGACTACCCCTGGGGATGTTATCTCCTTCCCTCATCCTCCTTTAGTCCTTGGTGGTGTGCTGGTGCCGTTCCTGCATTTTAGTCTGGAAAAGGAATAGAAATCCTTAGTTCTATTATTAAGAAGTGGTTACTCCTGAAGATAATGCTTTCCGTCTTTACTATTAAACAAATCAATACTATTTTTTTCCTCCAGAAAAAAAGAAAACCCACAAAGATTAAAAAAAAAAAATCAGAGTCGGAGAGCCTAGGAAAGAGGTGTAAGAGCTTGACTGGGCGGGGCTGGAAGGATAGAGCTGAAGATAAAGTATAACTAAGAGGCAGCCCTTCTACTATACCCCCGTCCCACCCCATTGTTTGAAACTGTTAGGAAAATAAGTAAATTACGGGTAAAGCCTATCATTCTGCCCTCTCTTTCCTCCTATCCTTTTCCCCTCATCCACTACTAAAATTCTGTATCTCCATTTCTCCTAAATCTGTAAAAGCGTCCCATTTATAAAAGGAGAAGAAGGACAATGAGCCGTTTCCTCATCCTAGCTACTCTATGCTTCTGAGCTTTATTTTGTGCTTTGAGCATTCAGGTGGATATTTCTTGGGAGTTCCGTGATTGAGATATTTGAAGTAGAGAGGGCTAAGGGAATTTAATAGCAAAGTGCACATTCTTTCTTTGTATAGAACAAAGTGAAAGCTTTATCACTGGGGAAGGAGAGAGGAGTTTTTTACTCACAATAAGTTGTCTGTTTCCCAGGAAACAGACTTAAATTTCATATTAGTTTGATAGTGAAACTCTAAGATTTTATATTCAAAACTTTTTCTGAGTATGTGAGTTTGTTGATGTTAAGCTGCTGTTGACTTTCTTTTCCTTCAGAGACAGATAGTAGGAAACAATTCGTACCACTTCTTTGAGCGGTTTTGGCCCGAAGTTTTTTTTTTTTTTTTTCCTATCCCCAGAATTCTAGAATTATGCATGATTAAAACTGCAGCTGTGCACAAAAATAAAAAGAACGATTTTGAAAATATGTACTGGATAAATTATTCAGCATAGATTGGAGGAAATTTTGTGGTAGTCTCGAGGAAAGAAATTAGATTTTCAGTAGTGATATTTCTATAATGCTAGGAACAAGTGAAGTGTAACAGCTTACTGGCTAGGAAAGAGTTTTACCTACTATGTCAAAAAATCAATTTCCTCTTTTTGCTTTCCAGTTCATCATGTTGGGAACTATTGACAGTTCGGTATATTCAAGGAGTGTATTGCACATTAAGTTAGAGATGAATATAACTAGGCTAGTGGACCTGAAAACCAAATCCTGGTCCCCAGATTTTATCTCATTAAAATAATTCCGTAGCCAAAGCATGCAAACCATACAGCCTTGTTAAGGGGGATGGAAAGCAGGGACTTGGTATTAGAGAATTTTTTGATAGCAGATTTAAGAGAAGCTGGGCTGAAATTTCAGCCCATTTTAAAGTCCAGAATCTATCTGTCTCTTAACTTTTCAGTTTTATTTTCAGGTCAATTTTTAAAGATCTTCTGTCTTCTTTAGTCTTAGTAATTAATAATTTCTAAATTGGACTGAACTTTGATGCCTACCATTCATTTAAATTTTGAACCTAGATGGATTTACTTTTCCTCTGTGTGCGTGTGTGTGTGTGTGTGTTTTAAGCCTTAATCACTTAACACATTGGAAGATTAAGTTATTTGTTGTAATCAGTAGATGATGACAAATGGACTTTAAACATTAGATGAAGTAGGAAAGTTCAGAAAAGAGATTCTCTGAGATTAGTAGGAATCTAGGTCCTGTGAATTAAATATGAAGCTATATAAACTTTCTTGTAGCAACCAGTAGGCAAAGGGCCAAAGACTATATAGACTTTAAGAAAAGGAAAGTACCATTTGAGCAATGAGTGTTCGCTGAGTGTATATTTTGTCTAACAAGACAATAATTTTCTTAAGAGAAGGAACTGTTATTTAGAGATAGTTATTGCTAATCCTTGCAATGCGTTCTTGAAAACGTGTCTGAAAAAAGACAAAGAATATTCCTCCTGTTCCCTCTGTAGGCACTGTGTAACCAGCATTTACTTCTTGAGACAACCTTTAGATGATCTTTCTCAAGTTGAAATGCAAAATGTTACCTGCATTTATCAGGTGTCAAGAAAATGAATTCTCAACAGAACAGTGAAATGGAGCACTATCTGTAGAGAAAGTGTAAATTGGAATAGAGTTGCTGAACATAATCTTTTGTTGCAGAACCCCTTTGACAAACCCTTAGGGCCCACTTCTCTCATCATCCTTTCTTCTGGGATTCAGTCTGCTTTCCTCTTCCCAGTTGCCACCTCCTGCATTTCCCACCGAGTTCTTTGGGTCTGATTTTGCAGCCAGCCTGGGAAGATGGTCTTCCAAGATTGGAATCCCTTCCCTTTATTGCTGTCTTTCAGGAGAAATACTTAGTTTATTTTATTTTAAAGACTTTTTGTCATCAAAAGAAACCTGATAAATAATGGTTGGGAAATATAAATTCCTAATGTTGTACATTCATAAAAATAGAAATGTGTAAACTTTAAAGTATCTAGTCCTTTTTGTTTTCTGATGGAATGTTAACCAAGTAACTTAGTCTGAAATCAGCTTTCCAGATATTCTGTATTGCTCTATGGAGAAGTGAATGTGTCTCTTTTCCCCTACAAAGGGCATGAGCAACTGTTGCATAGCATTCACTTTTTGCAGGGCCCTCACCCCTGAAGCTGCTCACTCCAATTGTGTTAATCTAGTAGGTCCCCCCTTTGTTTTTCCAGTTGATATACTGCAGTTTCTTATAATAAAAAAAGAAGATAATATGAATAAGAATGCCCCAAAAAACTCTTAACCTTTATTTAATGACTTGCTACGTTTGGATAGGATCTCTTTGGCCAGAATCTTTACTATGTCCTGCAAATCTGGAACTTCAACTTACAGCTTTTCCATGGATGACCCTACCTTAGGAAAAATGGCATGCTCACATGATTGTGATTAAAGCAGATAATTCATTATGTTATTGAAGACATATTATTTGGAATGTTTATCAAAAGTTTTAATTTTTTATTTTATTTAATTTTTTTGAGACAGGGTCTCACTTTGTCACCCAGGCTGGAGTGCAGTAGTACAGTCTCTGCTCACCGCAACCTCCGCCTCCCACGTTGAAGCAATTCTCGAGCCCTTCCTGAGTAGCTGGGACTACAGGTGCAAGCCAGCTACTTTTTGTATTTTTAGTAGAGACAGGTTTTTGCCATGTTGGCCAGGCTGGTCTCAAACTCCTGGCCTCAAGTGATCGTCCCGCCTTCGTCTCCCAAAATGCTTGGATTACAGGCGTGAGCCGCTGTGCCCAGCCAGGAATGTTTATCAAAAGTTTTTAAGTTGTGCATACCATTTGATTCAGTTGATTGGTTATCTGATTTTTTTAGTATTGAAAATCAGATTTTGACTCTTACTATATTGATCATTACTGATTTGCTTTTCTTACTAGGTACGGTAGAGCAGTAACGTGTTCCTTGGCTTGTTGCTTAATTAGTAGTCAATAAACCAGTCATTTCACTAGTAGTTTTTCTTGTCAGCTAGTCAGCACACATTTATAGATTGAGCAGAGTTAATTACTTCATACACAAAATAATGCATGATAGGTTCTTTAACAAAATTCCGTAAAGCATTTAATATTTTATTTTTAAACAATCGAAATAGTTTTACTATATTACACGTACATATATTTTTTCTGACAAAATGAGCTATATACATATACTGTTTTGTAAACTGCTTTTAAATTTTATTTTTTATTTATTGTTACTATCTTACCATATCCACAAATACAGGTTTATGCTCATCATTTTTAGTAACTATATAATATTCCATCATGTGTTTATACCATAATTTATGTAACCAGTTTCTTATTGGTAGACGTTCAGGTTGTTTCCAGCTTTTATACACTAATATTTTGGTTGTGCATCATGTGTACTTATGTGTTTACTTAGAATAAATTATAAGATAGATTTGCTGGATGAAGTTGTGTACATTTTAAGGGCTTTTGATGTAAGTAGCCCCCCCCTTTTTTTTTTAAAGTACCAACTAGTTTACTATTAGCATTTGAAAATGTTGAAATGTTGAAGGTGTTCTTTACCCTGTACTTCCACCCTTTACTATGTTCTATCATTATTGTTTTTTCCCATCTGATTGGCAAAAATCTTATCTCACATTTGCATTTTTTATTAGTGAAGTTGAATATCTTTTCATATGTTTCTTGGCTACTTGTCTTTCTTTTGTAAATTTATGTCTTTTACTTATGTTTCTATTAAAATGTTATCCCCTATCTGCTTTTATTTTTAAAATTCATTTTATGTATATAATTATATAAATGATACCTTTATTCTTTTTAATTATTCTGTTCTAGGATAGCATTTCTCAAGACCTGACATGGAGCACTTGTAACCTGAGGTAATCATTAGAATGCATATCATTCTCCAGGATTCAGATTTCTGGGAGAATCCATGAATCTGCTACACTTTAAGATTAGAGAACTGCTATTTTGGGGGAAATGAAAATTCTTTAACACCTGTACTTTGCCTGTTTTCTTTTTGTCTCACTGAATTCCACTGCTGTTTTTTCCCTTCTTTAATAATCATAAACTACAGTCTTTCTGTATCAAGATTATTGTCCTTTCACAGCTGAACAGTAGATTTTACAAAAGCATCTTGGTACATGGTAATGTGAATGTCATAGTACATAAGGAAGCACTTTTATAAGAAGGTGGGATACTTTACTTGCAAGTGAGGCAAAAGGAATAAAAGAGGAAACCAGGTAAAATAGATGGAGTAGGCAGAATGTAGGGGGACATATCAGCTAGTTTTAAAAGCTGAATGAGAGGCCGGGCGCGGTGGCTCAAGCCTGTAATCCCAGCACTTTGGGAGGCCGAGATGGGCGGATCACGAGGTCAGGAGATCGAGACCATCCTGGCTAACACGGTGAAACTCCGTCTCTACTAAAAAATACAAAAAACTAGCTGGGCGAGGTGGCGGGCGCCTGTAGTCCCAGCTACTCGGGAGGCTGAGGCAGGAGAATGGCGGGAACCCGGGAGGCGGAGCTTGCAGTGAGCTGAGATCCGGCCACAGCACTCCAGCCTGGGCGACAGAGCGAGACTCAGTCTCAAAAAAAAAAAAAAAAAAAACGGAATGAGATATTGCTCAGTTTCTTCCTCAGGTTTTATGTGGTAGTATTCTTTGAACCATTGATTTGAAACCCCTACCTGCTTGAAAAATAGATTAGTTTAAATGAAATTTTTGAAATTCTTGGTGTTACTATATACATATTCAATAGGGAGTAATGTTCCCTTTAATTTTTTTTTTAGTTGCAGGCAGATGAATATGCTGCATAAGCAATAAACAACAAAGACTGAACTTACATGGATGTTTTAATACTACAATCAAATAAAACTTTCAACAGTTATTTGATGTATTTAATGATATGCATAGTTGTTACTGTGCTGCATGGTAATTAAGATAAATATGTTTTTAACTATGGTTAATATCAGTTTTCTTTTCTTTTTTTTGTGACGGAGTTTCGCTCTTGTTACCCAGGCTGGAGTGCAATGGCGCAATCTCAGCCCACTGCAACCGGAGCCTCCCAGGTTCAAGCAGTTCTCCTACCTCAGCCTCCCGAGTATCTGGGACTACAGGCGCCTGCCACCATGTCTGGCTACTTTTTTGTTTTAATAGAGACGGGGTTTCACTATGTTGGCCAGGCTGGTCTCGAACTCCTGACCTCGTGATCCACCTGCCTCAGCCTCCCAAAGTGCTGGGATTACAGGCATGAGCCACCCCGCCCAGCCCAGTATCAGTTTTCTATAGGCAGACCTCCACATTTGTGGGGAGAAAAAAAATATGGCAGGCCAAGAATCCGTTTCAGAAATTTCTGATGTAGAACATGAGGAGCTTTGGGGCTTTTTGAGCAGGGTTTACTTTTAACCTTAGTTTCCTAATTCTAGGGACCATACACTTTTCCCTTCCGTTAGTCAAGACCATCTGCTAGAGGGAGAAATTGGGAAGATTCAGCCATTGTTTTACTTTCTCCAAATAGTTTTCTGTCTGGTAACTGAAGCTTGGGACATAGAGTTCCCAATCATTGATAGTTAATGCACAAAGGATAGTTTCTTTCCCCGCTTAAGCCAAAGCAGTTCCAGGTCCCACAATCTAAGTTATTATAGGTGCTAGCATTTGAGTTGTCCTGTTAATCTGGGGCTTTGAGAATTTCTGAACCTGAATTTCTCATCTTTTCCCAACCTAGGCTCTCCACAACAAACATAAAACTATCCAATGCATATGAAACAAATTGAAATAAAAGCAAAGTTAACATCGTTACTAAACCAAATCGAAATGTGATAGCTTAGAATATGCCTTTTTCATACCAGACCTGCCTTCCACTCCATCCACACCCTCTCAGAATCACACATAAGTTTGCCCCTGGAGAAGTACATACAAGTTAGAAATTCTAAAGCTCCGTGGAAACAATAACTGGGAATTATTCTTATTTCTGCTGTGACTTTTTAGGGATGATTTCTATTCTCTGTGCAGCATGGCTGTGTGTAATGACCATTCGTTGATGAAATATTTCTTAGTGCTACATCTGTGTTGTTAAATTTTTGTACTGTCTAAAATATAATGTAATACTGTGAAAATTTCCTAGTATTTTAGAACCTTCTATATGTCAGTTCAGTATTGGTTGATAGAGGTAGCATTTGTATAAACTAATTCAGTGATTAAAATGTCTAATGTTTAATACTGCTTTACCATTTATAAAGTACCTTTGCGTTCCTTGTCTTAATGATTCACTCATATCATCCCTGTGAGCGAGGTGGTATTGGAGTCATTTTCAAGAAGAAAAATTCTGGGTGCATAGAAGTTAAGTGGTATGTTTACATTCACACAGCTAGCAAGAGACTTGAATCTGTATCTTTTGACTTATTTTTCAGACCACTTTCACAGATGTCTTCTGCTACGTCAGTTAATGCAAAAATATACTGTTAAAGATTAAAACACATACAATTTTAAGTTCAATAATTTAGGTTATAAGCATAATATTTATATTTTAAATAAAATTCAAGACAATAGCATAAGAATTTTTCAAAATGAATCAATTGTATATTGTGACTGATGAAAAAATTGCCATTATAGATGAGAAGTTAAACCATGTGTTATATAAGCAACTGAGGGAAGAAATGAAATTTGCATTTAAATGCTGTTTAAGAATCATTTTAGTGTAGCTATAGCATAAATGATAAAGTAGAAAAATTATATCTTTATAAAGTACCCACATATTGTTAACTATTAGGTCAGTGTAATATCTCTCATCAAAGATTATTAATGTCAAGTCCATAATACTTTGAGAGCAAATGACTAATTTCTCCCATTTTTTTAAAATAATACTTTCCAGATATTTCAGTCGAAGGAAGAAATAGCTCTTCTCCTAAGATGGAATCTGTGGTTTGGGAATGTGGTTGATCAACTTGATATGTTGGCCAAATGTGCCCCATGTAATAAAATGAAAAGAAGAGACAAGATGATGTCATTTTCCCATATTGTGAAACCAAAAACAAACGCCTTTTGTGAGACCAAGCTAACAAACCTCTGACGGTGCGAAGAGTATTTAACTGTTTGAAGAACTTAACAGTAAGATATAGAAGAAGTATCTTCGAGCTGAGACCTGCAGGTGTATAAATATCTAAAATACATATTGAGTAGGCCTCATCATCCGAATCTCGTTCAGACCCAGGAAGGATGGCTATGACTTGGATTGTCTTCTCTTTTTGGCCCTTGACTGTGTTCGTGGGGCATATAGGTGGGCACAGTTTGTTTTCTTGTGAACCTATTACCTTGAGGATGTGCCAAGATTTGCCTTATAATACTACCTTCATGCCTAATCTTCTGAATCATTATGACCAACAGACAGCAGCTTTAGCAATGGAGGTAAGACTTGGTCTATTCTTTGATGTATCTTAGTGAGTGACTCTTGCGTTGTCCTATCAGCCAATCTAATGAATGTGTTTGATAAACAACAGGAAAATAATATGCTATTTTAAATTATGTCTTATACATTTAAAAATTTATATGTTTTGCTTCAGACTCTAATAGATTGAAGAATTCACATTTGGTGAATGTAACTGTTATATTTTAGACATTATACTTTTATAAAGAAATTTGAAATACCAGAACATGGGAGATAATAGCCATTCAGAAGTTTAAAATTTAAGAATAACTCCCAAGCAGTGAAAAAGTTTTTGTCAATGCGAATTATCTGTTCTTGATCTCTCAGAATTTTATGAAAGTTTGCTGCCTTATTTGAATTTTTTTAATGGTAATTCTTCAGACAGTTTTTAATTATTTTCATTTAGAAACTATTTCAAATTTACAAACTGTGGACACATTAATTGATATAGTTAATAATAGGTTTAAATAAGGGTATATATATCTATAATGGTTTTAGAATTGAGGACAGGGATATATATATACCAGATAAGAACTGGGAGGCAGTAAGCAGTGGTGGTATTAAGAATAGACTTTGAGGTAGACAAACCTGAGTTTGAATTCTACATCTACCACTTTCTAACTGTATACTTTGGCCATGTTATATGAACTTTCTCACCACTTTCTCACCATAGTTTCTTTGCTTGTAACTTAGAGACTTCTGTAAGGTACAAAGTGAAAATCCATGTATAGTACTTGGCACATAGTAAGTACTCTATAAGTGATAGCTTTTACCATTTGTTCATATTCTCATATTAGTGAGGCTACCTAATATAATTTAGAGGGAATGCTTGATACATTAGACTTCAGCCTGTTTCCATAGCGCTTTCAGCAAATGGAAGCCTATGTTTTAGAATTCTTCATTTTATAGTAAAATCGAAAAACCTAAGTCTGAGAAAATTTGTAAGATTATTATTCATATATTTTGAAATAAGGAGGGCATCTTATATATTCCACATATTTGAAAATGCTGTAGATGTTGAACAAAACATTTTTTGCTTTTCCTCTGAGTACACGAGGTCTAAGTGGTTGAAGAGAGAGATTTGGTATAGGCTATCAGATTAGGATATATAAAAATGGGTATTGGTTTAATACAATAAGTTGGTTCCAGGTGTAGTAGTCTTTGCTATGTATTAAAGCTATTGATTTCTCACAGAAAATTGAATTAGAAACATTTTTATGTCTGATATCATTTTAAATCATAACTCCTTTGGGAAGCAAATGGGTTAATAAGAAGCAGGTCATAAAGATGCTTGTCCTGACTTGGGTTCAACTTTTGGCTCTGCCATGTAGTAGGTTTAAGACTTTGGACGAGTTGCTTAACAAACTCCTGATCTTTGTTTTCTTCATTTGTGAAAAGGCAGTATATGATATACCTTGAAGGGCTGTTGGGATTAAATAAGAGATTTATAAAGTAGCTAGCACAATGCATCATACACAATAGGTGATTTGCAAATATTAATTCTATTCCAAATTCCATTTCTAAATCATCTAAAGGGAAGTACTAGAAACACCACATATTTGCTCCAGTGAATTTGCATCCCTCCTTGTAGGTTCATGGGGCATTCATTCATAGTGATAGCGTGATAGGCCCTCTCTGCCTTCTCAAATATACACAGGTAGTCTAGATATTTCAGTGACAATGGGGTTGCCTCTGTTTGAATTTCAGACATTCTAGGGAGAGCACCTAAGTGAGTAATAGTTTCTAAGAGAAGGTTCTAATGACTTGAAGTAATGTTGGGAATAGTTGCATATTGCATGGTTATCATATCAGGACAGTGATGCCACTGGCTGAAAGAATAATCAAACACAGTTTGAGAGTGTAACATTTCTTTAATAGCAAATGACGTGGAAATTCAGCAGACAACACAGCCTGTTCAGTGCTGCTGATGACTCTCTCCACCTCCATCCCTCTACTGATCCAGGAACCAGCTTAGCAGGCACAAGTAATTGGAGCAAACCCAGCACATTCTTGAGTGTTTGCTGTGAGACTGGATGAATTCAAAGACAGTTTCCTAGGTGTAGCATCTTTCAGCAGGCCCCAGGCTTTAAGCCTGCCTAGAGTCCATTCCTTTTTTCTTTTTTTGTGGGTTTTTTTTTTTTTTTTTTTTTGAGACATGTTCTCACTCTGTGGCCCACAGTGGAGTGCTATGGTGCAGTCATGGCCCACCACAGCCTCAACCTCCCAGGCTCTGGTGATCCTCCTGCCTCAGCCTCCCAAGTAGCTGGGACTACAGGTGTGTGCCACCACCCCTGGCTAATTTTTTTGTATTTTTTTTAGAGACAAGGTTTTGCCATGTTGCCCAGGCTGGTCTTGAACTCCTGGGCTGAAGCGATCCACTTGCTTGGGCCTGCCAAAGTGCTCGATTATAGGTGTGAGCCACTGCGCCTGGTTGGAGTCCATTCCTTTACTGTTTTGTGAGTTAAAATGAGTGCCTGGAACACAATGGTATGTGGGCAGTAAGCTAGATTAGCCACAAAGAGGGGAACAGAATCTGGGTTACTTTAAATTTTATTCACAATCAAGTTGGATTTCTTACATTGTGTCTGCAGGGTTCATACTCTGTACTTTTATTGAGATTGGGACATGTTTAGATGGGTAAGTGTCAATCCATTAAGTTAGAAAAGAAGATTCTTGCTAATATGTTTATTTCTTTATTTCTGCCTTCCAAAACATGCACATCGATATACAAACATACATGCTACATTCTTCTAAGTTGTTAACTTGATGTTCTCTTTTCCCCCTGGGTATGAGTAGGTTTTGATAGGAAAAAAAATTCTCACTTCTGAGCCTTCCAAACCATTTTGAGCTGTCCAGATTGCTAAGTAAAGTTTTGGGAACTGTTCAGCATGGCGCAATAATCAACAAATGTCAGTAGCAATCTTTACTGAGCCCCCTATTATCAGGTATTTATGACTCTAGTGGTAATAAAAGAGATCTGGGCAGGCTTTTCCTCATACTGAATAGTTGAACCAAATTGGCTAGGATGGGAACAGATTAGTGTAAGAAGCACTAGAATAGGGATAGAAGACTTGTATTCTGTCACTAACTAGGTTTGAGACCTCTTTGTGTTGATTTCCAATAGGAAGTAAATTTTTTCTCCTGCCATTTTATAGGGTTATTGTTAAGATCAAGTGAGATAAGTGGCATTTATGTTAAAGAATTTTGAAAAGTTAAAGTGCTGTGTGAATACAGAGCATTATTCTTTGTTGCCTGTCACCCTGTTTTTTAATTTCAGTTAGTGTGTAGAACGAGCAATCTTTAATCTCTTTGGGAGGCTGATTGCTTGCCCCTCCCCACCCCGTATATAGAGGAAAGTAGGCCTTTCTATAGGATAATCAGAGGAAAAATTCCTGGGATGGTTTGTGTTTGCTTCCATTTCCTGTTTTCCTTTGTCATTCTCATTAAAGATATTTTTATGATTTAAGGTTTTCTTATAATGGGAGCATGGGAATCTGGCAATGAAATAATCCTAGTAGGAACACAGAGCTTAAAAGCCTGAACATCCTGTATCTTTTATGGTTCATTAAGAACCAAGTATGTTTGAACCAGTCTCCCAGTTATCCAAACTCAAATTTGAGCTTTTTACTAAAAAACTTTATTATGGTAATGTTCAGTATATACAAATAGAATAATATAATGAAATGCCATGTATCCAGCATCCAGCCTTAAACATTACCAACTCGTAGCTAGTCTTGTTTCATTATCACTGCACGCCCTTCTGGGTCACCTTGAAGCAAATCCCAAATATCAAAATTTAATCCACAAATATTTTGGTATATATCTCTGAAAAGTAAGGTCTCTGAAAATACATGAACACAATACCTTGATTTCTTTATCAGTGTCAAGTATCAAATTAATGTTCAAATTACTCTTGCATATTCCACAATTTTTTTTTCATATTGGCTTTTTCTAATTAGGGTTCATACATTGCATCCAATTGATGTCTCTTAAGTCTGTTTTAATTTATAGGTTTTCCTTTCCTGTTCCCCTTTTTTCTTGTAATATATTTGTCTTATAGAGTTTCCCATAGTCTTTATTTTGCTGATTGCATCCCTGTGGTGGTGTTTACCATGTCTCTGTCTCATTTATTTTTGTAAACAGGCACTGTAGAAGCTTGATTTGACACCAGTTTGGTTTTTTATTGTTGTTTTGGAAGGAATACTTCATAGGTAGCTAACATACTCCTGCCAAGAGCACATAATATTAAGTTATTACTCTTTTTGTAAATGTTAGCAGCCATTGATGATTTCCTAGACCAATAGTTTTGTTAGGGGTTTGCAACATGTGATATTCTAATTGTTACCCTTTCTTCATTTCTTAGCTGGAATATTTGGAAGCTTCTCATTGACTATTGGATTACTTTCTTGTACAGTTTATATAAGAAAGATAGGATAAGTGCTTCCATGTTCCCCCTTTATTAGTTTTTAGAATAATTAGTTGATTCCCAACCATCCATCCAAGGTGACCAGTGAGGGTTCTTTTTTTTTTTTTTTTTTTTTGGTTTAAGTCTCATTGTGAACTCAAGGTTGTTTTTTTTGTTTTTTTGTTTTTTTAAAAAACATATTCGATGTTTTAAATCTATCACAGTGATTATTGAGGCTCAGAATATTCCATGTTTGGTAGTGGGAGCCTCTACATGGTAGCTCCTGAGTGTTTTATTTTTGAGACAAGGTCTTGCTCTGTCACCCAGGCTGGAGTGCAGTGGAGCAATCATAGCTCGCTGTAGCCTCAAGCTCCTAAGCTCAAACAATCCCCCTACCTCAGCCTCCAAAGTAGGGACTACAGGTACATGCCATCATGCCTGGCTAATTTTAAAGAACTTTTTTTTTTTTTTTGGTAGAGACAAGGTCTCACTGTGTTGCCCAGGCTGGTCTTGAACTCTTGGCCTCAAGCTATCCTCCCGCCTTGGCTTCCCAAAGCATTGGGATTACAGGCTTGAGCCACTGCACCTAGCCCTCCTTAGTGTTTTTGACACCACCCTAATGATATTTAATAGTTTCTTTTCTTTCTGGTGTGATTCAAGCTCACTTCATAAAATTCCGCATCAAACCCTGAATCATCAATTTCTCTAGGAAGTACTGGTTCCTTTTATTTTGGAAATGATAGAATTAAGAGATCACTATCTGGGTGCTAAGTCTGTTGATACGAAGTCATTTTTAGGCCTTTTCATGAACACAGCTAGGGAATACTTTTTTTTTAAGAGAAAGTCAATCGTAAGTTTATACTGATACTTGCAATTCAAGTAATATTGCAGGATGTTGTTTTGTTTTTGAGACAGGGTCTTGCTCTGTCACCCAGGTTGAAGTGTAGTGGCACAATCACGGCTCACTGCAGTCCTAATCTCCCAGGCTCAATTAATCCTCCTACCTCAGCCTCCTGAGTAGCTGGGACTACAGGTGCATGCCACCATGCCTGGCTAATTTTTGTGTTTTTTGTTTGTTTGTTTGTTTGTTTGTAGAGACAGGGTTCACCATGTTGCCAAGTCTGGTGTCGAACTTTCGTTCTCAAGCTATCCACCAGCCGTGGCCTCCCAAAGTGCTGGAATTACAGATGTGAACCACCATGCCTGGCTATGGATTTTATTTAGCATCTTTAAATTCATTTTTGTTTCTCTATTCTCTTATCCTCAAGTTTATTATACACATACATTATAGATTTTCAGAATAATATTAGTAATATTATTACTAACAATGATTACAGCAAGCAGTTTAAGATTTCTTTATACTTCTTTTTGTCCTTTAGGGACAAAGATTTCTTTTTTTTTTTTTTTTTTTTTTTTTTTGAGACGGAGTCTCGCTTTGTCGACCAGGCTGGAGTGCAGTGGCCGGATCTCAGCTTACTGCAAGTTCCGCCCCCCGGGTTCACGCTGTTGTCCTGCCTCAGCCTCCCGAGTAGCTGGGACTACAGGCGCCCGCCACCTCGCCCGGCTAGTTTTTTGTATTTTTTAGTAGAAACGGGGTTTCACTGTGTTAGCCAGGATGGTCTCGATCTCCAGACCTCGTGATCCGCCCATCTCGGCCTCCCAAAGTGCTGGGATTACAAGCTTGAGCCACCGCGCCCGGCCGTGGGACAAAGATTTATTTATACTTTTTGTTCTTTAGGGATGTATATCAGCAAGGATGTACAGTGAAATTATTGTGTTTTAAGTCACTGAAATATTTTTTCTTCATGTGGTTAAACACAATATACAGGTTCATATGTGTTACTTTGATTTTGAGGAATGACATTTATTTTGTAATTATACTTCAAGGTACATTCAGAGAAGTCTAGTTTCTATCCCTCTCTCACCTCTATCTTTCTTTTTCCTTTCACCTAAAGGTAGCCATTTTTAAAAAGTTTTTATCCTTCCATTTAAAAACCTTAAATTTAACACTTATATAAAATATTTATTTAATATATATCTATATATATTCTTTCACCTTTTTTGATACAGTTATACTGTTTTTTTCCCTACATTACTTTTTTTTCCACTTAATATATTTCGGATATTTCATAGTAACATTTATAGATGTTCCTCATTTTAAAATTTTAAAAAATTGTGGTAAGATATACATAATACAGTTATGTAACATAATTACAATTCCATCTCCAGAGTTTTCTCTTCTTCCAAAACTGAAAATCTACACTCATTAAATAACAAATCGGTCCCCATTTTTTCTTCTTCCTAGTCTCTGGCAACTACCGTTTTACTTTCTTTGCCTCTGGTATTTTGTATAAGAAGAATCACACAGTATTTGCCCTTTTGTGACTGGCTTATTTCATTGAGCATAACATCCTCAAGGTTCATCGATGTATCATGTGTTGGAATTTTCTTCTTTTTTAAAGGCTGAATAATATTCCATTGTAGGTATATAACATGTTTGGCTTATCCATTTATCCATCAGTGGACCCTTCGGTTGTTTCTACCATTGGAGTATTGTGAATAGTGTTGCTATGAACATAAATGTACAATCTGAGTTCCTGCTTTAAATTATTTGGGGTTTGTAGTCAAAAGTGGAATTGCTGGGTCGTATGTTAATTCCATGTTTAATTTTTCGAGGAACTGTCAAAATGTTTTCCATATGGTGGCACCATTTTACATTTCCACCAGTAATACACAAGATTCCAGTTTCTCCACATCTTGGCTAACACTGGGTATTTTCTGGTTTTTTTGTTGTTGTTGTTTTGTTTTGTTTTGTTTAATAGCTGTCTTCATAAGTATGACATGATCTTTATTTTTTTATAGTTAAATTTTACTCCATTGGGTTGGATATACAGTATTATTCGTTCAATTCCTGTTGATGGACACAGGAAACAACTGTGTTTCTGGTCTTTTACTGTTACATAATCTTACAAGTGTGTTTTCACATTTTGACTAGTGTATTTTTGGGATAGGTTCCTAGAAGTATAAATGTATGTGTTACTTTCGTTAATATTGCCACACCTCTTTATAGGGGTTGTACCATTTTGCGTTCCCACTAATAATGTGTGAGAGTATCTGTTTCTTCACAGCTTTACCAAAATAATATGTTGTCATGTTTGTTTGTTTTAAACCAGTATGATAGGTGGGAAATGTTGTCTTAATGATTTTCATCACCTACTTTACAGAGACAGAAACACCTTCATAATTATTGATACATGAAGGTTCTTAATACCGACAAGAGTATGAAATTCAGAGACAAAGCAGTTCAAGCCCAAGTTTTGCTACTTATCAACTGCGGACAGTAACAATATAATATCCATGTGCCATCATTAGAATGAAATTGGTTATGAGGATCAAACTATGTGAAAATTGCTTTTTAAAATAACAGTGGGCCAGGCGTGGTGGCTCAGGCCTATAATCTGAGGACTTTGGGAGGCCGAGACGGGCGGATCACCTGAGGTCAGGAGTTGGAGACCAACCTGACCAATATGGTGAAACCCCATCTGTACTAAAAATGCAAAAATTGGCCGGGCACAGTGGATCTACGCCTGTAATCCCAGCACTTTGGGAGGCCGAGGCGGGCAGATCACGAGGTCAAGAAATCAAGACCAGCCTGGCCAACATGGTGAAACCCTGTCTCTACTAAATATACAAAAATTAGCTGGGCATGGTGGTACATGCCTGTAGTCCCCGCTACTTGGGAGGCTGAGGCAGGAGAATAGCTTAAACCTGGGAGGCGAAGGTTGCAGTGAGCCGATATCCCGCCACTGCACTCCAGCCTAGCGACAGAGCAAGACTCTGTCTCAAAAAAACAAACAAAAAAAAAACAAAAACCGGGCGTGGTGGTGTGCTCCTGTAATCCCAGTTACTTGGTAGGCTGAGGCAGGAGAATTGCTTAACCTAGGAGGCGGAGGTTGCAGGGAGTGGAGATTGTGCCACTGTACTCCATCCAGTCTGGGTAACAGAGTGAGACTCCATCTCACACACACACAAAATAAAACATCAGTGCCAATCCTTGCCTAGAGGATCAAATCCAAAGCATAATAGACATTCACAAATTGGCTTCTACTTATTTAGCATTCCTTAAGTCTATCAAGTCTGTAAATGCTATCTCTGCTTGGAAGGCTTTTGTAGTATCCCATTTGGTAATGTCTTAATTTTCAAGGCCTGGTGTGGCTGTTATTTCCTTGTGAAACCTGGGATGCCTAGAAGTTAGTGACTTTCTCCTCCATACTCACCAGTGTGTTTTATATGTACTTCTATTTTTGTGTGTATATTATTATATTGGAATTGTTTACGTTTTTATTCCTTCTACTAGAATTAACCCCTTGAAAGTAGAGTTTGTCTTTATTCATCTTTGTATGCCTAGTACCCGACACAGAACCTCACACATAGTAACTGCTAAATAAATGTTTGAATTAATTCATGAACTTTATAAATCCTAAATCCCTTAGAGGTGGCAGTAGTAATTGATTACGGTTTAGTGCTATACCTAAGCTCTTAATTTCCTAGGGTTATAAATAATTCTGTGGTTGGTGGAGATGGTGATGGTAATTCCAGTACCAAGGTTGCCATATACTTTTGAATACTAGTATTTTACTTTTCTTTTTTTCTTTTTCTTTTTTTGGGGGGGCCAGGGTGTCAAAGTGACTTGAATCCTTCAACATTATGTGTTTCTACTTATAAGTGGTGTAATTAAGCAAAGAAAGCAACACAACTTTCTCATCTCTAGGCCTTTCATGTTTCTTCTGCATGCATATTCTCCATCTTTGCTTATCAAAATTCTGTTGTACTTGATCCATTGTTAGGTTGAAAAAAGAAAGTAAGGTAGATAGCAAAACATTAGTATGGTATCATCCTGGTTTGGTTGAAAAACATATATGCATGGTCATTCAGAGTGAGTGAGCTGGTGGGATTTTCACCAGGACCAACAGTGGTTGTTCCTGAATTAGTAGTTTGTGTTTTTTATGTTCTTCTTCTTCTTTTTTTTTTTTTTTAAATTATACTTTAAGTTCTAGGGTACATGTACATTTTCTGGTTTTCCTGTAAGGAACACATTATGCTTTTAAAATAGTAAAACTAGCAAATTTTATTTTTAAAAACTTTCAACTGTCCTTTTTTGCTTAGCTCCTGGTGCAGGGTCTAAGATTTAGTATTTATTAAATATATTTTGATTGGATAAGTACAATATAGGGAAGAACTTGGTAAATACTGCAAAAAAGCAAAGTGCTAAGGGGATTCAAAGAGAGAATGGTCGTACGTGGAAGGAGTCATGGAAGGCTTCAAATCGCAGATGATATTTAAATGAACCTTGAAAGACAGATTTTTTTTTACTGTAGTTTTTATTTTAAGAGAATAGTATAATGTACCCCCATATAACAATAATTAGTAACATTTCATGGATAGGGTTTTTAGAAAATGAAACTTCTTTTATTACATTTATAGAATTCATGGTGTTAATCTTTAGAATATGTGCGTTATCAAACAGATTTACTTTCTTTATTATTTTTTGTTAAGGTTAATAGGTGGTTTTCCCTAAACAAACATCTAGCAAAGTGGCCTAAGAAGCCTGGTGTGACGAGAAACCAGCCAGGAATTAAACTTCCAAATTCAAAAAGGTACATACAAGTAGTAAATTGCATTTGGTCATTTCAGACTTTAGGACAAAAAATAGCAGCTTCTGAAATTTTTGATTGATTTTCTTGTGTGACAAATCACTATAAAGTGATTTGTCTTAAATTATTAAATGCATTGAAATTTGGTTTGTAAAGCTTTATCTTTTGAGACTTAATTCAGAACCCGTCCATGATATTGGAAATATTAAAAGTTTACTTCCCATAGGAGAGTCAGATTTATGGACCTCTCTGGGAACTTGGCTTTAACTTATGAAAATACATATTCTTCTCTGATAATGAGAAATTTCTGTAAAAAACTCACTGAGAAAGTATTGGAAGGTATTTAATATGCTATCACAGAACATTTTTAAAAATTAAGATTTGAACAGGAAAATAAATCTATGAGATTAAAGACATTTTTACAAACCTAGAGTTTTTTTTTTTAAATACAAAATAATTATTAAAGTTTGGACCTTTTCTCATTAGGCATTTTATTGTTACAGAAAGGGGATTTTTAAAAGGTCTCATTTTTAGTCACTTACAGTTATTCTAAAAAGTTGTTTTTGAATAATTTCTCATTCTAAGGGATCTGAAATAGCCATTTTTAAATTTTCAAGACCATTCCACGTTTGGTTTTATATTTAGTGAATTTAGTCATAAAACTCCCAAACCCCATAGGGTACAGTTTCTATGGTTACCAGACCCTTTGTAGAGTGACAAAGGTTGGAATTCTGATTCTCATGAGTCAAATTTTGGCCTTTGACTGGGTCTCCTCTGCACATCCATGCTAAGCTTGGGCTGTTGCTATGCTTGAAGGCTTGTCAGCAAGCAGGTTCCTATGGTAACAGGAATGGAAATTTGAAAGAAGAAAGAGAATGGTAGCACAAAGACTTGGTTGATTTGAATTTGAACAAAGAATGGAAGGTTCCCTGTAGTGCACCTTTGTTGTAGAAACCAGAAATTTAATTTTAGAAAGTTACTTTCCAGTTTGTAAACTTCCTATACCCTGGTCTTGATTTAGTGAACAAAAGTATTATGGTTTAGGGAAGTACTCAATAAGAATCTTTTAAAATTCAGTTAGCTAAAGTTCCTTTTCTGTACTTCATAGAGCTTTCATAGTGTTTCTTATGTTATCCATTTGTTCTCAGATTTTTGGTGTTCAGGCTACCTCATTTAATTTTGATTTTGCTGAGGTCAGAAATTGCTAAGGTTAAAATCAGGGCAATTTGCTTATTTGAAAAATGTTAATATTTGTATTTGTTTTTATGTAACAGCTTTATTGAGATATAATGTGAGTACAGTAAACTGCCCTCATGTAAAACATTCAGTTTGATGAGTTTTGACAGATCCTGTGAAACCATCACCACAGTCGAGATACAGAGCAGTTCTATCACCTCAAAAGCTTTCTTGTGCTGCTTTGTAGTCACCCCGCTCTCTACTGCCTGCTCCAAGCAACACTGATCTGCTTTCTTTCATTATGGATTAGTTTCCATTTTCTAGAGTTTTGTATAAATAGAATCATGCAGTATCTACTTTTTTATGTCTGGTTTCTTTCATTCAGCATGATGATTTTGAGATTCATCTGTGTTTTATTTTGTTTTTTTTGAAAACTTCACTTTAAAAACTGTCTCACTTGGCAGTTGAGAACAGGGAATTTAGCAAGGTTCCTCCTTATGCCCACCAAGTAGGCCTGCTACAGCTCTATTAACTTGCACCTTTTCCCCAATCCCTTTCAAGCTATCATTTATTAATTGTGTTCTGTATGCTAACTTTTATCTTTTTACTTATGAGTTATTAAGACCATTTTACAGAAGAGGAAACTGAAGCTTAGAGAGATTTGAATACAACAAATTTGTTAAATGCAAGGGCTCTGGATAAGAATGCCGAGATTTGACTTAATCTTGGGTCTGTCTTTGTAGTTGTGTGATCTTGGAAAAGCTACTTAGTTTTCTATATCTCATTTTCTTCACGTGTATTGTAAAATGAGTTCATAATAATAGTACTTACCTTATAGGATTGTTTTGAAGGTTAAATGAGATAATATGTGTAAGGCATTTTGAACAGTGCTTGTATTAGCATTGGAATGTATCCAAATCACACAGCACCGAAGTGTATTACCAGTGGCAGGGAATCCATACGGGTCTGCAGCAACCTCAGTTCTTGCCTCCTCAGAAGAAAGAATTCGACTGAGGGGCATAAGGCAGAGTGGGAGACTGAGGCAAGTTTTGGAGTAGGAGTGAAAGTTCAGTAAAAAGCTTTAGGGCAGGAACGAAAGGAAGTAAAGCACACTTGGAAGAAGGCCAAGCGGGTGACTTGAGCGATCAGGTGCGTGGTTTGATTTGACTTATGGTTTTATATGTTGGCATACTTCTGGGTCTTCTCCCCCGAGTCTTCCCTTGGGGTGGGCTGTTTGCATGTGCAGTAACCTGCTAGCACTTGGGAAGGGGCTGCATGTACAGTGTGTTTACTGGAGTTGTATGCATGCTCACCTGACGCATTCTTCCCTTACCCGTCTAGCCTTCCTAGAGGAAGGTCATATACCAGTAAAACGCTGCTATTTTGCCTCTTAGTGAACATGTTTGAGCCCACTCCCTCAGCTCCTGAGATCTTATCGGGAAGCTGCTAATCACCAATTTCAGGTTTTTCTTATCTGTTGGGAGGATGCCTTTCCCTGGCATCAGCTGAAACCAATTATTATTTTAGAGCGGCTTGAACGTCAAATATTTTCTTCCATTCTGTTGGTTGTCTGTTCACTCTCCTGATAGTGTCCTTCAGTACACAAAAGCTTTTATTTTTGTTGAAGTCCAGTTTACCAATTTTTTTCTTTTCAACTTGTGCTTTTGGTGTCATATCTAAGAAACTACTGCTAAATCCAAGGTCATGGAGATTTGCCCCATGTTTTCTTCTATGAGTTTCATAGATTATGCTTTTATACTTAGGCCTTTGATAAAATTTTGAGTTAATTTTTGTATATAAGGTAAGGTAAGAGACTAATGTTATGCTTTTGCATATGGATTTTCTCTTATTCCACTGTCTTTTGTTGAAGAGACTTTTTTCCCATTGAACAGTCTTGGCATCTTTGTTGAAAATGAATTGGCCACACATGTGATGGTTTAATTCTGGACTCCTAATTCTGTCCCATTAAACTATATGTCTGTCCTAATCTAGTACACACTTTTGATTCCTATAATAGCTTTGTGATACGTTTTTAAATTGGAAAATATGAGTACACCAGTTGGTTCTTTTTCAAGATTGTTTTGGCTATTCAGAGTCTCTTGTAATTCCATATGAATTTTAGGACCAGCTTTTCCATTTCTGCAACAACAGAAGGCCATTGGGATTTTTGAAGGGATTACACTGAATCTGTAGGTCTTTTTTGGGAGTATTGCCATCTGAACAACGTTGTCTTCGAAACCATGAACACAGGATGTCTTTCTGTTTATTTAGGTCTTCAGTTTCCATCAACAATATTTTATAATTTTCTGTCTTATGTGATATTGGATAAATTTATTCCTAAGTATTTATTCTTTTTGATACTCTTTTAAATGGAATAATTTTTTATAATTTTCTTTTCTGTTGGTAGTTTTTAAAATTTTCATTGATCTACTTGGGTTTATATCTACAGTCTTACTATTTGATTTTAATTTGTTCAAACTATTTTGCATCCTTTTTTTCTCTCTTATCTTGCCTTCTTCTTTTTATTGTTTGTTTCCCTCTCTGTTGCTTTGTTAGTTGTGCGTTCTTTTATTGTTTACCCTAAAAATTATGATAGGTACTTTTGACTTATAATATTCTGATAGAAATAATTACTTCAACCATTCCCCCATTAGTGCTCTTCTGACCCTCCACCGTTTCCACTTTACTATAATGCATGTTAATTTTACGTGTATTTTGTATGTATTTTAAGATGATATTATTTTTGTTGGCACAGAGTATTCATTCATTCATTCCCACAGTCATCCCTTTTGTTGCTCTTAATTCATTTTTAATTTTCATCTTAGATCATTTCCCTTCTGTCTAAAGAACTTTCAAGCATTTCTTTTAGTGCAGTTTGCTGATGGCTATTTTTTCCTTTTTTGTCTATCTAAAAGTGTATTTATCTTCATTTGTAAATAATATTTTTACTGGCTAGAGATTATAGGTTTGCAGTTATTTTCTCTCAACTTTTTAAATAAGCCATTCCATTGTTTTCTGGTTTTCTGAAGTCAAATCTGAAAGTTACTGTCCCTTCCTTGAAGGTAATGTCCTTTTTCCACTGACCGCCCTTAACATATTTTTCTTTGGTTTTCAACTCTTTAAATAAGATATGCCTAGCTGAGGTTTTCTTGTATTTATCCTTGCGGTTTGGGGAACTTCTCAAATCTGTAGGTGATTGTCTTTAATCAGTTTTGGAAAATCCTTAGCCATCATCTTTGTAGATTTTGCCTCTGCCCCGTTCTTGCTGATCTGTCCTTTTGAGATTGCATTTACATGTGTTAGATCTTTTTTGTGTGTTTTACATGTTTCTTACCCTCTCTTCTGTATTTTTTGGTCTGTGACCTTCTTTCTGTTTGAATATTTTCTTTTGCCTTATTTTCTATTCTGCAAGTCTTATCTTTTGATATCTCTAATAAGTTCTTAATTTCAGTAATATAATTTCAATTATAGAATTTTAATTCTATTATAATTCTAACTTTCTGATGAATTTTTTTATCTTTTATTGAAGATAAAAAAGATAGTCATAGTTATATACAGTCTTGTCTGTTAACTCTAAGAGCTGGATCACCACTTTTTTTTTTTTTTGGTTTTCAGTTATATCACCCTGTCTTTTGAGATGCCCAGTAATTTTTTACTAAGTGCTAGACGTTATAAAATATTAGTGAGATTCCAGATAGGTTATATTACTATAGAAAAGATTAATCCTCTTTTCTTCTTAGCAGATAAATGCAATTAGCACTTTACTTTTATTTATTTGTTTTATTTATTTATTTTAGAGACAGGGTCTCACTCTGTCTCCCAAGCTGAATGTGGTGATGTGATCGTAACTCACTGCAGCTTCGATCATAGCTTACTGCAGCCTTGAACACCTGGGCTCAAGTGATCCTCCTGCCTCTGCCTCCCAAGTAGCTGGGACTACAGGCATATGCCGCCATGCCTAGCTTTTTGTTTGTTTGTTTGTTTTTTTAAAGTAGAGATAGTCTTGCTGTTTTGCCCAGGCTGGTCTCAAATTCCTGAGCTCAGGTGATCCTCCTGCCTTGGTCTCTCAAAGTACTGAGATTACAGCTGTGAGCTGTTGTATCCAGCCAGCAGATCACTTTAATTCAGTCAGGAACTGAGCTGAGTTAGAGGCTGCATTGCAGTGTTGGTAGGTCTCTCCCTCTGATTTGTCTCTGCTACTAGGGTGTAGTCATTCAGGACTTCTCAGCAGAAAGTTTGGTATGTTGAGATGCTGTGTGGAGGTTGAACTGTAATTCATGTCCTTTAGACTGATAAGACTGCCAGAATCTCCACTCTGTTCTCTTTCTGCTTAGCTTCTTGGCTTCCTTCCCTGTGTAGCTTTAGAATTTTCAGATACACATAGGGAAAACTGACTCTGTGTTAGGCTCAATCCTTCCCACTTCTCACTTAGATCTTATTTCTTTCATTTCCAATTTTGTCTCTATAGCCTGAAAAGACCACCTACAGCTCTGCTAGTTTCTCAGGTTCTCCAGCACAGCCTAGGCCAAGCTTGATTCCTAGCCTCTTGTTTTATGCCCAGTTCAACAAATACCTGCTTCGAAAAGTGGCTGTACATATCAGGCTACCTGTTGGTACTTTCCTGCTCTTTGAATTTATTCCATCTGAAGTTCTTTAGCAGTTCTCCAGTGGCTTTAAATAGATAACTTAAAACTTTTTTTCTCTTTGTAAGTTGTTCTTGATGGAAACATTGGTGTAATACAGAGTTTCTTAGAAGTGAAAGTCATAGTTTGTTATATATCAGTTATTATATTCATTTTATAGTTCTCTGACATCAGTTTCTTTAAGTGACTCTTGATTTTCTAATTGTATTATGTATAGGAGGCTCTGGAAAATAATATACATCAGTGCAGAAACAAATTGATTCGTCCACATTAGAAAGGCCTGGTGGTAAGAATATCTCTAACAACTTCAAAATCAGCAGTGACTCAAACTTTTATATAAATAAATGCAAAAAATATTCCATAGTCAAAAGCACAGATGCACATCCTTGGGATATTTTTTCTATTCCTGTGGTTGAATTGATTATTTTACTGGGTTTTATGTTTGGGGCTACTGTTTTTTTTCCCTTAATATTAACTTACAGCATTAGCTTTGTTTACATCACGTGATTTCACAGTATAAAGAACTCTGTTTAAAATGTGAAAAAGGCATGGTGCTGTAATCCTAGCACTTTGGAAAGCTGAGGTGGACAGATTGCTTAAGCCCAAGAGTTTAAGACCAGCCTGGGCAACATGGTGAGACCCTGCCTTTACAAAAAATACAAAATTTAACCTGTGTGGTGGTGCGTGCCTGTAGTCACAGCTACTCAGGAGGCTGAGGTGGGTGGATTGCTTGAGCCTAAGAGGTAGAGGTTGCGGTTAGCTGAGATCCTGTCACTGCACTCTAGCCGGGGTGACAGAGCGAGACCCTGTCTTTAAAAAAAAAAAAAAAAAAAATCAAGAAAATTTGAGCCCAAAGTGAGAGCCCTTTCCCTACCCTCAATGCTTAAATTGCTACTATGTTGCTACTTACCTTCCTCTCCTCCTCCCATTTTTTCTCCTATTACTTGTCCTCTCTCTCCTGTTGACTATTGTTAATTGAAGAGAATTTAGAAATTGAAATACTTAAATGAGGCCAAGTGTGGTGACTCACACCTGTAATCCCAGCACTTTCGGAGGCCAGGGTGGGCAGATCACCTGAGGTGGGGAGTTTGAGAGCAGCCTGGCCAACATGGGGAAACCTTGTCTCTACTGAAAATGCAAAAATTATCTGGGCGTGGTGGTGCATGCCTATAATCGCAGCTACTCAGGAGGCTGAGGCAGGAGAATTGCTTGAATGTGGGACCTGGAGGTTGCAGTGAGCCGAGATCATGCGACTGCACTCCAGCCTGGACAACAGAGCGAGACTCCATCTCAAAAAAAAAGAAAAGAAAAAGAAAGAAAGAAATACTTAAAGGAAGAAAACTAAAATTTCTTGTAATCCCATCACCGATTTAGTCACACTTTTGAACATTTGGTGCATGTCTTTTGTGTATTTATTCTTTGTAAAATGGATATTGTCAGTGGTTCTCAACCCTGCTTCTTCATTAATATCACCTAAAATATAGATTCTGGGATACACCTCACATTTAACTAAATCAGAATCTTCAAGGGTAGGGCTAGGAGAGTTTTATTTAAAAAACCAAAAACTCCCCTTCAGAAAATTTTAATAACCCTCAGAATTTTCTTTTAATGAAAAAGAGAATGTTGCAATATTATAGAAAGCTTTAACTTGTATACAGCTCTTTAACTAATTATTCAATTTTAACTTTTCCCTAGCCATTCCACCCTATGGTGAATCTGGATTGTTCTCGGGATTTCCGGCCTTTTCTTTGTGCACTCTATGCTCCTATTTGTATGGAATATGGACGTGTCACACTTCCCTGTCGTAGGCTGTGTCAGCGGGCTTACAGTGAGTGTTCGAAGCTCATGGAGATGTTCGGTGTTCCTTGGCCTGAAGATATGGAATGCAGTAGGTGCGAAAATTGTAGATTTTCATGGATCATTTCTTATGTTGCAATATGTTTGAAATTACTTGTCTTCTTTTCCATCTGTTTTAAAAAACTTTTTTTGAAGTGTACATATTAGTCATTAATTTTGAATAGCAGTTTTATGGCCTCAGAATTGTTTATTTGCTTAGAAATTTGGAAGCACTAAATGAAAAAGAAAACATTTCTGTGAAGAAGTTTTTAAAAGACTTAAGAATTACATAATCAAGACAGTTGATTTTTCCCCCTTTAAAACATTTTTTTCTGATTATGAAAATAGTGCTATTTGTGAAAAATTATACAGAGAAGAAAACCATTTATTACCTCATCATTGCAGGAGCTTAAATACCTTTATGATTTAACTATAGACTTGTAGGATAGTTCTCTCAGTTCTTTTTTTCTGTCAAGTATTAACATACCAAATCCAGAAAATGTCAAATACTTTTCAAATTACATCCAGTATATAGACTATAATAAGCATGTCTTAAAGTTTTGAGGATTTATTAGACATTCTTAAAGTTTCGTTTGAGTGAGCATTGTTATTAGTAATAATATATTTATTATATAACAATGTTTTACCTATTTGTATTCTGAAATATTTCAAGGATAAAGATTAAGGTGAATACTTATGTATCTATTATTATCTAGCTTTGCCCAATCTTAACAGTTTGTAATATTGGCTTCAGATTTTTTTAAAGAAATAAAACAATACAGGTTGAATTGAAGGTTTTTCCTTATTATCCATCTTGAGCTTATTATCTTCTTACCCCCCAGGAGTGAGATAATCTTTATGTTGAATTTGTTTTAAAATCATTCCCATGTTTGCTTATATACTCTTACTACATATATGCATATCCATAAACAACACAACATTTTTGTATGTATCTATCTGTGTTTGTACCTGTAACCTGTAGGTCTGGTACATTCCTTTTAATTGCCGTGTAGTGGCCAATTGTATTAATATCCTACAGTTATTTAGCTTTCTACTGATGGTCATTTAGGTTGTTTCCAGGTTTTTGTTATTATAAGCAACCTTCTTTTCTCCTTCATATTTAAAAATAATTTTGTTTGTTGTCTGGCAATAGCCCTTGGAGGCAAGTAAAGCAGATTTTGTTACTTACTTGACAGATGGAGAAACTTAAGAAATAATAAATGCTGTACAGTAAGTCTTCACTTAACGTTGTTGATAGGTTCTCAGAATATGTGACTTTAAGCAGAATGACATTTAATGAAACCAATTTGTTTTCTTTTCTCTTCTCTTTTTTTTTTTTTTGAGCTGGAATCTCACTCTGTGCCCCAAGCTGGAATGCAGTGGCATGATCTTGGTTCACTGCAACCTCACCTCCCGGGTTCAAGCGATTCTCCTGCCTTAGCCTTGTGGATACCAATTTGTTTTCTTATAAACGTTATAACAAAATGACGTTGAAAAAAAACAGTGATTTTTAAGGACCTGCTGTATGGTGTCTTGCTTGAAGTCACAGTTTAAAAGAATCTATCTATGATGTTAAATGGGGACTACTGTATTAGCTTCTTGTAGTCAATTCATTGATGTTCTGCTTTCTCATATTTGTCTATTTCCCACCTATTTTACCTGCCCTTTTATTTAGTCCCATCTAACCATTCATCTCTTCTCTCTCCAGACACCTGAAAATGTTGCTAGTTTCTCTTTTAGGAGTCCGTAAATAAAACAATTATGAATTGCCTGGGTAGGAACTCTTGTTTTATGCTTCTTGTATTTAACGCCTATTGTTTAGGTGTCTTTTTATTTTAATAGCTTATATATAAGCATAGAAATCTCATAATCTTTATTTTTAAAATTTGTTTTGATAGGATTAAACCTGTTTTATGTCCTCATTATATCCTGGGATTGCCTAAATTTGAAATCTTAAATTCTGAAAAAGGGAACTTTCTTTTTTTCTTTTTTTTTGAGATGGAGTCCGCTCTGTCACCCAGGCTGGAGTGCAGTGGCGCAATCTCGGCTCACTGCAACCTCTGCCTGCTGGGTTCAAGCAATTCTCCTACCTCAGTCTCCCGATGAGCTGGGCTTACAGGCACCCGCCACCATGCCCAGCTAATTTTTGCATTTTTGGTAGAGACGGGTTTTCACCGTGTTGGCCAGGCTGGTCTTGAACTCCTGACTTTAGGTGGTCTGCCCGCCTTGGCCTCCCAAAGTGCTGAGATTACAGGCATGAGCCACCGCGCCCAGCCTCAAAGGGAACTTTCATAGCAACCTTTTATTCTTCCATGGCTCTCATACTTTTGTACCTACTATACTGGTTGCCTTGGTTCATTTGTGCAGCTATAACAAAATACCACAGACTGGGCAAATTATAAATAATAAAAATTTATTTCTCAGGCAGAGGCACAGGCAGATTGTGTTTCTAGTGAGGGCTGCTTTCTGCTTCCAACATGGCACCTTGTTGCTGCATCCTTCAGTGGATAGGAACACTGTATCCCCATGTGGCAGGAGAGCAAGAGGGCCAAGCTCACTCTGCAGCCTCTTTTATAAGGACATTAATCCCTTAATTGTCCCAAAGACCTCACTTCGTTTTTCTTTTTTGGAGATAGGGTCTCGCTCTGTTGCCCAGGCTGGAGTGCAGGGGCACAGTCATAGCTCACTACAGCCTCAAACTCCTGGGCTCAATCAGTCCTCTTGCCTCAGCCTCCCAAGTAGCTGGGATTACATGTGCGTGCCACCATGTCCAGCTAATTAAAAAAAAAAAAAATTGTAGAGATGGGGTCTTGTTTTGTTGCCCAGGGAGGTCACAAACTCCTGGCCTTAAGCAGTCCTCCCGCCTTGGCCTCCTAAAGTGCTGGGATTATGAACTGAGCCACGGCACTTGGCCAGGCTCTGCCTCTGAGTGCCACTGCAGTGGGGATTGTTTCATGAATATTCATGTCCCTCAAAGTTCATGTGTTGGAAACTTAATTCTCAGTGCAACAGTGCTGAGAGGTGGGACCTTTAAGAGATCATGAGGACTCCACCCTCATGAATGGATTAATGCCATTATCTCAGGAGGGCATTAGTTGTTGTGAGAGTGGGTTCCTGATAAAAGGATGAGTTTGGCCTCTTTTCCTCCCTGGACCCCCATGCTCTCTTGCCCTTTTGCCATGGGTTGGTACACCAAGGATGCACCTCCTTCCCAGATGCAGGCCCCCTTGACTTGGACTTCCTAGCCTCTAGAACTGTAAAAAATAAATCCCTGGTTTTTATAAATTACCCAGTCTTAGATAGTCTGTCATAGCAGCACAAAATGGACGAAGACAGCACCTATTCTAATAATTCATGGACAACCCCAGAATTTTTATCTTTTTATCCTAAATAGACCCTTTCTGGTCTCATTTGTTTCTTTATTTAGCTTAAATGTTGTGGTCTATCACTTGAAATAACATGTTTGATAGCAGTTTCATCTCATTCCTCTTACTGTACTTATTTAGACCTCCAAATAGACTGATTAATTTTTTACAAATTGATTATGCTGTATATTTAATGATTCTGAAATTACAGCAGTTGTATTTTCTATTTGTAACCACTTGTCTTGGTCAGAAAAATTTCTGTTCATTTTCCTCAGCACTTGTGCCAAATCTGTATCACTTAAACTTGTATCTCACCTTTATTTCCTTCAACCTCAGCCTGTCCTCCTTTCCTGAAAATGATTCAGTCCATCGTGTAAGAGAACTATTGTGATCTGTTATGTCTCAGACTGTTCCTTCTCAGTTTCCTTCCTGGATCCTCCTCTTTTTTCTGCCCCTTGAATAATGGTGCTTCCCAGAGTTTGGCTCCTGTTCTCTACAGCCCTTGCTGGATAATCTCATCTCACCTATTTTAACTCTTATTTATATACTGATAATTCCTAAACCTGAATCTGTAGCCTCTCCCTGAAAAGCTCAAAACCTGCATATATCCAGCAGCTGTTGAAAATCCTAACATATATCCGGTAGCCATTGGAAATCCTGGCCTCAGTTTGTCTCAGCAACCTCAATTTTGGCATATGTAAAATTGATTTTACTTCTTGGCTTACTTTTTTATTCCCTTGAAGTATCTTCTGTTCCTACTTCATTGATCTTAACTCCCACATTCAAATTATGCATTCTGTTGCTTTTAGCTAACTAATTTCATATCCATCTCATTCTCGCTGCCTTATTTGGCTTTCATTTTGGCACTTCTGGTGTCCCTGCCCCCATTTTTGCCCCACTCAAGTCTGTCTTTTACACTGCTCCTGGTTACCTTTCTGATTACTTGGGTTTGGGTTATATGAATATATTCACTCAACCAACATTCTTTAGTTTGACAGATGTCAATTGAATGTCTTTGGTGTGCTAGGCACTATTCTAGATGCCAAAAATGAGCAGTGAGGAAAACAGAGATCCTGTTCTTATGGAGTGAAAATTCTAGTGGTGGAGGTAAATAAAATTGTAGACAATGTCACAGGAAAATGAATGCTAATAAGAACAAATGCGGTAGGTGATAGGGATACAATATAGGAGAGCAGAGGGATTCTATTTTCTATAGAGTGCTTGGAGAAGTCCTTTTTGATAAGGAGGCTTTGGACCAGGGACTTGAATGAAGTGAGAAAACAAATGATGATATCTGGGGGCAGAGCAGGCTAGGCAGAGGGGAAACAGAGCAGCAAGTACAGAGACTCCGAAGTGGAACCATGCTTCCTAAACTCAGAACGACAGGAGACCAAAGTGGTTGGAGCCAAGTGAGTGAGGGAGAATGGAAGGAAATAAGATCAGAAAAGTACTGGGACTGAGGGTCTGTATAGCTGTGGTAGGGAATTTGGATTTGACTCTGAGATGAGAAGCCATTAGAGGGTTTTAAGCAGAAGAGAGGGAGGATCACGGACACAGGAGTAGCATATCTTTAAAGGATTACTTTAGCTGCTCTGTGGAGATGGAGATCAATTGGAGGCCCCTCTAGAAGTCCAGGGAAGAAGTATTGATGGCTCAGACTGGGCACCAGAGGGGAGGAAATGAGAAGAGGTCGGTTTCCTGATGTATCACTAAGTAGAATCACAGGAAATGCTGGTAGATTGTGATGTGTATATGAAAGATAAGGGACATCAAGGATAACCCCAAGGTTTTTGGCCTGAGCAGCTAGAAGTATAGAATAATCGCTTATTGATATGGGGAAACCTGTGGAGTGGAAGTCAAGAATTTGCTTTCAGAAGGGTTGAAGATTGAGGTGCCTATTATATATCTAAGTGTATATGTTGGGTTGGCAGTTAGATATACAAATAATTTCCATAGATATATCAGTATCGGGTAACATGGGAAAATTGTAGTGTTTACATGGTTTTAAATTTTGTTAATGTTTACACACATACACACACACACACACACATTTCTGCAACATGCTTACCTCTCCAGTCTCATCTCCTGCCACAAGTCATGCACACTTTATGTTCCAGCAGTAACAAACACACCCTGTTCAGACACCTATGCCTATGTTTATATTTGCTTACTAGAATGCTGATTGGCTTACTGCTAATAATGATTTAAAATCCTGTATTGGGGAACTTACTCTGTGAAGTCTTTCATAATTCCTACCACTTATGTAATTAATTTGTCTTTATCATTATCATTTTTGTACCTCATACAGATTTTAATTGCTAGCAGAGTGTCACACTGCTATATTTTGTGTATGTTGTGTTTATAATTATGTGTCTCCTTCTAGATTCAAGGATAGAGATCTGTATTTTTATCTTTTTAACTCCTGGCATATTGCAGTGTTCCAATAAATACTTGAATGCAATACATTCTGTCATTGGCTTTATAATTATCTGTGAAGAAAATGGTTTGTATTAGAAAATCTAAAAAATTTGAAGATATTAATCATCTACAGTATAAGGTTATATATGTGTTTGGCAAACTTAATGATAGTTTCTTAGAAACTATTTGATGCATATAAAACAGCAAACAGCTAGTTACTGGGAGTCTAAAGTCTTAGAAACAGTTATTGGCAAAAAAATTAAAGATGAAGGGAGTTCATGATAATGGTCTCCTTAGTTGCATAAATATCTGCAACACAACCTTGTTTTCTTTGTCTCGAGGCTATCATACTTTCTCAAGACATACAACTAGTATTTTTTGCTCAACTGTCAAAAATCTGGTTGTATGGACCACAAACAAGATATCACCATTTACTTTATTTCTACATATTACATTTGCTCTCCAGGAATAAATAAGGTTGTGAGTGCCAGATTTGGAAATCCAAATTGTTAGATCGTGGTAGATTTCCCCATAAGTAAAAATAGTTCTCATGTTGTTTTGTTTTTTAGGTTCCCAGATTGTGATGAGCCGTATCCTCGACTTGTGGATCTGAATTTAGCTGGAGAACCAACTGAAGGAGCCCCAGTGGCAGTGCAGAGAGACTATGGTTTTTGGTGTCCCCGAGAGTTAAAAATTGATCCTGATCTGGGTTATTCTTTTCTGCACGTGCGTGATTGTTCACCTCCTTGTCCAAATATGTACTTCAGGAGAGAAGAACTATCATTTGCTCGCTATTTCATAGGATTGATTTCAATCATTTGCCTCTCTGCCACATTGTTTACTTTTTTAACTTTTTTGATTGATGTCACAAGATTCCGTTATCCTGAAAGGCCTATTATATTTTATGCAGTCTGCTACATGATGGTATCCTTAATTTTCTTCATTGGATTTTTGCTTGAGGATCGAGTAGCCTGCAATGCGTCCATCCCTGCACAATATAAGGCTTCCACAGTGACACAAGGATCTCATAATAAAGCCTGTACCATGCTTTTTATGGTACTCTATTTTTTTACTATGGCTGGCAGTGTATGGTGGGTAATTCTTACCATCACATGGTTTTTAGCAGCTGTGCCAAAGTGGGGTAGTGAAGCTATTGAGAAGAAAGCATTGCTGTTTCACGCCAGTGCATGGGGCATCCCTGGAACTCTAACTATCATCCTTTTAGCGATGAATAAAATTGAAGGTGATAATATTAGTGGCGTGTGTTTTGTTGGCCTCTACGATGTTGATGCATTGAGATATTTTGTTCTTGCCCCCCTCTGCCTGTATGTGGTAGTTGGGGTTTCTCTCCTCTTAGCTGGCATTATATCCCTAAACAGAGTTCGAATTGAGATTCCATTAGAAAAGGAGAACCAAGATAAATTAGTGAAGTTTATGATCCGGATTGGTGTTTTCAGCATTCTTTATCTCGTACCACTCTTGGTTGTAATTGGATGCTACTTTTATGAACAAGCTTACCGTGGCATCTGGGAAACAACGTGGATACAAGAACGCTGCAGAGAATATCACATTCCGTGTCCATATCAGGTAAGGGAAACCTTGTTACAAATTTCAGAATGTGTGATAATAAAACAAAAGCATATTACTATAATGAGTTAATATCAGCTGTTTTTTGAAATGTCATGAATCTTCAACTTGTACGTTAACATTTTAAGGGTGAGATAAATACGTTGTAGTAAATATGTAATATATTTGATAGACATCTTCATTTTAAAAGATGACTTACAAGTCTACGCTATGGGCTTTTAAGCAGTGTACTTCTATTGGTGATTTTTTTTTTTTCCAGAAGTGTGCAGTATTGTGGGGGAGAAGCACTTTACCAACATTTATAAAAATGTGCTGTCTTTTTATGGGAATTTTACTGATGTTCAGGTTAGAAATTGTTTTATTAATAGCAGTTTTGCAAAAATAAGATGCAAGTATAAAAACTCTTAATGATCTTGATTTTTCCTCTTTACATACTGAATATTTTGTGATTTCTTTTTGAGTTTAGAGTTCAGAGCCTCTGGTAGTCTTAGAATTATGGAATTTCAAATCTAGAAAGAACTTTAGAGATCATTTATTCAGATTCCCTCTGTAATTTAGAGTTCTTGAACATCTAGCATCATATTTGAAGCTTTGAAATGTTAAATGACTTGCTCATGAGTAGTAAATGAACAGCTAGGATTTAGTCTTAGATAAATGTAGTCAAGGAAAATATATCAGAAGAGTTAATGCTAAGTATTTCTCTCTCCCATCTTTAGTACTTCTAGAATCTATGTTCCTACTATTACCCTATCTTCTTTTATATATTTACGATTATTATTTAGAGACAGGGTCTTACTAGAATGCAGTGGCGTGATCACAGCTCACTGCAGCTTCAAACTCCAGGAGCTCAAGCAATCCTCCTGCCTCAGCCTCCCGATTAGCTAGGACTACAGGTGTGCACCACCATGCCCAGCTCATTTTTTATTTCTTTTTTTAAGAGATGGGGTTTCACTACGTTGCCCAGGCTAGTCTCGAACTCCTAGCCTCAAGTGATCCTCCCTCCTGGACCTCCCCAGATGCTGGTATTACAGGCGTGAGCCACCATGCCAGCCTCTCTCGTTTCTTTTAAAACAAGTTTTCTTAAAAGAGTACTCTAATGTGGTGTCTCCTGTTTGTCATTTTCCAGATTTCCTATTATAAAAGTGCACCAGCCACCTTTTCATCTCCTCCAACCTTTGTTACTCTAATACTTTTAAATACCTTTATTGAAGTACTTATGTATTACAGATAACTTTTGTTTACTAGTCTGTTTCCCCTACTACTATACAGTGAATTCTTTGAAAGGAAGAATTTCTTTTTTTGTGTTTTGAAGACATTCTGTAGATAATAGTAATGAGAATGTGGGTATATAGCTTGAGAAGAGAAGACATTTTTAAGACATGGTAACAGAAATGTACATTTAAGAAATGGTTACTGCTACAGAGAGTATGGGGTTAGCACATAATAAATGCTGATACATTTTTGATCACTGAGAATGCCAATTACCCTTTTATTTTGGTATAAATAGTCCTATACAAATGATATTTATCATTGTATAATATTAGGTACTGATTTTTTAAAAATAAACCAACTCATAACTTAAGAGACTAGGAAAAAATGAATAATTGAAATTTCATTCAATTTCTTGCCAGAACTGCTTACTAAAAACTCCTAATACGAGTTTTCAGACCTAAAGGTAAAAATCCAGTTTTCCTTCTGAGAGAGAGATGTTGAGTTATATTTTATGCTTCCCCATGTCAGTTTCTAAGATTGTAAATTATTATTTTAGGGCTATGACCATGAAATAATGGTCTTAAAAAATAGCAAACCTCAAACATGTAAATCAGTAGAGTAGTTGGGATGCTGCTCTTTTCATGACATACCTAGAATTCTTTTAGCATCTTTAGAACCAGTTTGAGCTACACTGAAATATATATGTGTGTGTGTTGGGGGCGGGATTAATAGTGTTTTCTAAGAAATATTTCCATCATACAGAAATGAATAACAAATGATAATAACAACAAAGGTATTAAACTGTAAGGTATTAAACTGTAGGAGTCCTAGCTTCTTTTCTTACTTTCATTAATTAACTTTATAACCTTGGATGAACTTCACCTCTCTCTGCTTCAGTTCTTCATAATATGAGGATAGTAATAGAATCTACGTCCTAGGGTTGTTTTTAGGATTATGCATGTAAATACTTAGAAGTGTGGCTACTAGTCTAGGGCCACTTCACTCTGAATGCTCTTGATATCTTCTGATCTCGGAAGCTAAGCAGGGTCGGGCCTGGTTAGTCCTTGGATAGGAGAAGTGTGGCTACTACATAATAGGTGCTCAAAATGTTGGCTCTATTCTTACTTGTTATTGTCTATTATTGTTGTTGCTACCATTATTTACATATAAATATGTTTTTTAAAAGCCATCCAGTAGTAAGCCTTAGCAAATGCAATATTTGTTTCAGACTTTTAAAAGAAGTCATAAATTTAGCTGAAACTTCCTGTGTACCCTTCCCTCATCCTGTTCCTCTTATTCGCTCCCCAGAGACAACCATCATCGTGAATTTGGAGTTGTTCATTCCCATAAAAGCCGATACAATTACCAATACATATGTAGTTATAAAAAATGTTTGTTTCACCCATGTTTGACTAAATTCTTTAACTCAACATTTTGTTTTTGAGTTGCATTTATGTTAATACTACAACTCTAGTTTTTAAAATGTTTCCTTTTACTAATATAAAGGAAATTTATAACATTTCAAATATATAGAGATATAGAAAATAAATATCCATGTACTCACAACCCAACTACCGTGAAATCTTGAAATTATGGCATATGTATCTATATCTGTCTGTGTACCTAGGTATCTAATATTAAAGATACAGTTAATACCTCCTCTGTTCCTTTCCATATTCCCATTCCTCTTCTGTCTCCCTCCCTAGAGAAACTCTTCTCATAAATATGGTATTTTTCATTCTCCTGAATATTTTTATACTGTTGCTGAGTGTTTATGTATCCATGAAATTTGCTGTTGATGCAAGTTTCTAAAATGCATATATGTGAGATCATTCTGTAGCTCATTTTTAAACTCAGTTTTATGTTTTTGAGAATATATATGTTGGTATGTGTACTGATAATTTGTTTTAACTGCAGTGGAGTATGCTACTGTATAAATATACTGTAATTTATTCACTCATTTATTGATGAATTTTATAGTCGTTTCTAATTTTTTGTTAAGCCATTTTTCAGTGAATATTCTTATAACACCTTCATTTCTTACATATGAACAAGAGTTTCTATTGGAAGTTTTGCATTGTAGGCTATAAGCACGTTCAACTCAAGTGGTTATTTTAATTTATACTCACACCAGAGTATGCGTTTCCCCTTTGTCCCCATTTTGGCACTCTCAGGCTTTTAAATTTTTGCCAACCTTTGAAATAATATGTCAATTCTGTAGTAATTTACCTTTTTCTTATTATAAGTAAGGTTGAATGTGTTTTCGTATTTTTATCAGCCATTTGGGGTTTCTCCGTGATTTACCTATTTTTTTATCTTTGTCCATTGCTCTGTTAGATTGTTTGCTTTTTACTGTTTAAATATTCTTGGTATTCTTTGCCAGTCATTTGCATTACAGATTTTTTCTGCTTTGTGGCTTGTCTTTTCACTTTATTTGTGCTTTGTCTTTTGTGTTTTAAGATAATTCTTCCCTGCCACTAAAGTCATTAAAAGGGCCTGCTGTATTTTTTCTAGCAGTTTCTACAATTTGCTTTTTTGAGTCATATCTCTAATCCCATAAAATTTATTTTTGTGAATGTTGTAAGGAACATAATTTTATTTTTCCATATGGATAAGACATGCTTTCTGCATCATAGATCAAATAGTTCATCTATTTCAATTGTAATGCAACCTTTTTCATGCACAAGTTTGATTTTTAGGCTCTCTCATTTGTATAACCATGTGTCAACTTCACATCTTCCTTACCTTGTTCTTCTTCTTCAAAACTATTTTAGCTATTCTTGGTACTTTGCTCTTCGGTATGAGTTTTAAAATCAATTTTCCATGAAAACACTGTCAGGATTTTCATTGAAATTGTTTTCGATTTATAAATGAATCTGGGGAACATTGCTGTTTTTGCAATACTGAGTTTTGATATCTTGTTTATTTACATTTTCATTAAATTGGTTGTTGGTGTACAGGCATGCCATTTAAAAATTTTTTAAATTTATTTATTGTGACAAAGTCTCGCTCTGTTGCCTAGGTTGGAGTGCAGTGGCACAGTCATAGCTCTCTGTAACCATGAACTCCCAGGCTCCAGTGATCCTCCTGTCTCATCCCCCTTAGTAAGTGGGGCTACAGGCATGTGCTACCATACTTGGCTAATTTTTTTTATTTTTTGTAGAGATGGGGTCTCCCTGTGTTGCCCAGGCTGGTCTCAAGTGATCCTTCCACCTTGGCTTTCTAAAGACTGGGATTATAGGTGTGAGCTACTGTACCTGGCCTGATTGATTTTGTGTATTGGTTTTATATCAGACATCCTTGTTGAACCCCTATTAGTTCTGATTGTGTATGGATTCTCTTAGATATTCTTTCTAGAAATCATGTTGTTTGCAAGTAGGGACCATTCTGTCTCGCTTGCTTTCAAAGTTTTATATTTCATGTAAGAGCTGCCTACTCTTGGAAAGGATTTGTGCGTCTTCCTGTAAAACTCTGTCCTCATATCTTTGAAGTGAAAGGAAAGAAGTTAGTTAAGAAAGTAGGCTTTTGTAAGTTAACCATTTAATCTCTTCAATACTAATGGTTTTATTCAGGTCTTTTATTTCTTCTTGAGGCATTTTTTTTTCATTTACATTTTTCTGGAACATTATTTCATCTAACTTTTCAAATACATTGGCATAAATTTGTTCATTTTTAAAATGTTTTTACCATTTTAGTTTTTGTTCCTAATATATATGTTCTTTTTTTCCCCCATGATCAATCTTGTTAAAGGATTATTTCTTTTTGTTTGTTTGTTTTTGGTAGAGATGGGGTCTTGTTATGCTGCCCAGGCAGGTCTCAAACTCCTGGCCTCAGGGATCCTCGCTCGTTGGCCTCTCAAGAGCCACTGTGCCCACCAAAGATTATCTTTTTAATTCAATTATTTCTGGTCTTATTTCATTCCTACTGCTTTCTTTAGAATTACTTTGTTTTTCTAGATTCTTGAATTGAAAGCTTAACTCATTTATTGTCAATATTTTCTAATTTTAAAAATACATTTAATAGTTACTTTAAATTTAACCAAAAGACCATTATTAACCAGTTTGGTCATTCACACTCATTCTGTCTCCTGAACTTAGCTTTAAGCAACTTTATGGTTTTTTTTTTTTTTGAGAACCTTTATTGAAGTTTGGGAATCTCTCTCTGGCTTTTTGTTCTTCACAGAAATGTCCCTTCACAAAGCTGATGGAAAGGGATGTTTTTTACCCTAACATCTCATGGGTTAATAACACTTGGATACATTTTAAAAATTCCCTCCAATAAGTATTTTTTTCTAGGATTTCCTTTCTCTTTAGCATAATAATTCAGAGACTGTTCTAGAAGATAGTGCTGGTGTGGCTAAAGTTTTATTCTATATGTGAGTCCCATGAATTCCTTTGTGATTCTTGTACTTTCCAATCTTGCTTGCGTAAGTAGATGTTGAGTTAAACCTGGCCTGTTCAAAAAAAATAAAGCACTATAAATATGAACTCTTATTCGTGTAGACGTCATTGTGGGTAAAATCTGTGGTTACTGATATCCACAACAACCTTTTCAAATAGACAGCATGGCTTCATTCCTGCCATTCAAAAGCATTTAAAGCAGAAAGAAGTAATGTGGCTTACACAGTTACATTAGTTTAAGGATCAGCAAACTATAGCCCATCTGAACTGTAGCCTACAGATAAACTAGAGGACCAGCCACCTGTTTTTTTTAATTGTCGTTTTATACACACACACACACGTTATGTATATGTTTCATTTTAATCATTTTTAAGTGTACAGTTCTGTGACATTAAGTAAATTCACATTGTGCAACCATTACCACCATCCATTTCCAGTACCTTTAAATCTTTTCAAACTGAGAAGACTTAGCAACACGGTAAGACCCCGTTTCTACAAAAAATATAAAAATTAGCCAGGCATGTTGGCATGCTCCTGTAGTCCTAGCTACTCGGGAGGCTGAGGCAGGAGAATAGTTTGAGCCCAAGAGGTCAAGGCTTCAGAGAGCTGTGATTGCACCACTGCACTCCAGCCTAGGTGACAGAGCAAGATCCTATCTCAATAAAAATCAGCCAATCAATCAGTGAGACTCTGCACCCATTAAACAATAACTCCCCATTCTTCTTCCCCACATCCCCTGTCAACTACCATTCTACTTTGTCTCTATGAATTTAATTCTAGATATCTCATATAAATGGAATTATACAATAATTTGCCCTACTTTGATTTTTTAAATATTCAGATATTAGGATATTAATATTTGTTTTTGTTCAGAATTTATTTTTAGAGGAATCTTATACAGACTTCTGAATTGAGCACCAGTGATGTGAAATTTTTATATTGAAGTAATACCCCACATACTTGAATAAAGATCTGCTGTTATTGAGTGTGCCTTATAGAACACTTAGTAGGTGATGATGATAATTCCTAGTAAGTTTTTTAAATGTTTTAAGCAATGATGGAGCAGTCTCCTCAGGTGACTTAGAAAGAGAAAATATTTGAATATTGCTTAAAAACCAGTAAGGTTGCTTTACAGTTATCTCTCATATTATAGAAACTTTCAAATATCTGAAAAAATCAGTTCGTGAGTTGTTTATCGTGTTTTTTCAAAATACCAATTGGGTTTAGTGCAAATCGCGTAAATATAAATTGATAATTTAAAGAAAAATTGGCTGGGTGTAAAGTATTTTAAAATGAGTGCTGTTGCTGAAAACAGTTTCACTGGCTTGTTTTTTCTGTTTTCTAAATAAAATTCTAGGTTTTAGCACAGTTTTAGATTGACAGAAAAATTGTGAAGATAATACAGTGAGTTCCCATATGCCTTGTACCAGCTTTCCCTGTTATTAACATCTTATATCACTGTGGTACATCTGTTGTAATTGGCTAACCAATAGGGATACATTATTATTAACTGAAGTCCATACTTTAGTTCGGATTTCTTTAGTTTTTATCTAACGTCCCATTTCTGTTCTAAGATCCCACCCAGGAGGTGACATTTAGTAGGCATGTCTCCTTGGCCTCCTCTTGGCTATGACCGTCTTTCACCCTCTCTTTGTTTTTGATGTCACTACCTAGATTTTAAAATACTATACCAACCATTTTTAGCAAGAAGACTCATTTTTAATGTTTATTAAATAATACTTGAAAAGTAGTATTGAATGCCTAAATTATGAATTAATTATGAAACATAGTCTGAGTAGTCAGAGTAGTATTTCACAATTTAAAAGCTGGTTTATTTCTAGAATACTTTTTTTATATTGTGTATTTAAAAATAACAGATCAGTAATTTTACAGATATTTGGGTTTTTTTGGTCTAATAATAATTTCCTCTGTTTAATGCCTTCTAAGAATTTCAAAGTATCCTATGAAAGAGTTACAGTTCTCAAAGATTCTTGATATTTCTAGAAAAGAATTTGAATTTAGCATGATATTCATTAAAAATGTGGGCTTTAAAATCAGACAGGCTGGGTTTATGACTTGTTGCTACCATTCCTTCATATAAAATGCAGGAAATAGTATGCTAAATACAGTAATATGTACCTCATGGGTGGCAATGAAGATTAAATGAGAAATTTAAACCTCTTACCAGAGTGCTTTGCACAAAGTAAAATTTCAGTATTAACTCCTGTTACTACAAGTACATAATTCTTGAGGCTTTAAAAAGGATTATCCTATACTCTGCACTAGAGTAATTTTTTTCTTTTAAACATCGATTTTGAAAAGCACATGTTTCCTTCCTTTCCTAAAATGCCCCTTCCTTCATTTTTTTCATCTGTTTCATCCATCTAATTTAATGCAGTGTGTCCCAAGGAATTTTGACATTAGAACTTTTATTTCGGGCCGGGCGCGGTGGCTCAAGCCTGTAATCCCAGCACTTTGGGAGGCCGAGACGGGCGGATCACGAGGTCAGGAGATCGAGATCATCCTGGCTAACACGGTGAAACCCCGTCTCTATTAAGAAATACAAAAAAAACTAGCCGGGCGAGGTGGCGGGCGCCTGTAGTCCCAGCTACTCGGGAGGCTGAGGCCGGAGAATGGCGTGAACCCGGGAGGCGGAGCTTGCAGTGAGCTGAGATCCGGCCACTGCACTCCAGCCTGGGTGACAGAGCGAGACTCCGTCTCAAAAAAAAAAAAAAAAAAAAAGAACTTTTATTTCAGCAACGGAAATGTGTTATACAGGCAGCTTAACCAAGACTGTCAAATTCACATTATAACCATTTATAGAATTCTTTAAAAATTATTTTTATAGTCCAGGCACAGTGGCTCATGCCTATAATCCCAGCACTTTGGGAGGCTGAGGAGGGTGGATCACCTGAGAGGTTGGGAATTCCATACCAGTCTGACCAAAATGGTGAAACGCTATCTCTACTAAAAATACAAAAAGTAGCTGGGCTGTGGTGGCGACGCACCTATAATCCCAGCTACTGAGGAGCCTGAGGCAGAAGAATTGCTTGAACCCAGGGGGCAGAGGTTGCAGGGAGCCGAGATCGTGTCACTGCACTCCAGCCTGGGTGACAGAGGGAGACCTGGTCTCAAAGCAAAATTATTTTTATAGAAAACAAACAAAAAATATTATTTCTGTTCTTCTGAGCACACAAGGCATCCCATCTGTTTTATCTAGTCTTGATTCAGAAAAATACAAAAATAGCAGAATAACATTAAATCTAATTTGTTATGATTTTAGCTTCATTTTCTGATGAGTCTTTCCCTTTACCAGGCAGCTCCAAAAGGAGTCAGAATTGTTTATGAAAGGACCATGAGGGAAATGGGTATGTTTTACGCTTCCAACATTAGACAATGAGTAATTCTTTTTTATAAATATGTAGTACTACTAACCTTTTTTTTTTTTTTTGCTACTAATCTTTAAATTGGTAAATATCCTGCCTACCTATGACTTCTTAGGGCCAAACCTCAAAATTATTTAGTTTCTGTAATAGAGGAAAAGAATGAGAATTCCCTGAAAAAATATTCTATATCTCTTGTTTTGCCAGAAAATATTACAGAATAGGATAAGAAGGAAACATAGACTGTTATAGAAATTTATAGAAACCGTTAATACTGTTATGTACTGGTTGTAAAATGCTGTCAAATGACACTTTTGGATAAATATGATAAAATATACAAGTTATTCTGGCCTCTGTTAAACAGAATAACCTGTGTGTTCAGTTTAAGTCTTAACTGCAGAAATACCTGGTATGCAAATAGCTTACACATTTTTAGGAAAAAATTCAATGTACTTGCCATTATCTACAGTAGGGCATGGCAAACTGTAAAAGATCAGATAATAAACATTTTAGACATTGCTGGCCATTGCTTTTTGTTGCAGCTACTCAGCTTTGTGGCTATGGTACAACTACTCAGCTTTGCTGCTATGGTACAAAAGCAGCCATAGACAATAAGTCAGCAAATGGAAGGAAGTATTCCAATAAAGTTTTATTTGTAGAAACAGGCACTGCAACAGATTTGGTCTTCAGGCTGTAGTTTGTTGACCCCTCATCTATAGCAAGTATTATTCTATGTCATCTTTGATCATTCTTTTATTTTTTTTTTTAATTTTTATTTATTTATTTTTTTATTTTTTTTGAGACGGAGTCTCACTCTGTAGCCCAGGCTGGAGTGCAGTGGCCGGATCTCAGCTCACTGCAAGCTCCGCCTCCCGGGTTCACGCCATTCTCCGGCCTCAGCCTCCCGAGTAGCTGGGACTACAGGCGCCCGCCACCTCGCCCGGCTAGTTTTTTGTATTTCTTTGTAGAGACGGGGTTTCACCGTGTTATCCAGGATGGTCTCGATCTCCTGACCTCGTGATCCACCCGTCTCGGCCTCCCAAAGTGCTGGGATTACAGGCTTGAGCCACCGCGCCCGGCCTGATCATTCTTTTATAACAGTGGTTGGTGACCTATGACATTTTTCTGTCCCATATAAATTGTCATTGTTGCATTCTCATTACTACTTTTGAGGATCATCCTTTTACTCTACTGCATAATAGTATTAAAAATATTTAATATATGCTGGGCTTGGTGGCTCACGCCTGTGATCCCAACACTTTGGGAGGCCAAGGCAGGCAGATCACCTGAGGTCAGGAGTTCGAGACCAGCCTGACCAATATGGTGAAACCTGGTCTCTACTAAAAATACAAAAATTAGCCGGGTGTAGTTGGGGGGCGCCTGTAATCCCAGCTACCCAGGAGGCCGAGGCAGGAGAATTGCTTGAACCCGGGAGGCAGAGGTTTCAGTGAGCCTAGATCACGTGCTGTACTCCAGCCTGGGCGACAAGAGTGAAACTGTCTCCAAAAAAAAATAATAATAATTCAATATAATCTAGTACTGCTATCACTATAGTAAATAAATAAAAAGGAATTCTAACATATCACTATAATAAACACATGTGAATAAGACGTATTTCCAGTAATCTTTGAAGGCATTACCATACCAATTTAAGGAAATAATTTTAGTATTTTATGAGAATAGTAGAGTTAGAAGCAACGTAGTTTAATAATCATAGTTTCTTCTAGTTTTTTTAAGTTATATGCTGTGTGTCATGTCCTGTGCTCAACAATTTATACACGTCATCTCATTTAATCCTCACATTAGCCCAGTAAGTTATATTGTACTCAGTTTTACAAATGAGAAAACTGAGTCTCATATATTTATACAGTTTATCCCAAGTCATACAGTAAGTTACAGAGTTGGGATGTGAGCTGATTCCAAAGTCTATAGACTTAACATCACTTTACACCTCTTCCTATGCAAAAAACACAAGTTTGAGTATTTGGAGAGACATCATGTAGTTCTGGCTAGATCTTTAGTTTTGTGTCTGTAGGCTAGTCACTAAGTTTAAACTTTCTTCATCTCTAAAATTTTTAAGGGATTGGATTGAATAATCTGTAGGGTTTTTTTCTTAGGTCTAATATTAAATGAATCTAGGAACTGTTCTCCCTTAAACCACAATTTGTTTTTCCCCTTTTACAAAATTCATTCATTAGTGCAAAACCATTTATTATGTATGTACTATTTTGGCATATTGATAGTTGCTGGAGAAGCAACTGTGAGTAAAATACAGCCTCTGCCCTACAGTTCATAGCCTAGTAAGAGAAAATAAACATGGAAATCAGATAATTCTATGACTAAAGAACAGTTAGTTTTTAGTTCTGTCTCATCCCTTAAAAAAAAAAAAAAAACAAAACAAAAACGGAGATCCCTAGTAAAAATAAAAATGTCTTCAGGAATATGATAGTTATACCCTATATCAGGGATCTCCTACCCCCAGGCGACGGACCAGTATAGGTCCACACAGCAGGAAGTGAGTGGTGGGTGAGCCAGCAAAGCTTCATCTGTATTTACTCCCCATCGCTTGCATTACTGCCTGAGCCTCCTGACGGGTAAGCAGCAGCATTAGATTCTCATAGCACGAACCCTGTTGTGAGCTGCGCGTGTGAGGAATCTAGGTTGCGTGCACATTTATTGACTAGTTCATCTTTTCTCCCCTGATCTATAATACTGCCTTAGTCATATATCAAGTTCCCATATGTGAAATGTGTTTTGCTGTTCTATTCAAGGCTACATTGTCTTAATTGCTATCACAAAATAAGCCTTTATATTTGATAGGGCGAGTAAGTGACTTTTCAAAGCATAATAACAGTAAAGGTTGCTAAGCAGTGTAGTGTAGCTAAAAAGTACGCAGAAGCAGGAATCAGAAGACCTCCATTCAGGAACTGTTGTCACTTACCAGTTGTATGACAGACTCTGTATGAACCTGATGAATAGCTCATTTTTATGCGGGCTTTAGGTGACCATAGGCTTGATATAAGTCAATATTTTGTAATGAATTTATTTAAAAAAATAAAAGCAAGCCCAATGCAATATGTACTTCTATTAGTAAAGTATAGATTCCTCTTGATAGGGAAAGAAGCCAGGGATTCTGCCAACCTGATTCAAAGCTAAGGTCTCAAAAACAAGTATTGAATTTAGGCTGCCACAATAATAATAATAATAATAATAATAATAATAAAATACTTTAAGTGTTTTTCTTTTTTTGCAGGGTATTTCACCCTTAGCATGAGTAGTTTTTTTTCTATTTAATTAAAAATAATTTAAGCCTCGAAGTCTTTGTGGATTATGTATCTAAATAGAAAAATCAAAACGCAGGTAAATGGTTTGTATATGATGGTTGAAAAGAGTTATTGCAATTCTGTAGATTAAATCGGAGCACTGTTAGTGGAGATCAGTGATTCAGAAGACAGTGAATGTAGGCTATTTATAGCTAGCCAGGCTGTTGTAGAACAGGGACAGTCATCAAGACCCAGGGCTTACAGTAAGTAGATGCTGATGTCTCCCTTTTTTGCCAGGTATTCTCCAGGTAGATAAAGAAATACATCAGGTAAGTTTTGGGGATTTTTTTTTTTTTTTTTTTTTTGAGATGGAGTTTCGCTCTGTCGCCCAGGCTGGAGTGCAAAGGCACGATCTCGGCTCACTGCAACTTCCGCCTCCCAGGTTCAAGCTATTCTCATGCCTCAGCCTTCCGAGTATCTGGGATTACAGGCACCCACCACCACATCAGGCTAATTTTTGTGTTTTTAGAGACAGGGTTTCACCATATTGGTCAGGTTGGCCTTGAACTCCTGACCTCAGGTGATCCACCTGCCTCAGCCTCCCAAAGTGCTGGGATACATCAGGTAAGTTTTTTCCAATTGCAAAGGTGATACAACATCAATAGGAATATAGCGTTTTCAGGAACACTTAAAAAGAATACTTGAAAGTTTTCTTACTTGTCCATTTTAATTATGCAAGGAACTGAGATGTTTTGTGAGTTTTTTCTTTAAAAATTCTATAGCCAAGTGTGGTGGCTCACGCTTGTAATCCCAGTACTTTGGGAGGCCAAGACAGGTTGATTACTTGAGGTCAGGAGTTTGAGACCGGTCTGGCCAACATGGTGAAACCTCGTGTCTACTAAAAATAGAAAAATTAGCTGGGCGTGGTGGCGGGTGCATGTAGTCCCAGCTACTCAGGAGGCTGAGACAGGAGAATTGTTTGAACCCAGGAGGTGGAGGTTGCAGTGAGCTGAGAATTGCACCACTGCACTCCAGCCTGGGTGACAGAGTGAGCCCCTTTCAATAAATAAATAAATAAATAAATAAAATTCGGTTTATTATAGGGCTTTTTAAAAATAAAAACTAAACACTGTATCCCATTTCCTTTATTTAAATACTTTTCTTTAGTGAGCTTTGCCTTTCTAGCTAGTATATGGCCTGTTTTACATACTAACTACCCCACTATTTTTGTGTCTCTGTGTGATTTATAAGTAGATAATAATGTATTCTCCCTCCTCTTTGTTCTTCATTTATAAGGGGACACTCCTTTATAGCAGTAGCTTGGCTGTTCTTCCGTAGTGTCTTGGCCCTCTGGCTCCAACACTCTGCCTGTGGCATGTTCAAAAAACAGGTGGTGTTTGAGTTGCTTTCTTACTGTATCCCTGCCATGGGCAGGTGCTGACTTGTCTTTTCTGGAATTTTGGCTTTAACCAGAACTCTGTAATGCAAAATGTTCTGTGTTACATCCTTGCTGTTTTCCAAATCTTCTTGCCTAATTGGAGGTTTTGGTTATTGCTTTTACTGATTTTGTTTTTAGCGCTCCTTCCCTCTTATGCAAGCATTTATGTTATGTGAACAATATTTCTAATTTACACAGACAATTCAGTTTAAGGTGCTAAAGAATAGAAGTTGGAAGATAGGGTGTCTCTCCTAGGATCTCTGTTTTCTTTCCCTTCTCCTTTTTTCTGTGTAATCTTATCCAGTCCCATGTTTTAGACTATACAGCCCAACCTTGTTTCTGTGTTCCAGAATATCTATTTACATGACACTTCCTTTTGAAAGTCTATAAAGCATTTCAAACTTAGTATGTCTAAAACACAGCTCTGAATTTTTCTCAAATCTGCTTCCTGCATCCCATTCCCAGTTCTGCTCCATTCAGTAAATGGTATCATTGTCCACTCGTTGTTCAGACACAAATTTGGAGCTGTCTGTGCACCCTGTCTTTCTCACATATCTCAGATCCAGTCCTTCAGCTTTTCTGTACCTCCACCTTTACCTTAGTCCAAGCCATTCAGTAATTCACAGTGGCCTTCCTATTCATCTTCATGCTTCTACTTTTGTTTGTTTTCAACACAGTAGTCAGAGCGAGTTTTAAAAACATAAGTGAGATCATGTCGCCGGTTTGTACAAAACCCTCCAGGGCTTCCTATTACTCTTAGAATAAAATCCTTTTTTTTTTTTTTTTTTTTTAAATACTATTCCCTGCAGTGCCATATATGACTTGACCCCTACCTCCTTCTTTGACTTCATCTCCTACCACATCTCTTCCATCCATGCTCACTTTTAGCCTTGCTGGCCTTGTTGTTATTCTTCAGAGACAACAGACTTGTTCTGTCAGGATTATTGTTACTGCCGTTTCTTCTGCCTAAATCCCTACTTAAATGTCATGTCCTTGAAGAAGCCTTTACTGACCACTTTGATCTAAAATTGCTTGCTGGCCAGGCGCTGCGGCTCACGCCTTAATCCTAGCACTTTGGGAGGCCGAGGTGGGTGGATCACCTGAGGCAGGGAGTTCGAGACCAGCCTGGCCAAAATGGTGAAACCCCATCTCTACTAAAAATACAAAAATTAGCTGGGCGTGGTGGTGCATGCCTGTAATTCCCAGCTACTTGGGAGGCTGGCGCAGGAGAATCGCTTGAACCCAGGAGGCAGAGGTTACAGTGAGCCAAGATCCTGCCATTGCACTCCATCCTGGGCACAACAGAGTGAGACTGGGTCTCAAAAAATAAATAAAATAGCTTGCCCATCCACCACCACACCACACCCACACACGTTATCCCCTACCTTGTGTTTTTGTTCTTATTGCTACCTGAAATTGTAAGCTTTCTTTAGTTCCTATACATTGATAGCACTGTACCCTTACCCTGTTCTAGAGTGTAAGTTCAACAAGGGCAGATAATTTTCTGACTCATGATCAGTCATCTAGAATTGAAGACAGCCTTGAAGTCATTAAGTTCATGCCTCTTATTTTATAAAAAGTGATTGGACCCATGTCACATTGCTCAGGCCAGTGCTCTTCATATCACACAATTGTTCTAATTCTGCTATCAACTCTGATTAGCTCTCTTTATCTTTTTTCATTACAATTCTATTAGTTTTAATTTTTATGTTCTTTGCCTTCATCCTCTTCATCATATTACTTATGTAAGTCACCTCTTTACAAATAATTATTTTTCTTCAGTTAGTCTTTGTTTTCTCACCATTTATTGAGTATAAGCAAATGTGATTTGAAGTCTGCTTCCCAGCTCTCATTCTTTCCCTTGCCACACTCCACTGTTTTTTGTTTGTTTGTTTGTTTGTTTGTTTGAGACAGAGTTTTGCTGTCACCCAGGCTGGAGTGCAGTGGTGTGATCTCGGCTCACTGCACCCTCTGCCTCCCAGGTTCAAGCAATTCTCCTGCCTCAGCCTCCCGAGTAGCTGGGATTGCAGACGCCTGCCACCATACCTGGCTAATTTTTGTATTTTTGGTAGAGACACTGTTTTGCCACGTTGGCCAGGCTGATCTCGAACTCCTGACCTCAAGTGATCTGCCCGCCTTGGCCTCCCAAAGTGCTGGGATTACAGGTGTGAGTCACTGCGTCTGGCCCACACTCCTTTTTTATGAGATTTTCTCTTTTTGTGAGCCAAAAAAGAAAAAAAATTTATACAGTCATGGTTATATGTACATTTTAACTAATATGATAGATTTTTTAATAATGGAAAAGGAAAATAACTTTTGTAGCAAAACTAGTCTCTAATTCCCCTATAAAGTTTTTCCAGATTAATAGGCTCATAGGCTATTAGAATAAATCTTAGAATTTACCTATTCCAACTCCTTAATTTTCAGTGGGGAAAATGTATCTATCAGCTTAGAAAACACTGAGGTAAACAAAATGAACAATTCTTCAGGACTTCTCAGAACCTTGAATATATTAATGTCTAATCCCTCAGGGGCAGGGGGAGAGTCTCATAATACCCAATATCTTTTTAAGATATTCTGTGGTAAAATAAAATCGGATAAAATATGGATTACCTGTTAATATCTTCTGGGATAGTAGTGCTCCTAAAAAACATTTTTGAATATTTATTAGGTGTCAAACACAGTTCTAAGTACTTTACGCTTTTCAACCTGTTTTATCTACTACATTCATGTGTTCCTCCTTAATATTATGTGAATATCTGCCTTTAAGAAGTAGCATGCCATATTGGATAATACATATTGGAAAATGCAAGAAAGGATGTGTTTGTGTATGCAGAATATAAGTCCTAGGTATTGATTCATTTACAAATTTATTGTGTTTTCTATCTAGTTGATCATTGATTTATTTATATAGCTTACTTTACATATTTATGATATTCCTATATCATATACTGTAGATTAAATATCAGTATAATTTTTGATAATTTCTTAGAGCAATTCAGTTGTAGAACATTTGTTGATATCTATCATAATATAAATTTACATTGTGTCTCTTGAACTTGTGGAATTCCATTAATACAGTAAAAGTTTTCCTGGTTAAATGTTTTGTCAATTTTGATTATACACATATAGTCTTTTCTACTTTTTAAAAAGTCCAGAATATGTAGGAAGAAAATGATAAAACATACTCAGAGGAAAAGCCCCCTTACCCCTGTAAACCAATATAACCACAATTTACGTTTTTTCCACACTTTTTGATCCCTATGTCTCTAGTCTGTTTTCTGTTGAGTATAACAGAATACCTGAAACTGGGTAATTTTTAAAGAAAAGGAATTTATTTCTTACAGTTTTGGAGGCTAAGAAGTCCAAGGTTGAAGGGGCCGCATCTGGTGAGGGTCTTCTTCCTGATGGGAACTGCAGAGTCCTGAGTTGATGCAGGGCATTATATAGCGAGAGGGCTCAAAGTACTAGTTCAGTCACTCTTCCTCCTTTTATAATGCCACCAGTCCTATTCCTGTGATAACCCATTAATCCATTTATGAGGCAGAGCCCTCATGACCCAACACCTCTTAAAGGTCCCACCTCAATATTCCCCCACTGAGGTTTACGTTTCAACGTGAGTTTTGGAGGGGACAAACATTCCAACCATATGTAGCAACCACTATGGTAGCTTCTCTTCAGAGAGATGCAGCCCCCTGCCTCCAACCAGGGAACCACATCTCTTGCTCTTGAGTAGTCCCTTTCCTTACATCGTGCTGGCACTGTGACTTGCCTTTGATGAGTAGAATGCAACAAAAGTGATTCTGTATGACCCCAGGACTTGGCCAAGATCTCCTGGAATGCTTGCTTTGGGAGAGGTCAGCCTCTAGTAAGAAGTCAGACTATCTTGAGACCACAAGATGTGTGGAAGCCCAGGCTAGTCCTAAGCTGTGTAGAAAGACTTCATGAAGGGAGGGAAACAGAAAGAAAGGTGATTGAGAAGATCAATCACAGAGAGAGGGAGAGATCTTCTCAGTCAGCTCCCATCTTTTCCAGCCATCCTAGCTGACATTTGAGTGAAGAAGCCATCCTGTAGGTATGTCCAGCTCAGACTAGCATCCAGATGATTCCAGCCCCAGCCATCATCTGACTGCAGCTACATGTGAGAGCCCAAGTGGGAATCACCCAGCTGAGCCCAGTCAATTCACAGAACTGAGAGAGAATAAATTCTTGCTTTAAGCCATTAAGTTTTGGTGTAGTTTTTTACACAGTCATAGATGGCCAGAACAGTGCATATTGGTATATTAAAAAACATACCAAAAGTCATATTTAATATATGTATAAATAATGTTATAGATATTACAGTCATGCACCATATAACAGTGTTTCAGTCAACCATGGACCACATATGGGACTATGGTGTTCCCATAAGATTATAATGTTGTATTTTTATTTTACCCTTTCTATGTTTAGATACCCAAATATTTAATATTGTGATACAATTGTTTGTACTATTCAGTACAGTAACCTGCTGTACAAGTTTGTAGCCTAGGAGCAATAGGCTATACCATAAAGCCTAGGTGTGTAGTGGGCTATACCATCGAGGTTTAGTCTAACTACACTCTGATATTCGCACAATGACAAAACTGCCTAATGACGCATCACTCAGAACATATCCCTATTGTCAAGTGACACATGACTGTATAATTTTGAAACATAAATGGTGATCATATTTGGCACATCGGTCTACACCTAGTTGTGTGCTGTAGCTGGCTCTCAGGCCTGTAAGAGGCAACTCCACGTTCAGTGATATCACACTGGTTGCTTGAAAATGGCCATCGAAGTTGGCAGATGCTGCAAATCAGGGCTTGCCTTGACCCAGAGAGCCAGTTGTTGAACTTTTACCAGCACACCACTGTCTGTATTTTCCTTTTTTCATTTACATTATTTTTTTGAATGACTGTTTATTTGGTAATTTGGATGTACCATAATTTATTTAAACAATCCCCTGTTATTGACATGTTATTTCTTTAGGATGTTATTTCTCAAAATAGAATTGCTGAATCAAATGGAATATACATTTAAATTTTTTATAAGTTTTACAAGATTGTGTACTAGTAAGGTTATACCAGTTTACCAACAGTGAGGATGTTTCCCAGTGCCCCACCCAGCACTTATTTTTATATTTAGAATCTTCATACATATATTTTTTTAAATTTTTTTTTATTCTTAAAAGTTTTTAATGGTTCGAGGCTGGGCGTAGTGGCTCACGCCTGTGATCCCAGCACTTTGGGAGGCTGAGGTGGGCGGATCACATGGTCAGGAGATCGAGACCATCCTTGCTAACACGGTGAAAATCCATCTCTACTAAAAATACAAAAAATTAGCTGGGCATGGTGGCGGGTGCCTGTAGTCCCAGCTACTCTGGGAAGCAGGAGAATGGCATGAACCCAGGAGGCGGAGCTTGCAGTGAGCCAAAATCGTGCCACTGCACTCCAGCCTGGGCGACAGAGCAAGACTCTGTCTCAAAAAAAAAAAAAAAAAGTTTTTACTGGTTCGAAACCCAAAAGCTACAAAAGTATATGGGAAAAGTCTCTCTTCTATCACTGCCTGTGCTTCCCAGCTTCCCAGTGCCCCTCTATAAAATTCCAAGTAAAATTCCAAGTGTTACTTCCCAGTGCCCCTATACTTGGAATTTTATAAGGAATTTGTATATCCTCTTTCAGTGGTATTCATGCGTGTACAAACAAGTATATTCCTTTGCTCCCTCTTTCTTTTACTCACTTGGTAGCTCCCACACACACTTCCCCACCTTGCTCTTGTCATTTAATGATATGTTGGAGATCAATACCAAAAGAGAAAACTCTTCCTCAGTATCTTTTCATGCCCTCATGGTATTCCATTGAGTGGATAAATCATACTGCTTCTAATATTTTACTATTGGTATATGATATATGTACAATACTTGAACATACATCATTTCACATATATATATGAATATATAGCATACATTTTTTAAATAGTTGCTTAATCAAAGGGCATAACTTTGATAGATATTGCCAAATTGTCTTTCATAGAGGTTTATGAATTTACCTCTCCATCGCCAATATATGAGAGTATTCGTCCACACATTTGCTAATGCAATATACTGTCAGACTTTCAGATCTTACCTATTTGATAGGTTGAAAAGTAGAACCAGCATATAATTAACTATGAGTCTGAGCTCTAGATCTGTCTTTTGTTTTCTGTAAATTGTTGATATATTTTGCCTGTTTTTCTTCGGGTCATGGGCTTTTTTAGTTGTAGGAGTTTATTATTCATTAACGAAATTAGCCCTTTTATCTGCCATATAATTTGCAACAATTTTATATCAGCTTTTTAATTGTATTTTGGCTGCTGTTAACAATAGTTATGGCCGTGCAGAAATGTGGGATTTTATCTGGCATAGTTGTTTCTTTCTTTCTTTCTTTCTTTTTTTTTTTTTTTTTTGAGACAGAGCCTAGCTCTGTCGCCCAGGCTGGAGTGCAGTGGCATGATCTCGGCTCCCTGCAACCTCTGCCTCCCAGGTTCAACCAATTCTCCTGTCTCAGCCTCCCAACTAGCTGGGACTACAGGCGCCCACCATCACACCTGGCTAAATTTTGTATTTTTAGTAGAGACAGGGTTTCACCATATTGGTCAGGCTGGTCTCGAACTCCTGACATCAGGGGATCTGCCTGCCTCGGCCTCCCAAAGCACTGGGATTACAGATGGGAGCTACTGCGCTTGGCTCACTTGTCTCTTTTTGATGGCTTCTAAGTTTTGTGTCATTGTTAGAAAGTAACTCCTCATCTCTCTCCCCGAAATAAAAGCTTTCATCTACAACTTTAACTTTATGGTTTTTTTTGTTGTTAATTTTTTTCTTACGTTTGAATTTTTGTTTTTTTTGTTTTTATTTAATTATTTATTTACTTTGAGATGGGATCTTGCTGTGTTGCCCGGGCTGGAGTGCAGTGGCGCCATGCAGCCTCTGCCTCCTGGGCTCAAGCGAGCCACCTGCCTCAGCCTCCCTAAGTGCTGGGATTACAGGCCTGAGCCACTGCGCCTGGCCTGAATTTTTGATCTTTTAGAAATTCATCTAGGTATGAAATATGGTATGACTTCACAGCTGTTTTTTTCTAGAAGCGTGTCCAGAATCCATTTATTGAATAAACATTTTTTCTGAATGGTTTGAAATGTCACTTACTTAAGTACTGCTTATATTAAACACTGTATTCCATAATTACACAGCTTTAATTATTATAGCTTAATGATGTATTTTTCTTCTCTTTCAGGACTTTCCGGTTTGTTTTTGTTTGTTTTTCCCTATAAACTTTAAAATCAACTTGTCTAATTCTCATATAACTCTTGGTATTTTTATTGGAATTTTGGAATTTGATAACTAAATCAAGGATAATCTCCTTTCTTATGATAAATTATTTCTAACTAAGAACATGTTTGAAGTGGGGTGTGTTTTAAAACATCTTCAAATAGATCATTTTTCGTATTAAATTTATTCTTAGGTGTTTTGTCTCTTTTGTTATAGTTTGTGTTAGTATGCTAGGGCTACCATAATGAGAGACCACAGACTGGGTAGCTTAAACAACAGAAACTAATTTTCTCACAGTTCTAGAAGCTGCAAGTCCAGGATGAAGGTGCTGGCAGGTTTGGTTTCCTCTCAAGTCTCTCTCCTTGGCTTGTAGACGGGAGCCTGCTTGCTGTGTCCTCACATGGTCTTTCTCTATGTGTACACATCCCTGGTGTCTTTATGTCCAAATTTCATCCTCTTATAAGGATATCAGCCAGATTGGGTTAGGATCTACCCACATAACCTTAATTACCTCTTTGAAGGCCCCACCTCCAAATACAGTCACATTCTGAGGTACTGGGAGTTAGGGCTTCAACATATGAATTTGGATAGAGGAGACAGTTTAGCCCATAACAATGGTAAATGAAAAATTTTCTTTCTTATATCTACTAATTGATATTTATATATGTGAAAGTTATTTGTGTATTTTATTTCATACCTAGCCACCCCGCTTATAATTTATAATAGTTTTTACTTTATTCTCTTAGTTTTTCCAGGTATAAAATTATATTATTTATAAATAACGATCACATTGCCTCCTCCTTTCTAGTTTTTATAACCTTTATTTCTTTTATCTAATTGCAGTCTAGAGCTGTTGAAATGGTTAACTAAGAGTGGTGGCAGTAGATACTCTTCTTGTATCCCATATTTTAATGAAAATATTTCTGGTGACTTTTGGTGTTTCTATTAAGCATGATGTTTGCTTTTGGATTGTGATATAGATATATAGCATCTTTAAGGACTCCATCTATTTGTATTTTATTACAGTTCTTAAAAATCAAGAGTGAATACTTTTATCAAATGCCTTTGTGGCATTTATGAAGATGATCATATGTTTTCCCTTTGATCTAATAATATGTTGAATTTATAAATAAATTTACTGATATTGAACCATGCTTGCATTCCCCTGTTTGGTCCTGGCCTATTCTTTTAATTTGCTTTTGAATTCTGTTTGCATACAAATTCCTAAATGAGACATAAATAAATAGTTTCTTTATGGAGCCTTTGTTAAGTACGATTTTATTCTTGCTTTATATCAATAATTTTAATAGCTTTCTTTTTGTGTGTTTTCAGACAATTTGAAATTATGTGTTCTTTAATGGTTTATTAGCATTTTCCTATGAAACTCTTGGGTTTAGTGCTTTCTGAGAGGAGGTGGCTCTTTGACAACTTTATTTCTTCTATAATATATCTGTTTAAATTTTTTTATTTCCTGTGGAGTCAATTTTGTTAAATTACATTTTCCTATCATTTGTTTCCATTGGTTTTCAAGTCTGTTTGAATGGAATTGAGCAAAGTAGTCTTTTTAAGATTATTTAATTTTTCTCTATTTGCATCTGTTTATTATCGTTTCTGTGTCTGTGTATTTGCTGTTTTCTTCCCTTTGTTGTTTTGATTAGACTGGAGTCTGGACTATTCCTTTTTCAGTAACCAACTTTGGGTTATTCTGCTATTTTTTGTCTTAACAAATACTTTATTTCTTCTTTTATCTTTTTTTTTTTTTTTGGAGACAGAGTCTTACTCTGTTGCCCAAGCTTGAGTGCACAGTAGCACAATCTTGACTCACTGCAACCTCCACCTCCCCGGTTCAACTGATTCTTCCTGTCTCAGCCTCCCGAGTACCTGGGACTACAGGTGCCTGCTACCACGCCCGGCTAATTTTTGTATTTTTAATAGAAATGGGGTTTCGCCATGTTGGCCAGGCTGGTCTTGAACCCCTGACCTCAGGTGATCTGCCTGCCTCAGCCTCCCAAAATGCTGGGATTACAGCCACCACACCCAGTCTATTCTTCATTTTCTTTTCCTTAGGTTTGCTTTATTGATTGATAATACAATTGATATTTCTAGTTAGTCATTATTCTATTGATTTGATTTAAGGCTTTTTGTTCTATAGAAGTTTTAAATTTTTAATAGTCAAAACTATCAGTCTTTTCCTTTCATTGCATCTTTTCACATTACTCTTTTAAAAAGTTCATCTACATCACCACCACCCTTCCCCCGCCATTGTACAAATGCTCTTCATTCTTTCGTATTTTAGAAGATGACTAACGTCAGCCAAATGTCTATCATCATATCTATCTAGATAGATAGATATGTCTCAATGTATAGAGTATAAATTTATTGTCAGATTTTCAGGAGTGTGTTTTTTCCACATAATAAGAAAATTACCTATAAAACCTTATAAGTGAGAACATCAAATTTGTAGAATTATTTTACTCTTACTTTATTTAAAAGATTTTGGGCCAGGTGCAGTGGCTCATGCCTGTAATCCCAGCACTTTGGGAGGCTGAGGCAGCAGATCACCTGCAGCCTGACCAACATGGTGAAACCCCCTCTCTACTAAAAATGCAAAAATTACCTGGGCATGTTGGCACATGCCTGTAATCCTAGCTACACGTGAGGCTGAGGCAAGAGAATTGCTTGAACGTGGGAGGCAGAGGTTGCAGTGAGCCAGGATCACACCATTGCACTCTAGCCTAGGTGACAAGAGCAAAACTCGGTCTCAAAAAAAAAAAAAAAAAGAAAAAGAAAAAGATTTCATAATGGCCTTTAATAGAAAGTTATTTTTATATATTTAAGATGCTTTTCTTTCTGTTCTTCCAGGTTACTCAAATGAGTCGTCCAGACTTGATTCTCTTTCTGATGAAATACTTGATGGCTCTCATAGTTGGCATTCCCTCTGTATTTTGGGTTGGAAGCAAAAAGACATGCTTTGAATGGGCCAGTTTTTTTCATGGTCGTAGGAAAAAAGAGTAAGTTGAAATAAATTATCACAGTGTTCACAAACCTCACATTTACGTAATTTTTTTGTGTGTTGCTTGTGTTAAAATGATTTGGATTTGGAGAATTATTCAAACAAGACTGTAACATTTTCAGCAGTATCCAGTTATGATTAGCACAGTAGCATGTCTTAATTTAAAACTAAAAACTTATTTTGAGAAGACGGCCAAGTAGTCCCGAAGATGACCAAGCCTCCTGTACTAATTCAGAGTATTTGAAGGAAGTCCAATCTTTGTGAAAAAAATTCAAATTGTAATTTTCTTAAAAGCAAATTAATGCTTTTCTCTACATTCTTATCCGATCTTCCTGATATTCCTTTGAAGGTTGACATATATTCTTATCTCTCTTTTACAAATGAGAAAACCAAGATAGTGGTTAAGTGCTTGGCCAAAGTCACACAGGTATTTACTGATAAGAGCTAGATAAACTTCTGTCTCCAGTTGTCCATTGTTCTTCCAAGTGTACCAAAAGTGACATAAAGAAATACTCTTATTCCATTCTAATATAGTACATGTTAAAGCCAAATAGAAAAATGATATTAGTAGATTAATTGAAATGTGTTAGAGGTTGTTTAATTCATAGTTGGCCATACTGCATATTACAGTGTGATTTGAGGGCATATTTAAGGAATCTTTGAATGTTTGTACCTTAGTTTGTAAAACAAAACAAAACAAGACCCTTCAGTTTTCACAGTGGAACAAATGATTTCAGACTCTACTTAGTTTTAAGTCTCATAGGTATCTCTGTCTGAGTTATCACAAACTCTGAGTTAGTGGATTGTATATTTCTTATGATTTTACTTAACCTAGGATCCATGAAAGAATGATTTTTTTGTGGGGTAGTCTGTAAATATTTTAAAATTGTATGTAGAATGTGCCTAGTACTGGTTAATGTCATTTTCTCATGAGATACAATTTGAAGTTACTTTAGTTTCTGCCTCACTAATAAAGTTTATATTCACTAAAATACCAGTAATTAACAATTTCTGTTACACAAATTATATTAACATCACATTTTAATATACAGTCAGCCTTTTGTATCTGGGGGTTCCATATCAGTGGATTCAACCAACAATGGATCAAAAATATTTGGGAAAAAAAAAATTCAAGAAAATTCCAAAAAGCAAAACTTGAATTTGCTGCATGCTGAGCACTACACTGAATCTATGCAAATAAAGTGATGTATTAGGTACTGTAAGTAATCTAGAGGTGATTTGAAATATACAAGAGGTTGTATGCAAATACTACGCCATTTTATATAAGGACTTGAGCATCCTCGAATTTTGGTACCCGCAGGGGGTCTTGGAACCACTCTCTTGAGGAAATTGAGGGATGACTGTATACATTTCTTATTCTGATATCTGAGACTGCTACTAGTGATATCAGATCATGCATTTCTCCTTTAAATATAATTTCGTAGAGCAGAGAAGGAAAGAAGGGGATGAGCTCACTCAATAGCAACCAAAAACATTTATCTTCTGGGCATATTCATTCTTTGAACAACGAGAACTTGGACACAGGAAGGGGAACATTACACACCAGGGCCTGTTGTGGGGTGGGGGCAGCGGGGAGGGATAGCATTAGGAGATATACCTAATGTAAATGACGAGTTAATGGGTGCAGCACACCAACATGGCACAGGTATACGTATGTAACAAACCTGCATGTTGTGCACATGTACCCTAGAACTTAAAGTATAATTAAAAAAAAAAAAAACAAAAGAAAGTCTTGTTGAATGCTTACTATGTGCCACCAACTACCTTTGGATACCAGTGATTTGATAGCAAACAGAACAGGCCAAGACCCTGCTCTCTTAGAGTTTCCTCCCTTTTGGGATTTACTGTGATTTATTTGTGTATTCTTCAGAAAACTGTATTGTAATCACAGTAAAACACGATGCTGAGGAAAGGACTTGAATTAAACATTCCTGGACACCTCTGGGCCATATATAAATAATTCTGTAATAGAGTTGCATTAGAAATTCCAGATAGAGCTAAACTGAAGCTTTCCTTATAGAGATTTATTCTAGTTAGTTGGCGGGGATACTGGTTGGGCCCAAATCCTTCTGAAACTGGTTAAAACTCTCGGGCCCTTCCATTTGGTTTTCTGCAGCTGTGGATTTCCAACCAACAGTCCTTGTCATCTTCCAAGCCAGAATGTGCTCTGAGCTGGAGTGGCAGCCCCTTATTCTGGCATTCAAGAGTGTGGGCACCCTTTGGCTATTTCTAGCATTTGTCTGGTTAGCCTTTGGGAAACGACTATAAGATAATCATAATAATGGGTACTAATTTATTGGGCATATTTAATACTCAAAGACTGTTCTAAGCACTTTACACATTAAATCATTTAATGCTGTAAACAGCCTTGTGAGGGAGGACATCATTTTACAGATAAGGAAACTGAGGCATAGAACCAAGATTTCATAACAAGTGATTGCAGACATATAGATTCAAACCCAGACAGTCTGACTCCAGAGCTTTGCTTTTAACTGCTTTGTTATACTATGCTGTAGATTCGTTTCTAATATTGTGCTAATCAAATTAATGTTCTCCCCTTAAGTGAAGCCAGATTTAAGACCATACTTATGCTAATAATTCTGACATAGATTTAAATATTTTTAGAAATCCTCTTTTGGATTACCTGGGTCATTTCACTTAATTTCTCTGGACATTATCTGTAAAATGAGGGGACAAACCTTCACCATTTGAACGTGAGTTAAACTTCTGGGACAACTAGAAGTCAGTTTTAACCAAGTTTAGAAAATAAAGTCAACAACCAAGAATGACTTGGTAGGATGTATGTATATATGTGAATAAGGTCATTGATGACAGAGGAACGAATCCAGATTTTTTTTTCCACTATTTTTGACTTGTTCTTTTTTCTGTCATGTTTTTGACACTTTGTTTTCCAGATATATATAAACACTGTTTTATCATTACCTTGTGATTAGCCTCTAAGACTTTAAACTTAAGTTTGATCCTTGACTGTTGGTTTTGTTGTGTGATTTTTTGAAAGTTCTTTAATCTCTTAAAACTTTAGTTTCTTTGTATATGAAATGGGGATTATAATGTCTGTTATTAATAGATATCCAATATTCCCTTAGAAATCTACTCTTAGGACATGAATCTCTGTAATGATGACATTATTAAGGGGATTCAAAGAAGAATATATATAAAGTACTCGATAAATACTAGACTTCCTTCAGCCCACCTACCCCAACATGAAAAACAACAGCAATAATGACAATCCTTTTGTAATGTGAAAATTTATAATATATGTAATTTCTCAATATATGATCCAGTCTTTACATGCTGGAGTTTTATTTTTGAAGTGAAATTGATGATCTGATTTTAACTTTATGATTTTTCATAGTAAGTCCTTTATTTACATAATCCAAGACACTAACCTTTACAACTGTTTAGCTCATGTATTAATTTAATTACTGCCTTGTTCATCATCATAAGCCATCCGTCTACTTAATCCTTTGATAGCAGTTAGAATTTTTTGTTTTTGACAATAATTTTTCCCCTAAATGTTTCCCTTTAAGCTTCTAATATGTCTGAGACTTAATTGTAACTTTAATTTTTCATTTTGTTTTATTCTAATTATGACTGCTCATGTTTATTCCAGCACTAGACAACTGCTTCTGCATAAAATCAACTCGTACACTAAAACAACTGCTCTTACAACTTAAATGTTGTATCCATGCTACAGTGAAGCCTCTACTAGTTATATAAACCATGCAAGAAAACAATTTTTCTATTTTAGAGTTATATCTTCATAATAGTTCAGTATTTTGAGAATGACAAATTTCTTTGGCTGAAAGGGACCTTTTAGAAATGATGAAATTGTATACCTTCATTTTATAGATGAAGAAATGAAAGGAAGAAGAGATAATGACATGCTTAAGATCATGTTTTTGTTGATAAAGTTGGAACTAAAATCCTGATTTCCTTATTCTAACACAGGCCTTTTTCCATCATACCACCTTAGGGGACAGATTGACATGGATTGTTGTTATAGTCTTTCCTCTGTCAACAATGTTTCTTCATATCAGTCCTATAGATCTAATTTGGCGAGCAATTAATTTCAAGAATAATATCAGTGTTGCACAGAAGTATTGCTTATTGGTCTGTGGGAAGATTGGTATGTATGTTAAACTTACTATTCTGTTGTCTAGGATAGTGAATGAGAGCCGACAGGTACTCCAGGAACCTGATTTTGCTCAGTCTCTCCTGAGGGATCCAAATACTCCTATCATAAGAAAGTCAAGGGGAACTTCCACTCAAGGAACATCCACCCATGCTTCTTCAACTCAGCTGGCTATGGTGGATGATCAAAGAAGCAAAGCAGGGAGCGTCCACAGCAAAGTGAGCAGCTACCACGGCAGCCTCCACAGATCACGTGATGGCAGGTGAGTTTTGTTAGTAGTGTAGTTTATTTCATAAGCTGAATTATGGTCATACAGCTTAAGAAAGAAGAGCAGCCAATTCTGAAATAGAAGTTGAACATAATTAAGCCTTTGAACTTTGCTAGATAGAGTTGTCCAGACTATGGTCAGACTTAAAGTCAGTCAGAGTTGTTTAGATTTGATGCGGTAAGCAATATGGGAGTTATTGCAGGGGATTGAGCAGGGAGAAGACCGGGTAAAAGTGGTTATTTTAGTAAGACTAATTTAGTAAACAATTATGGAACACCTGCTACATCTGGCACTGTGCTAGGCCCTAAGAATACAAAGATGACTTAGGCATGATCTTTGCTCTTAATAAGCTCACAGTCTGTTTAGAAAGAAGTGTAGTCAGTTTGTGGTTTAGAACATGGATCTGGAATGATAAGCCTCAGTTTCCTTATTTATAAAATGAAAATAGTAATATCTGCCTCTTTAATAATGTTGTACAAATTAAATGAGATAGCCTACCTAATTCCTTGGAACAGTGCCTGCCTCAGCGAGTACCTCATATCAGCTTCTATTATTGTAATTGACAAAGCAACATATAAGTATGATAGTATAGTTCAGGAGTTAGCAAACGTTTTCCGTAAAGAGTCAGATAGTAAATATTTTAGGCCTTATGAGCCATATGGTCTCCATTGCAACTATTTGAGTCTGCTGTTGTAGCATGAAAGCAGTCGTAGACAATATGTAGTCAAATAGAAGTAACTGCATTCCAATAAAACTTTATTTGCAAAAATGGGATTTGGCCAGCAGGCCTTAGTTTGCCAACCCCTGTTTACTAGGTACAGTAGTAGCATAGAGGAGGGAGTGATTAATTCTGGTGGCTGGGGAGGGGTTGGTTTCACAGAGAAAATGTTTGAGAGAAGCCTGGCTGTGCGTTTCTTGTTAAATTTGAAAAATGAGACACTAGAATTAGAAACTGCTTGGGATTTTTTCAGTAATTTATTTGAGAGATGATAAAGGCTTTTAGGAGAATGGTGGCAGTGGGAGGAGAGGAAGAGCTGACCTGAAAGATATTTAGAAAGAAGAAATGATGTAGCCAGATGTGGTGGCAGGTGCCTATAATCCCAGCTACTCAGGAGGCTGAGGCAGAAGAATCACTTGAACCCCGGGAGGTGGAGGTTGGAGTGAGCTGACATCATGCCACCGCACTCCAGCCTGGGCAACAAGAGCAAAACTCTGTCTCAAAAAAAAAAAAAAGAAGAAGAAGAAGAAGAAAGAAGAAATGATAGAGATTGGTAAGAAATTAATATTAGCAGCTAGAGAAAAGGAATGTGCTAAAGACTTTTTTGGGATTTTTTTGTTTGTTTGTTTGTTTTAAGATTTCTAGTTTGGGAAACTGAAAGAATGGAAATTATAATGCCTGAAACTGACAGGATTCTGTGTTCACTTGAAAACATCTGTTTCCACAGCTGTTTCTGTCCTGTCAGTCTCAGTCTTCTCCCTGTCCTCCTAGTGTAGGATCCGATTCTCTGTACTTTCCTTTTTTAATCTTCTGTTTTTTCCTCTTAACTTGTTTTCTTTTACTTTCTGTTGGTCAGCTACCCTGTGTTTAAAAGAGCAGCAGTCTTTCTTTGATGCTGATTTATCTTGTATCCATTTCCTTTTCCTTTCCTGGCTAAATTTTGGAAATAACTATTTTGAATATTTTTCTTCCTAATCCATCCTTTATGCCTTGAAAGTGTAGTCTTTTTCTCCTCTCTACCTGCCTGAACTGTACCCTCTAACATCACCAGTGACTTCATTTTAACCACAAGGATCCTTTCTCCTTCCTTCCTCCTTTTGTTCCACTTAGCGCTCCTATATGAGAAGCATTCTTCTAAGTGCTGGGGATGCAGAGAAGGAAGACAAAAGAGTAAACAGTCAATTACAATACACTTCAGTAGGTATAGTAAAAATGTGTACAGGGTGCATTGGGATCTCAGAGAAGAAAACCATTTAATAAATCATAGAAAGTGAAAGCTTCGCAAGAGATGTCTCTTCTACTTTCAATAGGATTCAGAGGAGGCAGTTGGGAGTTAAAGACAAGGAAACAGCACATGCAGAGGCAACGAAGACAGGCAGGTAGTTAGGTACGTGGGTATGGCTAGAGCATAGACTGCATGTTTCGGCAACTGACGGAGAGGAATTCATACTGAGGAGTTTGCATTTTTCCCTCACAGCAGTGAGAAACTATCATAGGACTTCAGGCATTGAAGTGAGAAAATCAGATTTGTATTTTAGAAAAATCACTTGGCAATAGCATCAGAATGAAGAAAATTGTGAGTAAGACTAGTTAGGAAGTTTCTACAGTAATTTAGGGGTCCCAGCTAAAAATACTGATAAGGAGGGAGGGAATCAGAATTCTTTTAACATATATTTATCAGTCACCACCCTCCATGAACTCAGCTTTATTTGACATTATCGGCCTTATCCTTTCTTTATTTCTTTTATTTATTTATTTATTTTTTTTTTTTTGAGGCCGAGACTCACTTTGTTGCCCAGGCTGGAGTGCAGTGGTACTATCTCAGCTCACTGCAACCTCTGCCTGCCAGGTTCCAGCGATTCTCATGCCTCAGCCCCCTGAGTAGCTAGGATTACAGGTGTGTGCCACCACACTCAGCTAATTTTTTTTTATTTTTATTAGAGACGGGGATTTGACATGTTGGTCAGGCTGGTCTCGAACTCCTGGCCTCAAGTGATCTCCCCATCTCAGCCTCCCAAAGAGCTGGCACAGGCATGAGCCACCATGTCCGGCCTGGCCTTATCCTTTCAATGATGAATGAATAATTATTTATAGTATAATATCTATGCATGTGACATACTGTGTATAAAGATGTATATGGAAGGAAAGTAAGATGTAATTTATGCATTCTAGGAGCATATAACCTTATAGGAAAGATAAGATGTGTATGGAAGAAAAGTAACATGTAATTTATGCATTCTAGGAGCATATAACCTTATAGGAAAGATAAGACATATACATATGAACCAATTAAATAATAGCACAAGCCAGGATATAATTAAGACAGTGAGTGTTAAAGATAATAGATGTAGAACTGCAGGAAAGAGAAAGGTCAGATTGGTTCATGAAAATATCTTAGAGGAGATAAGTAGGGTGAATGAACAGTAAAAGATGAGTTTATATTAAGTAGAGAATTTCTGAGGGCAGTTAAAAATAGATTTCAGCCACTCTCATCTGAATAGAGCTGTAGCTTAGATAAGAAAGTTTACAATCATCAATACGAGGTAGTTGGCAATTAAAATTGTGAGCTAGAATCCCTTGAGTCACTATTAAAAAAAAGAACAACAGGCCAAAAACAAGACCTTGGGAAATATTCACAGTAATAATAATACAGGAAGAAGAACAATGGGCATGTGAGTCAGAGAAATTGCTTATCATTCTTTTTGTTATGATCTATTTTCTGTATAATTGTCTTTCCTCAGCTAAGTTTGCAGCTTCTAGAAAATAAGAACTAAGTGACACCATATTCCTTCACAGTATCTAGCACAGTGCTAGGCATGTATATAGTAGGGAATGTACACATCTATCAAATAAATAATGACTTCAGAAATAATGTGGATGTTTCCCAGAAATTCAGGAGCCAGAATGACAGTGGCACCCTACTGAAGGTGTTTTGTAATGTGGCGCACGAGTACTCATACTGTAGGACTCTTTGCTGTACCTAGAACTTTAGGGCAGATTTGAGAGATTCCAAGACTATGGTGAACCAGAAGTCTGAACAAGGATTGTCGTAATTTGAAAAGCCATCTCATGGAGATTTCCTTCTGCTTCAGTCAGTTTTTAACTTTGTGTGTCAACACTATGTTTTGGTCATTTTCTAGTCATCTCATTGGCTGTGGGATCTCACACACACACACACACACACACACACTTCCCAATACTCACTCTGGCCCAGATTCTTTGCTGGATAATTATTGATCTCTGTGCTATATAAAACAAAATAGGCTGAGGTGAATACACCTACACACATATGTCAGCTTCAAAGAATAAGTAATTGGTGGTTAGATGAGAGGGTGGGTGAAAAAGGAAGTGAATAAGTAGGTAGGTGGAGGTTTGGGAATGAATGATTAGGTTGGTAAGTGGGTGCCATGACGAGAAAAAGCTAGGGAATAAATAAGGAGGTATTAGTAAAACTACAGTTAATTCAGTTATTTAGATTAGTGATAGCAAATACTATGGAAACTCAGAAAGAGTCAGTCGTCTTCAAGGTTTTTATATGTTGACTTTGGAAGGCACCACAGTATCTTTTTGACAATAGCAGCAAATTAACCATCCTAATTGTTTTGTCTAAGCTTATATTAAAATTTATTTACATTTTCACATTGTGTTTTAGAGTCAGTGGTCACAGTGGTTTAAATGACTGTCAAAAAATAAACTTGGTAATTCCTACATATACAGTTGAGATTAAACAGTATATTTAAATTTACTTTTCTATGTAGTTGACTCTTAATTATCCATGGGCAGGTTGTTCATATTCTAAAATGTTTTGTGGATGGCCATATGTGTCACTTAATGAATTTAGATAAAATTATTCAATATAGTAAATTTTTCTATGAAAAATATATTATTTGAGTTTTTGTAACTCAAAGCTTTATATTTCATTTTAGAAAATGCTCAGCTTATATTTTTATATAGTGATTTTTAAAAGAAAACTTTATATCATTACTAGAAAACTGCATCATATTTTGCTCTTTTCATTTGCCATATTTATTTGAGACAGACGCTTGGGTAGCCATTGAGAGGTGAAAGATCTCCAAATCAGCTGCCAAGTCATATTTGGAAACTTGGAAAAATCTTCTACTCAGTTTTAAGGCAACAACCATTATGCAGAATAATAATTATTAGACTAGAATAACAAGCCCATTCTGAAATGTTTTCATCTGCAAACATTGTCATTATTTACCGAAACATGCAGAACAAATTTAAAACTGTTTTAGGTCCTAAATATGAAGTTATCTTTTAATGAATGAGAAATAACATTTTACCTATTAACATGAGAAATGTTTAAAATATTTATCTTTTCATATTTAACTTTTCTTTTTTGCTTTACTGAAACAAAAATACATGTTTTTGTTTTTTGAGACAGAGTGTCGCCCTAGTCGTCCAGGCTGTAGCAAAGTGGTGCGACCTCGGCTCACTGCAACCTCTGCCTCCAAGGTTGAAGGAATTCTTCTGCCTCAACCTCCCAAGTAGCTGGGATTACAGGTGCCCACCACCACGCCCAGCTAATTTTTGTATTTTTAGTAGAGACGGGGTTTCACCGTGTTCGCCAGGCTGCTCTTGGACTCCTGACCTCAGGTGATCTGCCCTTCTCAGCCTCCCAAAGTGCTGGGATTACAGGCCAGAGCCACTGCGCCCGGCCAAAATACATGTTTTTTTGAAAAAATAATTTTCAAAGGACTTCTCAAGTTTTAAACTCTGATCTAATGAAAATGTTACTAGAAGATCACCTCTGTGGTGTATGAATCTATCTTTAAATTTTATAAATAATTCACACTGAGTCATGAAATTTGTTACAATTATTTTTGTGAAGGAATGGTGGATTAACGCTTTCTGACAGCCAACAGATCTGCAGCTGCTTATGATTAGTTTTTTTGATGACTGTTTAAAAAAAAAAAAAAAAAAAACCTAGCCTGCTATATATTATTTTTAGAAACGTTACTTAAAACTTAATCTTAATTAAAGTTATAGATTATACTAAGTTTTCTTTGAGGTTTATTATCCTAAATCAAATACTTTTACAAAATGGTATATGTATAGGTGTAAGTATAAACAAAAAGTATTTTAAACAAATACTTCTTGAGGCACTAGGGATTAAAGGATAAAATATGGTCCTTACCTTGAAAGAGCACACTATAAAGCCAGAATCATTGATAAATAGCATGCTAGCTCCATAAGCAAAGGCCTAATAAAAAAGTCATAATTGATTTTCCTGACCTTGACTGGCCTAGAGCTAATCTTATTCCTCATGGCAAAGCTCAGTGAGTCAGGACTGCAACAAAAGAAAATTTAACAGCTCCATTGCTGCTTTCCAAGATAAGTGCAGAGAAGGAGACAGCCTGCAGTTAGCAGAGGGAGCCCAGCTCACAAACTCCAAGCTGGGTCTAGAGCTGAAGGTACAAAGAATTTACTTTAGCCAGAATATAGGTTACAAAGTGTTAGGACGTAACTTCCAAGCAGATGTAGCTTCCATGAAGGAGCATCTTCACAGCCTGAAGCCCTGATGAGAGGTAATTAAGATAATTTACAGGTAGTTAATTCAGTTGTTAACTGGGCTATCTGGAAAGCAGCTTTCGGCACATACTGTCATCATTGCTTGCCAGTTTATTCATTTATTTATTTTTTTAGGTTATACCGATTTCACCTCTGATTTCATATTCTCCCTCTTCCAATCAGAGTCTTTTAATAAAATTTGAGTGTACCCGTCTACTGATCATAGCCACTCTTCTTGGCTGCCAGGGACAATGCCACATTTCTTCTATTTGTTGTTACCCCTCTCCCTGAACCCACCCTGTTCAAAACTCATTTGAATGACAAAGGTATCCATATCTAGTGCAGCTTTAAATCGATCAGCCTTATTTAATCTTAGCTTCTGTCCTTTTGCAGAGAATGAATGGAACCTTAATTCTGAGTGGATTATTTCTTCTCTTTTGTTGGCCATGTCAATAATTCTACAGTGTTAACGAAGTTAAGCAATCAAAAGTTGGTTATTACTTTCTCATGGTTGATTTCCTAATAATTTCCCTTACTGAGGCGTTTTTATGAAAATTATTAGTGTTATTAATTTTCTAGTGTGTTCTGTTACCCACTTCAAAATAAACTCTCTCGTGACAGGTACACGCCCTGCAGTTACAGAGGAATGGAGGAGAGACTACCTCATGGCAGCATGTCACGACTAACAGATCACTCCAGGCATAGTAGTTCTCATCGACTCAATGAACAGTCACGACATAGCAGCATCAGAGATCTCAGTAATAATCCCATGACTCACATCACACATGGCACCAGCATGAATCGGGTTATTGAAGAAGATGGAACCAGTGCTTAATTTGTCTTGTCTAAGGTGGAAAACTTGTGCTGTTTAAAAAGATTTTATTCTTTGCCTTTTGCATGACTGATTGCTGTAACTCACTGTTAACATGCTTTCAGTCAACTACAGATTGTGTCCACTGGAAAGGTAAATGTTTGCTTTTTATATTGCATCAAACTTGGAACATCAAGGCATCCAAAACACTAAGAATTCTATCATCACAAAAATAATTCGTCTTTCTAGGTTATGAAGAGATAATTATTTGTCTGGTAAGCATTTTTATAAACCCACTCATTTTATATTTAGAAAAATCCTAAATATGTGGTGACTGCTTTGTAGTGAACTTTCATATGCTGTAAACTAGTTGTGAGATAACATTCTGGTAGCTCAGTTAATAAAACAATTTCAGAATTAAAGAAATTTTCTATGCAAGGTTTACTTCTCAGATGAATAGTAGGACTTTGTAGTTTTATTTACACTAAGGGAAAAAAGAACTGTGTTTTTAAACTGTAGGAGAATTTGATAAATCAGCAAGGGTATTTTAGCTAATAGAATAAAAGTATAACAGAAGAATTTGATTAGTCTATGAAAGGTTCTCTCAGCATTCTCTCGAAATAATCTTCATCCAGAGATATTCAGGATTTGGATTAGCAGTGGAATAAAGAGATGGGCATTCTTTCCCCTATAATTGTGCTGTTTTTCTAACTTTTGTAAATATTACTTTTACTGGCTGTGTTTTTATAACTTATCCATATGCATGATGGAAAAATTTTAATTTGTGGCCATCTTTTCCCATGTAATAGTATTGATTCATACAGAACTTAATGTTCAAAATTTGCTTTGTGGAGGCATGTAATAAGATAAACATCATACATTATAAGGTTCTTTGTGGTAACCACACTTACAAAATGGCAAAATGTTTTCTCTGTATTCATTGTTGTATTTTTCAATAGTGAGATGTGATCTTGCCAAAGCCACCAGACCTTGGCTTCCAGGCCCTCCTATAGTGAGTTGATTGTCTGCACTTGCCTTGCCCAATAGCCAGTAGGCTACAGCTTTTGCCCCACACCCTTATTTTCAGATTCTGGATCATTCTTGTTTACAACTGAAATATATATAACCTCAGTCCAAAGTGGTGATTGATTTGATATTGGAAAATCACTGTAGCTAAATGAAGCATGATTAGTAGTCTTACTATGAATATCATTTAATCTTAAAAAAAGTAAAAAATGTTTATCTGGTAATGTTTAAATAATTTACAATATAAACTGTAAACCTTATTAGGCATGAAATAATCAGAAGAGAAAGAAAATTGCTGGAACATGCTGGATGTATTATGTAAAAAGCATATTTAAACAAGGGTCCTCAACCCTGACTGCAGGTAAGAATCACTTGGGTTACTTCAGATGCCTAACACCTTCTCCTCATACAAGTAAGAATTGGTAGCTTTCTTAAAAAGGAAAAAAGCTTTCCAGGTGATTCTAATCTGCAGCCTGGCTTGAAACTCATTACTATAACTTGCCCCTGCTGATCTGATGGCATCATATATCACATGAACATCCACATGGATTCAGTCTTTGGCTTTCATATCATTATCTGATATTCAGTTGTTCTGCATCAGATGCCGAGTTCTGGGCTCCACTCTTAGAGAGACTTAGTAAGGCCAAAGTGATAGGACTTTAAAATCTGTAGTTATAAAAATACTGCAGGTGATTCTTATGCAGATAATCCAAGAATTATACTTTGAAGATTTATTCTAGACTCTGAAGAGGCCTGGCTCTGCCTTCTGCTATTATAGTTTATGACCTTTTAACAATTCAGCTTTCCGAGCCTCAGTTCTCTTGTTTGTAAATGAAGATAGAAGATAAATACCTACTCTACCTACCTCACAAAGCTGTCAAATTAAGACCAAGTGAAAAAAAATTCTGTGAAAGCTCTTTGAAAACCATAAAGCATTATGAATGATAAGGGATTAGGTTATTGTGGATTTAAGAGGTGTGAGGACTGCTGTAGTATATTCCTTGACGTGTTGAATTCATGTGTACTTTCTTTCTCACCCTTTAAAACAAAAACTGCCAAGAAGTTAGGTGTTGAAAAAGAATCTTCTCTTCAGGCAGCAAAGTCAGTTTTCTGATAGTAATAATTTGTCTATTATTTTATATATTTCAAAGTACATATATGATAATATGACTTACTCTTCATGGGAGATATTTGAATATTTGGCCCAAAGTGTTTTCAGTTTTTCTCTGTGTTCACTGCCTTGGAACTGGAGTTAATGCTCAAGGCAGGTAGGTCTGAATTCCCTCATAACTGACAATTAATAAACATTTTCTCTGAAAGCCAAACATATAACAACTCATTTATCAATAATTCATGAAGCTTTTGTCTGAGAATCTCTCCTGCAAACAGCATGAGAGAACCAAAACAAACATTCACAAACAAAAATAAGTTAATGTAGAAGGTACCAGTTTGAGCTCGAAGATGTTGTCATTCATTGCCATCTGCATTATATTATCAACTGCCAAAATGTTAATTGGTTTTCTTTTACAAGTGGGCCAAGTATAGACAGTTAAGTGAACATCACTATGAAAATCTTCGTGCTTCTACATTTTTATATATTCATTTGTATTTTCTTTGTCAAATTAATTGTTGGTATGTATGGGAATACTATAGTGACTTTTCAGTTACTTTCAGTAAGTATCTTTATTTTGTCCCACAAAATTTATGTAATATTGTTAATCCATGGTTTTAAACAACAGTATTTAGTTTGGGCAGCAGTTTCAAGTCTCAACTAGCTTAAACCAATCTGAGTAAGTCTGGACAGTTTTCCTACCATATGTTTAACTTTGATTGGCATATGATAATGTTTAGTGTTTTCTTTTTTCAGTTGACAACTGAGAAAACAATAGTTCTCTCTAAAATGTTAATATATTATCAAAAGCTTTTCAAAAAGTACTTTGATTTCAGCAACATTGTTTTATTCAATAATTAGACAAAAGATCTAAGATAATATTAAACTCAAAACAGTTTGTTTCAAAGAACAATTGGTCAATAACTCAGCTGGCACAGGGCTTCATACAGTTTTTCAATAAATATTTAAATGAACAATTCTTGCCACACAACTTGCTTTTACTCTAGTACTGAGTCTCACATCAAATAAATTGGAAAGATCTAAATTTAACCAATGTATTTGAAATGAAGTCTCTGCTTTACCAGAATAATATATGGCAGGTAATAAGCATGTAAAATACACTGAATGAAACATATTTTGCATAGATAACAGTCCATGTCACTATTGTAATTAAAGAAATATATGTACAGACATGTACCAATCCTTTTAATTAATTTTAGAAGATAAAGAATGATTCTTAGAAGTGAGTAATTAGACTCCTTTTAGTCTTATGCTGTTAGATCTTTGTGGACCAGTTGGGTAAATTAATCTTCAAATCAACCTTCCTTTTTCTGCTGCTCTTAGAGCAGATTTATAAAAATTCTAAGAATGTGTTCAAATTAGAAAAATTTACTACATTTTAACCTACCTCATCAATTTCTTTGTGATAATAGCTGGAAATAACTCAAATTGTACCCATCTTAGTTTAGGCTGTATCTCTGTGAAATGAACAATTTAATTTTTTTATATAAATTAGTGAATCATTTGCTGGAGCTTAGAAAATATCAACATACCAAAATTTCATTATGATGATGTTTATATTGCTTTTTGACATGCCAAAGGTACATTTACATATTACCATATTTGGATGACTTACGTAGTCTAGTGTAATGAAAATTCCCTTGGGATTGGAATTTAACTCATGATGTCAACTGGGCTGGTCATTTAATTTCTCTGAGTCTTTGTTTCTTCAGTGTAAAATGTGGATAAGGTAATTTTTGGTTTTAGCGTCCCTCACTGGATATTGTAAGGATCAAATGAAATAACATTTATTATAATGCTCTGTAACCCATAAATTATTCTACTTAAAAAAAATTTTTTTTAGAGACAGGGTCTTGCTCTGTCACACAGGCTGGAGAGCAGTGGCATAATCATAGTCCATTGTAACCTTGAACTCCTAGGCTCAAGCAGTCCTCCAGCTTCAGCCTCCCAAGTAACTAAGACTGTAGGCGTGCACCACTACACCTGGCTAATTTTAATTTTTTTTTTTTCTTTTTTTGAGATGGAGTCTGGCTTTGTTGCCCAGGGTGAAGTGCAGTGGCACAATCTCGGCTCACTGCATCCTCCACCTCCTGGGTTCAAGTGATTCTCTTGCCTCAGCCTCCCAAGTAACTGGGACTACAGGTGCACGCCACCACGCCCGGCTAGTTTTTGTGTTTTTAGTAGAGATGGAGTTTTGCCATGTTGGCCAGGAGTTTTGCTGTTCTGGTCTCAAACTCCTGACCTCAAGTGATCCGCCCACCTCAGCCTCCCAAAGTGCTAGGATTACAGGCATGAGTCACTGCATCTGGCTTAATTCAAATTTTTTAAATTTTTTGTAGAGATGGTTCTCACTATGTTGACCAGGCTGGTCTTGAACTCCTGGCCTCCTAAAGCACTGGGATTACAAGCATGAGCCACCATGCCTGATCCATAAATTGTTCTACTGATATCATTTGATTTTGTTAGAATTTGGGGGGGGCTGTAGAAAACAAGGTTACAGTCTTCATTAGTATTTCTTTTTAGCAGTAACAACAAAATAAGGCAATTAGACCAGTATTCATTTGGTACAGTCTTTAAATCGGTCATCCAATTAACCTTTAAAAAGTAGGTTATGCTTTTAAATTGTATTGGTTCTTTAATATGTGTTATACCAGAGTATGCTCTCAAATTTTATGTAGTTGAATTTCTAGAACAAATTTGGGGATATTCATTATATTTTTCCTTTTATATGAAATTGTGTAAGTACATTAGCTTGACTTAAATTATAAAAATATATATATATAAAGAAGAATGTAGACCCTATAACGTTTCTTGTCTTTGACTTTTTGGCTTTTATGTACCTAATTCTTTCTGATTGAGAACAGTTTTGAAAAAGTCATTCACTTGTTGGTTTTCATCATGGCAAAACTTTACATTTTAAGTCATCACACTATGAGAATTGTACACATTTATAATTTTTTTAAACTGTGTAAAGTAAGGATTTTTTCTCCATTCTTCACTCACAAAGGATAGCATTTTTATGGAACCTAGATTTACAAAGGAACTCATGATTCTTTTAAATGTTTTTATGTAGTTTTACAACTGATTAAGAAAAAATGTTTACATTTAATACAGCTGTATTTCCTAGTAGCTGTATAATCTTATACATTATTCTTATATAATTTTGACCTATTTTGTATGAAAATAATTGTGTTGGCATCTCTTCATAATTTCATTCTTTTCTCTCCTCCTTTTGTTCCAATTAGATGAATTTGGGAAAGGAGTAGGAAGACTATGCCTTCCGTCTGACTGTAATCAATCTCCTGGGTTTTTTACTGATTTAATCTTAATCCTGTCCTCCTCTTTAGTCATTAAATTGATATAGGATTACAGTTTTCTCTCAGGATCCAAGTCTTCTAAGAATGAAAATGTTAAAGTCTACCCAGAATCAGCCATCCTTGTAGACATTTCTATTTGGTTGATTTATAAATATTTAATATATAAAGATTTAATATGAGTTAAACATGTTTCTTATTCTGTGATCTCTAATTAGGAAGTAAAATTCTGTTGACATAAATATAAAAGAAAGTAAAGTTTTCACTCAAACACCAAACCACTACATTACTTACTTCCTAAGACACAGTAGTTCAATCTGTTGAAATGCATTGAAGGATGATTTCCTTCAGATTACTTTTTTAATCATCATCTGCCTCAGGAAATCTGTTATGTTCTTTCTTGAATATTTTTGTTGGTGTGAAAGTGTTGCTTATACTTTATGCTCATTTTATTGGTCACTGTCACCAGTTTTTCCCAATAGAGATTAAACAAGTTTTTTTACCTTGAAATAATTCAGATTTTGAAGATTCACTGTTTCATTATTTTGCTAATTACCATTAACTGGTAAAGTTAGTCTTTAAAGATTTTTTAAGGTTGATATTTTGTCATATTTCCTGAAGTAGGATGGATTACTTTATTATTATTGTAGCGTTAAGGCTTTTTGTTGTATAAGTCAGCTTGTTTGTATATGCTAAATTGCAGATATTTCTTTGTGTTGTGCTTATTGGTTGTTTTTTTTTTTTTTTTTTTTTAACTTAGAGCTTAATAATTTCTATTTTCTATCCTGGAGTCTAAAATTAAACAAAAAAAAATTTTCTAAATTGGCAGAATTTTTTTTTAATGATTAGTAAAAATGCATTATTTTATTTTTAAAAATACCATAGGATTTTGAGTGAGGAAACTTGATTTCTAGTCTTGCCTCTCTTTTGCAGTTAACTGTGTAACTTTGGACAAGGCATTTTACCTCATGCTGCCTCCATTTTCTCATTCTCTAGGGAACAAGAGAATTAGTTTAGATGGCGTCTAAAATTCCACCCAGCTCTCATTTAGTTCTCCTATGACCATTTTATAATCATTATTTTGGTCTCATTTTTATTCTTGTTATTCATCCCATGAACTAGATCAACTTGTATTATTTTACTAGATCGACTTGTATTATTGTCATTTGCATGTAAATTGATGGGATTCAGATATGTTATCAACTTTTTCCATTAGCAATTTTAAGTAATTTCAAAAAAGGAAAATTATATTACAGGTAATAAAATGAAAGAAAGTTATAAATATTAGACATGGCTTTTTTAAATGGGAAAGTCTTCTTAAGTACCAATATAAGCACCTTAAATTGATATATAGAAAAGAATGACATAACATTTTGTGGTCTTTGTTCTCTTAAATGTGAATATAGCTAGTTAGCCTAAAATTTACACAAAATGTATTCAAGATCGAATTAGTGAACAAAGCAGTGGTTCATATGGCTAATTTAAAAGCTATTCAATTTACCAATATTAAAATAATTATAAAATATAAAAGAAATTTCAGAGGAGTTGATTGAAAATTTTTTGTTCAGTAATTATTCTTAAGCTGCATTCTTAGGTTTATTACGTAAATATAGTTGCCAGATTGCCATGGGCAAGTGAATGTCTTCATTTGAAGTATTGTTAGAGATCAGTGTGGCTTGCTATTTTTAATTTTTTTCTGGCCATACAGAAAATGTTTCTCGAAGGGTTCCTTAAATGTCATGGGATAGAATGTAGAGATTGAGGCCAGATGCAGTGACTCACGCCTGTAATCCCAGCACTTTGGGAGGCTGAGGTGGGTGGATCACCTGAGGTCAGGAGTTCCAGAACAGCCTGGTCAACATGGCAAAACCCCTTCTGTACTAAAAATACAAAAATTAGCCAGGTGCAGTGGCTCATGCCTGTAATCCCAACACTTTGGGAGGCCAAGGCAGGCGGATCACGAGGTCAGGAGATCAAGACCATCCTGGCTAACATGGTGAAACCCCCATCTCTACTAAAAATACAAAAAAATTAGCCGGGTGTGGTGGCGAGCACCTGTAGTCCCAGCTACTCGGGAGGCTGAGGCAGGAGGATGGCGTGAACCTGGGAGACGGAACTTGCAGTGAACCGAGATCTCACTACTGCACTCCAGCCTGGGCAGCGGAGCGAGACTCCATCTCAAAAAAAAAAAAAAGAGATTGTATTAGTTACATTTCAGATTTCTCTGGTAGATTAAGTGTTCTCTGTGCACTAGGCCAAGGAAGTTCCTGTTACCTTTAAAGATCATTGTGTTTGCTCTGATTGTCTACATTAGCTCATATCAATCTTTTGAACACTGGTTCAAATCTGGGTGTTGGGATAAGATCTGATGATTAGAGAATAGTGGAAAGTTGATATAGGAAGGTATACTGGTTTCTGGTGTGATTCTTTAGCTCCACTTGATTCCTTGTCTTATGTCATTTCACTGGATCATGTAACTCTCTCCTGGCTGTCAGAAATTAAATTAGATGCCCAGCCTTTCTCATTCAGAGATGCCTGTATTATGTTATTTTGATTGCGTACCAAAAAAAAATTGTTTTCAGTTCTCTGGCTCTGCAAGTCTTTGTGATCACATTTGTTAAATTGAATCTGAGATTCAGATATTTCATTTAATATTTTCTGGGTTTTAATAATGGGATATCCTGTAAGATAAAGCAAGTAATCCTAGAGTGATTTACTTTATGTTTAGTCATCCACCATTTTCCTATTTCTCTACTCCTCCCATTCTAAATTTTTAAAAGGAAATTTACAAATGTCTTCCCTTTTCCCTGCCTCAGATAATTTTTCCCTGAACTCATCTTGTCAGCAGAAACATTTAATATGAAATAATTCCATATTTCTGAGACAAGATCAACACAGTAGTTCTTTACATTGAGCTGAGGTGAATGTATACTTAAAAATACTCTTATTTTCTTTTTATATGAACTTAAAAAACTTTAAAAATCATATATAGGACTCCCCAATGTGAAAATTTTAGGCTGGACATTCTCTTGCCATCAGGTGCTATTTCTACCTTAGCTGTGAGTTGGACTAAATCCGAATTTTGTAGCATTCATCTTTTTATAATATTTAACTTCACTAGAATCACCACGTCTTTAACCCCAACTTCCAACAACTTTCCTGCTTTTATTTTCAAATGCCAAATTGTATCTTTGTGTTTTATTTTCTCATTGAAGTGTAAAAGTATCACATATATGAAGGAATGACTGATTTAGACATTCACTTTGGCATAATAAAGATTGATATTGATGCCATCCACCATCCCTTTCCTCTAGCCCCAGAAAGAAAAGTTCGACAACTCAAAAACGAGTAAATTCTCTTATCTTGTTATTTAATAGAACAGTGGAAGCTGTTTCTTCAAAACTAAAATATTTTACCAAAACAATACTTTTTGTATTTTAATCTGATAGTGAATTTGAGGATTATTTATGTAAATGTATCATAATTAACAGTAATTATTAGTTACTTCACTCTCTAATTTGTGATACCCAAGACTCATATTTATTTAATGTGAGGTGTTTTTTGAGCCTTTTTTAATCTTGTTTTCTTAACTTTTTACAGTGTTGTTAGATGATCATGGTCACATCTCAGCATGTAGATCAGCTCCTGTAGTAGATCAGTTGTTCTCTGTTAGAGTCAGGCCAAGAAGGTTTTTGCTACATGGTCATAATTGGATAATACAGTATTATTCTGAACCACCTGAAATTGCTGGTTTTATTGGTCAAAAATGATCAGATGCTGGCAATTTCATAATATATATATTCAAGAAGGAACAAACAAAAGATCTTTTAGAATAGATATGTTAACTTCTCATCCTAACCCTATCAACATATCAGATGTTTTATGAAGGAGATTCTACAGATAACCACAAGTCTTACCAAGAAAATTCTCCTTAAAAAAATTATCCTTTATTTTGTTGTAAAATTTTCCAGTTTTCAAAAATGTTTTATCAAAATGACTTCATAATTGAAGTAAATACCTTTTGGGAGTATATATATGTTAATAAGGCTTTCACTAACTCTGTGTGTAGTTTAAAGCTTTTATAATCTGAGATATTGTTATATATTAGGTTGGTGAAAAAGTAGCTGCAGTTTTTGCCAGTTTTTTAATGGCAAAAACCGCAGTTAGTTTTTCACCAACCTGACATAAAAGGATTCATCTGTAAGTATCATTTAGAGGCAAAACAATTTTCCCCCTCACATCTAATATGGACTCAAATTTTGGCAACTGGAATTGTATCCTCTTGGTAGGCATTCTAAATTAATGAATACTGCTATGTGGTATAGTAAACAAATTTGCCATAAAATGCCATTTAAAGATTTTCTTTGTACCTTTATTTCAGGTTATAAGAATAAAGGTATATAAGTTGAAGATCATACAAAAAAATAGGAAACTCCTACACAGGAAATCCCCAATTTTATGATTTAATAGGTTGTAAATTGAGTTGTTCCAAATTCAGACTACATCTCATCATATAAATAATATGAATAATAAGGGTAAAAGATTAGCCAACAAAAACTAATCTAGTACACCACAGAGGTACTCTAGATACATTTTTATAGTGGAGAAAGTTTACTTTGATCTCTCAATAATTGCTTGGTACACTTCTTCCTGGGCAATATGCTCGTGATACCCTCTTCATGTGACCTATTCCTCAAATGCTACATTCTCCAGAACTTCCCTACCTGCCTTCTATCCCCTAGTTATTCTTATCAGTACTTCCAAAATATAACCTATCTCAAGTGTTAGAAATTTGCTTTAACTAATTTATATTAAAGTGTTAGTGACTATAGCCCTTTTAGCTCTCTTAAAGAGAAATCTGCATTAAAAGCAACCACGTTGCTGTTAGCGCAAATTAATCTCAATGAGTAGAATGTTAAGCTTTAAAACAAAAGTGGAAATCATTTAAATTAGTGTTGATGGGACATTTTGAGGCAAGAGATATCATTAAGTGACCTAGCTTGGAAATCTGCCTCCTTTGCCCAAACCCATGTAATGTCTGAAACTGCTGTGTTTTTTCAGTGACCTTGAGAAAGGGAGCTAGTCATTTGTATTTATGGGCCTTATGAAGTCACGGCCTGCTGATCCTGTTTTTTAAGTTCAAAGGCAATGCCTGAAGCATCCTAGATCTCCTTCACCCTCATTCTACCTGACCAACGGCTAGGTCTGTCTTCTAGCTCTTTCTCATTGATACTACATTTACAGATGAACACTATCCATGCTTGTTTAAAAAAAAAAAAAAAAAAAAAAAGTCTTTCCCCATTTTACTGTTACACTTTTTCAAGAGCTATAAAGGTAGAAAACGTATCCTTTTCATTATTCTAAAAAATATATCATTTTTAAATAGCTGGCACTTAGAAGTTTAGTTTTCCAAACTATTCTGAATCAAATTGCTGAGGTGATTCTAAATGTCTAATCTTGGTTTATCATATAAACATCTAATTAGAAAGTGTTTATGCTAAAGACTTGTATTTTGTGGTATTAGTTCTTTGTGTTTCTTTTTTATATGTTCATTAAAATGGTTCACTTCCAAATGAGTGGAAAAGTTGCTGTTGTTGGGATGTACAGGGCAAGTGCACTTGGTTAGAGCATGAACTGGGAATTTCACATTAGCTGATGTGCTTTGCACTCTGCTCTTGTAGATTTATTTTGTTTACAGTAGACTGATGTCAGTTTTTGTAAATGTTTTTTCTTAGCACTTTAACTGTGAGTGTACAAACTGATTTTAAATGTAGTGGTTGTATATTTTGGTTATAAATTGGAAATTTTTAATAAAATTAAAAACTTTGTTCTCTTTTCTGTCGTTAGTACCTGATTAATTATAATTTTCTTTGTCATCTTCCAGACCCTTTAAACAGTCTATTTAACATTACTGTACTGCATTTTTAAATGTTTTCATATTTTAAGTTTTTCATATAATAATGTAGGAATCACAGTAGTCTGCCACATAGAAATAAACACACACCATCCTATATTATATCCCTTTTTCTCTTACTTGTTTTGTCAATGCAGATAAAACCCATCTCTGTTCCTTGTTATATCTTCAGCACATTACACTATTAGACACATACTAGAGGCTCAATAAATATCTGTTAAATACATTGAAGTATTGTATTTATATCAATTTCCCAATAAGAAATCCTACCCATATAAGCAAACAAATTATCAGGTGATTTATTTTCATGCACAGGAAGGCAGAAGAGGATTTAAACTATTAGTAGTATGTATTAGCATATATCTTGCCTCGATCATACAGTCTTTTATTGGGAGACCTTAGAAATCCTAAGGTCCAGCTTAACCTGGTGCAGACCTTCAAAACACCATCCTTTATAACCCTCTGCTTGAATGATTTCAGTAGCAGGAAGCTCACTATGTAAAGCCTTACATTTCATTTTTATTTTATTTTATATTTTTGTCTGTTTTTTTGTTGTTTGGCCTTCCATTTCATTTTGAGACAACTCTAATTGTTATAAAAGACTTTCCGTATATTGAGTGGAAATTATACCTTCACTCATTGATACTATTCTACAGATATACAATAATTCTATCACAGAAGTACTTTCTAGACATTTGGAAAAAAAAAAAAAAGGTATCCTATTTCCTCCAAATCTCTGCAGGCAAAATGTGTCCTATTCTCCAATTCCTATTCTCCAGTTATCCTATAACATCCTGTCAGACCCTAGTTCTTCTCCAAAACACTCCAGTTGTGAATACTCCTCTTAAAGTCTTCCAAAGAACTGAACACTCATCTCCAGATGCTGTAAAATCAGTGAAGATTGCATTGTACATTATGTGTACATAAACTTCGAATTAACCTCTACACTACTGTTAATCCGAAGTTTATGCAGAAAAACAGGAGCCCTTTTTTACAATCATCTCCCTCTAACCATTGAAGGGTCTAGCTATTTATATGATGAAGTATGTATATATACATATTAATTGTCCAAATAAATTTGTCAACTAAAGTCAAATATTTCCCTGAGGCACTGATTGTCTACTATGTGCCAGGCAGTGAACCAAATAAAGTCCCTAATCTCCTGACTATTTCTAAGATAAACCAAAGACTTAATTAAGATGGAAAAATATCCTAAATTATTGTTGCTAAATTTAAGATTCACCTTTGAGGGAAGGGAGGAGGGTATTTTTGAGTGTTTTATGTTGATCATTGGCTAACTTGGTGGGCAAATGCCGGTCATTCGCCAGTTGAGGATTAATCAGCGTGTATGCTGGAGCACAGAGGTACATATATGCACAGTTTCTTCATCTGCAAAATGGAAGTATTGGACTAAGCCAGTGTTTTTTAGCTATGGGATCCTTCATCAAATAAAATAGTGTATGTAGTCTCAGTACGTAAAATAGATAAAAGCACCCTTTTGTTTAAAAGAAGTGTAAGATCCCTGAATTCCACTTATTTGGCCCAGCCCTTCTTAACCCCTGTCCATAACAGCATCTCTTGAAGCACGGAGACAGAACTCTCTTCCAGCTGGAAGAGCCCACTTTAAAAATTACTAAACTGTTCTGTATCTTGACTGGTGGTGGCCACACACATCAGCATGTGATAAAATTGCACAGAATTGCATATACACACACCCAAATGAGTGCATATAAACCAATGAAATCTGATTAATATTGATGGATTATATCTATACCAATTTCCTGGTTTTTATATCATAGTTACCACTGGGGAAAACTGGGTGTGGGTATTCTTTAAACTGCATGTAAATCTACAATTAAAAAGTGTAACAAAATTTTTTTGTAAATTAAAATAATCTCTAGGTCCCTTCTAAAATTCTCTGATTAATGCCCCATTCATTTTCTAGCTGCCTTTCCTTTCCGTTAATTTTAAAGAAACAATTAGCATTTGTTTTGAAGAGACTCTTGGTGAAAGTATCTTACCCGGGAATTTTTCGATTGTTACGTGGCCCTCCTAATTGGGTGTTCTCAGTGAAAACAAGACACTGGTAATGTGCTTTACATAATTAGAAAATAGCCCTCACATTCTACCTGTTTCCAACCCCCCACTTTCTCTAAGCTTCCCAGGAGCAATTATTCAGAAGTCAAACTGCTCAGGACCCCTACTCCAAGTGTGGCAGAAGAATGGCCTCTTAAAGATGTCCACTTCCTGATCCCCAGAACCTGAGAATACCTTACCTTATATGGCAAAAGGGACTTTGCAGATATGATTAAGGTTACCGATCTTGAAGTGGGGAGATTATCTTGAATTATGCAAGGAGACCCTATCTAATCACATGATTCCTTAAAAGAAGAGAACCTTTCCCAGCTGTGGTCAGAGAGAAATGTGACAATGGAAGAAGGCTAAGAAAGGCTCAACATTGGAAGGACTTAACCCAAGGTCACTGGCTTTAAAGATGGAGGAAAGAGGCCATGAGCTAAGGAATGCAGGCAGCCTTTCAAAGCTGGAAATGGCTTTCAGCTGACAGCCGACAAGAAAATATGGCTCTCAGTCCTGCAACTGCAAGGAACTAAATTCTGCCAACAACCAGAATGAGCAAAGGTATTAATCCTTCCTGAATGTCTCCAGAAAGGAACCACTGACATCACGACTTTAAGGCAGTAAGACCCACGTCAAGACTTCTGAGCTACAGAACTGGAAGTTAATAAATTCAAGTTGCTTAAACCCCTAAATTTGGGGTAATTTCTTACGGCAGCAATAGAAAGCTAATATACTAAGCCTCACACCTCCACATCTGCAAAGTGTAGGCAGTAAACAAATGAGTAATGGAAAATGGCCCAAGGAGGCCATTAAGAGTCAGAAACATTTCAGAGAGCTGGCCAGTTGCCATGAAACAGACTGTTGAGGTGGGTGGAGGCAGGTTGGAGGAATTGAGATTAATAAGAGCAATCGGTCCCTGCTGCCTTTCTTCTGATTTCATCTCTTTTATTATTATTATTATTATTTTTTTACCATTACTTTTTCAGTTTTCATTTATTTCCATATGGTCTTCATTTTTCTCTTTTAATCTAATCAAGCATGGTGGTTTTTTGTTGTTTTTTTTTTCCAACCCCACACTTCCACCAGCAAATGAACCCATTCGTCAGAAGGAGATGAGGAGCAACTTAGGCTTTGGAAAAATGAGATTTTCACATGTACCAACTATTGAAAAATTAGGGAACACAGCTTTAGTATCTAGTCTCTGGGTTCTCCTGAGACTGTGAACATACACAAAAAAGAGTTATACACAAATCCACTTATTTAAACAAACAAAAGCTACAACACCAGGCACTCAAAAATATTTTGAAAATAACAAAAGCTCTCTACTAAGGTACTGATGAGTCACTGTCTTCTATTCTGCAGCTGAAGAATTATATTGAGCTCTTTTCACTATGTCTGTGGACAGCTCAAGACTAAAAGCCCTTTGGGGCCAATGGAATGTCCTCATCAGCCTCAAATAATATTAGACAAGCTACTGTACAATAATAAAAACAGCAGAGGAGTTTAAACACGCCACATGACACCAGACTCGTTGGAAAAGTGTTTGCTAAATGTGGGAAATACGTTCATACACTATGTATGCAAGCTTTTGATTTCTCACATGTCCAGGTGACCAGAAAGGCAGAAAGAGGGAAGTTGTTCTCTGACGACAGATAGGGTACAGTTGAGCCAGATTAGGGGAACTGTTGGTAACAGGCCCCCAGGGCACAGGTAATGCATGGGCCTCCACTCATCAATTTGGTGGATTCCAAATGAACCCTTATTATAGTGACAAAGATTCCCGTGCATTCTCAGTGTGATGGTAGTAAGCATTTCTGAAAATTCCAAAAATGTATGGGCCAGATATTGGCTTATTTCTGGAGCCCCTGCTACAGCACTAAAATTGACAAATCCAGAGGTTCTCAGGTGGGAACAAGCTAAATCCTGTAACTGAAAACTCCTTGACGTCCTATTTTGGGGGAGAAAAAAATTGAAAAATCCTTCCTTTCTTCTCCTTGTCCTGTTCATTGATACAGGCTCTTTACGTGACATATTTAACTCTAAGCCTGTTTCAGCTGTCATAATTTTGGTTGTTTTCAGAGCCAAGGGTCATTTGTGTATTGTTCCTTGTCTGTTGATGAAAATTGCTTTAGAAAATGATGTTCAAGTATCTGTAACCATTCAATAGCATTCATTCATTCATTTATTCAGTAAATACTCATTTGTTTACCTACTCCTTTTGTAAGACCCTAGGCATGCAAAGGAGAAAATGATGTGGTTTCTTTTTTTTTTTTTTTTTGAGACGGAGTCTTGCTCTGTCACCCAGGCTGGAGTGCAGTGGCACAATCTCAGCTCACTGCAACCTTTTCCTCCTGGGTTCATGCCATTCTCCTTCCTCAGCCTCCCGAGTAGCTGGGACTATAGGCGCTCGCCACTATGCTCGGCTAGCTTTTTGTATTCTTTAGTAGAGATGGGGTTTCACTGTATTAGCCAGGATGGTCTCGATCTCCTGACCTCGTGATCCACCTGCCTTGGCCTCCCAAAGTGCTGGGATTACAGGCGTGAGCCACCGCGCCCTGCCAGTGACATGGTTTCTAATCTTGCAAAGCTCACACAGCTCACACTGTTGTGAGGAGATGAGCTCCTAAACACCTGAGAACTGCAATACTGCTGTGCTCAAAGCATCATGGAGGCACACATGTGGAAGAACTTCTGCCATGAGGACTGATGGTACAGAGGGGTTTGTAGAATATGGAAGAGTCAATCAATGTTTATTGACCACCTATTGATTGTTGAGATTATGTCAGGGAACAAAATGCCCTTGTTCTGTTGAAGTCCTGTAATCAGAATTTTAAATCTAAAGGGAGAACACAAACAATAAACATTAATTTCAGATAGTGATAAATATTATAACATGGTCTGATAAGAGACCCCTAAAGGTCTTCATAAACAATGTGGATATTGTTTAAAGTAATAAACAGTGGTTTTAGTTAAGGGATTAACATGACATAATTTTATTTTTTTAAAAAATTATTCGGCAGCTCCATAGAAAATGGGTTGTTAGGACCAAGATTGCACATAGGATCCTGGGCAACATGGTGGAACCCATCTTTACAAAAAAAAAAAAAAAATTAGCAGGGTGTCATGGTGTGCACCTGTGGTTCCACGAGCTATTTGAGAGGCTGAGGTGGGAGGATCGTTTGAGCCAGGGAGGTAGAGGTTGCAGTGAGCTGAGATTGCACCACTGCACTCCATACTGGGTGACAGATCAAGATCCTGTGTTAAAAAAAAACAAAACACACACACACACACGGAGACCAATTCAAAAAGCAACTATGCCAGTACACATTAGAGATACTAGTATGGCTGGTACTCAGATTCTAGTTGTAGAGATGAACAAAAAAGGGAAGTATTTTGAAAGTAGAGCTAGACGTACTGATGTACTGGACGTGACAGATGAAGGAAAGGGGATGAATAATAGATGACTTTGTTTTTTGACTAGAGCAGCCTCATGGATTATGGTGTCACTTACTGAAATGAAGACTGGGGGAAGAGCAGATGCTGGAGAGAGAAAAATCATATGCTCTATTCTGGACTGGTTAGATGTAAGGTGACTGCTAGCCATCCAAGTGGAAATGCCAGGTAAGCAGGTGGACATATGAGTCTGGAGCTCTGGTTGAGTTTGACCTGAGATAGAAACTTGAGAATCATCAAGATTTAGATGGTATTTAAAGCCATCCGGCTACATGAGATTACCTTGGAGAAGACTTTGTAGTGAAGAGAATTTGAGTAGAGGACAAAAGGTCAGGAAAGCAGAGAAGGAGAGACCTGTGAGATAGGGAGACAGTCAGGGGGATGTGTTATCACGGAAGCCAGGAGAGAAAGGAGATTTGTAAAGGAGAGAGTGGTTCAACCAATCAAATGATTCTTAAAGATCAAATAAGGCAGTGGGCGCAGTGGCTCATGCCTGTAATCCCAGCACTTCGGGAGGCTGAGGCCAGTAGATCACCTGAGGTCAGGGGTTCAAGACCAAACTGGTCAACATGGTGAAACCCTGTCTCTACTAAAAATACAGAAAATTGGCTCGGCGTGGTGGTAGGCGCCTGTAATCCCAGCTACTCGGGAGACTGAGGCAGGATGCTTGAACCCGGGAGGCGGAGGTTGCAGTGAGCTGAGATCATGCCATTGAACTCCAGCCTGGGTAATGAGTGAAACTCCATCTCAAAAAAAAAAAAAGATCAAATAAAGCCAGACACCGTGTCTTACACCTGTAATTCCAGCACTTTGGGAGGCTGAGGTGGGAGGATTGCTTGAAGCCAGGAGTTTGAGACCAGTTAGGCAACAAAGTGAGACCCCTGTCTCTACAAAAAAGAAATATATATATACACACACACATATATACATATATTTTTACATATATAATATATAAATATATAGTATTTATATAATATATTAAATATAATATAAATATAATATTTATATAATAAATTATATATAAATATATATGTAAAAATATATGTAAATTTATATATTATCCAGGTGTGGTTATATATATTTTTATGTATATTATATATTATATATTTAGTATGTATTATTTGTATATTAATATATAAAAATTAATGTATATATAAATATATAGATTTATATATAAACATATATTAATTTATATTAATTTATATATTATATATTAATTTATATATGTATACACATACATAAAAAAGCCAGGTGTGGTTAGCTCATAGTCTCAGCTACTCAGAAGGCTGAGGTAGGAGGATCACTTAAAGCCCAGGAGTTTGAGGCTGCAGTGAGCTATGATGCTACCACTGTACAAGACCCTGTCTTAAAAAAAAAAGATCAAATAAGATGATGACTGAGAAAGACAATTTGATTTGACATCATGGAGGTTATTGAAAAGAACAACTTCAGTGGGTAGGAGTAAAGGCAGTTGCAAACGGATTGAGGAGTAACTGGGGAATTTGCATTTCTAGCACTTGAAAGATTAGATACTTTCAGTGACCTTCCCAACGAAAACAGCACAAATTCTGGACTATGTATGAAAATCTTTGTAATTTGCATTGCTAAGCTGCCCTGATCTTACCAATAAAAGTCAAAAACAAAGTGAAAGCAAAAATCATTGGTAATAAGCACCAGAAGCAGCTCTGCTGTGAGAGTTTCTGCTGAACTCTAGAGACAGCACAGCATGTGGGGGCAAGAGATTGAGCCTAAGCTCCAGCCCATTAGAGAATGTAATAGGAGACTTCCAAAGGGGTATACTTTCAATGTGAAGGTGAGGGAGGAAAAAAGAAGTCATGCAGAACAGGACATCAAAGAAACTTAATTGCTTCAAATTTAGCGTTGGTTGGCAGGAGTATGGTGAATCCCCCCTGAGAATTTGTAACCATAACTGCCTTCATGAACATTGTTTGTTCCAAATACACACTTTTCTCTGTGTGGTTTGAACCTAAAGCCAAGAATATAACTCAAAGGGTCCTGGATGACTGTAATTTCATGCAACCGGCAGAAGCAAATGCACCATTTCTTTGGAGGAATGCAATTTCAGTTCAGGTGTCAAGGAATTCCCACAGAGAAATTTGCAAGGTAAATGAAAAGTTCATAGTCAAAACTAGCAAAACACACAAAAGAGCACAAGACATTGTGAGTGAGAGCCTGTTCGCCAAAGACTTCCGTATTCTAACATTAATAAAGAATACAAAATAATTTAATATATTTAAAGAAATAAAAGAAGGTATTGGGGTATAACTAAGGAACAAGATACTGTGGAAAATGCCAAGACAGATTTGGAAAAAAAAAGACCTAATTGAATTCATAGGTATGAACAGTTTAATTAGAAACAACAGAAGAAACAACTGATGAGAGATTAGTGAAATAAAAAAGTGACTTTTTTAAATGTCCAGGATTCTTTAGCTTTTCGCTTCTAACAAATAGAATAAAGCAGAAGTGAAGCTATACAGTTTTGGAGATAAGGTCATAGGAGTCACTGTGGCTTCCTGCAGCTTCTTGCTGTTTCTCTTGGATCCCTTTCTGGGGAAGCCAGCTGTCATGTCATGAGGGGACTCCAGCAGCCCTGTGGAGAGGCCAGGTGACAAGGAGCTGAGGCCTTGGGGCAAGCCAAGGCCTGGGAAGCAGCTACTCTAGCCCTGGTGATGCCCTCACACGACCACAGCCCTGGCTGACGGCTCCTTGTGAGACGCTAAGCCAGAACCACCAACCAAGCACACCTGGACTCCTGACTCTCAGAAACTGTGAAATGATCAACCTTTGCTGCATTACACTGCTCCCTTTTGGAGTAATTTGTTATGCCACAATAAATAACTAACACAAGATTGATTTGAAGAAGTTATCCCAAATGCAGCACAAGACAAAGAAATAGACGTGAAATGACATTAAATCAGCATTCCAGCAAAAGCAATGGGAAAAAGAAATATTTCAAGTGCTAATAGCTAAGAATTTTCTAGAATTGTTGAAAGATATTAATCATTAAGTCCATGGAGCCCAGTGAATGCTAAGATGAATAATTTGTTTAAGTGCATTTGGACACGTTATAGGAAAATGGAAGAATACCAGAAGGGAAAAAATGAAGCAGCCAGAACGGAGACAGATCAATCATAAAGGAATAGCAATTACACCAAAGGCTGGTTTCTTTACAGCAATAGTGGAAGTCAGGAGTCGGGAATATATCTTAGTTTATTGAAAGAAAAGCAATTGTAAACCAGGAATTATCAGTTGGCAAAACTCTCTCTCAAAAATGAAGGCTCGGCTGGGCTCAGTGGCTCATGCCTGTAATCCCAACACTTTGGGAGGCCAAGGCAGGCGTTATCACCAGAGATCAGGAGTTCGAGACCAGCCTGGCCAACATGATGAAACCCCGTCTCTACTAAAAAAAAAATACAAAAATCTTGGCCAGGTGTGGTGGCGTGAACCTGTAATCTCAGCTACTCGGGAGACTGAGGCAGTCTTGAACCTGGGAGGCGGAGGTTGCAGTGAGCCAAGATCGCTCCACTGCACTCCAGCCTGGCAACAGAGCAAGACTCCATCTAAAAAAAAAAAAAAGAATGAGGGCTCAAATTATCTGGGTAGCCAAGATCACCACTATGGCCACCTACCCCAAGTCCCTCCACATCTACCTCTTACTGTTTTTCAAGAAGAATACAACCATACACATCACACACCTTTAGCATAACAAGACAAACACCGCAAATTTCAAATTACCTAAAGCAGGAAAGTAAACACTGTCTTATAGCAGAGATTTCTCTTGAGGCCCCACTGCCAAACTTTGCAGAGAACCAGAGGGTCTAGAAAATCTGCACTTAAGAACGAAAAGGGGCCTGGCGCGATGGCTCACGTCTATAATCCCAGCACTTTGGGAGGCTGAGGCAGGTAGGTCACTTAAGGTCAGGAGTTGGAGACCAGCTTTGCTAACATGGTGAAACCTGATCTCCACTAAAAATACAAAAATTATCCGGGCATGGTGGTGCACACCTGTAGTCCCAGCTACTTGGGAGGCTGAGGCAGGAGAATCACTTGAATCCAGGAGGCAGAGGTTGCAGCGAGCTGAGATCGTACCACTGCACTCCAGCCTGGATGACAGAGCAAGATTCCGTCTCAAAAACAAAAAAGGAGAGAGAGAGAAAACGAGTTTGAGCTAAAATCAAAGTTTCACTCACATTATGAAAATATTGGAAAAGAGTCCTGTCAGATTAGAGGTCACAGGACTTTAAGAGTACATGCAAGATTCAAGGACACCGTCATCTTCTCAGGGCAAAGAGAGTAAAAAAATGGGGAGCAGTAGAGGCAGAAGTGCCCTGTGGAAACTGAGTAGTAAAGGGGAAAAGAACCACGAGGGGAAATTTCAGAATCTTGCAAAATGAAAGAAAACCAAAAAGTCAAAGGACAGCTAAACCCTTCCCTTGACTCTTTCCCAAAATCTGCCCATTGAAGAAATACACTTTACTACCCCATCAGAAGAGGATGCTCCCAAACTCACCACAAACCCTGCTCAGGAAATGCATAGACGTAAACAGTCTTCACTTATATAAACCTACTTCAAGAAAGAAACAGAAAAAGAAAAGCAAAAGATTTTGGCCGGTAAAATTTCCATCACCACTGCCCAAAAATAATATCTGCAAAGCTGAGAAAAACCAAAACAGAACGCTACCCAGAAATATAAGAAGACTGGAGTCTACATATTGATAGTGTCCACTGGGCACTGAGAAAACTGATTTGGAATTATCAATTCTGAAACATATCCTGGTAAGGTAAACTGTGGATGCAACCGAAATGAATCACATCGCCTGGCATTCACGTCCTTTGTAATCTCCTCCCACACTGACTCTGGCTTGGTCATGTGAGTTGCTTTGGCCAATAAGACATCAGCATGTTGCAAGCAGGTGCTTGTTAAGTGTTAGTATATTAGGGGTTGTCCTCTTGGAATGCTCCTACTTGGAGCCATTAGCCCCCATATAAAGAGGCCCAGCTACCCTGTGTTTTAGCCACCCTAGCTAAGGCAATAAACATGCGAGTGTCCCAACAGAGACCATGTGTAGCAGAAGAATTGCACATGTAATTCCAACTCAAATTGCAGAATCATGAGATATAATAAATATTTATTGTCTTAAGTCACTAAGTTTTGGGGTGGTTGGTTAACTAAAGCACCTGGTAAAATGATTAGACTTTAAGGACACAGAAAAAAACCCTCGGAGTCTTGAGAAGAAAAAAAAAAGTTAACTAACTTAAAAAGACATGAGAATTATTCTGGCATTAAACTTCTCAAAAGCAATATACAAAGCAAGACCAACATAAAGCCTCATTTTTAGGAGACTCGAGAAAAGAAGGAATTTTATGTTCAGCTAAAGTGTCCTTCAAGTATTGAAGCTTTAGGGGGAAAAAAAAGCTTTAAACATACAAGAACTAAATAACCAATGGCTCAAATAAGAAATCAGAAGGGAAATTATAAAATACTTTGAAATGTATGAAAATAAAAACACAACATACCAAAACTTACGGGATGTAGTGAAAGGAGGGAAATTTATAGCTGTAAACTACATTGAAAAAAAGAAGTTCTCAAATCAATAACCTAAAAAAAAAAAAAAAAAAGAGCACACTAAACCCCAAGGAAGCAGAGGGAAGAAAATGATAAAAGTTACAGCAATCAATATCAGGAAATTAACATTGATACAGTACTACCATATAATCCATGGATCCCATTCAAATTGTGAACACACACTTTGAGCCCATGTATATATTCTATTCCTCAACAAATTTTTACCCACTTGCTTTTTTTACCCACATCCTTCTACGAGTTTTACCTGAATAAATGTTAGCAGACTATTACTCTGACAGCTGTCAAATAATTGATTTTGCTAATTCTATCATTCCTTATGCTTTTTTTTTTTAAGACAGAGTATCCCCAGGCTGGTGTGCAGTGACACAATCTCAGCTCACTGCAACCTCTGCTTCCTGGGTTTAAGCAATCCTCCCACCTGAGCCTCCTGATAACTGGGACCACAGGTGTGCACCACCACACCTGGCTGAGTTTTTAGTTTTTTTGTAGAGATGAGGTCTTGCTGTGTTGTCCAGGCTGGTCTTGAAATCCTGGGCTCAAGTAATCCTCCTGACTCAGCGTGAGCTACCACGCCCAGCCTGTTTACTTTTTGTTATACCTTATGCTGTAACTTATAATTAATGTTAAAATAATCTGTAATTTTTCCACAGAATAAGGCTAATTATTTTTTCAATGCTTTTTTTTTTTTTTTTAAGAGACAGGTTCTCACTTTGTCACTCAGGCTGAAGTGCAACAGTGCAATCACAGTGCACTGCAGCCTCAACCACCCAGGCTCAAGCAATCCTTCCTGCTCAGCCTCCTGAGTAGGTGGAACTACAGGCATGCACTACCACGCCCAGCTATTTTTTTTTTTAATATTTTTGTAGAGACAAGGCCCAGCTATGTGGTGCCCAGGTTGGTCTTGAACTCCTGGGCTCAAATAATCCATCGTAGCCTCCCAGAGTGCTAGGATTACAGGCGTGGGCCAATGCGCCTGGCCTAAAATGCTATTTGAACTTAAACATAGTAGTGTATTTCATGGGCCAGGCACGGTGGCCCACCCTGTAATCCCAGCACTTTGGGAGGCCGAGGCGGGTGGATTGCTTGAGGTCAGGAGTTCGAGACCAACATAGTGAAACCCCATCTCTACTAAAAATACATAACTTAGCCGGGCATGATGGCGGGTGCCTATAGTCCCAGCTACTCAGGACGCTGAGGCAGGAGAATCGCTTGAACCCAGGAGCAGAGGTTGCAGTGAGCCAAGATTGTACCACTGCACTCCAGCCTGGGTGACAAAGTAAGACTCCATCTAAAAAAAAAAAAATATATATATATATATATATACACACACACACACACATATATATATATATATATATATACACGAATGTATTTTATTAGTGCTACTCATTATTTCAGTGCCCAACCCAACCATCTCTCTCCCCATCTAATAGTTTTGTGGGGCCTCCCAAGGTCCCTCAACCAGACTCAGACTGATGACTCAGCTCTCTTCCCTCTTGGCAATATTTAGGGATATTTTGGGTTCTGTCATGAACCATGAGGTTCATGGTCATGAGGTAATGGTCATGAGGCTCTGTTTGGGTCCTCTTGTCTCCCTAGGCTTGTTGCCTGCAATAAGTCATAATCCTAGGAAGAGTTAACAACAGGCTTAAAAAGTGGGTAGTGTGAGTTAAAGTCAGTGGTATGTGTTGGGCCTGGGGGCAGAGTGGACGCTCCTGGCTTTGAGTGACTTTGGCTCCAGTTTCTGGAGATAAGAAGTCCAGGGTCTGACTGTGGGAGACGGTGACCAAGGTGGAGGGTAGGAAATGGTCATTGGAGATGAGGGTATCAGGTAACCAAGAGGCTTGGATGTAGTGTTGGATGTATTGTTGGCACAGACCTTGAAGCTGCTGAGGCAGCTGCAGGAACCAGGTTGCAGAAGAAACCTGGGACCAGATGCTGCAGTCTTTAGCGCATGAAGGAGGGAGAGGGAGTGGTAAAGAGATGTTGCAACAAGAAGTGGGGGAGGGCCGGGCGCGGTGGCTCAAGCCTGTAATCCCAGCACTTTGGGAGGCCGAGACGGGCGGATCACGAGGTCAGGAGATGGAGACCATCCTGGCTAACGGTGAAACCCCATCTCTACTAAAAAATACAAAAACTAGCCGGGCGAGGTGGCGGGCGCCTGTAGTCCCAGCTACTCGGGAGGCTGAGGCAGGAGAATGGCGTAAACCCGGGAGGCGGAGCTTGCAGTGAGCTGAGATCTGGCCACTGCACTCCAGCCTGGGCGACAGAGCCAGACTCCATCTCAAAAAAAAAAAAAAAAAAAAGAAGTGGAGGAGAATGCTATAGATGGATGGTGCATTCCTCACAGAGGCAGGGCATGTGGCCCAAGTCCTAGAACCCAGTAGATACTCAAATCACTTATTACACTGAAACTCTCAACATCAGAGTAGCGCATAGGTTAGAGTCTAACCGTTAGACAACAGAAATGCAGTTAAAATTCCTTTTTCTACTTGAGAGTGGGCTTTTTTTCTCTTCCCCATTAGCTTATCAGCATGGATTAATTTACAGATTAACATCTTTGTTTTGGAATGGATGAGATAAAGATAGGAAATTTTGTACGGTAGAAGGAAATATAAGGGTTCGGTCTGGGGATGTAAGTTCTAAGCCTGGAACGTGTTCTGAATGAGGCTAGGCGAAAGGTTGTAGGCACTAAAACCAATTTCATCTATTGGGTTGGTGCAAAAGTAATTGCGGGTTTTGATATTAAAAGTAATGGCAAAAACCACAATTACTTTTGTACTAACCCGATACTTCACAGTTTTAGACCAGACCACTCTTCACTGGTTTAAAACAAACTCTGAGAAAGGAATCCTGCCTTCTCTTCAATTCCCCCTTCGTTTGTATTTTCAGTGGTACTAACCGCCAATTCTCAGGCTCCAAATGTTGTCTTCTTCCTCTTCCATCCCTGGTTTTCCTCACTCTCCCTGGCCGTGTCAAAAATAAAATAAATTCTTGATGCAGGAACTCCATAAACATGTCTATGGAGGGGGGAATCCATTCTTTTGAAAAGAATCTCAGGATTGGAAAAGTGCTTAGAAATCATCCAACCTGGGGACTGGCAGACTTTTCCTGGAAAGGGCACACAGTTAACATTTCAGGCTAATTGTGACAGTTGTCTTGGGTGTGACTACTGGGGCCCATATTGTCACAGGTAGTAAAAGTATTTACCAAGACAGTCATCGGTAAAGAAAGGAAGATATATTAGAGAAAGGATGAGAATAAGTTGCAAGAATGCAAGGGGCAGCACAGCAAGGAAGGGGCTGTCTGCAAGGATGCAGGGGCCGGAGGGAAGCTGTACAAGGTCATGCTACAGGGGGTTACATGCAAGTAAGCTTGGGCTATATACACTCAGAAAATATTGGGGTGAATTATAACCGCCAGGCCTTTCCAGGTGCCTGAGGGAAACACTTTGCTGATCTTAGCCTTCTTGCAACTCACATATCTTCATTTCTGGAGTTGCAAGATACTGGCTGTGGTTTTTCACACAAAGGGGTTGCAAACAGGGTTAGGTCCCTGGATTAGGTCCCTGTTCTGCTAGCCTGGCTCCTTCCTAATTCCTGTTAACTTATTGATTTGTTAGGGCCCCGGTCCCTGGATTAGGTCTATGTTTTGCCGCCCCTGGTTCATTCCTAGTTCCTGTTAACTTATTGAATTGTTAGACCCCCGGTGCCTGGATTAGGTCCCTGTTCTGCCAGGCTGGCTCCTTCCTAGTTCCTGTTAACTTACTGATTTGTTAGGGTCCCACAACAGTCTCTGTCACAACCCCTTACCTCTACTGTTGTAAAACAAAAGTAGTCATGGATAATACAGAAACAAATGAGTAAGGCTGGTGCCAATAAAACTTTATTTACAAAAGCAGGCTGTAGGCCAGAATGGGTCCAAGGGCTGTGGTTTGCTGACCCCTGATCCAAACCAACAGATGATAAAACTGAGGCCCCGTTAGCCTGAAGGAAAACCCGGACTAGAAATCCAATTCCCGTGAGTCTCAGAGAAGAGCTCCTTCTATTAGAACAGAGATTCTCAAATTTTGCTTTGCATCAACATCACCTGGAGGCCAGAGAGGTGAGGGGCAATTATGAGAAAACAGATTCCTAAGGGATTTTTGATTCACTAGGTCTGCGGTAGGATCCAGGACTCTGAATTTTAAAAGCACACATGATTCTGCCCTCTATGGCCCAGGGATCATACTTTAAAATACATTTCCCCACATCACAGATGCTTTTTTTTTGAGACAGAATTTCACTCTATCGCCCAGGCTGGGGTGCAGTGGTGCAATCATAGCTCACTGCAGCTTTGACCTCCCTGGCTTCAGTGATCCTCCCATCTCAGCCTACCAAGTATCTGGGATCGCAGGTACATGCCACCATACCTGGCTGGTTTTTTTTTTTTTTTTTTTTTTTAGATACGCGGTCTCACCATGTTGCCCAAGCTGATCTCAAATTCCTGGGCTCAAGTGATCTTCCCACTTCAGCCTCCCACAGTGCTGGGATTACAGTCATGAGCCCCTGTGCCCAGTCCCCCCACATCAAGGATTTTTGAGTCGCCTGGGCAACAAGTAAACCTTCTGTATCCCAGACAGACAAGTAAGCAGGTGATGACGAGACGTCTTGAAAGCGCCTCTGGATTTGCCCTCCCTTCCCCTTCGCCCCAGCAGCCCTTTCTCTTTAACAGCTGGCCTCAGTCACGGGGAGCAGGTGGGGCGTGTGCAGACACACCTGCCGGCAAGCCCAGAGGGGCGTCCCTCTAGGGAGCTTTCCTAATGAGCACCGCCTGCTGACTGACTGGAGGGGAGGAGCTCATTATTCGCTTTTGGCCCAGAGCCTTGTCTTGTAGGATTGCAAATGAAGGAATGCCTGTGGCTCCCACGTTCACCTCAGTGGAAAGATCTCAAAGCAACAGTGTAGTTCACACATCTCACTGAAAAGGGTCAGAGCAGCTGGAAGGAAGCTTGTGGAAGTTGCTTGGCACAGAATTTTCACACTTGATCTATTCCTTTCTTCCTCCATCCATTACTCCCACCTTGATCCCTTGAATGGGAACATTGTTTGCCCCAAGTCATCTAAAAGCCTCTGTTCTTTTGAACAATACCTGCCCCCCAGCCCCCAGATGCTTAGGAAATATAACCCGTAAGAAAATAACACGAGGTTAAGAATATTATGTCAGCAGTCCTTATTCCTGTAAAGGCGCGGGCCTAATCCAGCCACTTTATTCCTTATGTTAGCCCTGCTTCAAACCCCTGATGGGACCTTTTTCTTGTAGCTCTTCTTCTCTTGGCAAGAACTCTAGAATGAAAGCCAAGCCTAGATATTTAGTGTTAAAAGTTAAGTTGGAATTTATAGAAGTCAATTCCAAAATGCCCTCCTGGGCCATCCGCCAGCTGACACCCAAGGAAAGGGAAGAGGCCGAGGGCAGAGGTCAGATTTAGACACAAGGTTGATGGCCTCACTGCAGTAACCACCTTCTTAATCACAAGACCACACTATGAAGACCGGGCGCGGTGGCTCACGCCGGTAATCCCAGCACTTTAGGAGGCCCAGGCAGGGCAATCACCTGAGGTCTCCATCTCAAACAACAACAACAACAACAACAAACAAACAAACAAAGGACCACAGAAGTGCAAAAAGGGAGGTTCCTCCCTCCACCGAAAGAGGGAGGTTCCCTTCATTGTGCGCCCCTGTTCCTGTCACCCACAGGTCCTAGAAGAGAGAGAGCCTTAGCTGGTCTTCCTGGTAGCCTTTGCACCTGCTGTCTGTCTATGACACGCTGACTCCCACTGCCCCCTGCACTTCTGAGCTGACGTCGTATTCATTCAAAAGTGTCCGTTATCCTCAACAGATGTCCCCGATTTAGGATGGTTTGACTTAACAATTTTTTGACTTAACGATGGTGGTAACAACATGCATTCAATAGAAACCATACTTCCAGTACCCATACAACTTTTCTGATTTTCACTAAATTACATGAGGTATTGAACACTCTATGTAAAATAGGCTTGTATTAGATTACTTTCCCCAACCATCAGCTAATATAAGTGTTCCGAGAACATTTAAGGCAGGCGTGGCTACGCTGTGATGTTCTATAGGTATATTCAACGCTTTTTTTTTTTTTTTGAGATGGAGTCTCACTCTGTTGCCCAGGCCGGAGTGCAATGGCACGATCTCGGCTCACTGCAACCTTTGCTTCCTGGGTTCAAGCAATTCTTCTGCCTCAGCCTCCTGAGTAACTGGGATTACAGGCATCCGCCACCACACCCAGCTAATTTTTGTATTGTTTGTAGAGACAGGGTTTCATGATGTTGGCCAGGCTGGTCAAACTCGACCTCAAACCCCTGACCTCAAGTGATCTGCCCACCTCAGCCTCCCAAAGTGCTGGGATTACAGGAGTGAGCCACTGCACCTGGCTGCCTCAATGCATTTTCGACTTAGGATATTTTGAATTTACAATGGGTTTATGGGGACGTAATCCCATCCTCATTCAGGAGTGTCTGTATTTGAATCCTCCATTGTCCAAATGAGAAACAGGGGACTTGAGAGGTAAACAGGGGACCTGAGAGCCGAGGTAGCACAGCCTAACAGACCGCAGGACTGTGAGCCCTGCTGTTGCCATGGAATGGTGCACCTTGGTGAGTTTTGAGACCATGGCGCTCCCTTTCCTGTGAGAAACCCGCTTTGATAAGGAGAGCGAGGTGGGCGGGGGACACAGAGAGGCACTGAGGGAAGCCCATCTTCGGAGATGAGCCCAGGCTTAGCCTTGCAAGGACTTCAGGTACATGTGGAGCAGGGGAGGGTGGGGGGAGGGGGAGGAGGCTGCTGGGCCCCCTCCCTGCTGCTCGTTCACTTTCCTCCTGGCTCTTTCTGTGCGTCTCTCCATCTTTCTGCCTCTCTGCCTCCTTCCCTTGGCTTCTGCTTCTCTGTAGCCCTGTTTAGACCAAGAGTTGTTAACTTAGGGCTCCTGAAGTATAGAAACATGTTATCTATTTTATGGAAGAATGGCAGTGAACATAGGAGTACATGTGTTTCTTTGTAGAACAATTTATTTTCTTTGAAATGTATACCCAGTAAGGGGATTGCTGGGTCAAATGGTAGTTCTAAGTTCTTTGAGAAATCTCCAAACCGCTTTTCACAGTGACTGACCTAATTTACATTTCCAACAACAGTGTACAAGAGCTCCCTTTCACCACAGCCTCGTCGGAATCTGTTTTTTCACCTTTTTTGCGAAACAGGCCGGGCACGGTGGCTCACGTCTGTAATCTCAGCATTTTGGGAGGCTGAGGCGGGTGGATCACAAGGTCAGGAGTTCAAGACCAGCCTGGCCAAGATGGTGAAACCCTGTCTCTACTAAAAATACAAAAATTAGCCAGGCGTGGTGGCACGTGCCTGTAATCCCGGCTACTTGGGAGGCTGAGGCAGGAGAATCACTTGAACCTGGGAGGCAGAGGTTGCAGTGAGCCGAGATAGTGCCACTGCACTCCAGCCTGGGTGACAGAGCAAGACTCCATCTAAAAAAAAAAAAACAACAAAGCACCCAGAAAAATGGGTTGTTGCCTTCACTTTTTAATAATAGCCTTTCTGACTGGTGTGAGATGGTATCTCACTGTGGTTTTGATGTGTATTTCTCTGATGATTAGTGATGATGAGCATTTTTTTCATATGTTTCTTGGCTGCTTGTATGTCTTGAGAAGTGTCTGTTCATGTCTTTTGCCCACTTTTTAAAGGGGTTATTTCCTTGTTGAATTGTTTAAGTTCCTTGTAGATTCTGGATATTAGAGCTTTGTCAAATACATAATTTCAAATATTTTCTTATATTCTATAGGTTGTTCACTTTGTTTTTATTTTTTATTTTTGTTGTTTGTTTATTTGTTTTGAGACAGTCTCACTTTGTTGCCCAAGCTGGAATGCAGTGGCGTGATCTTGGCTCACTGCAGCCTCTACCTCCTGGGTTCAAGCAATTTTCCTGCCTCAGCCTCCTGAGTAGCTGGGACTATAGGCACATGACACCACGCCCGGCTAATTTTTGTATTTTCAGTACAGATGAGGTTTCACCATGTTGGCCAGGCTGGTCTCAAACTCCTGACCTTAGATGATCACTCTGTTGATAGTTTCTTTTGCTGTACAGAGCTTTTTAGTTTAATAGGTCCCACTTCTCAATTTTTGTTTTTGTTGCAATTACTTTTGAGGACTTAATCATAAATTCCTTCTTAAAGCCTATGTCCAGAATGATGTTTCCCAGGTTTTCTTTTGGGATTCTTATAGTTTGAGGTCTTACATTTAAATATTTAATCCATCTTGAGTTAATTTTTGTATCTGGTGAAAGGTAGGGGTCCATTCTTCTGCATATGGCTAGCCAGCTATCCCAGAACCATTTATTGAATAGGGGTTCCTTTCCCCATTGCTTATTTTTGTTGATTTTGTTGAAGATGAGGTGGCTGTAGGTGTGCAGCAGCTTTACTTCTGGGTTCTCTGTTCTGTTCCATTCATCTATGTGTGTGTGTGTGTGGTTTTTTTTGTGCCAGTACCATGCTGTTTTGGTTTTGGTAACCTTGTTGTATAGTTTGAGGTTGAATAATGTGATGCCTCTGGCATTGTTCTTTTTGCTTAGGATTGCTTTGGTGATTTGGGCCCTTTTTTGGTTCTATATGAAATTTTAGGATAGTTCTATCTAGTTCTGTGAAAAATGACATTGGTAGTGTCATAGGAATAGCATTGCATCTACAGATTGCTTTTGGCAGCATGGCCATTTTAAGGATATTGATTCTTCCAATCCATTTCCAATGGTATGAAATGGTTTTCCATTTGTTTGTGTCATCTCTGATTTCTTTCAGCAGTGTTTTGTAGTTATCCTTGCAGAGATCTTTCACCTCCTTAGTTAGATGTATTCCTAGGTATTTTGTTTTAAATGGGATTGCATTATTGCTTTGTCTCTCAGCATGAACATTATTGGTGTTTAGAAATGCTACTGGCTTTTGTAAATTGAATTTTTTTTTTTTTTTTTTCAGACAGAGTCTTGCTCCGTTGCCCAGACTGGAGTGCAGCAGTGTGATCTCAACTCACTGCAATCTCTGCCTCCCTGGCTCAAGTGATTCTCCTGCCTCAGCCTCCCAAGTAGCTGGGATTGCAGGTGTGCACCACCATGCCCAGATAATTGTACATTGAATTTGTATCCTGAAACTTTACTGAAGTCATTTGTCAGTTCCAGAAGCCTTTTGGTGGAGTCTTTAGGGTTTTCTAGGTATAGAATCATACAGTCAGCGAAGAGAGTTTTGACTTCTTTTCCTATTTGGATGCCTTTCATTTCTTTCTCTTGCCTAATTGCTCTGGCTAGGACTTCCTATGTTCCTAATTTTAAAAGCCACCTAGCTGGATATTTTCTTCTTAGAAACATTTTTTTATGAGGATAGTTGCAGGCTGCTTTTGACTTGCCTATGACAATTCACTTTGCCCCCCAGGAACCCCGTTAATGGGAAGTTCCCCAGGATGGCCTACTTAGACATCTGGAGCGTAACGGCTCCCTCTAGCGTCACTGTTTCAGATTGCATATTGCTCGGGTGAGGAAGGTAAGAATTCCAGTCCGTGGACAGGATTGGCTGTCAGCAGGCTGTGGGGCTGCCAGAACAGGTGGCTGCAGATGTAGGAGAGAAAAGGAAGAGTCTTATACTGTGCTCCTGAGCAATGCGAGACTTTTCATGATTTGCCTCAACAATTACAGAGAACACCCCTTTGACATTCAAGGGTACAGACTGCACTCCCACTTTGTGGCGTTCCGATATCTTGGCATATAAATATTCCTGTATGCTGTATTATTTTTCAATGTTGAAATATTGGTATTTTTGTTGGCACGATGCTATCATTGTGGTATGTTAAAAATCTGGGCTAGGCACAGTGGCTCATGCTTGTAATCCCGGCACTTTGGGAGGCCAAGGTGGGAGGATCACTTAAAGCCAGGAGTTCCAGACCAGCTTGGACGATACAGCAAGACCCCCATCTCTACAAAAAAAGAAAAATTAACTGGGCATGGTGGCATACGCCTGTAGTACCAGTGACTCAGAAGGCTGAGGCCAGAGGATGATTTGGGCCCAGGAGTTTAGGCTGCAGTGAGCTATGACTGCACCACTGCCCTCCAGACTGGGCAACAGAGCAAGACCCTGTCTCAAAAACTAACTAACTAAATAAATAAATAAAAGAAAACTTTACATCTTGAGATATATTTAGAGAGTTAGACACTAGCTTAATTTTCAAATGGAGTAAACATGCACTCATCTAGGAAGCATTCTCAGATGCTTTGGTAAGGAGCAAGGACAGAAAGGAAAGTAACTGATAAGAATCTCTGGGAAGAATGAGTCTCAGTTCTCAAAGACATTTTAACCAACACAATACGAACATGACGGCGTTGAAGTTGAAACAGGTAACTCTGCGTTAGAATCTCCAGCTGTCGGCCGGGCGCGGTGGCTCAAGCCTGTAATCCCAGCACTTTGGGAGGCCGAGGCGGGTGGATCACGAGGTCAGGAGATCGAGACTATCCTGGCTAACACGGTGAAACCCCGTCTCTACTAAAAATACAAAAAAAAAAAAAAACTAGCCGGGCGTGGTGGCGGGCGCCTGTAGTCTCAGCTACTCGGGAGGCTGAGGCGGGAGAATGGCATGAACCCGGGAGGCGGAGCTTGCAGTGAGCCGAGATCACGCCACTGCACTCCAGCCTGGGAGACACAGCGAGACTCCGTCTCAAAAAAAAAAAAAAAAAAATCTCCAGCTGTCCATGCCAGAAGATGATAAAAAAAAATCCAGACAAAAGCTATAACTAAGAGTCAATAAAATGATTGCAGTTCCTGGAAGGTAAGCACAAAGCAGTTGTCCTAAAAAGATTCGTTTCAATGTTATAAAGCAAGACCAAAAACATGTGTAATTTGAAATGGACTCAGAGAAAAAAGTCAAAGCTGTTAACTCTGAGGATGCCACCTGCATACCACAGCATGTCTGGAGCTGAGATCCTTCCACCCAGCAGATAGTTGTGTGTTTGCATTGCCACTGTGTTTGGTACAGTCACAGGAAAAGGTACAGTAATGAAGCACAGAGCAGGGAAAGCCGTGCCTGCTACACCCAGGGGGCATGGTCTCCAATGAAGTAGTTTCCCTATTTCACCTTTAGGGACTGGCAAAAGTTACCTTGACCTTCAGGGGTTAAGTGATAACCCAGATTGGAGTGCCTTTTTTATCTGTCTAAGGACAAGTTTTTTTTTTTATTTGTTTGTTTGTTTTCTGAGGCAGAGTCTCGCTTTGTCACCCAGGCTGGAGTGCAATGGTGTGATCTCGGCTCAATGCAACCTCTGCCTCCCGGGTTCAAGCGATTCTCCTGCCTCAGCCTCCCGAGTAGCTGGGATTACAGGCACCTACTACCACACCAGGCTGATTTTTGTATTTTTAGTACAGATGGGGTTTTATCATGTTGGCCAGGCTGGTCTCGAGCTCCGGAGTGCAAGTGATCCACCTACCTTGGCCTCCCAAAGTGCTGGAATTACAGGCGTGAGGCACCACGTCCGGCCAATTTTTATGTCACTAGATAGGTTTTCCCAATATTATCACTATTTCCACTTCATTCTCTCCCTTCACACTCTCTCCTTTCTTCCACTCTGAGTCCCATCCATCCCTGCCTATGTTTCTCCTGACCCTCACATCTTCCCTGCTTCCACCCAACCCTCTCTGTCCCACACAGCTCTCTTCACCCCCTCATATGGTTTCATCCAGTCTCTATTTCAGCCCTTCCTGGTTCCAGAAGAGAGCTCCTTATAAGGTCCATTAGCCAGGGGTGCGTTCTTCTGTCTTGAGGGGCCTCCCCCTCCTCACATACCTTTCTCCTTTTTCCTTTGCCCTTCTCTCGTTTGAGTATGAAACCAATGTCGGATTTTTCTTCTTGGTCACTTTGCAAGCCAGGGACACTCGGTCGGCAACATTCCACCCGGGCCTCAATCGGCCACACTGGCGTGCCCCAGCTCACCTGTGTCATAGCTTGGACCTGTGTTCAGTGGTTCCCAAGCTCTTATACTGCACCCAAGAAGAATGAGGATATGCTGGACATTGAAGGGTGAGGAGGGCGGAGAAGAATTTTATATAGCGATGGAACAGCTCTCAGCGGAGAAGGGACACGGGGCAGGGGTGACTGGGTAGTTCCCCTATCCGATGGCGCGAAAGTCCCCCTGTGTGGCTAGGTCTGGGGCCTTTTAAGGGCTCAGGATGGGGAGTACATGCTGATTGGTTTGTTAGCATGCCAAAATGGTTAAAGTGAAGACACCACTCAAAGGTGGGCATGATAGTGTAGGAAACCAATTAGGAAAACGTAGGTATATGTCAAATAGGTGAAGGGTGGGATTAATCAGAGGAAAGCACGCCAAGCGGGAAGACAGTTTCTTAATCCGGTCTGAGGATTTCACTTGTAGCTTGGCTTTCAGGCTTTAAACTCTCTTCAGCTTGGAGGTGGGGTTTCACGGGGGATGCACCCCTATCTGCCCAGGCATTTGGCTGCCTCCTGCCGCTCTCAAAACTGTCACTGAATAGTTGGGATTTGGGTTCTTTGGTCTGACAGTGCTGGTATAGCCTTGCTCTCCAAATAAGATTGGCGAGAATGTCCATCGCGTGCCCAGGAATTTGCACTCATTTCTGTGACTTCCCGACTGTGAGCCCTGCTCCCATCATGAGTTGAGCTGATGGATCTCACCCAGGCCCTGTAAGTGCTGTGTGGGCTCTGCACTTCCTTGACCCAGAAATGAGACTCAGCCATCCCCCACTTTCCCACCTAAAACCTACTTTCCAGAGGCATTTGTGTGAAGAATAGACTTAGCTGATGTTCAGGAAGAGAGAGTAGTAGGTCTTTCAATATAATCCATAGGCTCACAGAAAGAAAAAAAAAGAGTAGGTTACAATGCTTCAAGGCAAACAGCTGGAAACAGACATCAGAATGTCTGTGTTTAAAAGTCCTTCAGGTAGCCAATGACTCCAGGTCATTTTGCCCCCTTATTGCTCTGTTCTTGTGATGTCTGCACAGCCCTCCTCACGCCTCCCTTTCCCACCTGTCCTCCTCCCGTGCTTTTTCTGTTACCCCTAAACACTATACATGTATTTTTCTCTATTTCACAGAGCAATTCTGCATTCTAGCCTACTGGTTTTCAAAGCGTATCATAATCCATTAGCAGGAAGTAGAATAAGCTTAGTGGGTCAAAAGAAGATGTTCTTTTGTTTTTTGAGGCTGAGTCTCTCTCTGTCACCGGGGCTGGAGTGCAGTGGCGTGATCTCAGCTCACTACAACATCCGTCTCCCGGGTTCAAGCAATTCTCCTGCCTCAGCCTCCCGAGTAGCCGGGACTACAGGCATGTGCGACCACACCCATCTAATTTTTATATTTTTAGTAGAGGTGGGGTTTCGCCATGTTGGCCAGGCTGGTCTCGAACTCCTGACCTCATGTGATCTGCCCGCCTCGGCCTCCCAAAGTGCTGGGATTACAGGCGTGAGCCACCATGCCCAGCCTAAGATTTTCTTTTTCTTAATTTTTTTAATCGAGAGGGAGTCTCACTCTGTTGCCCAGGTTGGAGTGCAATGGCACGATCTTGGCTCACTGCAACCTTGGCTGCCCGGATTCAAGCGATTCTTGTGCCTCAGCCTCCTGAGTAGCTGGGACTATAGGCGCCTGCCACCATGCCCAGCTAATTTATTTATTTATTTATTTTTTAAGTAGAGACGGGATTTCGCCATGTTAGCCAGGCTGGTCTTGAACTCCTGACCTTAGGTGATCCGCCTGCCTCGGCTTCCCAAAGTGCTGGGATTACAGGTGTGAGTCCCCTGTATCCCGCCTAGATTTTCTTTTAATTGAAATAGAATGGAATGGAAAATATCCATGTGGGGTGGTAGGGGAATAGATATGATTGCTGGACACAGTGGCTCACTCCTGTAATGCCAGCACTTCAGAAGGCCAAGGTAGGTGGATTGTTTGAGCCCAGGAGTTTGAGACTGGCCTCGGCAACATGGCAAAACTCCGTCTCTACAAAAAATACAAAAATTAGCTGGGCGTGGTGGCACACACCTGTGGTCCCAGCTACTTGGGGGGCTGGGGTAGGAGAATTTGGGCCCAGGGAGGTGAAGACTATAGTGAGTTATGACCACACCACTGCTCTCCAGCCTGGGTGACAGGGGGAGACCCTGCCTCAAAAAAACAAAAAGTATTGTTTTGTGAAATATGTTTGGGTTTTGTTTATTGGGTTTTTTTTGTTTTGTTTTGTTTTGTTTTTTTTAGGGACAGGGCCTTATTCTGTTGCCCAGCCTGGAGTGCAGTGGTGCAATCACAGCTCACTATATCTGGGAATTCCTGGGCTCAAGTGATCCTCCTGAGTTGCTGGGACTACAGGCATATGGCACCATGACAGGTTAAGTTTTTATTTTTTATATTTTGTAGAGATGGAGTCTCAGTATATTGTTCAGGCTGATCTCTAATTGCTGGCCTCAACTGATCCTCCTACCTCAGCTTCCCAAAATGCTGGGATTACAGGCATGAATCACCATGCCTGGTCAGTTTTGATTATACTACATGAATAAGTGTTATTAAGGGTTGTAATTTTTTTTTCAAGTCTGTAAAACACCATCTGGTCCCTATGGTTGAACTTAGCTGCAAGTCCACTTTTTTTTTTTTTTTTTTTGCCTCGCATTAATAAACATTTATTTCATTCAAATTAGAGCAATAATCTTCCATATTTGAGTATCTTCCCTGCCCATAATTCAAAGGAAAAAAATCCAAAATGATTAGTAAAGAAAACAAGTGAGGCTTAGTAGATCCTTTTAATTTCTTAAAAAAGTTTTTTTTTTGAGATGGAGTCTCTGTCGCCCAAGCTGGAGTGCCTGGAGTGGCACGATCTCAGCTCACTGCAAGTTCTGCCTCCCGGGTTCATGCCATTCTCCTGCCTCAGCTTCTCAAGTAGCTGGGACTACAGGCACCCGCCACCACACAGGCTAATTTTTTGTATTTTTAGTAGAGATGGGGTTTCACTCTGTTAGCCAGGATGGTCTCGATCTCCTGACCTCGTGATCTGCCTGCCTTGGTCTCCCAAAGTGCTGGGATTACAGGTGTGAGCCACTGCGCCCAGCCTGTTTTAAATATTTTTAAGCTTTAAAAAGTGTTTCAAGTTTGTAATTCCTAGTAGGAAAACATTATCTGAATGAAAACCCTAATGGCAAACTACTGTAAAAAGCTTGAGCTGTGGCCAGGTGCAGTGGCTCACGCCTGTATTCGCAGTACTTTGGGAGGCGAGGCGGGCGGATCCCTTGAGGTCAGGAGCTCATGACCAGCCTGGTCAACATGGTGAAACCGTCTCTACTAGAAATACAAAAATTAGCCAGGCGTGGTGGTGGGCGCCTGTAATCCCAGCTACTCAGGAGGCTGAGGCAGGAGAATCGCTTGAACTGGGAGGCGGAGGTTGCAGTGAGCCGAGATTACACCACTGCACTCCAGCCTGGGCGACAGAGTGAGACTGCATCTCAAAAATAAATAAATAAAATAAAACAAAAAATAAAAAAGTTTCAGCTGCATTTGGGGTAGAGGGGTAGGGATTACTGCAGAACTGACATCCATCCAGGGATAGGAGAGCAGAGATGTCTTAATAGGGTTAATCTCAGGGAAGGAGCAAGAATGTTTATAATTTGTAATGTTTCTTAAGGTAAATAACAATGGGCCGGGTGCGGTGGCTCACGCCTGTAATCCCAGCAATTCGGGATGGTGAGGCGGGTGGATCACTTGGGTTCAGGAGTTCGAGACCAGCTTGGCCAACATGGCAAAAACACATCTCTACTGAAAAATACAAAAATTAGCTGGGCATGGTGGCGCGTGCCTGTAATCCCAGCTACTCGGAGGCTGAAGCAGGAGAATCGCGTGAGCCCCAAGAGGAGGAGGTTGTAGTGAGCCAAGATCGTGCCACTGCACCCCAACCTGGGCGACAGAGCGAGACTCCTTCTCAAAAACAAAGCAAAAACAAAAACAATGATGGTGTTTTAAACTGTATCAAAAATGCTCTTGCATCAAAGCAGCTGCATCAAGCTGTCACAAATCTAGTAGAATATGGAGTTCCAGGGACCATCAGGCTGGAACCAAGCTGGCTCTACCCACGTGGGGGTAGTGTCTCTTAATTGCTGGCCAAGCAGTCTGAAATAAACTTATCAACTCATCTTGTTTAAGGGGCGGGGAACAGGGGGAGTGGGATGTGAGTGAGAGGAGCAACCACGACTGCACACCTGCTGTATACAAGGCCTCCTATCTCATTTAGCCTCAAAACAACTCTCTGTGTTAAGTATTTTCACCCTAATCTTGAAGATCTGGGAACTGATAATTAGGGTAAGTGACCAGATTTTTTTTTCTTACCAGGGATTTTTTTAGTGCTCCAGCAAAACTCCTTGCAGGGCTGATTTAAAGTCTGGGCCAGGGCCAGTAATCCCAACACTTTAGGAGGCTGAAGTGGGAGGATCACTTGAGCCCAGGAGAGCAGCCTGGGTAACCTAGCAAAACTCTGTTTCTACAAAAAAATAAAAAATAAAAATAAATTAACACAATAAAGGCTAAGCCAACTGTAGGGGCCCAGACATCAATCTCTAAAGAGTGCGGATACCTTACTGGACACATAATGAGGTGAGACTGTTTCACTTCCGGCTCTTTTCCTGGGGAAAGGAGCATAGACAGCAGCAGATGGTAAGACACAGTTGATGAGTCATACCCCTGGCTACTAGGCGGAGGGTGGAGCAGGGCCCGGTGAATGCAGGGTTTGGGCCAGGTTGCAGTGATACCTGAATCCTCAGGGCAACAGAAGAAAGACTGAGCAGGGCCACCGGAGGGTCCACTGCTCTTCCTCCCGGCAACCCCCGCCCCATCACGCCATGCGGCGTGGCCTCCCTTCCACGTACTGAACGTTCTTAACGTTTAGAGTGACAGCTATATAGTTTAAAAATCAAACTTCCACACAGTTATGTACAAGAGTCTAAATGAACAGGAAGTGTGTTTTGTAAAACAAAATTTAGCTTTCTCCAAATTCCTTTTTAAAAGAAAATAATTTAGAATGCTGTAAAGCATTGTGAGATCTTTCTTCCATAGCCTTGAGGTTTTATGTGAGGGAAGATTGGGAAGAGAGAGGGAATCACTGAGAGGGGGTGGGGATAAGAAAAGGAGGAAGACAAGGATGTGTGGGCACAGAGAAGACTATTGTTTTGAAGGAGAGGCAGGTGGTCTGCCTCCCACGGTCCCAGGTAACTTGCACCCAGCCCTGTCTCTCACCAGCATGCAGGCCTCTCCCTGCCCTGGTAGCCTCCCTCAGGGGGCCTCACTTCTTCCCCCAGCCATACTCCAGCTGCATTTCCTCTCTCTGCGGGTCACACGGGATCAATGAAACAACTCTCTCACAACAGCATTCCCACCACGAGGCATTTTGTAAATTACTGTATATATAAATGGAGACCGTTTAGAAATTGTATGTGATTTTCAGCTGGAGTAAATCTTTTCTGTACTTAATGCCAGCATTGCTGTAAATTGTTTTCCTGGGGAGAAAACAGCAAGCCTACCACACCACAACCCCAACAGGCGTGATTTCTTTATTTTTTTTTAACCTTTAGAGTGACAGCTATGTAGTTTAAAAAATCAAATTTCCACGTAGTAATGTACATGACTCTAAATTAACAGGAAACGCGTTCAGTAAAACAAAACTGAGTTTTTTTCCAAAGTCCTTTTTAAAAGGAAATAACCAGGCCGGGCGCAGTGGCTCACGCCTGTCATCCCAGCACGTTGGGAGGCTGAGGCGAGGGGAATCATTTGAGGTCAGGAGTTCGTGACCAGCATGGCCAACATGGTGAAACCCCACCTGTACTAAAAATACAAAAATTAGCCGGGCGTGGTGTCGCGCGCCCGTAATCCCAGCTACTCAGGAGGCTAAGGCAGGAGAATCGCTTGAACCCTCTGCTTGAAAGCTGAGGTTGCAGTGAGCCGAGATCGCACCACTGCCCTCCAGCCTGGGCGATAGAATGAGACTCTGTCACAAAAAAAAAAAAAAAAAAAAAGAGAAAGAAAAGAAAAGAAAGAAAGGACAGAAAAGAAAGAAAAGAAAGAAAAACTGGGGTTGGGCACGATGGCTCACGCCTGTAATCTCAGCACTTTGGGAGGCCGAGGCGGGCAGATCACCTGAGCTCAGGAGCTTGAGACCAGCCTGGCCAACATGGTGAAACCCCATCTCTACTAAAAATACAAAAATTAGCCAGGCATGGTGATGCACTGCCTGTAATCCCAGTAACTCAGGAGGCTGAGGCAGGAGAATTGCTTGAAGCCGGGAGGCGGAGGTAGCAGCGAGCCGAGATTGTGCCACTGTACTCCAGCCTGGGAGACAGAGCAAGACTCATTCTCAAAAAAAAAAAAAAAAAAAAAAAGGAAATAACTTAGAACGCTGTAAGCAATCGTGAGATAGAATGCTGTAAGCAATCGTGACATCTTTCTTCCACACCCTAGAGGTTTTACGTGAGGGAAGATTGGAAAGAGGGAGGGAATCACCGAGAGGGATGGGGACAGAAAAAGGAAGGAGGGAGACAAGACCATGTGGGCACAGAGAAGGATCTGGGAAAAATAGGATAAAATAGGAGATACAATAGGATAAAATAGGGAAAGGGAGAGACAGAGGCTCGATGGGTGCGGGGCGACTTGTCCATAGTGGATCCCACCCATAGAAGTTATTCCACAGGTGCGGTGCTTTTGGAGAATATTCCTTAACTCTGAGATAGAGCATTTGTGTGCAATCAGGGAAAACGCAAGGGGAAAAACGCAATCAGAGAAACTTCTAATTCCACCGCTTTTCTCAGGGCATACACTCATCTCTTTATCCACAGCCTAGGAGATTGCAAAAGTGCAAAGGGAGGGTCCAGATTGCTGCCTTTGGGGAGGGATGTGTGCTTCCACCTGCTGCGTGTCTGCTTGTCTTGCACACTCACAGCACCCTCAGATGCCACTGGGCACAGACACCAAGCAGGCAACAAAGTGAGAACGCGGGGAGAGGGACAGAGCCCCGCTCGTTTCTGCTTTGCAATTTGTGATAATCTATGGGTTACTTTATTTTGAATTTCTAAATACATTTTCCTTTTGTTGTTTGTTTGAGGCAGGCTCTTGCTCTCTCGGCCAGGCTGGAGTGCAGTGATGTGATCACCACTCACTGTAGCCTCCCAGCTCATGCAATCCTCCCACCTCAGCCTCCAGAGTAGCTGGGACTACAGGCACACTGCACCACACAGGGCTAATTTTAAAATTTTTTAGATATATATTTTTTAAATAGTAGAGACAAGGTCTCGCTATATTGCCCAGGCTGGTCTCAAACTCTAAGGCTCAAGCAAACCTCCTGCCTCAGCTTCCCAAAGTTCTGGGATTACAGGTGTGAGAATATATTTTCTCACTTTTTGATTGAGGTGTAACTTACATACAGTAAAGTGTGCAAGTCATGACAGTTTCTTACATGTGTATAGGCCCATGTAGCCACCAACCACATTAAGACATAGGATAGGATGCCTCTGGACTCCAGTGGGCTCCTTGTGCCCCTCCCAGTGAGTATCCCCCAGAGGTGACCACTCTTCTAGTCTCCATAACTATGCATTGGCTTTGCCTGTGTGATTTGTACCTATGGAGACAGAGTGCTAGACAGACATATGGAGACACCTCTGTATGCATTAGTTGTGTGTTTGGTCTCTTTTGTTCATTATTGTTTTTGCCATTCATCAGTGGATGGTGGTACATATAGCAACAATTCATCCTTTTTCTTCTTCTTCCTTTTTTTTTTTTTTATGAGACAGAGTCTTGCTCTGTCACCCAGGCTGCAGTGGTGCGATCTCAGCTCACTGCAACCTCTGCCTCCCAGGTTCAAGTTGTTCTCCTGCCTCAGCCTCCTGAGTAGCTGGGACTACAAGTGCATGCCACCACGCCCAACTAATTTTTGTATTTTTAGTAGAGACGGGGTTTCACCATATTGGCCAGGCTGGTCTTGAACTCCTCACCTCAAGTGATCCGCCCACCTTGGCCGCCCAAAGTGCTGGGATGACAGGTGTGAGCCACCACATCCAGTCTTCCTTCCTTTTTAAGGCTGAGTAATATTCCATCGAATACATAAGCCACATTTTGCTTATCCATTCACGTGTAGCTGGATATTTGGGTTGCTTCTACCTTTTGGATTCCTTTATACATTTTACTAACATTTACTGAGTACGTACTCAGTATAAATAACTGTGATAGTTGCTAAGGGGAGTTTAAAAAAAAAGAATGGCATGATTCTTCCCTCAAAAACATGATTTTCTAGGTGTGGGTGTATAAAAGTAATTATATAAGGTAAGATAAAATAAGTACAATAATATGTGTACATACAAAAGAGTACTGGGGCCAGGAATGGTGGCTCACGCCTGTGATCCCAGCATTTTGGGAGGCCAAGGCGGGCAGATCACCTGAGGTCAGGAGTTCCAGACCAGCCTGGTCAACATGGTGAAACCCTGTCTCTACTAAAAGTACAAAAATTAGCTGGGCATGATAGCACATGCCTGTAGTCCCAGCTACTCGGTAGGCTGAAGCAGGAGAGTCACTTGAACCCCGGTGGAAGAGGTTGCAGTGAGCTGAGATCACATCACTGCACTCCAGCCTAGGTGAAAGAGCGAGATTCTGTCTCCAAAAAAAAAAAAAAAAAAAATAGAGTACGGGAATCTGGCGAAGCAGTGACCAATCTCAATCTGAAAATATCAGACAGGTTCTCAGAAGGTGCAGCACCTGAGCTGTGCCCTAAAGAGGAAGAAATGGGGTTTCCATAGGTGGTGAGTCGGGTGGGGTGGGAAGGAGCTCAAGTAAAAGCCAATAGTGTGAAAGCACGTGGCATGCCATGAAAAGAAAGAAATAATTAAGAGTGTTGTGTTTACTTTAGGTAACTGATCCTCCGAAAAGACTGCTAAGCACAGACTTGAGGCAGTAACTTCCGTGCACATGTCTGTGGTAAGAGACCATCCACTGCCATAGCACAGAGCACTGGGAACACAAGTTAACAGTCTTGAAATAGGTCATCAAGGCTGGGCGCGGTGGCGCACGCCTGTAATCCCAGCACTTTGAGAGGCCGAGGCGGGCGGATGACAAGGTCAGGAGATCGAGGCCATCCTGGCTAACACGGTGAAACCCCATCTCTACTAAAAATACAGAAAATTAGCTGGGCGTGGTGGCGGGCACCTGTAGTCCCAGCTACTCAGGAGGCTGAGGCAGGAGAATGGCATGAACCCGGGAGGCGGAGCTTGCAGCGAGCCTAGATCATGCCACTGCACTCCAGCCTGGGCGGCAGAGCGAGACTCCATCTCAAAAAAAAAAAAAAAAAAAGAAAGAAAGAAAGAAATAGGCCATTAAGCTGGTCCCATTACAGAAACACACAGAGAACTCCCTTTGCAGAGATCTCCTGGCGGAGAGGCCTTTGGATGTCCAGCTAGTTGGGATCACTTGGGGAAGGGTTCAGGGTATCCTGCTGAACTCACCCATCCTGTGGCTCCTGCCCAGTGAGCTAGTGCATTTAGGCACAAATGTGCCTAATGTGAGACCATCTTGGGAGTCCAGTGAAAATGAACACTCCCCAAGATAAGGCTCTCCACTTTACTACTAGTTTTTGTGGGTTGGAATTCAGTCTTTCATTTACCCAATCAACATACCTTTGCTGACAGCCAAAGAGTTTCTGGGTGCTAAGATATAGTTAACAAGATACATTGATAAGATCTCTGCTGTCTCATAGAGCTTCCCTTCCTGTAGAGTGAGATAGAAAATAACCAAAGAAATAACCTGGCTGGGCACAGTGGCTCACACCTTTAATCTCAGCATTTTGGGAGGCCAAGGCGGGAGGATCACTTGAGCTCAGGAGTTCAAGACCAACCTGGGCAACATGGTGAAATCTGGTCTCTACCAAAAATACAAAAACTTAGCCGGTCATAGTGGCGCATATATGTGGTCCCAGCTACTTGGGAGCCTGAGGTAGGAGGATCACTTGAGCTCGGGAGGCAGAGGTTGAGCCAAGATCATGCCACTGTACTCCAGCCTGGGAGATAGAGCAAGACTGTCTCAGAAAAACAAAAAACAAAAATGAACCAAAAAACACACGCACACAAAACCCAAAGAAATAACCAAGAAAATTATCAAACAGCAATAAGAGCTGGGAATTAAAATAAAATGGCGTAACAGTGAATGGGTGGCTTCTTGTGTCGGGTGATCTGAGATTGTGACATTAGGCTGAGTTCTGAAGGAGCCTACCACACAGAGGTCTGCTAGCAGAGCATCCCAGGCAGAGTCACAGATCGTGCAAAGGCCCTCGGGCAGGACTGAGCTTGACACATTTGAGGCACAGAAACAAGGGCCGATTTGTCCAGAGCACAGTGAGTGAACAGAGAGTGGGTACAATAGGAGTTAGAGAAATAGCCTGGGGCCATCACAGAGAATGTGTGACTCAGAGAAAGGAGTCTGGATTTTTTTCTAACTGCAATGGGAAATTGTTGGAAAGCTACAAGCAGAGGGAAAACTTGATATGGTACATATTTTTAAAAGGTCACTGGCATGAGGATTTGGCTGGAGGGGAGGGTGGTACAGTAAAAGTGGAGAGTGGACTTGGGTGCATTTCGGACATGGATTCCACAAGCGATAAAGAAGATTTTAAAAAAAGAAATCTAGGGAAATTCCTACAGTTTTGGTTTAAGTTACTGAGTGGATTATGGTGCCTTTTTAAAGATGAGGACCCCTGAAGGAGGAGATCTGGGTGGGCAAAGGAAAGGTGGAATCCAGAGTTCTCTTTTGCATAAGTTCTTTTGAGGCGTATGCAAGGCCAGGCATGGTAGCTCATACCTGGAATCCCAGAGCTTTGGGAGCCCAAGGTGGGTAGATCTCTGGTGGAGGCCGGGAGTTCAAGACTAGCCTTGTCAACATGGCAAAATCCCGTCTCTACAAAAAGTTTTCAAAAATAACCGCGTGTGGTGGTGTGAGTCTGTAGTCCCAGCTACTTGGAAGGTTGAGGTGGGAGGTTCGCTTGAGCCCACGAGGTTGAGGCTGCAGTGAGTCGTTATGAAGCTACTACACTCCGGCCTGGATGATAGAGTGAGACATTGGCTCAAAAAAAAATTTAAAAAAAGCCAGATGCAGTGATTCACGCCTGTAATCAATCCTACCACTTCGTGAGGCCAAGGCAGGTGGATCACCTGCGGTCAGGAGTTCGAGACCAGCCTGGCCAACATGGTGAAACCCCGCCTCTAGTAAAAATACAAAAATTAGCCGGGCGTGGTGGTGTGTGCCTATAGTCCCAGCTACTCGGGAGGCTGAGGCAGGAGAATCATGTGAACCCAAGAGGCGGAGCTTGCAGTTAAGCTGAGATCCCACCACTTTACTCCAGCCTGAGTGACAGAGCGAGACTCCATCTCAAAATATATATGTGTGTGTGTGTGTACGCATGTGAAACAACTCCAGAGTTAGTCAAGAGTCCTGGGAAAAGAGATCAGGGCTGAAAATATAGATGTGGGGAATCCTGGGGCAACAGGGGAAATTTCCTCATCTCTTTGTTAACGGATCATTAATTAGGTCCAAGTCAATGTCTTGTGTGCTGGACAGCCGCTGTAACATACCCAGGGATCTCTTTCATTTCCAACCTGACCTAGTCCTGGCAAATACACTACCTGTGGTTGTCATCTGGACCAGAGGAAAAAGGGATGAACTGGGATCCCAGAGCTCAGGCGCTGAGAACCAGCTCTGATTCCAGGAATCAAAACAAAGAAAAATAACAGTTATCGAGCACTTTCACGTGGCAACCCTATGTGGTGCTTCTCAGGATCTCTGTCTTAATTTCCACACCAGAACTTTGTGATGATTCTTACTTTCCCCACTTCACAGATGAAGAAATGGGCTCAGGTTGGTAAAATGGCTTCTTCAAGTTTGTAAATCAAGCCCAGATCTATTTCTTTTTTTTTTTTAGATGGAGTCTCATTCTGTCTTCCAGGATGAAGTGCAGGGGCGCGATCTCAGTTCACTGCAACCTCTGCCTACCGGGTTCAAGCAGTTCTCCCTCAGCTGGAACTACAGGCACATGCCACCACACCTGGCTAATTTTCTTTGTTTTTTTTTTTTTTGAGACGGAGTCTCGCTCTGTCGCCCAGGCTGGAGTGCAGTGGCACGATCTCAGCTCAATGCAAGCTCTGCCTCCCAGGTTCACGCCATTCTCCTGCCTCAGCCTCCCAAGTAGCTGGGACTATAGGCACCCGCCACCACGCCTGGCTAATTTTTTGTATTTTCGGTAGAGATGGGGTTTCACCATGTTAGCCAGGATGGTCTCGATCTCCTGACCTAGTGATCCACCTGCCTCGGCCTCCCAAAGTGCTGGGATTACAGGCGTGAGCCACTATGCCTGGCCTTTTTTTTTTTTTTTTGAGATGGAGTCTTGCTCTGTCACCCAGGCTGGAGTGCAGCGGCACAATCTTGGCTCGAAGCAACCTCCGCCTCCTGGGTTCAAGTGATTCTCCCACCTCAGCCTCCCAAGTAGCTGGGATTATGGGTGCCTGCCACCATGCCTGGCTAATTTTTGTATTTTTAGTAAAGAGGGGGTTTCACCATGTTGGCCAGGCTGGCCTCAAACTCCTGATCTCAAGTCATCCACCCACCTTAGCCGCCCAAAGTGCTAGGATTACAGGTGTCAGCCACTGCGCCCCCCACATCTGTTGATGCTGTTCCACTGTATTACCTCTCCTTGCTGCATGTGCTTGGGCCAGATTTTTAGTCCCTCTGGGCTGGGGTTTCTTCATTTATGAAGTGGGACATTATTAGGATGGGTGTGGTGGCTCAGGGCTGTATAATTATAGCACTCTGGGAAGCTGAAGCAGGAAAACTGGTTAATTCCAGGAGTTGAAGATAAGCCTGGGCAATATAGTGAAACCTCATCTCTACAAAAAATAAACAAAATTAGGTGTGGTGGTGCATGCCTGTAGTCCCAGCTCCTTGGTAGGCTGAGGTGGGAGGATCACTTGAGCCCAGGAGGTTGAGGCTGCAGTGAGCTGTGGTCATGCCACTGCACTCCAGCCTGGGTGACAGAGCGAGACCCTGCTTCTAAAAAAAAAAACCACATTGACTGTTACGGTTTCATCTAACTGTAATATTCTGGATTCTGAATGCATTCGAGTGTGTTTATGTTTCAGTTTTCTAAGTGACTTTGAATCTTACTGTAGCTGAAATGCTTTAGCGAGAGCATGATTTCCACGCTTTCCCAGCAAGAGGGGTGATGATTCAGCAGTTGGGGCATCTGAAATGCAGGGATTTGTTGCTGCGAGCCCCGAGGTGAAAGGCCTCTTGGAAGCATAAAGGATTCTGTCGCAGTCACTTTGCTCCCTTTGCCCCCAGCGCCTTCCTTTCCTTAGCTCTGGAAAATAGTTCTCATTTTCTAAATCATTGTGCTTTGAAGACCAAGTCTGATGGCGAATGTCAAAGGGGTCACAGGGTTAAATACAGAACCGAGTCTGTTCACTGCTGGCTGGGAAGCTGGCCGCTATCACCCACCCCAGCTAGACCTCGTCATCGGGGCTCCCTGCAAGAGGACCGTCATTTCTTTTAGGCTTTGCCAACAGCAAAGAGCAAAGGGCTCTTTCTTCATTGACGTATGCCCGCCTGGATCCAGAACAGTATTCTGATGGCAGACAGAAAGAGCCACTCCAGCTTAGTGGCGTGATGTTTGTTCAAAATCTATCTTCAGTGCAAATGTTCTTCGGATGTTTAAATCTCCTATGGTAACTTTTTGGTGGTTGTACATTTCTAACATGTCTTAAAACTCTAGCAAGGTGGGCGGGGCATGGTGGCTCACGCCTGTAATCCCAGCACTTTGGAAGGCTGCGGCAGGCAGATCATCTGAGGTCAGGAGTTCAAGACTAGCCTGGCCAACATGGCGAAACCCTGTCTCTATTAAAAACACAAAAATTAGCCAGGCGTGGTAGCACATGCCTGTAGTCCCAGCTACTCAGGAGGCTGAGGCAACAGAATCATTTGAACCTGGGAGGTGGAGGTTGCAGCGAGCCGAGATCGTGCCATTGCACTCCAGCCTGGGAGCCTGGGTGACAGAGTGAGACTCCATCTCTTTAAAAAAAAAAAAAAAAAAAAAAAAGAAAGGAAAAAAAGAAAAAAACAAAACTCTAGCAAAGTGAGTCAACTCTCCAGGTATGCTTGACCAATAATCTACCCAGGTAAAAGTTATTATTATCTTCTTAATTTTATAAAAGCCCCAGGGTGAATTCTTATCATGAACGGGTGCTGAGTTTTATTAAATGCTTTTTCTGCATCTATCGCTGTGATCATATGAGTTTTCTTCTATAGCCTATTGATGTGATAGATTACACAAATTGACTTTTTTTTTTTTTTTTCCAGACAGGGTCTTGCTCTGTTGCCCAGGCTGGAGTGCAGTGTTGCAATCATGGCTCACTGCATCCTCGACCTCCCAGGCTCAAGCAATCCTCCCACCTCAGCCATTCAAGTAGCTAGGATTACAGTCACACACCACCATGCCTGGCTAATTTTTAAGTTTTTTGTAGCGATGAGGTCTCACTACGTTGCCCAGGCTGGTCTCAAACTCGTGAGCTGATGTGTTCCTCCTGCCTTGGCCTCCCAAAATGCTAGGATTATAGGTGTGAGCCACTACATCCAGTCTATAATTCTTTTTAAACATTGTTGTATTCAATTTACTAATAATTTGTTGAGGATTTTTGCATCTATGTTCATGAAATATATTGGTCTATAGTTGTAATGCCTTTGTCTAGTTTCGGTATTAGGTATGCTGGGTTTTTTTGTTTTTTGTTTTTTTGTTTTTTGTTTTTTTGAGACGGAGTCTCACCCTGTTGCCCAAGCTGGAGTGCAATGGCATGATCTTGGCTCACTGCAACCTCCGCCTCCTGGGTTCAAATGATTCTCCTGCCTCAGCCTCCTGAGTTGCTGGGATTACAGGCAACCGCTACTATACCCAGCTAATTTTTGTATTTTTAGTAGAGATGGGGTTTCACCATGTTGGCCAGGCTAGTCTCGAACTCCTGACCTCATGATCCACCCACCTCGACCTCCCAAAGTGCTGGGATTACAGGAGTTAGCCACCGTGCCCAGCCATATGCTGTCTTTTATAGAATGAAATGGGAGGTACTCCCGCTGCTTCTATTTTCTGGAAGAGATTGTATAGAATTGATATCATTTCTTCCTTAACCATTTCATAGAATTCACTAGTGAAACCATCTGGGCCTGGTGCTTTCTGTTTTGGGAGGTTAATAATTATTGATTTGGTTTCTTTAATAGGTATAGATCTATTCAAATTATCTACTCCTTATGTGAGTTCAAGGAATTGGTCCATTTTATCTAAGTTATCAAATTTCTGGACATAGTTGTTCATAATATTCTTTAATTATTCTTTTAATGCCATGGGATCAGTAGTGATGGCCTCTCTTCTTTCATCTCTGATAATAGTAATTTGTGTTTCTCTCTCTCTCTTTTTTTTTTTTTTTTTTGTTAGCCTATTAGCCTAGTCACAGGTGTATTTTCTTTTTTTTTTTTTTAGGGACAGGGTCTCACTTGGTGCAGTCATAGCTCACTGCAGCCTTGACCTCCTGGGCTCAAACGATCCTCTGACCTCAGCCTCTGGAGTAGCTAGGACTACAGGCACATGCTACCACACCCAGCTAATTTTTTTATGTTTTTGTAGAGATGGGGTCTCATGAAACATCATGAGCCCAGGCTGGTCTCAAAATCCTGGCCTCAAGCAATCTTCCTGCCTCAGCCTTCTGATCCCTAGGATTACAGGCATGAGTCACTGAACCCAGTCAGATTTATCAATTTTATTATACTTTCAACAAACCAGCTTTTAGTTTTGTTGATTTTCTCTATTGATTTCCTGTTTTCAGTTTCTTTGATTTCTAGCCTAATTTTTATTTCTTTTCTTCTGTTTACTTTGTGGGGTTTGGGGGGGGCTTTTTGCTTTTTTTTTTTTTTTTTTTTTGGACAGGGTCTCACTCTGCTACCCAGGCTAGAGTGCAGTGGCACAATCTCAACTCACTGCAACCACTGCCTCCCATGTTCAAACAATTCTCGTTCCTCAGCCTCCCGAGTAGCTGTGACTACAGGCATGTGCCACCATGCCCAGCTAATTTTTGTATATTTTGTATAGATGGGATTTTACCGTGTTGCTCAGGCTGATGTTGAACTCTTGGACTCAAGTGATCCACCCACCTCGGCCTCCCAAAGTGCTGGGATTACAGGTGTGAGGCACCCAGCTCTTCTGTTTACTTTGTATTTATTTTGCTCTTTTTAAATTTTCCTAAGGTGCAAGCTTAGGTTGCTGCTTTTGGATATTTCTTCTTTTCTCATATTTCCATTCAATGCTATAAATTTATCTCTCTGCATTGCTTTCACTGCACCTACAAATTTTGATAAATGATATTTTCATTTTCATTTACTTCAAAATGTTTAAAATTTTTTCTTGAGACTTCTTCCATGTATTATTTAGAATTATGTGTTTTATTTCCAACTTTTATTTTAAGTGTGGGGTACATGTGTAGGATATGCATGTTTGTTACATAGGTAAACGTGTGCCATGGTGGTTTGCTGCACACATCATCCCATCCCGCAGGTATAAAGCCCAGCATCCATTAGCTGTTCTGCCTGATCTTCTCCCTCCTCCCACCCCTGTCCTCCAAATTATGTTGTTTAATCTCCAAATATCTGAGAATTTTCCAGCTATTTTTCTGCTATTGATTTCTAGTTTAATTCCATTGTGGTCTGAGAGCATATTTTGAATGAATTCCATTCTTTTATGTTTCTTAAGATGTATTTTATCCAGAATGTGGTCTACCTTTGTCAGCGTTCCATGTGCACTTGAGAAGAATTTGTAATTTGCTGTTGCTGGATAAAGTATTCTGTAGATGTGAATTATATTCAGTTGATTGATGGTGCTGTTGAGTTCAGCTGTATCTTTACTGATTTTCTGCCTGCTGGATCTGTCCACTTCTGATAGAGGAGTGCTGAAGTCTCCAATTACAATAGTGAACTCGTCTATTTCTCCCGCAGGTCTATCCGTTTTTGCTTCATCTATTTGGATGCCGTTGTTAGGCACATACACATTGAGTATTGTGATGTCTTCCTGTAGAACTGACCCGTTTGTCGTTATGTAATGTTCCTCTTTATCCCTGATAATTTTCCTTTCTCAAAAGTCTAATATGTCTGAAATTAATATAGCTACTCCAGTTTTCTTTTTTCTTTTTTTTGAGATGGAGTCTTGCTCTGTCGCCCAGGCTGGAGTGCAGTGGCTTGATCTCGGCTCACTGCAAGCTGGGCTCAACTACCTCCTGGGTTCAAGAAATTCTCCTGCCTCAGCCTCCCAAGTAGTTGGGATTATAGGCATGCACCACCATGCCAAGCTAATTTTTGTTTGTGTGCATATATATATATATATATATATATATATATATATATATATATACTTTTTTTTTTTAGGAGAGATGAGGTTTTACCATGTTGGCCAGGCTGGTCTCAAACTCTTAATCTCAAGTGATCTGCCTGCCTGGGCCTCCCAAAGTGCTGGGATTACAGGCTTGAGCCATCACGTCCAGCCTGCAGCTTTCTTTTGATTGGTGTTAGCATAGTATGTCTTTCTCCAACTCTTGGATTTTATTACATTAAATCTATCACTGGGCCAGGCAGTGGCTCACACCTGTAATCCCAGCAGTTTGGGAGGCTGTGGCAGGCAGGTCACTTGAGGCCAGGAGTTTGAGACCAACTTGGGCAACATAGGGAGATGCTGACTATCTTTTAAAAAAAGAAAAAAGAAAAAATATATCACTGGTGAAATTATTATTGTGAAAAATGTAACCATTCTTACAAAGGGCAGTGCAGTAAGGTACTTTCAGTCATTTGTACCTTAGTAAGAATTAGTATATAAGAGACTTTCAATAAACAGGTATACTTTTCTGTGGAGGGAAATGGGGGAGGGGGGTGAGGGATGAAGAGTCAGTAACTGAAGGAGGGAGATGAAAGACCTACAAAGAGAAAGAGAGGCAGTCAGACATGAAAGCCAAAATATGTGCTCTTCAAGATTCTTACCCAGGGCTGATATTGCCTGAATGCTTAAGAGCTTTCCTCTCTAAGTGAATTCAGTTAACAGGTGTGCTCGAACCCTTTGCACAAGGGCTGCATCAAGGAAACACAGTATGCCTACTAATACTCGACTCCAGGAAGCCCACTTCCTGTTAGAGTGTCTCAGTCTTGAGAGGATTTGTCCTGGCAGGACTTGCTTTTTAGCCACGCCAAGTATGTGGTGTGTCTCTGTGGAATGATTTGAGGAGTGTCTGCAAGATTGCCCTGTCCTACTCATGCCAAAAATTCCACCATGAATGAGTCATACCTGTTGCTAGCAACACCCCGTGCGGGGAAGGCGAGGACACAGAAAGAAGATGGGGCAGCTTCCTTCCTCATTTTGCATGGGGATGGCCCATGACTAGGGTCTACAGTGGAAATAAGGTCTTATGCGGAGGGGAAAACATATGTGAAGTGTAAGCTGATGTTCATTGCAACATTATTCACGATAGCCAAAATGTGGGAACAATCCAAGTGTTCATCACATGAATAAACAAAAAGGAATGTTTATGTACAATATACAATAGTACAATATATATGTACTATTCAGCCATACAAAGAAATGAAGGTCAGGCCAGGCATGGTGGCTCACACCTGTAATCCCAGTACTTTGGGAGGCCAAGGTGGGTGGATTGCTGGTGGAACCCAGGGGTTCAACGCCAGCCTGGGCAACATGACAAAACCCTGTCTCTACAAAAAATACAAAAATCAGCCAGGCGTGATGGCACATGCCTGTAGTCCCAGCTACTTGGGAGGTGAGGTGGGAGGATCACTTAAGCCCAGGAGATGGAGGCTGCAGTGAGATAGTGCCACTGCACTCCAGACTAGGTGACAGAGCAAGACGCTGTCCCCAAAACCAAAACCAAAAACAACAACAACAAAAAAAAACAAGAAATGAAATTCTGACACATGCTACAACATGGATGAAACTTGAAAACATTATACTGAAAGAAGACAGACACAAATGGGCAAATATTGCATGATTCCATTTATATGAAATATCTAGAACATGGAAATTCATAAGACAGAAAGCAGATTCGAACTCACTGGGGTCTAAGGGGAGGGGGGAATGGAAATTATTGCTTTAATAGATATGGAGTTTATCTTATGGGTGATGACAAGTTTTGGATAGTGTTGATGGTTGCATAACTTTATGAATATAGTTAATGCTATTGAGCTCTATACTTAAAAATAACTAAAATGGCAAACTTTATCTTAAATATTTTACCATAATAAAAAGGACAGTGAGGCCGGGTGTGGTGGCTCACACCTGTAATCCCAGGTACTTTGGGAGGCCGAGGCAGGTGGGTCATCTGAGGTCAGGAGTTCAAGACCAGCCTGACCAATAGAGTGAAACCCCATCTCTACTAAAAAAAAAAAAAAAAAAAAAAAAAGGTATATCATAATAATAGTAAAACTATAGATGTGACTCGAGATTCCTGGCATGGGAATAGACTGAGGGAACTATGGAAAAGAGATAAAATCCAGAGGGGGAAAAACGCAAAGGCCTAGAATTAGAAGCAAAAAAAGCTTGTTGGGAAATGGGAACCTGGGTTCAATGAAGTCACCAGGGGCTGGCAGTGAATGTAGCTGCTGGGGAGCTGAGTGGAGGTCAGATCAGGAGAAGCCTCATGTTCGGCACAAAAGAGGTTGAACCTGGCGCAGCAAGGTTTCTAAGCAGGAAGGAGCTTATGGCTGGTCAGATTTGACCGTGGGTAAAATCACTCCAGCAAGTGTGGGGGATTTATGGCCTGAGAACAGTGCTGAAAGCAGTGAGAGAACGCCACAGGGTCTGCCAGGCGCGAGAAAATAGGCTCTGGCCTCGCTCCCACTCCCCAGCAGCCCCTAGTGCTCCTAAGAGCCAGTGTGAGAAACAGGAGACCCACCTGTATCTCAGTTCTGATACCTGATTTAGCACGAGCTTCCCCTGCTCTAACAGGAGACCATATGGCCTTCTCGAGGCTCACCTGGATATCAAGTCTCTAAACTGGGGAGGAAGCCCACATAGAAATTACCTTGGTGATTAAAAAAAGAAACACCTGTGTGAGCCCTGGACCCTCTAACCTAAATATCTACCTTCCTGGCAAGGTCTCCTGGGGGAGAAGTGAAAGAAGGGGATTTTCCTCCCTTCTGAAAATTCAGATTGCCCCCCTTTTGCACTCCGAAAGAACACGCTTCCTCCTGGTGTGTTGGGGCTCCCTGCCATTCCCCACCCCTGCTGCTCCTCCCTGGACTGACCCACTGCCCATGGCTCCCAGCTCCCCTCGCCCACTGCTGCCAGGTGGAGGTTCTGCTCCTAACCCCCAAGGGCTGCTGCTTCTGTCTGCTTTTCCCCCATGGTGCTCCCAGATACAGCTCCCTGCCAGTAGCTTCTCCACTTTGAGACCCTGTTAACTCAGTCACCTGGGCCCCAGCTCCTTGTTCAGTGACTTCATGTCGGTAGCTTGAAATCAACGAGGGTGGCAGTATTACAGCACAGGCATCTGCAGACACCACACATCACAGCTTTTATTTCTGGAGAGCCAGCTGTCATCCGTATCCGTACACCGCCGACAGGGCTTCTGGTTCTTGTAGACAGACTCCCGCAAGAAAAAAAACTGATCCCACAGTGCCAGGCAGGGCTTCAATACTCTGAGATCCACTAAGTCCCCACCACCTCAGGAGGCAGGGCCAGTGCTCCCTGACATTGTAGAACTTCCCATTTCACCCCTGTGGTCGGGCTAACTGATAGAGGTGGCTCAGTTCACAAGCACATTCTGCAGGCTCCTACGGAACTTGAACTAGAGCGCTGAGTTCTTCAGCAGGAAGGATTGTGTGTGCCATCCACGAATGGGGATGCTGTTTCCCATAACTGCCAACCCATGTCCTCTCATGTTCCTGGGGTTCAAATGCAAGGAGATGCTGCCCCTACACCCATCTCAGGCATTTGGACCGGAGTCCAGGCACGTTAGATTCGCCATGTAGGCTTCATGGCCTCTAGACTGTCTTAGCTCATTAACATCTCAGAGTTAAACTGGAAAGGCCAGAAAGGTGTTAAACAGAAACAAAAACATTGTAATCAATTTGGTTTGACTGTATTTAACCGTTTAGCTTTTCTTTTTATTTTTTTTTTAAGAGATATGGCTCACTCTTATCCCCCAGCCTGGAGTACAGTGATGTGATCATTGCTCATTGCAGCCTTGAACTCCCAGGCTCAAGTGATCCTCCTGCCTCAGCCTACTGAGTAGCTGGGGCTATGGTGGGCACCATTATGCTTGGATAACTTTCTTATTTTTGTGGAGACCGGGTCTGGCTATCTTGCCCACGCTGGTCTCTAACTTCTGAGCTCAAGCGATCCTCCCCTCTCAGCCTCCCAAAGTGCTGGGATTTCAAATGTGAGCCACAGTGACCACTGTTGGCTTTCTGAGACATTTAAGATCATGTACATTATTGTTAATTATGATTGTTTTTGTCATTCAGTTTGTGTGATTTTCCAAAGAGTACACTTTGAATCTCCAGGTGTGTTTGAATTATCCCCCTCCTTGCTCACTGACAGGCTGAAGTCCTAAGCCCCAGTACCTCAGAATATGACCTTATTTGGAAATCAGGCAATTGCAGATGTAATTAGTTAAGATAAGGGCATGCTGGAGTAGGGTGGGCCCCAAATCCAATCTGACTGGTGTTCTTATAAAACGGGGATATGTGGACACAGGAAGAATGCCACGTGTACATGAAGCTGGCCATTTACAACCCAGGAGAGAGGCCTGGAACAATCTTCCCTCACAGTCCTCGGAACTGGAACCAAGGCTGCCCACACCTTGAACACAGACTTCCATCCTCCAGGGCTGTGAGACAGCACACGTCTGCTGAGTTAGCACCCCAGTTTATGGCACTTTCTGACAGCAGCGCTAGCTAACCAATACCTCTCTTGCTAAACGTACTTTTCCGTTTGTGCCCCACCAGGGTTTGCAGACAAGCAAAATTGTCATGGTTCCCTAACGCCTCAGAATGTTTTCTTCCTAAGTCACTTTTTAAAATTATTACTTACAGTGAGGAAAAACTGAAATATTGCAATGCCATCTACAATTAGGATTAGTCCCAACCACTCAGAAACGTTAAAAACTGATCTAATAAAAATAAAGAACCTTAAGACGCATTAAACTCTTAAGCTGCTCAGAAGCTGCTGCTTCTGTTCGTGGACACGCAGATTTGCCACAGTTGACATCACTGGCCACGTGCTGTCTTGTGTTTGTTACTTAACATCGCATGACAAGTATTTCCACGTAGTGACAATGTTCATATCTTATTTAAGTAGCGACTTACTAGTCATTTATGTTCTCATTTTTCACTACATTTTTGTGTAATTTGTTTAATTCCATTTAAACTTTTTCCTCGGGGCATGTATGGGAAGAATTCGGGATTCCAGTTTTAGCCCCTGTCACACGGAACCCCGTTCTTCTCCAGACTGAGCTGATCTGTGGTTTCCCCAGAAATAAAAACGATGCGTACAGGTTTCTCCCTTCCCTTGACGTCATTTCGTTTGACCCTTTGTAATGATTTTCCCTAGTTTCGAAAGCTTGCCCTAGTCTTAACGCTGCTTTCGCGTTTCCTTATATCGCTAAGCGGGAGGTGGCCTCGCACTCTAAGAATCTGGCTCATTGTCATGCTTTACCGGGACCCCAGCGACTCTGCGCCCTCGGCGCTCGGCGCCCTAGCCCACCGCCGCGTGCACCCGGGTGCGGGTGTTGTTGCAGCGGCGCCCGCCAGGAGGCAGCGCAGGCTCGGTGTTGGCTGCGACGTCCCACAATGCACCGGGCTCTGGGGCCTGCACTACCTCTTGAACCCAGCTGCCGGGCCTCGAGAAGGCGGGCCCACGAGCCGGCGGGGGCGGGTCCTCCGAGGAAAGGGCCGGGAGCCTACGCGGAGGCGGTGGTCGGGGCGTTAGGGGGCGGGGCCGGGAGCCGCCGAGGGGGCGGTGGGCGGGGCATTCTGTCGGGGGCGGGCCCGAGAGCGGCCGGGGGGCGGTGGGTGGGACCGGGAGCCGGCAGGGCCGGGACTGCCGAGCGCCGGGGGCGGGGCCTCAGGGGGCGGTCCCGTGGAGAGGGCGGGGCCAGGCCACTGGCCCTGTTGCCGGCCGCAGTGGCCGCCGCTGGAGACCGAGGGACCTGGCGCTGCAGCGAGGTAGGGACTCTTCGGGATCTTCGCTTTCGGGAGTGGGAAGTCTTTTCTCCGTCGTGCTAATGGGAGAAGCGGCGAGCTGCTAAAATTTAGAGACGGCTTCGCACTTCTCGCCGTAGCCCGGGCTTTGCCCGGGGGATCGATTTTAAAACTCTTTGTCTGGCCCCGTCGTCTTGCCCGCGGGCCGAACGTGGGGCGCCTGCTCTGGGTGTCTGGGGCGGGCGATTGCAAGCTCGCGGTGCATGCCTCCTGCCTCGAGTGTGGACGTGAACTCCGGGGTGGGCTGGGCTGGGTTTCTGCAGAGGCGGGAATGTGTGAGAGCTGGGAGAGTGTGGCTGTCAGCAGGGGTCCGTATCACACTGTGGGCGGGGGTCCCAACCCCTGCTGCCTCGGGTACGGGGTAAGCGGCATCTGCCACCCTCCCGCCTCGCGCGCTGTCAGGAGGCGCCGTCCCCGTGGGTAAGCCCGTGCCGTGGGTGCCCTCCCATCCCTGCAGCCCCAAACATACCTACCCCAGAGGACACCACAGAATGCGGACCCCAAAGCCAGCTGTACCCGCGAGCCCCTCAGCACATCTAACTTTAATTTGGTATCCCACAATTGGAGCTTTTCAAAAGTTAAGTTTGGCAGATTGGAAGCCTGGGAATAGGGGGCGCTAGGAATGCTGAATTTTGTTGGTGTCTGTCCTCAGCCTGTTTCTGGGTCACCCTGCAAGGCTCCATCCGTTCAGTCTCACCCCTTGGTAAGAATGTCCTGCCCTGAAGGCTCCAGGCTGAAAGTCTAAGGTGACCCCATCTTTGCCTACTTTTCAAGGTTTGGCAAAGCACGTGTGTCTTTTGAGCCTTATCCCCCATGTAGCATAATTCATGTTTTTAAAGGTATGTTTTTATTTAAAACCTTCACCCTATATTTTCATTCCTATAAATACGAATTGGTTGATTTTACTTGTTAACTCCTTTAGGTGTTTAGTAATAAAGGTTATAATTAGGAAAACTGAAAGATATTCATCAGGTAAACACGATCCTCCTTAACGAATTTGCTGATCATAAAAGGAAGCAGATGGGAAATCAGGCAAGCTTGGTTTTAAAACATTTCTGCCTCTGAGAAGGTTGAACTATTAAAATTACATTTATTGTTCATTCCAAGTCTAAAATGCTAGCAATGAACTCAGATTCCTTTTTTGCTAGACGTTCATACCTGTTGACTTGAGATAATAAAAAATAAGAAAATTCTCCCCATCCCCAGAACTGAAGAAAATTCTTTCAAATTGTTCTCACCTTACCTATCCCCAGGGAAAGGAGGTAAGTCTCAGGTTGTTGGGATTCTAAATATTTTGTTAAGCAGAAATTCCTGCTGGTCCTTAACTTTGCTCTGGAATTATCAGTTCTTTTTCAAAATGTGAAATTATGAATTGCCTATTACATACAATATTCCACATCTCACATTAATATTCATTTAAAAGCGTTGTGAGGCCGAGCGTGGTGGCTCTCACCTGTAATCCTAGAACATTGGGAGGCCAAGGTGGGAGGATTGCTTGAGCTCAAGAGTTCAAGACCATCCTGGGCAACATGGAGAAACCTCATGTCTACAAAAAATGAAAAAGTTAGCTGGTATGGTAATGAGCACCTGTGGTCCCAGCTACTTGGTAGGCTGAGGTGGGAGGATCACTTGAACCTGGGAGGCAGAGGTTGCAGTGAACCGAGACCACCCTACTGCACTCCATCCAGCCTGGGTGACAGAGTGAGACCCTGTCTCAAAAAATAAAAATCATCGTGTATTTGTGAGTAAAAAGAAACAAATCTTTAAAAGATTAAAAACAAGAAAAAATTAATATATTTTAGTGATTACCATTTTGACTTCCCTGGAGCGACAGTAAACCCAAAAGATAAAACCAAAATCTAGTCATTAATAGTCACTGACACCATAAGAACTAGAAGGCACCATTTGAAGCTTAAAAAGAAGTTTAAAGACATCTTAAATTCAGACAATAACTTTGCACAGTGGTTTGCGAACATCGGTAAACCCATAGCCTCAAGTGATTCCTATGGAAAGACAGTGACACTCAGATCAAGAAATTTAAATACAAATTCAGGGCTTACTAAAAAAATAAGCAGATCAAGGGTCTCCAACATCAACTGTAAATACACACATGTTAGGTTAATTTAAAAAATGATCCACTGTTTTTTACAAAATTCCAATGCCCATATGCTTCCAAAAAGGCACAACTGGCATAGTTTTTGCTTCTAAAGGAGGTAAACTTTAAAAACGGACCTGTAGTTACAGACTGGCACTTAGAGGAGTTAACATAAACAGGTGACTGACTCATCAATTACTCATTTTTTCTGAGGATTATTTACCTACTAAGTGCAAGACTGGACTCATAGCTTTAGCTCAGTCCTAGTGAAAACACTGTACATAGGATCTATTAATGGAGGCTGTGTCATCAAGACCTCAGAAGTAGGGGCCAGTGTATTTCTTAGACACTGATGAAACAGAAGCATCTCTCAGAAGAACCATAAAGACATGAGTAGCTCTGTGTTAAAACACATCATTTATTTGGAAGGGAGAAAGGAACAGAGAAAGAACAACAGAGAGGAACTCAGAGCATTTCCTCTGTGGCTTCCCCCTTTGTGGTGCCAATTTAAAAAAAAAGTTCTTTATTGTCTAATGATACTAATTTTTAAATAATAGTCATGTAATGTGAGGCTATAGAAGCAGTTATTCTGAAGGAGAGTCACTCATACATGAACTATCCAGGTTTCCAATAATAAAAACATCACTCTATTCCTATTCATGTATTTGTTCAATAAACACCCTAGCACAGTTCTAGGATTAGGAATATGAAGATGAATAGTTTAACATGTGACTTTAAGAGGCTGATCTAGTTGGGGAAATCAACCCAGAGATAATTATAGTATGTACATGGTATGATGATAGATGTCTGCTCGTAGTGCTATTGGACCTCTGAAAAAATCAATGGCTGAAATTAGTATTAAAGGATGACTAAGTTTTAGCCAGAAGTGGGACGAGAGTGCTCCAGGTAGAGGGGACAAACATTAAGAAAATCATGGAGGTAAAGGCCAGGCACGGTGGCTCATGCCTATAATCCCAGCACTTTGGGAGGCCAAGGTGGGAGGATTGCTTGAACCCAGGAGTTTGAGACCAGCTTGGGCAATATAGTGAGACCACATTTCTCCAAAAAAAAAAAAAAAAAAAAAAATTAGCCAGGTGAGGTGGTGTACTCCTATTGTCTCAGCTACTTGGGAGGCTGAGGTGTGAGGATCGCTTGAACCCGGGAGGTGGAGGTTACAGTGAGCTGAGAGATTGTACAATTGTACTACGATCTGGGCAACACAGTGAGACCCTGTCTAAAAAAAAAAAATTTAAATTAAAAAAAGTTTTTAAATGATGGAGATAAAGTACCAAAATATGAGGCCCAGAAAGATACAGAATAAGACTAAAGAAAGAGGAAGGGGTCACACCATAAAAAGTCTTGTAAAGGCAGGGGGAGCCACTGGAAACTTTGGTGGGAGAATAATGGGATCAGATCTGCTTTAAGCAGCTTGCTCTGAGACTTCACTGAAGAATGGACTTAGGAGGATAGGAGGCAGGAAGAGCCGTTAAGAGGCTGCAACGGTGATTAGGAAAGAAATGATGAGGGTGCAGCATTGGTGGAATGTGTGACCAAATGGTCATTCATGCTTAGACATTATCAGCTTTCTTAGACATGATTTCATTTGGTTTTTATAACCACCCTTTGGTTTTTGTAGGGTAGATTAATAGGCTCATTCTACAAGTGTTTACTTAGGTGTTTTGTGTTCACTATCCCTGATTCTTACAAAAACCCTATGAATTGAGCATTATTAGCCCATTTCCCAGAAGTGTGTACTAAGGCACCAGTGAGGGCAGAGGCACAATCAGCCCCAGGTGCGGTCTTTCATACAGGGCTCATTCTGAACAGCAGGTGGGTCCTTGCCTCTGAAGACGGAGGTGGGACAACCCTTCCAGGTAAACCCACACCTCAGGCGCCAGCGTGGGAGTGAGACCGCAGTGCCTGGCTTCTCAAGCAGTGCTGTTTATGCATTTAAAAGTCCCCTGGCCTAGTGCGGTGGTTCACGCTTGTAATCCCAGCACTTTGGGAGGCCGAGGCAGGCGGATCATGAGGTCAGGAGATCGAGACCATCCTGGCTAACACCGTGAAACCCTATCTCCACTAAAAATACAAAAAATTACCTGGGCATGGTGGTGGGCGCCTCTAGTCCCAGTTACTTGGGAGGCTGAGGTAGGAGAATGGTGTGAACCCGGGAGGTGGAGCTTGCAGTGAGCCAAGAGTGCTCCATTCTGGGTGACAGAGCGAGACTCCATCTCAAAAAAATTAAAAATTAAAAAAAAATAAAACAAAATTCCCCTTGAGGCTGGGCACGGTGGCTCATGACTAATCCCAGCACTTTGGGAGGCTGAGGCAGGCAGATCACTTAAGACTGGGCAACATGGCAAAACTCGTCTCTACAAAAAATACAAAAATTAGCCTGGCATGGTTGTGTGTGCATCTGTTGTCCCAGCTACTAGTTGGGGCTGAGCTGGGAGGATCTCTTGAGCTGAGGAGGTAGAGGCTGCAATGAGCTAGTATAGAAGTTCTGGAAAAAATGAAACATAGAATTATATGATCAGCAATGCCACTTCTGGATTTAAACCCAAAAGAATTGTAAGCAGGGATTTGAATAGATATTTGTACATCCATGTGCCTAGCAAAGTTCTTTACAATAGCCACAAGGTGGCTGCTGCCTCAGTGTCCATGGACAGATGAATGGATAAACAAGATCTGTCAATACAAACAGTGGAATATTATTCAGCCTTAAAAAAGAAGTTCTGAGACATGGTACAACATGGATGAACCTTAAGGACATCATGCTAAGTGAAATAAGCCAGTTACAAAAGGACAGATACTATATGATTCTACTTGTATGAGATCCCTAAAGCAGTCAAGTTCATAGAGACAGAAAGCATGGGGGTTGCCAGAAGCTGGGGAGAGGAGGAGTGGGGAGTTAGTGTTTAACGGGTGCAAAGTTTCAGCCTGGGAAGATGAAAAAGTTCTAGAGAAGGATGATGGTGACGGTTATGCAACAATGTGAACATACTTAATGTCATAGACCATTGCACTTAAAAATGGTTAAGATAGGCTGAGCACGTTGACTCAACACTTGTAATCCCAGCACTTTGGGAGGCTGAGACTGGTGGATCACCTGAGGTCAGGAATTCAAGACCAGCCCGGCCAATGTGATGAAACCCCGTCTCTACTAAAAACACAAAAAGAATCTGGGTGTGGTGGCACGCTCCTCTAATCCCAGCTACTCGGGAGACTGAGGCAGGAGAATTGCTCGAACCCAGGAGGCAGAGGTTGCAGTGAGCCGAGATCGCACCACTGCACTCCAGCCTGGGCAACTGGGTGAGACTCCATCTCAAAAAATAAAAAGAAATAGTTAAGATAGCTGGGCAGGGTGGCCTCACGCCTGTAATCCCAGTGACTCAGGAGGCTGAGGCAGGAGGATCACTTGAGCCAAGGTTGAGGCTGCAGTGAGCTATCATTGCACCACTGCTCCAGCCTGGGCAACAAAGTGAGACCTCATCTCTTAAATAAAATAAAAAATGGTGAAAATGGCCAATTTCATGTTCAGTCTATTTTACCACACACGTAAAAATTTCCATGGAACGTCACATTATGATCAGATTTTCAAGGTCTAGGAGCTTGTGACAAACTTGTTTTTTGTTTGTTTGTTTTTTGAGACAGAGTCTCACTCTGTTGCCCAGGCTGGAGTGTAGTGGCACAATCTCTGCTCAGTACAACCTCTGCCTCCCAGGTTCAAGCAATTCTCCTGCCTCAGCCTCCCGAGTAGCTGGGATTGCAGGTGTACACCGTCATGCCTGGCTCAGTTTTGTATTTTTTGTAGAGATAGGGTTTCACGGTGTTGGCCAGGCTGATCTCCAACTCCTGACAGATTTGTGACAAGGAAGACTAGGAAATGCAATTGGGAAGATTAAAATGGGCATCTCATAGATCACAGCCCAAGGAAAGAATGCTGGCTGGATTCCTGGAGGACAAATCACAGAACGAGAAGCTGAAAGGTGGCAGAGACGGCATTTAGTTCAACTTCCTCTTTTTACAGATGAGAACAGTAAGGCCCGAGTTATCCAGTGACTGCCTAGGGTCACTGAGCAACTTCAAGCAAAGGGAGGATGTGAAGCCAAAACCTGTCCACCCTTCCCCACCCCCACCCTCCCATTCCCCCTGAAAGACAACCAGCGCCTGGTACTGAGAAGGAATCTCTGGGCTGACTGACAAAGCTGTGCTCTGGCTTGCTTTTCAAACAGAAAACAAACCGAGTTTTCCATCTCCGTCAGTCTTGCTACAGCATATTCATAGGACTACCATGGCTGAAGAGATTTGGGTGCTCAGAATTTGGTGTTTGGTTGCTGGCTGTCTAGGTATCAAGGTGAAAAAGTGGTGATGTTAGAGTGAGTTCGTTCATTCATTTATTCATTATCAAATATTTGAGGGCTGACAACGTGTCAAATATCTTTTCCAATTTCTAGTTTTTCTATCTAGTAACAACCATCTGCCATCTTTATTCTAGATGTTCTGCCAGTTGCCCTTGGACATAAACTCCTTTTATATAAGCTTTCATTGAGTCTTGGATGGGGCCACTCGGGAATAGGTAGAGTTGGAGGGTAGATGATATGAGATGAAGGTGGGCGGTACCAGATGCCAGACAGAGTTTCAGTTCCATCAAGGAAGCCACCCAGAGCTACAGGATTCCATTTCAGACGTGTGTCTAGGGGCTGTAACATGCAGAAGTGGAATCCTGTTAGTGTAACTTGCTCCAGCAGAGACCAGGTATGGGGATTGCCTGGAGGTCTTAATGCCTGCATGGATGTTCAGAGTGATACATGCAGCAGAAAACTCAAAAGACAGACTAAAAGGAGAGATATTCAGAGATAAGCAGAGATGCAGAGAGAGAGAGAGATGTGGAAGAGAGTGCAATCTGGAAGAACCACAATTTTCCTGGGATGACATCTCAATCTTGTGGCCTCTAAGGATAAAGCCAGACTGACTCGTCACAATGATGCATAAAGGTAGATAGAGCCTCTTTTTCTTTTTTAACTGATATGGTTTCGCTATGTCCCCACCCAAATCTCATCTTGAATTGTAGCTCCCATAATCTCCATGTGTCTTGGGAGGGACCTGATGGGAGGTAATTGATACATGGGGGCAGGTTTTTCCCGTGCTGTTCTCATGATAGTGAATAAGTCTCTTGAGATCTGATGGTTTTATAAAGGGGAGTTCTCCTGCACACACACTCTTGCCTGCCACCATGTAAGATGTGCCTTTGCTCCTCCGCCTTCTGCTGTGATTATGAGACCTCTCCAGCCATGTGGAACTGTGAGTCCATTAAACCTCTTTTTCTTTATAAATTACCCAGTCTTGGGTATGTCTTTATTAGCAGTACTAATACATTAACCCACTATTTGTACCTGCTTGCTTCCAGGAGAGTTGAGTTGTAGACTACACGATAAAACAACTTTAAAAATGAGGCACTAGGGTGGTTTAGTAAAACAATGACCAGCTTTGAAACCACTTATCAAACTCTGGAACCTTGGAAAAATTACCTAACCTACCAGAATGTTATGTTTCCTTATCTGTAAAATGCAGATAACAACAACTTTACAGAGTGTTGGGAGAATTAGAAATCCATTAGTGTTTTCATTCAGCATTTTCACTGAGTGCTACATTAGTGGCAATACTGTGTTAGGAGCAGAACAGGTAAGGACGGGTAAGACATGGTGCCTGCCCTTGAGAGGCTTATAACTGGGGCGGAGGAAGACAGACACGTAGATAGACAAGTGGGTGAGGTGTCAAAGAACTTTGCTGGAAATGCATACAGGAAAGAAAGAAGGTATATCAGGAAATGTGTGCAGAAAGAAGGAAGGCATGTCAGGAATGGCATGGGGCCAGGCATATAGGAGACACAGTAGATACTAGCTGTTTTTAAAATTATAAAACATAAAAATGATCAAAGCAATGAAGCAGAAATAAATCTCATGGGACACCTGAGATGAGACATTTTGGCAGAGAATTTGGCTTTAAGTCTCTTAGAAGCCACGACAGAAAAGGAAACAGGTTGGGTGACATCATTTTCTTATTCTAGTAAGAGAAAGTACACAGATTCAACTTTAGAGAGGACTTTTTTTTTTTTTTTTTTTGGAGCTAAATCAAGGAAGGATTTATCACGTGGACTCCCTTGAATATAATTTTGAAGCTGTGAACAGTACCATCAGTAACATTTTATGGACAGCTCTGATGGTTTTTATACCACGGCACTCCTCTTACCTTTGGTGGAAGCTCTCTGGAGTTATCACTGACGTGTAAAGTGGTTTACTGTTAGAATCCTGGTGTGCTAGGATTCTGGGAGAGTCACTTTCAGGAAGTTACCTGGCGATGAGTCATCAGAAGAACCTGGAGAAGTGAGAGGATTGGAAAAGTTCTCAGTGTTCTGAGCTTAGTTATTTTCTCTGTGCTACAGGGCAGAGGATCCCTTGGCATGAAATAAGAGCTAAGTGGTCCAACAGGCGTTGAAGTGTTAAAACAAGAATAGAATAAGTCCTGTGCTAATCCTGACACAAGATAGTAGGCTCTGGGGATGATAATGCTTACTGCTGATGGGAAGACCAGGGATTAGCAACCAACCAGGGAATATACTTCAGATAAACTAAACAGGAGGTAGGGTGATGTCATGGAAAAGGCATAGACTTTGAAGTCAGGTTTATCGGGTTCAAATCCTAGGTCTGCTAGTTGGTAGTTTCACAAATTACTTAATTTTCTGATCCTCAATGGGATATTAAGAGTTATCTTGGGCCAGGCATGGTGGCTCACGCCTGTAATCCCAGCACTTTGGGAGGCCGAGATAGGTGGTTCACAAGGTCAAGAGATCGAGACCATCCTGCCCTACATGGTGAAACCCCATCTCTACTAAAAATATAAAAATTAGCTGGGTGTGGTGGTGCACACCTGTAGTCCCAGCTTCTAGGGAGGCTGAGGCAGGAGAATCGCTTGAACTTGAGAGGCAGAGGTTGCAGTGAGCTGAGATCGAGCCACTGCACTCTGGCCTGACGACAGAGTGAGACTCCGTCCTGCCCCCACTCCCCGTGCCGCACCAAAAAAAGTTATCTTGGGCTGGGCGTGGTGGGTCACGCCTGTAATCACAGCACTTTGGGAGGCTGAGGCAGGTGGATCACCTGCGGTCAGGAGTTCAAGACCAGCCTGACCAACATGGTGAAACCCCATCTCTAATAAAAATACAAAAATTAGCTGGGCACCGTAATTGCAGCTACTTGGGAGGCTGAGGCAGGAGAATCGCTTGAACCCAGGAGACAGAGGTTGCAATGAGCCGAGTTCACGCCATTGCACTCCAATCTGGGCAACAAGAGTGAAACTCCATTTCAAAAAAAAAAAAGAGTTATCTCATATTTCTAGTTGTTTTGCCAATTAAAGATAAGGTATATAAACAATAATAATAGTAATAATAATGAGTGCTAACAATGATTGAGACCTTAGTGCAGGCCCTCTGCTAAGTGCTTTAACTGCATTATTTCATTTCTTCTTCTTCTTTTTTTTTTTTGAGATGGAGTCTTGCTCTGTTGCCAAGGCTGGAGTGCAGCGGTACGATCTTGGCTCACCACAACCTCTGTTTCCTGGGTGGAAGCGATTCTTCTGCCTCAGCCTTCCAAGTAGCTGGGATTTACAGGCGTGCTACCATGCCCAGCTGATTTTTGTATTTTTTAGTAGAGATGGGGTTTCACCGTGTTGGCCAGGCTGGTCTCGAACTCCTGACCTCAGGTGATCTGCCTGCCTCGGCCTCCCAAAGTGCTCTGATTACAGGCATGAACCACCACGCCCAGCCACATTTATTCTTAATAGCAACTCTCTATGGTACATACTACCTGCAACTAGAAGATGCTCAGCAGATGGTATATATTGGTATCATTTGTTTCAAATTAATAAATAATAAAAATATTAAATCTGGCCCATTGTCTGTTTTTGTAGTCCATGAGCTAAGAATGGTGTATACATTTTTAAGTGGTTGAGGAAAAAAATTAAAATAGAGGCCAGGTACGATGGCTCACACTTGCAATCCCAGTGCTTTGAGAGGCCGAGGCAGGAGGATCACTTGAGGCCAGGATTTCAAGACAAGCCTGGGTAACATAGCAAGACCCCATCTCTACAAAAAATTTAAAAATTAGGCAGGTGTGTTGGCGCACACCTGTATTCACATCTACTCAGGAGGCTGAGGCTGGAGGATCACTGGAGCCTGCGAGGTTGAGGCTGCAGTGTGCCATGACTGCACCACTGCACTCCAGCCTGGGCAACAGAGGGAGACCTTGTCTGCAAAAAAAATAATAAAAATAAAAAAATAAATCAGGCCAGGTGTGGTGGCTCACTCCTGTAATCTCACGTTGGGAGGCTGAGGTGGGCAGATCACTTGAGTCCAGGAGTTTGAGACCAGCCTGGCCTTCTTTACTAAAAATACAAAAATTAGCCGGGTGTGATGGTGGGCGCCTGTAGTCCCAGCTACTTGGCAGGCTGAAGCATGAGAATCACGTGAACCCACGAGGCGGAGGTTGCAGTAAGTTGAGATTGCCCCACTGCAGTCCAGCCTGAGTGACAGAATGAGACTCTGTCTCAAAAAAAAAAAAAAGAAAAATTTATGACATATGAAAATGATATAAATTTAAATTTCTTTTCTTTTTTTTTTTTTTTTTTTGAGACGGAGTCTTGCTCTGTCGCCCAGGCTGTGGTGCAGTGGCCGGATCTCGGCTCACTGCAAGCTTCGCCTCTCGGGTTTACGCCATTCTTCTGCCTCAGCCTCCCAAGTAGCTGGGACTTACAGGTGCCCGCCACCTCTCCCGGCTAGTTTTTTGTATTTTTTAGTAGAGACAGGGTTTCACCATATTAGCCAGCATGGTCTTGATCTCCTGACTTCATGATCTGCCCGTCTCGGCCTCCCAAAGTGCTGGGATTACAGGCTTGAGCCACTGCACCCGGCCAAATTTCAGTGTTCATAAGGTTTCCTTAGAACACATTCATGCCCCTTTATTTACATGCTGTCTAAAGATGTTACATGCCATCTAAAGCCATCAGTGCTGCATTAATCTTCAGTGGTTGTGACAGAGATACGAATGGCCTGCAAAGCCCTACATGTTTACTGTGTGGCCCTTGACAGAAAACGTTTGCTGATCCCTGATTTAGAACAAGACTTCCAGGGGCAGCTACAGAACAGAAACTCAGCTGACCTCTGTGTAAGCAAGATCGCCCAGGGGTGACTTTTCAGACATGGAATCCGGTAGGAGCAGAAATCCCATCTGCTCCCTTGTTGAACCCATGGACAAGGCCTGTGCTGGGCAGTCCCGACATGCACATGGGCCGGGTTGAGGAGAGAAACAGGGCTGGGGCCAAGCCTATCTAGGGCCAGAACTTAGTGGAGCAGGCTGAGAAATCTGGGATCTCTGAGCTTTTTGTTTCTATGCTTTCGTATTTGTTTGCTTTTCCCTTTGTATTTTAGCAAAAATTCTCTTTTAAAATTCTCATTGAAGCTAAACCAAGGAGGAGAAATGATTGATTCACATCTGGGCCAGGAGAGAGTCCAAAGTTCTTCATTGTTCTTAAGCCATGCTGTGTCTGCCTGGCCCCTGTCACTTCCTTGTCGGGACTCCCCTCCTGATCACTCCCTATACTCTGGCTCTGCCCAGGCCCTGCAGCTCGCAGCACCCAGGAAGAAGTCTGCTGCACCCTTCATGCTGTTTTATTCTCTGCTGGTCCCTCTGTTTCCTACCCCTCCACACCTTCCCAGCCTGGCGGAATCCTCAGCCTTCAAGATTCTGCTGAAGTGCCACCTCCTCCTCCAGGAGGCCCTCCCTGGCTCTTTCTGCCCATCCGGAAAGAGATGACCACATCTGCTTTTTTCTTTTTTCTCTTTTTTTTTTTTGAGATGGAGTCTCACTGTGTTGCCCAGGCTGGGGTGCAGTGGTGCAATCTCAGCTCACTGCAACCTCCACCCCCTGGGTTTAAGTGATTCTCCTGCCTCAGCCTCTGTAGTAGCTGGGATTACAGGCAGGCACCGCCACACCCAGCTAATTTTCTTTATTTTTAGTATAGACAGGTTTTGCCATGTTGGCCAAGCTGGTCTTGAACTCCTGACCTCATCTGCTCGCTTCGGCCTCCCAAAGGGCTGAAATTACAGGGATGAGCCACCGCGCCTGGCTGACATCTGCCTTTTTGCCACACTCTACCTCCTATCCTACCACCTGTCACTCTGCATGGGCGATGTCCACTGTCCATGGATTCTTTCCCATTAGGGATGACATTATAAGCTTAGCACCCTACACGGCTCCTGGACCATGGTAACCTGGAGTGTGTGAAGGCTGAAAATGAGGATCAGAGTCCTCTGAAGGACTGGGAGGAATGAACTTTCTCACTCAAGAACTAGAAATTCCTTAATAAGAGATGATGGTGATAAATGGAAACTCAAGCAAGGAAGGCCTAGGGTGGCAATATTCCTGGCTGGGCTTTTTTCTTTTCCCTTATGTGAAGGATATTGAATAATTCAGTAGGAAATACCCTTAACTATAAAAGACAGAAAGCACTAAGCAAGGAATGGTGGCACGCACTTGTAGTCCCAGCTACTCAGGAGGCTGAGGCATGATCACCTGAGCCAAGGAGTTTGAGACCAGCCTGGGCAACATAGCAAGACTGGTCTCTAAAAAAAAAAAAAAAAAAAAAAATCTGGGTTTAGTGATGTGCACCTGTAGTCACAGCTCTTCAGGAGGCTAAGGTGGGAGGATCACTTGAGACCAGGAGTTCGAGACCAGCCTGGGCAACATAGTGAGACCCCCGACTCCAAACAGACACACACATACACACACACACACACACACACACACACACAAATCAAACAATATTCATGTAATACCTCTCCAAGGACTTATAGCACAAGACTACATTGTAATTCAGAGAAGACATTTCAGGAGGGGCTGAGACAATATTGTGCAACAACTTTGTTGATGATAAAATATAAGGATAGAATTTTCTTTTCTCTTTTCTTTTCTTTTCAATAGAGATGGGGTTTTGCCATGTTGGCCAGACTGGTTTTGAACTCCTGAGCTCAAGCAATCTGCCTGCCTTAGTCTCTCAAAGTGCTGGCATTACAGGCGTGAGTCACTGCCCCTGGCAGAGGATAGAATTTGAAAAATGCAAATGTTGGCCTAGCACGGTGGCTCACACCTGTAATCCTAGCACTTTGGGAGGCTGAGGCAGGTAGATCAGCTGAGGTCAGGAATTCAAGACCACCCTGGGCAACACAGTGAAACCCCGTCTCTACTAAAATACAAAAAATTAGCTGGGTGTGGTGGTGCGCACCTGTAGTCCCAGCTACTTGGGTGGCTGAGGCAGGAGAATCGCCTGAACCCAGGAGGCAGAGGTTGCAGTGAGCCGAGATTGCACCACTGCCCTCTAGCCTGGGCGACAGAGCGAGACTCCATTTCCAAAAAAAAAAAAAAAAAAAAAAAGCAAATGTCTAACTTGGCCAGGAGATAAGATCTTTCAAGTACACATGAGCTCTTATCACTCTCAACAGAATCTTGTCACAAGATCCAAGGGCAATATCTGCACTTAAGAGAATGGTTGTCTGTAACTTTGACCTCAGCTGGGTGATCACTGAGCTCTCAAGACCTTTATCTTATAAGAACAGTTTGAGTTGGGTTTTTCATACTCTCACTCTAGCCTAGGAACCCTTTCGGCCACTTTGGGCCTGTTGTGAGTTCCTAGGGTTGCAGATCTCCATGAGCTTGCCCGTTTACTCTGCAGAAAACTTAGTGTTATAGCAGGTTGGCGCATGGTGGCTTATGCCTATAACCCCAGCACCTTGGGAGGCTGAGATGGGTGGATCACCTGAGGTCAGGAGTTCGAGACCAGCCTGGCCAACATGGTGAAACCCTGTCTCTACTAAAAATACAAAAATTAGCTGGGCATGGTGGCGTGTGCCTGTAATCCCTGCTTGAATCCAGGAGGCAGAGGTTGCAGTAAGCTGAGATCCTGCCACTGCACTCGAGCCTGGGCAACAGAGCAAGACTGTCTCAAAAAAAAATCAAACAAACATAGTGTTATATCAGCCAACCTAAAGGTTCCTCTTTCAGGTCATTAATGAAAAATGTCCCAGTAATAACATTTCTTTATAAAAGAAACCTTTTATAAATCAGTCGTTTTATTGTAATCAAACTTCTAGATTCCATTCTTTCTCATCAGGTTCTGGTAAAATGGGAGCAGTTTCTATGATCAACGGGACTCTCCTAGCTTAGTCTATTTTCTAGCCAGCTTTCTCTCTCTCCTGTTCTTCACAGCAGATTTTCAAACACCCCCATTCCCCTTAAACCTCCCAGGTTCCCATCACTCCCGGCAAAGAGCCAGCTGGCTACTTTATGGAGATAGGAGAGACAGTCAGTTCCTGCTGCCGTCCAGGTGCATCTGAGCAAGTTTTTCTCTCTTTCTATCTCATTCCAGCTGAAGAAGTATCACTCCTTTGATTAGGGCCAACGTTTGAATCTGTCGATTGAGTAAGCATGGTAGTGGTCTGTGTCTATAATCCCAGCTACTCAGGAGACTGAGGTGGGAGGATCACTTGAGCCCAGGAGTTTGAGACTAGCCTGGGCAACATAGCAAGACCCCATCTCTAAAAAAAAAGAAAAGAAAAATCAATCAATCTGTGGATTGGCCTGTGCTCTAGGCCTTCTCCCTCCTTTAGGGTCTCTCTCATTGATGATCACCTCTCCTGCATCCTTCTTGGCCTTTACACCTTGTCCCATCTCATCCATCAAAGTCTGTCTTCCTCCAGCAACCTGCCCCTTCACAGCCCAGCTTCTTGGCTTAGAATTATTTCTCTCCAGGGACCTCCTTCCTCTTCGGCTCCCCAGCTGCCTTCACTCTGGCTTCTGTTCCCCTGGCTGCACTGAAACCATCCTCGCAAAAGTCACAACCACTTTCCTGCTGCTAAACCCAATGTATGTGTCTTAGTCCTTATCTAACTTATCTCCCGAAAGCATGTGTCTTTGAGAAATTCTCTTCTGCTGGCCCTGTCCTCTCCCACTTTCTTTCCTCCTTTTCCTTGTGCTGTTTGTTCTTGGTCTCATCTTCCTGGATCTCTTCTTCCATGGCAGTTCTGCCCCGGGCCCCCTACTCTCCCTGTACCCATCTTCTTGGAAATCTTTTGGTTCCAAGTGACAGAACCCAAACTCATGGTTTTGTTGGTAGTGGTGTTTTGCTTTGTTGGTTGTAACAGCCAACCAAAGGGATAGTTGAGTTTATGGAGTTATTTATGGTTGCACAATTAGCTCCATAAACTCAACCAACTAAAACACCACTACAAACGAAACCTATGACAAAGGAAATGCATTGTTTCACACATCTGAAAATCCAGAGGTAGATCTGTGATATCTGGTCCAGAGACATAAAGTAAGGTCGTCATGCTCAGCCTCCCTCTGCCTGTCTCTTGGTTTGTTTTCCTCTGTTTGCTTCACTCTCAGGCAGCCTCTCTCCAAGTGATGGCAAAATGCCTGCCAGCATCTCCAGGCTGAGACCCAGTCCTCTTAGCAAACACAAGACAATCTTCTACCCAATTTCTTAAGCTGGAAGTCTAGGATTCTTTTTTGTTTTGTTTTGTTTTGTTTTGTTTTTTGAGATGGAGTTTTGCTCTTATCACCCAGGCTGGAGTGCAATGGTGCAATCTCAGCTCACTGCAACCTCTGCCTCCCAGGTTCAAGCGATTCTCCTGCTTCAGCGTCCTGAGTAGCTGGGATTACAGGCATGTGCCACCACGCCTGGCTAATTTTGTATTTTTGGTACAGACGGGGTCTCACTGTGTTGGCCAGGTTGGTCTTGAACTCCTGACCTTAGTTGATCCGCCCACCTCAACCTCCCAAAGCACTGGGATTACAGGTGTGAGCCACTGAGCCTGGCTAGGAATAATTTTTTTTTTTTTTTTGAGATGGAGCCTCACTTTGTCACCCAGGCTGGAGTGCAACGGCGTGATCTTGGCTCACCACAACCTCCGCCTCCCGAGTTCATGCAATTCTCCTGCTTCAGCCGCCCAAGTAGCTGGGATTACAGGCGCCCACTACCACACCTGGCTAATTTTTGTATTTTTAGTAGAGACAGGGTTTCACCATGTTGGCCTGGCTTGTCTCGAACTCCTGACATTGTGATCCGCCTGCCTCGGCCTCCCAAAGTCCTGGGATTACAGGTGTGAGCCGCCGCGCCTGACCAGGAATAATTTTTGACTCCTCTTTCCCAACATTGGCTTAGACACCAAGTCCAGTCCCAGGTTCTCAATCTCTCTGCATCCCTGCTGCCAATAATCTCATTCAGGTCACTGTCCTTTGTCTCCATCCCTGTCTGACCCCCGGGGGGTTTCCTGCCTCAGCTCCTGCTGCTTTGCACTCCACTCTTCCCATCACAGCTGGGACCATCTTTTGAAAACATTAATCTGGTCCCATCCCTTCAATATACAAAGTCCTCATTAGCAGGAAGCTGAAAGCAAAACTCCCTGTTATGTTTTCTGTAAGGCGCTGCCTGCTGCGGCTCCTGCCTGCCCCTGCCCGCCTACCTCTTTATACTTCCCCTCTTGGTCCCTGTGATTTGGCTTCTGATGCCAGATGAGCCACTCCCTCCCAGTTCTCTCTCCATCCTACTCCCTCCACCTGGACTGTTCCCCTCCTGAGTCCCTCCTGACAGCTGATTTTTGGGTCATAGTTAGACATAACTTCACTGAGGACAGCCTTTCATACTGCAGTATGTATATACTCTTCCTGTTAGAACATTCTACTTTTTCCATCTTAGTACTTATCACCCTTTCTTGTAATTGCTTTTAAATCATCCATACTTTTGGGTTGGGCGCAGTGGCTCATGCCTGTAATCCCAGCACTTTGGGAGACCAAGGTGGGCAGATCACTTGAAGCCAGGAGTTCTAGACCAGCCCAGCCAACATGGCAAAACCCTGTCCCTACTAAAAATACAATTAGCCAAGTGTGGTGGTACGTGCTTGTAATCCCAGCTACTCGGGAGGCTGAAGCAGGAGAATCACTTGAACCCAGGAGACGGAGGTTGCAGTGAGCTGAGATCACGCCACTGCGCTCCAGCCTGAGCAACAGAGTGAGACTCTGTCTCAAAAAAAGAAAAAAAAATCCATACCCCTCTGCAGACTCTAAGGATCACAAGGGCAGATATTTGCTTTGCTTTATGAAATATCCCCAATATTACAGAATAGAACTCAATATGTATTTGTTGACTTGTACCATAAAATGAGATGCAATTGTGTTAGTGGTTTTCCAGTTCTCTTCTAGATTTTAGAATTTAGATTGATTCCATAAACTGGAAAAATCTAAAAATATAATATCTACTCTTTCTCTTTATTTATATGCTTATCGTTCCCCCTTAACAAACGGTAACGTTTGAGAATTGAAAAGATCGTAGTAAAATCTAGCACTAATTCACTTCATTTGACAGCTTAGGAAGGGAAGGCTCAGAGGGTCTCTGTAACTTGCAGAAACCACAGAGCTATTTATGGTTGCATAATTCGATCCATAAACTCAAACTCAGAGCCCCCAACTTTCAGTCCAGGGCTTCACCATGGTATTAACACTTTTATTAGCATTTTTATGTATTTTTAATTTATTATTTTTTTGAGACAAGGTCTTGCTTTGTTGCCCAGGCTGGAGTGCAGTGGTGCGATCATAGCTCACTGCAGCTTCGACCTTCTGGTCTCAAGCAGTTCTCCTGCCTCAGCCTCCCGAGTAGATGGGACCACAGGCATGTGCCACTACACCTGGCTAATTTTTATATTTTTGTGGAGATGGGGGTCTCAATATGTTACCCAGGCTGATCTCAAACTCCTGGGCTCACATGATCCTCCTGTCTCAGTCTCCCAAAGTGCTGGGATTATAGGCATGAGCCACTGCACCTGGCTGTCACTAGCACTTTTAACAGACTAGTGTAGTATGATTTTTTTTTTTGTATTGATACAAAGGAATCTTATTGCTTATAGCCTCATGTTTTACTTTTTAAAATGTGCTTTTGGATCCTGTACATCTCAATAGATTTTCAAGAGGAAAATCACTGCCAGGTCTGTAGACACCTGGGTATCCTCTAAGGTTCTGTGCTCACGGGTTGGGTTAATATCTAACACATTGCTCAGAGAGAGCCAGATGTTACACACTGCATTCAGTTCTCCTTCAGTTTCACCTCACAAGGATAGTGACTGAGTAGATGCCATCTGGATTTGATGATCTGGGGAATGCTTATATTGTGTAAAAGAAGTAACAGACTTTGGTTTAACTCTTTGTATTAACTGTTCCCCATTGCTTCTGTGAAATCTACAGGACACACTGTTAACTTTACAGGGGCAATGGAACAGTCCATTACGAAATATGAGCTTGAAAAGAAAGTTGTTTCTGTAAGTTAAGGTTTGGAAAAGACCAAGCAAGAGTAACAGTCGAAAAATAATTATTTTAGAATTGGGTATGGATTAAAAAAACAAATATTGGGGAAAAGTATTTAGTTAATTTATTTTTTTTTAAGACGGAGTCTCACTCTTTCCTCCAGGCTGGAGTGCAGTGGCACAATCTCAGTTCACTTCAACCTCCACCTCCCGAGCTAAAGTGATTCTCCTGCCTCAGCCTCCAGAGTAGCTGGGATTACAGATGTGTGCCACCAAGCCTAATTTTTGTATTTTTAGTAGAGATGGGGTTTCACCATGTTGGCCAGGCTGGTCTCAAACTCCTAACCTCAAGTGATCACCCCGCCGACCCCCGTGGCCTCCCAAAGTGCTGGGATTACAGGTGTGAGCCATGGCACCTGGCCATAACTTTTTTTTTTTTTAATTTTTAATTAAAAATTTAGGCCAGGCACAGTGGTTCATGCCTGTAAATTCTAACACTTTGGGAGGCCTAGGTGGGCAGATTTTTGAGTCCAGGAGTTCGAAACCAGCCTGGGCAACATTGTGAAACCCCATCTCTATAAAAAAATACAAAATTAGCAGGGGCATGGGGACATGCACCTGTGGTCCCAGCCACTTGGGAAGCTGAGGCAGGAGAATCACTTGAGCCCAGGAGGTAAAGGCTACAGTGAGCCAAGATTGCACCACTACACTCCAGTCTGGGTGACAGAAACACTGTCTCAAAAAAAAAAAAAAAAAAAAGGGCTAGTTGTGGTAGCTCATACCTGTAATCCCAGCACTTTGGGAGGCTGAGATGGGAGGATTGCATGAGCCCAGGAGTTCGAGGCTGCAGTGAGCTCTGATTGTGCCACTGCACTCCAGTCTGGGAGACAGAGCAAGACCCTAGCATTACAAAAGAAATGTTTTAAGAAAACCAAAAGTAGAACCGATTGACCAATATATTATGAAACTCCAGTGAATGGACCTATTCCAAAAGGAAATTTCTTGGCCACAGATTGCACATAATTGTTCTTCAAATGTTAATTTTTTTTACCATTAACTTTTTTTTTAACGTTGAAATTTTATTTTAAAAATTGACATGCAAAAAATTGACTTTTGGGATATATAGCTATAGACTTTTTAATTTTAAATTTAGCGTGTAGAAACTACTTTTAAAATGACTTTTATATAAATATTGAGTAGATGCAAAAGAAAATGTGCAATACAGGTGTAGGGTATAGAAACAATACTACGTTGGGCCAGGTGTGGTGGTTCACGCCTATAATCCCAGCACTTTGGGAGGCCGAGGTGGATGGATCACTTGAGGGCAGGAGTTTGAGACCATCCTGGCCAACATGGTGAAACCCCATCTTTACTAAAAAGACAAAAATTAGCCAGGTGTGGTGGTGGGTGTCTGTAATTCCAGCTACTCAGGAGGCTGAGGCAGGAGAATTGCTTGAACCTGGGAGGTGTAGGTTGCAGTGAGCCGAGATTGAGCCACTTCACTCCAGCCTGGGTGACACAGCAAGACTCCATCTCAAAGAAAAAAAAAAAAAAGAAATAATACCACGATGAATCCTGTGTACTCATCAACCATTTTAAGAACATGATGGCTTGTCTTAGAGGCCCCCATTGGCCCATTCTACTCCCTTTCTTCCCCCTAAGAAATAACCACTATCCTGAATTTTGAACCTATCATTCTCCTGCTTTCTTTTAGTACATGCCTTTGTATTTCTTAACAATATGGGTTTTTTGTTTTACGATACAGAGTCTTGCCTTGTCACCCAAGCTGGAGTACAGTGTCACAATCATGGCTCACTGTAGGTTCAACCTCCCAGGCTTAAGTGATCTTCCCATCTGAGCCTCTCAAGTGGCTGGGACCACAGGTGGGCACCACCACACCTAGCTAATTTTTAAAGTTTTGTAGAAATGAGGTCTCACTATGTTGCTCAGGCTGGTCTCAAACTCCTAAGATAAAGTGATCCTTTGCCTCGGCCTCCCAAAATGCTTGGATTACAGGCATGAATCATTGTGCCCAGCCTAAGCCATATGTTTTTAAAACATATTTACAGTTTGATTTTTTTTTTTTTAGTTTGACGTTTAGATAAATGAAATTATACTATTTGTATACTTATGAGCCTTTTTTTTGCTCAATATTATGTTTTTCAGATTGATTCATTAAAGATGGGTGTGATTCATTTATTTAGAGTAGTACTCTGTTATATAAAGGGATCACAATTTACTTATCAGTTTTACTATTGGACATTTAGGACGTTTCAAGTTTTTCTTTTTTTTGCTAGTGAATCAGTGCCGCTATGAACATTATTCTGGGCGTATGCTTGGACATAGAATCTCTGAAGTACAGTCTCAACTGTTAATTTAAAATAAAATGTTTGGCCCAGTGCAGTGGCTCACACCTGTAATCCCAGCACTTTGGGAGGCCAAGACAGGAGGCTCACTAGAGGCCAGGAGTTTGAGACCAGCCTGGTCAAGAGAGTGAGACCCCATCTCTACAAAAATTTTAAAAATTATCCAGGCACAGTGACTCACACCTATAATCTCAGCACTTTGGAAGCTCGAGGTGGGAGGATTGCTTGAGCCCAGGAGTGCAAGGCTGCAGTGAGCTATGATGGACAGAGCAAGATCCTGTCTCTAAAAAATAAATTTTAAAAGTAAAATAAAATGTTCAATGTATCTTTTTGTTATGATTCCTTGCTTCAACTGGTTATTTCAGTTAATAGAAAAACCTACTCTCTTAGTGCATGTATGTGGCTTGTTCTATGCTTCTGAATCTTCATGTATTATAATTTTGCTTTTGAAATGAATTTGAAGCTTCTCAAGGGCTATTACTGGACCTATGGATTTCATATCTCTTAGATCTTACCATGGTGCCTGATGCAATGTTCTGTATACGCCTCTGGTGATGGAGTTTTATTTCCTTAGCTATTGGTCAGGCCAGCTAGTCGTTCTCATTTTGGGTTAACATTATCGTATTGTTTTCATCTTTTCTCCTCCTTTCATTTCTTCTTAATTTGGGGCACATTGTTTCTTCTGAAAAGGGGAGTGAGAAAGGAAATAATAGAAGGAACTGCTCAGCCAGTCTCTACTGGGGGCCTGCACTGTATTTGTCGTGGTACTTGACACTAAAAAAAGAAACTAACATGAAATGAAAGACAAGTTTAAGATATATTTAAAACAGATGTTTGTGCTTTAATTTAAAAATTCCAAATGCAACCCTTTGACCCAGCAAGTCTACTTCTTGAAATCTATCTTATGGAAATAATTAAAACTTGTGCAAAAACATTTAGGTCTAACATGTTCATCTCAGCCTTGTTTGTAACGGAGAAGAATTAGAAACAAATTTTCAACCATGGGGATTTAACACATAAATACAGTGGAATTCCTCTGTTAAAAATTATATATATATATATATATATATATATATATATATATATATATATATATACACACACACACACATATATATGGATACAGATATTTATGATTTATTAATTGGAAAACATGAGCTATAATGTACAGTGTCATCCTATTTTTGTAAAAGACAAATGTACAACAATGACTAGGAGAATGGTCACAAAGAATATGTGCTAGTGATGAAAATAAATTTTTTTTGCTTATCTGTGTTTTAAACTTTTCTACAATAAACCTTTATTTATTTTTTTTTGAGACGGAGTCTCGCTCTGCCGCCCAGGCTGGAGTGCAGTGGCCGGATCTCAGCTCACTGCAGGCTCCGCCTCCCGGGTTCACGCAATTTTCCTGCCTCAGCCTCCCCAGTAGCTGGGACTACAGGCGCCCGCCACCTCGCCCGGCTAGTTTTTTTTGTATTTTTTAGTAGAGACGGGGTTTCACCGTGTCAGCCAGGATGGTCTCGATCTCCTGACCTCGTGATCCGCCCGCCTCGGCCTCCCAAAGTGCTGGGATTACAGGCTTGAGCCACCGCACCCGGCAAACCTTTATTTTTTATTAGAACCACTTGTAGTCTTACCATAAACTAAGGCTTTCTAAAGTTACTCTGTTTTTTTTTTTCTTAAGAAATGGGGTCTTGCTATCTAAAGTTACTCTGTTTTTTTTTTTTTTTTCCTTAAGAAATGGGGTCTTGCTATATTTCCCAGGCTGGTCTCAAACTCCTGGGTCCAAGCTATCTACCCACTTTGGCCTCCTGAAGTGCTAGGATTATAAGAATGAGCCACTGCATCTGGACTTTTTTTTTTTTTTTTAAAGTTATTCTCTTATTGATTGATTGATTGAGACAAGGTCTTTCTCTGTCACCCAGGCTAGAGTGTGGTGTTGTGATCATGGCTCACTGCAGCCTCAACTTCTCAGGCTCCAGAGATCCTCCCACCTCAGCCTCCTGAGTAGCTGGGACCACAGCCCACACTGGGCTAATTTTTGCATGTTTGGTAGAGATGGGTTTTGCCATGTTGCCCAGTCTGGTCTTGAACTCCTAGGCTCAAGTGATCTACCTGCCTTGGCTTCCCAAGGTGTTGGGATTATAGGCCTGAGCCACTGTGCTCAGCCTAAAGTTATTCTTAAATTAAAAACTGCTTCAGCCACCAGAGCTTCTGTTAATGTAATTATTTTATATAGCTCTTTTTCCTCAGAAGTACTCAATTACAAATAAATAACTGTTAATAGTTGAGGTCTTGTGAAAAGGAACACATTTCTTTTACTTTCTTGCGTTGATAATACTTTTCCCCCAGCTGCAGTGGGTTCCGAGTCCATAGCTATGTTAAGTTAGAGCCTTGTGAGAAGAGAACAGGGAACTTGGATTTTGTTTATGGTTGACATACTAATTCTCTTTACAACCTTGGCATATTTACTTTGCCGCTTCTTGTCCAGCAACTCTCTGTGAAATGTGGAGAATGCCTTTCTCATTACTACCCTAGCAGATGTATTAAAAGTCTCCGGGGACTCCCCTCCTGGAATGAAACATGGTCCATCTTGGCCAGCCAGGGTAACCTTTCAGGTTACCTTGTAACTTCCAGTGTAACTACTATGCACATTCACTAAATTGTCAAGTTAAATCTGAGTCATTACTTATTCATTAATTCAACAGATATCTGAATATTGACAGGCTGGGTTCATATGCCGGCTTTGCTATTTAACACTGTGAGCTTGGGGGAAGTTAGTTAATTTCTCTGGGCTGCCATTTCCTCCTTTATAAAGTGAATAGTATGAATGCATAATTGTTGCAAGGATTAAATGAGATACAAAATGCATCATAGTAAGTTCTCAAAAAATTACAGCTAAGTGCCAGGTACTGAGCTTTAAGTCCCATTCATTCAGTATACACTAAGTGAATCTTAGTATGGGCCGTGTTCTAGGTACTTGGTTACTTCAGTGAACAAAACAGACAAAAATCTCTGTTCTTGTGAGTCTTACAAATTCAAGCAGATGCAAACATGAAATAAACTGTATTCTAATCCACGGCTGTTGCTAATAAGCATTCCTATTTATTTAGTTCTTGTTTTTTTGAGACGGAGTTTTGCTCTTGTTGGCCAGGCTGGAGTGCAATGGCATGATCTTGGCTGGCTACAAGCTCCTCTTCCCAGGTTCAAGCCATTCTCCTCCTTCTGCCTCCCTAGTAGCTGAAATTATAGGTGCCTGCCACCACGCCCAGCGAATTTTTTGTATTTTTAGTAGAGACGGGATTTCACCATGTTGGCCAGGCTAGTCTCGAACTCCTGACCTCAGGTGATCCACCCACCTCGGCATCCCAAAGTGTGGGGATTACAGGCCCCAATTTAGTTCTTTCTATGTGACAGCCACTGTGTGGAGTGATTGCCTGCATAATCACTCATACATAATCTCACTTTCTCATTAACTCTGTGAGGCAGAGATTCCTGTTGTCATCTGATGGTATGGCAGCTGAGCATCAGAGAGGTTATGTTAAGTTCAGGAGACAAGCCAGTGGAGAAGATGGTATTCAAACCCAGGCTGTCTGTCTCTAAAGCTCACGCCTGATCCCTGCACATTGGGAGTCTCGCTTCCAGTGTCTGTGTGAGGCTGTCATTTCTGCTGATAGTTCTTTTCTGACATTCTTGCCAACACTTTTTTCTAAGCAGCAGAAGCTGTCGGGGAAATAAATTTGAGTTTTCCTCATTTTGTATTAAAATATTTAATTATCTCTGCAGGAAATGATTGGAGAAGGCAAAAATGACAGCTCTGCTTAGAATGTTTCTTTGAATCAATCAGGAATTGCAGGTGACTCTCCTCAACATGTGAAAAAGAGGTCTCAATTAGAAGGAGAAGTCAGGGTGCAGCCTTGAGGGGGCACTAGTTGGGTTGGGGGTGGGGGGTGGTAGGGGAGACCATCAGTGGAGGTCCTTTGATGCTGGTCATGCTACCAGGCTAAGGTGAAGAAATCCAAGAGTTGACGCCTCCTGTACACTGCACAGTGTTGTATGGATATTGGATAATGGATTGGTCCGGCACCTTTCCTGTATTTATTCTTTACTGATTATTTCTCGATTCTTTCCCTACCGGTTTCTTATGTCATTCTGATGCTGAGTTTCCATACAGGTAGGAGTTTGTTTTGGGCCCCTTTGGTTGATTGATCTGGTTATCTATTTCTGGGCTAATATTGTACAGTCTAACTACTATACTTTGTAATTTTGGGTTTTTTTCCTGGCCCTGAGTCTTTCGGAAAGGTGTGCCTCCTCAGCTCCTCCAGCTCCCCCATATCCCTCTTCCTCTGCCAGTCTGCAGTTGCCCAACCCTCTGGAATGTTCATGTCCTCCAGAGGTAATGTTGAATAAGTCCTGCACAAATTTAAAAAATTATCATTTGGAGATATTTCAAGTATTCAGAAAAGTATGAAGAATAACATCCCATAGTCATTACTTATCTTTGACACATCATAACATTCTGCCTTTTGGCTCCAGATCCTTTTTTTAAGTAATACGAGAAAAAGTCATGAACACCCACTGTGCACCACTTCCAATTTCACTATCCTCCCTCCCTCCCTCCCTTCCAGAGGCCACCACTGTCCTGAGTGAGCTGTGTGTCATTACAGGGCATGCTATCCTCCTGTTACTATATATCCATGCACAGATCATAAGGCACATACTTTTATTCTTTAAATCTATTTTTAGAGATAGGGTTTTGCTATGTTGCCCAGGCCGGACTCAAACTCCTGGGCTCAAGGAATCCTCCCATCTCAGCATCCTGGTAGCTGGGACTATAGGCGTGCACCCACAGCCAGCTAAGATTTGTTTTGGTTTCTTTGTTTGTTTGTTGAGACAGAGTCTCACTCTGTCACCCAGGCTGGAGTGCAGTGGTGCAATCTCAGCTCACTGCAACCTCTGCCTCCGAGTTCAAGCAATTCTCCTGCCTCAGCCTCCTGAGTAGCTGGGATTGCAGATGCCCGCCACCATGCCCAGCTAAGGTTTTTGTTTTATAGAGACAGGACAGGATCTTACTACATTGTCTAGGCTGGACTTGAACTCCTGGGCTCAAACGAGCTTTCTACCTCTGCCTCCCAAGTAGCTGGGAATACAGCCATGTGCTAATGTGCTCCGCATAAGTCATATTCATGTATCATTTCCTTGTACCTCTATGCAATTGTTCCTCTAGGATATTTATCTAGAGCTACAATTGCTGGGGCTTAGTGAGTGCACACTGATCTGGTCAAATTTTTCTCCACAGTGCTTGTCCCAGTTGATGGTGTGTATGACAGCTTTTGCTTCTCCTCTGCCTCTACCATGCTTACTACTGTTGGCTGACTTAAATTTTTGCCAATCTGATGCCTGTGAAATCGTGTCTTGTAATTGTTTGCATGTGCCTTATTACTAACGAAGTTGAGCATCTTTTCATATGTTTATTGGCCATTTGCATCTCCTCCTTGTTGAATGATCTGTTCATATTCTTTGCTTTTTTGTCTGTTGTGTTGTCATTTTTCTGATTGGTTGAAGTAGTTATTTATATATTCTGGTTACTAAACCTTTACCAGCCATGTGCCATGCAGGTATCTTCTCCAAGTCTCTTGCTTGTTTGTTTCTTTACTTTGTCTATGGTGTATTTCAGTGTGTAGATAAGTTTAATTTTAATGTAGTCAGCCATTTCACAGTAATTTCTTTGTGATTTATGCTTTCAAGTCTTATTTTAAAAATTCTTCCTCTACTCCCAAATCATGTATGCATTATCCTGTGTTTTCTTTCTTAAATTCTATAAGGTTTTGATTTTTTTTTTTTACATCAAGCCTATAAGCAATAAGCAGATAATCCAAAATATAGATGTTGTCGAAAGGCCAGGCATGGTGGCTCACGCCTATAATTCCAGCACTTTGGGAGGCAGAGGCAGGCAGATCACCTGAGGTCAGGATTTGAGACCAGCCTGGCCAACATGGTGAAACCCCATCTCTACTAAAACTACAAAAATTAGCTGGGCATGGTGGTGCACACCTGTAATCCCAGCTACTCTGGAGGCTGAGGCAGGAGAATTGCTTGAACCTGGGAGGCAGAGGTTTCAGTGAGCCGAGATTGCACCACTGCACTCCAACTGGGGTAACAGAGTGAGACTCTGTCTCAAAAAAAAAAAAAAAAAAAATTCCAGATGTTTTTGAAGGCCTCTCTCTACCTCTCCCCAGTTTCAGAATTTATTCTGTGATTGGTGTGAGGTAGGGGTCCATTTTTCTTTTCTTTTTAATATGGATAATTGATTGGTTCAGCACCTTTATTGTATTTATTCTTTATTATTATTATTATTTTGAGACACAGTCTTGCTCTGTCCATGCTGGAGTGCAGTGGCGTGATGTCAGCTCACTGCAACCTCCGCCTCCCAGGTTCAAGCGATTCTCCTGCCTCAGCCTCTTGAGCAGCTAGGATTACAGGCATGTGCCACCACACCTGGCTAATTTTTGTATTTTTAGTAGAGATGGGGTTTCATCATGTTGGGCCAGGCTGGTCTCAAACTGCTGACCTTGTGATCTGCTCACCTCAGCCTCCCAAAGTGCTGGGATTACAGGCATGAGCCACTGTGCCTGGCCTATATTTATTCTTTACTGATTATTTCTCTATTCTTTCCCTACTAGTTTCTTATGTCTGTCTGATGGCAAGTTTCCATGCAGGTAGGAGTTGGTTTTGCGCCCCTTTGATTGGTTGATCTAGTTATCTACTCTGGGCTAATATTGTACAGTCTAAATACTATACCTTGTTAAAAGCCTTGATATCTCATAGGGATAACAAAGCCTACCTTCTTTTTCTTTTTTCAAATTTCCTTCTTGTTATTTTCAGTTCTTTGTTTTTCCATATGTATTTTAGAATCAGCTTATCTAGTACAGGTTGAGTCTCCCTTATGTGAAAAGCTTGGGACCAGAAGTGTTTCAAATTTTATTTTTCTCCTTTTCACAGGTGTTGAATGTTTCAGATTTTTGATTTTTTGGATTTTGGAATGTTTGCACTGTTACTAATCCCAAACTGCAAAATCCAGAATGCTGCAATAAGCATGTCCTTTGAGTGCCATGCCGTTGCTCAAAAGTTTCAGATTTTGGATTTTCAGATTTGGAATGCTCAATCTGTACCTTTAAAAACAGAATACATAATCCTGAGTACTTTCCAAAGCTTCATGTAGACCACCATGCTGCTGTTTGCACTAGACCCGATGACATTATCCTTCCTGATAAGCTTTCAGAACAGTTTCTTCTGTTTTTTCCAAAGACATGGTCTAACTTTGTCCCCCACGCTGGAGTGCAGTGGCATTATCATGGCTCACTGCAGCCTCGAACTCCTAGGCTCAAGCAATCTTCCCACCTCAGACTCCAGAATAGCTAGTACTACAGGCATGTGCCACCACACCCGGCTAATTTTTAATTTTTTTGTAGAGACATGCTCTCCCTATGTTGCCCAGGGTAATCTCAAACTCCTGGGCTCAAGTGATCCTCTTGCCTCAGCCTCCCAAAGTGCTGGGATTATAAGCATGAGCCACCATGCCTGACTGGCAACAGTATCTAATTCCTGTATTCATAGGTCATTTTGCACATATTACTTTTTTCTTAAAAAAATGTGTTGAAATACATATAACACAAAATTTCCCATTTAAACCATTTTTGTGTATAACTCAGTGGCATTCATTACATTCATAATCGGTGCAAACATCCCTACTCTGACAAAACTCTCTTCCCATTAACCGAGGTTAATAATTCCCAATTCCTTTCTCCTCTCAGCTTCTGGCAACTACCATTAGACTTACGTATCTATGAATTTGCATCTCTTCTTATATGTGGAATCATACAATATGGTCTTTTTAGGTCTAGCCTCTTTCATTTAGTATATCTTCAAGGTCCATATTGTAGCATGCATCAGAACTTAATTTTGATGGCTGAATAGTGTTCCATTATGTGTATGTATATACTGAACCACATTTTGTTTCTTCCCATGTTGGGCATTTCAATTCTAGCTTTTGGCTCCTGTGAATAATACCTCAATGAACATCGGTGTGCAAGTATTTGCCTGAGTCCTTTTTATTTCTTCTGGGTATTTTCATAGGAGTGAAGTTGCTGGATCATATGGTAATTCTATGTTTAACTTCTTGAGGAACTGCCAAACTATTTTCCACAGTGGTTGCGTCGCTACATTTCCACCAGCAATGTCCAAGGGTTCCCATTTTTCCATATCCTCTTCAACACTTGCTATTTTCCTTTAAAAGAAAAAATTATAGTCAACCTGGTGTGGTGGCTCATGCCTGTAAACCCAGCATTTTGGGAGGCCACGATGGGAGGATTGCTTAAGCCCAGGAGTTCCAGGCCAGCCTGGGCAACATAGGGAGACCCCATAGCTAAAAAAAAAAAAAAAAAAAAAAAAAAATTATCTGACTGTGGTGGTGCATGCCTGCGGACTCAGCTACTCAAGAGGCTGAGGTAGGAAGATCGCTTGACCCCAGGAGGTGGAGGCTGCAGTGAGCCATGATCGTGCCACTGCACTGTAGCCCAGACGACAAAGTGAGATCCTGTCTCAAAAAAAAAAATACATACATATATATATATATAGAGAGAGAGAGAGACAGAGAGAGAGAGAGGGCACAAGCCATCTTAGTAGGTGTGAAATGCTCTCTCATGATTTTCATTTGCATTTCCTTAGTGATTAGCAATGTTGAGCATCTTTTCCTGTGTTTATTGGTCGTTTGTGTATCTTCTTTGGAGAAATGTCTGTTCAAGCTCTTTGTCGTCTTTTTCTCCCCATTGTATTATTTTTTAGAGTAGTTTTTAAGTTAACAGCAGAACTGAGCAGAAAGTAGAGAATTCCCATATACCTCTCACCTCCACACATGCATAAGCTGACCCACATTCAACATCCCTCATCAGAGTGGTACATCTAATACAATTGATGAACCAACTTGACACATCATTAGCATCCAGAATGCATAGTTTACATTAGAGGTCACTCTTGGTGTTGGTATGCAGGTTTTGATGACTGTATAATGACATGAATCCACATTATAGTAGCATATAGAATAGCTTTACTGCCCTAAAAATCCTCTGTGCTCATCCTATTCATTTCTTCTTTCCTGCTAATCCCTCCCTTTGCACATTTTAAAATGGGATTGTTTTTATGTTGTTCAGTTGTAGTAGATTTTTACGTATTCTGGACATCAAACCCTTATTGGGTAGATGATTTATACATATTTTCTCCCATTCTGTGGATTGTGTTTTCACTCTCTTGATAGTGTCCATTGATACCTACAAATTTTTTATTTTCATGAAGTTTAGCTTATCTATATATTCTTTTGTTACCTGTGCTTTTTAAGTGTCATCCTTAAGAAACCACTGCCTAATCTAAGACCCTGCAGATTTGCCCCATGTTTTCTTCTAAGAGTTTTATAGTTCTACCTCTTAAATTTAGGCTTTTGATTCACTGTTAGTTTTTATATGGTGTAAGGTAAGGGTCCAACTTCATATCGCATGTGGATATCCAGTTTTTTCAGCACCATTTGTTGAAAACACTATCTTTTTCCCATTGAGTGGCCTTGGCACTCTTGCTGAGATCAATTGACTATAGATATTTGGGTTTATTTCTGGGTTCTACATTTTATTCCATTGGTTGATATGTCTATTTTTATGCCAGCACCACACTTAGTGCTGTTTTGATTACACTTTTTTTGATTATTGTAGCTTTGTAATAAGTTTTGAAATCAGAAAGTGTGAGCCCTCCCACTTTGTTTTTCTTTTTCAAGATTATTTTTGGCTATTTTGGGTCTCTTAATTCTTTATGAATTTTAGAATGGGATTTTTCTTTTCTGCAAAAGATGCTCTTGAGATTTTGATAGGAATTGCATTGGATCTGTATAAAACTTTGCATAGTATTATCATCCTAACAGTGTTAAGTCTTTCAGTCCATGAACATGGGATGTCTTTCAATTTATTTGGGTCTTTTAAAATTTCTTTTGGCAATGTTTTATATTTTTTTTCACTGATTACATTTTAAGTTAGTTGTTTACTGGTGCTCTCTAGGAAGAGAGTAGCATGTCTCTAGAATATAAGAGGGTCTTTCTGAAATGCTGAGTCTTACAAAGTTTAGCTAAAAAGGGAGAAAGCAGTATTTATTTTTAATACCAGAATTGGTTTCCCCAGTCATGATTTCTGAGAATTGTTAAACAGGTGAAAAAGAAACTTGTATGGCTTCAGATTCTTGGGAGATTTTGTGGACTTCATTATGTTTAGCAGGTCACAACGAGATGAGTTTACCCTGTGCTGTTTTTGTTTTGTTTTGTTTTTCTTAAAGACAGGATCTTGCTTTGTTGCCCAGGCTGGAGTGCAGTAGCATCATCATAGCTCACTGCAGCCTCAACCTCTTGGGCTCCAGCAATTCTCCTACCTTGGCCACCTGAATAGCTAGGACTATAGGCATGTGCCATCGCTTCTAGCCAACTTTTTATATTTTGTAAAGATGGGGTCTATGTTGCCCAGGCTGGGGAGTCTGGCTTAAAACAAAATCTTTCAGGAAGATGTTATTATTGAATCCATGTTCAATATTGTAATATCATCTTTAATACCATCTTCTATCATTATATCCACATTGCAGTCTATATCATATAATAATATAGAACAAACGCTTTAGATCTTTGACTTTCTGGAGCCCCATCTTCTTTCTCATACCCCAATTTTGTTGTAATTCTGCAAACATTCAAACCTGAACATTTGAACATTCTAACCCTCTTCCAAGAATGACTCTTGACTTCTTTCTTCAGGTGATGGTACCACATCAAAACACTGCCTAACAAGGCAAACAGAGAACTATTATTTAGTCAAACCTTTTGGGCTTAGGGAAATAAAATGGTAGCAGACCTTTGTTTGGGAGCCAAAGCAAGGTGAGAAGAGTAAGGCCGATGTATTTTTCTGACCCTCATCATTTTCCTTGTGTTTGTTTATTGACTTTTGTAAGGTTAGCATGAGGCCTCTGATATTAGCAGCATATACTGAATATTGTCTCAATATTCTGAGCACTTTAAAAATCTTTCACCTGATTTAATCTTCATTATGAGTTCACAAGGCCAGGCCTGGTGACTCACACCTGTAATCCTAGCACTTTGGGAGGCCAAGGTGGGAGGATCACTCGAGTCCAGGAATTCAAGACCAACCTAGGTGACAGTGAGGCCCATTGTCTATTCAAGAAAAAGAAGAAAAAAATTCTGCAAGACAAATATTATTATGCCTATTTTATAAGAAAGTCAGACTCAGAGAGATTGAATACTTTGCCATGGTCATCCATAGAGTAAGTGATAGAGCTATATTTAAGCCAGAACTAGCTGATTCTGAAACCCATGCTCTTGTGATTTTCCTAGTCTTCTTTAATATACTTTGAGAATAAAAATCATTCTTTTTTTTTTTTTTTGGAGACAAGGTCTCCTGTTGCACAGGCTGGAATGCAGTGACATGATCATAGCTTACTGCATCTTTGACCTCCCTGTGCTTAGGCGATCCTCCTACCTCAGCCTCTGGAGTAGCTGGGAGCACAGGTGTGTGCCACCACATCTGGCTAGTTTTTTGTATTTTTAGTAGAGGATGGGGTTTTGCTATGTTTCCTAGGCTTATCTTGAACTCTTGGGCTTAAATGATCCACCAGCATCGGCCTCCCAAAGTACTGGGATTGCAGCATGAGCTACTGCACCTGGCCTAAATCATTCATTCTTAATGGGTATTTAGCTAATAAGCCCAGGCATCACATTTCTCCATCTACTATTTACAGAATGGTTCAACCTGGTCATGATGGGGGCCTGAACAAGGACAGTAGTTGAGAGAGAGGAAGGGACTAATTGGAGACCTATTATTGGCCTAGAAGTAATAGGAGTTAGTTGATGATGCAGTAGGTGAGAAAGAGCAGGTGGTGTCAAGATGAGTACAGATGCAGGATCATTGAGAACCTTCTGCCTTTTAGACAATAAATCTTTTCATTTCAGGGAAGCACCTGCCATTAAAACTTCTTTTCTCTATGGCATGCTGGACCCTGGTCATTAATAATTTATAATTTATCATCCGTGAGCAATCAGAAGGTTGTTCAACCATTTTTTTTTTTTTGAGACAAGGTTTCTCTCCCGTCATCCAGGCTGGGGTGCAGCCTCTGCCTCCTGGGAGGTTCAAGTGATTCTCCTGCCTCAGCCTCCTGAGTAGTTGGGATTACAGGTGAGCCACTACACCCGGCTAATTTTTGTATTTTTAGTAGAGACAGGATTTTACCGTGTTGCCTGGGCTGGTTTTAAACTCCTGACCTCAAGTGATCTGCCTGACTCAGCCTCCCAAAGTGCTGGGATTACAGGCATGAGCCACCACGCCCAATCTGTTCAGCCATTTTTTGAATTATATCCTCCAATTCGTTCCCCTCTGTGTCATTTGAGTTTCTATAATTTATAATCAAAAGAGTCCTGACTAATAAAGGGGAAAGTTTTTTGCTACAGGGCTGTTCCCAACCTTGGGATTAGGAAAGGTTTTGGGATAAATAACTTGCACACGTCAAGGTCTACTGTATTCTTTCAAGTATTGAGGGGCTTGATTTTGCGTCTGATTTTACTGACTTTATATAAAGCCTTGTGTTAAATGGTGGGAAACTTTGCTAGCTTCAAATATGCCCAAACCTCCTCAAATAGTTTAAATATTTGCTTATTCCTTTCATAACCCCTAAAGAGCTGAGAAAAAAAATTTGTGAAGACTCAAAAATTATTTGTTGTTTCTGAGATGAATGTGACCATCATTATGGTCTTTCTTTTCTCTCTCTCTCTCTCTTCTTTCTTTCTTTCTTTCTTTTTTTTCATTCATTTTGAGACAGGGTCTCACTCTGTTGCCAAGACTGGAGTGCAGTGGCATGATCTTGGCTCACTGCAGCCTCTGCCTCCGGGTTCAAGTGATTCTTCCATCTCAGCCTCCTGAGTAGCTGGAACTACAGGTGCCCACCACCACCACACCCAGCTAATTTTTTTGTATTTTTTGGTAAAGTGGGGGTTTTACCATGTTGGCCAAGCTGCTCTTGAACTCCTGACCTCAGGTGATCCACCTGCCTCGCCCTCCCAAAGTGCTGGAATTATAGATGTGAGCCACTGTGCCCAGTCTCATTATGGACTTTAGCGAGTATAAGGAAGACAGTGGTTTGGAGTGTTGCATAGAGAGTTTTAAACTCAGTGGGAGGAAGACTGGGGAGGAGCTATTGGCCTGGCCAGCGCACTGAGTAACGCAGTCATCTCTGCATCTACTGCCCTTTCTTACCCTGGCACCTTGGACAGCTCCACTCTGCCTGGCCTGACTAAGTGGGCCCCACTGACCTGCCGTCCAAAGATATCTTCAGCGTTATGGGAACATTTTTTTGTTGTAATATTTTAATTTTAATTGTTTAGAGCTGTAACATTCTTATGCTGCCCATCTGAGCTTCCTTTTTTATCCTTCAAGGTTTCTGGACTACATGGTTTGGTAACAATCATGGTTTGGTTTTTATTTTTAATGTATACATCTTTCACATTGTACACTCTATTTTTTTGCTTTGTAAGAGTCATACAAAATTGGAAAATTGGAAAAAAAAATTGGAAAGCACATCAAAACATAAAGACCAGGGGGGAAAAAACCTACCCATTATTACACAACTTGAAGCCAGTAGCATTTGCATTTGGGCATGTTTCTCTGTGGTATCTTTGGGGAGTGTTCCAAGCTTGGCTTGGCAGCTAGCCTTGCCTGGGCTCTTTGACCTCCTGGGCTTCACTCCTCCCTTAATAGTGGTTTACTTAATCGACCTTCCCCTCCACTTTCTGCCTTCCCGTAGACAGAATTAAAGCCAGCTGCTTGAGGATTCTGGTAACTGGTGAGGACAGCTGATCCTGAGCCCGCTGGCAAGAGGGCAGGCTGAGAGGGTGGGCTCGGACTCTGGCTGATGCAGGGGCACCAGGCAGGAAGCTCAGCAGCTGGGCAGGGGCCTGGACACAGGGCTGCCCGCGCAGAAGCCACGTGGTCCCGCTCTCACATTTCCCCTACTGTTCAGAGCCGGCCAAAGCTGAGGGCTTATGCTTGACACCGGATGGGGGATGGGGGGGTCCCCCAGAAACCAACTTCCTGCTCATTATGTCAGGCCTCAGCAGGGGATATTTGTTCATTATTCTCTTAATTGTTTTGAGTAGGAACATAGTCACATGGTTTATGGAGCAGAAGTCTCCCTCCTGCTCAGCCCCATCCACCCTGTTTTCACCCTCCCTGATCCACTCCAGGTAATCAGCTTTTCATTTCTATGTGTATTCATCTAGACTTTATTTGTGACTACTAAAGCACATACAAATATATTCTCTATTCTTTGTTTTCCTTCCTTGTAAACAAAAGGAAGTGTCTTATACACCTTTTCTGTACCTTGCTGGTTTTTTTTTTTTTCCTACTTAATATATCTTGGAGACTTTAAACATATCTGTACCTTGAAAGCTTCCTCATGCACTTTTTTTTTTTTTGAGCTCGCTCTGTCGCCCAGGCTGGAGTGCAGTGGCATAATCTCAGCTCACTGCAACCTCTGCCTCCTGGGTTTAAGTGATTCTTCTGTCTCAGCCTCCCGAGTAGCTGGGATTACAGGTGCCTGCCACCGTGCCTGGCTAATTTTTGTATTTTTTAAAAGAGATGGGTTTTTGTTGTGTTTGTCAGGCTTGTCTCGAACTCCCAACCTCAAGTGATCCACCTACATCAGCCTCCCAAAGTGCTGGGATTACAGGCATAAGCCACTGCACCCGGCCCTCCTCATGCACTTTTATACCTTCAAAATATTCCATTGTATGTATGTAACACAATGTATTTCATCAGTCTTCTATTCAAGGATATTTGCCTTCTTTCCAATCTTTTGTTATTTTGAGCAATGCTACAGTGAGTAACTTAGAGTATATGTTATTTCCTAAGTATGGCTGAAGGATAAATTCCCAGAAGTTAAATTACCGGGTCAAAGGAGATACTCATTTGTAATTCTGATCTCTGTGGCCCACTTCCCTCCATGGGGTACTGTGCCAATTTGTACTTCTACCGGGAAAGTATGCAATGCAGTCTTTGTTTCTCTTGGGGGATTATTACATACTTCTTATATGTTGCTTTGAACTGTTCTTCTTTTTTTTTTCTTTCCATTTGGATGCTGTCCTCCCAGTTAGAGGGCAAGTTTATTGAGAGCAAGGGCCAAGTGTTTTATTGCTTTTGAAGTGTCTGCATTTATAAATAATATAATACTGCACCCTAGGAGCATAAGAACTACTTCTGCCTTCAGTATCATTTGGGAGATTAAGCCAATTAAACTTGAATGACAAGAGGATTCTCACGCCTGGTTAGAGTTCAGCTGAACTGATTTCAACTTCTCCCTCCAAAGTCAAGGTATTCCACATCCTTGTTTCAGGTAGTTATGGTAGGAATCCTGAGAGGAGAGTCCTTGACCGGGACGTACAGCAGTTTTGCTTACTTCTATGTCAGCTTCTATCCTGGATCTGGGTGTCAGTTTCCCAGATGCAACCCCAGGGTTGCCCCTAACATCAGCAAGTCTAATTGCTGCCAGTCCCGTCGCTTACTTTCCTCAATTTGTGCCAGCGCCTGCCCCAAACTCAGCAAGAGAACAAAGAGCTGCTTTTAAGCTTTTTGTATCTGCCACATATGCAAACATGACATCATTGCAAATTTCGTTTGCCTATATCCTGGTGGTGAAAATGTCCTCAGTGTTTCTTTGTTGTCTCGGTTCTCACTGTGCTGGAGTCTCCCCTGTGTCTAATTCTGCCTGGGGGTCCAGGGCTCTTCACATTCTTTGGCTTGAATATCCCCTGAAAGAACTTTGTAAAATTGTATGCCCCCTAGCATGCTGACAATCTACATGCGACATTTTATTATACATTTAAACAGTTGTGAGGATATATTTTACAGAATATTGTCAATATTGACACTCAACTTTATTTAAAAAATAAAGTTGGGCTGGGTCTGTAATCTGAGTGCTTTGGAAGGCCAAGGCAGGAGGATTGGTTGAAGCCAGGAGTTTGAGACCAGCCTAGGTAACATACCAAGACCTCGTCACTACAAAAAATTTTAAAAATTAGCCCACTGTAGTGGTATGCACCTGTAGTACTAGCTACTTATAAAGCTGAACTGGGAGGATTGCTTCAGCTAGGGAGGTTGAGGCTGCAGTGAGCTGTGATTGCACAGCTGCACTCCAGCCTGGGTGATAGGGCAGTGAGACCCTGTCTCCAAAAAAAAAGTTTTTAGGTAGACATGTACACATGTATATATATGTTAAGCTCTTAAATAATGATAATAAATATATGTTTGTACACACACACACATATATATACACATACCCAATTTTTTATTTTGTTAAAATATACATAACACAATTTATCATCTTAATCACTTTTAAGTGTACAGCTCAGTGGTATTAAATACATTCATAATGTTGTGCAACCATCACCACTGTCCTTCTCTAGAACTCTTTTCATCTTGTAAAACTGAAACTCTGTACCCACTAAATACTAACTCTCGATTCCCCGTGTCCCTGGCAACCCCCACTCCACTCTCTACCCTTCGATTCTCACTATTCTGTGTGCCTCACATAGGCACGTACAATATTACTTACTTATCACATACTAAGGAAATAGCCCTCTATTCCAATTTTTGGCTTTTTTTTTTGCGATTGCTATTTTAATGGAGAAAGTTTTCTCTCTTTTTTTCGTTTATATTATTTAATACAATAAAGTCTACCAATTTGAAGTGTATAATTTGATAAATTTTGGTCATTGTATGTATAATCTCATCACAATCAGAGCATATTCATGTTGAGGCTTTGTATATGAGCTTTATCATATATATATGTACACACATATACACACAATGTATGTATTATATGATATAAAGCCTTAGCATAAATATAAATGCATACATGTGTATGAATAGATATGTATATTATATATAATAAAAAATTTCTAAATACATATACGTAAATATAAAGCCTTAACATGAATATATGTATGTTGGGGTGTATATAAACACACATATATGTATAGTACACATATGTATTGATATTAAGGCTGTATGTTATATAAATTATAAATGTAGGCTGGGTGAGGTGGCTCATGCCTGTAATCCCAGCACTTTGGGAGGCTGAGATGGATGGATCATTTGAGGTCAGGAATTCCAGACCAGCCTGGCCAACATGGTGAAACCCCGCCTCTACTAAAAATACAAAAAAAATTAGCTGGTCGTGGTGGCAGGCACCTGTACTCCCGGCTACTCAGCAGGCTGAGGCAGGAAAATTGCTTGAACCCGGGAGGTGGAGCTTGCAGTGAGCCGAGGTTGTGCCACTGCACTCCAGCCTGGGACACAGAGTGAGACTCCATCAAAAAAAAAATTAAATAAATAAAATATAAATGTATTTATTACATGTTGTTTCACATATTACACAAACAATATTAAATATGTGAAAGTATAAATATATATAATACAATATAACATATAAATATACTTATATAAACTATAGAGGGTAAATGATAGGTCCTTAACATAAATATGTGTATAGATGTGTGTGTATATATGGGTGTAACATACACATGCGCAGAAACCTGTTACATTATTCTTTTCTTTTGATGGTATACAAAGGAATCTCATAGTGTTTGACTCCCGCCATCATCCATTAAAATAATACCTGGACAAGCTCTCCTTTAAACATAAGAAATGTTATTCTTTTTTTTTTTCTAAATTTGAATTTCCATTCCACTTCCCACACAGCTTTTTCTCATATATATTTTTATCCTTGAAAGTCTTTTGCTGGTCACCCTATCATACTGCATAAAAAGGACAGACCTAAATTGATATTTTTATTTGCTGTCACCATTGAACAAGCGTTTAATCATTTCTTCTGATGAAGTTGTCATCAGTAGTAGTAATACAAATTGGCCAAAACCACACTGTGTATTTCCAATGAATAAATCCTTATTAAATAGGAAGTTAATTTAAGTTAGAAATATATTCCTTAATGAGATGGTTGGCCTTTTTCTCCGATTAGTTTATGTGTCTAGGTTTGGTTCCTACTCACTGCTGGAATCAATTGGGTTTCTCCATGACACTGCAGAGGAAACTTGTTTGTATAAAGAGTAGAGCCAGGCTTGGTGGTTCACGCCTGTAATCCCAGCACTTTGGGAAGCCAAGATGGGTAGATAATTAGAGTCCAGGGGTTTGAGACCAGCCTGGGCAACATGGTGAAATCCTGTCTCTGTGAAAAATACAAAAATTAACCAGGCGTGGTGGCACGTGCCTGTGGTCCCAGCTACTGAGGAGACTGAGGCAGGAGGATTGCTTGAACCCAGGAGGTCCAGGCTGCAGTGAGCTGAGCTGCAGTTGCGCCATTGCCCAGTTGTTTGAGGCTGCAGTGAACCATGATTGTGCCACTGCACTCTAGCCTGGAAGACAGAGTGAGACCCTGTCTCCAAAAAATAAAAAAGTAGATGGAAATGGAAATAATTGTATTACCGTACTGTCAGTTAATTCTTTGAGCTCATTCTGAGCCAAAAACCCTATTCTAATTTATTGTCAAAAATAATTTTTAATGCTCTATCCACATGCAATTCAATGGGATCTCTCCTTGGGCTTGAGGGAAAGGAAAAATGTTGGAAACCCCCTGACTTTGCAAAAGCAAATTTTACTCAGTCCTTGCGGTTATATGTTGGTTCAGCACTAATACCGGGATTGGGTTTGGTGCCCGAGGAAATATGCCATGGTAAGATTAGGATGGGTAAGGGGTGTCCTCTTGTTTTATAAGGTGGAAAAGGGGCTACTGGGGAAAGTAAGACTCTGCCCTTCCCTCGCAGGCAAGGGCTCAGGCAGATCAGTTGCAGAAAAGCGGGCCTAATGAATACCTGGAAATCAATTCCTTTAAAATTGTTGGTGCCCTCGTACTGAAGAGGAAGTGTTCTTACACCTCCATTTGAAGACCATTATTCTTTTGTTTTTATTTTGCGATGGTGTCTCACTCTGTTGCCAGGCTAGAGTACAGTGGTGTGATCTTGGCTCACTGCAACCTCCACCTCCTGGGTTCAAGCGATTCTCCTGTCTCAGCCTCCCGAGTAGCTAGAATTACAGGTGAACTCCACCACGTCCAGCTAATTTTTAAATTTTTAGCAGAGACAGGGTTTCACCATGTTGGCCAGGCTGGTCTTGAACTCCTGACCTCAAGTGATCTGCCCACTTCAGCCTCCCAAAGCGCTGGGATTACAAGTGTGAGCCACTGCGGCTGGCCTGAAGACCACTATTCTTTGAAACCCCTGATCTCTTCTACTTTACAAGACAGCGTTCTCAAATTAGGGTTTGATATGGTTTGGCTGTGTCCCCACCCGAATCTTATCTTGAATTGTAGCTCCCACAATTCCTACGTGTTGTGGGAGGGACCCAGTGGGACGTAATTGAATTATAGGGGTGGGTCTTTTCCTTGCTGTTCTTGTGAAAGTGAATAAGTCTCATGAGATCTGATGATTTTATAAAGAGGAGTTCCCCTGCACAAGCTTTTTCTCTTTCTGCCACCATCCCTGTAAGACGTGAGTTGTTCCTCCTTGCCTTCCATCATGATTGTGAGGCCTGCCCAGCCATGTGAACTGTGAGTCTATTAAACCTCTTCCCTTTATAAATTACCTTTACCTTTATAAAGTCTCAGGTATGTCTTTTTCAGCAATGTGAGAATGGACTAATACAGGGTTTCAACATACGAATTTTGGGGGACAATTCACTGATTCAGCAAGAATCAGGATATGAGGCATCTGATCCTGATTCTGCCACTAAGTGATTGTGATCCCAATGGACTGGTGGCTTGGTTGTTTTTCTGGGTTTCAAGGAAGGCATGTGTGATTATGGGGAAATGGTGACCCAGTTGTGGTTATACATACAAGATCCTGTGTTGAGAGGCAGATTGCATTCTGTTCACTGTGTTGTTTACTGTGACAAAGTTGAAGCTAACATATTCAAGTTTTGTTTTGTTTTTTTGAGACAGGGTCTTGCTCTGTCACCCAGGCTGGTGTGCAGTGGTGTGATCACAGCTTACTGCAACCTCCGCCTCCTGGGCTTGAACAATCCTCCCACCTCAGCCTCCTGAGTGGTTGGGACTACAGGCATGTGCCACCATGCCCAGCTAATTTATGTAATTTTTTTTGTAGAGACAGGGTTTTACCGTGTTGCCCAGGCTAGTCTTGAACTCCTGGGCTCAACCCATCCATCTGGCTTGCCCTCCCAGAGTGCTGGGATTAAACATGTGAGCAACTGTGCCTGATCAAAAAATATTTTAAAAATAATAAACATTGAAAGATAGTTGGACATTAACATGAAAAGTCTAATTTAAGGCATTAACAAGAAAAGTTCAATTTCCCAGAGACCCCCCCTGTATAAGTCAGGTTTTACAGTATCCCAGCCCCAGAAGGATGACAAAAAGGACAAAAAATATCTGTGTAGAGTTAGGTTGATTAGAGGAAAATAATAAGCCCAAAGTCTGAATTTGAGTTTGTTAACTGATCTCTCAGCCAGCACCAGGGCAGAAAGGGGGCAAATGACCCACAGAAAAATGGTGAGCATCTCATCTGTAAAATTAATCACGGTGGTTACAGGAGACCCAGGCCATCGTCTTTCTGGGGTCTTTTTCTTTTTTTCTTTTTCTTTTTTTTTTTTTTTTAACGGAGTCTCACTCTATCCCCCAGGCTGGAGTGCAGTGGCGCAATCTCGGCTCACTGCAACCTCCACCTCCCAGGTTCTCCCGAATAGCTGGGATTACAAGCACGTGCCACCACACCCAGCTGATTTTTGTATTTTTAGTAGAGACAGGGTTTCACCATGTTGCTCGGGCTGGTCTTGAACTCCTGACCTCAGGTGATCCACCCACCTCGGCCTCCGAAAGGGCTGGGATTACAGGCGTGAGCCAAAGCACCCGGCCTCTGGGGTCTTTTTTCATTTTGAGTAAGCAAACACCTGAAGTACTTTTTTCATGTGGAATGAGTGGTGGTAAATGATGTGAGTTTTGACAGGTCTGAATATATTTTTTTCATATTAATTCTTTAACTGTATCGGATGATTCTTTATAGAATCCAGAGTTCAAAATATTCCTTTCCCCAGGCATTTGAAGATATTGTTCCATTGTCTTCCAGCAACCAGTATTGTCGATGAAATTTGATGGCAGTTTAATTCCCTTTCCTTTTTATATACATCTCCCCCACTGGAAGCTTTCAAAATTTCCCGGCGTTCTGAAATTTCATAAGAATGCCATTAGGTCTTTCTTAAATTCATTCTGTACAGCAGTCAGTGGTCCTTGTAATCTGACGATGAGTTCCTCTTCAGCTCAGGGTCTTTTTCTCTCATATCTTTGGTGATTTCCTCCCCTTCCTTCTTTTTCTCCTTTGGAATTCCTATGAAAGGAATATTGGACTACCTGACTCTATCACCCTTAAGCCTTTTCTCTCACATTTACCTATTTTTGTCTATTTCCTTCTTATTCTGAAAGTTTTCCTTTACTTTTGTTTTGTTTTGTTTTGTTTTGAGACGGAGTCTCGCTCTGTCGCCCAGGCTGGAGTGCAGTGGCCAGATCTCAGCTCACTGCAAGCTCTGCCTCCCGGGTTTACGCTATTCTCCTGCCTCAGCCTCCCGAGTAGCTGGGACTACAGGCGCCCACCACCTCGCCCAGCTAGTGTTTTGTATTTTTTAGTAGAGACGGGATTTCACCTGTTAGCCAGGATGGTCTGGATCTCCTGACCTCGTGATCCGCCCGCCTCGGCCTCCCAAAGTTTTGTTGTTGTTGTTGTTGTTGTTTTGAGAGGGAGTCTCACTCTGTCACCCAGGCTGGGGTATAATGGTGTGACGTCAGCTCACTGCAGCCTCCACCTCCTGGGTTAGAGTGATTCTCATGCCTCAGCCTCCCGAGTAGCTGGGATTACAGGGGCCTGCCACCACCATGCCTGGCTAATTTATGTATTTTTAGTAGAAATGGGTTTTTGCCATGTTGGCCAGGCTGGTCTCAAACTCCTGACCTCAGGTGATCTGCCCACCTCGGCCTCCCTAAGTCCTGTGGTTATAGGCATGAGCCACCACGTCTGGCCGCTTTACTTTCACATCTCAAGCTCAGTCTTCACTTGTTTACTTTTTTTTTTTTTTTTTTTTTGAGACAGGGTCTCGCTCTGTCTGTGGTCATGGCTCACTACAGCCTCAATCTCCTGGGTTGAAGCCATCCTCCCACCTCAGCCTTCCAAGTAGTTGGGACCACAAGCACATGCCACCACACCTAGCTAATTTTTGTATTTCTTGTAGAGATGCGGTTACACCATGTTGCCCATGGTTCAAACTCCTGGGCTCAGGCAATCCTCCCATCTCAACCTGCCAAAGTGCTGGGATTACAGGCATGAGCCACAGTGCCTGGCCTACTTGTGTACATTCTAAGGAAGGCAGTCCTGCCATCTGATTTTTTTTTTTTTTTTTTTTTTGCCCTGTAATCATACCTTAATTACCAAGTACTCTTTTTTATTCTTTTCTGGATGGGTTTTCTATGTTTAGCTGGAGGGCAAAAGCTGAAGGTGTTTAAGACAGTGGCGGTCCCAACTCTCCCAGCTTTTATGAATTATCCTAAGAATCGCCGTGGTGCACTTCTGTGCCTTCTGTCTGGCGCCATCCAGTTAGAAGCTTCCATGGACTTCTTTTCAAGACCTGGCCTTCCTGGTGGCGTTTGAGTCTGTGGTTTTCTTGTCTACTTCTTTGTCAGTCTCATCCTAATGCTTTCTGCCCTCGAGGATTTTTAAAGATTTCTTGCCTGCTGATCCAGCCTTTATTTTTGCGCCTCTTACTATTTCATTCTTTTTCAAAGTATCTTTTTCATCATTTCAATGGGTCCTTGAATGGGAGATGAGAAGGATCTTAGGTACTCAGTGCATCAGTTTAAGCTCTGGAAGCTTCTTTTCTTTTTTTCTTTTCTTTTCTTTCTTTTGCTTTTTGTTTTTAGACAAGGTCTCGCTCTGTCACCCAGGCTGGGCTGAAGTGGCACGATCATGGCTTACTACATTCTCAAACAACTGGGCTCAAGTGATCCTCCTGCTTTAGCCCCCCGAGTAGCTGGGACCACGGGCATGTACCACCATGCCTGGCTAATTTTTTTTTTGATGGAGTCTCACTATGTTGCCCAGGCTGGCCTCAAACTCCTGGTCTCAAGCAATCCTCCCACCTTGGCCTCCCAAAGTGCTGGGATTACAGGCATGCTCACGCCCAGTCACTCTTTTCTTTTCTTTTCTTTTTTTTTTTTTTTTGAGACACAGTTTCACTCTGTCACCCAGGCTTGGAGTACAGTGGAGTGATCTTGGCTCACTGCAACCTCCACCTCCCAGGTTCAAGTGATTCTCATGCCTCAGCCTCCCCAGTAGCTGGGATTACAGGTGCATGCCACCACACCCAGCTAATTTTTGTATTATTAGTAGAGATGGAGTTTCCCCATGTTGGCCAGGCTGGTCTCGAACTCCTGACCTCAGGTGATCTGCCTGCCTCGGCCTCCAAGAGTGTGGGATTACAGGCGTGAGCCACCATGCCCAGCCCCAGCCACTCCTTTCTTAAAATTGTATTCCAGTCCTCTCCTCCTGCCTTCGACTCCCTGTTTTATCTCCTTACCTTGCATAAAGGTCCCCACAGCAGTGCGTCCTGGACAATCCTCCTGGCAGACTGGACTTGAAGGTGTGGGAGCTTCCTGTGCTGCTCGGTCTGTTGACCCAGACACCAGATCCTCTGGGGCAGCAAGGATGAAATACTTTGGTTGTGCTAATGGAGCTCCCCCATTGTTTACCTGTCAGAGAAAAATTGCACTGGACAAGTTAAGTAGGCAAAGAAAACTTTTTTCAAGACTATTGCATTGGGGGTCAAGACTCAACTCTGAATGTAACAGCGGCAGCTGGGGATTTGTAGACAATGGACAGGGTGCAGGGGCCAGTGGATGGAAAAGTAGTGCGAGGAACTTGGCAAAGTAACAAATGTGGGGGATTCTTGCAGAACCAGATTCAGCAGGCCAAGGATGAGACCTGGTCAAGAAGAGCACTCAGAGAAGCCTTACTCAAGTTTGGTCAAGGACCGGGAGTCACTGTTGGCCCCTCCTTCATTCAACGTTCTGTGAATATTTCTGTTCAATACTGGGCCTCCTGGCCAAGTGTCTACCCTCCTCACTGGACTTGATAGCTCAGGCCTCTGATACTTCTTTATTTTGCATGGTTCTGATTGGTGAGGTTTCTTTAAAGCTTACTCAGCTCTAATGCTTTGGCAAGCAGAATCAAATTGTGTTTAAGCCCAGGCTTTGGAATCAGAAGCACTTGGGTTCAGATCTTGTCTCTGCCACTTATTAGCTGTATGACTTTGGGCAGGTCACTTAAGAATATTTTCTTCCCTTGGCCAGGCGTGGTGGCTCACACTTGTAATCCCAACACTTTGGGGAATTGAAGCAAGAGAATCTCTTCAGTCTAGGAGTTCAAGACCAGCCTGGGCAAGTGCGATGACTCACACCTGTAATCCCAGCTCTTTGGGGGATTGAGGCGAGAGAGTCTCTTGAGTCTGTCCAGGAGTTCAAGACCAGCCTGGGCAAGATGGTGAGACATTGTCTTTACAAAATAAAACTGGAAAAATTAGTAGGGTATGGTGGCGTGCACTTGTAGTGGCAGCTATTTGGGAGGCTGAGGAGAGAGGATTGCTCGAGCCCATGAGTACAAGGCCGCAGTGAGGTATGATTGTACCACTGCACTCCAACAACAAAGTGAGGTCCTGTCTCAAAAAAAAAAAATAAAAATAAAAATAAAGAAAGAAGAAAAGACAAAGAATACTTTCTTTCCAGAGTTGTTAACTTTTTTTTTTTGAGACAGGGTCTCACTCTGTCACCCAGGCTGGAGTGCAGTAGCGTGATCTCGGCTCACTGCCACCTCTGCGTCCCGGGTTCAAGAGATTCTCCTGCCTCAGCCTCACCAGTAGCTGGGATTACAGGCACCCACCATCACGCCTGGCTAATTTTTTTATTTTTAGTAGAGACGGGGTTTCACCATGTTGGCCAGGATGGTCTCGAACTCCTGACCTCAGTTGATCTGCCTGCCTCGGCCTCCCAAAGTGCTGGGATTACAGGCGTGAGCCACCACACCCAGCCCAGAGTTGTTAACTATTGATGTTATCATCATTGTTCACTAAATGGAAGCTATCATTAATTTTCACATTTTATTGATCCCAACTCACTCACATCATGTAGATCTCCTGAAGCCAGGGCCAGCCCCAACATACTTCCCGTATCATGGCTAATGTACAAGTTGACCTAGGCTTGGCATCTGGCAAGCATCTAATACGTACCAGTAACCAATAGCATACCCCTGTCTCCTTTGATAGAAACAGAATCTCTCTCTCTTTTTTTTTTTTTTGAGACGGAGTTTTACCATGTTGCCTAGGCTGGAGTGCATTGGCATAATCTCAGCTCACAGCAACCTCCATCTCCCGGGTTCAAGCAATTCTGCCTCAGCCTCCTGAGTAGCTGGGACTACAGGTGTATGCCACCACACCCAGCTAATTTTTATATTTTTAGTAGAGGTGGGGTTTCACCATGCTGGCCAAGCTGGTCTCAAACTCTTGACCTCAAGTGATCCACCCGCCTTGGCCTCCCGAAATACTGGGATTACAGGTGTAAGTCACCATGCCTGGCCTGATAGAAGCAAATCTCCGAGGCCCTTTGTGGTACCTCTCTTACTCTGAAAAGCATTCTTAGTCTTCTTCAATTTGCACTGCACTAACTATAAGGAAAATGTCCTAACTTTATTCCAATAGCAGCATGTATCAAGGCCATTGGAACACTCTTTTTTTAATGGCATAATTATTACAGCAGTTACCTACATCAGTACTTAAAGTGGAGTGGGGTGTTAATGTTATGCAGCTTCGCTGTTCTTTCATGCCTATCAAATGCTTCTCGTCAAGTTACCATTTCCTGCATAATGCTATTACTCTATTAGATAAATTGATATGTCCTCTATGGCCTCTTTACTTTCAAAAGTATGTCTGAGAGCTTTCAGAAGTTTGAGAAGGAGTGTGTGTTGTGCAAACTAAGGGGGAAATGGAGGACAGAAAGCCCTGTCATTTTTGTAGTAGCTCACATAGAAGCTTCAAGACAAAAGACAGAAATGGAATCTATCCCCATAATTCACAAATTATGGGGAATGTACATGTTGTTTCCACTTTTGATATCATCTCTAACTCCTCTGTTCTCTGATACTAAGCAAGAAAATTAACATCACCCAGAATATTATAGTGGGTGTCTCAGTGACCATGTGTTCCCCTTCCAGCAAGCCTCAACCTTCACTTCCAGGGCTGATGGCACAACAAGGGCTGAAATCACCACTGAGTCATTGAATCTGAATCACCTGTACTGAGATGCCAAGTTACAGATGTCCTTTAAAGGGACTTTGAGGCCGGGTGCAGTGACTTATGCCTGTGATCCGAGCACTTGGGGAGGCTGATGCGGGTGGATCAGCTGAGCTCAGGAGTTTGAGAGCAGCCTGAGCAACATGGCAAAACCACGTCTCTACCAAAAATACAAAAACTAGCTGGGCGTGGTGGTGTGTGTCTGTGGTCCCAGCTACTTGGGGAGCTGAGGCCAGAGGATCGCTTGAGCCAGGGAGGTGGAGATTGCAGTGAGCTGAGATTGTACAACTGCACTCCAGCTTGGGCAGCAGAGTGAGACTCTGTCTCAAAAAAAAAAAAAAAAAAAAAAATGGGTGGGGGAGAGGGAGGACTTTGAGACAGGTTGCTAGGAATAGTGCTAATCTTTAGTGAGGTAGAAATTAAGGCAGAAAACAGTGATTTAGAAAGAATTTTTGGTCCAGTGCTGTATTAAGGGATTGCCAGAGAAACAGATCCAATAGAGTATGTGGGTGTATAAAGAAATTTATTACAGAATTGATTTGCATAATTATGAAGGCTGACAAGTCCCAGGATTTGCAGTTGGATGGCTGGAGACCCAGAAGGGCTGGTGATGTAAATTCTAGTTCGAAAGCCAGCAGACTTGAGACTCAAGAAGAGCTGACGTCTCAGTTCAAGTCTGAAGGAAGAGGCAATGTCTCAGTTCAAGTCTGAAGGCAGGAAACAACTGATGTCCCAGCTCAACAGTGAGGCAGGAGGAGTTCTCTCATTCTCAGCCATTTCGCTCTAGTCAGGTCTTCAACTGTTCAGATGAGGCCCAAGCACAGCAGGCTTTACTCAGTCTCTCGAGTCCAATGTTAATGTCATCCCCAGACACCTGAATAACATCTGACCCAATGTTTGGACACTCCTGACCCAATCAAGCTGACACATAAAATTAGCCATCACTAAGTTCCTCCTCCTCAATATCATTTTGGTATTTAAGTAGTCCCTTCAACTATCTGAAACATAAAGGAGGAGAGAATAGAATGGGAGCAAATCTTTACTCCCTTTCCTGACAGCACCGTAGCTTCTGTTTTACTTTTTTTTAATTTAATTAATTTATTTTTTGAGATGGAGTCTCACTCTGTCACCCAGCTGGAGTGCAGTGGCACAATCTTGGCTCACTGCAGGCTCTGCTTCCTGGGTTGAAGCGATTCTCCTGCTTCTGCCTCTTGAGTAGTTGGGATTACAGGTGTGCACTACCATGCCTATCTAATTTTTTGTATTTTAGTAGAGACAGGTTTTCACCATATTGGCCAGGCTGTTCTTGAACTCCTGACCTCAGGTGGTCTCGTCTGCCTAGGCTTCCCAAAGTGCTGGGATTACAGGCATGAGCCACAGCGCCTGGCCTAATTTTATTTTTATCATTTTTTTTTGAGACCGACTCTCTCTAAGTTGCCCAGGCTGGAGTGCAGTGGCACAATCTTGGCTCACAGCAACCTCTGCCTCCTGGGTTCAAGCAATCCTTGTGCCTCAACCTCTGGAGTAGGTGGGATTACAGGCGTGCGCCACCATGCCTGGCTAACTTTTGTATTTTTAGTAGAGACAGGGTTTCACCATGTTAGCCAGGCTGGTCTTGAACTCCCGATCTCAGGTGATCCACCCGCCTTTGCCTCCCAAAGTGCTGGAATTATAGGCATGAGCCTCCACGCCCAGCCCAGAGCTACTGTTTTAAGTGTACCTGTAAATGTTGGCTGCACCCTTTAATCAAACTCACCCCATGTTAACGCATCGGTCACTAAACTAGGAAAAAGGTAGGAGTTACTGAAATGCTGCTTTCCACTGGCACCACTTTGTGAGGAAAAGGGAACCCCAGAAGAATAACACTGTGGGCATAATTTCTTTATTGTACAGTGAATTCAGCCTTGCAGTTATTTTTCAGAGATGAACAGAATTTAAAGTGTTAGAACTTATTTGGGAGGCTAAGGCAGGCAAAGTGCTTGAGTCCAGGAGTTTGAGACCAGCCTGGGTAATAGAGTGAGAGCCCTGTCTCTACAAACAAAACAAAACAAAACAAAATTATGTTCCTCCACTTTTCCAACATTTAGCTTTTACATACACAGCTGATGTTTTCCTCCCTTAAGTAGCTTGGAGGAGCTGAGGTTGCTGAAGTAATTGTGATAACTGTTTGCTTTCCTTAGAATATGGTTTTCTGGCCAGGAGTGGTGGCTCACGCCTGTAATCCCAGCACTTTGGGAGGCTGAGGCAGGTGGATGACCTGAGGTCAGGAGATTGAGACCATCCTGGTTAACATGGTGAAACCCCATCTCTACTAAAAATACAAAAAATTAGCCGGGTGTAGTGGTGGGCATCTGTAATCCCAACTACTGGGGAGGCTGAGGCAGGAGAATGGCATGAACCTGGGAGGCGGAGCTCGCAGTGAGCCAAGATGGTGCCACTGTACTCCAGCCTGGGTGACAGAGCAAGACTTTGTCTCAAAAAAAAAAAAAAAAAGAATATGGTTTTCTTAAGGGAGATCAGATTAGTTTGTCTTGGTTGTGAAGATTGTCAGGTGTAGCAATTGTACTCTTGAATTTACTGTATTCCTTTGATCAGCATCAATATCAAAGTATATTCCTTTGATCAGCATCAATATCACCTGGGGATTTGTTAGTACTAGGAAATCTCAGGTCCCATCCAAAATCAACTAAATCAGAAACTCTAGGGTTGGACCCTAGAAATCTGCATTGTAACAAGCCACCGAGGTGACTCTGATGCATGCCCATGTTTCAGAATTACGGATTGAGTATATTTGCCATGTAGTTGCTTGGTGGTGATGCATACATCTTGAAATTGACCTAAAACCTAGAAAGGTAACCAATATGGTTTGGCTGTGTCCCCATCCAAATCTCATCTTGAATTGTAACTTCCACAAATCTCACGTGTCATGGAAGGGACCCGGTGAGAGGTAATTGAATCATGGGGGGTGGGTCTTTCCTGTGCAGTTCTTGTGATAGTGAGATCTGATGGTTTTGTAAAGGGGAGTTTCCCTGCACAAACTCTCATTCCCTCTTGCCTGCAGCCATGTAAGATGTGCCTTTAGCCTTCCGTCACGATTGTGAGGCCTCCTCAGCCACGTGGAACTGTGAGTCCATTAAACCTCTTTTTCTTTATAAATTACCCAGTCTTGGGTATGTCTTTATCTGCAGCATGAAAATGGACTAATACAGTAACAAACCAGAATTCTAGAGAACTTCAAAACTGCAGATGACACTCTTCCTTTCAGCAGGCATTTTCATCAATGTATGGTTGCTAAGTTTAGTCATATGCCCATGAAATGGTTAATTTTATCTGTCAACTTGACTGGCCATGGGATACCCAAAATAAACATTATTTCTTGATGTGTCTTTGCGGGTGTTTCTGGATAAGATTGACATTGGGATTGGTGGATTCCATAAAGTAGATTGCCTTCCCCAGTGTGAGCGGGCATCATCTGATCAGTGGAGGGCCTGAAGAGAACAAAAGGCAGAGGAAGGAGGAGTTTGCCCTGTTTTGGTTTCCTGCCTGCCTGCTTGAGCTGGAACATCTCCAGACTGGGATTTACACACCATTGGTTCCCTGGTACTCAGGACTTCGGATGCAGATTTAATTATACCACGAGCTTTCCTGGGTCTCTGGCTTACAGAAAGGCTGGTCATGGGACTTACTATCCATAATCGTGTGAGTCAATTCCTTACAATTAATCTATCTCTTTCTCTCTCTGTTTTTCATTGTGTCTTTGAGAATGTTTGTGGATGCGACTAGCTCTCTGTATCTGTCTATATACAGAACCAGAAGGAGATATCTGGAGATATCTCTATGTCTATCTATATATAGAGATATCTCCTCCTTGTTCTGTTTCTCTGGAAAACTTTGTATAGATTTTGGCACTGAGAGTGCTTCTAGAGGAACAGAATTTTAAGGATGAATTTTCTGAACTGGTTCTGGGGTTTCTAGAATTGGTTCTCTAATATGATTAAAGGCACTAATGACTCTATTTCCAGTAGTAAAAAGAGTGCTAATAGTCCATAGTGTGAGCTGTTTGTGGAGATACACAGAATACTGTGTTGGATACTCCTAATCAACCAACTATAGAATCAATGAGCTCACTAATGTTATATATGATACTTTTTTGTTTTTTGAGATGGAGTCTTACTCTATCACCCCAGCTGGAGTGCAGTAGCACAATCATGGCTTACTGCAGCCTTGACTGCTTAGGCTCAAGTTATCCTCCCACCACAGCCTCCTGAGTAGCTGGGACTACAGGTATGTGCCACTTTGCCCAGCTTTTTTTTTTTTTTTTTAAGAGACAGGGTCTTGCCGTGTGGCCCAGGCTGTTCTGAGACTCCTGGGCTCAACTCATCCTCCCATTTTGGCCTCCCAAAATGCTGGGATTACAGGTGTAAGCTACCACGCCTGGCTTATATATGATACTTTCAAACATTTTGGAAAATGAATGAATATAATGATGTTGGTTGGAACCCTAATGTCATGCTGGTGGAAGGAAAGGATGAGGTCAGGGATTCATATTCCTAGTTCGTGCACCACAAAAATGACCTAGGAGCTTCTATGTGTGCCCTGAGGGAGACCTTTATCTACTATACAGAAGGGCTGAAATTGCTGAAAATCAAATGCAGAACCTCATCCTGCAAGTGGCTGAATTACAATACAAGTTGAACTCACAGCTTTGCAGGCTGTGTGCAGTTAAAGTGAGAGCATTAATTGGGAAAGAATGGGATCTTGCAAGTTGGGATGGGGATGTTTGGGAAAACTTTGATAAAGCTGAGGACATTGAGCCCCTAAATTCTGATGTCTCCTTTATCAGTGAAGGAGCACTCCCACCTTTGCTTCCCAACCCCAGCAATGGCGGCATCCCCACCCCTCAGTTCTATTGGTCTTTCCCCCTCTGAGAGGAAGAAGCCTGCATTGCCTGAGGAAATAGTAATGACCTCCCCTGAGGCAGGTGCCGAGCAACACAATGTTGAACTCCTCGGGACCCACCCCACCACTCCTCTTTGTTAGACTTCAGTCCAGCAGCCCCTGAAGATGAGGTACACTGTGTGACTGGCCCATAAGAGGTGTGCTACACTCCACTGAACTACTTGACTTTTTAAATTTCTACAGACAGAAATTCAGGGAATGTGTATGGGAATGGATACTATGAGTGTGGGATAATGGTGGTGAGGAGAGCAAAGATCACCTGGGCAGAGGGCACCAAGCAGACCATCCAGAGGCCAAACTCCTCAACTGAGGGATTTACAAATAATGAGATTCCCTATGATCTAAAGTAGGCATCTGGTATGCGCTTCTTTCTCCAAAATGTATGCGTAACTAGAATTTATGTACATCTCCAGAATGCATGCACGTCAAAACTCATTGTGCAACCCTTGCTGACATCAAGGCACAAAAATGTCTACAAATGTAATCGTTTATCATGACCTATGTGGTTAGTATAGTCCAAATTACCGTTACGCTCCCTCTTTAAGGTTCATAAATACCCCTAAGGAAAAGTCCACTGCAGCACGCTCAGTCCTTTTTTGCAGAAGCACTCAGCTGCACTTTTCTGTCTAATAAAACTGTCCTTTTCTAACCTATACTGCTGTCAGTAGATTCTTCTTACTACGCTACTATCCACGAGCTTACCACTTTCTGATGCTGGGGCTCTGACACCTCGCCCAGCAGGTGGAAGGAACATAAAGTTGGATTGGGCTGAATGTTTTGACATGGGCTCACTATGGGAGCAGAGATTCTCCATTCAGTGTTGCAGCTTGGGGCGTTAGAAAGTGTTGAATCCGGCTGGGCGCAGCAGCTCATGCCTGTAATCCTGCAGTTTGGGAGGCCAAGGCAGATGGATCACTTGAGGTCAGGAGTTTGAGACCAACCTGGCCAACATGGTGAAACCATGTCTTTACTAAAAATACAAAAATTAACTGGGTATGGTGGTGCACGCCTGTAATCCCACTACTTGGGTGGCTGAGGCTGGAGAATCGCTTGAACCTGGGAGGCGGAGGTTGTAGTGAGCCAAGATCACGCCACTGCACTCCAGCCTGGGTGACAGAATGAGACTCCGTCTCAAAATAAATAAATAAATAAAATAAAATAGAATAAAAAGGAAGTGTTGAATCTGATTGGTTGGCTGGCTGGCTGAAACATACACTCAAAAGTAGTCCTCGTGAGTGAACTGGAAATGGTGGACATGCCTTGGTTTAATGTGGAGGAAGGGATTCAAAGACTTAAGGGACAGGCAGGTTACAGTGCAATTGTCATTTGAGGTCTACTCACCCACCCTGGGAGGGTCTAGAAGGCATACGTTTCATCAGTATTGTGAGAAATAAATGTGTGAGGGGTGCCCTGGCATCCTTGAAGAGCTCCGTGATTGCTCTTGTCTGTGGGCCAGACCTTGTGGTGTACATTTCAGTTAGTGAACCGGGAAGCATAAATGCAGTGGGTGTAGCTGGATCTCGGGGTGGCAGGGGCCAAGGGGGTGGCAGAGCTGTCATACAACCCAGATTATTGATATTGATGCAGAGTGGGTTTAGGAGATAGTAAGTTGGTTTTAGACATAGTTTAGAGAGCTGTGCAACATTTTGGTAAGCAAGTCCAGAAAGCAACTGGACATTCTGAGGGCTCAGAGAAACAGTCCTGAGATAGAGACATAAATTTGAGAATCACTGGTATAAACCTATGTTAAAACACACAAATAACCAAATCAACCTTTGGTGGATGAGATCACGTAGGGAAATGATAGAGTGCAATGAAGCCAAGGCCCAGGACAGAGCCCTGGGGAAGGTGCAAGCCTTAAAGGGACGGAGGAAGATCACCCAAAGTGGTGAAAGGAGACAGGAAGTAGAGGCAGTGCTTTTCAGACCCCAATGTGCGTAAGCATCATATGGAGAGTGTGTTGAAACAGATTTTTGGACCCCCAACCACAGAGATTCGGATTCAGTAGGTCTGGGTGAGCCTGAGAACTGCATTTCACATCTGGCTCCCTTGGGATGCTGATGCTCCTGGTCCGCAGCCCATGCTTTGGGTAGCATTGGAATAGGCTCGTCCCTTGGCTACAAAGAGAAGGGAAGAGAGTGAGCATCTGAGGGTAGCTGGAAGTTTCTGGGGATGTAAGAAACTTGTACATCTTGATAGGTCGAGGTGAAGGAGGCAGTAGAGACAGGGAGAAGTTGAACATCCTGGAGAGAAAAGGGATAATTAATGAAGGAAATGCATGGAAGAGATTAGAGGAAAAAGAAAATGAAAGCACCAGAGATGTGCACAGTAAAAATATTAAAGAGCTATGGTGCCTGCTTTCAGAAAACTAAAGCCCCTTTGAGGAAGATGATTTCTTATCACTTCCCCTCCTTTTATTATTTTTTAAAAAAAATCTAACTCCTTGGAGCTGCTATTTACTTGTACCTTTCTGACTCCCGCACTGTGCCTAGGAGCCTTTGTCTCTCTGCCAAAATTCTCCCAGGGCTGTAACTTCCGGGTACAGAGACCTGAAGGGATGACTCGCTACAGATGACTGAACAGTAATGAATAGATTTTCAACAACACAAGGCATTTGAAGGATAAAGGAAAATTTCAAAAAACGTATGATCATTATTGCAAAATTGTGTTTCTACCACTTCTTGCTAGAATTGCTGTCAAGCTGTTTGACAGCTCCCCTGGGATATCACTCTGGCATTGCAATCATTGTGAAGCACAAAGACACATCTCGCTCTCCTCTGTTCACTAAAGCTGCTTCTGTATAGCCTCAGAGCCCTCTGACAAACTAGAAAAGCATCAAAAATCACTTTGTTGTGTTACAAAAAAAAAAAAAAACCACACAGCCACCCCAATAATAGCTATGAGCAGCTATCTGCCTGTGTGCTACACACTCTGAGTTCAAGACAACAAAATTTTATTGAGGGCTTGTAATAGAACAAGCACCAGGAGAGGTGCTGGGATCCAAAGATTAGTAAAATACTGTTGGGATTCTGAGAGGTCCTTCATCTTCCTCTCTCTTTTGAGTCCTGAGCCAAACGGTACAGTCACAGGAATCAGACTGGGTTTAAAATGTCAGCTTGATTGCTACTGAAGCTGGCCTGGAGAAGGTGGCTTGGATCCAAGGCCAAAACAGGCTTCTCATTTCTTTCTCCATGAATTGAACTTGACCTTGGACATTGGCATAGTTGCTGGAAACTGCTGTATCTGCTGCTGAGTGGAGAAGAGAAGAAGGCATGTGGCCTGTGGGCAGACATCTACAAAAGAGGAATTCAAAGGGAGCCTGGACAGTGAGTGTGCAGTGACCCTGCACCTAGTCTCATCGATCACACACTGAATTGTTTTCTTCTACAAGGAAGAGTAAGTAAGCAGAGTGCGCAGAGAGAAGGATGGACGCTGAGATAGTTTGGATGTCTGTCCCCTCCAAATGTCGTGTTGAAATTTGATTCCCAGTGTTGGAGGTGAAGCCTAATGAGAGATGCTTGGGTCATGGGGGTAGATCCTTTAGGAATAGATTAATGGTGGGAGGAGTGGGTGAGTTCTCACTCTATTAGTTTCTGAGAGAACTGGTGTTAAAAAGAGCCTGGCACCCCCCCTCCCCTCTCTCTTTGCTTCCTTTCTTTCCATGTGACCTCTGCACACTCTGGCTGCCCTTCAACTTCCCCCATGAGTGAAAGCAGCCTGAGACCCTCACCAGATGCAGATGCTGGTGCCATGTTTCTTGTGCAGCCTGCAGAACCGTGAGCCAAACAAGCCTTTTTTTCTTTGTAAATTAATTATCCAGCCTCAGGTCTTCCTTTATAGCAACACAAATGGACTAAGACAGATGCCATCGCTTCAATACTGTGGAGAAGAGAAAGTTTCCTAGATTCTTGGTCAAAGCAAGCATGGGGAGAAGGGAAGAGCATGATTTCCCCTGTATGTTCCAACTGTTTGGTGTCTTAGTCCATGGGTTTTAAAATAAAACCTCTGGCCAACCGAGGATGGGCTGCCCTCTTGCACTGCATGTAGTGGAAGTGATAAAACAGATACCAGGGGATGCAATCCTAGGCATCAATGGCAAATTCAGCTCTAACTTTCATGAGGCCTCTCTCTCCCTCACACCAGCTTGTTTGTGCATCTGCCTGGGACCAGGGGTGGACTTTCCAGTCTTGCCTGCAGAAGGTTCTGTAAAGACACAGAACAGTGCATTGAGTAGATTAATGCCAGCACTGTGCTATGCTCCAAACCAAAGGGTCGTTTTCTATTCTTGTTCCCATTTTAAGAATGTCCAGTCTAGGCCAGGCATGGTGGCTCAAGCCTGTTATCCCAGCACTTTGGGAGGCCGAGGCGGGCAGATCACGGGGTCAAGAGATTGAGACCATCCTGGCCAACATGGTGAAATCCTGTCTCTACTAAAAATATAACAATTATCTGGGCGTGGTGGCACGCGCCTGTAGTCTCAGCTACTCGGGAGGCTGAGGCAGGAGAATCACTTGAACCCAGAAGGCAGAGGTTGCGGTGAACCGAGATCACGCCACTGCACTCCAGCCTGGAGACAGAGCAAGACTCTCTCAAAAAAAAAAAAAAAAAAAAAAAAGAATGTCCAGTCTGGTGGCTCATGCCTATAATTCCAGCATTTGGGAGGCCAAGGTGGGAGGATTCAGCCTGGGCAACATAAAACATAGTTTTTTTTTTTTTACAAAAAAACTGTTTTCTACAACATAAAACACAGTTTTTCTACCAAAAAAACTAAACATAGCAGGCTGTTGTGAGGCATTCATGTAGTCCCATCTATGCAGGAGGATCACTTGAGCCCAGGAGTTCAAGGCGGCAGTGAGCAATGACTGTGCCACTGCATTCCAGCCTGAGTGACAAAGCAAGACCCTACCTCTTAAAAAAAAAAAAAAAAAAGAATGTCCAGCCTTGTCTACTATGATCCTAAATTGTAGCATGAAAGTACTCTCATAACGCCATGCCAGGAAAATAATACTGCCCTGAATTAGGATAGTTGTCTCACTATTCAATTCCAAAAGGCAATTTAAGTTCTTGCATCAAGAAGCTCTCAATCTAGTAGAATAAGACAAATGCTTAAACCAATAATTACAACCTAATCCAGGCTTTTTATAGTAAAAACAAGAAAAATTTACAGCCGCTTAAACCAAGCCACATTAGTTCTTTTTTATGTTTTGAAAAGCTAGGATTTAATATTTGTGCTTTTTTTTTTGGTGTAGGTTAACAGTACATAGACAAAATACTATTGCCTTAAAAAAGAACCTCTTCCTCAGCCAGGCTTGGTGGCTCATGCCTGTAATCCCAGAACTTTGGGTGGCCAAGGTGGGCAGATCACCTGAGGTCAGGAGTTCAAGAATAGCCTGGCCAACATGGCGAAACCCCATCTCTACAAAACTACAAAAATTAGCTGGGCATGATGGCAGGTGCCTGTAATCCCAGCTACTTGGAGGCTGAGGCAGGAGAATCACTTGAACCTGGGAGGTGGAGGTTGCAGTGAGCCGAGATCACACCACTGCATTGCAGCCTGGGCAACACAACGAGACTCGGTCTCAAAAACAAACAAACAACAACAACAAAAAAGCACATCAGCTGGGCGCGGTGGCTCACGCCTGTAATCCCAGCACTTTGGGAGGCCGAGGCAGGCGGATCATGAGGTCAAGAGATCGAGACCATCCTGGCTAACATGGTGAAACCCCATCTCTACTAAAAATACAAAAAATTAGCAGGGCGTGGTGGTGGGCACCTGTAGTCCCAGCTACACGGGAGGCTGAGGCAGGAGAATTGCGTGAACCTGGGAGGCAGAGCTTGCAGTGAGTGGAGATCGCGCCACTGCACTCCATCCAGCCTGGACGACAGAGTGAGACTCCATCTCAAAAAAAAAAAAAAAAAAAAAAAAAGGCATATCCAGAGAAGAAGTATCCTCTTCCCCTGTTTCTTCTTTTCTTCCCCCCAGCTTTATTAGGGTGTAACTGATAAATAAAAATTGTGCATATTTACAGGGTATGACACGATGTTTTATGTACACATTGTAAAATGATTAAATCAAATGAATTAACATATCCATCACCTCACATACTTAATTTTGTGTGTGTGTGGTGAGAACATTTAAGATCAATCTCTTAGCAATTTATAAATATACATTGTTAACTACAGTCACCATGCTGTACAGCAGATCTCCAAAACCAATTTATCCTATCTAACTGCAACTTGGTACCCTTTGACTAACATCTCCCCATACTTCCAATCCCCGCAACCACCATTCTATTCTCTTCTTTTATGAGTTTGATCTATTTAGATTCTACATATAAGTGAGATCAATACAGTATTTGTCTTTCTGTGCCTGGCTTATTTCACTTAGCATAATGTCTCTAGGTTCATCCTTGTTGTTACAAATGATAAGATTTCCTTCTTTTTGAGACTGAGTCTCGCTCTGTCACCCAGGCTGGAGTGCAGTGACACGATCTCGGCTCACTGCAACCTCCACCTCCTGGGTTCAAGCGATTCTCCTGCCTCAGCCTCCTGAGTAGCTGGGATTACAGGTGCCCACCACCATGCCTGGCTAATTTTTGTATTTTTAGTAGAGACGAGGTTTCACCATGTTGGTCCGGCTGGTCTCAAGCTCCTGACCTCCTGATCTGCCCGCTTTGGCCTCCCAAAGTGCTGGGATACAGGCATGAGCCACCGCGCCTGGCCAATTTTCCTTCTTTTTTGTAAGGCTGAATAGTATTCCACATTTTAAAAATTCATGCATCCCGGCCAGACGCACTGGCTCACACCTGTAATCCCAACACTTGGGAGGCTGAGGCAGGCAGATCACCTGAGGTCAGGAGTTCCAGACCAGCCCGGCCAACATTGTGAAAACCTGTCTCTACTAAAAATACCAAAAAATTAGCTGGGCACCGTGGCATGTGCCTGTAATCCCAGCTATTCAGGAGGCTGAGACATAAGAATCATTTGAACCCTGGAGGCAGAGGTTGCAGTGAGCTGAGATTGTGTCACTGCACTCCAGCCTGAATGACAGAGCGAGACTCTGTCTCAAAAAGTGAATAAAATTCATGCATCCCTTGATGGGTTGGACTGATTTCATATTTTGGCTATTGTAAATGGCGCTGCAATGAACATGAGAGTGCAGATATATCTTTAACATGCTGACTTCATTTCCTTTGGGTAAATACTACAGAAGTGTGTTTGCTGGGTCATATGGTAGTTCTATTTTTAATATTTTAATATTTTGAGGAGCCTCCATACTGCTTTTCCGTAATGAGTGTGCCAGTTTCCATTCTTATCAACAATATAGGCTGGGCATGGTGGCTCACACCTGTAATCCCAGCACTTTGGGAGGCCAAGGCAGGCGGATTACCAGAGGTCAGGAGTTCCAGACCAGTCTGACCAACATGGAGAAACCCCGTCTCTACTAAAAATACAAAATTTGCCAGGCGTGGTGGCGCACGCCTGTAGTCTCAGCTACTTGGGCGGCTGAGGCTGGAGAATTGCTTGAACCTGGGAGGTGGATGTTGCGGTGAGCCGAGATCGCGCCATTGCACTCCAGCCTGGGCAACGAGAGCGAAACTCGGTCTCAAAAACAACAATCTATAAGGTTTGCTTTTTTTACGCCTACACCAACATTTGTTTTCTTTTTGATAACGGCTATTCTAACAGGTGTGAGATGATACTTCATTATGGTTTTAATTTGCATTTTCCTAATGATTAGCGAAGTTGAGCATTTTTTTTTTTTTTTTTTTTGGTATACTTGTTGGCCATTTTAACGTATTTTTTGAGAAATATTTGTTCAGGTCCTTTGCCCATTTTTAAATTGGGTTATTAGTTTCCTTGCTATTGAGTTGAGTTCTTATGTGTTTTGGCTATTAACCCCTTATCAGATGTATGGTTTGCAAATATTTTCTCCCACTCTGTAGGTTGTCTCTTCACTGTTGATTGTTTCCTTTGCTGTGCAGCAGCTTTTAATTTTTATTTATTTATTTATTTTTTGAGATAGAATCTTGCTTTGTTGTCCAGGCTAGAGTGCAGTGGTACAATCTCAGCTCACTGCAACCTCTGCCTCCCAGGGTCAGCGATTCTCCTGCCTCAGCCTCCCAAGTAGCTGAGACTACAGGTGCGTACCACCATGCCTGGCTAATTTTTTGTATTTTTAGTAGAGACGGGGTTTCACCATGTTGGCCAGGCTGGTCCTAAACTCCTGGCCTCAAGTGATGCCCCCACCTTGGCCTCCCAAAGTGCTGGGATTACAGGCGTGAGTCAGTGTACCCAGGCTGCAGCTTTTCAGTTTGATGCAATCCCATTTGTCTATTTTTGCTTTGGTTGCCTGTGTTTTAGAGTCATATCCAAAAAGTCATTGCCCAAACCAGTGTCAAGAAGCTTTTCTCCTGTGTTTTCTTCTAGTAGTTTTACAGTTTCAGGTTTTGTGTTTAAGTCTTTAATCTACTTTGAATTCATTTTTGTATATTGTGTAAGATAAAGGTCTAATTTCATTCTTCTGTATGTGGATATCCAATTTTCCCAGTGCCATTTATTGAAAAGACTGTCTTTTTCCCATTGTATGTTCTCAGTACTTTTGTGGAAGATCAATTGACTATAAATGTGTGGATTTATTTCTGGGTGCTCTATTTTGTTCCATTGGTCTATACGTCTGTTTTCATAGCAGTACCATGCTATTTTGATTGCTGTAGCTTTGCAGTATATTTTGAAACAGGTCATGATGTATTCTTTTCATTCAAGATTGTTTTGGCTATTCAGGGTCTTTTGTGTTTTCATGTGGACTTTAGGATTATTTTTTCTATTTTTATGAAAAATGTCATTGGAATTTGGATAGGGATTGCATGGAATCTGTAGATCACTTGGGTAATATGAACATTTTAATAACATTAATTTTTCCATTCAATGAATACAGCATATCTTTCCATTCATTTGTGTCTGCAGTTTCTTTCATTGATTTTTTTGGGGGGATATCTGTCACCTCAAGCATTTATCCTTCTTGTTTATAACTGTTTCAAACAATCCAGTTATACCCTTTTAGTTATTTTTAAAATGTACAATAAATTATTGCTGTCTATGGTCACTGTGTTGTGCTATCAAATATGAGATCTTATTCATTGTTTCTAACTATATTTTTGTGCCCATTAACCATCTCCCCTTTCCCCCACCACTGCCCTTCCCAGCCTCAGGTAACCATTGTTGTTCTACTCTCTATCTCTATGAATTCAGTTGTTTTAATTCTTAGCTCCCACAAATACGTGAGAACGTGAAGTTTGTCTTTTTGTGCCTGGCTAGTTTCACTTAACATAATGACCTCTGTTTCTATCCATGTTGCTGCAGGTGACAAAGTCTCATTTTCATATGGCTGAATAGTCCTCCGTTAAGTATATGCACCACATTTTCCTTATCCATTTGTCTACTGATGAACACTTAGGTTGCTTCCAAATCTTGACTATTGTGAATAGTGCCTCAATAAACATGGGAGTACAGCTATCTTTTTGATATACTGATTTTCTTTCTTTTGAGTATACACCCAGCAGTGGGATTGGTGGATCATATGGTAGTTCTATTTTTAGTTTTTTGAGGAACCTCAAAACTCTTCTTCATAGTGGTCATACTATCTATCATCAGTGCTTTTTGGTTTTCAGAAGGCATTATTTCTATCTGAGGTGACTCTGTAAAAATATTTTTTATTTTCACTGAGCATGATGCATGATGGCTCACCCTTATAATCCCAGTACTTTGGGAGGCTGAGGTGGGAAGATTACTTGAGGATAGGAGTTGGAGACCAGCTTTGGCAACACAGCAAGACCTGTTTCTATAGAAAATAAAAAATGCTGCTGGGTATCTTGGTACATGCCCGTAGTCCCAGCTACTCGGGAGGCTGGGATGAGAGGACCACTTGAACCCAGGAATTTGAGGCTGTGGTGAGCTGTGATTTTGGCACTGCACTGCAGCCTGGGCAACAGAGTGAGACCCTGTTTCAGAAAAAATATTTTTAAAAATGTTAATTTTGAAAAAATTTCAAACTTGCAGAAACATTGCAAAAGTAGTAAATCTTAATACAGATTTACCAGTTGTTAACATTTTGCTATATATTTTTTCTCTCTAGACAGACACACATACAAACACAGGCTATTTATTTATCTGAAACATTTTAAAGTTGCACATATCATGATCCTTTGACCTTAAATATTTTAGCGTGAATTTTTTAAAGCACAAGACCATTCTCTTACATAATTACAGAATAACTTTTAAATTCAAAACATTTAGCATTGTTATAATGCTATTATTTATTATATAATAGAGTCAATTTGCAAATTTCACCACTTGTTCCAATAATAAATAAATAAATAAATATATATTTTTGTGTGTGTGAGATGGAATCTTGCTCTGTTCCCCAGGCTGGAGTTCAGTACCATGATCATGGCTCACTGTAACCTCTGCCTCCTGGGTTCAAGCAATTCTCCTGCCTCAGCCTCCTGAGTAGCTGGGACTATAGGCACATGCCACCACGCCTGGCTAATTTTTGTGTTTTAAGTAGAGATGGGATTTCACCATGTTGGCCAGGCTGGTCTCCAACTCCTGACATCGTGATCCACCCGCCTCAGCCTCCCAAAGTGCTGGGATTACAGGCGTGAGCCAGCGTGCCCAGCCCAGTAATGTATTTTATAGCAATTTTTTAAATACCAATTTAACATCCAATCCAGGATAACACATTGCATTTAGCTCTCATGTTTCTTTTGTCTTGTCTATTCTTGAACGTTTCTTCAGCTTCCCCTTCTTTCTTCCTGTCTCCCTTTTCCTTTCCTTTCCCCCTCCCCTTCTCCCTCTTCCTCCTTTCCTTCCTTCTGCCCTTGCTTTTTTTGATGACATTGACATTTTTAAAACATAGCCTAGTTGTTTGGCCCTGTTGTCCAGGCTGGAGTGAAGTGGCAGGATCATAACTCACTGTAATCTTGAACTCCTGGGCTCAAGTGATCCTCTTGCCTCTGCTTCCCAAAGGGTTGGGATTACAGGCACAAACCACCCTGCCCGTCCTTTCTTTTTTTCTTTTGAAATATTTTCAAACTTACAGAAACATTGCCAGAATTATATAGCATTTTGCAAGTTTTTTTGTACATTTGAAATTATTTTTACTCAGATTCACCAATTTTTGATGTTTTGCCACATCCACGTTTTAGCATTTTTTCTCTCTTCCTTTGTGTGTGTGTGTATATTATATTATGTATGTGTGTGTGTGTATATATATATTTTATATTTTTATTTTTTTCTTGAGACAGAGTCTTGTTCTGTCACCCAAGCTGGAGTGCAGTGGCACCATCTCGCCTCACCTACAACCTCCGCCTCCCAGGTTCAAGCAGTTCTGCTGCCTCAGCCTCCCGAGTAGCTGGGATTACAAGTGACTGCCACCATGCCCGGTTAATGTTTGTATCTCTAGTAGAGATGGGGTTTCACCGTGTTGTTCAGGTTGGTCTCTAACTCCTGACCTCAAGTGATCCGCTCACCTCGGCCTCCCAAAGTGCTGGGATTACAGGCGTGAGCCACGGTGCCCGGCCTATGTTTGTGTATACGTAAAAAATCGTTTTATAAAATTGAACCAGGCCAGGTGCAGAGGCTCACACTTGTAATCCCAGCATTTTGGGAGGCTGACAGGGGGGTGGATCACTTGAGCCCAGGAGTTCAAGACTAGCCTGAGCAACATAACAATACCCTCTCTCTCTCTAAAAAAAAAAAAAGAAAAGAAAAGAAAGAAAAAAATAAAAAAATTGAACCACTTAAGAATAGGTGTCACCCTTTATGTGATAGTTTTGGAAGTGGGCCTTGAGGTTCTTGCCAATTGGACAGAACTTGGTGTGGGGAAGGGAATTAGCCAAAGGGCTCTGCATGTGTGGAGATTCAGCCCGTATGTACATGAAGTGGCTGGCAAAAAGCCAATGTTTTGGAGTAAATGGGCTGAGGGAACAGGGACCAGAAAGGCAGCTGCAACTTACAACTTATATTAAGGAATTGGGACTTCATTCCACGGAAAAAAGAAAACGTTGAAGGTTTTAAAGCCAGCGATGATAGTACCAGATTTATTTATTTTAGAAAAATTAACTCTAGGGCAATTAGGAGGAGAAAGGACAAGATAGACCAAGTAGGCAGATATTGCATTCCACCAGGTAGCGAGGGAGACCCGAAGGAAGGGGATGCAGCGGAATGTTTGTTGAGTGTTTACTGTGTGCCAGCTATTTTACATGTGATATCTCATTTAATTATCACAAAAAGCTGAGGTCAGAGAGGTTAAGTCACTTGACCAAAAACAGTCATTAGTAGGTTTATGGCATAGTTAATATTTGAACCCAGGCCCATGTGACCCTAAAGCCCACTCTGAAATACAGTGGGGTCATGTAGGACAGAGCAGGACTCCGGGAAGCCATGAGACTCTAAGGTGGGACTGTCAGGCCCTGCTAGCCAGTTGGACATGGTAGGTGAGGGAGATATAAGGGTAACAACTGATGTTTCCAGCTTGGACTCCTGGCTAGACTATAACAGTGACATTCCAGTCCAAGCTGGAAACTAGAGAAAATGATTACTAGGGGCTGGGCACGGTGGCTTACACCTGTAATCCCAGCACTTCAGGAGGCCAAGGTGGGCAGATCACTTGAGGTCAGGAGTTTGTGGCCAGCCTGGCCAAGACAGTGAAACCCCGTCTCTACCACAAATACAAAAATTAGCTGGGCGTGGTGGCGCATGTCTGTAATCCCAGATACTCGGGAGGCTGAGGCAGGAGAATTGCTTGAACCTGGGAGGCAGAGGTTACAGTGAGCCGAGATCGCACCACCGCACTCCAGCCTGTGTAAAAGAGCAAGACTCTGTCTCAAAAAGAAAAAAAAAAGAAAATGATTACTAAGGAAGGGAAGGAATTGGGAATTGGGGAAGGGAGAGAAAATAATGATTTTGTTAACAGTTTGTATAAATTTGGTTTGGATGACTGTGTTTGTGAAAACCTTAGACAATATATCCAGTGGACAGTTTTGCTCAAGAGCTCAGAAGAAAGGTCTGGCCTAAAGATAGTGATTTGGCTGGTGAAGTCTTAGAAGTGTTCACCTAGTGATGAAAAGATGGCTAAGGATGGAGACCCAGGCATACAAGCATTTAAAGAATGGTGGAGAATTAAGACTCAGTGAAAGAAAAGAGAAAGGATGGGGAGAGGCAAAGCAAAGACTGGACCATTTCAAGAAGGTGAGTGACTAGGTCTGTTAAGTTCTAAAGAAGAGTTCCAAAGGGAAGCTTGAAAGATTAAGTGGGATAACAAATTAGGAAGTTGCTGGTTATTTTTTTTCATTTTTTTTAAATTTGTTTTTTTCGATAACCTCATATTAGAAGTGATCACTGGTTATCTTAATGAGAGCAGTTTCAGTAGATTGACTGCAGCCAGCACCCCCAGGGATTAAAGAGTGAATGACAGTAGAGAAGAGATGACTCTTTTATTTATGTATTTTTTTGAGACAGAGTTTTGTTCTTGTCATCCAGGCTGGAGTGCAGTGGTGCGATCTCAGCTCACTGCGACCTCTGCCTCCCAGGTTTAAGCAATTCTCCTGTCTCAGCCTCCCAAGTAGCTGGGATTACAGGTGCCTGCCACCATACCCAACTAATTTTTTTTTAATTTTTAGTAGAGACAGAGTTTCACTATGTTGGCCAGTCTGGTCTTGAACTCCTGACCTCAGGTGATCCATCCACCTCGGCCTCCCAAAGTGCTAGGATTACAGGCGTGAGCCACCGCGCCCAGCCTGAGATGACTCAAGAATTTGGGCAAATGATGATGATGACAGCAGTTGATGTTATTGAAGGCTTACTGTATACCAGGCCCTGGACTAAAAATTTACATGGATTATCTGGGATAATCCTTACAATACTCCTATGAGGTAGGTACCATTATTATCCCCATGTTCTGATGAGGAAATTGTAGTGGAGAGAGTATAGAGAGGTTATGTAATATGCCCAAGGTGTTCTACCATGAATACATAGTGGAACAAGGATTCAAATCTAAATCTTTCTGGGTTCAGTGCCCGTGTTGTAAGATGATAGTAGCTTGAGCTGAGTTATTCTCTTATTTTCCCCCAGGCCTGAGACTGAGCCTGTTTATAAGCGGAATGGGGGTAAAACCCTATAGTAAGGAGGATAGTGACCATATATGTAGCAAAGAGAATAACTGATCAAACAAGATTTAAAGGAAGGATATTAGATCACATTAAAAAATGGAGCATCTAGTTTCAGAAAGGAATTAGGGACATCCCTTTGTCAAGGGCCAGAAGAGATGAAAGAAGAACCAGTGAATACGTACTCAGCTGTCAGCTTAAGGCAACATTCTTTTCTGAGATTTAAGTAACATTGGCTTAAGTCCCCATTCCCCATCCATTGGGAAACTCAATCCAAGATTTCTGTGAATTCCTGGAAGCTCCCCTTCTTTTTTTTTTTTTTTTTTGAGACGGAGTCTGGCTCTGTCGCCCAGGCTGGAGTGCAGTGGCGCGATCTCGGCTCACTGCAAGCTCCGCCTCCCGGGTTCACGCCATTCTCCTGCCTCAGCCTCCCGAGTAGCTGGGACTACAGGCGCCCACAACCGCGCCCGGCTAATTTTTTGTATTTTTAGTAGAGACGGGGTTTCACCGTGGTCTCGATCTCCTGACCTTGTGATCCGCCCGCCTCGGCCTCCCAAAGTGCTGGGATTACAGGCGTGAGCCACCGCGCCCGGCCAAGCTCCCCTTCTTATGGTTTCTTTGGCTTTGAGTTTCTGCTTCCACTAAATTCTTTATCTTACTTGTTACCGAACTTCTGTGGCTGTTCTCATTTCTTGGTTCCTTGCTGACCCAGTTGTGGAACTCAGCCCCTTGCAATCTTTTTTTCTTAATTTTCCCCCAGATCACTCACATAAGGCATTTGTGCATGTGACAGATATTACTGAAGGCTTAGGGGATTTTATATCCTTAGCAACACAAATAACTTAAAATTCCGACAATGGATATCTCTATTTTAAACACTCTCCAGCTCCCCATCACTGGGAACTCTCTCCCGCAGATCCAGCCTCCCACACTGTTATTTGAGCCCCATCTCTTTTTATCCACCTCCATTTCCTCTCCTCCAGTCCCCATGCTTTTGGATTTTAAAAAATATAGATCCGACTAGCTGTCTCTTTGCTTCCGAGTTTTATTCTAAGTCATCCTGTCTTCTTCCATACTTCAAATGTCATTTCAAAGTAGTTTCCTAAATAAGGCATTTTCCATCCCTAAGAAGAACTCTAGCATCTACTAAAATAATAGTTTTTCACCTCAATACTTATAGTTTTAAAGGTGGAAGGAAAGCATTTCAAAGAGTTTACATCTGTTGTCTTCTATTTTCTTAGTGAAATATAAGACATGCTCCTCTTTGGAGGTAGGGATGAGTCTAGCAAAGATTTGGATAGCTGGGGTTAGGGATTCTGTCAATAGACATTTACCAGTTTTCTAAAATTTCATAAAATACCATATTTACATAAAGTAATTCCTTTAAGCTTATAAACTTCTAGGATTGATTCCCTTGCTAGAGATGGATTATTCGGTTTACTGAGTACCCTGGTCAACACAAGAAAAGTAGAAAAAGCAACAGGGAGAAAAAATGTCAGAGTATGTAAACTAAAGCCAGGGTAAAGGAGATCACAGTCTTTGCTGATCCAATCTCTCTTCCAACTCAGCCATAAATACAGTTTCTGCACCGCACCACATTGCATCCCTGGGGGGCTACAGGGATGTTCATTTTGCGGCTGAAATAGGATAAAAGGGTTGTATTTATTATCTTTTGGTCCTTGACAAATTATCTCAAACTTGATGGTTGAAAGTACAAATATTTATTTAATTAAAAAAATAGTCTGCACATCAATTTTAATTTTTCTTTTCTTTTTTGAGAGAGTCTCACTCTGCTGCCCAGGCTGGATTGCAGTGGCACAATCTTGGCTCACTGCAACCTCTGCCTCTTAGGTTCAAGTGATTCTCATGTCTCAGCCTCCCAAGTAGTTGGGATTATAAGCACATGGCACCACACCCAGCTAATTTTGAAAATACAAATATTTATTATTTCACCGTTTCTGTAGGTTAGGAATTCAGAAGTGGCTTAGCTGGGTGTTTTTTGTTGCTGCTGGTGGTGGTGGTTTTGTTTTAACTTTTAAGTTCAGAGGTACATGTGCAGCTTTGTTATAGTAAACTTGTGTCACGGGGGTTTGTTGTACAGATTATTTCATCAAGCTGGGTGGTTTTGGTGCAGGGTCTTTCTTGAGACTGCAGTCATCTGAAGGCTTGATGGGGGCTGAAGGATCTGTTCCCAATCTTATTCATGTGGCCGTTGGCAGGAAGCATCAGTCCCTCACCTGGGCCTCTCCATAGTGTTGTCACAACGTGGCAGTGAGTTTCTCCCAGAGTGATCTAAGAAGGAGAAAGCAACCAAGATGGAAGCTGAAACGCCTCGTGTCGCTTAATCCTGGGAGTGACATACCATCACTTTTGCCATGTTCCATTGGCCACAAAGATGGATCCTAGTTGGGGTGTGGGTGGAGACTTCACAACAGTGTGAATACCAGGGGGCGGGGATCACTGGGGGCCTCTTCAGAGGTTGGCTGCCATGGAAGTCTCCGAAAACATTTTGTATTGGGGGGGGTGACGTTGGGGGGAAGCGTATGCCTTAATATATATGTGTGTTGTTAGACAGGCTAGACTGGTATTATAGTTACCAGACTTTTAGATTTAATAGACCAGTAAAATAAAAAATAACTGGGTAGGGGATACCAAAATTAGTATATTTCAGTGTTTTGTTGTGTGAGAAAGATACAGAAAAAGCTGCCATTGACCACCACCATGTTCATTTCATAAAAACACATTTTAACATAAAAAAGGGAGAAGGACATAATCTCAGAATAAAGTCTAATCCTTTCAATTGAATCATTCAACTTTGTGAAAAACTCGCAAACTTGTCTGTGCTTTTCGCATTTAACTGTGGACTGATGAAAACTTCATCCTAGCTTGGTCAACAAATTGTTATTCAGGAATTACTGAGCTAGACCATAGGATGCTCCAGTAATTTTCAAGATGACTGTGAGGATCATGTAGAAACATAATAGTTCATTCAAAGTAAGTGAAAAAGAAGGACTTGAAATGGTTGACACAGAGATAACAATTTTATAAAATCATGCTCATGAGCTGGAAGGAAGCCACAGAGCTGGTAAATATTTAATGTATCAGTTTTTGTGATTTTTTTTTTTTTTGCTATTGTGTTCCTACTAATATTTAGATGTTGGCCGGTTGCAGTGGCTCACGCCTGTAAACCCAGCACTTTGGGAGGCTGAGGCGGGTGGATCACCTGAGGTTGGGAGTTGGAGACCAGTCCGACCAACAGGGATAAACCCCGTCTCTACTAAAAATACAAAATTAGCCAGGTGTGGTGGCGCATGCCTGTAATCCTAGCTACTCGGGAGGCTGAGGCAGGAGAATTGCTTGAACCTAGGAGACCGAAGTTGCGGTGAGCCGAGATAGCGATGTTGCACTCTAGCCTGGGCAACAAGAGTGAAACTCCATCTCAAAAAATGTTTAAAAAATTTAGATGTTTATTATTTAATTAATGAAATAAAGATAAATAGAGCATTATTGAAGCCTCGTTAAATGTACATAAAGGTAATACAAGGCTCGGCATGAGCTTTTAAAGGACTTTCATAGCTAATACATTTCACGATGTTTAATATATTTTTTTATTATTTGCATCATTTATGTCAAGTATCCTTTTTCTAAATAATCACCTCTTCACTTTAAATATATGCTTTTCTTAGTAACCTAGATGATGTAATTATACATGTTTCTTTTGACATGAGGGTGAAATATCTAACACTATCCATTAGAGATGGGCTTTGGATTGTTAGTTTTTTGCCCTCCAAATTGATGGATTTGTAGAAATATGGTCACATTTTCATTTGGTTCCACTTTTGATCTATGGCATAGTGTTTGCAAGGCTGAAGGCTTGGGTTGGGAAAGGGATCAATTATTATTTTGTTCTGGGATTGACTTGGACCCTACTGGAATCATGCTATCACCTTTTAGGTTGAGAATTAATTTTGAGTAATATTTAGGAAAATAGGGGAAAACTTTCTCTTCAATAAAATCTTATTGCAGATCTTCATAAATTGGTTTAAAACCTATATATTTTTCTTTTGAAAATCCCTTTGGTGGAAACTACTGTTTCTTTCCATACATAAAGTCCAAATGTTATTAACAAGTTATATATATTTAAAAGTAGCATAATTAGTTTTGGAAATTGTACTTTCAGTTTTGATTTTACAGCCAAATTGGTTGACTAAGAAGCTAATTGATGTGCTTTAAGAACCTCTGTGAATTTTGCCAGTTTTCAGTTGGAACGCCTTGTTCACACAAGGCATTTTTAAATGAAAGTAGTGAGCAGTTGATTTTTTGAATCTATGAATAACATTATTTTGGTGTAAGGACAATTCTAGAGTCATTGAGCTGTATATAAATGTGACACTGGAACTCAGCCATCAACACTCTGCCTAATTTTACTTCTTTCCTCTGGGTATAGCTCTCACTGCACTAAGTTCTTCCAACAGTCAGACCATGTTGTGACATGTTGCGTCTAACTGAGCACATTTTTGCTACTCACCGGCATAATTTAGGGTAAATGTTAGATGCCTTTATGCTTGCCTTAGGGAACATTTGTAGGTACAAGCCTAGAAAATTTTGATGGCATTTTGATACCCGCTGTTGGTGCTAGCTAATTTGAGTCTTAATTGGTCATTACAGGTTAGGTGTCTTATGCAGATAACAGATTTTTTTGTTGTTGTTGAGATGGAGTCTTGCTCTGTCGCCCCGGCTGGAGTGCAATGGCACGATCTCGGCTCACAGCAACCTCCGCCTCCCGGGTTCAAGCAATTCTCCTGCCTCAGCCTCCTAAGTAGCTGGGATTACAGGCGCCTGCCACCACACCAGGATAATTTTTGTATTTTCAGTAGAGATGGGTTTTTTGCCATGTTATCTAGTCTGGTCTCAAACTCCTGACTTCAGGTGATCCCCTCACCTCTGCCTCCCAAAAGTGCTGGGATTACAGGCATGAGCCACAGTGCCCGGCCACAGCTAACAGATTTGAATCAGGCTAAGCTTTCTAATGTGAAACTTGAATGTTTATTTTTTTTTTACAGCCACATGGCAAGGCAGAAAATACTATGACATGAGGTAATGAGTTAACAAATACTTTAATAATAAAATGTGTCTTGTCTTGAAACTGATATTAACTCAGTGTTCTTGCCACAAATTATCTGTGAGCCACCCAAATGGCCCCACCTTTGGCCAGACAAAAACCAGCTACTTTTAAAAGGTAACATCAAAGTCAGGACTTCTAGAGTGAGCCATTTATCTGGGTAACGAGTGCTATCCCTGGAGCCTTAGAAGATGACCTTTTGGCTTTTTGGCACTGATAGACCAAAGAGAAGAGTAACCTTGGAACCTCAGTCTAGAAATTGTCATGCATTGTTCTAATTATAAGCCACAAAATTGCTTAGTCATTTATATATAGAAGAGATCTTGAATAGCAGCTGTCAGCACTTTCTTTTAAAATCAAAGCTTTACAAATAGACTAAGTTCTTATCTGACTTAACCTCACTGATAATTCCCTTTGAAGATTGCTGGGGGTCACCAATGGCTTGTTTGGGATTGATCTAGAAGGCTTGCTGAGTGGATTGTGGGGCTGGCAGCCATTAGCACGGAAAATGACTCAGGCACCTCCCTCCCTGAGACTTGAAGTAACTGTTATCACCAGTTTCTCCTTCTGTGGGACTCAAACCCCCTTCTTTTGGATATTAAACACGTGGGGATAAATAAGCAATCAGTGGGGGCCCCCAAGAGAGCATTTGCTGAAATCTGTAAAATAATTTCTTGGTAAGAGAACACAGACTTGCTGGGCATATTTGTCACACTCTATGCAATTTACATTTTTCTGGCATGTACACCTCAAATGATAATTCCCTTGTCAAAGAAATGTGCGCACGAGCTTCTCTAGACAGCCGATCTTTTGTATCATCTCTACATTTGAATTCATTTAACAAATCAAATGCCTTTGTTAAATCTAATGCAGCAGACAGTTCACATCACCATGGTCAGCATCTATCTTGCACCACAGTGGAGTAGAGTTGGCAAAGTTTCAGGCTCTGGAGTTAGACTGCTCGGGTCCAAAACCTGGCACCACCACTTACTAGGTTGGCGATTTAGGCAAATTAGTTAACCTCCCTGGGCTTCATTTTTCTCATCTGTGGCAAAGGAATAATGGTCCTTATTGTTTAGGGTCATTAAAGGAGCACATGGGATGACACATGCAAAGTGCTTAAGAGTCTGGTTCTGAAATAACTACTTAGGGGCCGGGCGTGGTGGCTCACGCCTGTAATCCCAGCACTTTGGGAGGCCAAAGTGGGTGGATTGCTTGAGCTCAGGAGTTCCAGACCAGACTGGGCAACCCGGCGAAATCCCATCTTTACTAAAAATACAAAAAATTAGCTGGGCATGGTGGCACATACCTGTAATCCAGCTACTCGGGAGGCTGAAGCAGGAGAACTGCTTGAACCCAGGAGGCAGAGGTTGCCAACACTGAGCTGAGATTGCGCCACTGCACTTCAGCCTGGGTGACAGAGTGAGACTCTGTCTCCAAATAAACAAACAAACAAAATAACTACTTAGTTACTCCCAGGGAAGAACATCGTAACTTTAGTCAGGGCCATGTTTGGTGACCAGAGACAAACGTATTCATGTTAGTTTAAGTAAATGAGGATTGTTTTTTTTTTTTTTGAGACCGAGTTTCGCTTTTGTCACTCAGGCTGGAGTGCAGTGGTGCCATCTCGGCTCACTGCAACCTCTGCCTCCTGGGTTCAAGTGATTCTCTGCCTCAGCCTCCCGAGTAGCTGGGATTACAGGCAGCAGCCACCACGCCCAGCTAATTTTTGTATTTTTAGTAGAGACAGGGTTTCACCATGTTAGCCAGGCTGGTCTTGAACTCCTGACCTCGTGATCCACCCGCCTCAGCCTCCTAAAGTGCTGAGATTATGAGGATTTTTTAAATAATAAGGCTACATAAGCAATCACGTGGACACCCAGTGTCAGCTGGGACCTGTGGGTACCAGAGGTCAATGTCAACAGCCTGTGAGGCTTCTCGTTGCATCTCCGTGGGTTTATTTGCTTCTCTCTCTATGCTGACTCTATTTGCTTCTATTTTCTGCAGACCAGCTTTCTGGGCTTATCACTGTGCACAGGCCCAGAAATTCTTTCTCCCAGATCTGTGTAAATTAATAGATCAAGCACTGTCTCTGTCACGTGACTCAGTTACAGTGACCTGTTCCCACAATTCCAGGTGAGAAGTCCAGTAGGCTGGGACCAGAGGAGAGGAGGTCATGCGGTAAATATAGTGGCCCCTTCCAAAGGCTCCGGTGTCTTATGTCCCTAAGAACGGGGCATAATGGTGGTGGTGGTGGGAAGGAGGCAGGGAGTGTGGGAATAATTGGCAACTCTACGATAATCATGGTGCTGATGTTCAAGGGAGATTAAAAGTGTCTTACTTTGAGTGCCAATTATTTATTTTTTTAAGACATGGTCTCGCTTTGTCACTCACGCTGGAGTGCAGTGGTGCGATCACGTCTCACTGCAGCCTTGACTTCCTGGCTCAAGCGATCCTCCCACCTTAGCCACCTAAGTGTGCCACCATGCCAGGCTTTTAAAAATTTTTTTTTAGAGACAGGGTCTTCCTGTGTTGCTCAGGCTGGTCAAACTCCTGGACTCAAGTGCTCCTCCCACATTGGCCTCCCAAAGTGCTGGGATTACAGGTGTGAGCCACCACACAAGCCCAATTATTTATTTTTTAAAAACTTTTTATTGAAGGATGACATACATATAGAAAAGAAGATGTATGGGAAGTGTAAGCTTGATGAATATGACAAACTGAACACACCTGTGAACCCAGCACCCAGCTCAAGAAACAGCATTATCACTGCCCAGATGGCCCCTTTTGTTCCCCCTTACTTAAGACTCCATAAGAGTGAATTAGTTTTGCCTGTTTTTAAGCTATCAATGGAATCATATACTGTACACATTTTTGTGTGTCTGGATGCTTTTGTTTAACATTGGGAGAGTCAGCAATATTGTGTATATTTGTAGAACATTCATTCTTATTGCCGTAAAGTATTGTGTGCATGCATACACTATACATATATATACTTTTTTTTTTTTTTTGAGATGGAGTCTCGCTCTTTTACCCAGGCTAGAGTGGAGTGGCATGATATTGGCTCACTGCAACCTTGGCCTCCCAGGTTCAAGCGATTCTCTTGTTTCAGCCTCCCGAGTAGATGGGATTACAGGCACGTGCCACAACACCTGGCTAATTTTTGTATTTTTTAGTAGAGACGGGGTTTCACCATGTTGATCAGGCCGGTCTGAAACTCCTGACCTCAAGTGATCTACCCGCCTCAGCCTCCCAAAGTGCTGGGATTACAGGTGTGAGCCATTGTGCGGTGTTATATTTTATATTTTGTTTATCTGGTCTACCTCTGATGGACATCTGGGTACTTTTCTGTTTTTGGGTAAATGGTGCTGCTGTGAGCTTTTGTTGATCATGTACACATTGCTGCTAACTACTTTTACCGCCAGTGGCTTATACTAGGTATAATGAATTATCTTCCATCATGTGTAACTGAATTGATGGTCACTCATGAATACTTATGAATACCATTATGCTTTTTATCTGGTGACTTCTTTTTATGTGGTAACTTTCGTGATGTGAGGGCAGGGCCGTTTTACACATTTTGCATACATAATAGAATCTTGCATATATTTCTATAGATGCTCAACTATTTGCTGATTGAATGAATGAACAAATGAATGGTGCGTGCCTCCCTTTTTTTTGGGAACAAGCTCTATTTACAGGTGAGGCCCCCAGCTGTGATGTTTGGACCAGGATGACCTGCTGCTTGGCTAAAGCTGATTGATTAAAGGGGTGGACATGTGACCCAAGCTGGGCCAATGATGTCTCTCTTATGGGAGTTTAAAATTTGGAGCTGAAAGGAGAGTGCATGCTGCTGATGCTCAGTCCTTGTGATTGTGCTCCAGATAGAAGACCCACAGGCTCCTGCTGCTGGGTACCAAAGGTTCAATGCATCCTGCTTTTCCTAATTTCTAGATGTAGATAAATATCTACACACATCGCAGGGCTGGGTGCGGTGGCTGACGCCTGTAATCCCAGCACTTTGGGAGACTGAGGTGGGCAGATTGCCTGAGCTCAGGAGTTCAAGATCAGCCTGGGCAACATGGTGAAACCCCATCTCTACTAAAAATAAATTAGCCAGGCATGGTGGTGTGTGCTTGTATTCCCAGCTACTCAGGAGGCTGAGGCACAAGAACTGCTTGAACCCAGAAGGCAGAGATTGCAGTGAGCCAAATTCACGCCACTGCACTCCAGCCTGTGTGACAGAGCCAGACTCTGTCTCCAAAAAAAAAAAAAAAAAAAAAAATCTACATACATGACTGTTAAAAACAACAATGCAAAACTATTTTGGATTCAGTTTCAAAATACAGAGTAGAGATAATAAGTGCTGTAAAATGTCAAAATATGGAGAGATCAGTGAAGACAGTGAAGACTCACTTCATTGTGCATACTGTTGCCTTGGCTTCCTTCTTGAGGACAGCTGCTGTGAACGTGACCATATTTTCCAAGCCAGGATTTCAGTGTTAAGGGATGGGCCAGGGAGGGGAGTTACGGGGATTGGGAATGAGAATGGGATGTAGGTGTGAAACTGTAGAGGATCAATGGTAGAGATCCTACAAGTAAAGGCTTCAAGTCTTGGAAACTGATTGAATGTGAAGGTAAAGAGAAAAGTTGAAAATGATGTCAGGTTTTGAGTTTCTGGGTTAGGAAAGATAAAGGTAACTATTTTAAACAAGGACATTTGAGAAGTGCAAAGTGGGAAGGGATAAAGATGAGTTCGGTTTGGGATATATTAAATTTAAGGCCCTGGTGAGATAGCCAGATGAGCTCAAGAATTAGGAAGATTTGGAGTCCCATGTGTCCTTTGCTCCATGCTGTGTGGTGTTGGACACCTTATTTATTTAGCTTCTTGAAGTCTCAGTTCCCTATCTGGCAGCCGATACCTCCCTGTAAGGATTGAAGTGAGGCAGTGAATAAAAGGGTTTAGCTTATTGCCTGGCAATTAAGTATTCATAAAGTATATATTAATAGGGTGATGACGGCCCTGGGTGGTGGCTCACACCTGTATCCTAGCACTTTGGGAGGCCAAGACAGGCTGATTGCTTAAGCTCAGGAATTTGAGACCAGCCTGGTCAACATGGTGAAACCCCATCTCTACAAACAAAACAAAACAAAACAAAACTTAGGCTGGGCGTGGTGGCTCATGCCTGTAATCCCAGCACTTTGGGAGGCCAAGGTGGGTGGGTCACTTGAGGTCAGGAGTTCGAGACCAGCCTGGCCAACATGGTGAAACTCCGTCTATACTAAAAATGCAGAAATTAGCTGGGCATGGTAGTGCGTGCCTGTAATCCCATTTACTTGGGAGGCTGGGGCAGGAGAATCACTTGAACCCAGGAGGTGGAGTTTGCAGAGGGTCTAGATCACGCCACTGCACTCCAGCCTGGGCAAAAAGAGTGAGACTCCATCTCAAAACAAAACAAAAACAAAAAACAAAAATTAGGCACGGTGGCAGGGATGTATGGTCCCAGTTACTCCAGAGGCTGAGGTGGGAGGAACACCTGAGCCCAGGGACATCGGGGCTGCAGTGAGCTGTGATCGCACTACTACACTCCAGCATGGGCGACAGAGCAAGATCCTGTCTCCAAAAAATAAATAAGGATGATGATGATGATGGGAGGGTGTTCAGAGTGCTACTGGCAGCAGGGCCCCAAGCTCTGCTGTAAAGGACCAGCTTGCAGATGAAGATGATGCAAGGAAATTGGCTGAAATTAGCAAGAAGGGAGTGTGAGGGGGAAAAAAGAAAGTAGCCCCAGTCATATCGTTGATAGAGAACACAAGGTAGGAGAAGGAACAGGAGACAGAGAGGGGAGCAGGAGAGTGCAGGCTCACAAGATCAAAGCGGAGGGGAGGTCAGCAGCAGGTGAATATCCCTGTTCCCTAAAGCTTCATAATCTTTTTTCTTCTTCCCTAGACGGAGACTTGCTCTGTTGCACAGGCTGGAGTGCAGTGGCACAATCTTGGCTTACTGCAACCTCTGCCTCCTGGGGTCAAGCGATTCTCCTGCCTCAGCCTCCCAAGTAGCTGGGATTATAGGCGTGTGCCACCACGCCTAGCTAATTTTTGTATTTTTGGTAGACAGGGTTTCACCATATTGGCCAGGCTGGTCTCGAACTCCTGACCTCGTGATCCACCTGCCTGGGCCTCCCAAAATGCTGGGATTATAGGCCTGAGCCACTGCGCCTGGCCAGCTTCATCATCTTTAAAAGCAAGTAAGTCAAAGTTAAGGGCAGCAATGTGTTAAGTTACTCCAACGTAAAAGAAGACAGTCCAACAGGTAGCAGGTACCTGCACGTCCTCTCTCGCCAGTGTGAAGATGAACCAAGGCCTGGTAGTTCTTCCGTCTTCTGTGGTATCTCCTCCCATACTGCCAAGCCCCTACCTGCTACCGCCGCGTACCTTTGGAGGAGAGCCAAGTAGAGGAATTGTTAAAAAAAAAAAAAAAAAAAAATAGAATTTATGATACCCAGGCAACACTCACTCCATTTTCATTTCCTGCAATGCTTGTGATTTTTAAACTTTGCCTCCTCCTCCTCTCTTGACTTTCCTCAACAAATTGGTAACAGTAAGGGGTTGCGTATGTACACATCTGATGGCGATAAGACTTGGAAAGCGTTTGTTTATAGTAATCAAGAAGAAAGGACAGGAAAAGTGAACAGGAGAGGGGAAAGCAAGAGAAAGAGGATAGGAAAAGGAGGATCCGAGTAGGGACTGGTTTGGGGGTGGAGAGATGAAGAGTGTGCTCTAGAAAACAGGTTGCTATGGGTTTTTAAAGGTTTGTTTTGCAAACGTCATCCTTAGCCCAAGCTGTCCCCCGTGGGCATCAGTCTTCACAGTTTTCTCAGCCTCCTCGCTGGAGCACTGGGCCTGGGCTCCAGCAGGAAGGGCAAGTGGATAAGGCCGGCAGCTGCGAGCCTGTCTCTGGGGTGCAGTTCTTCTAAAGGCAGCCGACCACCCAAGCGCAGGGCCAGAAGCCAGCCTGGCCGGGCTCTACCCGGCTTCTCCAGGCCCTGTGTGTTTGGGGTTCCCTGGCGAGGAAACCCTGAAGTAGAAGCCCTGTGTTCTGGGTATTAAAAACATAAAAAAAAAAAAAAATACATTGAGACAAATTTGATCGTAGCTCATACTGCAGTTACAGGTTTTAAAAGCTGGTTTCTAAGTTAAGCAGGTGACCAGGTAGGGTGCCTGCTCCCATCCCCATCCCCTGTTCCATTATCCAAGAGGTCTTGTCCTGATTTCGCCAAGTATGGAAACACAGTTACGTGTTCCTTGGGACTGTGGAAAATGTGCAGTTTGGGGCTCACAGGGGCTGGCTCTTCAGCATTGACACGGTGTCCTTCTTTCCTGTCTTGTTTTGGTGATATCTCACACGACTGGATTAACCTGTTGTTTTTGCAAAGCCCCAGGATTTTCCTAAGCGTCCAAGCCGTCCGGCCTTGTCTTTGTTATGAAATAGTCAAAGGGCTTCAAAACTGCAGGCTGTTGCCGCGCACGGCGCCCGTCCTTGGAGGCCTTTTCTCTGGGGATGGAGTTTTAGATTTCAGGGGTTTGTGACTTGACTTTTCCTGGGCCAGCGCTACTGCGGAAGCGGCGCTGGCTCGGGAGTCAGAGCCGGTTCCCGCGCCGCCGGGAGCATCCTCCCTGCCCTCCGCGGTCGCATCTTCTCAACTGGGCCCGGCGGCCTTTGCAGGACGCGGGTTGCGAGGCTCCGAAGGCGGCCGGCGCGCCCCCCGCACCTCCCACAATCCCCGGCGCCCGGCCTCGCGCCCTGACCCGGGTGTCACCGTGGCGCTGCGGGAGGCCTCGGCGGTCTTCGGACGCGGTCGGGAAAATGGAGAGCGCGTGCCCGCGTCCGCGCCCCCGCTCGCGAACGCCGGCTTCGGCCATTTCCGGCGCGGCGCCCTTCGGCAAGTTCCGCAGGCTTCTGTCGGAAATGGCTGCCGGCCGGCAGGGGGAGCGGCGGATCCGGCGCGGCCTGGAAGGCGGGCGGCCGGCAGCCCGAGCGGCTTCTGGGACGCCGACTTTCGCGCAGGCAGCGGCAGCGGCGGCGGCAGGTCCCTAAGCTGGAAGCCGGTAGGACTGCTAGCCGCGCGTGAGCCCGAGGAGCGGGGGCCGCGCCCGGAAGGGCTCGTGGGAGGGTGCCGGGGCTGGCCCCGAGCGCTGGGGACGCGGCGGGAGGAACCGGGTCCGCGGTGCCCTGGGGAGGCTGCTGCCCGGCGGCGGGAGGCGTGCAGCCTCCGAGCGGAGTAGGCCTGCCCGACGGCTCAGGGGCCCGGGGAGAGGCCGCCAGGCCCTCGGCCGGCAGTGGGGAAGGCTAACGGGTCCCTGGGCTGGGGCACCCCCTCCCCGCCCCCACACGCCCTCTCTCGCCCCAGTTTGGGCTGCTCGGGACCCGCCTCCACGTCTTTTCTTGCACGCTCGGTTGCAGCTATTGAGCTTCCTCTGCTCCCTAAAGCCCTCCATCCTCTGTGGCTCGCGGCGTTTGTCCGGCTGCTGGCCCGGAGCATCTTCTGTCGGCGGAGGCGCAGCCCGGGACTACCCCCACCCCTTCCCGTGCACACCTTCCCACATCTGCCCCCTGCTTCTACACGCAGTCGCCTGCTGCCCTCCCCGCTGGCTCTTTTTGCCGGGCTCGCCTCCTTTCAGGAGCCACAGTCAGAGGAGCCGCTTCCTGTCCGATGGTCCAAGTGCTGCAGGACCCTGACTCCCAGGCCCAGCTCCCCTAGAGCCGGCCTCGCGCTGCCCGGGCGGGACCGGACAGGGCTGCGCGGGGCGTGTGTGCGCGGCGGAGCTCCGAGCCCAGCGACGGGGACAGCACCTATTCCGAGCCCCTCGGAGGCGAGGCAGGGCTGCCCGGCTGCTGATGGGTGCTGCTTTCTCTTCCCCACATTGAGCGAGAGGTTCGGCTCCTTTTATTAATAAAATCTATATGGCTCTCAGAAGACTTAAATTTTGTGGATTTTGCCCCTCCCCCGCCAGCCGCACCACCCCACCCCCGCCCTTCCCCGCAACCTGGATTGTTTTGCTTCCCCTTTTAAAAACTCCAAAAGCTTCATCAAGTCTTCTTGGTTCGACTGCTTTGGTGGAGGAGGAAGCGCGGAACACCACCACATGTCCATTTTTTTCCCCATATGTGATTTACTTAAGAGGCGTCTTTAGCATTTCTTGTCACTTTGTCCTATTCTTTGTCCAATTTAGGTAGCTTCATTTTTACTGGCCGAGCTCCCCGTGGGTTCTTTTGTTTTTAAAGGCATTGTGTGTTGCAGCCATGCAGACTCTGCAGTTTTCTGTATTTTGTTCGCCAGCGAGTCCTGCATTCTGATACGGTGACTGTCTGTGACCTGTGTGCTGGTATAGTAACAGCGGGGCACAGAGTCTGGAGCGAAGCGAAGCCTTTTCAGCGACTTGCTGTTTAGCAGAGGGACTTTTAAATATTTTGTGATGAAAGAACTGTTTTCTTAAACTGTTATTTGGTGTGTTAAAAATACCTTATCCTGTGGGAATTCCCCATTCTTTTGCCTGTGGGGGGCCCGAAGAATCATAAGAACTCACGAGCATGAGAGAATCTAGCTTAACTAAGTGCTTTCTGGAAGAGTCGGAATTGTGGCTCTTCTGACTTCCGGAAACATGTGTTTAATATCCAGATGTGAGGGGCATACCTACCTAAAAAGTGATTGACAGGCATATGTCTGTATCCCTCCACCTCTGACTTTTCTAGTGGGGGAAAACTCTGTTAATATTTGGTGTGTAGTTGGGATCTTTCAGTGATGAGGCCTCAGAGTTTTGATCTCAGAGTAAAAAGATTTTAAGTGAACAGTTTGGAGAGAAGTAAGTCAGGGGCCAGGCTGAGCATGGGAAATGTATTTTTAGGAGAGAGGGCAAGTCCAGAGGGTGGTTTGAAGCCAGCAGAAGAATGTCTTAGACTCCGGTTCTTTTCCGCAGGGCCCTAGGCCAGCTGTGGATTGGAGGGTTATGGGTGATGAGGGGGTGCAGGAGTGATGTGGAGACCCTGTCCCAGTTGAGACTGGTGGTCTTCTGGAGGAGGGTGGGAGGGATTCCCTGTTGTAGACTCCGGTGTTAGGAGAAAAAAATGAAGGTCCCACCAGACCTACTCTTGGTAAAGGTTCGAGTGCCTTGGCATGTTACTGTAGAGTGAGGCAAGGAATATGAAACCAGGACCTTTCATAACGTCTTAAAACTGCCCACTCCATTCACTGGTTATTAAGTTTAGCTCAGAAAACTTCTGTTAACATATTTCTGTTTTATTTTTGTTACCTCTTCATTTCGGCAACTATCATTTCGAAGACTTTCAATGATAGGGCAGTTGACTAAGAGGGAAGAAAGGATTTTTCACTTTTAGAGGTTTCATGGAAATAGCATAGCCCAGGCAGAGAGAGTTGATGAGCTCCAGAGGGACAGAGGTGGGCTCACCTGTAAGCTTCATCTTTTCTTTTCTTGGCGGAATCAGTTGCACAGTCCTTTTAAATTTTCAATCATTCAGACCTCTTGGGTGATGTTACTAGGGAGAAGAGAAGCAGGATTTAAAAAACCTGTGATCTTGAAAATAGAAGAGGAATGTGGAGACTCATTACTAACATACTTCCCTCTCCCACACTTAGGCCATAAAGTGCAGTGTAGGATACTACTCACACCCAAATGACCCATTAAAAGTCTAGAAGTGGAGCCATAGGAAGATGAACTGTAGAGTCTGTTGGAGAGTGAAAGCATCATATACATAATATATAAGAATGCCTACTATACGCAGCCATACAAACGGAATCCATAACGGAATGAGCAAAGCTGTATTCCAGTGAATCTTTATCTACAAAAGCAGACAGCTGCCACTTGCGGGTGCCTGCCTTAGGGCGCCACCCCTCACACACATGCCTTTTCTTTGGTATATTCCTTCATTTGGCTGTATCCAGTACCTTTTGGACTGGTCAATAACATTAATGGTTAACGTCCTGGATGTTTGCTTTGTTGACTGCTTTCCCTTTCAAACCTCTTCTCCAACTTGCTTTTACATGTTTTTTCAGCAATTTTGATGTACTCTTTCCAGCATGGCTTCCTTTCTTTGTTTTTCTTTTCTTTTTTCTTTGAGACAGAGTCTCGCTTTTTTCGCCCAGGCTGGAGTGCAATGGCATGATCTCAGCTGACTGGAAACTTCCGCTTCCCAGGTTCAAGTAATTATCCTGCCTCAACCTCCCGAGTAGCTAGCATTACAGGTGCGCGCCACCACACCTGGGTAATTTTGTATTTTCAGTAGAGATGGGGTTTCACCATGTTGGCCAGGCTGGTCTTGAACTTCCACCTACCTTGGCTTCCCAAAGTGCTGGGATTATAGGCGTGAGCTGCAGCATCCGGCTTCCTTTGTTTCTGAAATAGAGCTGTAAAATATAAAAAGCACAGTGGCTTCAAATGCAGAAAATAGTTGATGGGATCCCAAATTATTAATGGAGTCTGTGGAAAATTAAGATGGTCCTTAAAGGAAAGCCTTATGCTTGAAATCTTGGAGGTGAAACGAGAAGGAGGTCTTGGAAATGGCCTTGCTGCCTTGAGTAGATAGGGTGGTGAAATTTTCCCCACAGTAAAACATGTTTTTGTGCTTTCTGGGAGCAAGACAATTGTCAGTCACTGAGGGCCTAGAGTCTAAAAGGATCTTTGAGGTCATCTGGTCTAACCCCTTAATTTATGAGTTAACAAAGGATAAGGAGCTTGTGAGTCAAGAAGGAGGAACTGGGAAGTTAGGGGGCCTGATGAATCAGAAAGATGGTAATGATGATGGGATGGTAAAGCGTCTCAAGCTGAATTCACCCATGAAGGGTGAAGGAGGATGCCCGAGTCATAAGCTGATTTAAGGCTGGGCACGGTGGCTCACACCTATAATCCCAGCACTCACCTTGAGTCCAGGAGTTCAGGACCAGCTTGAGCAACATCATAGTAAGACTCCGTCTCTTAAAAAAAAAAAAAAAAACCAAAAACTGATTTATGCATGGCTTAGCAAACTTGCCTCACTTTCTGTGTCTCATTCAGGGAGGCCCAGGGCACGAACGACATCAGTTGTATGCCTCCACAGCATAAAATAAAAATCATGTGTTTTGGAGAAGTGGAAAGCGTTAGAGAGATTAGTTTATACTCTAGGCACTTGTATACTAAGTTGACTGTTCTGAGAATAAGTTAGCAAAATCCATCTGAAGACCGTATTTAAAAACCTTGTTTCTACATCTCTACCCAGCCCTTATGAAAATGATGCATCTCATTTTAGGAGGGAGAGTGAGAAAGACAGGAAGAATGCAGAAATGACCTATAATTTCACAATCTAGAAGTGCCTCTGTTGGTGTTTTTGCTTCTGTTTTTCTATTCAGAAATATATACATATGCATTTTAAACTTGTTATACGGCGTATATGGCTTTGAATCTGTATTTTTCCGGTTAACATTATCATGTGAACATCTTTTCCTTTTATTTAAAACCATTGAAAAGCTTCCTAATGGTGTGATAGTCATATCAGTGACAGTCACACATTGTTTAACCTTGCTCCTAGTCTTGGACATTTAATTTATATATTTTATATAGATGATAAAGAATAATGAGGTGATTGCATCTTTATATACAAATCTTGCTCACCTAAAATACATTCCTAGAAAGTGAAATTGCTGAATCAGAGATAAGAAAATTTTGAAGGTTTTTTTTCTTACAAATGGCAAATTACTTTTCAGTTTACCTTTTTACTGACACAAGAGTACCTGCCACATTGTGGCAGCCAGCATAGTTCAGAGTTGTACTCTAATCACTTTATTTTAATGTTTTAGTACGAACATTTTGGAAGTTAAATCTTTTTTCTCACTCATGATTCTTTAAGAATAATTTCTGGGATAGAATTACAGGGAAAGAGGACAGGCACAGTTTCACTGTTTCTATTACTGCCAAATTGTGCTCCAGAAAGGTGTGCCAACTTGCAATCCCAGCAGCCAAGTGTGGGAATGTTTACCCTGGATCCTGCTTAGCACCAGATATTATAATTTTACAATTCTTTGATGATTTATTAGTGGAAAATACCACAGTATCTTGTTTGAAATGTGCATTTCTTTGATCGCTAGGAAGGTTAAATATATAAACATGTTTATCACTTGAACCCTTTTTTGTGTAATTTCTTGTTTATATCCGTTGACCACTGTTGATTGCCTTTTTAAAATTCTGTCATATTGCGCAGGCTTCCCAGTTTTTAATCAAATTTAAGCTTTTTTTCCCTTCTGAATACTTAGAATCCTTTGATTCTTATAGAGTCAAACCTGTTGAACATTTCTGGATTTTAATTCTGCTTGGATTCCTGGAAAAGTGGCTATGCTTAACTTGAGATGAAATTACACTTATGTTTTCCTTTTCTTGTTACAGTTCATTTATTATAATTAACTCTTGAATGCATCTGGAACTTATTTTTGGATTTGGTTTGTCATGTAGTAATCTGACTTTATTTTTTTTTTTCCAAATAGATGTGTCACATTATTTATTGAAAAATGTAGTGAGGTGTTTTTTAAAAAAGATTGCAACAAGGTAATATTTTTAATTACAAAAGTAATACATATTGATTGTAAAATGAATTAAGACAAAATGAATCCTCTAAGTAAACAAATGGTAGATAAGTGAGAAGCAGTATACAGGGCTGTAGGTCATACAGACCTGGATTTGTAACTTGGTTGCTGTATTGCGTTGAACAAATTTCCTAGCCTCAGTGATATGCCACTGCTTCATCGGTGAAGTGGGAAAGACAGTAATCCCATGTGGCTGATGAAATGAGATAATATGTGTGAAGTGTGTTATCTAGAGTACTGTGCCTAGCACACTGTAAATATAAATCAGTAGCAATTATGATAAAGCCCTCTTCTCCCCATCTTCCAAGGGCGTGTGGTGCATTGTAGTGTGGACTTTCTGCATTAGCTAAGGGATAGTGCTGTTTGTCTTCTTCAGCTGTCTACAGTTACATTGATTCGGCTGCCATCAATCTGAATCTCCATTACTATCAGTTCTTCATTAGACCAATGGTTTTGGAGTTAGGGTTGTGTGCTCTGCATTAAAATCACCTGGGAACTTCGTCAAACTGCAGGAGTCTGGCCCCCCACACGTAGGAATTCCGATTTAGTTAAAGTAGCTTGGGCCCCGGTTTATTATTTGAAAAAATTCTTAAGTGGTGAATCTGATTTTTACACCTAGTTAAACTTGCCTGGTAAAACAATACGATTTGGATTTGTAGGACATTAGCAAACTGGTGGGAAGGGAAACAGGTAAGGCAATGGCATAATTTTCAAATTGAGGACTTACCCAGCGAGTTGAGACTTCTGGGCTCAGGTTTGTTGCCATATAAACAGATGACTTGGGGTAATCAATAGCCTCATTTTCCTTTTTAGTATCTATATATTGAGCAGCGGAAGGAATGCTCACCACTTATTGATGAGTTCCTTTTGTATTTTGTGATTTGTCTGCTAGTGGCATTTGTGGAACACCTTGGGATTTAGAAATCTGCTCTTAAACCCAAAGAATAACTTGTTTTCCCTTTCTAACAGCCATAAGGGTGGCTCAAACTCCGGTTCTCTGGTTGCATCATAATCTTCACTCTCGAGTCAGTAGGTCAAGGCACAACCAGTTTTTCACACTTCATTTTGTTTTTTAATTGCTGAGGATGTTCTATTTCGCTTTTTTCATCCAGGCTAAATTATCCAGTAAGAAACCACTGTGGTCGTTGGATTGTGAAAACATAGAGCCTTGGTCTCCTGTAACTTGGGAAGTGTCTATATGTAGTTCTTACAGCTTACTCTTTATCTACAATTAGCTTCCCTGGGAAGTGCCTTTTTTTTAAACAGAAGACAAATCAGTGATCGCGTTGGGAAATGTGTTTTAGTGCTTATTAACATACTTCCTGACTTCACGAACTAGGTACTGTCTTGCCTTGACAGGCTGTTTGTCATGCCTGTACTTAGTAAGGAAATCAGGAAATGATGTTTTTTTGGGTTGTTAGTACTTCAAAACAAAACAATCCTCTGAAATACTGCTTTCAACGACCTCACTGAAATGGTTTCCTGTGGAGAACTCTCTTTACCTAATTGGAAGGGCTCCTGGTGATGGCAGCAATGGCAGCAACGTGCAGACAGCTCTGTAGAACCCGCACCTGGGTTGTCATGGAGTTCTGCCACTTGATGGGCCCATTTTGACCTAAATGAAAAAGAGAAAATGGTACTATAAGCACAGATATACAGGTGGGTCAAAGGCACACTGGCAAACATATTTTTCTCTAAGTCTGCTATTCTCTTTAGCAGGTAGATACTTTGAATATAGTGTTGACTTTCGGTTTTGGAGGAATATTATGTGTTTCAATTGTAATTATTATTCATGGTTACAGTGGAGTAGCAGTGATATGGAGAATGTAAAAATACATATGATAGGCATGTGTGTGTGCCTGCTTGCATTGTTACTTGTATTAATATAGACAGTGTAACATAATTAAGGCATTAAAGGTATGAGCCTTACAGTCAGCTTGCTTTGGTTTGAATTCAAGTTTCACCACGTAACAAGGGTGACTTATGGCTAATTAGCCTCTGTGCTTTGGTTTCCTCATGTACAGAACAGGAATAACAGTAAATCCACTTCATGAGATTGTTGTGAGGATTAAGTGAGTGTGTTGAGGAATATGTGGTAGTAGGTTTAACCCGGCATATAGTGAGCATTCAGTACCTGTTAGCTATTATCATAATTATTTAAGATATTAGAGGCCATTGAAGGTTTCACTGGGAACATCTGGAAAGCGTCTAGCCTCTCTGTTTCTCGCCCTGTTCTCCCTTCATACCTTCCACGTGGAAGGCATAATAGCCAGATGGAGCAGTGACTCCATTCTTCCCCGTTGCGCCTCCTGTCTCTCCAGGTGAGTGTTTTAGTGTAGTTTAACTTTTTTTCTTTCTGTCAGAGCTGCATTGTAGTCTGATAATTTTCTGCGTATAAAATTATACAGTTTTATTAAAAGACGCGAAAGAAGACCTAAATAGAGACATATCCCAGATCCGAGATGGGAAGTTTCAATATCAGTGTTTTTGTTTTACAAGGAGAAAAGTCAAGTCGTAGGACGGTTGTTATATCAACAAACTCTTGAAAGCAAGGCCGTGAGTAATGTTCCTGCTGATAATCGCAGTTTGCTGTTGAGATAAGGGATGCGAGAGGAGGAGGGCCCGGTACTTGGAGGTGGAGGGGTGAGAAGGTGAAGGGGAACACCAGCACGTGCACAGTTCTGGATGGGAACTCTGAGCCCCGACTTCTCAGCCCACTGCTCAGACTCTGAAACAGAGTGATTACATTGTAGCTTTCCAGGGCTACAGCTTGGTTCAGCCGTTCAGTGAATAGCTAGCAGATAGAGATTTCTACTTTGCATTTGTCACCAAAATGTCTAATTAGGGAAAAGAGTAAAAGGTAGGACGCTGGCCACAATCTGAATGATAAATCTCTGTATACAACTATTTTAGTTTTTTTCCCCCTGGGAGAAGACACTGTCATGATCCCCTTCTAGTCATAGAAGATGTGCTTGCTGCCATTGGACCTTTGACGTGTAGATGGCTGTGTTGCTGACCACTGGAAAAAGGATATCAGGAGGGAGGTGAAGATGGGAAAAGTAAATTTGAGAGTCAGCCAATCCGGGGCTAACCGAAGCTCACTGGCAAATTCTGGGAGGTGAAGGCAGAGAAGAGGTCGAGGACAAGCCTGCGGGAACAGCTACATTTGGGGAGCAGTGAAAAGGGGTCAGAGAAAGAGAACCAGGAGAGGGCATGGGCAGGAAGTGTAAAATGCAAACTGCCTTAATATGAGGTACACAGCACGGGTGAGAATGCAAGACACTTTGATAGGAGAAATGAAGGTGTAAGTGGAGAGACTTTTTATGCTTCTGGATAGGATTAACTATATTAAAATACTTAAGACTTCCCTACTTAAATGCAATATAATGGGATTCTTTTTATATGTCACTGAATTCTGTCCCTAATATTGTGTTGAGTTTTTTTGTGTCTATATTCATGAGAGATTTTTTTTGTAGTTTTCTTTCTTTTCTTTTCTTTTCTTTTTTTTGAGGCAGGGTCATGCTCTGTCACCCAGGTATGATCTCACCTCCCACCTCAGCCTTTCGAGTAGCTGGGACCATGCCTGGCTAATTTAATTTTTTGTTGTTGTTGTTGTTAGAGATGGTGGGGTCTCACTGTGTTGCCAGGGCTGGTCTCAGGCCATCCTCTCCCCTCAGCCTTCTGGAGTGCTGGGATTATAGACGTGAGCCCCAGTGCCTGGCTTGTGGTGGTCTTTTTTTTTTTTTTTTTTTTTAGTACTGTCTTTGTTTGGCTTTAGTGTCAGGGCAATGCTAGGTTTATAAAATGAACTGGGAAGTGTTCCTTCCTCTGGAAGAGACAGCGTAGAGTAGGTGTTTAGTTTTCTTTAAATGTTTAGTAGAATTCTTCAGTGAAACCATCTGGGACTGGAGATTTCTTTTTTGGGATTTTTAAAAGTATGAAGTCAATTTACTTAATAGTTATAAAACGAATTAGATTATTCCCTATTGGATGAGTTGTGGTACTTTGTGTTTTCCAAGGAGTTGGTCCATTTCACTGAAGTGTGTAGAGTTGTTTGTAGCCTGCAGTGGTAGTCCCTGTTTCATTCCTGGTACTGGAAATTTGTGTCTTTTCCCTTTTTTCTTTGTCACTCTTGCAGGTTTGTCAAACCAGTGACAAACCTCTTTGTTTTCTTGCTTTTTGCTTTTTCTCTTCTGCTTTTCTGTTTTTGATTTTGTTGATTTCTGCTCTTTAGGTTTTGTTTTTTTTCCGGGTTCTTGAAGGAGGAGCATAGGTGATTTGAGACTTTTCTTCAATATAAGAATTCGTGCATACATTTTCCTCTAAGCACTGTTTTAGCCATGTTCCCGTTTTTTTTTTTTCTTCCATCTATAATATCTTACTTATTTTGTGCAGTAACTTTGGCAGTAGGCAGAGATTTTCAGCCTCACTTTACAAAGGAGGAAATGAGCTCAGGGAGATTATGTAACATTCCGAAATTCTCAGGGCTGAGCTGCGTCCTGAGCCAGGTAGTCTAGCTGCAGGTCCATATGGCCATCCAGCTGCCTCCCGACTCTGAAGTTCTCTCTCTGTAGTTTACAGTGTATTCAATACATTATTTGTTCATGGATTCATTAACATTATGTTGAGAGCCATGGGGAACACGTTCAGTATGAGGTAGGAGGACTGGGTCCCAGCAAAGCAGAAAGGGAGGATGAGTCAGAGAAGTAGATGGAACACTAAAAAAGCACAGCTTCCTGGAAGTCCAGGGGAGAATTGAGAGTTTGTAGGATGAGGAAGTGAGTTTGTACGACTCATTTATTTAACAAATATTTATAGAGTGTGTACAGTGTGCCGGACACGGGGCTGGGTGCTGGCCACCCAGCAGTGATCCAAGCACAAAGGGTTCCTCCCCTTGAGGATTAGGCTTTGGTGGGGAAGGGAGGGAATTAATAAATTAAAAGATACTGGGAAGTAAATCAGTGGGTCGGAGCCAGAGGGCATCAGGGAGTAAGAAAGGCAACTTTAAATGAGAATGCCAGGAAAAGTTGAGACCTGAAGGATAAGAAAGAGTCTGCCAGGCAGAAGCCTGGGGAAAAACATTTCAGACAAAACAGGTGAGAGCGAGAAGCTTGGCATAGTCGAGGAGGTAAGAGGAGGCCAGTGTGGCCGAAGCTGAGAGAGCAAGGGGAACAGTGATGGTAACTGAGATGGGTCTGGGGGGCCCGGCAGTACAGTGGGCAGCCTTGAAAATACCAAGAGGGGAGGCGTGGTCTGAGTCACGTTTCAAGATGGTCCTGGTCGCTGTGTGTGGAGTGCATTGCAGGGGCAGGAATGGAGGCCAGCTGGCAAGTTAAGCATGAAATGCTGTGGCAGGTGACAGAGAATGAATTAGACATGTACATTGTATATGGAGTAAAAAATCTGAAGGTTCCTCCTTATTATTTCAGTGACATTTATTCTAGAGGCTGATATATTTATTGTCATTTTCCAGAGAATGACAGAAGAGATTCTGAGAGTATTCTTTTTCTTTCGGCTTGAAATAATTTAATTAGCTGTTTAGGAAGGAATGCTAATGCTATTGGACATGGATGATGCTTTTGCCTGGCTCCAGTAAAAGAGATGGGAATTTAGTGGGGATGCATTCTTTTGAATCATTGTTGAATTATTGGTTTCTGTGAGAATGTTTGTTTTTACTCTCAGCTCTGCTTATATGTAAGTTGGTAGCACTAGAAATATTACACTAAATATAGTCAGTCTCCAAATGACTTTTTAAAAACCCGTGTTTAGACGCTGTATGTGGTATCTTTTTGAATTTTTGGTATGAAAAATTTCAAACCTAGGCAAAAGCAGAGAGCGTGATATAATAAGCCCCCATGGGTACCCATCATTCATTGTCAACAGCAGTCAGCGTACGGCTGATCTTGGGTTGATTTCTACCTGCAAACACTCCCCGCCACCCTCATCCTGTTTATTTTGAAGCAAATTCCAATAATATTTCATCTGTAAATATCTCAGTATATACTTTCAACAAGTAAGGACTTTTCCATATTTTAGTGTTTGGTTTTATTCCACCTTAGAGCACATAAATAGGTAACGTCTGTCTGGATGGTTTGCCTGCGTGAGTCCCCTTGTATACCACTTGTTGCGGTGTGTTTATTAAAAGTCTACCTTTCCACTTCAAAGAGTCTGTTTGGACAGTAAATTATTCGGTGACCTCATATACATGAGAGAAATCTTTTCATAGGGGACAGTAAATAAGTTGTTTAATAGCACTTTCAGTATTGAGTATTTTCTAATAGCGTGTCACTGTTCTATTTTTGTTTTTGCTTAATTTTTTTTAATCAGGAGAGCAAGCCCTGGAGGTTCACTCTTTCAAGAAATCATGTGTTGAAGTGTAATGCTACACAAGTCAGAGGAAGGAAGGATCCTGAAACACATGGTGAGAAAGGAATGAGTCAGCTGGATTGCGGTGATTACGTGATTATGCCTTCTTTTCTTTTTCTTCCATTCTGTTGTTTCTTTGTTACAATTTGGTCATAAGTGCAAAGAAGATTCTTTTGAAAGCAAGAGATTTAAACGTGAATCACAAGGATAATGTAAATTCGAGTATTTGGTCAGCTGCTAATTATCCAAGTTTAGATTATCCAAATACTTAAAACTTTTATTAATATTATCATCAACTTGAGGTCTGATGTCTTGTCAGATGTTCTTTCTAATGGACGAAGTGACTCACACCATCATTTCCCTCCTCTCATTCTTTGCTGTTAGCCAATTCTAATATCCTCTTTTCTTTCTTTTTTTTTTTTAAGAGATGGAGTTTCACTCTTGTTGCCCAGGCTGGGGTGCAATTGTGGGATCTCCGCTCACTGCAACCTCCGCCTCCCGGGTTCAGGTGATTCTCCTGCCTCAGCCTCCTGAGTAGCTGGGATTACAGTTGCGTGCCACCACACCCAGCTAATTTTGTATTTTTAGTAGAGATGGGGTTTCTCCATGTTGGCCAGGCTGGTCTCAAACTCCTGACCTCAGGTGATCCACCCGCCTTGGCCTCCCAAAGTGCTGGGATTACAGGCGTGAGCCACCATGCCCGGCCTAATGTCCCCTTTTCTTTAGAAATTGTTATTATAATTTATTGACAGATTAAAATTTAATATCAAATGTTACAATGAAATCAAATGTTACTTGAAAAAATGTTAGAATGTTTTAAGAAATCTTTATTCTGAAAAAAAATTATGTTTATAAAAATGGTAAAAAGGAGAGAAGACTATTACACCTTTAATAGTTAAACATCTTTGACAGAGGTAGAGGCTAGAAAAAGTGGTTGTGCCTCTGTGAATTCCTACTCATTTTATGCTACGTGTACCCTTGTTTGTTTATATCTTATCTCTTAGGCTGAAGGAAGTTCCATGAGGTCAAGGATTATACATCCTAGATTCTCCCACAGTTATATTTAGCATGTCTTAGCCCTGTTAAGAGTATGGTGAATATTTTTTGGAAGAATGAAAAAAGAAACCGGGAATATTCCCTGGCATAGAATATTATGATTTGCTTCCAGCTCTGTTGAGTTTGAGGGAAAGCAAGTGGCAAGCCTCTGTAGTCAGTGGCAGTGAAGCTTGGTGAGAGAGCAGGGCTGGGAGTGTCGTTGAGGGACTGAGTCGCTTCAAGCATCCTCCCGTCCACTCTACTTTGTGTCACAGCATTGTGGTGCCCTGCCGTCTCCATGCACCTATCTCCATTTTAGAAGACTAGGAAACCGAGGTCTGATAGCAAATCTGTCAGCAAAGAATGAGAACGAATGTCTCTCATTTCTAAGTATAGTGTTCTTTCTAAAAGAGCAAGTTACTATTTATATTTTAAGAAAGAGCACATGATGTCTGCTAATGGAAGATAAATGAGAAGCAAACTGGGAAATACATTTTGTCTCAGGATTACTGCATCTACTACTGGATACAGATCAAAAGAGTTCTCTTCAACCCTTTCAACTCTATGTTGAACAAATTGAGCTTTTCAGAGTCTTTTTTTGTAAAGTATTTCCAAAGAAGACTTACAGGTTAGGAGTAAACATAAACTACCCAAGTTGGCTAGGAAGGTATTTCTCTTCATCTAAAGAGGATGCCCAGGTATGGAACAGATAAGAAAATGAGACTGTGGACATCTTTGTCCCGTGAATTTAGTTGGTCATTGTGTTATAGGACTGTAATGCCACTCTAGATCCAGTTAAATAAGAAGTGGGGAGGGGTTGTAAACTGCAGCTTTTTGGGGGCACTTATCCATTTATTGCCCCAAGTAAAATACCCGTACCAAACAACAAACAGCATCTCTACATTGTCATTGTAATGTTCTTTGAGACACAGCCAGTGTTCTAGCCGTTGTTCCATCTAAGATTTAAGCATTTTCTAGAAATGTATGGTGGTGGGGGTGTTGAACATAATCTCTTCAAGACTGACATGGTTCTCTTTCTTTTGCAGGCCTGATTGTTGGCAAAGGCATCGTAAGAAGCTGGCATTTATTTCTGTTCTAACCCATTACTGTATAACTGTGAATTGACACTATGCATACTTGTTGGTCAGCAAAGCCAAGAAACAAGAGCTATGGCAGTTGAGAAAGTCTGTCTGATTCCAGGGTGTTTTTTCTGGGTTTCATCATCAGGTACTTCCTCCCTTTCATCGCAGCAAGAATGTGGCACCTTTTACCGTTTGATAAAGATTAAGGACATGTTCTTTGGTCAACAGCCAGAACTTAAAATCTTCTGGAATAGGGTCAGAGACCATTTCAGCTGCAGCTGAGGAAAATGAAATTTCCATTTTATTTGGTGCCTTGTCCAGGGAGCACACTAACTCTTCCGGAAACGCGTCAGTGAAACAGAGATAGTTTTGTGGAATAGCAACCCATGGTTATGGCGAGTGACCCGACGTGATCTGGGGGGCAGGCTGCAGAGGACTCATGACAGGCTATACCATGCTGCGGAATGGGGGCGTGGGGAACGGAGGTCAGACCTGCATGCTGCGTTGGTCCAACCGCATTCGCCTCACGTGGCTCAGCTTCACGCTCTTTGTCATCCTGGTCTTCTTCCCGCTCATCGCCCACTATTACCTCACCACTCTGGATGAGGCTGATGAGGCAGGCAAGCGGATTTTTGGCCCCCGGGTGGGGAACGAGCTGTGCGAGGTGAAGCACGTGCTGGATCTGTGCCGCATCCGGGAGTCGGTGAGTGAAGAGCTCCTGCAGCTGGAGGCCAAGCGCCAAGAGCTGAACAGCGAGATCGCCAAGCTGAATCTGAAGATCGAAGCCTGTAAGAAGAGCATCGAGAATGCCAAGCAGGACCTGCTCCAGCTCAAGAATGTCATCAGCCAGACCGAGCATTCCTACAAGGAGCTCATGGCCCAGAACCAGCCCAAGCTGTCCCTGCCCATCCGACTGCTCCCAGAGAAGGACGATGCAGGCCTCCCTCCCCCGAAGGCCACTCGGGGCTGCCGGCTGCACAACTGCTTTGATTATTCTCGTTGCCCTCTCACCTCTGGCTTTCCGGTCTATGTCTATGACAGTGACCAGTTTGTCTTTGGCAGCTACCTGGATCCCTTGGTCAAGCAGGCTTTTCAGGCGACAGCACGAGCTAACGTTTATGTTACAGAAAACGCAGACATTGCCTGCCTTTACGTGATACTAGTGGGAGAGATGCAGGAGCCGGTGGTGCTGCGGCCTGCTGAGCTGGAGAAGCAGTTGCATTCCCTGCCACACTGGCGGACAGATGGACACAACCATGTCATCATCAATCTGTCGCGTAAGTCAGATACACAGAACCTCCTATATAACGTCAGTACTGGCCGTGCCATGGTGGCCCAGTCCACCTTCTACGCTGTCCAGTACAGACCTGGCTTTGACTTGGTCGTATCGCCGCTGGTCCATGCCATGTCTGAGCCCAACTTCATGGAAATCCCACCACAGGTGCCGGTGAAGCGGAAATATCTCTTCACCTTCCAGGGCGAGAAGATTGAGTCTCTGAGGTCTAGTCTTCAGGAGGCCCGCTCCTTCGAAGAGGAAATGGAGGGCGACCCTCCTGCTGACTACGATGACCGGATCATTGCCACCCTGAAGGCGGTGCAGGACAGCAAGCTGGATCAGGTCCTGGTGGAATTCACCTGCAAAAACCAGCCCAAACCCAGCCTGCCGACTGAGTGGGCGCTGTGTGGGGAGCGGGAGGACCGCTTGGAATTGCTGAAGCTCTCCACCTTCGCCCTCATCATCACCCCCGGGGACCCTCGCTTGGTTATTTCCTCTGGGTGTGCAACACGGCTCTTTGAAGCCTTGGAAGTTGGTGCCGTCCCGGTGGTGCTCGGGGAGCAGGTCCAGCTTCCCTACCAGGACATGCTGCAGTGGAACGAGGCGGCCCTGGTGGTGCCCAAGCCTCGTGTTACCGAGGTTCATTTCCTGCTCAGAAGCCTCTCCGATAGTGACCTCCTGGCTATGAGGCGGCAAGGCCGCTTTCTCTGGGAGACTTACTTCTCCACTGCTGACAGTATTTTTAATACTGTGCTGGCGATGATTAGGACTCGCATCCAGATCCCAGCCGCTCCCATACGGGAAGAGGCGGCAGCTGAGATCCCCCACCGTTCAGGCAAGGCGGCTGGAACCGACCCCAACATGGCTGACAACGGGGACTTGGACCTGGGGCCAGTGGAGACGGAGCCGCCCTACGCCTCACCCAGATACCTCCGCAATTTCACTCTGACTGTCACTGACTTTTACCGCAGCTGGAACTCTGCCCCAGGGCCTTTCCATCTTTTCCCCCACACTCCCTTTGACCCTGTGTTGCCCTCAGAGGCCAAATTCTTGGGCTCAGGGACTGGCTTTCGGCCTATTGGTGGTGGAGCTGGGGGTTCTGGCAAGGAGTTTCAGGCAGCGCTTGGAGGCAATGTTCCCCGAGAGCAGTTCACAGTGGTGATGTTGACTTATGAGCGGGAGGAAGTGCTTATGAACTCTTTAGAGAGGCTGAACGGCCTCCCTTACCTGAACAAGGTCGTGGTGGTGTGGAATTCTCCCAAGCTGCCATCAGAGGACCTTCTGTGGCCTGACATTGGCGTCCCCATCATGGTAATAGAAAAATGAAGAGTTCGTTTTGGTGCATGAAATAGTGTCACTCTTAATCCCTTTTCCATCTTCCTTCACTTTAGCAATAGTGACTTCTAGTAGAGGAGAATACATGCATACTCATGAAAAACCTGTATAGTTTCCTTTCTTCCTGAAGGATTTGCTTGCTGCTTTTTCAAGCCTTGGTAGTTCTGTTGCTGTTACTCACTTCCTAAATCTAGGATCCCCAAAACCAAAACTGATTGTATATTCAATATACAAAACCTTGTCGGTTATCCCATAGACTTCTTCCATGTCACAACAAGATGATGATGATAATGATAAGCTACCATTTAGGAAGCACTTAGCATCTAGTCACTATAATAAGCATTTTGTGACATATCATTATCACTGTTTCTTCAACTTATTCATATGGGAGCTGAGGCTTAGGTTAATGAATTTGCCCAAGATCATGGTGAGTAATGGAGAAGCTGAGCTTTAGTGTGTCTGATTCCAGAAGCGGCAGCTTTAGTCACCTCCCAAAGGGTTTAGGAAGGCCTGTGTCATTTTCCAGGTATTCATAGAAGTCTTTTGGAAGACTGGGGTTGGGGTTTGATATTTTGGAGTTGGAGAACCAACTCCAGTGGAACCTTCCAGGGTGTCTTGTAGGTTCTTTCTCATTCTTTACTTCATCTCATGGTTAGGTGCTGTATTTTACAGGAAAAATAATAGCTAAATATGTAGGACAGGGCTTTAGTTCTGAGGAGTGTATCCACTTCAGAATGAAACTTGGCATTCTAGAAGAGAGATGGCGACCATCTCTCTTAAATGTGCAGCCTTAGAGCAGGTCTTAAGCAGACTGCCAACTATTTAACCTGCTGCATATGTAGTTACTTTCCGGCAAAAGGTAGCAAAAGGTCTGATGGGCCACACATTGCTAGAAGTCTAGTTTTTTAAAAAATGTATTTCATTGGGAAGCCAATTTATTTGAATTGTTTTTCTAAGCAGCAGCATGGTATAATAAGTATGAGATTTGGCGTGATACAGACCTGGGATTAAGTAGTCATTTTGTGATCTTTGATAATTAGCTTTTTTGATCTTGCATTAAAGAGGAATCTAAGATAAGACAACTAAGAATTCTAGAAAGGTGCTCACTTACTTGATTCCTTCTTGCCCCTTAATGTTAAAGGAGATGGAAGCCAATATGTTTGTCTTGCCTATGCTGTGGGCAGCTTTAACTGACTTCACTCATAAAGGCTTCTTGTATCCTCTCTGCATCATTTCTGTTTGTGTCATAGTTGTTACTGCCTACTTCCTTCTGTGCAAAGTACCTCTTTGCTTTAAATTTTTTCTTACTGCTGCTAATCTTATTTTTTTATTTAATTGAATTTATAATCAGAAGCTATTCAAAGACTGTAGGGTTATAAATCCTTTTTATCCCTGTTTATTTTGTATATTAAGCAAAGTTTTGTAAATGAGTTTTTTTAATAGACTTCTCAAAGTTCACTTTTTTTCTTTCTGTTACAACTTTGTCATTGAAATTAAAGAAGGATTTGCTCTGTGAAAGATAGATGCTCCTCAAATAGTGGAATAATAGAGAAGCCATTGTTTTCCATTTTTCCTGAGTTTTCTTTGATTTTGATAGGGACGTAGAGAAGCTAGTACCACCCCAGTTGACTGAAATTCATCGAGAACTTACCAGAATGAATCCTTTTTAAAAAACTCTCGTGGGAAATAAGTTGTCCTGACTGTTGGGCAGCCCATCGCAATAATACCTAATGGAAAATGCCAGAAACTTTACAAATAGGCCGTTCTAAACAGCTTTCTCATATTAGCATTACAAGTTTTTTTTCTGATCCTTTTAAAAAAGAGGAAGTAGCTTCAGATGGAGAATTTCACTCCATCCTGCAAATATTCTGGTTGTGCTTTGTATCTAGGAGAGGCAGGTGTTCTGGCCTGCAGTTGAAGTTGCTGACATCTTGGATGTACCTGGGTATCAGAGCTAGAAAGAGACTGGCAGCCCTCTCTGCTATAGAAAAATGGCACTACTATGATACACCTCAGAGTGGGTTTTCCGTCAAGATGTAGATATAGCCAATTCAGTATGCTAGCTTAAACCAAGGTTCCCAGGCATCAGTGGATCTACCCAGGAACCTCCGTGCCACTTCAGAAAGTGCTGGGCATTACGGGCTTCTCTTATGCTCAGGTTCCCACTAACAATAGGCATAAGTGCTGGATGTTTGTGGGCTGTGAAGTCTATTGAGTACCAGCTATTTTAAGTGGAGAAGGATTGTCTTAGGGATCCCCCATAGGACTTACATGTTAAAATTTCTCATTCTTTTAAATAATTACTTACATACAAAGATCTAGCTTAGAGTGAAGGTGATCTTTATTGCCACCACCCTTGAACAGTCCTGTTTCAAATGCTCTGTGTAAAGAGAACTTCAGCACGAATGGGATGGTGGCGGGGCAAGGAGGCAGGACTTGTAGAGAGATGGGAGAAGTGTCACCAGTTGAAATGGGTCTCCTGTTGAATGGGGTAGGACTACTAAACAGAGGGGCGATGGTGGGTGTCTGCTCTCTCCCTGGCTCTTGTATATTTTGTAAACATGTGAATCAGGTCCCTTAGCTCCTGGAGCACAACAACAAAATACCTAATGAAAGCCAACTAGAGAGTATTGTTATGCCAAAGGATTTGAGGTCTAGGCTTTTGAAAAACTCTCCACTGTATTGGGGACCACCACTTTCATGGCACCTGACAGATGTTCCACTGTTTCCAGGCCTCTGTTGTTTCTGACGATATGTCAGTGGTTTTCAGATTTTTGTTTCCTTGTATGTAAGGTGTGGTTTTCTCTGGCTACTTTTGAAATTTTTTTTTATTTGGTTTTCAGCAGTTTGTGGTATGCCTCAGCATGGTTTTCTTTGATGTTTATTCTAGAAAGTGTTGATATTTTTGTTTTAGTAGGTGGTTAGTTGTATTGACTCAGACTAAAAGCCCTGTCTCGTGAATGGCCACTCGCATGTTGAGTTATTTTATATGTAGCTGCTCTGCTTACAGCCTGCACCAAGCATGCATGGCTTAGGGGTGGGCCAGAGACAGAGCAGTTTCTACACAGAACTTGGAGCTCCCCCTCTCTGGCTTTCTCCTTTCTGGATTTTTCTCCTTTCTTTCTAGGGGCTATGGTTACCTTATACATTTCCTTTACAGGCCAGAAAGACCATAGGTTTCGTATGAGAGTTTTAGCAGTCTTTCTTGGTACCAACTCTGGCTTGCTCTCAGGGTGAAGCAACAGTAATTCTCCCTGTACCAGTAACTCCCTCCCTCTGAATTTTAGCACCTCTCCATAATTGGTTGTCTTTTGTTGACTCTCTAGTGCCTTCTGGAAATTGCTTTTTTGGGATTTTTGTGCAGAGGTTATAGTTGTCATCTGAGGGAAGACTGGGTCTGGCAGAAGCTTACTCAACTCTCTGGAGGCAGAAACGCCAAGTAATCTCTTCTTGATAGATAGTCCCATTAAAAATTTTGGTTTCAGTTACTACTTTGACCAGTTGACACATCTTCCTTACTCTGCTTTATACTCTGGAAAATAGTAAGTAGGGTGGCCGTTTTAGAATCTGTCCTTTTGGAGTTGTAACACGTGGGCTGTTAGGAAAGGGACGTCTTTCAGTTACTAACAGTGTAGTCTAGCTCACTCGAGACGTTGCTTCTCTTCACACTGTATACTCACTGATTGCTGAGACAGTCTCTTGGCAGCCCATCCCTGAGTCTTAGTTTTTCATTCTTTTCTTCATAAAGGGTATGGCTAATTTACACAGGGTGCCTTGGAAGGGCTCTTAGAAGGGATGACATTCGAGCAGAAGCCTGAATGAAGCGAGCGAGAACGCCACGTACATTCTGGAGGGATGTATGGGGAATGGCAAGCGCCAGAAGCAATACCCAGTGCATCTGGGTGGCACGTTTGAAGGAGGTTGGAGTAGGCGGTAGGGCCAGCAGGTGCAGGACAGCGCAGGTCACGCTTGTCTGGGTTTTATCCTCTCTGCCTTAGGATGCCCTTGGAGGGTGTTGAACAGAGGAGACACATGATTTTTATGGAACTATGGGGAAAAGAGCAGAAGCAAAAAGACTCGCAGTAGCCTAGGTGAGGAGCGGTGGTGGAGAGAACCAGTTCAGAGATCAGCATAGCATACATCCTTGCAGACTGCAAGGTCTGTGGAAGTGATGAGGTCAGAATGCACCATTTTTTTTTTTTCCAAATGAAAATGATAGTGCCGGACACAGTGGCTCACGCCTGTAGTCCAAGCACTTTAGGAGACTGAGGCGGGCGGATTGCTTGAGACCAGCCTGGCTGACATAGGGAGACCCCATCACTACAAAAAAATAGAAGACATTAGCCAGGCATCATGCATGCCTGTAATCCCAGGTTCTTGGGAAGCTGAGGTGGGGGGGATTGCTTGAGCATGGTAAGTCAAGGCTGCGGTGAGCTGTGATTGTGCCACTGTGCTCCAGCCTGGGTGATAGAAGGAGACCCTGTCTCTAAAAAAAAAAAAAAAAAGAGAGAGAGAGATACAAAATTATTTTTCTGATGTAAATATCATTCCAGGGGAGTTATTTTCATGCTCTCTCCCCAGTAGCATCTGTAGTGCACTCTTGGCGTCAGGAACTTTCTGGATGGGGACTCTGCCTCTCAGGTTAAGAGGCTTGGCTTCTGGCTAGACCTCAGGCAAGAGAGTGGAGATCGTTCTCAGGGCTTACTCCTTAAAGTGTTGGTAAGCTGTATTTTTTATCTCTGCCCACTCTATTTTTAAAAATGTCCCTTGAACGAATGAGATGATAATTTCCTAAAATTGTGATAGCTAGGTGAAGCCAGCAGGAAAAACCTTGTCCAGCTTCTCCAGGTCCAAGACTGTGCAAGGTCTGGTGCACTTCACTAGGAGCTGGCACATCTGGGTGGTTTGATTTTCTCTCTGACAACATTTGATTTAATAACTTGGTGGCTATAGCTGTGGCTTTCTGTTTGCGAATGGGCTGTATGGCTGCAAAGGAAAATTATATAAAACAAGGCTACCCCAAACCAAAAATGAATAGCAAGAAATGCAGAAGTTTAAAGGAATTGCCGGAAAGTCATGTTGCATAATTTACTAATTGCAGCAAATTGATTCTTGAGGTAGTGTCTTCCCCTCTTAGTTTATGTATACTCTTTTTACTAATTCAAAGTAAGGAATCTGAGACTGTGATAATTCTGTTGCTTCAGGTCACTTGACTAATTGATGCCTGTATTACTCAGGACTTTTTTTTTTTTTTTTTTGAGACACGGTCTCACGCTGTTGCCCAGGAGCGCAGTGGCATGATCTTGGCTCACTGCAGCCTCCGCCTCCCTGGTTTAAGTGATTCTCGTACCTCAGCCTCCCTTGTAGCTGGGACTACAGGCACACACCACCATGCTCGGCTAATTTTTGTATTTTTAGTAGAGTTGGGGTTTTGCCATATTGGCTAGGCCGGTCTCGAACTCCTGACCTCAGGTGATCTGCCCACCTCTGCCTCCCAAAGTACTGGGATTACAGGTGTGAGCCACTGCCAGCCCCAGGTCTTAGGACTTCTGACAATAGATATGTATTTTTTTTCTTTTTCTTTTTTTTTTCCGCATGCACATTTCCTGGAGAAGCACAAACTTGTTTTTTAAAATATGTATATAAAATATAGAAAATGTATAAATTAAAATACATACAGAATATAAAATATACATGTAAAGTGTATGACAATTAAAATAGAGACTGTGCTAATATCATGTTATAATAATTGTTAACAGTTTTTGGGCATTTTCTGTGTGCTAGGCACTGTGGATGGTCTTTATCTGCATTCTCTCATTTGTTGACCTGCTAACCTAGGTTTTTTACCTGCACTTGCACTGGGATCATTGGCAACTTTTTCTCTTAGAAGTTAAAATAGACTTGTGTCATTTAAAACATGTACAATTTTGTTTGTACTGTATGACATCCATATGTAAAGTTATAAATGGAAAACCAATGCACTGTTACCTTCTTATTCTCTTTCCTTCCTTTGCATTTTCTTGCTTTCTGCCCCATCACTTGACGTTTATTGAATGAATCCCTAAATAATGTAGTCCTCGGCCGGGTGTGGTGGCTCACACCTGTAATCCCAGCACTTTGGGAGGCCTGGATGGGTGGATCACGAGGTCAGGGGTTTGAGACTAGCCTGGCCAAGATGGTGAAAACCCCGTCTCTGCTAAAAAACAAACAAAAAACAAAAATTAGCCAGGCACGGTAGCGGACGCCTGTAATCCCAGCTACTCAGGAGGCTGAGACAGGAGAATAGTTTGAATCCGGGAGGCAGAGGTTGCAGTGAGCCGAGATCATCCTACTGCACTCCAGCCTGGGTGACAGGGTAAGGCTCCGTCTCGATGATGATGATGATGATGAGGATGATGATGATGTAGTAGTAGTCCTCTTTCTGTCATCTTCTTTCTGTCACTCACCTCCCTCCCCACTCACTTCAAGCTGTGTTACCTAGGTCCTCCTGAGTTAGGTGGGCATGACTGTGTGCCTCTTCCTGGATCTGATTTTCCTGTCCTGAGTTCTCTGATGGGTTCCTCTTTTAAGTTGGAGGAAGGGGATGATGGAGAACTAAGATCAGTTGCCGTTTCCTTTCTTGCCTGTGTGATGGCATGATGTTAACTTTCATTCTCAGATACGGATTTGCTATAGGGATGTATTATGCATGTATGTGTATTGTTGGAGGATGGAGATTATTGGGCATGGCTGGGCTGGATATAATCTTAAAGAGAAAAAGGGCATTTCAAGTGTATTTAAATGGCCAAATTTCAGAGGTGGCAGCGTTCTAGGCCACGATTGCTGTCCCTTTTCCTTTGTGATGGGAGGTCAAGGGTCCCGTGAATGATATTGTGCAGAAGAGCAAGCGAGGCACTGTCAGGGAGCCCTGTGTGTGAGACAAGCCAAGCAAAGAGTGCTCCTGGCTTGATGTAGGTGGATGGGTTTTTTGCTATAGAAAACTACACTAAATACTAAGAGGTTTCCTATTCCTCTCTAGTTATCATTCTTTAAGATTATTACAGATATTGAATGTTTACTTATAATTTTGATCTAGAAACTTCTCAAGTCTTTATTTCATATTCTGTAAATAGAATGGCAGGGCTAAATTATGTTCTATTTTCTGCTCATTCATTCATTTATAAAACATTTGCTGAACATCTGCTATATTGCCAGGCACTATGGTCTATCCATTTTGGTTAATGTCATACCAGTAATTAAAGCAATAACTTGAAAGTGAGTTTTCCTGTTCACAAGTTACTAAGGTGTAATCATAAGGCATCTAATAGCAATGTGCTAGAGTAACATGAAGAAATAGCCAGTATTGTGGGGTCGGGGGAAGAGTGTTGTTTTAATTTGAAACAAAACGACTTCAACAAAAATGAGAACCTTTCCTAAACATGACACAGTCCCTCTGGTTGACTGGTTTCTGTTATGTTCAACCTGTCTTTTCTCAGATTCTTAGAGGCCATGTTAATCTGTGAGTCTGCGTTTAGAAATTTTTTTTTTTTTTTTTTTTTTTTGAGACGGAGTCTTGCGCTCTCGCCCAGGCTGGAGTGCAGTGGCACAGTCTTGGCTCAGTGCAACCTCTGCCTCCTGGGTTCAAGCAATTCTCCGGCCTCAGCCTCCTGAGTAGCTGGGATTACAGGCGCACACCACCACACCTGGCTAGTTTTTGTATTTTTATTAGAGAAGGGGTTTCACCATGTTGGCCAGGATGGTCTCGATCTCTTGACATTGTGTTCTGCCCGCCTGGGCCTCCCAAAGTGCTGGGATTACAGGCGTGAGCCACTGCGCCCAGCCTGCATTTAGAAATGTTTGAGCCTCTTTGTTCTTCTGATTTTGGTGCCAGAATGGATAATAGTTGGTTTGCTGAGCTTTTGTTTAGCCATTAAACACTGCAGCTTTGAAGCAAAACTGTTAGAAGAAAACTTTTACTCTTCCACCCATTTAGTTTTAGTTGGTGTTTGCAAAGGTTGTGAGGGCAGAAATCTTTTTGTGGTTATGGGGAAAAGGGGAATGTCTTAGGTAATGAACTATAGTTACTCTTCCAAGCGCTGTTTGGTTTACTGTCTCCTGCAGGTTGACTCTAAATCAGGGTGTTGAGCAATGGCACAGTGACATTTTGGGTCAGATAATTCTTTGTTGTGGGGGGCTGTCTTGTGCACTGTAGGATCTGGTAGCATCCCTGTCTTCTGCCCATTAGATACTAGATGCAAGTAGTGCACCCTTTTCTCCAGTTGTGACAACCAAAAATCCTTTCAGACATTGCCACTGTAGCCTGGGGCAAAATCATTCCTGGTTGAGAACCACTGCTCCGAATTTTTAAAGCTGACTTACTGCAGTTACTTGTCAGCTAACCACAAATAAACTGTAGTGCTTGGTGGTGTGTTTCTGTGAATCTTTAACAGCTTTTCTGTTCTTTTTTTTTTCCTTTTGAGACAGAGTCTCACTCTGTGGCCCAGGGTGGAGTGCAGTGGTGCGATCTTGGCTCACTGTAACCTCTACCTCCTGGATTCAAGGGATTCTCCTGCCTCAGCCTCCTGAGTAACTGGAATTACAGTTGCCCTCCACCGTGCCTGGCTAGATTTTTAAAAAATTATTTTTAGTAGAGATAGGGTTTCGCCATATTGGCCAGGCTGGTCTTGAACTCCTGACCTCAGGTGATCCGCCCGCCTTGGCTTCCCAAAGTGCTGGGATTACAGGCGTGAGCCACCATGCCTGGCCCTTTTATTCTGATTGCTGTTCTGATTATTAAAATGCAGTTCGCTCTACCTGAACAGCTGTTGTCATTCTAGCCCAGAGCAGTTGTGCTCAGAGGGTGAGCAGTGGTGGCAGGCGCCCTGTGTTCCTGGAGTCCTTAGTAGTTGTTCTCTTGTTGCTTCTTTGATACCTAAGTAATGGACTTTAATAAACTTACTAAAAAAACTGGTGTGAAATCTAGGCCAAAACACTTTGATATTTGACCTCCAGCTCCATGACCCCACCGAAGTCTTCTAGAGCACAAGTAGGTTCTCTTGATTTGGTTGTTTAATAATTTTGGGTATGACCTAGATATCACATCATTTTAGTTTTTCTTGTTTTTCATTTGCAGGTGCAGAGTTAGGTTGTTAATAGGATTGTCAACTTTGGCTGATAAGTAACTTCAGATTTTGCAAACAGCATGGTGCTATGTTGAGTTAGCAGAGAGGGTACTTACATTCACACGTCTAGTAAGTGGAGGAGTTGGAATTTGAACCCAGGCTTTTCTGAATAGCTCCAAAGCCATGCTTTCTCCCTCTGTACCAGTGCTTCTCCCCATTTAATGTGCACAGGAATCCCCCAGGGGCATGTTAAAATGCAGATTCTGACTCTGGGCTTGGGGTGGTGCCAGCACCCCTGCAGGCCCCAGTGGTGTGTGCTGCTGGTCTTCACTTCACACTTTGAACACTGAAGCTCCTTGCTATATTCCTGGTTTACTAATTGTGCCGTAGATAATCTGTCTGAAGGTTAACCCACAAAACTGATAATCTTCAAGCCAATATTCAAGAACTGACATTTTCAAGTGGTTTTTCTTCATTTTAAGCTGTGTGTATTCACTGCTGCAGGTGACGGCGAGCTTTGTTTGGCTGAATTGGCAGAATTAGTTCTATACTGAGTGAATGCTAGGTGTGTTAGGAAGGTAAAGTGAATGATTGGGGGGAGTTTGTTGAGGGAGTTTGTGAACAGCTGCTATGTGCCATCATTTCCAAGGCAGACCTTATTTTACATTTTGTCATCTCTGAAATTGAGGATGCGTCTTACAATGGATGGCCTCTCACCATCGCCGAGCTTGCCATTCAAGTCCAGCCCCTTCTTGCCACCCTCCCGCCCTGTGGCAAGCGGAGCTGACAGCTGCTAAGGTGAGCACTTGGCATCTCCTCTCCTTGCCGCTCTCTCTTGTCTGACCTAGGCCTCACTCCGTCCTTCGTTTTGTCATTGCGGAGTCTGAGCTTAAGACACCCTGGGCTGTACACTTGGGGATTTTTATGCTGGTCAGACATGCTGCAGGGCAAAGTAGATCTCTCAATCTGTTGCTTGGCTTGGACATCTGTTAACTGTGGTGGCGAATCTTGCAGATCCTTCTTTGTCTTGAGTTGGGCAGGAACTCCTCTGGGGCTGAAGTGGAGTCTTAAAGAAAGCTCTGGCTGAGAGTGTTGGCTGTCACCTGTAATCCTGTCACTTTTTTTGGAAGGCTGAGGGAGGGGGAATGCTTGAGACCAGGAGTTTGAGGCCAGTCTAGGCTACCTAGCGAGACCGTGTCTTTACAAGTTTTTTTTTTTTTTGAAATTACCCAAGTATGGTGGTGCATGCCTGTAGGTCCAGCTACTTGGGGGGCTGAGGCAAGAGGATCAATCACTTGAGCTAAGGAGCTCTAGGCTGCAGTGAGCTATGACAGCACCATTGCACTCCAGCCTAGGTGACAACTCAAGACTCCATCTCTTAAAAAAATTTTTTTTAAAGTTCTGTAATAAAGTAAACATGGGATCATCAATTTCACATGCCTTCTTAATTAGCAACATTGTTTTTCCTTGACAGTGCACAGATTAATAATGCATTTTCAGGCCAGGTGTGGTGACTCATGCCTGTAATCCCAGCACTTTGAGAGGCTGAGGCAGGCAGATGCCATAAGGTCAGGAGTTCAAGACCAGCCTGGGCAATATGGTGAAACCCTGTCTCTACAAAAATACAAAAATTATCCGGGCATGGTGGTATCTGCTTGTAGTTCCAGCTACTTGGGAAGCTGAGGCAGGAGGATCACTTGAGCCTGGCAGATGGAAGTTGTAGTGAACTGAGATTGTACCATGGCACTCCAGCCTGGGCCACAGTGAGACTCTATCTCAAAAAAAAAAAAAAAAAAAAAAAAAACTGGGCGTGGTGGCTCATGCCTGTAATCCTTGCACTGTGGGAGGCCGAGATGGGAGGATCACTTGAGCTCAGGAGTGTTCTAGACCAGCCTGGGCAACATAGTGATGAGACTTTGAGAACTTTTTTTTTTTAAAGGTATGAATTAGAGTTTTGGCTCTTGCAACTTGCCAGTTGTATGACATCACTCTGGGCCTCAGTTTCTGCATGTATAAAGTGAGAGACACTATAGTCTCCAAAGCCCTTCTAGCTCTGAATTAATTGGATTTTAAGTGTGCTAGAATGAATGAATTGAAGTATGAGGGCTCTGCGTTAAGAACACGGAATAAAGGATTCTCCTGGTAAGGAGGGTGTGGCAAGAGGCGTCTTAGCTGGACCTCCAGCGGGAGGGAAGGTATTATTTGAAGCTGAAGAGACATGCTAGTAGGTCACAGAGCTCCTTGGAAACCATTCATAAAATTAAGTCCTCAGATGCAATTAATTCATCATGCCAGGTAGAGGTTGTCCTCAGTACAAGTAAAACAGTTTGTTGGAAGTAAGGTGATTTTTCGTGGCATTCTGAAAAGATCATTCTTCACGAGATGCTCTTTGTTTTTGGGGTTTGAGAGCAAAATAATGGTTCCCCTTTGGTTGGACTAATTAGACAAAGATACTCTAAGAATAAAATGAGCCATCCAGGTACTGACTGTGGTCATGATTTATATGAGTATTAGGTGGCAAGGTGAATAACACAGCTACTCACCCACATTGTAGGTAAACTAAACTGAGATATGGTAAAATAAAAATTGTTTTGTTATATAGTTGTACTGTTTGAAGCACCAATTTTTTTTTTATGAAGAAAATACTGCTTTGCATATATGTAGAATCACTTAGATGTTTTTTGAATTGGGATTTGCTGAAGATGCAGAAGCTGTTGTACTGAGTACATGACACCTTGAAAAGAAAGAAAAAGTTTGTGTACGAGTAGTCAGCACTGTAGGTAGGAATTGCAAAGGTGAAGTAATTAATCTCGACCAGATGGGCTGTGCTCTTTTTTTGGGTTTATATCCCAAAAAGGCATTAGAATTGGGAGTCAGAAGTGACAGACTCACGAGGTTTCTGAGTTAGGTTTTAAAATTACTGACCAGGCTGGGAACTCCATAGCCATTGGAATCTCAGATCCACTCTGCCACCTTGTGTTCTCTGGGGAGAGTCGTTTTTAATTTCCCTACATCGTGTTTATTGCATGTGTAAAATAATCCTCAGCTTTTGCTTGATTCACAAGAAAATTAGCTAACGAGTGAAGCTGAAAAGGTAAATCCATATACATTTATTGAAGTGTAAGGCAGCTTTTATTCCTGAAAGGCACATGCTAGATTTTACAAGTGCGGAGATCAGTCAAAATTATTCAGTAAATCCAGCCATGATCTCCTTAGACCTAAATACACATTTTGTTTGACCTTCCATAACACAGCCTTGATTTTTAATGTTTTTCCTTCCTCATCACAGGTGGTCCGTACTGAGAAGAACAGTTTGAACAACCGATTCTTACCCTGGAATGAAATTGAGACAGAGGCCATCCTGTCCATCGATGACGACGCTCACCTCCGCCATGACGAAATCATGTTTGGGTTCCGGTGAGAGACTAATTTCCAGTCAAACACTTTAGGTTGCAAGTGACAGAAAACCTGGATTAGGCAGCAAAATGAATTTCTGATGGTAATTGGCTGATGGTAACTGAGAAACCCTTACAGGTAGTCAGGGCTGATGTGGGACGTGGCTGGATGCAGGCTTGTAGATGGCGTTGGAGGAGTCTGTCTCTCTTTACCTCTAGGCTGTGCTCTGCGTTCCTACAGGCCTTCCCTCTGTGGCCGGGGAGGTGGAATTCTTTGATTGGCTAGACCGTGGTTATCTGCCTGCTCCTGGTGCTGCAGGTGTATCATCCTTAAATCCAAACTACATGGGCAGAGAGTAGAGGCAACGGGTAGGGTAGTTCTCTAAAGGAAATAGGAGGGTTTCGTTTTTACAGGAATGGGAAGTAACTTCCAGGCAGGCAGAAGTGACATGTTGCTGTGTGTTGGAGCAATGGAACAGTGCCAGGATCCTGGACCCAAAAAGATTTGGGGGAAAGAGGGTGTCAGAAGCAATGATTTGAAAGGGAAAAGAAGGGAAGGAGGAAAAGGAGGTGGTGGTAATGATGGCAGCGATGATGATGCTAAACATATGTTGAACCCGTACTGTGTGCCAGGGACTAGCCTAGGACTTTTTCTGTCTTATCTCATTAATCCTTCTAAAATTTGATGACATAAATTGTAGCTGTCTACATTTTATATAGGAGTAAATTGAGATACAAGAGAACAAAACCATGTAGAAGCTAGGAAGTGGCAGCAGAGCTCTGGGTTCAAATGCAGGTTTGTCACACTCCCGACGTTCACCCAGCCTTCAGCTCTCGTGCCTTCTTGAGTCTTAGGAATTGCTGAAGGATCCCACTTGAGGGTCACTGTGGGGAAGAGGATGGAGTAGATGAAGGCTACTCCAAGTGTGTCAGGGACTGGGATGTTGGCTTGGGGACAGTTGGTTACCTGTTTATGGTGAGGTAAGTACAAAAATTGAGGGCAAGCATTCAGAAACTTTTAAAGCAATTTGACATTTACTATGAAATCCAAGTATATGATTATTTTTCTTGTAGTTCTTTTTTTTTTTGCAACATTTCTTCAATATAATTCAGACACCGTAAAATTTCCTCATATTAGTGTATGATTCAGTGGTTTTAGTATATTCAGAGTTGCACAAACATCACCATGGTTAATTTTAGAAATCTTCATCACCACTGAAGGAAACCCTGTACCTAGTACCTATTAACAGCCATTCCCAATTTTTCTCCAACCCCTCTCAGTCCTAGGTAGCCACTCAATCTTTGTGTCTCTATATATTTGCCTATTCTGGACATTTTCTATAAATAGAACCGTACAACCACGCATGGCCTTTTATGACTTTCTTCTTTCACTGAACATGATGTTTTCAGGGTTCATCCATCTTGTAGCAGGTATCAGTTCTTTTTTTTTTTTTTTTTTTTTTTGAGATGGAGTCTCACTCTGTTGCCCAAGCTGGAGTGTAGTGGCTTGATCGCAGCTCATTGCAGCCTCTGCCTCCTAGGTTCAAGTGATTCTCTCATGTCAGCCTCCTGAGTAGCTGGGATTACAGGTATGGACCACCACACCCAGCTAATTTTATTTTTTGTATTTTAGTAGAGATGGGATTTCACCATGTTGCCCAGGCTGGTCTTGGACTCCTGAGCTCAGGCGACCTGCCCGCCTCGGCCTCCCAAAGTGCTGGGATTACAGGCTTGAGCCATGGTGCCCAGCCCAGGTACCAGTTAGTCATTCATTTTCTGTTGATGGCTGTTTGGGTCATTTCTATTTCTTGGCTATTGTGAATAATGCTGTGAACCTTCATGTGCAAGTTTTTGTATGAACATGTCATTCCTCTTGAGTGTATACCTAAGAGTAATGTGGATAGCTGCTTTAACATTTTGAGCCTGTCAGATTGTTTTTCTGGGTGGCAGCCCCATACTGCATTCTCACCAGCAGTGTATGAAGCTTCTAGTTTCTCCACATCCTCGTCAACGCTTGTTATTTTCTATTTTCAAAATTTATAGCCGTCCTAGTCATTGTAAAGTGACAACTCGTGTGTGTGTGTGTGTGTGTATTTTTTTTTTTTTTTTTTTGAGATGGGGGTCTCACACTGTTACTGAGGCTGGAGTACAGTGGTGCAATCTTAGCACGTGGTAACCTTGAACTCCTGGGCTCAAGTGATCCTCCTGAGTAGCTGGGACTACAGGCTCACATCACCACACCTGGCTAATCTTTACATTTTTTTTTTTTGGTAGAGATGGGGTCTCACTTTGTTATTCAAATTGGTCTGAAACTCCTGGCCTCCAGCAGGCCTCCCAAGTGCTGGGATTACAGGCATGAGCCACAGTACCCAGACATACAGTTGTGATTTGCATTTCTCTCGATGTTGAACATCTTTTCATGTGCTTATTGATCAGTTAGTTAGCCTTTGTATACCTTCTTTGGAGAAATGGCTTTTCACATTCTTTGCCCATTTTTGTTTGGATTGTCCTTTTTTTTTTTTGAGACAGAGTCTCGCTCTGTCACCCAGGCTGGAGTGCAGTGGTGTGATCTTGGCTCACTGCAAGCTCCGCCTCCCGGGTTCATGCCATTCTCCTGCCTCAGCCTTCCAAGTGGCTGGGACTACAGGCGCCCGCCACCATGCCCAGCTAATTTTTGTATTTTTAGTAGAGACGGGGTTTCACCGTGTTGACCAGGCTGGTCTCGAACTCCTGACCTCAGGTGATCCACCTGCCTCAGCCTCCCAAAGTGCTGGGATTACAGGCATGAGCCACCGCACCAGGCCAGGATTGTCTTTTTATTATCATGTTATAAGAGTTCTTTATATATTCTAGATGCAAGTCCCTTATCAGAGATCAGAGTTGCACATATTTTCTCCCATTCCATGGGTTATTTTCTTACTTACCTGATGGTATTATTTGAAGCACAGAGTTCATGTTTTGAAATTCAGTGGATCTGTTTTCTTTGGTTGCTTGTGCTTTGGGTGTCATATTTAGAAACCAGGCAGTTCATTTTTGTTGTATTTTACCAAAGTATTAATCTATAATAATTTTGGGGAAAAATTAGTTCTTCCCCACATCATTTGAAAACCACTGGAGGCCAGGTATAGTGGCTCACGCCAGTAATCCCAGCACTTTGGGAGACCAAGGTGGGTGGATCACCTGAGGTCAGGAGTTCGAGACCAGCCTGGCCAACATGGCGAAACCCTGTCTTTACTAAAAATATAAAAATTAGCAGGGCGTGTTGGCGCGTGCCTGTAATCCCAGCTTCTCAGGAGGCTGAGACAGGGGAATTACTTGAACCTGGGAGCGGAGGTTGCAGTGAGCCAAGATCACGCCACTTCTAGCCTGGGCAACAGAGCTAAAAAAAAAAAAAAAAAAAAAAAAAAAAGCCACTGGAGTAGATTTCTTTGGAGGTCTTGTTCAAATTAAGTGTGGATCCAGAATAGAGAGTTCTTTCTCTGTGCTTCCATTCTGTTCACCGAAGGCCTAACCTGACCTACCTGGCAATGGGGCTGCCTTTGGCTTAGGCTTGTAAGAGCAGATGCTCAGATGAAAAGAGCAGTGGCTTTATTGCTCATCTGTCTTAAATCCATCTGTAAAGAATGATTTGACACATTTCTGAAAAATTAGAACATCTGTTCTTATTCTCCTCCACCCAGCCTCTCACATTTCCTTTGACCTCTTGCCTAGTGTACTATTGAGGCAAATCTATTGATAGCTGTGATTTAAAAAAATCCTTGTAAGCCGAGGTGTATTTTTTTTTACACGATAACAAATAGCTGACTCTCTCCATTTGTTTTTATGAAAGGAAAAAAGCCATGCAGTAGCTCCAGGCGTGATCTTTGCTGCTGCAGGTGGTAGTGGTAGGGGGTGGGCGGCAGGGAATGTGTTTCTGCTGCAGCGTGATGTGGTTTGGAGCATGCTGAAGGGCTGGTGTGGTGAGCATAGTCGTGGGGTGTTAACAGGAGAACTGCCAACCCTTAGATCCAAGAATGATTTTGATAAGGAGCCCAGCTTTAAGGAGTTTGAAGCTTATTAACATAGCTGGCATTAACATAGCTTCCAAGCCCCTGATTTAGGGATTTCTGACCTTGCCCATGCTATTTTCCAGCAGATTTGCAGGTGGTGAGAGAGTAATGGGAAGCCTTTTAATGTGTCTCTTAACCGTCATTCACGTTTGAGATTTAGCCTCTGGTAATGGAGCTGGTGAATTATTGCTGTCTGTACATCCTAACCTTTTCCCACCCTGACCCTTTTCTTATGTGTTTGGGCATCCTTTGATCTAAAGCCTTTCTCTTATTAATCTCCCCAATTTGCTTATTTCACCTTAATGGGAATGAAACAGACCTAAGTTGAAAGGAAAGGGTAAGTCTAAGAATTCTTTCCTCTGGCAAAGATAGATCTTGACTCACTTCAACTTATGTAGCCAAGAAAGAGATAGAATCAATCGTAAGGGACAGATAGAAAAGGTATACCAAGAGACTTGAGAGCATGTGTCCATACAGAAAGGAATACACGAATGGCTAGAGCAGCATTATTTGTAACAGAAGTGCAAACAACACAGAGGGCTAAATACTGTGGTTCCATTATGTGAGGTCCCTAGGTAGTCATTCATAGAGACCGAGAGCAGAATAGAGGCTGCGGGAAGGTGGGAGTGGGGATGACTGTTTAATGGGGACAGAGTTTCCGTTTGGGCAGATGAAAGAGTTCTGGAGATGGATGGCAGGCATGGTTGCACAACACTGTGAATGTCTGTAACGCCACTGAACCATATATTTAAAAATGATTAAGATGGTACATTTTATGTTCATTTTGCCACAATTAAAAAAAAATCAGTTGTCTTAAAAAACCCGCCTAGAAGGCTATTACATTGTGATAGAAATTGTGATTTCTCATCTTTTGGATTAGATTAGAGTCTTCCAGACTTATTAGGAGAGAAGCTCTTTTGAAATAAAATATGTGTCTTAGGAACTGAAGTTCCATGTAAGTGATGAGGGAGTTTGCAGGCAGTTTAAATCTCTGGCAGCCCTTCTGCAGGCCTGTTGGGTTCTGTGGAGCTTAAAACGCTTTCAGTTCTCCAATGTATCCTGTGACACTGGGGACCAATTTTATTTGTTCTACTTTGCCTATAAATTTGGAGATGATATAAAAGTTTCTACTGAAACATATTGAATTCTCCATTTATTTCTGCCATTTAATGAAACCTTTCAGTTGTATGGTTCTGTAGACCACTTCTCACGATACACGTTTCTCCCTCAGCCCTGCTCAAATTTGGAATTAGGAGTGGTGCAGTTCAGTAGTCTTCTGTGGTTAAACCAGTGGTCTCCAAACCTTTTTATTATGTTTCTTCTTCATAAAAGAAAAGTGTGCAGTATATGTAAATTACATACACGTCCTACTGAACTAATATGTCGTGCTCATTAAAAACAAAGCCTTTCTTAGAAAATGTTGGTTCATTCATTTTTAGAGCCAGGTCTTGCTCTGTTGCTCAGGCCGAGTGCAGTGGTGCAATCACAGCTCACTGCAGCCTTGAACTCTTGGGCTCAGGCAGTCCTTCCACCTCAGCCTCCCAAGTAGCTGGTAGTACAGTTGTACTCCACCATGCCCAGCTAATTAGAAACAATTTTTTTTTATAGAGACAGGATCTTGCTATGTTGCCCAGGCAGGTCTCCAACTCCATGCTTCAAGCGGTCCTCCTGTGTTGGCCTCCCAAGTGCTGAGGTTACAGGCATGAGCCACCCTGCCCGGCCCTTTCTTAGAAATTAAATAAGCTAAAAAGAGAATTGAAATTGATATCATCTTCCTGCTTCTTAGTAGATTATTGTACATACCCCATTCTGGAGACCTCCTTAGTAGATTATTGTATATACCCCATGCTGGAGACCCCTTTCCCAAGTTATGACTTATTCTTTCTGGAAGGGCTGGAGGATACTGACTGCTAGAGGAACAATGTGCAGGTGCTTATTAAGGAAGCTGAATATGGTACCTTATTTGCTTTTATCCTGTTTGGCTTGTTGTTGATTTTGTTTTATTTTGAAAGGATAAGAGAAGTAAAAGCCTAAGGGCCAGAGCTTGTAAGGTAGAGGCAATAACTGTGAACGCTTTTGATGACCCTAAAGCTTTGTACTCAGGTCTGTGTATGCACTTGTGTTTTTCAAGGGTGTGGAGAGAAGCTCGGGACCGCATCGTGGGCTTCCCTGGCCGTTACCACGCATGGGACATCCCCCATCAGTCCTGGCTCTACAACTCCAACTACTCGTGTGAGCTGTCCATGGTGCTGACAGGTGCTGCCTTCTTTCACAAGGTAGGAAAAAGCTGGTAATAATGGCATTGACTTGGTGAGAGTTTGGCCTTTGTGTGATAGTGGAATGCTGCCCTCAGCTTAGCTCTCCTAATGCTTCTTACATGTTTCTTCTGTGCTAGAAGTCAGTTGTTTCAATTTTTAGAGACAATGATCAAGATGCTTAGAGCAACTCTGGGATAAAAAGTCAAGATTAGAGGGCTGCCTGTACAGTTGCACATAGGCCATTTGGAAACCACTTTATCTTTCTGGGCACTGGCTCTCCCTTTGTAAAACTGAGGGCTCTGGGCTAAAAGACACCTCAAATACTTCTGGTTTCAACACTACCACCCCAGATGTGGCCCGGCTATCAGAAGGTGACCTGGGCACTTTTCTGACTTAGATGTACCATGCCTGTCCCAGGCCCCGCGATGAGCCTCTGTGTGGCTCTGCCAGTTCTTTGTGATACTTTAGTGCTTATTCTTTCACTGTGTCTCATCATCTAATTTTCACTGAATATCTGAAGCTTAGGACCCTGCAGTCTTTCCTCCTCTACTGGTCTGTGTTCTGTTTTTTTGCTCTTGGCCTGTCTTCCCTCTCTACCTCTTCCATTCTGTAAAGTGGCCCCTGACCACGTGTGGCCACAGAGCACCTGGCACATGACTGGTCAGAATGGAGACGTGCTGTTAAGTGTAAAGTGCACAACAGCCTGCGAAAACTTGTAACTAAGGATGTCACATAGCTCAGTAATTGTTTATATTGATTGCATCTTGAAATGCAGTTAGTTTGGATTACTGGGTTAAATAAAATTATTGAATTTTACTGTCTCTTTTTACTTTTTAACGATGTGGCTTCTAGAAAGTTTACAGTGCTGTATGTGGTTTGCCTTCTGTGTCCGTGAGTGCTGCTCTCTACCTCCCTCCTGAGGTCTTCCCGGGCCCTGAGGAGTCCCTGTTCTAAATTACCCTGGCATTACCCCCACTGCCCACCTCACAGAGCACCTCTTCTGTCCCGAGTCTTCTCTGAAGACAGTGCTCCCTTTAGCCTTTTCCTGTGGACTTTGAGGCACTCATTTCCCCACATCTGTGCTTTGGCACAGGGCAGGCGTAGGGAACGTTTTCATTGCTTACCGATGACACTTCCTTCCCAACTGGCACATAAAGTCTCATTTGCAGCTCCTGTCGTCTGTCTTCCTGCCATCAACTAGCCTTTTCATCGTGCCCTGACAGTCACCAAAGATGGCGGCACCTGCCTCCTTCTCTTTGTCTGCATTCATGCCCTCCACGGTTCTGGCGCCTTCACTGTCCTCACAGAAGACCCTCCCACCGCTTTCTCTGCATGGATGGTGAAGCGTCCCGGGGTCTAGCCTCTGTTGCTCTTCTTATTTTCCCTAGGCGTTCTCTCACACACTCAAGGTTTCGAGGCTTTTCCTAGCATCTGCAGGCTGGTGATTTCCTCTTCTGTATTCCAGCCTTGGCCTTTCTTGCTGAGGTTTGCGTTTGTGTATTTAATTATTTTCAGCATATCTCCCGTTTGCCCCTCAGACACTTCAGATAAACTTTTCCCTCACCGTCTCTCCCCAGCTCCTTGAAGTCTTTCCTCCCTTACATAGCTCACATCTCAGGTGGCGGCATCTTGCCGGTCACCTCAAATAGAACAATACAATTCATTTTTATAGGGACTTTTTTTTTGTTTTTTAAGACAGGGTCTCACTGTCGCCCAGGCTGGAGTGTAATAGTGGGATCTCAGCTCACTGCAGCCTCAAACTCTTGGGACCAGGTGACCCTCCTGCTTCTGCCTCCTGGGTAGCTGGGACGACAGGCATGCATCACTACACCTGACTAATTTTTTTTTTTTTTTTGGTATTTTTTGTAGAGACGCGGTTTTGCAATGTTGCTCAGGCTGGTCTCCAACTCCTGGGCTCAAGCGATCTGCCCGCATTAGCCTCCCAAAGTGTTGGGATTACAGATGTGAGGCGCTGTGCCTGACCTATAGGGACATTTTGAACCAGCCTAAGCAGTCATTAAACTTTCAGCTGTTCTTTTAAAAACTTAATGTGTGAAGTTGATACACTCATCCCATTCTTGCACTTCTCCTCAGGACTTCCTTTCCTTGGGTGGGCTTTGTTTGGGGAATTGCAAGTAGGGTGAGAAGAGCAGGGTGTTAGCAGCTGGTCAGCTAAGAAGGAGCCACTGACTGATCTTAGCAGTGTCTACTCATACCTTGAGGATGTACTTTTCTTCTGAATTGCCTTCTCAGATTCAGATTGTTCTTTAAAATCACGAACGGTCAGGTACCTCTACTTTCAAGAAATCATTTACTTAATGAAATTTAGTATTTTTTCTGTGTGAAAATCTATAAAGAAGATTACAGACTAGCAGCCCCCAAGCCTCAGTTGGCTTCCAGAGAGACTTTTGGGCCCTCTAGTGTTGTCCTATACACTGACAACTTTTAAAAATCAGAAGATTTCATAAAAGACCTGAGCTGCAATACAAATGAAGATCAGGTCCTATGAGGCCCTGGCTGGGGCTTCGTGGCGGCTGCTCCTGTAGTTGGGGCCCATGATGGGGTCTGCGTGCGCTCACCTGCCTGTGGCTCCTCGTTTTTCTTACACCCATTTCTGTTTTTATTTTTTTGAGACTGAGTCGTGCTCTGTGGCCCAGGCTGGAGTGCAGTGGCACGATCTCGGCTCCCTGCAATCTCTGCCTCCTCAGTTCAAGCAATTCTCCTGCCTCAGCCTCCCGAGTAGCTGGGACTGCAGGAGCATGCCACCACACCTCGCTAATTTTTATATATTTAGTAGAGATGGGATTTCACTGTGTTGGTCAGGCTAGTCTTGAATTCCTGACCTCAAGTGATCCATGCATGTGATAGATATTTTTTAAAGGTTGAAATAAAGGTGAAACAAAATTTTAAAATAATGTGATCACTAAAGTCTTAAATTTTAGTGAAAGCAGTATGATTGAATATGTTTTATTATTTTTGAAAATCTTGATACTGTGTGTTACAGCAAGTCAAGTCTGTTTCTAAATTAAACTTTTTTTTTCCTTTTTTTCTTTTCTTTTTGAGGTGGAGTCTTCTCACTTCTTTGCCCAGGCTGCAATGCAGTAGTGTGATCTTGGCTCACTGCAACCTCTGCCTCCTGGGTTCAAGTAATTCTTCTGCCTCAGCCTCCCCAGTAGCTGGGATTATAGGCATGTGCCACCACGCCCGGCTAATTTTTGTATTTTTAATAGAGATGGGGTTTCACCCTGTTGGCCAGGCTGGTCTCGAACTCCTGACCTCAAGTGATCACCAGCCTCAGCCTCCCAAAGTGCTGGGATTATAGGCGTGAGCCACCACACCTGGCCAACATAAATCATTTTTGACAGCAGAACCACATGCTGATGGAAATAACTGAACATTTATTCTGATAATGCTTTCATCATAGTTTTTAAAAAAATTATTATTAAAAGGCAGTTCTTATTACTAAAATGTCTCTTCTTTCAAGACATGAGTTATGTTAATACCTTCTCATCAGCATACTAAGGACAGTCACTGGCCATTTAAAGGGTCAATAAATTTGAATTACCTTTTTAAAAAAATGTATTATTTTTTATTTTATTTATTCTTACTTTTTTTTTTTTTTTTTTGAGACGGCATCTCACTCTGTCACCCAGGCTGGATTGCAGTGGCACAACCATGGCTCAGTGCAGCCTAGAACTCCCAGGCTCAAGCGATCTTCTCACCTCAGCCTCCTGAGTAGCAGGCATTACAGGCACATACCACTACATCTGGCTATTTTTTTTATTTTTCGTAGCTATGAGGTCTTCTCCTTATGTTGCCCAGGCTGGCCTTGAACTCTTGGGCTCAAGCATTTCACCCACCTTGGCCTCCCAAAAAAAGTGTTGGGATTACAGGCATGAGCCACCATGCCCAGCCTGGATCACTTTTTTGTTTAAAAAAAGAAAAAAAAAGTACAATTCATTTTTTAAGTTCACCAACTCTTAAGTACTTTGCTGTTTAAGTTAGTTTGTCTTAAACGAGCACATTTGTTCTGTGTTACAAAAAAATTTTATTATTTCACTAAATAGATTGTATTGTAGGTAATGAAATATGTTAATCAGTTAATCAGTTTAGCTGGGCACTTCACCTGTTCATTTGTTCATTACAGCAAATTGCGACATATAGCAGTTAACATGTGCCCTGTCTTGTAGTATTTGCTGATTTCTGTGGTATGAATAAATATTCTTACCTTGGCTGATTTGAAGTTATCAACATGAGTCACTGAACATGGATTTGGGAAGAGATACACAGTTGTACACCATTATATAGTAATTTCAACATAAACAGTAGATATAGGTAACCTCAAGTTAATAGTAAAATACAAAGTTAGGAAGTAATGAGTTGAAGGTATTTATTGCATGGATTTTTAATATAATTATTTAATTTGAAGTTTATGTAATTACGTCTTTAATGGCTATGTTTAACAACAAGCTCACAACATTCTGAAAATGTAGCGGTCGGCATTCATGAGCAGGTGTGAGTGGCTCCAGCACGCCCCTCTGTGGGCCTTGTAGGACAGTCTGAGAACTTTGCCTTTTACTCTGAGTGAGATGGGAAGTGTTGGAGGCTTTGGAGGGAAGGGGTGACATGTTCAGTTGGCTTGAGTGTTAACACAGTCACCTGCTGTGCTGGGACTAGCACATAGGGAAGAATATGGCAGCAGGGAGAATCTTCAGGAGCTGATGTGGAGAATCCAGACAAGAGATGAAGGTGGCTGGGAGCAGGGGGTAGCCAGGGCCGATAGCGAGTAGTGACCAGACTCAAGAATCTGTACAGGAGGCAGCGAGGGATCGTGTGTTTCGTGGTTCTGTGATTTATTGAGATCTGAGAAAATAACCAGGCTTTTTTCCCTCACTTATCTTTTTTTTTTTTTTTTTCCGCCATTGTTAGAGATAAAATAGTGTTCAACTGAACCAGCATCTGACCTAGTTTGACAAATCTTTATACTTATTTCAAAATTGCTGCGGTACCAAGAAGATGATATGACATTGTTACTAAAGGGGGTGATGATGGCAATTTGAATGGGATAATTCCTCACTGCAGAAGATCCACACGATAGAATGTTTCGAATCCCCGGGCCCAGCCCTGAGTGCCAGGAATACCTCCTAGTTACTGCCACACCCAAACAACCCAAACAACCCCTCCATCCACGCATATTTTGGCTGAAAGCCAACAACCTGTGTCTTCTAACACAGCATGTGGTTCTTTTTCTTCCTCTGACAGTATTATGCCTACCTGTATTCTTATGTGATGCCCCAGGCCATCCGGGACATGGTGGATGAATACATCAACTGTGAGGACATCGCCATGAACTTCCTTGTCTCCCACATCACTCGGAAGCCCCCCATCAAGGTGAGGTCCCGCCGCTGGTGGGACTGGATGCGCGCATGTTTACTTCACTTTTTTTTACAGTAGCGCAGCACGTAACTGCACTGTACCTCAGAGTCCTCATTCATACGATAGGGATGATACTACCTACCTCATCAGAGGATTATGGGCTTAAATAAGTTGTTACGACAGGGGCCCTTCATTCCTAAGGGCAATGGATAGAAATCAGAAGGTTTGGAACTTGGGTGGGAAAGATGTTGCATCATTATTTTTATTAATCTCTTACTGGAATTTAGCATTTTCTTCAATTATGAAACAGGCTACAGTTCACAATAGTATTTGTAGTAACTGATTTGTCACCAGTAGAAATCATAGATATCTTCGTATCACATTACCTTTGTTGGAGTATCTGCAAAAAGTATTGTTTCTATTTGTTACCACTTTGAATTCACGGCAGTTATTCCCTTTCCCCTAGATGTTGTTATTTAATGCATTAGGAAAAGAGCATGTGTGTCACTGTGTTTTACTGAAACTTGCTTCCTTTGTCATCATGTGTATTGCAGTTTATATATCTAAAAACATTATTTTGAGGAGTCCACAGCCTTGATCAGATTGCCAAGCCAGAGGCACAGGCGATGTCCATCAAACAAAAAACTTAAGAATTTCTGAGTTAATATATGTAAGGCTCTAAGAATAGTATTGGCACATAAGTACTATGTAAATTATTTGCTCACAACCAAAAATACCCTCAGAATTTCTAGAATTCCTCTGACAGTATTATGCCTACCTGTATTCTTATGTGATGCCCCAGGCCACCTGGGACATGGTGGATGAATACATCAACTGTGAGGACTACTCACACCTGTGAATTCTAGAAATTCTGAGGGTATTGTTCTGTTTTTTCTTGGAGTTATTAACAAATACACTCAGTGCACGGAAAGCCTGGTTCCACCCCCTTCCTGTCATCTTTGAGGGCTCTGTCAGCAAGTTAGAGCATGCTGGTAAGCGTTAGGATAGCTCAGTCCTTAGAGAAGCAGACGTTATTAGAACCAGTAGTACTGTGGAGTCTGTCACTTCAAATGAATATTTGTGACTGTGCTTATGTCTGTGTTTATGTCTGTTTCATAATTGAAGAAAATGCTAAATTCCAGTAAGAGATTTGTACCTGATGTCTTTAGAAGGGTCAGCAAACTAAAGAGGTCATATTTTCATTATTATCAAAAAGGTATATTACTTAATTTTATGAAATAAGTTTACCTTCATGGGTGTCATTGCCATGAGTAAATAGTTGTGTTCAGCCTGGCATGGTGGCTCATGCCTGTAATCCCAGCACTTTTGGAGGCCATGGCGGGCGGATCGCTTGAGGTCACGAGTTCGTGACCAGCCTGGTCAACACGGCGAAACCCTGACTCTACTAAAAAATATACAAATTAGGCCAGGCGCAGTGGCTCACGCCTATAATCCCAGCATTTTGGGAGGCTGAGGCAGGTGGATCACGAGGTCAGGAGATCGAGACCATCCTGGCTAACACAGTGAAACCCTGTCTCCACTAAAAATACAAAAGATTAGCTGGATGTGGTGGCACGCGCCTATAGTCTCAGCTACTCAGGAGGCCGAGGCAGGAGAATCACTTGAACCTGGGAGGCAGAGGTTGCAGTGAGCTGAGATCATGCCGCCATACTCCAGCCTGGGCGACAGAGCGAGACTCAGTCTCAAAAAGAAAACACACACACACACACGCACACACACACACAACACTACACTAGCTAGGCGTGATGGCATGCGCCTGTGATCCCAGGTACTCAGAAGGCTGAGGCCGGAGAATCGCTTGAACCCAGGAGGCAGAGATGGCAGTGAGCTGAGATCGTGCCACTACACTCCAGCCTGGGTGACTAAGTGAGACTCCATCTCAAAAAAAAATTAATAATAATTGGTTCTAGACTAAGTACCCACCAGCATATACTAATAACAATAATGAAATCATATGTTTAGAAGCCAGGTGCAGTGGCACACACCTGGTAGTCTCAGCTACTCAGGAGGCTGAGGCAGGAGGATTGCTTGAATCCAGAAGTTCAAGGCTGAATGTTCCATGGGCGTGTCTGTGAACAGCCACTGCCTGGGCATCTTAGTGAGAAGTCGTAGCTTGAGTGCTAAGCAGAGTGGCCACCAGAGGACGCTGGTTCCATGCAGCAAAGCATAACAAAGATAGAAATGTATTTGGAGGCTAACTGTGGCTCTTGGGTAGAATGTCACTCCTGATTGTCCCAGGGTTTCTTCTGTCCGAGACTTCTGCTAAAGTCTCACAAGAGAAGAATAATTAGCAAAATAATGTATCAATTTTTTTTAACTGTGAAAAATAATAGTCACAAGTATTTATATAAAAATAGTATGTTTTCCAGGTACAGTGGTAGGTCTCATATTAAACAGTGAAAAGACTTTGTAGACTTTGAGGTAGGGAGGCAAAGGTTTTAGAAAGCAATGAACAATGGGTGCAATTTTCTTTTCCTTATGTTTCCTTTCTTATGTAGCCAGGGACTGGATTTGAGTCAAGATGTGTGCATCAATTTATGCCTCTCTAGTAGACCAGAAGACATGGTCCATGAAAATTTAAAGTATCTGAGTGATTAGGTACCTAATAATAGCATCAGTTACCTGAGCAGGCACAGACATGGGGGATTTTTCATCTTTGTAACGTGTGTTTGTCTACTGCATTATTAGGCCAGTGTTTCATTAGCTAAGCCATCTCTTCAGTGCAGGGGGAAGTAATGTGGGCATGGTGCACATGATTCTTACCAATTGAAAACTTCAAAACTGAGTATTCTCTCTCAGTTTTCTTCATCTTTCTGGAATATATGAAGAATTCAAGATTGGGATGAGTTTTCAAATTCAAAGGCTGAAATTAAGTGTGTTTTCAAACTCAGTAATTCCTTCAACTTATGAATCTAATTATTCATAATAAAGAACCAGTTTGAATTAAATATTTTATTTACCTAATTTTAATGGTATCAGGTGTATGTACTATTGTATGTTCAAAAATAGTAATTTTTTTGTTGTGCTTTAAATACCTCCAATTTTTACTGTCAAACTATTCCCTGTTTGAATTAGGGAGGTCTGACTGCTTTGTATGATTGGCAGTGTTCTCTCAGTAATGTTAATATCTTAATGATATTGACTAAAGAATGGGGAGTTAATGTAATATTATTGCTTTGAATAATGTACTACTTTTGCAAGGAGAACACAGAATGTAAATAGGCTTCATTCAGGATAAGAGATTAAAAAATCACCCGTAAAGTTTTGAGAAAACAGATGGCTTAGGTGGTAAGGAAGCCGAAATGCAAGTGAACGTCTTGGTTCTTTGGGGTAATATAGGTTCTTGGCATCTATTGAGGATTTTCCTCATTGTTACTAAGCATAAAATGAATATTTCTCTTAGACTGAGTTACCTGGAATCTTCCATGTAAACTGTGATCCACGATATTGGTTAAATAAGTAAATGTCCAAACTTCAGTTTATATTATAGTTATTTCATTCTTTTTAATTTTTTTGCATGTTTTATTATGCAACATACTTATATATTTACAAATATATTGGGGATGCAGTCTTAAGTGGTTTTTTTGTTTTGTTTTTGTTTTGTTTTGTTTTTTTGAGATGGAGTCTCGCTGTTTTGTCAGGCTGGAGTGCAGTGGCACAATCTTGGCTCACTGCAACCTCTGCCTCCCGGGTTCAAGCGATTTTCCTGCCTCAGCCCCCTGAGTAGCTGGGACTATAGGCATGTGCCACCACGCCCAGCTAATTTTTGTATTTTCAGTAGAGACGGGGTCATGTTGGCCAGGCTGGTCTCGATCTCTTGACCTTGTGATCCGCCCGCCTCGGCCTCCCAAAGTCCTGGGATTACAGGTGTGAGCCACCGCGCCCGGCTTAAAAGTTTTTTTACTGATGGATTACATGATTAAAAACATTTGGAAACCACTGCTTCCGTGAAAACAACAGTTATAAAGACACTTTTTGTGTCACGTGGAATAATATGCAGGCTAAAGGGCATTTCTCCTGGGGCTGGATTCTGGTGTCTGGGGTGAGGAGAAGGGTTTTTAGATCCAGTGAGAGCCCCATGGAATACTGGACATAGATGCTGTTTGAGAACGTCCTTCCCCAGATTCCTGACCCCCACATCCTGTTCCAGGGGGAACCATGGGAAGAGCAGTAACTCGGTGTTGACATGACCCCAAAGGGTTCTAAGGGAGCAGCCAGTGAGTGAGGGGGGATGTGAGGAGACAAGTGGGACCTGGAGGGGAAGCTGTGGAGGTCACGACTGCCCAGAGACTAGATTCTGAGGTGAGCCACCCTTCGAGCACTGGCCTGTGTCTCCTCCCAGTTTAAACTCTGGGACCTGGGCTTTGACGGCGAATACTGGCCGTACACAATGATTACTCTTCTGCTATTAAGTTATGGGATGTGTCTTTCAATTAAAAATTTTCCACTTAATTTATAATAGAAATTTAAAAATTATTTGGGAAAAGAGACATGCAGAAAGAAATCAAAAGTGCTAAAACTTTTGGCTTCTTTTGGTTCTCTGGTATCCTGTCTATTGTGGTGACTTTTTTATCCATACATATATATACACAAACACACACACACACGTACATGTGTAAAAATACATATATACATATTTTTTCTTTTTTTTTTTTGTTTTTGAGATGGAGTCCTGCTCTGTCACTCAGGCTGCAGTGCAGTGGCATGATCTCAGCTCACTGCAACCTCTGCCTCCCAGGTTCAAGTGATTTTCCTGCTTTAGCCTCCATAGTAGTTGGGATTACAGGCATGTGCCACCATGCCCAGCTAATTTTTTTGTATTTTTAGTAGAAACGGGGTCTCGCCATGTTGGCCAAGCTGGTCTCAAACTGAGCTCAAATGATCCACCCACCTTGGCCTCCCAAAGTGCTGGGATTGCAGGTGGGAACCACCACACCTGGCCTTATTTTTGTATTTTACATTTATATACTTGATTTGCAGTCTGCTTTTTAAAAACTTGACAGTAGGCTGGGCGGTATGGCTCACACCTGTAATCCCAATATGGAGGCTGAGGCGGGTGGATCATGAGCTCAGGAAATGGAGACCATCCTGGCTAACACAGCGAAACCCGGTCTCTACTAAAAATACAAAAAATTAGCCTGGTGTGGTGGCGGGCACCTGTAGTCCCAGCTACTTGGGAGGCTGGGAGGCTGAGGCAGGAGAATGGCGTGAATCTGGGAGGCGGAGCTCGTAGTCAGCTGAGATCACCGCACTGCACTCCAGCCTGGGCTACAGAGCGAGACTCCGTCTAAAAAAACAAAAAACAAAAAACAAAAAAACTTTACAGTAAATTTTCTCGGTTTTTGTTATATAGTGGACTAGGTAATTTGAAATAAGTAACAAACTTCTTTTTTCAGTGTATAGTTGAGCTAATAAAAAGGTAAGAGAATTGCCGGAAAGGAAGCAGACGGGAGGACTAAAACTTAGGGTGGCAAGCATGGAGGCGTTGCTGAGGCCATCATGGGGAGCTGTTCTCACCTCAGCTGTCTAGAGGCTTGGGTTTTATCACTCATGTGAAGGAGTGAAGAGCCTGTTAAGGGCGGAGAATTAGAATGGAGATCTCCTACCTGTTGCCCTGGGGAGATGACATGCACCTTATTTTAACCTGGACTCTGACGGAGCGGGGCGCGCGAAGTGTAGGTTGAGAACGTTAAATAGTCTTTTGAGCCTCCATGGGCTTAGGTACTCACTCTGTATGAAATCTAGACCCAGGGCCACATGAGGTGGCTCAAGTCTGTAATCCCAGCACGTTGAGAGGCTGAGGCAGGAGGATTTCTTGAGTCCAGGAGTTCCAGACCAGCCTGGGCAATGTAGGGAGTCCCCAGGGAGAAAATAACAAAAGAAAACTAGACCCAGTCATTGATACCCTTGGACTGTTTGACAGAATAAAACCAAAAATCTGTTGTAAGGAGAAATTACTCTCAGCAGAGGAAGTTCCCACTTAAGAAAAAGAAATTTCTTCACCTCAGGCCACATAGGCATGCACAGGAAAAGCCTCATTGAAAATGAGCTTGAAATGTAAAATTACCAGTTAGCCACCGAGGAAACAGCTGATCATGAGCAAGAGCGAACACACATAATAAACAGGTTATAGTTCTCCAAGGATTTCAAGTAATAAAGCCATTAGGTAGACTCTAAAACAAGTAGGCTTAAAATGACTAACCTGAAAACATAAAAAAGCAACAAATCACTCCAAAAAGAACAGATTGGAAAGCCCTAAATGGAAATGAAAGCCCTAAATGAAAACTACTGAAAATGAAAATCATAGTTATTAAAATCTCTGTCAAAAAGGCATGAAAAGATCAGACTTAGGTGAAAAGAAAATTAAGGAAGTAGAAGATAAATTTAAAGACATTTCTGCCCCATGTTTCTTTGTGTGGCGTCCTCCCCTCCCTGCTCCCCTCCATCCTCCCTTCCGTGGAGCCAGTGTTTCCAAAGCCCGCTTTGCAGGTGTTGCTTCTTCAGCCCATTGAAAACCCAAGTTCATGGCTATCTTGCAGGATTTGCTTTTTCATTGGCCTCAGGATTTCGTTCATTCTTTCATTCATTCATTCATTCATTCTTCATTGTTTATTCATGCATGCATGTATGTATGTGAGTGAGTGACAGGTTCTCACTGTCCCCCAGACTGGAGTGCAGTGGTACCATCATAGCTCCCTGCAGCCTCAAACTCCTGGGCTCAAGCAACCTCCCAAGTAGCTGGGACTACACCAAATAACTGGCCTGCTGCCACACCCTGCTAATATTTTTATGTTTTGTGGAGATGAGGTTTTGCTTTGTTGCCCAGGCTGGTTTTGAACTCCTGGGCTCAAGCGATCTTCCTGCCTTGGCCTCCCAAAGTGCTGGGATTAATCACCAGGTGATTTCATTTCTTATTACAGGCTCAGCCCTGTATTTAAAGAGGGTTTCTGTATTTCATCTTGCGTGTTCAGGTGTTCTGAGGGACTTATGCCATTCGGCCTGCCACATTGTAATGAAGCTGTCCCTCTTCACACTTTGCTGGTTAGACATTTTCTAATTAATAGCAATATGACTAGACTGTAGTATGGCCACTTTCCCATGGCTTTAAATGTAGTTAAGCATCTTTTTTGTGGACAGTATTCAAGAATGATTTGACTGGCCCCTGTTTGGGTAGTCTTCAGTATTTTCATTCAAAACATTGATGAAACAACTCGGTACGTAACTATGGCTCTGCAACCAGGTACATACTAGGAGTGGACTTACCGAGACAGCTCACACTGCACACGTTAAGGCTTGTGGCATCTGAGAAGTGCAGGCCGTCTGGACAGAATACCTGACGATGTTTCGAGACATCTGGTAGGCAGGAGGCCTGGGGCGGGGCTCTGGCTCCTGCCACACTCTGCAGGGTTGTTGCCTCTGGGGGATCAGCGTCTTCACCCTGGACATGGGGGTTGTGGGATCGGTTCAGCTGCAAGGGTTCTGTTGGTATTAGCTGGGATTCCCACTCTGTGTCTCTCTTCCATTTCCAGGTGACCTCACGGTGGACGTTCCGATGCCCAGGATGCCCTCAGGCCCTGTCGCACGATGACTCCCACTTCCATGAGCGGCACAAGTGCATCAACTTCTTTGTGAAGGTGTACGGCTACATGCCCCTCCTGTACACGCAGTTCAGGGTGGACTCCGTGCTCTTCAAGACACGCCTGCCTCATGACAAGACCAAGTGCTTCAAGTTCATCTAGGGGCAGCGCAAGGTCTGGGGAAGAGGATGGGCAGAGGGAGGAAGATGGCTCCCAAGGTTCCAAGGCATTGCAGGACCTTGGGGACATCTGCTGGGTGGGTGGCCCAGACCCTCTGCTGGGAGGGGCAGCATGAAGAGTGGAAGGAAACCGCTGCCTTTATCTTGAAGTCGGCCACACTGGGCCTGGAGCCCTGGGCGGAGGCCCCGGGGTTCCCCACACAGGGCACTGACTGATAGCTTACACTGAGGACCGTGGAGACTCTGCAGAGTCACTCACACCATTCATACGCCCAGGACAGCTAGTTTGTGGTTTTTAAATTCAGTAACAACTATTATGATTATTTAAAAAGAGAAAGTTTCAGATTTGCCATTCACGGCTTATTTATATATATGTGTGTGTATATAAATATATGCACACACACTTGCATACATATATATTTTTGGCTGGGGGAGTGTGAGTTTTGCCTCTCTAAGGGAGGGACCGCGCAGGCTCCTTTGTTCTGTATTCTGGCGGAGATGGGTCCTGGCCTTGTGTCACTGGCTTATACTTAAAGATCATCTCCCATCCTCCCCAGCGCCGTCTGTGTGCAGAAACCAGACAGGGATGAACGTGGCCCTCTTACGGGCCTGGACGAGAGAAGACCTGTGGGTCTGTTCCGTACCCTTTCTGTTGCCAGTCGGCAACCTGCAACTCCCGTTCTCTTCCCAGTGAATCCCTGGGAGCGCCTGACCCTGGTGGGCCGCTCAGCTTCCTGCTGCTGGGGCCAGTGATTTTTGAGGATTTATCTTTAGGCCAGGCTTGCCTCAGTACTTACCCCTGCTCTCCCATTTCTCCCTTGTTTGAGAGAGAATGAGGAAGCAAAGAGTGAGAAAGAATAGGGTCTGAAGATGTTACTCCCAGGTGGCTCTTTCTGTCTTGTTCTTTTGTTGAAACATACGTGCTGTGGGCCTCAGGCTTTTCTGAAGTGCTCTCTCTTGGATTGGACAGGAAATCAGCAGGGTGCACGTCTGCTGTGGTCTGAAGTGGTTTGCAGGTCAGCCTCCTCTCCCTGGTGTAGAGCAAGCCAGTGTCCTTCGAGGACCCCACCCGGCTGGCCGGGAAGTGTTACAGCAAGGCACCTGCCTTGGGATAATTCCTTGGTGAAATTCACCTTCCCCCTGCCTCTGTCTGGAGCCCCATCCTGTGTTATCTGTGGTTTTTGGACCCCTAATGTCAGCTTGGCTGTAGGACCCCCTGAGGTTTGGTATGTGCTAGAACAATGGGAGGCCGTGATTTGCTGTGTAAGCTCACATCCAGCCTTCGAATCTTAACAGGCATTCACAGCCCGAGTTACCCCTTTCCACTCCCTGCTTAGGATTCTGTTCCCTGGGCTGAAACTGAAATAAGCTAATTTTTTGGGTCATAGTGGCAGTAGGGGAACCTAGGAGGGTGTGAGTGGAATTGGTCAGGGATTTAGCCCATGAAATTTGTTTCTTGAACCCTGCTTTCTTGAAGTGGAGTTGACTCGAAGGTTTCTAGCAACTGAACAAAAGCTCAGGTCTGTCCTGGTCATGCACATGCCTTAAGCCAGTTCCGTCTTCCCTAGACCTTGGCATCCTGTGCTTCTATTTCTCGGAATACGTTCTCTGACCTGCCTGTACCACATGGGTCCTCTTCAAGTATTGTGTTGAAGCTGGGCTCTTTTGGTAGCTCCCACCCAAAGGGGGAGGGCTAGCTCAGCTTAAGGGAACGCTCCCCATTGGCAAATCGGACCTGGCTACTGCCAGGACTGTTTCCAGAGGTTCCCCCTGGCAACAGCCTGTAGCTCCCCCGCTGAGGCAGCGACCTAGGAAGTGTGGTTTTGTTCCCAGCAGTCGGGGGTCGGACGCTCTGCCTCAGAACTTTCTAGTTGCGCTCTCCCTGACTCCTGACTGGTATTCCTTTTAGCAGTAGCCTTCTTCCCTCGGGGAGCCAAAGAGTGTGGTGTGTGGGGCTATATTGTGGCTGCTATTTTATCTGGTTTATTTTAATGTGAGGAACTCATATACTGACTTTAGTGGGACTTGGTGAGCCGGGGCCGTCTGTGTGGTGGGACCCCCTTTAGAGGGACTTGGTGAGCATAGGTCGTCTGTGTGGTGGGGTCAGGGGCCTGTCCCTTTAGTGGAGCCAGGTTGTCGGGCCCTGAATGTCACTGGTGGATCCAAGAAGGGCTGAGTGGTCTGACACCAAAACGTGCTGTAGGGAGGGCTGTGGTGCTGGCGCTTCCAGCAAGGACAGCCCTCCTTGACCCTGAAAGGAACACTGGCTTGAAGGACTGCAGACAGGTTCGGAGGGGCACGCCCTCCTCGGCGAGAGGCAGCAAGGCAGCCACGGTGTCACTGGTCAGGTGCTTCTCACCACGGGAAAGCCGCTGACCTGTGACTCATGCGAGATGGGAAAGTAGCGCCACAGACGCCGGGTCTCCTTGGCTGTCTGTGAGCCGCCCGTGGCCACCTCGTCCTGGCTCGCAGGGTGCAGGACCACCTCGTTCTCTGGGTGGCCAGCTTGCTGCTCCGGTTTGGGCTGTCCTACTTTAACGCCATCCCAGGGCTCCACAGGCCGCTGTGAGCGCTGGCTCCCTGGGCAGTGCTCCTCAGTGTGGACGGTGCCTCGGGCCAGGGCTCACCAGCTGGGGTCCTGTCCAGAAGGATGGGATCTTTCTGGGAGCTGCGCTGGACCGAGTGGGGAGCTCCTAGTTTGGAGGGGGGAAGCTTTGATATCCATGCCACGTCCATCCACCCCACCCCTTTTCGTCACGAGCACAATGGTCTTACATTGGATTTTTGTAAAAAAATAAAAATAAATGGAGACTTTAACTCAAGCAGCTTGGAGTTCTTTTGTGGTTTTCCTCAGCAGGTATGGAAGAGGGACCTGAGAGAAGGCACCTGCTTGATTGCTTGATTCCAGGTCGCCACCTGCGTACACCAGCTGGGCCCGCTCGCAGAAGACGACAGGAGGCAGCGTGACCAGGCCCTGGTGTGGGCTGTGGACCAGAGATGGGTGAACACACTCACATTCACGCGGGCATCCTTGCCTGCGCCCGGTTCCAGGGCAAGTCATTTTGACTAAACAGGAACTTAGGGGCTGTTGAGGTGCTTTGCAGGATGTGGAAGGGCATGTGGCCCATATATGCAAAGTTAATTTTTTCACGGGAATTTAAAAGCGTGTGTGTATATGGAGTGGTTATGGGGAGCTGTGTGTGCCTGTGATCCCAGGACAGGTGAGGCCTCACTGTGAATGGCTCAGTTTGGTCCATAGGTCATGCCCCTGACCTACAGGGCACTAAGACACCTGTGCCTGCACCGGGCTGGCGCTCCCTGACTGCACAGCCCCTTCCTGTTGGTGCCCACAGGCCTAGAACTTGTGCTTGGCTGTGGGATCAGAGGCTTCCTCAGGAGAGGGCACTGAGCTGTGGGCTTCGGGGAGAAGGATGGAGAAGGGAAAGGGGATAAAGGCGAGGGCTCCTCTCCTGGGCTCTGCAGGTGGCATTTTCGGTCACACTGACAGTCCTAAGAATGGGTGAGACCTAACGGTCAGTGTCCCTCCTCAAGTGGGTTCACGACTGATCAGGCAGGTTTGCAGCAGCTGATGGGTGAGATGTCATCTAGGGGCATTCTCTGGAGTTTTGGCTGTCAAGCTGCTATTCTTCCAGCCATCCGTCTCCATGTTACGATTGTCCTGGGACCGGAGAGACTTGAGAAGGTAGCATGAGGCTGTAGAAAATGCATCTTCCTATATACACAGAGAGACGATGTCTGCTTTGAGTCTCTACCTGTTGAGTTGTGGCTTGGACTTACGGTCACCCAAGGTGGTGAATGTGAGCTGCTGATGGGATCGTCACTGAAGTGGAAGGCTCCACAAGGTTTACGAAAATGTGTGAAGAAGAATGTTGATGGCGGGGTGTGCTGCCTAACGTCTTAATCTCAGCATTTGGGGCGGCAGAAGTGGGAGGATCACATGAGGCCAGTTCAAGACCAGTCTGGGCAACATAGCAAGACCCCCATTTCTACAAAAAAAATTAAAAATAGAATGTTATGAAGATACCGAAAAGAAGAAAGGAGAATGTAGCGGGTCAAGGTCTGGATCCTAGAACACACTGGGTGCAGATCCTGGGCTGGCCATCACACTGGTGGAGAGCAAGTTATCTATTAATATTTTAGGCTCTAATCCCACCATACGATGGCAAAAGTTGTGCCCATCTCCTAAGCATATGTTAAAAGTTAAATAACATAATATATGTAGAGTCCACTGTTTGACACAATAAAAATGAACTGTTACTGGAGTAAAATACTGTCCACTTATTCATGGCTCTTTCTGCCTTCCACTAGGTTTGAGCACCAGCGCCTGGCTGTGTGCCCTGCCCACCTCCTGTTAGAGCCCCCATGCTCTGTCGCCTCACCATGCTGTGTGCTGGCCACTGCTCTGCCTCCCACACCAGACTGCAGCCTCTTGAGAACATAGCACACAACAGGAGTTCCATAGTTTTCTCATGAATGAATGCTTTGACAGACTGAAGAGGGCCACTTAGAAATCACAGCTTGGGCAAACTGTTTTACCTTTCTTCATCTGTCTTCATGTTTACGAAAGAGTACAGGCTGGGCATAGTGGCTCACACCTGTAATCCCAGCACTTGGGGAGGCCAAGGCGGGTGGATCACCTGAGGTCAGGAGTTTGAGACCAGCCTGGCCAAAATGGCGAAACCTCATCTCTACTAAAAATACAAAAATTAGGTGTGGGGGCACGTGCCTGTAGTCCCAGCTACTCAGGAGGCTGAGGCAGGAGAATTGCTTGAACCCGGGAGGTGGGGGTTGCAGTGAGCTGAGATTGCGCCATTGCACTCCAGCTTGGGCAACAAGAAACTCCGTCTCGTAAAAATAAGAAATAAAAAAGTAAAGTACAACTGCTGGTCCTGTTGTAGGACTGTCATGTTAGCATTTAAACTACTTAAATTCTATTGATGTAAACGATTGGTCCCACATTTCAAACATACAGCAATGTTGAAATTATTTCTAGGGTATAAATGTATATGTCTGTCATTTTACTGGACCTGCCTTGGAGTGTCCTATCTTCCCATGCCCTGTCCCTTCACCCGTTCCTTCATTCATCCTTTCACAGTGCACTGGCTGCATTTCTGAGTAAACTGGTAACATCAATGCATTTCCTTCTAAATACGTGGGCATACAACTGTTAATTATAGGGCAGTATTTGTGTTTTTAATGTAAAATTTATTTTAAACTTACACACGTTAAGTGTGCATTCTTTTGAGTTCTGACAAACGCACACGCCTGTGTAACCCAGACCCCTCTCAAGATACAGAACACTATGATCAACTCAGAAAGTCCCCTCATGCTCCTTCCTCCTAGTCAGTCGCCACATCCTCCATCCCCAGACATAGCCAGTGCTGATTGTTTTTTCACCTTGGATTAGTTTTCCATATTCTAGAATTTCATATAAATGGTGTCATACAATTTCTACTGTTGTGTTTGTCTTCTACACACCCAGCATAACATTTTGGAGAGGCATCCATCATTGCTGCATAGATGGGTGATTAGTTACTTTTCATTGCTTAGTATTCCCTTGTATGAATCGAATAAAATCTGTCCATTCTATTGTATAGGTGCTGGGGCTGTTTCCAGTTTTTGGATATTACGAATAAAGTTTCTCTGAACATTCATGTGCAAGTCTTTCTGTGGATTTTTATTTCTCTTGGGTAAATAGGAGTGGAACTGTTGGGTAATATGATAGATGTATACATGTTTAGTTTTATAAGAAACTTCTAGACCTTTTCTCAATGCGATCATTCCATTTTGTACTAACACCAGTAATTGAGACTCCCAGTTCCACATCCTCACCAATCTGTGGTCTTGTCAGTCTTTTTAATTTTAGCCATTCTGGTGAGTAATGGTGTCTTACCGTTTCATTCTGCATTTTCCTAATGATTTAAGTACCTTTTCATGTGTTTATGCCGTTTATATATATTTCCTTTATGAATTATCTGTACACATCTCTTGCCCATTAAGAAAAACTGGATTGTCCTTTTTTGAATTGCTTTCTTTTCTTCCTACATTTTTAATAGATTTTGAGGGGAGCAGTTTCAGATTTACAGCAAAACTGCATGGGAAGTACAGAGTTCTCCTCTTCTTCCACCTCACTCCTCACTTGCCCTTTATTAACATCTGCCATTAGTGTGATAGATTTGGTACAACTGATGAGCCAGTGTTGACACATTGTTCACGCAAGCCTATGGTTTACATTAGGCTTCATTCATTGTGTTGTATATTCCGTGGGTTTTGACAAATACGTAATGACAAATATCCACCATTATAGTATCATACAGAACAGTCTCACTCCCCTAAAAACTTCCTGCGCTCCACCTATTGGTCCCTCCCTCCCTCTCTGAATCTCTGGCAACCACTGATCTTTTTACTGTTTTCACACTATGGCCTTTTCCAGAATGTCACATAAAATCATACAGCATGTGGCCTTTTCACATTGGCTGCTTTCATGTAATATAATATGCACTTAAGGTTCTTTTGTATCTTTTCAGTTTGATAACCAATTTCTTTTCTCACTGGATAACATTGTATGGATGTATCGTCTTTTTTATTACTGAGTTACAGGAATTCTTTGCCCTGGACACTAGTCTGTTGTCAGATATGTTTTGTAAATTATTTTTAATTTGTGGCTTGCCTAATCATTTTCTTTATGGTGTCCTCTGATTAGCAGAAGTTTTTAATTTTGAGGAGATACAATTCTTTTGTTACTGCTTTCAGTGACCCAAGAAACCTGTGCCTACCCAACATCATGAAGATATTTTCAGTGTTTTTCACCAAATGCTGTATGGTATTAGCTCTTGTAATTAAAGATCCATCTCAGTTTTTATGTATGGTGTGTGGTGGTCAGGTTTCTGATTCTTTTTATGGGCATTGCAGCACCATTTGTTAAAAAGACTTTCCCTTCCCCATTGGATTGCTTTAGGGCCTTTGTTGAAAAAGTGGCCATTATAGAAGTGGGGCTCTATTTCTGAGCAACCTTTGTTGTTACGCTGCTTGGTTCATCCTCGTGCCAGTTCCATACTGTCTTGATGAACGTAGCTTTCCAACTTTGTTCATCTCCAAGATTGCTTTCAATATTATAGTTACTTTGTATTTCTCTGTCAAGTTTAGAATTAGCTCTGTGGTATTAGCTCTTATGCTTATATAAAATCCATCTCAATATTGCCAGTCTTTTCTAAGAAACCTGGGATATCAGATACAAAAATGTAAACATAAAATTTGCCACGTTAGCCATTTTAAAGTGTACCATTTAGTTCCATTAAGTACCTTCACAATGTTGTGTAATCATCACCACTAGCTAGTTTTAAAACTTTTTCATCTCAATTTCTGTACTCATTAAACAGTAACTTCCCATTCCCCCACTACTTCCAGCCTCTGATAACCTCTATTCTGTCTCTATGGATTCATCTATTCTGGATATTTGAATATCAATGAATCGTAAAATATGTGGTCTTTTTTGTCTGACTTTTTTCACTTAGCATGTTTTCAAGGTTTACCCATTGCAGCGTGTATCAGAATCTCATTCTTTTCTGTGGGTGGATAATAGTTCATTGTATGTATATTACACATTTTGTTTATCTGTTCATCTGTTGGTGGATACTTGGGTTGCATCCACCTTTTGGTTACTCAGGTGGGGAATAATATTGCTAAGAACATAGGTGGTCAAATATTTGAGTCCCTGCTGTCAAGTCTTTTGGGTATCTATAGAGCAGTGGAGTTGCTGGACAATATGGTAATTCTGTATGGTAATTCTGTATGGTAATTTCAATTCAATATGGTAATTTAACTTTTTGAGGAGCTGCCAAACTGTCGTCCATAGCAGCTGTGTCATTTTACATTCCACTGGCAGTGTATGAAGGTTCCAATTTCTCCACTTCTCCCAACACTTTCTTTTTTTTTTTTTTTTTGAGATGGAGTCTTGCTCTGTCACTAAGGCTGGAGTGCGATGGTGCAATCTCTGCTCACTGCAACCTCCGCTTCCTGGGTTCAAGCAGTTCTCTGCCTCAGCCTCCCAACTAGCTGGGGTTACAGGCACCCGCCACCACGCCGGGCTAATTTTTTGTATTTTTGTTTCACCATCTTGGCCAGGCTTGTCTTGAACTCCTGACCTCGTGATCCACCTGCTTTGGCCTCCCAAAGTGCTGGGATTACAGGCGTGAGCCACCATGCCCGGCCCAACACTTACTTTCTGATAAAAAATTAAAAAAAATATTACAGCCATCCTAGTAGGTGTGAAGTACCTTGTTGTGGGTTTGATTTTCATTTCCCTAATGACTAGTGTTGAATATCTCTTTATGTGCTTATTGGCCATCCATGTATCTTCTTTGGAAAAATGTTTATTCAAGTCCTTTACCTACTTAAAACATTGGGTTAGGTTGTGGTGTGGCTGTCTGCTGGGATGGTATTGTATCAAATCTGTAAATCAATAGGCAGAATTAAAATGTTAGTATTGAGTCTTCTAATCCATGAATATGGTATATTTCTCCGTTTATTCAAGTCATTAATTTCAGCAAGGTTTTGAGACTTTTAGTGTAGAGATCTTACATATATTTTCAAAAGTTATCTCACACTATTATGAATGAAGTTGCTGTTTCAAAAACATTTTATTTTCTGGCCAGGTTTTGTGCCTCACACCTTTATTCCCAGCACTCTGGGAGGCCAAGGTGGGTCTCTACAAAAGTAAAAAGAAAAAAAAAATTAGCTGGATGCGGTGGCATGTGCCTGTGGTCCCAGCTACTTGGGAAACTGAAGTGGAAGGGTCACTTGAGCCTGGGAGTTTAAGGCTGCAGTGAGCCATGACTCTGCCACTGCACTCCAGCCTGGGTGACAGAGCAAGACTCTCTCTCAAAAACATGTTAATATATAAAATACAGTTGACTTTTGGATACTAACCTTGTATTCTGCAGTCTTGCGAACTTATTCCAGTAGTTTTCTAGATTTCTTAGAACTTTCTATGTAAAAAGTCTCATCTGAAAACAGTTTTACTTCTTTCCTACCTTTATGCTTTATCTGTTTGTATGCCTGCCTGCCTTCTCCTCTTCATTTTTGCCTTACTGCAATGACTGGGACTCCAAGAGCACTATAGAACAGTAGTATGGATCGGCACCTTGCTTTGTTCTCAATATTTGGGTAAAAGCTCTAGTATTTCACTGAGCTGTAAGTTTTTCATACATGACCTTTATCAGGTTGAGTATGTTCCCTTTTATTCCTGTCTGCTGAGTGCTGTTAGAGAATTTCATCAAATGCTTTTTTCCTGTATCTATTGAAATGATCATATGGGGTTTCTCCTCTATTCTGCTATTATAAATTAGATTGGCTTTCAAATATTTATCCTTGCATTCCAGGGATAAACCCTACTTGGTCATGTCATATTATCCTATTTGTGTGTTGCTGGATTCAGGTTGCTGATAATTGAAGTTTTTGTTTTTGTTTTTTGCATTGATGTTCATGAGATATATTTACTTCTCATTTTCTTTTTTGGTAATGACTTTGTAAGGTTTTGGTATTAGAGTTATGCTGGCCCCTTAAAAAGGATTGGAAGTATCCCCTCTTCCTCTTTTTCATAGAGGTTATACATGATTGGTGTTATTTCTTCCTTAAATGTTTGATACAGTTTCCCAGGGAAACCATCTAGGCCTGGAGTTTTCCTTGTGAGAAGATACTAAATTTAATTTCTTAAGTGAATATCAAGTTCTTTTTCTTGTTGAATGAGCTTTGTCTATTTGTGTCTTCAAAGGAAATTTTTCATTTTATCTGTAGTGGTAAATTTGTTGGCATAAGTTGGTATTCTTTTTATCCTTTTAATATTTGTAGGCTCTTTAGTAATACCCCCCTTTTCCTTTCCGATTGGTTGTCGTCTTCATATCCGTAGGATCTGTAGTGATGACCATAGTTTTTTCACTGCCCATATGGGCAGTCGGTCCTGTCTTTCCTTGATCAGTGTAATGAGGTGTGTATCAATTCTGCTGATCTTTTCAAAAATCAGCTTTTGACTTTGTTAGTTTTCTCTATTCTGTTTTGTTCATTTGTCCTTTTATGATTTCTTTCCTCTGTGTTCTCTGGGTTTACTTGGCCCTTTTTATAGTCTTCTAAGGTAAAAATTTAGGTCAATTTTAGGCTTTTCATTTTTTCTGTAAGCATTTAAAGGTATAAAATGACTTTTAAGCACTACTTTAGCAGTATCCTATATATTTTGAGCTTTATTTTTCTGTTCAAAATATTTTCCAATTCATTTTGTGATGTCATCTTTGATCCATGAGCTATTTTAGAAGTGTTTAATTTCTTTCTTTCTTTTTTTTTTTTTTTTTTTGAGATGGAGTCTTGCATTGTTGCCCAGGCTGGAGTACAGTGGCACAATCTCAGCTCACTGCAAGCTCCGCCTCTCAGGTTCACGCAATTCTCCTGCCTCAGCCTCCTGAGTAGCTGGGACTACAGGCGCCCGCCACCACACCCGGCTAATTTTTTGTACTTTTAGTAGAGACGGGGTTTCACCGTGTTAGCCAGGATGGTCTCAATCTCCTGACCTCGTGATCCGCCCTCCTTGGCCTCCCAGAGTGCTGGGATTATAGGCGTGAGCCACCACGCCCAACCAGAAGTGTTTGATTTCTAAATATTTGTGGTTTTCCAAAATATTTTGTCGAGTTTGAATTTAATTCCATTGTGGTGAGAGAAGGTTTTGTGTATGCGTTCAATCCTTTTAGATGTAATGAGATGTGTTTTATCACCCAGCATGTGGTTTTCATGGTAAACATTCTGCTGCTGTGGAGCAAGTACTCTAAAAAGTATCAATTACGTCAAAGTTTTTGACAGTTTTGTTCAGGTCATCTAAAGAATTTACTTTTTTTGTCTAGTTGTTTTAATAATTATTACCAGGGTGATAAAATCTCTATGCTAATGGAATTGTTTTTTGTGGTAGGTTGTTCTGTCACCTACTTACCTAACTACATACGTCCGGAGTTTATAGTTTTATCTCTAGGAGGGTCAGGTCTGATGGGAGCTGTTACATCGCCATTCCATTATTTGACCATTACTTGAATAAGTACTATAGAAATGTTTCAACACACTGAGCAGGGATTGGCGTACTTTTTCTGTAAAGGGTCAGCAAATGTTTTAGGCTTTGTGGACCACATGTGATTTCTGTTGCATCTTTTTTCCAACAAGTCTGCTTGTGGGCCAGATTTGGCTTGTTGGCCACAGTTACCGACCTCTTTTCATCAGGAAGCTGCCCACTGAATCAAGTAGCTATTTTAAAGCACGGGCTAAATGATAGGGATTTTTACACTTATGTGCAGGTTCCCATGTTTAGAATATTGCAGTTAAAAAACTGACCCACCAGGAAATGTTGTTTTGGCCTGTAATTCCTAAGTATTTCTGAAATTTTCTTTCCTTACCTTCTTCCCCCAAGCCTCATGCTGGGACAAGGTGGAAAAAACAGACTCTGTCCTCAGGGTGCTCATGGTCCTGGAAATGTGCTCCTCTCTAGCTGTAAGTCTGGGAGAAGGGCTTATCTGTGACGGTGAGCTAAAGCCATGATAGACAGCACAACACACCGAATATGTGAGCAGGTGCCGACTAATGCCCCCTGATGACTGGAAGGTGCTTCCTGATGACTGGGAAAGGCTTTGTGAAATGAAAGGCCATTATTTCCAAAGTATGTGAAGCAACTATGAATAGTTACTAGAGTAAAAACTTAATATTGGATAATTTAACAAAATGTTAGCAAACTTAATTGATAATGTGTTTGGTAACTCAGAATGAGAAGTTACTTTTTACCGGTGATTGATTTGATAACTACATCAGGGAGACTTACACATGGATTAGGAATGTTTATTGTAGAGAAAGGTAAAGGGTAAATCCTGCTAACACAAACAACATTACGTGGGGGCTATGCATTTTTTTTTCAATGGCCTGCAATGCCAACATAAGAGAAGCAAGAAATATTCTACATGCCTAAGGAGATGGGCGTTTACACCCCTTTCAAAGATCTGTGGTCCTGTGACTCAGAAGTTTACGTTTAATATGTGTGTGTGTATATATACACACACATATACACACACATATATATACACGTATACATATATATACACACATACATATATACACACACACATATACACATATATATACACGTATACATATATATACACACACATATATATACACACGCGCATATATATATATATATATATATATATATATTTTTTTTTTTTTTTTTTTTTTTTTTTGAGACAGTCATGCTGTGTCTCCCAGGCTGGAGTGCAGTGGTGTGATCTTGGCTGACTGCAAACTCCATCCCCCCGCCCCCTCCCTGGGTTTCTCTGCCTCAGCCTCCCGAGTAGCTGGGATTACAGGCGCCTGCCACCACGTCTGGCTAATTTTTGTATTTTTAGGAGAAATGGGTTTTCACCATCTTGGCCAAGCCGGTCTTGAACTTCTGACCTTGTGATTTGCCCACCTTGGCCTCCCAAAGTGCTGGGATTACAGGTGTAAGCTACTGCACCTGGCCATGATGTATATCATGTTTTATGATGTGATTAAAAGCCATAATGGGCTGCCAAGGAGCAGTAGAGACTCTGGTATTTGATCTTTAGAAGATCAGTTCCTGACGGAGGCTGGATTGAGTCTTCAGTGAGACTGGCCCTCCGGCTCAGCTCAGCACTGCTGGTCTCCAGGATTTACCTGTGACTTCCTCCAGGATTGTCGTTGGTTATTTCCACTCTATTTTAGGTTCAAAGAAGAATACTGTTATTTATCTGTAGTCCCACTGCAGTGCGTTTGAAAGGTAAGTGTTGTCTACCTTCTTATAGATGGCCTAAAGCAGTGAGGCAGCATTCGCTTCTCTTGGCTTCAGGAAAAAAACTGGACTCAGGGCCAGAGGAAGAGTGTGTTCCTTTCCTTCCCACTGGTTGCTTGGCTCCTGTTAATATGTCATTATGCAGGTTTAAAGGTTTCTTCACTCCTGTTTCTGTTGATACTTCATTACAGTTTGGAAACGCCTTTACAGGACAACTGTGAGGGCCAAAAGCTTCAAGCTCTCCAGGGATCGGGAGAGATGGAGTACATGTGACTTGAAAAGCAATGGCCTAAAAGACAGATTTCCATTTCCTGGCCAGCTGCTGACCTGATACTCACCCATGGTGTTGTGGTAAGGCAGAAGCCACTCACTGGCTGTTCTGCGGAAAGTTACTTAACCTCTGTTCCCTCACCCAACACCTGACTGCAGCCGTGTGAAGAGGAGACCCTGAGCCAGGGTCGACCAGCTAAGCCACACCACACCAGATTCCCGACCACCACACCAGATTCCCGACCATAGAAACAGACGAGAAACATTTTTTTTGTTGTTGTTGTTTGTTTTTTTGAGACAGAGTCTCGCTCTGTCACCCAGGCTGGAGTGCAGTGGCGTGATCTTGGCTCACTGCAGGGTCCGCCTCCTGGGTTCACGCCATTCTCCTGCCTCAGCCTCCTGAGTAGCTGGGACTACAGGTGCCCGCCACCACGCCTGGCTAATTTTTTGTATTTTTAGTAGAGATGGGATTTCACCATGTTAGCCAGGATGGTCTCGATCTCCTGACTTTGTGATCTGCCCACCTCGACCGCCTCCTAAAGTGCTGGGATTACAGGCGTGAGCCACTGTGTTTGGGGTAATTTGTTGTGCAATAGATACCTAATATATCACTTTGTACTAAGACTTAAATAATATGAGGTCTCTGCACTATTGTTAAGTTTTTTTCAGTTAATCACTAGGATTCCACTGGGTTTGAGTACAAACTTTTCTGGATGTCAGAGTCTTCACCAGGTTGGTGTCAATGTCAGTCAATATCAGTTAGTGTCAGTGAGCCGCATCTCTGATACAGCCAGGCCACATCTGCTGCTCATGCCACTTATGCCGCTTCTTCTGAGTCTTCTAATCAACCTGGCATGGTATCCAAATACCTGAACTTTAGGCAATTACTCCTAACTGCTCTTCTCATACCTGGAAAGGCTGGCTCTGGATTTTTCTCTCTTCTCTATAAAGCATGAGTCTTTGCTGCTTCCTGCCTCTGACTGTTGCCACTAAGTGGGTGGTGATGACTTGATTAAAACCTCCTAAGTTTCACCCTGCTCATTGGGCACCCACTGACTCACTTGTTCCTACTGCTTGCTTCTTTTGCAACCCCCCTCAAGGGACCAGCACTGGGCTCTCTGATCAAGCCCTTTCACAGCAGACAGGCTTGACAGATCCCATCATTCCTAGATAGCACTGCTAGGACATTTAAATAAAACCAAAATTTTTGGTTTCTCCTGAGCTCTAGCTTACACTGTTTTTGCATTTCAGATATTTTTTTTATATGGAGTCTTGCCCTGTTGCCGAGGCTGGAGTGCAGTGGCATGATCTCAGCTCACTACAACCTCCACCTCCCGGGTTCAAGTGATTCCCCTGCCTCAGCCTCCCGAGTAGCTGGGATTACAGGTGCGTGCCACCATGCCTGGCTAAGTTTTTTTGTATCTTTAGTAAAGACGGGGTTTCACCATGTTGGCCAGGCTGGTCTCGAACTCCTGACCTTGTGATCTGCCCGCCTCAGCCTCCCAAATTGTTGGGATTACAGGTGTGAGCCATTGCACCTGGCCCTCAGATGTTTTAAAAATTTAATTTCACTTGATTCTCTCAAAGGTTCTGTTGGAAGTATGCCTGCCTGGGATGCCTATTTGTAATTCTAAAAAGAAAACTAAATGTTCATAGCCATGGCACATTCATCTCTTGTAATGTCAGTCCTGCCCCGTGGTTGGAAGCCTCGTTTATTTTGTAGCCTATCCCTTGACTGGAGTGGACCCAAACCTTGGAAAATAGAAACCTGCTTAAGCATTCCTGTGCCCAGGTTTGGTAAGGTCGGAGATGGCAAACTGAAGCAGTCATTCCCACCGATATGATCGTTCCAACAGAAGTGATAATGCGCCATAAAGCCAGAGCAGTCAGTTCTGCAGCTGTTCATGTTATGTATTTATCGGGTCACTAAATCCCCGTGTGCTGTTTAGCAGTCAGCCGAGTTGGAGGCTGACTTCTGACTGGATTTCAATCACTCCAAGACGGTTAAGAACAGCCTGCGCTGGGCGTACTACCTAGCATGGCCCGCCAGGGCTAAGATTTGTTCTTAAAACTCACAACGTGTCACAGCTCATGCTATCTGACCTGGCAACTGTTGGTTTTATACACTTCAAAAGCAGTCGTCTTTTGTGAGGTTACTTTTGTCTGAAAGCTTCCTGTGACGAGTGGCTCTGAGGGTATCCGTGAGTAACACTCGGTTTAACGCAGAGACTGAGGCTCTGTGGGAGAGGTGGCGCAGGTGGAGCCTGAGGCTGGGGTACCGACCTGCATCACTCTCCATGCAGCCACAGCTTAAAGGTGAGCACCTTCGTACACAATTTAAGAAGAAACAGATCTGTGTTTTTATAAACTGCAAATTATATCATTTAACATACACATCAAAATTCAATTTGCTGTGGTGTTTTCTAAGTTCATGCTGTCTGTATATTTTCATATTTTTTCAGCTACTAAATCAATATAAAGATTTAGTAGACAACAGAAGACAGCTAATTATATAAAAATAAGTTTTTATTAACCAATGTGCTCAGAGTAGAAAATGCAGACAGATGGGTTCACTTTACCATATTTTGGGATCATCTTATTGGGTGCAGCACTGTAGGCAAGTAAACGAAACCAAAGGCTGGCTCCCCTGCCCGAGGCCTGGGACCCATGTGAGACAGCCAGCCGGTCATCTCCGCCTCCCTGGCTCCCATGAGCCTCTTGGAAAACTGCTTCCGTTCCACTTCTGCCACCCTTCAGCTCCTCGGGAGAGCCAGAGTTGAGAAGAAATTAGCCTGAAGTTGAAAGGGAAAGTTCTTGCCTGAAACAGTGCTGGGAGTAAGTCCAGACCATTTCCCTCAAGAGCCACCTCTTCACTCCTTAAGCCAGAGGACACCACAAAGACATGGTTAACGGCCTCTCATGCCACTCGTCAGGTGGCTTGTGAGGGCAGCCAGTGAGGGCCTGCAGGATTTCAGGGAAGTGGCTCAGACGGCCCACTCAGAACTTCTGTAAGAATTTGAGGACCAGGTCCCGCAGTCGCACTCTGAGCATCTCGTCATTGTCGCAGATGATATGGGTCGAGTCTTCTTCAATCTGGATGAGCGTCTCAGCTTCCTGGAGCAGGACGATATGGCCCTTGGCTGTGTCCTCCACCTTAATATCACTGAAGCCGTGCTGCTCCGAAAGAAAAGAGAGAACGGGGTGGGCGGACTGCAGCTGTGAGATCTACAAACTACACTTCGCAGACTTGACCGAACTTTCTAGAAACTGACACGCCTCAACATTAATTCTTCAGACTAGTCATAGGGCCTTTGACAGCAATAGTTTCATATACTTGAAAAGAGACCCAAAACATGCAAAATCTCATGCAAAACAGAACAGAATTTCCACAACCTGCCTAAGCTTTGTGAGCTCTTTGAGGGCACGTCCAAGCCCTATGTTCAGGAGTCTGGGACGCTCGGTTGCTTGCACCATGCCGTCCCCTGGTGACAAAGCTCCCTCCTAAGTTGCAGCTCTCTGAGCTTCCAGGAAAATGCCAGGTGACACCAAGATACCCCTGACTGTGGGACTTGGCAGAGCCCTCTCAAGAGTGAAGGAGAGAAGGCAGCAGAGCAAACTTTTCTCAGCTATTGCTAAGGACAGAATTTCCTTCCAAATCAGACGTGACGTGGAAAGGAGGCATGTGCCTGAAACACACACACAGCAGGTGAAGGGCCTCGGTGTGGGGAGGCCACCTGTACTTCATGGCTGCAGGCTCCCCTAGGGACTTGGACAGGTGCTTGTTCCTCCTGCATAGAGGAGCCGAGGTGGACGTGCCAGGGTGGAACACTGGGTCAGGACATAGGCCAGGCCAGGCAGAAGGTCCTCATCTTAAGTTTTAAAAAGTCCAGCTTGAGGCCCATCAATAGGGCCCAGGAGCCCTGCAAGGTCATGGAGGAGGGTGGAGGAGAGCTGCAACCACCCAGCCAGAGCCTTTTCCCTATGGGAAGATCAACGACAGGTGGAGAAAACCAATCCTAGGAAAGGGAAAGTCTTTAAGATTTGAAAGTCCGTAATTGTGATATTTACATTGGATAGAAAATTTGTAGAAATCTCCTTCCATGTAATTATAATTTGTTGCAGTTCTTGCAAGCAGCAGCATGAACAGTATTACCTTTAGCCAATTCCTTCTCCTTCCTATCAAGGACTCTATAATCCTAATAAAGTCATCTCTGAAGTCCTGTGACTGAAGCCAAAATTACAACCTTTAAGGTTAGATATTTTTTTTCTTTTAATCATAGTCAAGAAATCTCATGTCTGGGAGAAGCAGCCATCAGGGCTGCTGAGACAGAGGGGAAGGGCCAGTGTCCCCTCCCTCCATGGCCTCCTGCAAATCCTGACACTCAGCTGGAGCCTTGGCTCCCCTCTGACAGCAAGGAGTCATGCGTGGAAGCGCAAGGCTCTGGCAGGGCCGGGTCCTCCTTTGTCCTGGCCTCCCTACCCTGCCCCACTCATCACATCTGTGTGTGGAAGCAGCTTTTTCTTCAGTCTGGAGAGGCCTTCTGGTGACCTCGTGCTGGCAGGAAGGACGGGGCACTCCTCAGTCCGCTGTCTTTCTCCTGGGTCTCCCAGCAGGACCTTAGACCAAGCAGATGCCACAGGACAGCGGGGACTAAGTGACAAGCAGCAACATCCACTCCCTGCAGCCAGGGGGCCATAGTGAGCCAGAGAAAGGCTGCCACGTGTGGCGTTTCCACGGCGCCCGCGAAATCTGCTCACCTTCTCCAGGGTCTGCACAAACTGCTCCACGGGGATGGAACCGCTCAACAAAGGCTTCAGGACTTTGCAGTCCGGGACATCATCGCTCACCCGCTTTCTCTTCTTCCCACTGGTGGGCTGGGCGGGCCGAGGAGGGGGCTAGAGCAGAAGGAAAGAGTGGCTTTCATGAGCTTCCTCTGAGCAGCAGGGGCCACTGCAGGCCACACTGAGAGCCTGAGACTATCCTGTCCTCACAGGCCACAGAGCCCTGGCCCGGTTTCCTCAGCTGGCACTCAGTTCAAGTTCCCTGGCTGCCGGGGGCCCCATATCCACACGCTCTGATGCTCAACTGTCCACCCGACCAACACCTTATTCGCTAAGATCTCTGCCTTTTATCAAGATCCACTGTTAAACTTTCAGGTGGTTCACTTTAGTATCTGCTGAGTAAATTCTCCACAATACACTGTGTCGTGTTGCAGGTACAGTCATGACCCTGTGGCTAGGTACACTCACTGTGCGGTCAGACCAAAAGGGGGAAACCCCAGCTTTGCCACCATCTGGCCAATGTTAGAGAAGCTGCCTACAAAATGATGACAGCAGCGAATTCTGAGGGCTCAGTAAGACAAGGCGGGTCAAGGACCCAGCACAGGGTCTAACAGACTTTAAGTGGTAGCTAGGAGCAATTCTACATGTGGCATAAAAGTGACACAGTCTAGATCTGAAAGGAATTCTTAAGATGCAGTGCCTGCCCTGGAGCCGAAGTGCCACCCGCTTGTGTGCGGGTCAGTGGCAGGGCCAGGCTCTCAGGCAGCCACAGCTTCATGCAGGTGCCCTCCAGTTCCAGCCCCCAAGGGCAGGGCTGCACCTGCTGCCCTGCCTTGCATGGCAGCGCTCCCCTATGGAATGTGCCTGTGGCAGCCCTTGGGATGATGTACGGCCTCATCTCTGGGCAAAGCAGCCTCTCTGAGGCACATGGCCAGGGAAATAATTCTTCAACAAGAATTCATGGGCCGGGCGCGGTGGCTCATGCCTGTAATCCCAGCACTTTGGGAGGCCAAGGCAGGTAGATCACGAGGCCAGGAGATCAAGACCATCCTGACTAACATGGTGAAACCCCGTCTCTACTAAAAATACAAAAATTAGCCAGGTGTGGTGGCGGGCACCTGTAGTCCCAGCTACTTGGGAGGCTGAGGCAGGAGGATGGTGTGAACCCGCAAGGCGGAGCTTGTGCCACTGCACTCCAGCCTGGGCGACAGAGCACAACTGCATCTCACAAAAGCATATGAAGTGCTGTTTCAAATATAATCTGTTAGGTGGTCTGGTCTCTTGTTGGGGAGAGGGTCCCCTCCACTCCCGCCCAGCACCCCCTACCTGAAGCAAGTGCTTGTTATCTTTGGTGTGCAGCACGGCCGAGACAGTTGCCAAGGAGATGCCAGGCTTGATCTCCATGGGCACCAGTGAATCTGCGAGCTGAAAGCAAAAGGCACAGTTCAGGCTGGGGGCCTTTAATGATGACCGTTACTCTTCCTTTAATCTGTATTTACATCACTGCAATCTACAAAGACAAAGTAACTTTAAACAATTTTTTTTTTTTTTTGAGATGGAGTCTCGCTCTGTCGCCCAGGTGACACACCAGGTGCAGCCTTTCATTCATTCTGGCCTTTAGTTCACCCTCGTTCCCTCTCCAGGTGACCAGTGGCAGGAAGGACAGGGACAGCAGCATGGGGGTTGAGGGAGCTCTCTGCTTGCTGAAAGTCTGACTTCTCCCGATGGTGGGAGCCACGGCTTTACCTGGGGGTGGTGTCTTTCTGACCACCTGCACCTGCTGGGTGCCCTGCCATGCGGCCTGACCTTATGAAGTGTTCTGTGGCTGCGTTTAGCCGCATGGGTTTTAAGACATGTAGGCCTCGACCTAGCCAAGCCACCTTTATTTAAAAACAAAAACACGCAAGAGGCCATTATGTAAACATGAAGATCAGTAACACACAGGCAGAGGAAGCAGCTTAGGATAGTTAAGCAGATTGGCAAATGGTACGTGAGGCCTGTTTCATGAAATAAGAAAACTGCCCGTGGTGAGCGTGAAGCGGCCCTCGCGGAAGAGCAGGGTGTGCGCCAGATCCCGTTCTTCACTTCAGGCCGCCTCCTCCCTGCACAAGGCTGGGGTGGGAGCTTTGGGTTGGCGTTCTACGCTCTCCAAGAAGACTCTGAAGGAGTCTTTATTTTTTTTTTTTGAGATGGGGCCTTACTCTGTTGCCCAGACTGGAGTGCGGTGGTGTGATCATAGCTCACTGCAACCTCAACCTCCTGAGCTCAAGTGATGTTCCCTCCTCAGCCTCCCCAGTAGCTGGGACTACAGGCATGAACCACCACGCTTGGCTAAATTATTTTTTTGTAGAGATGGGGGTCTTGCTGTGTTGCCCAGGCTGGTCTTGAACTCTTGGCATGAAGTGATCCTCCTGCCTTGGCCTCCCAAGGCCTGAGCCACTGTGCCTGGCCATAATGTCCATTTTAAAGGCAATCACTGTAGCAAGTTGGATTGAGACAGTTATCTCCATTAATGATCAAAGACATACAATTTGGCTGGGTGCGGTGGCTCACGCCTGTAATCCCAGCACTTTGGGAGGCCATGGTGGGCGGATTGGAGTTTGAGACCATCCTGGCCAATATGGTGAAACCCATTTCTACTAAAAATACAAAAATTAGCCAGGATTGGTGGTACGTGCCTATAAACCCAGCTACTTGGGAGGCTAGGGAGGAGAACTGCATGCACCCGGGAGGTAGAGGTTGCAGTGAGCCCAGATAGTACACTACACTCCAGCCTGGGCAACACAGCAAGACTCTGTCTCAAAAAAAGACATACGACCAGGCACAGTGGCTCATGCCTGTAATCCCAGCACTTTGGAAGACCGAGGTGGGCGGATCACAAGGTCAGGAGATCGAGACCATCCTGACTAACACAGTGAAACCCCGTCTCTACTAACAATACAAAAAAATTAGCTGGGCATGGTGGTGGGTGCCTGTAGTCCCAGCTACTCAGGAGGCTGAGGCAGGAGAATGGTGTGAACCCACGAGGCGGAGCTTGCAGTGAGCCAAGATCGTGCCACTGCGCTCTAGCCTGGGCAACAGAGTGAGACTCCATCTCAAAAAAAAAAAAAAAAAGACAATTTAAAATGAGATATCAGTGTATACTTAAATAACTGGAAAAGAATAAAATTGGAAAAGAACTAAAAAAGGACAACATCCAATATTAGCAAGGAGGCAGAAATAAGAGCTGTCTCCAGCTCTGCTGTGGGAGTATAAACTGCACTCATTCTAGAGGACAAGCCGGCAATATATAGCCTAGAGCCAGAAAAGGATGTTCATAATCTTTGACCCAGAAATTCTAATTTCAGAAAATTTTCTTGTGGAAATAAACATATATGGACAAAGATTTATGTAAAAGGATGTTCTTAAAAGTGTTATAACACAGAAAAAGCAGAAATGAAAATCTATGAATAAAGGAACTGTTAAATTATGACAGACCATTGTGCAACCATTAAAGCTGACGCTTTTGAAATACCTTTTTTTTTTTTCCTTGAGATGGAGTCTCACTATGTTGCCCAGGCTGGAGTGCAATGGCACAATTCTGGCTCACTGCAACCTCAGCCTCCAGAGTAGCTGGGATTACAGTCGCCCGCCACCAAGCCTGGCTAATTTTTGTATTTTTAGTAGAGACAAGGTTTCATCATGTTGGCCAGGCTGGTCTTGAACTCCTGACCTTAAGTGATTCGCCCCTGCCTCAGCCTCCCGAAGTGCTGGGGTTTACAGGCGTGACCCACCATGCCCAGCTGAAATATATATATATATTTTTGAGACACAGTCTTGCTCTGTCATCCAGGCTGGAGTGCAGTGGCATGATCTTGGCTCACTGTAACTTCTGCCTCCCGGTTCAACCAGTTATCTGCCACAGCCTCCCAAGTAGCTGGGATTGCAGGCGCGTGTCACCACACCCAGATAATTTTTGTATTTTTAGTAGAGACGGGGTTTCACCATCTTGGCTAGGCTAGTCTTGACCTTGGCTAGGCTAGTCTTGAACTCCTGACCTCATGTTCTCCCTGTCTCCCAAAGTGCTAAGATTACAGGCGTAAGCCATCACGCCTGGCCAAAATATCTTTAATTATATACTTACTGTTAGGTGAAAAAGACAGTGTATGAGATGTGATTCCAGTATGCACACACACAGTGAACAGACAAGGCAAATACGTCAGAATCTTAACATTTATCCCTGGCATTGGGACTGATTTTTGCTTTTGTCTTTATCTCTTAGTTATGTTAACATATAAGGTTTTTATTACTCTTAAATGAATATTTTAAAAATGTCTTAGCTTTAATTTCTCATATAGCAAACATCAATAGACATAACCCACATTAACAAAACCTCTTTGGCGTTCTATTTGTAAGGATGTCTGAGACCAAAAGGTATAAGGAATGCTGGCTTCGAGAGTTGGAATCTAAACCGAGGCCGTCAATCCCAGCCCCTGTAAAATACTAGACAAAAACAATCCAGAGACACATCTAGAGAAAATGAAAAACAAAATCATAGCAAAATAATAAAAACATAGTAAACATTAAACAACTCTAAGGATGGCACCTGGTGGTCCCTAACAGCCTCTCCAGGCTTGTGGAAATGAGTCACATTCAGGAGCCGAGACCTCCAACCCAAGGTCTGGAGGCCATTTCTGAACCTCAGACTCCAAAAGAAGTTTGGGCACACTGGTTTTAACAGTAAGTTTTTGTATTTCTTTTTCCTGTCTGTTGAAAACACATTCAAGTTGCCTCAAGGGGTGAAAGGAAGCCAGAGGTATCCTCCAACCATCCTCAACGCTGTCTTTCAGGAGAGGCCGCATCCCTCGCTGTCTCCCTCTCAGAGGCGGGCCCAAGCACAGCATGCCACAGCTGTTCCACATGGACAGCGTGCTTTCTGCTCCTTCCCTGCTAAAACTGAAGCTAAGAGTTCACAGACCCGTAAAATACTTAGACTTTGATAGACCAAAACCTGCAAGTATGCTCAAGAGGATATAAATAACCAAGTTTACAATCCTTATGTTTTTGTTCCTGTTATCTCCCCTATCTACCTCTGAATTCAGCGAACTTTGACACTCATAACTAAGGTCCAGGAAGGAAGAGAAAAGTCACCACCCTATGGTATTTAGGGACACAGCGGGTGTCAGCATCTCCATTCCCCAGGGCTCTGGCCCGTGATGTGGCCCAGGGGTCACACCGCTGAACGCTAGGTAGGGACTAACAGCTGTTACTTTATTACTTGGAAAAGCAAGAAGGCCCTGAAAATCCCCCCTCTTCCCGGTTACTTGGTTAAGGGTCCATGTTCTTTGCTCATTCATACTTGAAGTCTCACTCTGTTGCCCAGGCTGGAGTGCAGTGGTGTGATCTTGGCTCACTGCAACCTCCACCTCCTGGTTCCAGCGATTCTCATGCTTCAGCCTCCCCAGTAGCTGGGATTACAGGTGCTTGCCACCACACCTGGCTAATTTTTTTTGTATTTTTAGTAGAGATGGGGTTTCGCCATGTTGGCCAGGCTGGGTTGGCCAGGCAGATCTCGAACTGACCTCAAGTGATCCACCCACCTTGGCTTCCCAAAAGTGCTGGGATTTCAGGTGTGAGCCACTGTGCCCAGCCTGGTTCATTCATACTTGACATAAATCCAAAAGAAGGCCACCCCTGCACGATCTTCAAGAGCCTCTGGAAAACTCTAGTTTAACCCTAGGAAGGAGAACGGCTCACCTCTGGCATGATCTCGATCTTCTCGTACCGGCGTTTGAAGGGCAGGGCGAGGACCTCGGCCCGCCGATAGGACATGGCAGGGGGCTGGCAGTCGATCATGAGGTCCATCCTGTGGGACTGGGCTGGGGGCGGCTGGGTGTACTGCTCGGGACACACCACATGCAGGGGCTGAGGAACCAATGGGACAGGCGAGAAAGGAGGTGTGAAGTACAGTGGCCCCTGCAGAAGGCCCGTTCCTGACCCCGATCCACTCCCCACCATCACAGGCTCACCACCTCCAGGCCAAGGTGAACTTTCATCCTCTCAAGCCCAATGAACCGTAGAGAGCAGAGGGAACGTGAAGGCACTGGGGCAGAAGAAACATCTCAGAAACCCCTAAGCTGCCTCAGCTTGCATTTGTTTTCGTTTTTTTCACTGTTTACGTAAGTTTCATGGTAACTTCCATGTGTCTGCTCCCAACAGTCTCTGGGCTTCCTGGGGGCACGGTCTTTCTAAAACATTCCCACATGTCTGCTTTTATAAGCTCTTGGCCAATTACCAGGCGCTGTGGGTTCGGAGTTTCTGCTGGATGTGCAGGTCGACTGGTATTAGGCAGTGGACACTGCTCAGGTCATATGCTCACTGTGTACGACCAAGCAGCAGAGGCAGAGGTTTTTTTTTTTTTTTTAACAAAATGTCCCTTGAGAAAAAAAGATTAGTAAACCAATTTTTACTTTGCACAAATATCACCCAAATGAAAAGGAATGCTGGCAGCCCACAGGGGCACTGTGTCTTCCCCGCTTCTACTTAAGAGCTCGGACCAAGCCCTGAATTCCCTGATGAATACGGCTTTCCACCGGGCTGACCGGGCTGAGCTTCCAAAAGCACCTGTTCCTTAGGGCTAATACTTTTCTCCTTCGAACTGCCCTTTGCTCCTCTTCTTGACCTGTCTCAAAGCATATCATGCCACAGTCGCAGCCTGATGGCTTCTCCCAGGTTTTCCTCGCCTAAAGTGGAGACCAGGTGGCCTCCAGTTTCCAGGATTAGCACCTGACAGGGGGGCCAAGAGCTGGTTTAGGGACTGGGATTTGAAGTTAATGAGAAGCAACACGCCCTTCCCTTCACCGCTGCTTCTAACTTGGATGAGCACACAGTAGGGTAGCGAATCACTGCAGACAGGCTCCACGTTTGCCGTCTGCTCTCATCATGCCTAGAGAGCGCCAATATTCTTTCTTTGTTGGGCAAGCACATTAATAATCACCAGAATCCGCTCCTGGGGCTCTCCAGGGGTTCTCCGCTTTCTCTGTTTCTTGTTCTCCTGTCTTAGAGTTTTGTGACACAGCTCTCTCATCCAGAGGCCGAAGGTGCTGTGCTGGGCCCCTCGGCCCTCATCTCCCTCCTGGGAACACCAGGGAGTGGAAAGGGAGAGCTCTTCCTCGCCGGTGGCAGCTGTCCTCCTTGCCAATTCCAGTGCCTCTCCCGACTCTCAAGAGCCAGAAACCCAGCGAGCAGTGGCCGAGCCAGCACAGTGGTTCCGTGGCCCTGCCTTCCTGCTACACGCTCCTCCTGTGCGCGGATTCTCCTGGTCTACACTGTACCCCAGCTACTTCTCCCCTTTCTCCAGGGCAGAAAATGTGAAGTGAAACAAATGACCAAAAACTACCACAAAACCCAAACCCAACAGCACTGTTTGTGGTACCAGCCTACAGGTGTGACATGGCCCCAGGACGTGTTTCAATTAAACTGTCTCAGCTTAGTGAATATGTTTCTAGAATGACTCTTTTTGGCAGGGGTGAGAGGATTTGCTTTTAAGCGGACACAGATGGTTTTCTTTCCCTTCCACTTCTGATTTCTTTAGAATGGAAACTGCTGTCAGGGTGTAAAGACCACTCCTTTTCAGTGTGGAGGGGGGCTGGCCTGTGTCCCAGCATTCTGTAGATGCATGAGAATTGAAGACAAGAATCAAATGCAGCCTCTCTCCCTTCACCCCACACAAGCATGAGCCACACCAAGGTGACATGACTATGTGAAGGCACAAGCAGTGGCCTTCATTACCTGCACTTCTTTAAGCAGCTTTGACACCTGGATGAAGTTCAGCCGGGTGTCGATGGGGCAGTAGATGCATTTCATGGCCAGCGGCTGGTAAGGAGCCAGGGCTTCCAGGTAGGAGAAGTCTGGTTCTACGGAAAGTACAAGAAAGAAATCTTACAATGCAGACTACACAGGAGCTGCCGAGCCAGGCGGCGGCTGGGGCGCTGAGGGCCCAGAGACAGCCAGGGGGTTGGGAGGGAGCCAGGAAGCACACATGGCGGGGGACGGAGGTCAAAGGGGCCCCGTGGAAGGAGGGGCAGGCTGGGATGGACCCTGTGGGTGGGCTCCAAGCTTCAGCAGAGGCAGATGAGGTAAATGAGGGAGAAATAACGTATGTGGGGGAGAAAAGAAAGCTCTTCTTTACAACGAAATGCCAAGAAACAAACGATGAAATAAAAACCAAAACCACCATTTGGCAACCATTACAGTTCACCACTTATTCAGATGAGAATCATTAATAAATGCTAAAAATATTAGATACCATTTTGAGGGAGAACAGGTATATACATAGTTTCAAAGAGTCCCCCGCAAGGTACTGATTTAATACAATGAGAAAAACAGTGTTCTGACTCCTACAAGGTCTTTTTACCTTGCTTTTACCCATGCTGTGTGTTCCCCTTGCTGAAATGAGGCAATAAACCCAACTTGGTTTGACCACAGGCATGTTCCTGGTGGCCTCTAGGTCACACACAGAGGCTGGGGGAAGGGCCGAAGTGTCCCTGACCCCCATGCTTCTGATGTAACTGGACTCCCTCCTCCAAACCCAGCCCCTAAAGCTAGGAAGGGAGGTGGTGACGATGATTTCCCAACAGCTGCCACGTGCCGGGTGATGTGCCTGGTGCCCAGAGTGATCCACAGAGGTAGCTACTGACAGTCCCATTTACCGTGGGGACAGTCATGCTTGCTGGTGAATTGGCTGAAGTCACTGCAAGCTGGGCCAGATTTCAAATCAAGGTTTTTTTTTTTTTTTTTTTTTTTTTTTTTTAAACTTCATAGCCTGTAAGATTTCTAAAACCCAAGGCCGACTGAAGATCCTAACCCATGGGTGTCCAAGCTTTTGGCTTCTTTGGGCCACATTGGAAGAAGAACTGTCTTGTGCTACACATAAAATACACTAACACTAATGACAACTGATGAGCTAAAAAAAAAAAAAAAGGTCTGTGCATAATTTCCATGATATCCCCCATCACAGATAAGCAAAAAGGTCCTAGCATTCAAAGGGCTGGGCGCGCTACACTGATAAAAATGATATAGTGATTATCTACGTAAACTCTCTACTTGACCTTACCAAAAGAATTTTTTCCCCTGAGGGATTTGTCTCCAGAAGAAAATCCATAGCTAGAGTAAACTACAATCAGAAGAGAAAGATCTACCTCTGTAAACAATCCCTAACAGGTAAAACAAGATCGGTTACTGAATCACTGCAGTTCTTGAAATGGCTCATGATATCCTAGCAAAAAGCACTCAGTAGGATTCTGTCTTGGAGAAATCTGAAAACAGGCATGAAGGCCTTGCTGGATGCCCAGCTGTCCAATGGCACACGCTGCTTCACTCTTTCTCTGTGATTTCTTCATTCTTTGGAACCTATAGTAGAACACTGTTCGTATTTATGCCTCACTGCAAAATCCTTCCCTGGGTCTCTACCTTGTAGGTGCATTCACTCATGGCCTCAGTGGAGAGAACCGTTTTGTTTCTTTATTTTTTTCACTTACCCGTGAATATGACGGTGTTGAGACTAGATTTTCCCCAGAGCTCCATGAAGTGGACCACGTCCCCGAAGCGGAGGGAAGGGTGCCCGGTGAACACCACACAGGGCTGTCTGAAGTCGTTGCTGAAGTCTCCGTGGATGCTGGGGTAGTGCTTCAGCTTATTGGTCTGAATGAGCTGGAAAATATAGAAAAAGTACACAGAGATGTGAGCCTGCCCAGGCTGAAGGGAGAACCAAAGTACGGGAGGGTGAGCGGGACTGGATCTAAAATACCAACAAAGAAGACAAGCCACGGATTGGGATAAAATGTCTGCAAAAGTCACACTGAGAGAGGACTGTGACCCAAAATGTATGCACTCCGAAACCCCAGCAAAAAGAAATGAACAACCCTACTAAAAAGTGGGCAAAAAACCTGAACAGACACCTCATCAGAGAAGACAGATGGCAAACTAGCATATGAAAAAATGCTCCACACCCTATGTCATTAGGAAACCGCAAATTAAAATGACGAGATACCACTACACACGTATTATAATAGAATGGCTAAAATCCAGAACACTGACAGCACCAAATGCTGACAAGGATATGGAAGAACAAGGACTGTCATTCACTGCTGGTGGGAACGCAAAATGATACAGCCACTTTGAAAGATATTTTGAAAAATTATGTCCACAAGAAACCTGCACATGAATGTCCTAATTGCTAACACTTGGAAACAACCAAGATGTCCTTCAGCAGGTGAATGACAGAACTGTGATGCATCCAGACAATGGAATATTATTCAGCACTAAAAAAGAAATGAGCTACCAAGCTATGAAAAGACATGGAGGAACCTATTCCTAACTGAAGGATGCCACTCCGAAAAGGCAAGGCCCCTATGATTCCAACTGTATGACATTCTGGAAAAGGCAAAACTATACAGATAGTAAAAAGCCCAGCAGTCATCAGGGATTCGTGGAGGGTGAAATGAACAGGCCAAGCATAGAGGATTTGCGGAGCGAGGACGCTGCTCTGTGTGATGATGTAATGGTGGATCCGGGTCACTGTTCACTCGTCCAAAACCACAGAAAGCACAACGCCAAGAGGAACCCCTAATGTACACTCTGGGCTTTGGGTGATGGTGACGTGTCAATGTGGGTTCACCAGCTATAGCAAATGCACCTCTCTGGTGTGGGATGGTGCAGTGGGCAACTGAGTGTGTGGGGCAGGGGCATATGATTGCAGTGAACCTAAAACTGCTGTGAAAAGTAATATTTATTAATTTAAAAAAATACAAGTGGATCTTATTAAAATAGTTTTTACCTAGAATGTGATTTCTGGAACACCTGGGCAAGTCAAGTCTTTCTAGTAATACTGACATACTTCCTGGAAACTGATTCAGATTGTTATGGCTTGATTTAGCTGGACTCTTCCTTTATAAACTGCCTGACACTCCATGCCGGGCCTGAAGTTCTCATTATCACTTTTTGTTTGAAGTACAAGTGACTTTCCCAACACTTGTTAGTCACCAAGTAGTGGCGACAATAAACACATCTGTCACACCAGAAACACTGTTTACCAGTACAGGACCTCCTCCTGTGAAGCTAGAGGTTTAAGCTACTGCAGCAACTGAATAAGGACCAAGACCAAAGACTCTATTTTCTGGGATCATTTCTGTTGTCTGCTACTAGAGAAGCTTCTCTGTGTATAGCATGTGGATGTGTGTGCACACAGGCACACACATGCACACACACGCACACATGCACACATGCACACACACGCACACATGTACACACATGCACACACACGCACACATGTGCACACACGCACACATGCACACACACGCACACATGCACACACGCACACACACGCACACATGTACACACGCACACACGCACACACACGCACACACGCACACATGCACACACAGGCACACACGTGCACACATGCACACACACGCACATGCGCGCACACACACACACACATGCACACACGCACACATGCACACACACGCACACATGTGCACACATGCACACACACGCACACAGGCACATGCATGACAAAGATCAAACTGGCTTTTAGAAATGTGATGTCCTCGTAACACACACAGTTATATTATATAACAAACAGGGGCCAGGCATAATGGCTTACGCCTGTAATTCTAGCACTTTGGGAGACCAAGACAAGAGGATTGCTTGAGCCCAGACGTTTGAGACCAGGCTGGGCAACAAAGCAATACCTCTCTACAAAAAAATAAAAGAAAGTTAGTTGGATACTGTGGCTAGAGCCCAGAAGTTCAAGGCTGCAGTAAGCTATGACTGCAACACTGTATCCCAGCTTGGGTGACTGAGACCCTGTCACTAAAAAAAACACAAATTAAAAAAACAAAAAACAAAAAACCAGCACTTTGGGAGGCAGATCACAAGGTCAGGAGATCGAGACCATCCTGACTAACATGGTCAAACCCTGTCTCTACTAAAAATACAAAAAAATTAGCTGGGCGTGGTGGCGGGCGCCTGTAGTCCCAGTTACTCAGGAGGCTGAGGCAGGAGAATGGCGTGAACCCGGGAGGCGGAGCTTGCAGTGAGCCGAGATCGCGCTATTGCACTCCAGCCTGGGCGACAGAGTGAGATTCTGTCTCAAAAAAAAAAAAAAAAAAAAAAAAAAAAAAAGCAGGTAGCTCGCAGCCTCAAAGCGTTCTTTCAAGTGTATGTTTTGAACCAAGAGTCACCCCTGCGGCACAACACTTGACAATCATCTCCCAGTGCCAGGCCCATTCAAGGCAACAGCAAAGACACTTACGAGTAGATGGCATCTTGTAACGTCTCAGACACTGTGCCTGCCGCCCAGGCTTCCTCGCCCCACCCCAGTATCCAGAGGGCAGACACCCAGACTTCACAGACCCTAAATATCAACCAGGCCAAAGGAAGCACTGCTCTGGGAGGCTGTTTCATGGATAAAGCAATGGCCTGTGATAGGCTCAATCCTGTGGCCACACGTGGTGCATGAGAGGGCCCTGGCCAACACCTTGAAGTGCAAATGAAGTCACCCTAAGAGTGGGGATGTGGTCAGAATGGGACACACCCCAAAGAGAAGCCAAACTGTCTTCACCTTGAAGACCTCATCTTTAATTAAAGAGACCTGGTTGTATTAGGAAGACACTAACACTATCCCGGAGATCTTTATCAGCTGTCGCATGCTTGGATGGAATATGAATAGTAAAGCCGGAGCAAACATCGAATTCCCACTTTCCTTCCAGGTAGTCTGCAAGTCAAACTGACATTCTTTTTTATAACCTATATGGCCAAAATCATTAACTGTCTCAGTTAAATGGGTGAGTGGCTGTCAAAAGGAGTCTATTGTATCCAGAGATGTCAAGATGATGAATGTGATTCTAAGAATAGCAGCAGGTCTCTGCACACTTAAGTCACTTTTAAGCATTATCTATAGTTCCTGTAGCTCTACTGATCAATGCATAGAAACTAAGATAAATTCATCATTTTTTGCCAATTGGATCTACCTTTCTAGCCAACTTACTGCATCTGACCAGCGGAAATGAAGCTGTGGGGCAGGAATTCTGGACAGTAATTTGTTACCAGTACTAAGGGCAGAACCATCGTTTCTCATGCGCAATGGTAACAATACCAAGGGTCGACTCCCTCGTGCCCTAACAATGACAGGTGCACCTGAGGAACCCTGATGGTGCGACCAGTCTACTCACATTCCTAACTCTAAGTGGCACCAGGTCATCTGTGACAGGTGCGTAAGTGAGAATGTGATCACGCTCCTAGGAAACAAGCTCTACAGCAAGGCTGACTGCAAAGGAAGCAAAATAGACTTTCAAAAGCAAAGTCCACCACAAGATGTTTTGCCACACTTAATTTTCTGACATTTTAATAATATTTCTAGCCTGTATTTCACTATGGCATTGACACAGCTTGCAAAAACCCTGGCTGCTGAAATACTATTTAGACTACTGCAACCAAAAACTAACTTCTTCAAAACCTTCTACTTGGCATCCTGGTTCACTTATAAGACCTCTCCTTTACAGTATGAAAACAGTAATTACATTTAAAGTAATTAGCAGGACATTTGTTGAAATACGTGTTAAATAGTTAACTCTAAAACAAAACTCTAAAACTAAATTCCTAAACGTATCTATCTGCACTGACATGCTCTATGTAAAAACAGTCTATCTGCCTTAGTTGAAGAAAGGTTATAATTTTGACAAAGAAATGAGTGGGGAGATAATCACAGTTAACATGGATGTATTGTAACAGTACACTCATCAAAAGCAGCAAATGAACACTGACACAATACTGCCCCCTCTCATCTACATGCCCCATTCAGACTTTACCAACTGTTATCAATGCTCCTAATAGCAAACAAACAAGACAACAAACAAGTTCTTCCATTTCCAGATCCAGCCCATGGCCATGGAGTGCATGTATCTGCCACAACTCTTCATTTTCTTGGCAGTTCCTCAGTCTTCCCTTGTCCCCTAGGTCTCCGGCATTCTCGAAGGGTACAGATCAGTTATTTTGTTGAGCATCATCAACTTGGGTCTGAATGCTCATTAGATTCAGGTGAGGCATTTTTAGCAGCAGGATCACAGAAATCATGCTGTTTTCTCAATAATTTGCACTAAGAGCCATGCAGTGTCAATTAGTCCAATTACTGGTGATGTTAACGTTGATTGCATATGTCAAGTTTGTCCAAACTCCAGTTACTATTTCTCTCTTTAAACATGAATTTTGTGGGGACACACTTTTTGGGACTATAAATGATCTAGTTCTTCATACAATTTTTACTTGTTGGTTTTAGCACCCACTGGTGTTTCTTGCAGGAATAAATTATAACTGTGGTGGCTGTCAAATGGTGATTTTCTAATTCTAAGATTCTTTCCTACATTAATTATGTAAGTTTACTGTTGGAAGAACTTTCCCTTCTTGCCTACGTACTCAGTTACTTCACTATGGATGCGGGAGTTTCTGTTATTCAATGGATTGTATTCATTACTAGCATTATTTATTTTGATGTTCCAGTGATCTCAGATGTGGCTTCTGACCCACCATTCTCTGAGCACACAGCAAGATCTTTCAGCCTCATGTTGTATTTTCCAAAGAGGCCTGGTTCCTTTTAGTGGAGAATAGTATCTAGAAACAGCATCTGGGAGTTAAATGTGTTCTTCAGTTAGTGGCATGTAACTCTCCCAGGCCCTCTCTCTGGCCAGAGTTGGAAGATACGTATGTGCACACACGCACAAGTGTATTTCTCTCTGTGTCTGTCTACATATATTGAAAATAGGAGTTCACACCAATACCATCAATTCTATCCAACAGCACAGGATTCATTCCGGCCTTCGCTCTTTCCTTATATCTAACTCTGTACACCTTGATGGATTTTTTACAAGGTGAGCACATGTACATCAAGAAATAAAGCATTACTAGCTCCTCAGAAATCCCTCTTTGTCCCCTTCCTGTCACTACTGTCCCCTCCCCTCCAGGATCACTACCACACTGGCATCTAATACCACAGATTAGTTTATTGTATTCAAAACACAATAAACTAATTTTATATAATAAAATCATACCATATCTACTCTTTTAGATCTGGATTTTTCACTCACATTATGTTTGTGAAGTTTATCTACACTGCATGTAATTGGAGCTTATTTGTTCACAGTGATGTAAGGTATTGTGTGATTATACCACAAAATCTATTCTATTGTTGATGGGCAGTTGAGTATATTTCAGTACTATTACCAAAAAGTTTAGTTTTTTTTTTTTTAAAGACAGGGTCTTGCTCTGTCACCCGGACTGGTGTGCAGTAGCACGATCACAGTTCACTGCAGCCTCAAACTCCCTTGGCTCAGGTGATCCTCCCACCCCAGCCTCTAGGGTAACTAGAACTACAGGCATGCTCCACCACACCCGGCTAATTTTTTGTATTTTTTTGTAGAGACAGGGTTTTGCCATGATGTCAAGGTTGGTCTCAAATTCCTGGCCTCCAGTAATCCTCCCACCTCAGCCTCCCAAAGTGTTGGGATTACAGCTGTGAGCCACCACACCTCACCAAATTCTAGATCTGTGTGTGTGTCTTTTGGTAACATCTCTATGCATTTCTGTTCGATGTATACTTTAGGAACAAAACTGCTGAGGCATAGAGTACATTGTTCAGCTTTAGCAGATACTGTCAGTTTTCTTTTTTTTTTTGTTTTTGAGACAGAGTCTCCGTCTGTCGCCCAGGCTGGAGTGCAGTGATGCAATCTTGGCTCACTGCAGGCTCCACCTCCCAGATTCATGCCACTCTCCTGCCTCAGCCTCCCGAGTAGCTGGGACTACAGGCATCCGCCACCATGCACGGCTAATTTTTTTGTATTTTTAGTAGAGACGGGGTTTCACCGTGTTAGCTAGGATGGTCTAGATCTCCTGACCTCGTGATCCGCCCGCCTCAGCCTCCCAAAGTGCTGGGATTACAGGCATGAGCCACCACGCACGGCCGAAACTGTCAGTTTTCTAAGGTGGTGATACCAATTTAGACAACCTTTGAGTGAAAATATAACCAAAAAGAGGAGTAACTATTGTGTGTTAGCTTCATGGTAGTAGAGCAACAATAACATGAAACACAGAAAAATGTTCATAATATACCCTTGGGTGAGAAGAATCTGACAACAAAGCTGGGTATTCAGCTACACAGAAAACACCCATTTGTTCTGTGAGGGAGGAAGAAGCCTTTAGTTTTTGAACTGAAATGTTATTGTCATCATTAAAAATGTACATATATGACTGACATAACTGGGAAGAACACTCTGCCAATACATAAACCCAATTCAAAAGGGTAGTAGTATGTATCAAAATAAAATTCCTCATGCGGTCAGTAGAACAGAAGCAGGCTATGAATTGCATGAACATAGTACAGGCTAAGCATCCCTAATCCAAAATGTTCCAGAATCTGAACTTTCTGGGCACCAACATGATGCTCAAAGGAAATGCTCACCGGAGCTTTTTGATTTCACACTTTCAAATTTGGGATGCTCAACCAGTAAGTATATTCCCAAATCCCAAGTCTGAAACAATTCTGTGGCCCCCAGCATTTCGGGGAAGGGCTGCTCCCCGTGTGCAACAGAAAGTGTTAATAGAAGGAAAACAAGTGAAGCTTGAGTTAAAATACTTCCCTGCGTCTGACTTGGGAGGCAGAGGGGTCTACAGGTTTACTGGGGGTCTGCTGTGTCTCACGACCTGCTGCCTGCATCTGCATCAGGTTACCCACACTGCTTCCTTTCCATGTCCCAGTGATTTTGTTTTCTTACCTCTGCATGAGGAAAAGGTGGTTCTGGAAGATACACCTTACTCTGTTTGTTGTGACAAAGCCTATTAAAGAGGAAAAACACAGCAGCATGTGAGGAGGAGCACACGGTGGCATCTGTTGCCACCTAGAGGCAGCAGTGCAAATATTAAATACTGAAATTTATTAAAAATTTCCTGCCAGCGAATTTCCCCGTGAATGAAAGGCAGTGCCTACAGAGCACAGACATATCTTGTATTTTTTTAAACTTTAGAAAATTTCTCAATACGTTTTTTATTAAAATATAAACTTGTTATTTTGGAATAATTTTAGATTTAAAGAAAAGCTGCAAAGACAGTACAGAGTTCCCATGTCCCCTTCTCCCTATGTCCCCAGAGTTAACATCTGATATGACTGGCACAGTCATCAACTAAGAAATTAACATCAAGACGTGACAATCAACTAAACTCCAGACTTCATTCAGATTTCACTCGTTTTTCAATTCATGTCCCTTTTCTGTTCCAGGATCCAATCCAAGATACCACAGTGCATGTAGCTGTGATCAATTTCACAAAGAAAGTGATCTACACCTTGAGACATGGCTTCTGTTTTTGTCTATGTACTCTTCTTTTTTTTTTTTTGAGACAGAGTTTTGCTCTTGTTGCCCAGCTGGAGTGCAATGGCGCAGTCTCGGCTCACTGCAACCTCTGCCTCCTGGGTTCAAGCGATTCTGCTGCCAAAGCCTCCCAGGTAGCTGGGATTTCAGGCTACAGGCACCCGCCACCATGCTTGGCGAATTTTTGTATTTTTAGTAGCGACGGGGTTTCACCATGTTGGCCAGGCTGGTCTTGAATTGTTGACCTCAGGTGATCTACCCGCCTTGGCCTCCCAAAGTGCTGGGATTACAGGCGTGAGCCACTGTGCCTGGCCCACACACTCTTTTTAACAGCAGCATTGTTAACTCCAACGAGAGAAGAACAAAGGATCGTGGGCTAGAGACACTGTGAATGTTTTTGGTAATTTACGTTTGCTTTTTCCTAGTCAGTTATGACTTTACAATACTGAGATGTCTGGATAAAGCAAATGTGGCAAAAAGTTTAGTTGATAAATCAATATATGTGAGTGTTGTGCAGGTTTGACATTTAAAAAACTGTCCTACTTAGAGGGGAGGAGCTCAGGGCTTCAGGGCTTGGATTTTGTATTAATACATTGTATCTAATTTTTCCTACCCTTAGTTTCATTTAACTGTGGTTTAAAAAAATCACTGTATACCCTACTTGGAAGATATAAATATGGAAGAGCAAGATGCTTTTGGAGGGTTACCTTATATTATCTAAATAGATACTAGTTCCGTCTTTACTTCTAGCTCAGAGAGACAAACATAAAGTGCTTGGTTCTAAACTTATTTTTATTGTTCCAAAGGACATTATCCTACATCCATTAAAGGCAGAGATTAGGGATACCGAAGAGATTACAATATGATTAGAGATTGTGAAGCCCATCTACATAACACTTAGGCCAGTTCTGCTAACAGATCCTTCATGCTCTGCTCTAGAATCTTCATGCAGGCACAGCAGACAGCAACCCACCCCCTTTCTAAGACAGAGGTTGAAGGACCTGATTAGAGTTTGCTTCTTCTGGGGGTAGCTGCTGGAGTTCAAAAGGAGATCTGTGTATACCAGATTATCAGAAGAGTGAAGAATAAATGATGCTTCCAGGATCATCTCTAATTGGGAATGTGACAGACCCTCCTGCTCCCTGATGGCCGGACCTCAGGTACCACACACTCTTCCACTGCTTGTTCAACAAAGGATCAGAGCCAGGCGCTGTGGCTCAGGCCTGTAATCCCACCACTCTGGAAGGCCAACGTGGGTGGATCACTTGAACCCAGGAGTTTGAGACCAGCCTGGGCAACATGATGAAATCTCGTCTTTACAAAAATTAGCTGGGCATGATGGTGACACCTGTAGTCCCAGGTACTCAGGAGGCTGAGGTGGGAGGATTGCTTTGAGACCAGGAGGTTGAGGCTGCACTGAGCCGTGATCGTGCTATTGCACTCCAGCCTGGGTGACAGACTGAAAGCCTGTCTCAAAAACCAACCAACCAACCAACCAACACTCCAAACCCCACAAAAGATCAGAGAGGTCTGTCAAGAGCTATTCCCTCCCATCTCCATCCCCTGCAAAAACAAAACCAACCCAAACAACCAAGCCTCTTAGCTTGGAGCAGGGACAGACACTGGATAGCAAGGGGCTGGGCTTCTGCAGGCATCAAAGCAGGACCATGCAGAAGCCAGAGCAGAACCCATGAGAATGGGAAACACAGAGCCAGGGAACCAGAGTGGCAGGGAGTAAGCCCAGGACAGCAGGCCGGGCCTGAGGCTGAGCACAGAGCAGCCAGGCTGTGAGGCACCCATTCAGAACACCAAAGAGGAGAGGAAGCCAAACGTCAGAACAGGCTGTGGTGGTCCTGGCGTAGGGGCCTGGGACTTGCTAAGTTAATGCAAGTCTGGAGCTAGCAGCTATCCATTTTGGTAACTAAGTTCCTTATTTAGGGAGAAAGGGTGCTTTTCAGCAAGGCTGCATGAAAGAGAACAGCACAGTGAAACAGAAATACAGAGAAATCTCCCAGGCTCAAAGATTCCCCTGCCTCAGCCTTCTGAGTAGCTGGAACTACGGACATGCACCACCATGCCCTGCTAATATTTTAATCTTTTGTGGAAATGAGGTCTTGCTATGTTGCTCAGGCTGATCTTGAATTCCTGGTCTCGAGCAATCTTCCCGTCTTGGCCTCCTAAAGTGCTGGGGTTATAGGTGTGAGCCATCCTGACTGGCCTCTTTCTACTTCTTTAACTATTTGTCTTCACACTTCCTAAATATTTGTTCTCTACCGACCCCCAAAATGCAGGCATTACTTAAGTCCATCCTTTTCCCACTGCCTGTTCTTCTAACCTGAAATCCTCTCCCCAGGCAATCCCATTCATTCTTGTGGCAATCCCAGCCACTCACAACTACCTCAATGCTGAGGACACCCAACCTGTGACTCCAGCCTGGGCTTCTCAGATCTTTGAACTGGGCAAGTTTCACCTGCACATCCCCTGCCTCAGGCACCGTGAATGCCCTCAGGGACAAAACCAAACTAAGCTAACCATCCTTGCTGTATGCACCTACCCTTCCTTTATAGAATCTATTTTGTTTGGGGTCAACACGATCTACCACACTAGAAATTGCAGTGTCAATCTCGATTGCTACCATTTCTGTGTCAAGTAACCAGTAAGTACTGCCCGTTGTATTTCCTCATCGCCTCTCAAATCGGTTCCTGCCTTCCTTTCCTCCATGATGGTAGAGACTGGAGTCTTCTGTCCCTCAGCCTCTGCAAAGACTATTGTCTTATACTTCAGTTTCACCCACTCCCACCACCCCCAACAAACTTCACATAAATGCAGAAGGCTCTATATAAAATGCACATATAATCATGTTCATTTCCTGCTTAAAATCCTCCAATGAATCCCTACCATGGACAGGATCCCTCTAGCCTCGTACCCTGCCACTCCCCACCCTGAACTTTATACTGAAACAATAAAGAACTATGGATAGTTCTCTGAACGAACCAAACCATTCAAACCTCCCATCTATGTCTTGGCCTGTGTTATCCCCTCTTGACCCACACTATCACCCCCAGCAGCCCACCCAGCTCATCCTTAAGTAGGGTTTCTGTCTGGCTGATTCTTGGTCATTCTTCAGGAGCACCTCCTTCCAGAATGCCTTTCTTAAACCCCCAAATGGGGTCACCACCCCTTCTCTGAATACCATACACATATACATAGGTGTATGCGTGGGTATGTGTGTATATATCTCCATCAGATTATTTCCAAGTGGTAAGAGGTTTACACAGCTGCCTCTTCCTTCATGGTACACATTCCTCAAGGTCAGGGACCTCTTTGTATCCTCAGTGCTTTGGCACTTAAAGGTTTATGGACTGAACTAAATACAACTACAGATGGAAACAAGAATAATATGATCTCTGAGTTTAGGAGTCCATGGGAGGAATATTTGAAAGGCTTAAAAGACAGAGACACATCTCATGTCTCAGCATGGGAAAACTACTGCAAAGATGCTGATTTGTAATTTATAGGTTTTGTGGACTCAAAAAAATATTCTGAAAACTGGCAAAGTGATTCTATAATTCTTACACAAAAATAAGTAAGCAAAAATAGCTCCAATAATTCTGACTAAGAAAAATAATAGAGAAATGTACTTTACCACTGAGTACAATTATAAGTGAGGCTGCAGTTATTAAAATATATTGGCAGTATGTTGGCCAAAGAATGAATGGATCACTCAATCAGGGTAGTCTAGAAACAAAATCTAGTACATATGAAAGTCTGGCATACAACATTAACACAAGTCAGTTGAAAAAGTTAACATTATTCAGTAAATAGTACTTGGACAGGTAACTACGTGACTATTTGGGAAAAAAACAAAGTTAATGCTTCTCTTCATACTCTATACTAAAACACATTCCAGATAAAATAGTTAAGGGATGATGTAAAAAAAGAAAGAAAGAAGCTACAATAAAACTGAAAGAAAGTAGGTTTAGCCATGTGACACCTATCAGGCAAGAATTTTCTAAAGATAATATCAACAGAAGAAACTGCAAAAGAGACTAAAATTATCAGTATAAAAAACTAAAAAAACTTATTGCAAAAAAACAACCAAAAAAACCAAAGGCCTAAATGCAATGTGGACCCTGGATTGGATCCTGAACAGAAAAAAAAAAAAAAAAAAAAAATTGTGGAGAAACTGGTGCAATCACAATAAAGATCAGAGTTAATAATAATGTACTAATGTTATTTAGGCCGGGCATAGAGTGACTCATGCCTGTAATACCAGCACTTTGGGAGGCCAAGGTGGGTGGATCACCTGGTCAGGAGTTCGAGACCAGTCTGGCCAACATGATGAAACCCTGTCTCTACTAAAAAATACAAAAATTAGCTGGGCATGGTGGTGTGCACCTGTAATCCCAGCTACTTGGGAGGCTGAGGCAGGAGAATCACTTGAACCCAGGAGGCGGAGGTTGCAGTGAGCTGAAATCGTGCCATTGCACTCCAGCCTGGGCGAGAAGAGCAAGACTCCGTCTTTAAAACAAAAAAACAAAAAACCAAAAAAAGGTACTAATGTTATTTTAAAAATTTGGATGAATGAACATGGTCACGTGAGACATCAACATTAGGGGACACCGAGTAAGAGGTATACAGGACCCCTCTGTACGATCTGTGTACTTCTCTGTAAATCTAAAATCATTCCAAAGTAGTAAGTTTATTATTTAAAAATTGGAAAAAAAAAAGACAAAAATGTGCCAAAATAAGAAAAAAAAAGTCTACCTAAATATATCCTTAATACATATATAAGGAGTTCGAATAAATGTATGAGTGATGTACAAAACCTCTAACAAGTAAATGGGCAAGAAGAGAACGATTTTACAGAAAAATCTTTCTGGAAAGCAATTTAGATGCAGATAATAAGCATTAAAAACTATTTATACCCTTTGTTCCAGTAATTCTACTTTTAGTAATTTACCTAAAGCAAAAGATGTCACCATATATACAGAGATATTAATTGAACATTTGTTACGAAAAGCAAAAAAATTGGGAAAAGCCCTTCCATCCAGTAGTAAGAAATAGTTAACTACATCATACTATATACAAATGATGTACAAATGATGGAATAATGTAGTCATGTAAAATTTATGTTCTTAAAGATTTGATGCTTTAATATTTATTTATTTTTTTCTTTTGAGACGGAGTCTTGCTCTGTCACCCAGGCTGGAGTGCAGTGGCTCGATCTCGGCTCACTGCAAGCTCCGCCTCCTGGGTTCACACCATTCTCCTGCCTCAGCCTCCTGAGTAGCTGGGACTACAGGCACCCGCCACCACAACTGGCTAATTTTTTGTAATTTTAGTAGAGATGGGGTTTGACCGTGTTAGCCAGGATAGTCTCAATCTCCTGACCTCGTGATCCACCCACCTCAGCTTCCCAAAGTGCTGGGATTATAGGCATGAGCCACTGTGCCTGGCCTCTAATATTTAATTTTTAAAAGCAGGATTCAAAATTAAATATTCAGTAAGATACTGATATAGGAAAAAGAAATACATCAGAATGCTAAGAGTGGTAAGTTACTTCTGGATAGCAGGATTATGGGGTCAGTTTTTTTTTTGAGATGAAGTCTCCCTTTGTCCCATGCTGGAGTACAAAGTCGTGATCTCGACTCACTGCAACCTCTGCCTCCCAGGTTCAAGTGATTCTCCTGCCTCAGCGTCCCAAGTAGCTGGGATTACAGGCACCCACCACACGCCCGGCTAATTTTTGTATTTTAGTAGAGATGGGGTTTCGCCATGTTGGCCAGGCAGGTCTCAAACTCCTGACCTCAGGTGATCTACCCGCCTCGGCCTCCCAAAGTGCTGGGGTCACAGGTGTGAGCCACTGTGCCTGGCCGGGGTCAGTTTTTTTTTTTTTTTTAACTGTCTTCTGTAATTTAAATTTTTTTCTATGGTAAACACATATTACATGTATATTAGAAACTAACAAATATCTAAAAACCAGAAACACAAAAACAACCTCCTCTCATTTTTGTATTCTCGACTTCTGTTGAATAAAATATTCCAACAACATAAAACATATGTGGTGGGTGAAAACTGGACTTGAAGAGTGCACACCCTGCTGGGATCCAAGCACAGAAGCCCACAGGGCTGGCCCAGGGAGTTATCTTCTTCAGTATTTTTATTAAGGATCTGGAAGCAGAAATTCAGAGCACACTGATGAAATGTGCAAGTGATACTGAGGGTAGACTGCTCATTACTCAAGATGACCTTCCTCTGTTGGGAAAAATGAGACCCTGTTCACAAAGGATAAAATTCACTGGGTACCAATAAAAAGTGACAAAGGGCCGGGCGCAGTGGCTCACGCCTGTAATCCCAGCACTTTGGTAGGCCAAGGCAGGCGGATCACCTGAGGTCAGGAGTTTGAGAACAGCTGACTAACATGGTGAAACCCCGTCTCTACTAACAATACAAAAATTAGCCGTGCATGGTGGCGGGTGCCTGTAATCCCAGCTACTTGGGAGGCTGAAACAGAATTGCTTGAACCCAGGAGGCAGAGGTTGCAGTAAGCCAAGATTGTGCCACTGTACTCCAGCCCGGGCGACAGAGCAAGACTCCGTCTTAAAATAAACAAACAGAAAAAAAACGCACAGAGAAGAATAATTTGTACATAGGATAGAGAAGCCTGTATGAGTCTAAACACAGGAGGGGTTTAGAAAAAAAGACCACAGAAGGGAATGAAAAAAGTACTTTAAAAAAGCAAGAGTTGGGAGCAGCATAATTGAATATGTTACGAGAAGGTGATGCACAAATTCCTTTTTAATTAGAAACTCAGTACATGCTGTGTCTATCTGGTTACCTCACGACTAAAAGGATTAAATGCACCCTAGACTGCCTGTGTCACAGTCCCAGAACATTTGGGAAGCACCATTCTAAGGCACCATTGGGATACTGTACAAGTTATTTCCCACTTCTCCCTTTATTTTTGGTCAGGTGAGTTACATTCAAACATGCATCTAAATAACTCTAAAAAGGTTCACTAACTTCGTATTGTTTAATATTTTGCCAACTCTAGGATTTGATCAATTTTCTGATGTAATAAAATTTTGTCAAATATCATACTGTTGCAACTTTAAAAAATCTAGTTTTTCTTCTCAGATTTGGTACTATACATTTTAGACAACATGAGCTTGGGCTTGAAAAATTTTTTTAACTTTTAGAATGTCATTTCACTGAGTAACAGGCAGAGGGTGACATTTGAGAAGTATATAAGATTTTTGTTACCAATTTTGAAAGTGCTGTAAGTCTCTGCCTTACATGCTTCCCTCTTTGACAACTATTATTCTAAACTTAGCAATGCCACAGTTTTGGCTTTTAATAATGCAATCTTATCACAGAAAGAAAAACAACAAAATGAAATTTCCATAGTAATGTGAGAAAAAACAGGATTATTTTTATTCTTACTGCTTGAATGTCCTGAATCAAATAAAATTCATAGAAAAAAACTACTGACATACCACTCAGCAAAGATCTGGGAAAACTCCAGTGAACTGTTGGCCACAGGGGAGATGAAGTAGAGGGGGACGCTGGAGAGCCCAGCTGAGTCGATGTACTGATACAGGCACTCCAGGAGGTCATAGATCACTCCAGAAGGGTAGCAGGGAACCAACACGTTTCCTCCATTGCGGACTGTCAGAGCTAGAAAAGTGGATGCCAGAGGAGAAAAAACGTCGTATCAAGAGGGCAGTGTTATAGACTGTAACTTGTAAAATAAGATTTGCACTTGTTTTCCGACTTCTGTTTTTATGATTCACTCGCCTGTCTAATAACCTGCTTCTTTTGAAGAACACATCAAAGCAGGGGATGCTATAGGCTGATACTGATTTTCTCATCACTGTCTAATCTAGGTCCCTGGGAATAGAGCATGTGATTAGGGGTTTGGGTTTTTACCAATGGCAGCTGAGCTTCAGGACAGAGCCTCCAAGCTCCTTCCTGTTTTAAATCCTGCTCAAAAATTTGCTGAATTTGTCTCTGTTCAGTCTCTGAACATGGCTGAATGACATATAAGGAAATAGGCCAAGTTTTTCTGTTTGAGTAATATTTGTCTGCAGGAGTTAGTAGTATTTTGTTTCATTAACGTTTGTCTGCAGGAAAATCCCCTATACTTTAAGTACTTAGGCTCACCTAGATGCTGTTAACTTGAGTGCTGGTGGACTTGCTATTGCTAGAGTATGGTATTAAAGTAGGGTACAGTGGAGAAAATCAACATAGCTGGTCATAGCTCAAGAGCCTAGCTCAAATCCTACCTCTGTCCCAACCCACAGGACCACAGGAAAGCCACTACAACCTTCCCTGGCCTCAGTTCCTGCATCTGTTACACGAAAAGAATGAATGAGATCAGTAATTTTCAAGCTTCAGTTTGCATGGAAAATGTCAGAGAATATGTTGAAAATGCAACTTTTCTTCTGGGTGTCTCCTTTCCCCAGAGATTCTGACTTACCAGGTAGGGCCCCCAAATTTGCATTTTTAATAAGTAATCCCATTGGTCTTAAGGAATGTGGTTAGTGGACCCCACTTTGGGAGACTGAATTAGAAGTAAGGTTCCTTTCAAGCCTAAAGTTCTTCGAGTAGATGATTCTAGACTATAAACAAACATACAAACCAAGACTATTTGAGATTAGTCCAATTATTTTTCTAAGGTAAAAATAAATTACCTTTGGGTTAGTATCAAAGAACAAAAACAGACTATGTTTATTAGCATGGCCAAGTGAAATTTCTAAGAACAGTGCCTTCCATGTAAATATAAGAAGATGACCACTTCTTCTTCCTAGAGCAGAAGTAGTATCACTTAAAGTTGCTAGAGCTGAAGGTCTGAGCTCATTAACTTAGCTGTTATGGACTGAATGTGTGTGTCCTCCACAAGATTCTTATGTTGTTGGCCTAACCCCCACTGTGATGGTACAGAGAGGCAGGGACTTTGGGAAGTGATCAGGTTTAGATGAGGTCACAAGGGTGCAGGCCCCATGATGGGATTCATGCCCTCGTAAGAAGAGAAAGAGAGGCTGGGTACGGTGGCTCACACCTGTAATCCCAGCACTTTGGGAGGCCGAGGCGGATGGATCATGAGGTCAGGAGTTCGAGACCAGCCTGGCCAACATAGTGAAACCCCGTCCCATCTCTACTAAAAATACAAAAATTAGCCGGGCACGGTAGTGTGCACCTGTAGTCCCAGCTACTCAGATTTAGTGAGTTATATCTGAAGGAAAATAAATTTCTTACAGGTAGAAAATGCCCCATACCTCTCTTAATTTAGCCTTTCTCCAAAAGAAGAAAGAATAAAACCAATCAAATATTAGTGGGGAAAAAATATACCTGTTTGGCTGGGTGCTGTGGGTCACACCTGAAATCCCAGCATTTTGGAAGGCCAATGTGGGCAGATCGCCTGAGGTCAGGAGTTCCAGACCAGCCTGGCCAACATGGTGAAACCCTGTCTCTATGAAAAATACAAAAATTAGCCAGGTGTGGTGGCACATGCCTGTAGTCCCAGATACTCAGAAGGCTGAGGCAGGAGAATCACTTGAACCCAGGAGACGGAGGTTGCAGTGAGCCAAGATCATGCCACTGCACTCCAGCCTGGGTGACAGAGCAAGACTCTGTCTCAAAAACAAACAAACAAACAAACAAACAAACATACATATATATATATATCTGTTCACTGTATTGCTGTTGTGAGTTCAAAGTGTAACACTCTTTTCTGTGCTATTATTTGCAAAGATGTACTGCCTCCCTTCTTTGACAACTGCTACCCTGTAAGCACTCCTTCCCGCATTATTGTAAAATAGTATATTTATTATTATTATTATTATTTTTTTGAGATGGAGTCTCGCTCTGTCACCCAGGCTGGATTGCAGTGGCCGGATCTCAGCTCACTGCAAGCTCCGCCTCCCGGGTTCACGCCATTCTCCTGCCTCAGCCTCCCGAGTAGCTGGGACTACAGGCGTCCGCCACATCGCCCGGCTAGTTTTTTGTATTTTTTAGTAGAGACGGGGTTTCACCGTGTTAGCCAGGATGGTCTCGATCTCCTGACCTCGTGATCCACCCGTCTCGGCCTCCCAAAGTGCTGGGATTACAGGCTTGAGCCACCGCGCCCGGCCAGTATATTTATTATTGTAAAATAAATGCAAGATAGAGCATCCAACGTAAGATGAGAGATGGTTGCACACCTAGGTTGCTGCAGAATTCTCCCACCATGCCATCTGGGTTTGCAGTGGGGATCTGGGTAAGCCCTGTCAGGACAAGAACATCGCTGTTTTTGAGAGAAGCTTGGTCCATGGGCTGAAAAAGAACACAGAAATATGGTTGGTAATTTTAAAAGGAGCATTACCTGCAAATAGTGAAAGAATAAGAGAACACAGACATTGCTCTTTCTATGTTGAACCCATCATCGAGTTCTCTTACGTTCTCTAAGGAATAGTCTGTCCTTAACCACTGGCTGCCTAAGTTGGGTGGGGACTGATGGCAGGAGGCAAGAGGAAGTTTTACGCAGGGATGAACAAGTTCTGTATCTTCACTGGGGCAGTGATTATATCAAAATTCAGTTTTACACATTTAAGAACTTTATGTTTCACCATATATACATTTTACCTCCATTAAAACAAGGTATCTTGTATTTCTGTAATGCTTTCTTCGTTTCAAAATGCTATCTCACATGTCATCAGTGGTTCTCAAACTTCATGTGAGTCAGAATCCCCTGGAGGGTGTGCTAAAACACGGATTGCTGGGTCCCTCCCAGAGTTTCAGATGCAGGTTGGGATGGGGCCTGAGAATCTGCATTTTCACATGTTCCCAGGAGATGCTGCCATTGCTGGCCTGGGGGATCACACTTTGAGAAGCATACATTATAGAATTTGATTCTTAAAATAACTCTGAAGCACAGGAAGTAAGCATACACTATGGGAATATGGAATTTGGGACTCAAAGAGGTAAGGAGATTTACACTAAATCCCAGTGGCATAGAAGTCATGAAGAACCCTGGATTGGGAACTAGAAGGTCAAATCTACTCCCAATTCCATGACCAGCCTCATGACCTCAGTCATGGCTCTGAGCTGAGTTTCCTATAAAATGGGGCTATTTCTTGACCCATCTCCCTTAGATGACTTCTGTAAGTCTCATAGGTTAACATCCATGATCTTGTGAACTAGGAACTCCCAGGGCACACTACTATGTGATTCTTAGGATGCTGTGTTTTTATTTTTACTCACCACAGCTTGAATTTAATTTTGATTGTTTTCCAATCATTTCAAAAAATATTACCCTTTCTAAATAAATTAGGATTAAAATAAGAAACCAAAATGAGGGCCCATGGATTAAGAAGCTGGAGAGCTCACAGGAGACCTCATAAAGATTTCCATGTGAAATGCATCCTCTCCTCGTCTCCATTGAAAATACCCAGTGGATCATCAGAAGAAAAAAGCTAGCAACACAGTTTACTATGAAGGCCTATCCCTCTTTTTTCTGTCCCACCCAATTTCGCAATAAATAAAATTCCAAATAATAGCAAAGTCTCAACATCTGCATTGTGGTCTCCGAGGAGCTGTGCCTTGAGTATTTTCCTTTCACCTTCTATTATATATAAGCATGGATACATGAGCTTCATTATTTTTTAAATAACATAATTGTGGTCCTACGTTATAAGCAGCTTTATAACCTGAAAAACATTTACTATGAAAACAGAAAAAGGCCAGTGGTGAAGACAGCTATATGTGAATAGCTTCTATTTTCTATTTGCACAAGTATATTCACACAAGTATGTAAGAGTGTTTTCTCTGCTTGGGCAGAACTCATCTATTTGTACTTCTCCAACAAATACATATGCATCCATTGTTTCCAGAGAAGAGAGGAAGGTAAGTACAGGACAGCGATTCTTAGCAGATGTGTAAGGGGCCTCAGATGATTTCTCATGTGCGAGTATCAACTGGAAAGAAACCAGAATGGTGACAAAGGAACCAAGCATCAATGGGTAGCAGTTAGCTTAAAATGGCAACCATTTTATATAGACCTTGTTAGAATGAACCAATAATGATCCCGAGGGCTGAAGGGAGATGAGGGACTTTAGAGGATCCAGGAACCTTCTGAAATGGTATATACAATTCTGTGTGTGCCTGTGTATACTTTTCTTTTTTCTTCTCATCTCGGCTCACCACAACCTCCACCTCCCGGGTTCAAGCGATCTCCTGCCTCAGCCTCCTGAGTAGCTGGGATTACAGGTGCTCACCACCAAGCCCAGGTAACTTCTGTATTTTTAGTAGGGAAAATTTTCACCATGTTGGCCAGGCTGGTCTTGTACTCCTGACCTCAAGCGATCTTCCTGCTTTGGTCTCCCAAAGTGCTGGGATTACAGTCATGAGCCACAATGCCCAGCCTCTGTGTATACTTTTCCATAAATTTAACTGGGTGGTGAAATGGGGCCATGATCCTAAAAAGATGAAGAACTGCTAATCCACACTTGAGCTCAGACATTTGAGGCTGCAGTGAGCTATGTGTGTACCACTGTGCTTTGGCCTGGCCGGCATTGCAAGACTGTCTCCCTCTCAAACAAAACAAAAGAACTACCGATCCAGATAAAAACATGTAACACAGGCAGGGCTCGGTGGCTCACGCCTGTAATCCCAGCACTTTAGGAGGCCGAGGCAGGTGGACCACAAGGTCAGGCACTGGAGACCAGCCCGGCCAACATAGTGAAACTCCGTCTCTACTAAAAATACAAATAATTAACTAGGCGTGGTGGCGGGTGCCTATAATCCCAGCTACTCGGGAGGCTGAGGCAGGAGAATTGCTTGAACCCGGGAGGTGGAGGTTGCAGTGAGCTGAGATCACGCCATTGCACTCTAGCCTGGGCAACAAGAGCAAAACTCCGTCTCAAACAAAACAAAACATGTAACACAGAGCAAACTCTGCAAACATCTCTGAAACTTGGCCATCAGCATCTTCCTCTGAATATTAAAGGACCGCCAACACACAAACAGAGGCAGTGCTACAGTACGAATGTCGCCGAGTGGGAACCATTTTAAGATACCTCATGATCAGGTCAGACTGGATGTTTGTAATTTTAGCCCTTAACTCAGAGACATTTCTCGTTGATTCCCAGGGCTACTGTGATGAAGCAGGCTTAAAAGGCTTTTAGTGACACTCTCCAAAGCAAGCTGACACCTCAAACATCTCCATTTCACCACCAAAGGGCAAATGTATAGATTACTGGTGTCAATGACCACTCACTGAGTGCTGCAAACGGGAACATTTTGTTCAAACACACACACAAAGAAAAAGCCATCTTGTCCAAGTACCAACTTAAAATACCTTACAAAGTTGAAAGTCATAAACAAGTGATTCTTCTTTTTGGTCACTTTGCAAGCCAGGGACCCCTGGCCAGCGACGCCCCACTCGGGCCTCACTCAGCCACGCTGGTGTGCCCCAGCTTACCTGTTACTGCTTATACCTGTGTTCAGTGGTGTCCGAGCTCTTGTACAGCGCCCAAGAAGAATGAGAATACACTGAACATTAAAGGGCGAGGAGGGTGAAGAAGAATTTTATTGAGCGATGGAACAGCTCTTAGAAGAGAGGGGATGTGGGGGGTGGTCCCCCACCCCTGCAGTTGGGTGGTTCTCTCCTATTATTGACTGAGGCTGGGGTCTTACAAGCAGAGGATGCACAGTGCATGCTGATTGGTTAGTATGTAAAAAAGGTTAAAGCAAAGACACCAATAAAAGGTGAGTATCACAGTGTAGAAAACTAAGTAGGAAAGGGTAGGTATATGTAAAATAGGTGAAGGGTGGGGATCAATCAGGGGAAAGCGCACCAAACAGAAAGATAAATTCTCAATCCGAGTCCGAAGATTTAACTTGTAGCTTGGCTTTCAGGCTTTAAACCGTCTTTGGCTTGGAGGTGTGGTTTCACTGGGTACCCATCCTATCTGCCCAGGCATTTGGCTGCCTCCTGTTGCTCTCACAAACTTGAGGAATAATATTTTCATAAACCCCAAGCCTAAGAGAGCTGTGGCCATGGTGTCGGGCCTCTGATGCTTCATTTAGATTGAACACTTGGCACAAGGCATGAGAAGAAGACCTGGTCCCTAGAAGCTTATAATCCAGTTGAAGAAAACATTTATGCATAATTTTAGAAAAAGGATTTTTCAAAAAGCCACAGAAAGTATAACGCAAATTTTCAGAGTTTGCACTGAGTATACAGATGCCAAGAGGAATGCAGACTAGCAAGCTGCACCAGGCCAGGTGAGGTCAGTAACACATGGCTTTTGGCAGATGATGTTTTGCTCCAGTTTTCTTTTCTTCCTTGGCTAAGGAACTTAAGACTCAATTTCAACAGCCTGGGTCACTCACTGCCTTTGGAACATCTCCCGGACATCTCTCCCTTCCCCAATACCAAGTTGTCCCTTTAACATGTGCCCTGGGGCTTCTAATACTTTCTATCTCAGCACTGATCACTCCAAACTGAAAGTACTATTTACTTGTCTGTGTCCCCCACAGGACTCTGAAGCTCCGTGAAGGCAAGTACTTTGTTTCCCTGTTGCCTAGCAAAATGCCTGGCATACAGCATATGCTAAACAAACATTTGCTGAATAGATGAATAAATAAAAAGAACGTGGTCTGGTAGGAAATGTGAGAATTTCACACTGGGAAAGAGTGCAGTGGGAGTCAGGAAGGTGAGAGGAAGCATGACCACTGCAGGATGGAGAGTGTACTCTGGGCTAGAGAAAGGAGTTGAGTAAAGAGAGTGCAATTGGTAAAGGACCAAAGTGGTCAGGATCATGCCCACTGACAGAGTGGGCAGTGAGGAGTCAACCTTCTGAAGCAGCAAATGACATTCTGGTAACAGCAATTACAGGAGATTTTGCTAAAGGAGGTAGGTGAGAGCAAACAGAGAACATTTTTAAGGCCCCTATAGCAGTCCAGACAGAGAGAAACAAATTATGTCATGGCAGGTGAGGAGATGGAAGCACCAGATCCACTTGACTGATCACCTGCACCCTGGAGAAAAGTTCTGCATGTACACATCTTCGCCCACTATTACCACTTCTGTAAATTTCATGTTTCTCCTATAGCCTAGCTTACTCTGTTCCCCAAAGTAGGGGTTTAGGAAATATCACTAACTACAGGAGGTAATGAATGAACAACTAAACAAATGCACCATAAATGGTATACTTTATTTCTGAGAGAAGGAAACATTCTGCAGAGAGAAGCTGTATAGCCAGATAAGACAAATAAGATAGAAAGCATGGAAAGAAACAGGTGGAGAGCCAGTAAATTGTCCGGTCTCCCCCTCCTTGCTTTGTGGGACCTACCTCCAACCAATCCATGGACCATTAGTAGCTCAGCTTACCTGCCGCCCTAGCCCCCAAATATATTACGCTTAATTTTTACTGTAGAGCTTCCAGATCAGGGCATAGTATTGCAGAAACAGCATAACATTTGGGGAAATTCAGGGGGAAGAAAACATTACAAAAAACAAAACAAACCTACCTAGCAACTGCCTTAGTTCTTAAAAATTTGATTTGGCTGGGCATGGTGGCTCATGCCTTTAATCCTAGAACTTTGGGAGGTCGAGGCAGGTGGATCACTTGAGCCCAGGAGTTTGAAACCAGCCTGGGCAACAGGGCAAAACCCCATCTCTACAAAAAATACAAAAAAATTAGCTGGCATGGTGGTGTGCGCCTATACCTCTAGCTACTCAAGAGGCTGAGATGGGAGGATCTCTTAGGCCCAGGAGGCAGAAGTTGCAGTGAACTGAGATCATGCCCTTGCCCTCCAGCCTGAGTGACAGAGTAAGACCCTGTCTCAAAACAAACAAACAAACAAAAAACAAAAAAAACCCCAAAAACAAAAAACCTGATTCAAGAAATCCAAATTTAAGATATTTTCTTTAGATTTAAGAGAAGAAACTACATTACTGCCAGTCTTTGTTATTTATTTCTTATTTATTTTTGAGACAGAATCTTGCTCTATTGCTCAGACTGGAGTGCAGTGGCATGACCTCAGCTCACTGCCTTGGGCTCAAGCGAGACTCCCACCTCAGCTTCCCAAGTAGCTGGGACCACAGGTGCATGCCACCATGGCCAGCTAAGTTTTGTATTTTTTGTAGAGATGGAGTTTTACCATGTTGCCCAGCCTGGTCTCAAACTCCTGGGCTCAAGCAATCCTCCTGCCTCGACCTCCTAAAGTGCTGGGATTACAGGCGCAAGTCACCAGGCCCAACCAGTGCCAGAGTCTTTAAGACCTCAAGAAAATGAGCCAATAGGAGCATTCCCCTGACCTTCAAAGGGAAAAGGATCATGAAGTACAGGTGTGGGAATTGTGCCAGCTCTAGGAGACCTTCTCATAGGCCAACCACCATCTTCCAACCCCATGGATAAGAAGGAATTCCCACAGTGAAGAATAAAACATCGTAAGCTCAGGGAATGACTGGGTGGAAAATGCCAATTCATTTTCTTTTATTTCATTTCTTTTTTTTTTTTTGAGACGGAGTCTCGCTCTGCCGCCCAGGCTGGAGTGTAGTGGCCGGATCTCAGCTCACTGCAAGCTCCGCCTCCTGGGTTTTATGCCATTCTCCTGCCTCAGCCTCCCGAGTAGCTGAGACTACAGGCGCCCGCCACCTCGCCCGGCTAATTTTTTGTATTTTTTTCTTTTTAGTAGAGACGGGGTTTCACCCCGTCTTAGCCAGGATGGTCGCGATCTCCTGACCTCGTGATCCGCCCGTCTCGGCCTCCCAAAGTGCTGGGATTACAGGCTTGAGCCACCGTGCCCGGCCCTTTTATTTCATTTCTTAAACAAATTCTTTCCAAAATTCTAAGCCAGAGATTCTTAACCTGAAAAATAACAATGGGCTTCTGAGGACTCCATAAACTCAGGGTCTCCAGAAATAAAAAGCGAAGTCTGTGTCAATGTGCATAAATGTTTTATTACTTTTTTTGGAGTACTTCTCATCAGATTATTACTATCAGGCTTTTGGTTAATGACCCACAAAATGTTAAGAACCACTGCCTGAAGGCAGACATCCCCCTGTGGAACCCTTGCTTTCAAATCATCTCTCCTCCCCTTCTCCCTCAAAGACCCAGGAGCCTTAGAAACTAGGGAACCACGTGTCTTAGCTTCAAGGCCAAAAGTTAAGTGGGAAGGAAACAGCCCACTGACTGGCTGTGCCTGGTTTTCCAAATTTATTCCTGGCCAGAGACCAAGGTGTTGGAGAGTCTTCAAGGCCTTCAGGTAACAGCTAAAGGGGTAGGATGGGTACCTTTCCAGGTCTGTTTTGTGGTCAGAAGGATGAGAAAAGATCAAAACAATAAACAACTAAACCTAAACACAAATGAAAACATACTGCCAAGAGTAACAACAAAATACTCTACCGTGCCCAACAATTTTCCATACTTCAAATCTTAGCCTGGTAAGGACATCAGTGTCACATTCTATTATAGATAAGTTTCTAAAACTAACCAGACCAGGCGTGGTGGCTCATGCCTGTAATCCCACCACTTTGGGAGGCTGAGATGGGTGAATCGCTTGAGCCCAAGAGTTCAAGACCAGCCTGGGCAATATGGTAAAACCTTGTTTCTAAAAAAAAAAAAAAAAAATTAGCCAGATGTGCTGGCGCACTGTAGTCCCAGCTACTTGGGAGGCTGAGGTGGGAGGATCATCTGAGCCTGGAGAGTTTAAGGTTGCAGTGAGCCATGATCACGCCACTGCACTCCAACCTGGGCAACAGAGTGAGACTGTCTCAAAAATAAATAAATAAATTATAAAACTAAGCCCTAATGTCTAGGTATATGTAGCTTTTGCTATACTATGCTGGGGAGTTTCACATCTAAAACTCAAGTCTACCCCTGAAGTCAGGCAGAGTAGCCAAGAAGCTATTGAAATAATATGACTATTACGTTGCCTTTTCAAACCAACATAATACAAAATGTAGTATTCAAATACAGGTTCAAAAGTCACAAGCAAATCCATTCATTTGATTTCCACAGTCAGAAAGGCTGCGACTTCAATTATCAAAAGTGCTTGCTAGTTATTGCCAATACATTTATGGGATCTTTCCAACAGGTGCTGCTTGTGTTGTTCTATTAGTATTATTTTTAAACTGTGTCCTGGGCCCTCTTTCTGGGCAGACTATACAACTGTTTGAAATAAGTTTTTTTCAGGAAAAAAGTTTTAAACCATTTCAATGTCCAACAGTGAGAAAGAGTTAAACATTTCATGGTATATCCACGGGACAGAGCACTAGACAGATATCATATGTCATGTGGTAGAATCCATGATGACCTAAGTAAAGTTCACTACACAGTTCATCAGAAAGAGCAGAAAAGCAGGCTGCAAATAGCTCTTAATGTTAGGATTCATACAATTTTTATCTTTTCTCTGAGATTTTTGTATTTTCCAAAATTACTACAATAAATACAAATTAAAATTTTCTAATCAGAAATAGAAGAAAATAATATTATTTCAAAATAAGACATCTACTATGACTCCTGACAAGACCACACATGGGCATGAGCTGCTGGCATGCTCCTAGAATCTATTTTTATTTTTATTTATTTATTTTGAGACAGGGTCTCACTTTGTGGTCCAGGCTGAAGCACACTGGTGCGGCCACAGCTCACTGCAGCCTCAACCTCCCTAACTCAAGTGATCCTCCCACGTGAGCATCCCGAGTAGCTGGGACCACAGGCATGTGCCACCACGCCCAGCTTCTTTTTTGATTTTTTGTAGAGATGGGTCCCACTATGTTGCCCAAGCTGGTGTCGAACATCCTGAGCTCAAGCAATCCTCCCACCTTGGCCTCCCAAGGTGTTGGGATTATAGGCGTGAGCCAATGTGCTCTGCCACACTCCCAGAATCTAAACTGAAAGGACAGAGGTGCTCAGAAGCAAAGGCAGCTGACAAATGTGAGAAACTAAATCATAAATTCCTGGGGAATAAATTCCTGGGGAAACTAGGGGCCTTGGAATGAGGACAAAAGGGCAGGCAATAGCTTCTACTGCGGGTGGAGGAGAGGTTGCGCAAAAACCCTTTGTCCTTTTTTCTTTCCTCCATATTACAGTTGGCAGATTGTGGCCGGTTCAACCCCCACTCTGTGAGGAAGGAAATGCCAGAACAGCGGGATGAAGGTTCACAGAACACTAAGCCACTCCTTGGTTGTTCCCTCACACCACAAGGGCAAAGTGGTGACAAGTCAGGGAGACACTCAGGAGAAACAATGTCTGAAGCACAGATATGAGAGGAGGGGCCCTGAGGGTCAAGCAAGGAGAGCTTGCAGGGAATCAAACAAGACCACCAAGGAAGGCAGCATCTACTAAACATTGTGAGCTAAAATCTATCTCCACAGGGAGAATTAGTGAACCACAGTAGGAATATATGTATTACAATATCCCAAAAAATATACAGAGGGAGATTAAAATGAGCAAGTGTAAGGAGAAACATCTAGAAATACTGTGAACAAAAGTATGTTTGTGTGAGGAGCAGCATGAATATGGCCAAGAACGAATTCAGGAGCTGGAAGATTTTTTTCAGGAGGCTTCATGAAGTAGATGGGAAATATATAAGAAAAAAGACATGCAATACACAAAAGTGTCAGTATCTATATACTAGAAATTCCATAAAAAGAAAAAGAAAATCAGCCAGGAGTAAGTAATTTAAAATATGACTAAGAAGTTTTTTAAGTTAAAGGAAACTGGAAGATCTCACAGACACTATATTAACAGGAAAAACACACATTGAAGAGAAATCATTGTAAAACATACAAATATTAAAGTGAAAATTCTAAAAGCAGATCCCATATAACGGAACACAAATCTAAATGCCTTCAGAGTTCTTAACAACAACAAGTGATACAAGTGGAAAATGAAGTCGTATTTCCAAAGCTTTATCCTATCAAAGTTTTTTTGCCTTTGATTTTTAATCCATCCAAGCTATCATTTAAATGTGAGAAAAAATTAAAGACACTCTTAATAATCAAGGCCTCATAGGCTTACCACTTCAAGATCCTCTAGATTCCTTCCCATTCCTCAAGTATTCCTGGAAGAATAAAAGTCAATCTAGCAGGATGTTATGAGATCCTGCATATGGAAAGTAAGGTTGAAGAACTTACAATGTATCTCAATGAAGATCACTGTTGTTGCAATAAGGAATACATTCACCACCCTATGTGTATTCTAAACGACCCAGAACTAAAATTCTAGATGGTTTCACCATAGTCAGCATGGGGTATGGTGTGCAAAGGAAGAGAGAAAGATGGGGGAGACAAGAGGACAGTGTGGCTTTGGGAGGAAACATACAGATACTGGTAAGTAAGATAGTCACAGAAAAAATAAACTAAGAAATACCTCAGAAGAATAAAAATAAAATGTGTATTTTCACATATACAGAAGGAAATTTACCCTTCTAAAGGAAGGCAAGAAAAGACTAGGAAAAGAACGAACTAAAAACATGAAAGAAGATGGCAAAACTACAACAGCCATCACAAGAAATACAAACAGGCTCACCAACCAAGAGACACTAGATTAAAAAAAAAAATCCCGGCCAAGCACGGTGGCTCATGCCTGTAATCCCAGCACTTTGGGAGGTCAAAGGTGAACTGATCGCTTGAGCCCAGGAGTTTGAGACCAGCCTGGGCAATATAGGAAGATCCTGTCTCTACAAAAAGTACAAAAATTATCCAGGCATGGTGACATGTGCCTGTAGTCCCAGCTACTTTGGAGGCTGAGGCAGGAGGACTGCTTGAATTGCAGAGGCAGAGGCTGCAGTGAGTTGAGACCACACCACTGTACTCTAGCCTGGGCGACACAGCAAGACCTTGTCTCAGAAACAAACAAACAAACAAACAAAAACCAAACCAAACCTGGGAAAAAGCCTCTTGGCTTTTAATGCAGTTTTTATAGAGAAAAAAAAGAAAGCATCGAAGCATCCTGATAAAAAGAATAACTGATTGATAAAATATAATGATCATGAATATATGGACTCCTGAGTATACAGCATAGAAATATTAAAAACTAAAAATTGGTAAAACTACAGTGAGAAATAATCAACAACTAACACACCCTTTTCAGAAATCAGTAGCTAAGCAAAGATATGACTTGAATGATGCAAAACACTCAAATACATATAGAAATATTTTACCCAACAGTGAATACACATTCTTTTCCAAGACACGTAGAGAACATTTACAAAAATAGATTGTGCTTCAAAGGAAGCCTAATCAAATTTCAGTCCATCAGGATATGTTTATTATAATGCAAAAGATTAGACTCTTGAAACATAGGCTTAAAAAAATTTCCTCTAATCCTATGTCTAATCAGACTGGATGGACTAGAAACAATTATACTGTAAAATAACCTTTGGTTATTTAAATCATGAACATTATAAAGAATATTATGACATACTTAGAGATGAATGACAAAGCACTGCGTATCAAAAATGTAACAGAGTAAAATTATACTAAGATACAAACTGGTTGCTTTAAATACATTTGTGGAAAAGCAAACACTGAAACGCACTTAGTAAAAACAGTAAATCTGAAGTAAAGAAGGAAGGAAGGAAATAAAGGGCAGAACAAAGGATGAAAATACAACCAAAACAATTAAAAGCAAAAACTTATTTTTTGAATAAAATCAATAATATAGACAATCTTCTGGCAAGTCTGATCAAGAAGATGATGAAAATAAAATTTAGAATGAAAACAGACTTACACAAAAAGGTTAAACAAATAAAAGAGGATTATAAATAGTTCTATACCTATGATTTTGAAAACCTAGGCAAAAAGGACAAATCTCTGCCAGAATTCTGGCACAATTTTGGCCCAGAAAACGTAGTTCAGTAGTGGTCATCCAGATCCAGACAGTTTTATGGAACATTTGACCAAACTTTCAGGAAAAGATAATCGCTACCTCATATATTTTTTTCTGACATTAGAAAAAGAGGGAAAGGCTCCCAAATCACCTTATGAGATGAACATACCTTGGTTTCTGACAAACAAAGGTAGTATAAGAAAATAATGTATGGGCCCATTTTTCACCTATGACTATAGATTATAAACTTCAATAAAATACTCACCAACTCATTCCTGGAGAGTATTTTAAAAATAATAGATTGTAATCAAGCAAGATTTATCCCAGGAATACTGGATGGTTGAACGTGAGCAAAGCTAACACTGCAATTCACTACACTAATGGTCTCCAAGGAGAGAAATCAAAGTTGATCGCACATGCTCAACAGCATTTGATAAAGTATAACACTTATATCTGACTTTTAAAAAATCAGAAAGCTGGGGATAAAGGAGACACTCCTTAGCTTGACAAATAAAAATGGTGTAGTAAGCACAATGTTTAACGAAGAAACTACAAAAGCTTTCCTTTTACAGTCTTATACAAGACAAGGATGTCCACTATCATCACTGCTGTGCAATACAGTATTATAGGGCTCAGTCACAAGATAAGAAAAATAAAAGATACAAAGGTTAGAAGAGAGGTGAGAAAACTGTTACTTCATTGCAAGATAATATCAATAGATAAATATCAGAATTAAGAGAATTCAGCATGGTTGCTAAATATCAAATCCATTAAAAAATTAATACTGAGACCTCATGCTCAGTAAAGGCTAGTTCTCTTCCTTCTCCATTTGGGAGGCTGCACTCTTTGGCCTCAATTTTCCTTTAACTCTCCAACCATTCTTACACAAGACTATTTTTTCTTCCTTCCACTGTCTGTTGGTAAAAGTTCCCTATGGCTCAGTCTTTGGCCCTCGGCCCTTTATCTAGATTTTTTTTTTTTTTTTTTTTGAGACAGAGTCTCTCTCTGTTGCCCAGGCTGCAGTGCAATAGTGCGATCTCCGCTCACTGCAACCTCCACCTCCCAGATTCAAGCGATTCTCCTGCTTCAGCCTCCTGAGTAGTTGGGATTACAGGTGAACACCACCACACCGGTTAATTTTTGTATTTTTAGTAGAGATGGGGTTTCACCATGTTGGCCAGGCTGGTCTTGAACTCCTGACCTTGTGATCTGCCTGCCTTGGTCTCCCAAAGTGTTGGGATTACAGGCATGAGCAATCATGCTAAGTTAGATTTTTAAAATGTGACAACTCTCCAGTCTGTCTCCAGACTTGCCTCCACATCCCAGTTCCAGCCCCATATTTCCATTTGTCTAATGTTCTTAAATTCACATTCATGAAACCTACTACCCTCTTCTGCAACAAATGGCCCTCTGCCAACTCTTCCTTGTTAACTGGATTAGTGGCCATTAACACCATTCTCAATGTCATGCAGACATAAGATCTCTAATTTTTATTCTTTCTTTTCTGAAGACAGTGGGCATTCAACAAATATTTCTTGCATTAAAGACCTGCCAATGTTTTAACTCTTTTCTCCATTCTTACTGCCTTCAGGCTTAATCCAAAGCCTTATTTCTCTATGTTTATCAGAATTCTACAGCAGCCTGTGATATTCTTCCTAGTTAGTAAAGATTCTACTCAAATAGACCAGGGGTTAGCAAAGTTTGCTGTAACATTTAAAGTAGAATTCTGCCATTATAACCTTTTTTTTTTTTTTTTTTTGAGACAGGGTCTTGCTCTGTTGCCCAGGCTAGAGTACAAATGGCACAAACATGGCTCACTGCAGCCTCAACCTCCCAGGCTGAAGCAATCCTCATGCCTCAGCCTCCTGAGTAACTGGGACCACAGGCGTATGCCACCACACCTGGCTTCTTTTTTTTAAACTTTTTGTAGACATGGGGTCTTGCCATGTTGCCCAGGCTGGTCTTGAATTCCTGGGCTCAATCATCTTGCCTTGGCCTCCCAAAATGCTGTGATTACAGGCATGAGCCACCCTGTCCAGCCTATGGTGTATATTGAGCCATAAACATTCCATAAACAAACGGGTGTGGCTGTACTTCAACAAAATATTATATGCCAAAATAGGTGGCATGCCACATTTAGTGCCCAGGCCACAGTTTGCTAACTGTGCAATTAGACTATCAAGTTTTTCAAACCAAAACTTTTCTCATCCCTGCCAATTCAACACAGAATCCAATTACGTGGGTAAAGAAAAATCTAATTTTTTTCTTTTTTACATATAACACAGGTCGCCAGCTAGAAATTAAAATTAATTACTTAGGTATGTTGCTCATTACTTTCAAGACATTATTTTCCCTTTAAATTTATGAATCTTGTAAGAATAATTTACTGGAAATTACATCAATAGTACTGTAAAGGCTTTGAACTAAGCAGGACAAATCAGAAGAGTTGGCAGCCAAGTCATCTTTCTCTCTTTTATGGAAGAACACATCAGGAATGATAGAAGATGCCAATAAAAAATTTTGATTCAATGAACCAGATGATGGTGACATTGATGGGCTTTTGATTTCAATAACCAGGAAGGGCCCAGAATTCCGCTAGATGGAGGAAAAAATAGCAGCGTCCCCTCTAGACCCTGAGATGAAACTTGGCTATAAAAGAAAGTATAAAGAAATAATGCAGAATGGCAGCTCAGACATCCTATTATTCCCCACTAGAGCACAGCATGGTTCTCCCCATATTAAAATGGGTCTGTTAATTATTGACTTAGCCATTCCATAATGCATGCTTATATCAACACATCATGCATACCATAAATATATACAGTTTTTATTTGTAATTAAAAGATGAATAATTTCTTTACTTATGGATAGTGCTCTCACAAACATGGTGAATGTTCTTCACACCCACTGAACTTTGTGTAAGAAGCATGGTCAGCACCAACTCCACAGAGTGACACGGTACAAGAAGGGCAAAGATGATCTGTATGCTGAGGGAAAGTGGCTTAATGGCAGGAAGGAGTGGCTATGCAGGCAGACCAAGCCAATCTTCTGGAAAAAGGCTAAAACTACAAATGAGATTGTGCTAAAGCTTAAGTGTTGGGCCCAACTGCAGATCTAAGAGAATGCTGGCTACTAAGAGACATAAGCATTTTTAACTGGGAAGGGATAAAAGGAGAAAACACCAAGTGATCCAGTTCTTAGCTTCATTTTTGTTTGTATTATGAAGACAATAAAAATTTGAGGTTATGTTAAGAAATAAATAGGCCAGGTGTGGTGGCTATAGTCCTAGCTACTTGGGAGGATTGCTTGAGCCCAGGAGTTTGAGATTACCAGTGAGCTATGATTGCACCACTGTACTCCAGTCTGAGTGACAGAACAAGACCTTCTCTCTCTCTGTAAATGGATGTAGATAAATAAATGGAATATGGACTCCCACAAGTTACCTAATGTATCTATATACCCATTCAACAGCTAACTAATGTCCCCCACTCCCTATTACAAACATAGAAATAACCAACATTCAGGAAATGAACAGTAAATTATTTAGAAATACCTAAAAAGGAGTAAGTATCACATTCATAACAATGTTTATATGTGCTGGGCTTCTTGCTAAATATGACTGGAATGAGTAACTTAAAACCTTCCAATAGTTTCCCTCTCCATATTAAAATAAAACCAAAATTCTTCCTCACAGCCTGCTAGCACTACATGACATGGTGTCTGCCACTCTCTTGGACCTCACTGCTGACCACCATGCTGAGACCACAATAGCCTTCTCTGCCCTTCAAATTATTCTTGCTTTAGGGGCCCTTCACTGGCCATCCCTTTATAATACAAACACTCACAGCTTCACGTGGCTAATTTTTCTGTTTTTCTTTCTCTTTTTTTTTTTTTTTTTTGAGATGGAGTCTTGCTCTGTCACCCAGGCTGGGTGCAGCACACGATCTCGGCTCACTGCAACCTCTGTCTCCCGAGTTCAAGTGGTTCTCCTGCCTCAGCTTCCCAAGTAGCTGGGATCACAGGTGTACACCATCACACCTAATTTTTGTGTTTTTAATAGAGACGGGGTTTCACCATGTTGGCCAGGTTGGTCTCGAACTTCTGACCTAAAGTGATCCACCTGGCCGGGCGTGGTGGCTCAAGCCTGTAATCCCAGCACTTTGGGAGGGCGAGACGGGCGGATCACGAGGTCAGGAGATCGAGACCATCCTGGCTAACGCGGTGAAACCCCGTCTCTACTAAAAAATACAAAAAACTAGCCAGGCGCAGTGGCGGGCACCTGTAGTCCCAGCTACTTGGGAGGCTGAGGCAGGAGAATGGCGTAAACCCCGGAGGCGGAGCTTGCAGTGAGCTGAGATCCGGCCACTGCACTGCAGCCTGGGCAACAGAGAGAGACTCCGTCTCAAAAAAAAAAAAAAAAAAAAGGGATCCACTTGTCTTGGCCTCCCAAAATGCTGGGATTCACAGGCATGAGTCACCATACCCAAACTTTTTTTTTTTTTTTTTCTTGAGGCAGAATCTCACTCTGTTACCCACACTGGAGTGCAGTGGCGCAATCTTGGCTGACTGCAACCTCTGCTTCCCAGGCTCAAGCGATCCTTCTGCCTTAGCCTCTTGAGTAGCTGGGCCCACAGCATGTGCCACCACACCCGGCTAATTTTTGTATTTTTTGTAGAGACAGGGTTTTGCCATATTGCCCAAGCTGGTCCTGAACTCCTAGGCTCAAGCAGTTATCCCATTTTGGCCTCTCGAAGTGATGGGATTACAGGTGTGAGCCACTGCGCCCAGCCAACATGGCTTACCTCTCCAGATCTCAGTTAAGTGAGATCTTCCCACCGGTTTTCCTGGGCACCCAATCTAAACCAGTCTCCAGCGCTCTGAAAATCATCCTGATTTACTGTTTTCAGTACTTGTATCACAATAGGAAATGGCCATACACTTTATTTTTTTACCTACTATACACCATCCTCTCCCCAACATCATCAACTCCCCTACAACATAAGATCCACAAGAGTGGCTTTGCCCATTGGTCACCACTGAATCCCCAATACCCAGATGTGTGCATGACACTTGACACTTGGCCCTTGGGAAGGATTTTAAACAGCTAATATTTGCTGAGTAAATGCATAACTATCTGTGTCCCACATTAGGCTATGGTCTTTGGAAGGACTGTGGGAATTTCAGAACCCTAGTGGTGACCCTCAAGGTAGCAGGACTATTTCAGAGAAACCTGTAGGCCAAAATGTTGGGATTCAAATAGTCTACCTTGGCTAGAGTGTATCTGTAGAAAACCAAATTGGGAAGATTTAAAAATGGCTGATGGTACCCTGGACACATTCCGAATTTGAGTTAAGTAACCAAAAAGCTGAGTTGCAAGAAGAGAATTTGGAAATACCTGGGGGTGTGTGGTAAGCAAGGAGGATCCAGAGACATAAGACACTTTCTCGTAATGAGACTGGATGATCCAGTTGGAGCTCCCAAGGGCATAGCCAGAGCTCAGAGGCGTCACCTGGACTGCACCAAAAAGCTCCTAAAAGAGAACCACAGTAAGAATGTGCAATGAGCTTACAGTGACAGTCACACAAGGTAATTCTGGAGGGAAAAACAACAGAAATATCCTCAGTTTAAAAACAAAAAATATTTTAAAGTAAACCAGAGACTGGGTGCAATGGCTCACGCCTGTAATCCCAGCACTTTGGGAGGCTGAGGCCGGTGGAACGCATGAACCCAGCCTGGGCAACGTGGCGAAACCCTGTCTCTACAAAAAAATACAAAAATTAGCTGGGCATGGTGGCACATGCCTGTAGTCCCCAAGTAGCTACTTGGGGCAGGAGGATCACATGAGCCTGGGAAGTCGAGGCTGCAGTGACCCGTGTTTGTGCCACTGTACTCTAGCCTGGGTAACAAAGTGGGACCTTGTCTCAGTCAATCAATCAATAAAGTAAACTACAAAGTTTAAGGAAAACAGAAAGATGATGGAGATCATCATGCTCCAAATATAGAAAGCAATCCTATAATCTGTACTTGTCACCTGAGAGCTCCAGCCCTCTTCCATATCCCTAGGCACTCAAGGTTCACACATTAAAAGGGAGAGATGAAATATTACCATACAGACCAAAGATACGCTTTGGCTTTCCTTTTTCATTTTCAGTTAGGTGTTAGGCCCTTGTTCCTGACTGGAACGGAGGAAAGAACAGAGGCTCTGGATCCTCAGTAACGGAATGGCTTTAAAAACGTAACTATAGGATCCTTCGAAACAATAACAATATGAACGGAAAGCATTCATAAATGACTGAAATGTAATATGAATACTCACAATTTTCTGAGAATATCCCACCAGCTGGATTTTACTAAGGGCAGAGTTCACCTCTTGCATTGTATAGCATCTTCTCCAGGTTGACACTTCCACTGCATCCTTGAGAGGAGAAGGTAACAGCCTGCAAATGGATCACAATATCAACTACCGGGTGAACATTTCTTCATGTTCTACAGCATTCCTTTCAGTAATTTGTCCATTTGATCTAAATGGTTTAATTTACTGGCATATAATTGTTCATAGGATTCCTTTATGATCGTTTCTCTTTTTTTATTTTTACTTTTTTTGAGACAGAGTCTCACTGTGTCACCAGGCTAGAGTGCTACGGTGCAATCTTGGCTCACTGCAACCTCTGCCTCCCGGGTTCAAGCGATTCTCCGGACTCAGCCTCCTAAGTAGCTGGAATTACAGGTGCCCACCACCATGCCCAGCTACTTTTTGTACTTTTAGTAGAGATGGGGTTTCACCATGTTGACCATGATGGTCTCGACCTCCTGACCTTGTGACAGGCCCGCCTCAGCCTCCCAAAGTGCTGGGATTACAGGTGTGAGCCACCGTGCCCAGCCATTTCTTTTCTTTTCTTTTCTTTTAAATAGAAACATGGTCTTGCTATGTTGCCCAATATGTGTCAACAGAAAAACGTTTTATCATTTGCTCCAAAAGAATCAGAAGGAGACCTGAAGAGTAACTTCCCTGACATTCACTGTACAATACAGGTCCAAGTACTGGGGTGAAATGAATGCATGCCATTAGCCTCTCCTCTCTCTCCTGAAACAACACTGAACAAAAGAGGAGGGCTACACACACACACGCATACACACACACACACACACACACTCACACACACCGTTAAGACAAAGAGAATGAGAAGAGACAATAGCAAGGCATTTTAGAAAGCAGAAAGACAAATGATAACTGACTTAGTAGGCCCAGGAAAGTTCAATGCAAATGTTTAATTTCTACTGCAGAACCCACAAAAAGTATGGCAACTGAAAACAACAGGTATATCTGGAAGTTGAATCAATCTAAAAACAAGAGGAATTGTTGAAAAAATAGATGAGATTCTTAGAACCTTCCAGATCTCCTCATTCCTTCCATATAGCTCAGCGGCTGTCCCTTCTCCTCTCAGATATGCTACCAGAGATTGTTCTCTGGAGGGAGTAAAAATAGAAATCTGGACTAGGGGAAACCATCAACTGAGGCAGCCTTCCTAAACAAAAATTCATATATTTAGAGAATCAACGTTCCTCTCTTCATTTGGCTGCCAGAGCACTATGAGTAAGCTTATACCCTCCAGGGTAGGGGGCTGAAAGAATCTTCTCTGAAGAATCCGATCAGCCTCAAAGAAAAAAAATTAATGAAAAGATCCTAACACAGGGGGTTCCACAAAGAAACCGCTCAACCAGATTACTTTATGGTAAAGTCTGGAATTGAATAAGCCCTACTCATGGCACACACACTTTCTAATTAGTTTTTTTTTTTTTTTTAATTTTCCAACTCTTAAACATGAGCCAGTAAGCCAAGAACTACCATAAATTTGAGAAAAGTCTCTAAAATAATAAAGGCTTCAAATGGGGGCAGAGGAGCAGGTAGGGAAATTAGAAGAAATAAATTAGGCAGGTAGAAGAAAACTTTAAGTTAAACAGCTTGTCCTTACTATCGTTAGAAAAATAAGATAGTATAGCTAAGAAATGAGAAGAGATTGCTACAGAAAAAAGATTAAGAGAATAAAAAGAGCTGTTAGAAATTAGAAATACAATGTCATACAGAGAGTGAAAGCATGCCAACAATACATCAGAATTTCAAAATAAGCGAAAAAGATTTAAAAGTTATACAAACACGAAAGAGGCACATACATGAAAAACTAGCAAAGCTTATAAATGACATGACAGAACTCAATACAGAATTAGAAATAAAAGAAAACATCACTTTGGAAATGAAGACTAAACTACAGGTTGAGCATCCCAAATCTGAAAACCTGGACGGTGCGGTGGTTCACACCTGTAATACCAGCACTTTGGGAGGCCGAGGTGGGCGGATTGCCTGAGCTCAGGAGTTTGAGACCAGCCTGGGCAACACTGAAACCCATCTCTACTAAAAATACAAAAATTACCTGGGTGTGGTGGCGGGCGCCTGTAGTCCCAGCTACTCAGGAGGCCAAGGCAGGAGAATCGCTTGAACCCGGGAGGCAGAGCTTGCAGTGAGCCAAGAATCTCACCACTGCACTCCAGCCTGGGTGACAGAGACTCCCTCTCAGAAAAAAAAAAAAAAAAAATCTGAAAACCTGAGATCAGAAATGCTCTAAAATCTGCAACTTTTTGAGTGCAAACATGATGCTCAAAGGAAATGCTCACTGGATTACTTTGGATTTGGGATTTGGGATGCTCAATCAGCAATATTCCAAATTGGAAAAAATCTGAAGTCTGAAACACTTTGGTCCCAAGTATTTCACATCCGGGACACTCAACCTGTAACAGAAACACAAGAGTAGATTAACACAATAGATAATGACACAAGAAAAATGGGAAGAAAAAATAGCAAAAAGAAATGACGAGATTTAAACAATTCAAAAGAAACAAATGTTGAAGACAGATAAGCAAGATGCCACATAAGGGTAATAGTAGTCCCTAACAGAAAACCAAGTGAGAAAATAAAAATTAATACTCATAACATTCAATTACTAAATATTATAATTGCTAAAATAAAGAGACATGAAAGCACACACTAAAAGAACATAGTGCACACTTGAGAATACTGACCCAGAACAATGAACGCCAGACATATTCTGTGAAAGTATTTAGACAACAAGCAAACCTTTGGGATCTAGGAAAAGAGCAAGTGACTTACCAAGGAAAGAAAATTAGATTTTATCAGTGGTTTTAACAGCAATGTTTAATATTAGAAAAAAATAGGAGAACATATTTAAGATACTCAAAGAAAGAAAATGCAAGCCAAGGACTATATATCTAGCAAAACTGACTTTCAAGGCCAAAGATCACAGAGAAACAATTATGAACATGCAGGAACTCAGGGAATACTGTTCTTGTGATCCTATCCCGAGAAATCTACTGAGAACTGAGTTTCAGACAATCAGAATGATTAAAGAAACCAGTATGAATGGGCCAGTAGTGAGCATTAAATATACAGTTGCTAGTAGCTGACAGACTAAATGAAGGTTAAAAGGAAGGGAGGATAGTATGTAACGAATATATATTCTGACAACACAGATACGGTACAAGTGTAAAAAGAACCGGGCGCGGTGGCTCAAGCCTGTAATCCCAGCACTTTGGGAGGCCAAGACGGGCGGATCACGAGGTCAGGAGATCGAGACCATCCTGGTTAATACGGTGAAACCCCGTCTCTACTAAAAAGTACAAAAAACTAGCCGGGCGAGGTGGCGGGCTCCTGTGGTCCCAGCTACTTGGGAGGCTGAGGCAGGAGAATGGCGTGAACCCGGGAGGCGGAGCTTGGAGTGAGCTGAGATCTGGCCACTGCACTCCAGCCTGGGCGACAGAGCAAGACTCCGTCTCAAAAAAAAAAAAAAAAAAAAAGGAAAAAAGAAAGTGGGGGGAAATATATATGCTCTGTTCTCCAAAGAGTACTAGAAACAATGACCAATTGAGTAGCAATGAGCATTGCTAACAACCAAAATGGGATCTTAAAATTCCACTTCCCATTGGAGAAACCAGGGTTTCTTGGAGAAATGGGTAATTTAGGGAAGAGAATGTACAAGAAGAGTCTTAAACATCCTGCTATCACAGATGGCAAGGAAACAATCAAAGACTATGAGGGTCACAATAAATGACCTAGGGGACAATGAGTCTGTTTTCATGCTTCTGATAAAGACATACCTGAGACTGAGAAGAAAAGTAGGCCGGGCGCGGTGGCTCAAGCCTGTAATCCCAGCACTTTGGGAGGCCGAGACGGGCGGATCACGAGGTCAGGAGATCAAGACCATCCTGGCTAACGCGGTGAAACCCCGTCTCTACTAAAAAATACAAAAAACTAGCCGGGCGAGGTGGCGGGCGCCTGTAGTCCCAGCTACTTGGGAGGCTGAGGCAGGAGAATGGCGTAAACCCCGGAGGCGGAGCTTGCAGTGAGCTGAGATCCGGCCACTGCACTCCCGCCTGGGCGACAGAGTGAGACTCCGTCTCAAAAAAAAAGGAAAGTAGGTTTAATTTGACTTACAGTTCCACATGGCTGGGGAGGCCTCAGAATCATGGCGGGAGGCGAAAGATACTTCTCACACGGCGGTGGGTGGCAAGAGAAAATGAGGAAGAAGCAAAAGCAGAAGCCCCTGATAAACCCATCAGATCTTGTGAGACTTATTCACTATCATGAGAATAGCACAGGAAAAACTGGTCCGCATGATTCTATTATCTCCCCCTGGGTCCCTCCCACAACATGTGGGAATTCTGGGAGATACAATTCAAGTTGACATTTGGGTGGGGACAGAGGCAAACCGTATCAACACCTGACAAGGCTTTCAGTGTTCAAAGATGGGACAATTTCAGCTGAAACAACCACCACCACCACCACCACCACCACCCAATGAGTTGAAACCATGCAATATTTCAGAGGGGGCTGTGATTGGATTGGAGCTTTTGAGTTGCTGGGAATGTTCTCTTCCTTGACTAGGGGGGTGGCTTTAAGAGTGGTTGCTGTATAGTAATTAATAATTAAGCAATATATTAGTTTTGTGTGTTTTGATATCTCTGGGTTGTTTTTTTTTTTTTTTTTTTTTTTTGCTGCTGTTGTTTTTAGACAAGGTCTTGCTCTGTCACCCAGGCTGGAGGGCAGTGGCATAATCACAGCATACTGCGGCCTCAACTTCCTAAGCTCAAGTGATCCTCCTGCCTCAGCTTCCAAAGTAGCTGGGACTACAGGTGTGTGCCACCATGCCCGGCTCGGTTTATTTTTTGTAGAGATGGGATTTTGCCACGTTGCCCATGCTGGACTCAAGCAATCTGCCCACCGTGGCCTCCCAAAGTGCTGGGATTATGGGCATGACTAATATCTGTCTTTTATATTACAATAAAAAGGTTAATTTAACAATCAGAAGAATTTATGTTAAAAAATATTACAGCAGGAATGAAACACGGATAGAAGGCTTGGGAAATGAAGTTAAGGGAATTCTGCAGAAGAACAAACAAAAAGAAAAACAGATGGAAAAGAGGAGAGAAAAATATTTACATGACAATCTAGGAAGTTCAGCATCTAATAGCAAGAGTTGCAGAAAGAACACAGAAAAGGGAAGTAGAAAACTTTTTTTAAAACCAGAATTAAAATTCTTAATTTTCTAAATTGGGAATTGGCAAACCTTTTCCATAAGTGGTTGCAGGTATTTTAAGCTTTGCAGATCACATACAGTCTCCACCACAACTATTCAGCTTAGTCGCGTAACAGCATACACAATATGTAAATAAGCGTGGCTGTGTTCTGATAACGCTTTATAAAAACAGTGGTGGGCCAGATTTGGCCCAGAAACAGTGCTGGCCAACAGTTGCCACTCCTGTTCTAAATTGAAAGGGCCCATTAAGTACTCAGCACATGAATGAAACTGCTTTAGTAAGATCCATCATCATGAACTCAAGGAATAAAGATTCTAAAAGCTATCATATGGGAATCAAGAGGTACAAACTAAAGATCTAGGCTCAAAACAGCACTGGACATTTCAACAACACTCCTGGAAGCTAGAAGAAAATATAATAATGTTTTCAACATTGTAAGAGAAAATTATATCTAATGTAGATTTCTGTCAAATAGTTTGAGGGTTATTTCTACCAAATAGTTTTAGATGTGCAGATTCAGAAAATTTACTTCCCACACATTCTTTGTCAGGGAGTTGCTGGAGGATGTGGCCTGAAAAATCAAGGAGTAAACAAGAAAATGGAAGACTCAGAAAACAGAGCTTCTAACAGAAGCAAAAGAAGTCTTTGGGATAATGGTGAGGAAAATCCTCAGCTGAAAGCCATGGCATTGGGCCCAAGACAGCTGACATCAGAGAGAGAAGGCTGGGGAGAGGACTTTTCAAGGAGATAAAAGTTGTCTGAATACCTATGGAGACTGAACATGATGGGTGGCAGGATATGCCACCCCAAAATATGCCACTTCAGCATAAAGGTTAGTTTGAGGTAAAGGCACCTGAGAAACAGCAGGTGCAGGAAGAGCTCTCTGACCTCCTCTTTTTCCTCCTGAAAGGAGATGAAATCCCCATATGGAAGATGTCCTCCCTATAGCAGGAGGAAAGTAACACTTTATCTGTAGGGAAAGGGAATGGAGTTTGAGAAAAACCTGTACCAGCAAAACTTGTTAAACCCTGATCTTCCCAGTCACTTCTCCACCCAATTGACTGCTCTGGCCCAAGTCCCCTTCCCTTGTCACATTTTCCCAACGTCCTGCTCTTTGTCCAACTCAGTGTCTGCGTTCAACTCTAACTGCTCCTTTGGGTCTTCATTCTCCTGTGCGGACTCCTACATATATGTAATTTAATCAAATGTGTATGCCTTTCTTCTGTTAACCTGTTTTATGTCAGTTTAATTCTTAGGCACAACTGGATACCCTAAGAGGGTAGAGGAGAAATTTTAATCACTTACAAACATATTGAGGAGAGACAAGTAGGGGAAGAGTATAGAGACAATAGGTACATAAAATAACTACACAAATAAGAAAACAAGGTAATTAACTCAAGGGAAAACAAAAAGTTGCGCAAGATAGAAAAAATAATCCTAACAATCTTATACGGCCAGTGAATTGCATTTATACAGCCATAACAATGGAAACACTGAATTAAGATTTAACCAGAACAGCACATAGATCAAATCGTTCCTGTGCTTTTTACCCTTGTTTCTTTGGCAACAAAGTATCAATGATCCATTGTCATTACCTTCTACATAAACAGATACATGAAGATTTTCTTACTCACTTATCTTAGGTACACATAGTGAACTGCTTTATGTTTTGCAATATTTATTCTATACATATTTACTTAGCACTGACTGTGGTCTCGGGACGTAAGTCACATAAGGGGAATGACACGCACAATACAGGGCTTCTGTTCACACTGTGCTTAAGTCTAAGAAAAATTTAACAGAACAAGGCAACAAAAGGGATGCCAAAGGACTCGAGTCATTCTTGCCTACAGGCTGGCCTTCCCTCCCAGAAAGGCCTAAACAATATACTACAAATGCAAATCTCAAGATCGTATCATCCCCCAACTTCAATGGTTCACCAATACATTGAGGATAAAATCCAAGGCTCTCAGCATGACTTCCTAAGGCCCTTCTTTATCTGGGCGCTGCTTTTGCCTGTACTGTCTATACCGGGCTTTTTCAGTGCAAGGCCCTGCTTGCCTGCACCCCACCTACTTAAGTCCCTCTGTCTTCTACATTTTGAGTGGACAACACTTACTTGCTCTTGCTTAAAACCTAGACACATCTGTCACTTTCTCTCAGATCTTGTGACCCCAGTCTAGGCTAGGTGCACACTCACATGCTCTTCAGGAAGGCTGGCTGGCCCTGAGTCTGGCAGGAGTGCAGGGAAGTGGCACAGAAGCTCCCTCTGGACTGAGGCCACCTCAGGGTCTGCTGCTCCTGCATCTCTTACCTCCACATCCCCATAACTCACGACTGCCTGCTTTGAGGAAGGAGATATTTCTCTCAGAGGCACTGGTAAATAAGGAAAAAAGAGAATTTACAACCAGACAAGTCTAGGTTTACATCCTGGAGTTAGCTCTTCACCTCCAAGCCTCAGTTTCCTCATCTATAAAATGGAGAGAATACTACCTTCCTTTGAGAGTTTCTCTGCAATGGGGAAATGATGTATAATATAATGCATGTGAAGTGTCTGGTGCAGAAGAGATGCTGAGTCAAGGTTTGTCTCCAGCCCTGCTCCAACACAGCCCAAGGAGCATATGCATTTCTCTACAATACTGCAGTGGACTCCAACCCAAGGAGATTGACTCTGACTGGCAGCAATGATTCTGAACTTGAGAGGCCTCAAGGAAAAACCCAAGGTTCTACCCAGCTTTGACTCCTCCTTTAAGTTCTCAGGATCAGGCAGCCCAGGGGCTTGAACCTCCTGGGGCTGCCCTGCACAGAAAATGAAGACCTCTCACTTTGGACCCAGTAGCAGCCAAAGAGTTTCTTGACTTAAAAATGCCAGAGCTGGAAGGCTGTCATGGGAGTGGCTAGAGAGCAGGGACTGTGATGAATAATGATGAATAACACTTGCAACTCCAACCACATCTCTCCATTCAGTTGAATTTCTTTCACATTGTCCCCAGCTTTGCCAGGGCCCTGCAACAGTCACCTCTCTTAAAGGCTGACTAGAAAGTCACACACAAGGCCAGAACTATGCCTGCTTTCTTTCTGTGATCTTCCTTACCTATTATTTGACAACCAGTACTGCCATTACCCAGAACACCATACCACGTGGGCTTTCCTTCCTGCTAGCTCTGTCTTCTCTTGATGGCCCTTCCCAGCACAGTCTCCCCTTTCCATCTAGGACAACACCCTGTGAAAATTCAGCAGACTAAGAACTGGAACAGCCGAGCTAAAAAAGAGGCTTTGGTCACTTTAATGTTTTCATTGTGTGTGGAGATGAAACAGTCTTACACTCAGCTTATTGAGTACTAGCAGTGTTCTGACCAAACCCTTAGAAGGGAAAGAGGGAAGCACGAAGATGCAAAGCATCTACAACTTTTGTCCTCAACAGCCCAGAACTTATTTCTAGAGAAATTACCGGTGTTTCAAATAGGGACACAATTTTCTTAAGCAAAACAAAAGGCTCCTGAAGATCCAAGTATATTTCAGCCTGAATCTTTCCCATCTTTTCTTTTAAACTAAATGGTATGGAAATCATAAACTTACGTTCTACAAAAACTGAAGAAAGCATGTTTATACAGAAATTTTCACTACAGATGATTTTTGCTAATCAGATCCATAGAACACTGTAGTTAGAAGGAGAACAGTCTTGTTAAATTCGCCTTTTGTTTTGTATTTTACTAATACCCACTGAAAAGAGTAATGTGTATCTTTTTATCCCATTGTTATCATATGATTCACACAGCAATATTTTTTCGTTTTTGTCTCCTCAGCATTGAGCACAGTGCCCAATATAAATGACACTCAAAAGAAAAAAAGTTCAGTTGCTATCCCAGGAAAGAAAAGAACCAGCAATGCAATTATCAACATGTCCCCTCTGAACTGCACCACATTTGGGTAGAGGTGAGCCCTATAACTGTGAGAGGTGGTGAAAAAAATCAGGGAGGAGCTCAGGGGTAACCCAGAAGAGGAAAGTCAAGTTATCCCCACTGCCTCTGGTTCAGTCTGACCTGCCCGGTTCAGGGTTTTGTGGCAGGCGCTTCTGCCATGGCTCCAAGTGACCCCCACCTACAGGATTCACCCCCTTGTGGAATCCTCTCCTCAGTGTGAGCTGGATCAAGTGGCTTGCTTCTAATATGACAAAGATGATGATGGGCTGTCACTTCGGTGGTTAGGTTACAGAAGACTAGGACTTCTATCTTGCTCACTCTCTTGCCCGCTTGGAATGGTCTCTTTTTCCTCATTCAAGCCCTACTCAATCTGCCCAGCCCAGCCTAAGTCTTGCCATTTAGCCTCTATTTTCTCTGCTTGACAAGCTCCTTGAGTAGAGGACTAAATCTTAAATTTTTTTGGGTATTTTTCTACAAACTTATCATAATACCAGGCATTTGGCAGTTACTCAACAACTCTGAAATTCTCTGAATTTCATATTTCTGCCCACAAAGTCCTTTTGCTGACATCCTCTTTTATTCTTTCTAGATATTTAGTTACTTTGTTGTGCTTCTGCTATCTCCTAACACATCTTGTCTAACTTAGCTTTCCCAGAAACTCTCCTTAGGCTTACTTGAGGTCCCAATTACGGAGAGGCATTTATAGAGCCATTTAAAGCCATTAGAATTATTGGCTGATTTTGGATAAGAAGGATAAGGAAACCCAGAGGGAACTAGTTCTGTGTTTCTCTGGCTTTCTAATTTATCAAAGTCAAGTTCTCAGAGTCTAAATGCTTCATAAGTACTTTCTAAAGGATTTCATTGTTTTGCTTTGTTCTTACCACACTTGAGTGCCTGATGAACTTCTTTCCCAGGGCTCTGACATGATGCCAAAGCTCTGCGGCCTCTTCCTCCATCCTGCCAGCAAAAGCAGCACGCTTTTGTGTTTTTATTAAATATTAAGACTTTTAAGTCCAGAAGGACCACTTGGAAGGTGGTAAGTAAAAAACTGGCTGGGCATTAAGTGTTTGTTGAATGAATGAATGAATGAACAAAATTAATATAAGGAGAGAATACAAAGAAGATAGGAATCAAGAAAGTTCCCTGCCTGACTCTCATCACAGCAAAGGGCTTAACATGCCCGTTGGGGCTGGGATGGACTGGGTATGTTGGCAGAATAAGGACCCACATGGAGTTTGTGGAGCCTCAAAATGAAGTATGTTTCAATATTAACCAGAAACTAGGTTATAACCCCTGATGTTTATTTTAGATCAAATTATTGCTTAAAAAACAGCAATTGCTTAGGCTACCAAAGCATGACAGGAACAACTCTTGAGAGCAAGTCAATGATCTCTGCTCTAATCCTATGCTCATGGAAAAATTTCTTACCCATAATTTGAGGTCTTAAGTGGACTTCCTGGCTAGCATAGAGTGTCCTAGATAGAAGAGCCACTCTAGTTCTGGAGCCAGTCAGAGGTCTTACTTTAAAGTGATTAATCGGGATTTTTGTTTGTCACTCTACATCCTGGGAGTCTGGTCAGCATGAATCAGTCCCTCAGAGGCTAATCAACTCCGAGTGAAATGAAACAGTGAAGTGACTGGAATCGCAAAGCCCAACCAGCTGTGATGACTCCGTCAAAGCACTGCTGCTCTCTGAGGGCCTGCCTTAAGGAGCCTCTCTCTGGACAACTTTCAGAACTCTAACACAAGTGGACTTAGAGATAATTTAATTCTTATTTTACAGAAAAGATTGAGTCTAAGAGTCTGAGTGACAGTGACAGCTAACTACAGGTAACAGTGGAATTTGAAAACAGTTTTCCTTCTGCCCACTTGACTACCTTGCTTTCATCAGAAAGCCAGTGTCTGAAGGTACATTAGGCTGTGGAAGACAGATGTGTTCTGGTTAACAAAAGCAGATTATGTAAGCCACTTATCTTATTAAAGGAGACAAGGACACTGGCATTTATTGAGCACCTACTGGGTGACTGGCATAATTTTAAGAACTTAGTCATATTACTCATTTAGTCCTTACAATAATCCTATTAAGTTGTTAATATCGCTCCTATTTCATGAAGGAGGAAATAGAGCCTAGAAGGAATAAGTTGCCACAGTTACCAAGAAACAGATCTGAAATTCAAATACCAGTCTATTTGACCTCCAAGTACACACTTTTATCTTCTCTTCCTATCATAGAGTTAGTTGATAAACTGTACGCATACCCAAGGGGTGTCAGAGCAGAGGAACTTCAACTTGAACATGCATGGTTTTAAGTCTTTTTTGTTTTGTTTTGTTTTGTTTTGTTTTGAGATGGAATTTCACTCTTGTTGCCCAGGCTGGAGTGCAAATGGCACGATCTTGGCTCACCGCAACTTCCACCTCCTGGATTTAAGCGATTCTCCTGCCTCAGCCTCCCAAGTAGCTGGGACTATAGGTGTGACTAATTTTGTATTTTTAGCAGAGATGGGGTTTCACCATGTTGGTCATGCTGGTCTTGAACTCCTGACCTCAGGTGGTCCACCAGCCTTGGCCCCCCAAAGTGCTGAGATTACAGGAATGAGCCATCATGCCTGGCTAGTTTTAAGTCTTCTGTAAGGTATGAAGCCACATTTCAAGTTTCAAGTATTAAAAACTGCCATAAAAATTCAGCCAAGAATATATCAATGCTTAATTGCTTAATGCTTGCATGAGGATGATAATATGTTGTAATGATTTATCCTTATTGTAACTGTAGATTTCTAATCTTATAAAAAATGTTAGCTTTATACAAAAGAAGTACTAGAGGTGGGGTTACTTTCTTAAGTAGAATATCTTCCTTTATATTTTTCCATTAAAAACCTAAACTTAAGTGAGTGTGGGAAAGTCAGAGACCCAAAAATTATATTGTGAGGGATTCTCCTTTTCCTTCCCTTCAAAATCCATCTCTTTTTCAAGAGTAATCTGTAATGTCAAAGTTAGGAAGAAGGATGGCTAACTTCTTTGATATAAATCTCAAGGAGCACTGTCAACTGAGGCAGGAAGTTATACAGCTGCCAAAAAGTAGGAGTAATAGTTTTTTTTTTTTTGGTACATGTACTAATAATAAATCAAATGCTAATTCGAACTAACTTCAAATGATTTACGAGAATTTGTCAGATTCTTTTGACTGAGTTTGAAAATTTTTAATTTACTGTTTTCTTTAGTTGATAGTTTTATTAGTAATGTAAGCTACTAAGATGTATTAATTCTAGGCACTTGACAAGATCTGCTTTGAGTCTGCCTATATATAGTGTAAGTCAAAAATTGGGGGCTGAAGTCTCAAATCGAGTACCTCTCAAAGTACCTCTCAAAGAGGTTCTTTGCTCAGATCATACGGGATTTTATTCTAATGTAGGAGCCAACATTTCTAAAAAGATTTTTTAAAAGTCACATTTACAACATCTAGACTTTGAGTTCTAAGGAAGGCTTGGGAACTGTGGGCTCACATTCCCATATGGCCACGATCTGCTGGAGTTGCGAGTCAGCTGCCCCTATAGAGGGGTGTGGTCACTGGTCCACATTTTCCACCAGCCCATCTCACTCTGGTGTGTACCTTCCTCAGCCCTGTAGGCATGTGGACCTGTGATCCCTACTTTGGAAGACCTGGACAGGCAAAGCGCAAGAATGAAGAAAATAACAACAACAACAACAACAAAAAAAGAATGAAAACATAAAGAGAAGATACAGCCTACATAATGGGAAAAATTTTGGTGAACTAGATAGCAAAAAATAGCATTTGTCAATGTAGCATGCCACAGTAGTTTGGGACGCTAGATATCAACTAGCTTGTGATAGAGAGAAATCTAAAGGTGACGTAAATCCCTTAGCACAAACATTGTCCAAATGCAGCACTTTTAGAACTCTGGTCCAATATTAAATTCTAGGTGAATATTTCAAAAGAACTCTTTCGCTTGATGCCAATTAAAGAATAAATAGCTCTTATGGCCAAGCACAGTGGCTCATGCCTATAATCCCAGCACTTTGGCAAGCTGAGGTAGGCGGATCACTTGAGTTTGAGACCAACCTGGCCAACATGGTGAAACCCAAAAAACACAAAAATTAGCGAGCATGGAGGTGTGCACCTTTAGTCCCAGTTACTCAGCAAATTGATGAGGGATAATCGCTTGAACCCCGGGAGGTGGAGGCTGCAGTGAGCCGACATTGCACCACTGTACTCCAGTCTGGGTGACAGAGACCCTGTCTCAAAAAATTAAAAAAAAAAAAAAATAGCTCTTCAAATTCTTCTACCACTTCTAATATTTATGCTGAATTTATCTAGGAGAAAAAGAGAACACAGCTATGGAGTGTCTCTTTCACACCTCAGTATATTTTCCAATAATTAGACTCTTCCCTTTCTCTACCAATAACTATGGCTCATCTCATGCTGTCATGCTCAAAAATCAAAGCACAATCCTTGGCCAGGGTGAGAATCAAAGACGGCCTTCTCCAAAAGTGCAAGTTACTACTCTCCTTGCTCCTCTACCAAGTTAGTCTCAACAGTTTCTGATTTTTGCCCACAGTTCAACTAGCAGCTTCTTTTAAAAGGGCGATTTCCATTCTATTATAAAGATACATGCAAGTGTATGTTCACTGCAGCCCTATTCACAATAGCAAAGACATGGAATCAACCAAAATGGCCATCAATGATAGACTGGATTAAAAAAATGTGGTACCTATATACCATGGAATACTATGCAGCCATAAAAAGGAATGAGATCATGTGTGTTGCAGGGACATAGATGGAACTGAAGCCATTATCCTCAGCAAACTGAGGAACAGAAAACCAAACACTGCATGTTCTCACTTTTAAGTGGGAGCTAAACAATGAGAACACATGGACACAGGCAGGGGAACAACACACATTGGGGCCTCTCAGGGAGGGCGGAGTGGGGAGAGAGAGCATTAGGATAAACAGCTAATGCATACGGGGCTTACTACCTAGGTGATCGGTTGACAGGTGCAGCAAACCACCATGGCACATGTTTACCTATGTAACAAACCTGCATGTCCTACACGCATATCCCAGAACTTAAAATGAAAAAACTTTTAGAAAGGGAGATTTCTTTGCTGGGCGCGGTGGCTCAAGCCTGTAATCCCAGCACTTTGGGAGGCCGAGACGGGCGGATCACGAGGTCAGGAGATCGAGACCATCCTGGCTAATACGGTGAAACCCCGTCTCTACTAAAAATACAAAAAACTAGCCGGGCGAGGCGGCGGGCGCCTGTGGTCCCAGCTACTCGGGAGGCTGAGGCAGGAGAATGGCGGGAACCCGGGAGGCGGAGCTTGCAGTGAGCTGAGGTCCGGCCACTGCACTCCAGCCCGGGCGACAGAGCGAGACTCCGTCTCAAAAAAAAAAAAAAAAAGAAAGGGAGATTTCTTGTGCATCCTAGGAAATACCTTTCAGGCCCCTCCCTAGCCTTCTCCTCCTTTAGCCTCATTCATACTCTCCCTAATGTAGGTGGCACTTCTTTTGTGTGGCCAAATGGGAGGCAAAGAAAAAATGGCCGAGGATTGTGCCCAAGGTCACAAGAGAAAAGGTGAAGTAAGGATTTGGGGCTTCCTAAGACTTTGCCCAAGATTTGGGAGTCAGGAAACACTGCCTTTTTTTTTTTTTTTTTTTTTTTTTTTTTAGACAGCGTCCTTGCTCTGTCCCCCAGGCTGGAGTGCAGTGGCGTGATCTCAGCTTACTGCAACCTCTGCCTCGCAGGTTCAAGCGATTCTTCTGCCTCAGCCTTCTGAGTAGCTGGGACTACAGGTGTCCACCACTATGCCTGGCTAATTTTTTTTGTATTTTTGGTAGAGACGGGGTTTTACCATAGTGGCCAGGCTGGTCTTGGAACTCCTGACCTCAAGTGATCTGCCTGCATCGGTCTCCCAAAATGCTGGGATTACAGGCCTGAGTCACTGCACCTGGCCAAGAAATACTGACTTTTGAACACTATTTGTGGTGTGCCAAAATTATTTGCAGCAAAACACTATAAATGGTTTATATTTAAGAGGAAGAAGGGAGGTCAGAGCATGCATGTTCCATGGGAAAGAAAACAAAGTCCTGAGGTTTCTGAGAGGGAGATGTAGGGAACTGGGGTCCTGTCCAGTCCAGTGGGCACACGGGAGATGAAAACAAAAGAAGGGAGGTTATCAGAACTGAGGAAAAGAGAAAAGGGAGCTGGGAACAAGAATGCGGTACTGCACCAGGGCAGTCAGATCAAGGAGGCCATTCACATACACTCCAAAGACTTATATATGCACATGTCCAGAAAATGTTTCCTAATGTGAAGCCACGCCCACACTATACATCCCCAAACAAGGAAATGGACATTCAGAAGATCCTTAAAACACAGGAGAAAATGCACAGATAAGCCTACTTCCTCATCCCCTGACACAAGAAGCGGCTCACATGCATGTGAGAAGAGGCATGTGTGTGTGCACAAGAGGTGGCCCAGCAGATGGGTTAGGAGCATGGACCCTGCAGCCAGGCTAGCTGGCTGGCTGGGTTTGAATGCAAATCTTGCCACTCACTAGCTGTGTAACCTTGGACAAGTTATTTAATCTCTCTGTATCAGTTTTCTCTCCTGTAAAAAAGTAATAACACTGGCTGGGTGTGGTGGTTCACGTCTGTAATCCCAACACTGTGAGGCTGAGGTGGGCAGATCACGAGGTCATAAGTTTGAGACCAGCCTGGCCAATATGGTGAAACCCCATCTCTACTAAAAACACAAAAATTAGCCAGGCATGGTGGCACGCACCTGTAGTCCCAGCTACTCGGGAGGCTGAGGCAGAAGAATTGCTTGAACCTTGGGAGGCAGGGGTTGCAGTGAGCGGAGATCACACCACTGCACTCCAGCCTGGGAGACAGAGAGAAACTTCATCTCGGAAAAAAAAAAAATGTAGTAACACGACTACTTACCTACCTATTTATTAAAGGAATACATAAATTAAACAACACATTTAGAAGAGTGCCTGGCACACAACAAGTGTTACATAAGTAAAATAAATAACGTGTACAAAGGGATGCACGGAGGAGACTAATGCTCAAGCTCTGAAATAGTCACTATAGAAAAAGTGTATTCCTCTAGCTACGTATTTATATTCTAATCAAAAGAAGATCTGCAAAAACTAAGACATTCTAATGTTGAAATAAGCAGATGACTACAAATCGCTGATCTAGAAGGGAAAGAGAAACCAGTGCCAACTGGAAAAAAGTGGACTTGGGTAGGAGCATATGGAATATAAACTGCCTAAGAAATTATAAGACTATGCCGGGTGCAGTGACTCACACCTATAATCCCAGCACTTTGGGAGGCCGAGGTGGCTGGATTGTGAGGTCAAGAGATCAAGACCATTCCGGCCAACATGGTGAAACCCCATCTCTACTAAAATTACGAAAATTAGTTGGGCGTGGTGGCATGCACCTGTAGTCCCAGCTACTTGGGAGCCTGAGGCAGGAGAATCGCTTGAACCCTGGAGGCAGAGGTTGCAGTGAGCCAAGACTGCACCACTGCACTCCAGCCTGGGCGACAAAGTGAGACTCCGTCTCAAAAAAAATAAATAAATAAAATAAATAAAAGAAAAAGAAAAAGAAAACAAGAAATCAAAAGACTAGTTTTTACTCCAGATGTGATGCCACCATCAGAAGGTGGGGCTGCTGCAGGGCCTGGAGGTGAAGGCAGAATTGCTATGGTTAGAGAAAGCCCAGTGTGTTAACATCCACAGGGGTACTCTGTTGCCAATTTAAGTAAGAGAGCATGGAAGTGAAATTAAGCTGCTGCTTCTACCATATTTCTCCTTACTTCATCTCTTACAGCCTGGTTCCTGGACCTAGCACTCTAAGGCAACTCACCTCTTTGGGATTGTTAAGGACTTCCCCATTCCTATAGCCAAGGGCCTCATCTCCATTTTACTTGATATTCCTGCAGCATCTGAGACCAACAACAACCTATATTTTCTGAAACTTCCTTGTCCCTTGGCTTCCACTCAGCTCTCCTCTTACCTTCTTAATTACTTACAGCCTCTTTTACAGCTCTTACCAGTTCTTTTTAATTCTATCTCAGAAATTCCTTTGAAGTTAGACTTCAGGTTCATGCTCACAGATACTGCCTTAGTTCAAGGCTTTGTCATCTCCCCTGGATTTCAGCAGTCACACTGCTGGTCCTCCTGCCTGTCTCTGCATTCCCGTCCATCCTTTACGCTACTTCCAGAGTTACCTTCCCCAAAACAAATGTGGTCATCTGCCTCCTTATAAACCTTCACTGGCCGAATTCACACTCTCAACAATATAAAACTCAAGTTTCACATATGAGAATCTTCATTCTCTTGCTCCAACTCACCCCTTTACTTGCACCTCTCACCTCTCTACTTACCCTAATCCACACTGAACATCTCACTGTTTCCTGAATATACTATGTCCCATGACACCATGCCTGGACTTCTCTTCTCAACCTCTGCAATAGGGACAAGTCCATTTCTTCTTCCAAGACCCACCTCAACTGTCATCTCCTAAGGAATGTCCTTCTCAGCCTCCCTAAGCAGGGTTCTTCAGTTTCAGAGTGCCTACAGCACTGTGGGTAAACATCTTTTTTTTGTTTGTTTGTTTGAGATGGAGTTTCACTCCTGCTGCCCAGGCTGTAGCGCAATGGCACAATCTCGGCTCACTGAAACCTCTGCCTTCTGGGTTCAAGCAGTTCTCCTGCCTCAGCCTCCGGAATAGCTGTGATTACAGGCATGCGCTACCACCCGGCTAATTTTTTTGTATTTTTCGTAGAGACGGGGTTTCTCCATGTTGGTCAGGCTGTTCTCAAACTCCCAAACTCAGGTGATCTGCCCATCTCGGCCTCCCAAAGTGCTGGGATTACAAGCATGAGCCACCGCGCCTAGCTGGCAAACATCTCTTCTAAGACATGCCATGCAAAATGTAACTGACCTGAGTTATCTGATTTTCCATTAAACTTTGAGCACCTCATGGACAGAGCCAATTGTTTCTAAAAACTCCAGTACCCAGAATAGCACCTTGCACATAGTTGCCTCTCAAAAAACATTGGTTGAATCAAATGTAACCCTTTCATGTATTAGGAAAAAGAGAATCTTTAATATAACCAAATCATTGTTTAAGCATAGAAGAAGAAATCAAATGAGACTGCTTTGCAAAGCACCTGGCGCTATAGTCTCTGGGAAGAGAGTGGTCTGTTCCTCACCTCTGAATGTCCTTATTCTTCCACAAGGAGGCAGACTGAGCCTTTGGCACTCTTTCAATGAAATTCACCAGCTCTTCCATGAGAAGCCTGAGTTTAAAGAAAAAAAGTGAGGAACACCCATTAAAAAATTAGAGAAACACCCTACTCTAACAGTTGGCCAGGAGAAATGACTTGCCCACCTCCTCCTACACCATCTCATCATCATCTTCCTCTCTGCTGCACATAAACTTGATCACCAGTTGATATTAAGTTAAACAAAATCCTCACTCTCTTATTGCATTTCCGTGCTAAAAATCCTGAACTTAAATAATTTAATTCACCTTTAAAACAAGCCTGGCCCGTTTATTGTCTCTAAACATAGAAATACACAAGCCTGTTTTAACTCTCACTCTAAGATCTCTACCTTTATGTTACTAAAAATACATAGGGAGAAGTTAAATGACTGTCAAGTATCTAATTTTGGTGACACAGCAGGGAATGGGCAGGATTTTTTTTTTTAAATTACAATATTAAATGAACTTATTTTTTTTTGAGACTGAGTTTCACTCTTGTTGCCTAGGCTGGAGTGCAATGGCACAATCTCAGCTCATTGCAACCTCCGCCTCCTGGGTTCAAGCGATTCTCCTGCCTCAGCCACCCGAGTAGCTGGGATTACAGGCACCTGCCACCACACAGAGCTAATTTTTTGTATTTTTAGTAGAGACAGGGTTTCACCGTGTTGGCCAGGTTGGTCTCGAACTCCTGACCTCAGGCGAATCCACCTGTCTCGGCTTCTCAAAGTGCTGGGATTACAGGCGTGAGCCACCACGGCCGGCCTAAATGAACATTTTAAATGGATAAAATAAGTTTTCTTGACATGTTTTAGGAATTAGCAAAATTCCATCTGGAAGAATACTCCAAGGACAAATGGAGTAGGCTGCTAAATGCAGAAGGCTAGCTCTCTCTGAGATGAGCTGGAGTACCACAGAACCAGGGATGAGGAATCTAAGAAATGCTGCGCTATCAGTTGGATCAAGGTACACAGGCTTTGGGGATTCACAGGACAGAGAACTGCGGGAATTCTTGATGGCCAGAGGATGACCACAAAGCTAGAAATGGATTTAACACCTTGAATCCTCATTCCTAATCTAATACTGGTGATACGTATTGACTTAAATCCCCTCCAAGCTAACATATACATACTGTTAAGCCATTAATGTATTAGTATTTGAAAGCTAAACAACTTCATTTCATTCTCATTTATTTATTTGGCCTAATACCATCTCCTCCTTCCATCTTGAAGGAAGAGTGCTAGTTTCAACATCTCAAGACCTGTGATTCCAGCTCACTGGTGTCCTGGATGTAGCTTTCATAGGAACAGTATGGTGTGCTGATCCTCACTGCTTTAACTTTTCCAGACTAGAGGCTAGTTTTTTAGCTTATCCTCTCAATTGAAATTGATGCATCACTTTGAGTGTTTTACTTTCCTATGAGAGCCCTTTCTCAGCAACCTTATGGTTACATACACAGTGCAGGTAATATGGTTTGACATAAAAACAAGAAAACACATTATTTCATCTATAAGACTCTAGAATCCAACCTAGGAGTCTACAGCAATTCTTAAGTCTCACATTTTGGGACCTGACAGTTTCAACTTATACCATTCTTATTCTTTCAAAAAAATAAATTGACAAATTTTTTTTTCTGGAGTAATTTTCTTTACCTAATTTCTCACTAAATGATACTATGGTTACTTGTGGTAACCACCCGTGTCACAAAGGCTTAGTAGGGGCAGAGAAAGGGATGGCAGAGGCTTCTTAGAGTCAAAGGAAAACTGCAGTTTTACTCCTAGATTGCTCAGTTTCACTCCATCAACAGCAGAGACAACTTAACCATCTATTTACTTATCTATCCTATATTTTCTACAAGCTGTCTCCATTTATAGTCTACAACAAACCACAAAAGGGGGAATTTTTGAAAGCAAAGCAATAAAATGTCTTCTTAAAGATGCTACACTTTTTCTCTTTGAAGCCCTCTGCCTTGCATCTTTGTGGCATCTTCCTAAACATTACCTCCCCTAATTAGTATCCTCTGTACAGCTGTCTCCATGAACTCCTTCCAATTAATTTATAAGAAAAAGACCAACAAGGCTACTTGCACCATCAATCCTTAGGCATTTCCAATGAACATTCCTCATCTAGAGAGTCGCCTACTCCTGCCTGTTCTTTGGGTTAGTTGTTCAGAAGGAAGTAACCACCAGCTCTGGTATAATACTGTGACAGCGTCGTCACTGAAGGAGGAGCTCCGTAGCCACATCCTAGCGGGATCAGAATCAACCCTCTCACCTGCCGATCTGGACGGTCGGTTCCGTGGCATACACTGTGCCCGTGAAGCCAGTGTGCTCGGTGATGTATGGCAGCGCCATCATACAGTGATAGTTAGAGATGAGAATCACATCTACCGTAGACAGATCTATTAGCTCGGTCTGAAAAGAAAGGGAGGGAATGATATATATCTGTTCAGGGATCGATCAATATGATGTGACTAAAAAACGATGTTGTCAGAATGCAGAGAAGTAGTTTCTGTATTGCAGAATAACAATGGCTTTCTCTGCAACACTGCCATTCTCTCATTTGAAGAGGTTTTCTACACTGACATTAAGTAGCAGGACAGGATGGCCAGCAATGAGAACACAGCCAGCCCAGAGGCAGCACTCTGATTTTACTAGAACAGAATTCTTCTGAATTAGACTTATGAGGTTAAATGACAGCAGGACCCTTCGGCAGCTGCTGCCAGGCAAGTGAAACCAGGTAACTGGAAGCAGAGAGAGCAGCATATAGGCTGCAAGCATACACTAGAACACAACACCCCACTGCTACAGATTAATGGGCAATGGGGACGCAGCACACAGAAACCAGCTCTTCAAAAGCCAGATGGAGAGACAATTGTTTTGGTTTTTCTTTTGAGGTAACTTTTGTTAGTTTAGTGCTGGTTATAGAGCTCTCCAAAAAAGCAGAGTGGCAGTCATGAAAGGAAATTATCTTTTCATCTTCCATCCTAATCTTAACCCCAGATCTGTGCTTTGAAGTTCATCACTAAGGTCATGTAAAAAGGGAGAAAAGACAGGTTAGCAGGTGAGGGAAAAGGCTATCCAAGTTTGGGTAAATTTTAGGAAAACACCTAAAATTCTTCCATATATTTAAGTCCTACCAGTCTGTCAAGGCGCAATTCTCTTCTTCCACTAGGTCTTCCTGATTTGCTCACAAGATAGAAACCACAACTTCCTCAGAACTCCCAAAGTATTGTATGTGTAACTCAATTTTTAAATTTTTATTTATTTTTGAGACAGAGTAGCTGGGATTACAGATGTGCCCTACCACGCCTGGCTAATTTTTGTATTTTTAGTAGAGATGGGGTTTCGCCACGTTGGCTAAGCTGGTCTCAAACTCCTGACCTCAAGTGATCCGGCCAGTCTCCCAAAGTGGTGGGATTACAGCAAGCCACCAAGCCTGGTCTGTATGTGTAACTCTTATGACAGTTCACAATCTATACACAACACCTCAAAGTAGCACTTTGTCCTGTGTGACTCCTCTGTCCCCTCCCACCTGTGGCAGCCAGTACTTAACAAGCCTTGGTGTGCTTCTGTTGAAGGAATGCAGCTTTATTAGTGGCATGTTCTGGGAGAAGTGAGACACCGTGGTTCAGAGACAACCCGTCACTCACAGGGCCCTCCGCCGTGGAGGTACATTTCCCATAACTCTGGGAAATGTACGGTGCACTAAGGAAAAGCAAGTGACTCGGTTAAGAGGTGGGTCCTTGAGATAATACATCCCCACGAAGAAGAAATAAGAAGGATGATGTGACACAAGCAGATGAAGAGAGGCAGGGTGCCATTCTGGCTATGGGTATTTTTCAGTTGAGTAAGTTTACAAACAAAATGAGTAACTTAATAAAGATGCCAGGCAGCATTGGCCCCCAAGGATAGGATGCCAGCAGAGCTCATAAACTACTCAGTGCCAGGGTACTGCTGTCTGTGTGAACACCATGCCTAATGAACAGCCAACCCATCCTAACCTTCACCCCAAGTTGTGCACTGCCCTTGCAAGACAGTGTCCTCCTCATGAAGGACCATATAACTCTTTGCTGGTCCTACTCTCCACTACCTCCCTAGCATCATTTTTAAACAAATAGGGAAATTAAGACGGAGTAGCACAGTGATAGATCCAGAAGAAAACAATGCGAATCACACTGAAGCAACAATAAAGCTGAAAACCATCGCCACCAGTCCTCATGTATACAGAAACTGGGTGAGAAAACTTGAAATTTCTCTTTAATGTCTAAGAACCAGCCCACAGAGTCTAGAATTAAAAAAATAAAAAAGTATTCTGTTGGTATATATAAAAAATGTATGCTGACATAAAACATTTTTCCTCTGAGAAATTTAAATTCCAAACCACATTTATATACATGTAACTCTTGACCAACACAGGGGTTAGGGGTGCTGACCCCCTGGACAGTTGAAAATAACTTTTGACTCCCCTCAAACTTAACTATTAATAGCCTACTGTTGACTAGAAGCCTTCCTAATAACATAATTAACACATACTTCGCATATACACTATATACTATATTCTTACAATAAAATAAGCTAGAGAAAAGAAAACGTTATTAAGAAAATCATAAGGAGCCAGATGTGGTGGCTCATACCTGTAATCCCAGCACTTTGCGGGGCTGAGGTGGGAGGACTGCTTGAGGCCAGGAGTTTGAGACCAGCCTGGTTAACGTAGTGAGACCTAATGTTTAAACAATTAGCCAGGCATGGTGCTGCACACCTGTAGTCCCATCTACTCAGAGGCTGAGACAGGAGGATCACTTGAGCCCAGGAGGTCGAGGCTGCAGTGAATTATGATTGTACCATCACACTTCAGGCTGGGCAATAAAGTGAGACCCCATCTCAAAAACAAAAAAAATCATAAGGAAAAGAAAATACATTTACTATCCATTAAGTGGAAGTGAATCATCATAGAGGTCTTTATTTTTGTCATCTTCACATTAAACAGACTGAGGAGAAGGAGGAAGAGGGGTTGGTCTTGTTGGCTTGGGTGGCAGAGAGGAAGAAGTGTAGGAGGTAGAAGGCAAGGTAGGAGAAGCCAGCACACTCGGAGTGCTTACGGATATATGTCATAATTTGTTTGACATTTTCACATTTTCATTTCTCTAAAAATGTTTCTATATGGTATCAACCCTTCTTCCACCATTTTAGTTTCTGTGCCCATATCACAGAAGGATCTAAGTTGTAAAAGAAGTCAAAAGCAGTCTTGAATAATCGCAACCCTTCTGCCTGACTGTCTAATGTCAATTTGTTTTCCAGCACTGCTTCTTCTATGTCTTCTTCATCATCTGGCACTGGTTCAGAAGCACTCATCTTGGTCAGGTCATCTTCTGTTAACTCCTCTGGTGTGCTAATAGGCTCCTGAATTTCTCCAAGTTCCATATCTTGAATCGCTTCACCTCCCACTTTTTTTTTTTTTTTTTTTGTCATATCCACAATCTCTTTCTTAAGTTCCTTGACTGGTTCTGTTGTAAATCCTGTGAAGTACAACACCTGGACACAGTTTTCTCTAGCAGGAATTTATTTATTGTTTCAGGCTTCATAGCTCTTTCTATAACAATGATGGCAGGTTCAATGGTGTAATCCTTCCAGACTTTCATGATGTTCCATTGGGGTCCTCTTCCATAGAGCTGACAGTCCTTTCCACAGAGTACTGTGATGAGGCTCAAAGGTTCTTATGACCTCCTGATCTAGAGGCTGAATTAGTGATGGTGTGTTTAGGGCATTAGACCACGCTGACACCTTTGGAGTTGAACTCATGGGATTATGGGTGGCCAGAGGCATTGTCCAATACTGAAAGAACTTTAAAATGCAGTCCCTTAGTGGCAAGGTACTTCTTGACTTCAGGGACAAAGCATCAGTGAAACCGATCCTGAAAAGCCGTTCTCGCTGTCCAGGCCTTCTTGTTGTACAAGCCAAAGACTGGCAACTGGTGTTTACCTTTTTCCTTCAGGGATCAGGGGTTGGCCACTTTATAGATAAAGGCAGTCCTGATTAAAAACAAACAAATAAACAAACAAAAAAACCCGAGTGCATTTGCGCAAAACAGTAGAGTTAGCCTATCCCTTCCTGCCTTAAGTGTTGGAACTCACTTCTCTTCCTAATAAATGTTTTTTTGTGACATTTTCTCCCAGATTAGGACACTTTCATCTGCATTAAAAACCCATTCAGGCAGATAGTCTTTCTCCTCAGTGATTTTCTTAATGGCATCTAGGAATTTGTCTGGTGTCTCTTGGCTGGAGGAAGCTGCTTTTCCTGTTATCTTGACATTTTTTTAAGCTTTCCTTTTGCTTTAAGTTGTCATACAATGATTTCACTTTTTCTTGAATCACATCAGAGTCTATAGGTATGCCTTTCTTACAGCAGACTTGCACCCACGTAATGCTGCATTTTCAATACGAGGTAAAAATGTATTTCACAAGAAGTACAAGTTTTCATGCCTGCTGGTGTAGCTACAGTGACAGCTTCATGTGTTTTCTCTTGTTTTTCTTTTCTTTTTCCTTTTTTTTTTTTTTTTTTTTTTAACGTGGTCCTTTTTTACAATAGTCCTTATGCTGGATTCATTTGTCCCGAAATGGCGGGCAATGTCAGCTGCAGACTTCAATCTACATATCAGGCACTTCAACTTTTCCTTGTAATGCCACGACTTTTCTTTGCTTCTTGGGAGCACTTCAAGCATCACTAGCGGCACTTCGTATGGGTCCCATGGTGTTATTCAAGGTTAACGGTACTGCATTAAACATGACGCAAGATCCATGAGAATTGTGAGAGATCACTCTTTACTGCAATACGCAATTTACAGGAGAGGGGAACGGCTCACATGGAGATGACTGGCATCACATGGTGTTTTAAGCGGACACTTGAGCTCACCACAACAGTAACAGGAGGTGGCTATGAAGTTATAGACTGTACTACAGTTTTATGCATGTGATTAAATACTGAATCTTAATGCTCATTTATGTTTCTTTCGAGTGCAAATCGTGTCATGTATGGTCTGTAAATGTTGGTGTGCATAGTTTTGATAAATTTTAACTTTTTCAGCTGGGCGCGGTGGCTCAAACCTGTAATTCCAGCACTTTGGGAGGCTGACGCAGATTGCTTGAGCTCAGGAGTTCAAGACCAGCTTGGACAACAAGGCAAAACCCCTCTCTACAAAAAATACAAAATTAGCAGGGTGTGGTTGTGTGCATCCGTGGTCCCAGCTACTTGGGAGGTTGAGGTGGGAAGATGGCTTGAGCCAGGAAGGCGGAGGTTGCAGTGAGCTGAGATCGAACTACTGCACTCCAGCCTGGGCAATAGAGCCAGTGAAAAAAAATTATTGGCTGGGCGTGGTGGGTCATGCCTGTAATCCCAGCACTTTGGGAGGCCAAGGTGGGTGGATCACCCGAGGTCAGGAGTTTAAGATCAGCCTGGCCAACATAGTGAAACCCTGTCTCTACTAAAAATACAAAAATTAGCAGGGCATAGTGGTGGGCACCTGTAATCCCAGCTACTTGGGAGGCTGAGGCAGGAGAATCGCTTGAACCCAGGAGGCTGAGGTTGCAATGATCCAAGATTATGCCACTGTACTCCAGCCTAGGTGACAGAGTGAAACTCTGTCTCAAAAAAAAAAAAAAAAAAAAAAAAAAAAAAAAAAAAAATTTCTCTTTTTATAATAAATTTGTGTATACTTTATGATGGTAAATGAGAAAATAGACTACTTTCTATACATACTTTATGAATTAATGACATGTCTAACGTTTTCTTAATTTGCTATTTCTCGACTATGCAGTTCATCTGCAAGTTTTTTCAAATTGTCATAATGAAAAACTCCACATGTAAGTGGACTTTTCCAGTTCAAACTCATATTGTTCAATGGTCAACTGTACTAACATATTTACTTACATATGTTCACTCAATGGAATCCAGTAAAGATTACTCTAACTTTAAAACTGTTGTATACCAACACTTGGGGTTCTACAGACCATAAATTCAATCAAAACAACCCTCATTTACTGGTTGCGTACTGTACTGGGATACAAAGATATATAAGCTATTTGTACTAGTTTGTAAATTTCATGACGATTGGGACCTTGGCTGTGTGGCTCACCCACAAGTCAGTGAAGACTGGGCTATAATAAGTGCCTCTCTCCTGCTTCCATTACTCTCCCATTTTTTTTCCAATCATACAAGGCCTGGCTCTACCTTAAAACAGTGACTATTACTAATTTGTGCCCTAAAATCTTGCCTGAAAAAATGTATATGGCTCTAGAACCCTAAATATATCAATAATCCTTTAGCTTGGCAAAAGTGAACTGTGGAATGGTAACTGTCTAATTTAAAAGCTGAGTATCCTAAAGAGTAAGTCAGAAAGCCACCGGAACACCAATTCATAAATTCTACAGTGGTGTCCATAAACAGAAGGTTGCAGTAGTCAGTATCACACGTGGTCAACTGAAAACAAATGTAGCACCTAGGATCAGGAATCTTCAAACAGATGGTGAACTGCCCTACCAATTCCTAAGTGACAAATGAGGATGACAAAATGACTTTGGTTAATGGTGAGGGAGAGCTCTGGATTCTTGGATTCCTTCAGCTTTAGGCTTACTACTAAATCTCAAACTTTCTCCCTTATCTGCCAACTTCAATTACCACGTTTGTCTGTGTTTCTTTTTCTGTTTGCTCTGGTACCCTCAAAGACATATACACATACTTCCAAGAGAGATAAAAATGTTGATCTACAGGATATTAAACAAAGCGTAGAAATGGAAAGAGAAGGAAGAAGAGAAAACAAAAATAAGAGAAACTGCACTCCAAATTCTTTTTCTCTTTGGCCCTGAATTTGTGGAAGTATTTTCTACAGGTACTGTGATCCACTGGGCATATGGAAAAAAGAGGATGGCACCTTCTCATGAACCTGCGAGCAGCTCCGGCTTTCCACATTTCACATGTCTGTTAAGAACCGCATCTAGGCTACTCTGGGGATTAGGTCTCTCAGCTGAGATTAGCTGCCTTTAAAACAAACGGAAACTGATCTTAGTTTCCCTTGAAAGGATGAAACTGGCCCCACACCCTAACAATAAGTCTCACTATGATAATAATAAGTAACTGTTTTCTATGACTCAGTTCAGAATCTATGAATTTCAAACAATATTAAATATGGTATTTCAAGTCAGCAAGAATTTTTACAGTTTACTGGCATTGGCTAAATAATAGCAATTGTCAGTTATCCACCATAAAGCAAGACCAGGACACATATGGCTAACCTAAGCACATAGGCCATCAGAATCATAAAACTAAAAGGCTTGAGTTATTTCCTTACCTTGCTCAAAACATGCCCTAGTAGGAGTATTAGTGGGGATTACAGAAAGAACAGGAAATAGGAAGAAGAGAGTGACGTAAATGACTTACAGACAATATAAAAAGCTGCTAAATGATCACATTTTGGCTGTGTAACAATGTGCCTGGAATAACGGATTCATTTAAACTTGAAAACAGGAAGCTAAGCCTCTTAAAATTATTTCTTGACTTCATTTTGAGCAATTACATAATAAGGTTTGTTTCTACAATAAGATTCACCTTAATCTTACCTCTGGTAAACAGAATTCAGGCACAGAATCCACAAATACATGACCCGAGCACTCCTTTAGCTCCTAAAAGAAATGAAAAGGAAAAACACAAGGAAGAGATACCCAGTACATATAGGACCAAATAAATATACTCCTCAAACAAAACTTTTCACGAAGAATCATAGACTACTAGAGTTGGAGGGAAGCTGGGAGGTTATTAGGCCGACTGTCCTGTGTTTAGGCTCAGGCAGGCCAAGTGTCTTACTAAGGGTAAAATGCTGGTTGGTTGCAGACTCAGGACTTGAATGCACATTTTTTGAAACCTCTTCCATGCATGGGTATGTGCTGCTCCCATAACCCACAATCCAGTGGTTTCCAAATAAGGTATGCAAACTGTACTAGCAACACCAGAATTATGTGGGGACGTGGATTACAAAAAAGATCCCTGGCCCTATCTAAGACTGAAGGGATCAGAAACTGGGGATGAGGCCATGGAATGTGTGTTTATAACAAGCACCTCCAGTGATTCTGTTATGCTGTCAGGCTAGGAGTCATGGCCCTACATAAACTGTTTAGAGGCTTTTTCTCCACCTACCAAGGGTTGGGAGGAAAGGGGGACGTAAGGAGGGAGGGTCAAGAGCCTGAAACAGGGATTCAGCATCCACCACCAGCACTACCACCATCACCACCTCCTCCGCTACCACAAGTACCACCACTGCCTCCACCATCACCACCACCACCACCTCCACCTCCACCACTGCCACCTCCACCTCCACCACAACCACCACCAGCACCACGAATATAACGTTTTTCCTTGCACAACATACCATTTATTTAGCATTATAAACCAAATGTATTTATTCAAAAGAAAAAAGTATATGTATAAATAAATAGATATAGTCCAGCTTCTCACCCCACCCATGACCCACCAAATTTAATAAACCTGTCTTTCCCCCACAGACTGACCCTGAGAAAAGAGTTTGACAGAAGGTAGTTCATATGGGAGGTACTGAGAAAACAGAGTAGAGATGTGATCAGTGCAAAGGAAGGTGACAGATAATGGCTTTGTCACTGAGCCACATACAACTTGGGGCAACTGGAACTTATCCCCATGGGGAAACTCAGAAATGATCTAACACAGACAGCTCCAAATTATCCCACTGAGGAGCAATGGGGTTGAAATGTTTATATACCAACTCCTGCATTTTGTGCAGCCTCAGGAAAAAAACTCTCAGGCAAAGCCATACAGACACTGGCAGATGGAATTATGACAGACGACAGTGAAATAGCAAAGTCCGAGAGATATGGGTGGGCTACCAATAGGGTCTGCTACGATGCCTCCTGAAGGCCACTAATGCTTTCTCCTCTCACTGACACTTTAAACTGAAGTCCACAGTGAATTTTTTGCACCATCAAGGTTAAAGCTACCTATGACTTCACACTGAAACCAGTAAAAGATAGAATGTGGTTGACAGTTTCCTTTGCTCTTTCCAGAAAGGGAAAGATACTTTTGTAATTTTGTTCTATCATGTTTCCATTAGTCACTCAACATATATCATACGTATCTATATATACATGTATCTATAGTTACATATCAGAGTCTGAATGATTTTACTCTCAATCTTTATCTGAAAATAGGGCACTGACTACATAGTACTGTCCTTTTGAATGTTACAAGTCTCATATCAGAACCTTGATAGACAATTTCCTCCCCTTGCCTTCCACTATACACTCTGGTTCCTCTCCTTAGATGAGTACCATTTAACTAGTGACAGGCTGAGCCAAAAGGAGACTGAACACTTTTCTTAATTACAATGTACCTGCCAGCTAAAAACAAATGAGCAATTATGTTTAATGGGAGAAGACTCCCCACTCCCTTAGGATGAGGTTAAAAATGATTAAAGACAAATCATGGGAAATTTCAAAGCTTTGCCTGGCCTTAAATGGGCTATGTAATCTTCTTCCCCATAATGCTACATTTCAGGACAGGGCATATGATGAAGTCTCCTCGCAGGCTCTCATCCTTCCTGACCTGCAGAAGCATATTTGCCATTCCAAACACTTACAATGTCACTGTATTTTATTCACCACTCCCTTCTAATGAAATACTCCCACATACACATGCAAGTCATTTCGCTCACAATGCGCTGGTAATGGGATGCTTCAGAGCCTTTTGCAGGGAACAATGATTTATAGCCAGCAGGAGAATCAGGCTGAAATCAGGTGCACAGGTTTCTGAATGTCACATAATTTTACAGTCAGCTCTGAAGAAAATCTGGTTTCAAATTATGCATTTGGCTTGTACTTGAGGCTACAGTGCAGTTACAGGAATTAATTCTGTAAAAAGAACACCTCTTTATTTAATAGTATCTATTACAAGAGAAAATGCTTTATTTAGATGAATCATGTTAAGCATCTTTAAACTCTTAATTTTTCAAATGTGAAACTGAGGAAAGGAAGAATGATTTAGGGGACTAAGAAGTGGCCTGAGGGGGCTTTACAGTCTTTAACCTTCCTATACCTCTGATTTTAGTACAAAGTTTGACTAGCTTATAGTTGGAACATTTTTTGGTAGCTTTAGTCTTTCATTTATTAAATAACTGTCTAACTATTGATCCGAGGAAGAAATTACTGAAAAGATAACCTAATGTCAAAAATTTAATAGCCTCAAAGAGAAAGAAGTAATTTAAGCCATTTATTTTAGGTGTAGTCAGTCATTAAAGTCATAACAGAACTCCAAATCCCAGATTCCTAGAACTGTTTTTTTTTTTTTTTTTTTTAAATCATCTATAGAGATTATCCATTCTAGACTATCAGGACAGGCTGAAATGGGATCACAGATCATAGTGTGGGAGACCCTCTACTCAAATTTACCTAAGAGCACTGTCCCCTGCACACGAAGGCACTGCCGGGGAAGTCAAACACTCTGCTCCTCAGACCATTCCCCACACAGTGGCCAGAGTGATCCAATCTGACAATGCCACTGTCCTTCTGTAACCTTCTGTGGCCTATTGTTATCCAAAAAAGAACCAAGCTTTTTACAAAGCCCTACCTGATCTGACCCTTCATAGAAGCAGTTTAAAACTCATCTACTTGAGGATTTTAAAGTTATTTTAAAAAAGGTTTTACTCTTTTCAATCACAAAATGAACTGGATTGATTCTTTAAAAAACCTTGTTTTTGAAACACTCATTGCAATTCTAGAAATAACAGTTTTCTTTCTGCGGTGATAAAAGGTATTTGCAGCAGAAGTACTTAAATTTCTACACATGAGCAAAATGGATCTGAATCAGAACAGTGACATTCTCTAAAAGGCACTTAAAAATAGTAGCTACCATGTCCTGAAGACCCCAGCATAGATCTTGGGGTTTTTCAGAGAGGGAAAAAAAAAAGCCATCAGTCACACTACTACAGGGTGGCTCTGGTATGAGAAGATAACTTTCCACTGTGTATAGATATGCTTTAGTTTGTAGTCTTAGATATTACCTTGTCCAAGAAAGCATTTCCATCCTTCAGGGACCAGCCAGGAAGACTGGACAGCCTGGGACTGCAAAACAAAATATTAAGATTAAATTAACCTAGATAGATTATAATCCTCAATGATTTCATGGTAACTGTACTGTCTCCATAAAGTTAAGAACAGTTTAAAATTACTGGTAGTAGTTCTTATCCTAAATACCAATCAAATATAAGAGAAATAACCATGTTGTATCAAGCTTAAAAATTATGTGGCAATAGGATATTAAAAGGTCAAACGGTTTGGCGGAAAATTGGAAAAACTAAAAGTCGTATGCAGAATAATAAAGAAAAAAGAAAGATGAGACATGAGAGGCTTTTATAGTTGTCCAATCACCCCATCTTCTTTCCCATGTGTCTGGCCACAGTCCTTAGACAGGGCAGAACAGGCATCATCTTATTGAGGATGAAAAAACAGATGCGAATAGGAGCTCTGATGAGAACACTGCCCTACTATCTACCCGTCAGCATTCACCACAAACACGAATACCTGAATTCCAGTCCAATCCATGCTTTGGGTTCACAGCTTTACAAGTGGATTAGTCACCTGTCACCTGTGACTTGAGCTTCCAATTCTGGAGAATGAAGCTAGTTTTCCCAAGTGTTACAAAATGACACCATGTCTAAAGTGAACAGCTTCTAGCAGATGAGGTCAATTTCATGTGTATGTTACATTTTAAAAATCTGAATTAAAAAATCATTTACTACTAATAATCTAAAGATTTAACTGTGTACTACTAGTTGACCAGAAGAAATATAATGCAAGCTGAAAGTGCCAATGACTCAGGAGAGAAAACAGTATGCTGGTAAAATTAAAAGCGTAATGACCAAGGTAATGTGTGAAGAAAAAGCCCATCAGGATTCCAAGTTGGATGGCAAAAGGATTTCAGCACTCACTACAAAATTATCTTCTGTGATGCAAAAGTTAAGGACAAAGTAAGGGTGCGGGACTAAAAGAATCAGAAACCAAGTATCTGTAAGGTCTCTCTTCCTCTTCTCAAAATAATTTGGTCAGATGCTAAGTCTGTAAGTAGATAGGTATGAAAGTCAACATAAAAGCATAAATATGTGAATATCTGTCAATCTTTTAGGAAATGGTTAAAAACCTGAATAAAATATAAACGCATCTACTTTCAGAAAAAAGTGAGAATTGGGGGTGGGGGTAAGTTTTTCGTTGTTGTTGTTGTCATTGTTTTTTGAGACGGGATCTCGCTCTGTCACCCAGGATGGAGTGCAGTGGTGCAATCGTGGCTCACTGCAGCCTCCGCCTCTTGGGTTCACGCCATTCTCCTGCCTCAGCCTCCCAAGTACAGGTGCCCGCCATCACATCCGGCTAATTTTTTGTTTTTTTAGTAGAGACGGGGTTTCACCGTGTTAGCCAGGATGGTCTCGATCTCCTGACCTCATGATCCACCCGCCTTGGCCTCCCAAACTGCTGGGATTACAGGCGTGAGCCACCGCACACAGCCGGGGGTGGGGGTTAAGTTTTAATTATTAGGTTGGTGCAAATAATTTTGACATTAATTCCAAACTTACAGAAAAGTTGCAAGGATGTGAATACAATGGACTCTCACATACCCTTTATCTAGATTAACTGTTTACATTTTGCCTTTATTTATCCAAAAGTGAGAATACTGATGTATATTAGAGAATGAAAATCACTACTGGAGGCCAGGTGCAGTGGCTCACACCTGTAATCCCAGCACTTTGGGAGGCCAAGGTGGGAGGATCATTTGAACCCAGGAGTTTGAGCTCAGCCAGGGCATCATAGTGAGACCCTGTCTTCACAATAAATTAAAAAATTAGCAGGCTGTGGTGGTACACGCTTGTAGTCTCAGCTACTTGGGAGGTCAAGGAGGAAGGATCACTTGAGCCCAGGAGGTCAAGGCTGCAGGAAGCCATGATCGTGCCACTGCAACAAAGTAGAATCTTGTTTTGAAAGAAGACCCTGTCTAAAAAAAACAAAAAAAGAAAATCACTACTGAGAGAATCAAATTTGACTGGTATAAATCACACCTGATAACTTTTTTTTTTTTTTAAACTCTGGGAGTTTTTAAAAAAGTTTTAAAAATAAACTCTGGGAGTTTTCTGCTCTAACTTTTCAGAAAAATATGCTATTACCATTAGTTGTTTTAATTCCCACTTCATTTCATAGTCATATATTTTGAAGACTTCTTACTTCTTGAAAAATATATTTGCTATCAGATCAGATTAAGAAAGCAAGTATTCCAATAAAAGTGTAATGACAAGACAATGTGGACACTGTTCTCATTTCATGCATGTTAACTCTCTAAAACAAGGTTGTAAATATCTACTTCCCTTTATAAAGATAACTGGATCAAAGGACACACACTCTGTCTGTTCCCCATCAGACCCACACAAATCAGATGACAGATGCAGTTAGCTGTCCTCAACAAACGTTTAGAAATAGTTAAGTTGCTTATCAGAATATAACTAATTTTTTAACAAGCAAAATTTTCAGGTGTTGTGGTTTACACTCCTGGAAAACATTTTTTTAATAACATCAAAGCCATCTATTATACCTGGGTGGTTACTTTGGGTTAGAGCCACTGCTAGTAGATGAGACTGAATGCTGAAAGGAAATCATGACCACGTTGTAACAATAGTGCCAATGACAAGGGGATGCAAATACATCACCACATGGCAAAGGGATGCTGACTATAGAGATGAAAATATTTGCTTACTGTGTTCCAATGAGTTAATGAATAAACCACAAAGAGTAAATTTTAAGTTACCAAAGGGGAAGGGACTTAGTTTTTTGCTTTTAATGATTACAAAGTTCGATGGTGTAAACTTTGTAAACAAGGAGCTAGAGATCTTTCCACAGAAATCTAATAAAATGGCCAGGCACGGTGGCTCACGCCTATAATCCCAGCACTTTGGGAGGCAGAGGTGGGTGGATCACCTGAGGTCAGGTGTTCGAGACCAGCCTGGCCAACATGATGAAATCCCATCTCTACTAAAAATACAAAATTATACGGGCATGGTAATGCCTCCCTGTAATCCCAGCTACTTGAGAGGCCAAGGCAGGAAAATCACTTGAACCTGGGAAGCAGGGGTTGCAGTGAGCCAAGATGGCACCACTGTACTCCAGCCTGGGCAAAAAGAGCAAAATTCCATCTAAAAAAAAAAAAGAAAAAAGAAAGAAATCAATCTAATAAAACATGGGAGGTAAAGGTGCCCAAAAAAAAAAAAAAAAAAAAAAAAGATTGTAGAAGAACACATCTTTGCACCCGCTATTTTACTAACATTTCTTAGGAAAAAAGGATACCATTAAAATTTTTAGTCGAAAAAATGTATAAAAGATTTTTAAAGGGGCCAGGCGCGGTGGCTCACGCCTGTAATCCCAGCACTTTGGGAGGCCGAGACGGGCAGATCACGAGGTCAGGAAATCGAGACTATCCTGGCTAACACGGTGAAACCCCGTCTCTACTAAAAAAATAGAAAAAACTAGCCGGGTGAGGTGGCGGGCGCCTGTAGTCCCAGCTACTTGGGAGGCTGAGGCAGGAGAATGGCGTGAACCCGGGAGGCAGAGCTTTTAGTGAGCTGAGATCCGGCCACTGCACTCCAGCCTGGGAGACAGAGCAAGACTCCGTCTCAAAAAAAAAAAAAAAAAAAAAAAAAAAAAAGATTTTTAAAGTAATTGTTTATTTTGGAAAAATAGGTAAATTATTCTAAGATTTCTGTGGAAAGATTTACGAAGTTTACACAGTTGAACTTTAATGCTTAAAAGCAAAATAACCTTAGACAAGTAATCTATTGCCTAGGAAAATACTGAAAAGAAGATTGAACATTATACACAATTTCTTTTTTTTTTTTTTGAGGCGGAGTCTCGCTCTGTCGCTCAGGCTGGAGTGCTGTGGCGCCATCTCGGCTCACTGCAAGCTCTGCCTCCTGGATTCCTGCCATTCTCCTGCCTCAGCCTCCCGAGTAGCTGGGACTACAGGCGCCCACCACCGCGCCCGGCTAATTTTTTGTATTTTTAGTAGAGATGGGGTTTCACCACTTTAGCCAGGATGGTCTCCATCTCCTGACCTTAGGATCCGCCCGTCTCGGACTCCCAAAATGCTAGGATTACAGGCGTGAGCCACCACGCTTGGCCTGCAATTTCTTTTTTATTTTTATTAAAGACAGAGTCTTACTCTGTCGCCCAAGCTGGAATGCACTTGTGAGATCACAGCCCACCGCAGACTCAAACTCCTGGGCTCAAGTCTCAGCCTTCCAAGTAGCTGGGACTACAGGTACATACCACCACATCCAGGTATGAAATGTATTACTTTTACAATCAGAAAATAATAATGAAAGAGGCATGAGTCCATTCATTCATTTATTCAAAAAATACTAACAAGCTTAATTCCCAGTGCAAAGTGTTGGAATGATAGTAAATAAACAATCCTTTCCTTTTAGGAGTTTGCAATCTAGTATAGGGAGTCATTACACCAGAATAAAATAAGAGCTCTGACAGGGGTACACAGGAGGTGCCATGGGTTCACAGAAAGTGCACTTTTGACAGTTTGCAGTGAGGTGGTAGAGTAGAAAATAGGAGTTAGGAAGTGAAGGTGGAGGAGGTCTTTCAAGAAGAAGGAAACAGGGAAGAGCCTCATCACAGGGTGCGGTGTTGCAGGTCAGTGAGGTGCTCATCTTTTCATTCACTGATTTAGGAATCTTTATTAGTATGTCAAGATGTTGGTGACAGGACTAGGTGCCAGCGATAGGACTGTGAGCAAAATACTCCCTCCTCCTGAGGAAGCAGGCGAGGCACACGAATCCAGTCAGCATGCAAATTGATGGGGACAAGTGGAGGCAGCATCAAAAAATTTCCCTGGGGACACGAGGACTGAGTTGAGATCTGGACAGAGGCAGAGTCAAGGGGAAACTGGGGGCAGGGCCTGAGGGACTAGAAAAAGTTTAGCTCCCACTTACAGGTGAGAACATACAGAATTTGGTTTTCTGTTCTTATGTTAATTCACCAAGAATAATGGCCTCCAGCTGCATCCATGTCACTGCAAAGGGCATGATTTTGTTCCTTTTTTCTGGCTGTGTCGTATTCCATGGTGAACAGCCCAGCAGGTTCCTTCAGTCCTTTTCACCACCAGTCCTTGGCATGGACAGCTTCCATGAAGGTTATTCATTTATTCACATGGAACTTTGAGCAGATTCCAAGACACTCCCTCCCAGTCCCCATCCAGCTAGAATGCCATCATTATGTCCTTCCTACATCAAAACTGTAGTCATGGATGATCTCACACAGTCTTCCAAGCTGGAAAAACAATACATGTGACTGCTCTGAGTAAGGAGTCAGAAGATTTCTTTGAAACTATTTAATAGAAGGAAACAAAGAACAAGAGGCAGAGTATAAAGAAGGTACTGGAGGGGCAGGCGTGAACGCTGATACACTGAGATGAGTGTGGTGTTTGTCCTAAGAGCAATGAAAAACCACTGAAAGGTTTTAAACAAGGAATATAAGATTAGATTTGTGCTCCTAAAAGATGATTGTGGGGAAAACGGAACCATGTGCCTTCTGATAATAGATACTATCATCAGCAAGGTATTCCTACGAAAAACAATAACCCCAACCTAATCATGAGGGAACATCAGACAAACCCAAATTGAAAGTCATTATATGAAATAATTGGCCATACTCTTAAAAACCTCAAGGTCATAAAACACAGACCGGGAAAGTCTTCCAGATTAAAGGAGTCTGAAGAAATGACAGCTAAATACAATGTGGATGGGATCTGGATGAGATCCTGGACCAGAAATTACCATTTCTCTCTCTTGCTATAACGGGTTTCATAGTGAATTATGAATTGGCAAAAGTGGAGACATATGTATAAGGTATACAGATTAGACACTGGTATACTATCAATGTAAATTCTCTGATTTTGATTTTTGTATCATGGTTATGTTAGACGATGTCCTTGCTCTTTGGAAATACACTCAAGCATTTACGGGTGAGGAGCATCATGCCTGCATCTCACTCTCAAATGGGTCAGAAAAAAATTATGTGTATACATATCAAGAGGAAATGATAAAGCAAATTTGTTAAAATGCCAATAAACTGGTAAAGGCAATTAGGAATTGCTTGTACTGTTTTTGCAGCTTTTCTGTAAATCTGTAGGATTTCAAGTAAAAAGTCACACAAAAAAGATGACGCTTGATTGAGACAGGGTCAAGATGAGAATTGAAGAAACTGGTGAGGAGGCTTTAGTAATGATACCTATAAAAGACGGGAATGACTACAGCAGCACTGAAGAGAAGTGACTGGATTCTAGAACTATTTAGAAGGTAAAAGTGTCAAGGCTTAATCAAAGATTGCATATGGAGCAGTGAGGAAAAAGGCTGAATCAAAGTTAACTCCCAGTTTTCTCGTTTTTATAAAAGGATACCATTTACTAAGATAGGAACTTGAAGAAAACCGTATCTGGAAGGATTCGTTTTCCTCTTCTGGACCCAGTGTGATCGTGAAAAAAAGTTTGAGGGCATGAGAGTTTTTTCTTTTTTTTTTTTGAGACATAGTCTCTCTCTCTCTCTCTCTCTCCCTCCCTCCCTCCCTCCCTCCCTCCCTCCCTCCCTCAAGCTGGAGTACACTGGCATGATCTCATTGCAGCCTCGTCTTTCTGGGCTCACGTGATCCTCCTGCCTCAACCTCCCAAGTCAGCTAGGACTACAGGCACACATCACCATGCCTAGGTAATTTTAAAATTTTTGGTAGGCATTTTGGACACATCAATCTGGAACTTGGAAAAGAGTTACTAACTAAAGATACACATTTGTAAGTTGCTATTTGGATGGTTATTGCAGCTCTGAGCAATTTAATTTTTAGAATTTCAACTTCTATTCAGATTCATAGGGTACACATGCAGGTTTGTTACCTGGGTATATTTCATTATGCTGAGGTTTGGGGTACAACTGAACCTGTTGCCCAGGTAGTGAGCATAGTAGCCAAGAGTTAGTTTTTCAATCCTTGACCCCCTCCCTACTAGCCCTTCTAGTAGTCCCCAGTATCTATTGTTGACATCTTTATGTCCATATGAACCCAATGTTTAGCTTCCACTTACAAGTGAGAACAATACAGTATTTGGTTTTCTTTTTTTATTATTATTATACTTTATGTTCTAGAGTACATGTGCACAACGTGCAGGTTGGTTACATATGTATACCTGTGCCATGTTGGTGTGCTGCACCCATTAACTCGTCATTTACATTAGGTATATCTCCTAATGCTATCCCTCCCCCCTCCCCCAACAACACAACAGGCCCCGGTGTGTGATGTTCCCCTTCCTGTGTCAAAGTGATCTCATTGTTCAATTCCCACCTATGAGTGAGAACATGCGGTATTTGGTTTTCTGTTCTTGCAATAGTTTGCTGAGAATGATGGCTTCCAGCTGCATCCATGTCCCTACAAAGGACACGAAATTTTTTATGGCGGCACAGTATTCCATGGTGTATACATGCCACATTTTCTTAATCCAGTCTGTCACTGATGGACATCTGAGTTGATTCCAAGTCTTTGCTATTGTGAATAGTGCTGCAATAAACATACGTGTGCATGTGTCTTTATAGCAGCATGACTTACAATCCTTTGGGTATATCCCCAGTAATGGGATGGCTGGGTCAAATGGTATTTCTAGTTCTAGATCTTTGAGGAAACGCCACACTGTCTTTCACAATGGTTGAACCAGCTTACAGTCCCACCAACAGTGTAAAAGTGTTCCTGTTTCTCCACATCCTCTCCAGCACCTGTTGTTTCCTGACTTTTTAATGATTGCCATTCTAACTGGTGTGAGATGGTATCTCATTGTGGTTTTGATTTGCATTTCTCTGATGGCTAGTGATGATGAGCATTTTTTCATGTGTCTGTTGGCTGCATAAATGTCTTCTTTTGAGAAGTGTCTGTTCACATCCTTTGCCCACTTTTTGATGGGGTGGTTTGTTTTATTCTTGTAAATTTGTTTGAGTTCTTTGTAGGTTCTGGGTATCAGCCCTTTGTCAGATGAGTAGATTGCAAACACTTTACCCATTCTGTAGGTTGCCTGTTCACTCTGATGGTAGTTTCTTTTGCTGTGCAGAAGCTCTTTAGTTTAATTAGATCCCATTTGTCAATTTTGGCTTTTGTTGCCATTGCTTTTGGTGTTTTAGACATGAAGTCCTTGCCCATGCCTATGTCCTGAATGGTATTACCTAGTTCTAGGGTTTTTAGGGTTTTAGGTCTAACATTTAAGTCTCTAATCCATCTTGAATTAATTTTCGTATAAGGAGTAATGAAGGGATCCAGTTTCAGCTTTCTACTTATGGCTAGCCAGTTTTCCCAGAACCATTTATTAAATAGGGAATCCTTTCCCCACTTCTTGTTTTTGGCAGGTTTGTCAAAGATCAGATGGTTGTAGATGTGAGGTATTATTTCTGAGGGCTCTGTTCTGTTCCATTGGTCTATACCTCTGTTTTGGTACCAGCACCATGCTGTTTTGGTTACTGTAGCCTCGTAGTATAGTTTGAAGTCAGGTAGCGTGATGCCTCCAGCTTTGTTCTTTTGATTTAGGATTGTTTTGGCAATGTGGGCTCTTTTTTGGTTCCATATGAACTTTAGTTTTTTCCAATTCTGTGAAGAAAGTCATTGGCAGCTTAATGGGGATGGCATTGAATCTATAAATTACCTTGGGCAATATGGCCATTTTCACAATATTGATTCTTCCTATGCATGAGCATGGAATGTTCTTCCATTTGTTTGTGTCCTTTTTTATTTCACTGAACAGTGATTTGCAGTTCTCCTTGAGGAGGTCCTTCACATTCCTTGTAAGTTGGATTCCTAGGTATTTTATTCTCTTTGTAGCAATTGTGAATGGGAGTTCGTTCATGATTTGGCTCTCTGTTTGTCTGTTATTGGTGTATAAGAATGCTTGTGATTTTTGCACATTAATTTTGTATCCTGAGACTTTGCTAGAGTTGCTTATCAGCTTGAGGAGATTTTGGGCTGAGATGATGGGGTTTTCTAAATAGACAATCATGTCATCTGCAAACAGGGACAATTTGACTTCTTCTTTTCCTAATTGAATACCCTTAATTTCTTTCTCTTGCCTGATTGCCCTAGCCAGAACTTCCAACACTATGTTGAACAGGAGTGGTGAGAGAGGGCATCCCTGTCTTATGCCAGTTTTTAAGGGGAATGCTTCCAGTTTTTGCCCATTCAGTATGATATTGGCTGTGGGTTTGTCATAAATAGCTCTTATTATTTTGAGATATGTTCCATCAATACCGAATTTATTGAGAGTTTTTAGCATGAAGGGCTGTTGAATACTGTCAAAGGCCTTTTCTGCATCTATTGAGATAATCATGTGGTTTTTGTCTGTGGTTCTGTTTATATGCTGGATTACGTTTATTGATTTGCATTATGTTGAACCAGCCTTGCATCCCAGGGATGAAGCCCACTTGATCATGGTGGATAAGCTTTTTGATGTGCTGCTGGATCCGGTTTGCCAGTATTTTATTGAGGATTTCTTCATCGATGTTCATCAGGGATATTGGCCTAAAATTATCTTTTTTTGTTGTGTCTCTGCCAGGCTTTAGTATCAGGATGACGTTGGCCTCATAAAATGAGTTAGGGAGGATTCCCCCTTTTTCTATTGATTGGAATAGTTTCAGAAGGAATGGTACCAGCTCCTCCTTGTACCTCTGGTAGAATTCGGCTGTGAATCCATCTGGTCCTGGAGTTTTTTTTGGTTGGTAAGCTATTAATTATTGCCTCAATTTCAGAGCCTGCTATTTGTCTATTCAGGGATTCAACTTCTTCCTGGTTTAGTCTTGGGAGAGTGTGTGTTGGGAGAGGAATTTATCCATTTCTTCTAAGTTTTCTAGTTTATTTGCATAGAGGTGTTTATAATATTCTCTGATGGTAGTTTGTATTTCTGTGGGGTCGGTGGTGATATCCCCTTTATCATTTTTTATTGCGTCTATTTGATTCTTCTCTCTTTCCTTCTTTATTAGTCTTGCTAGTGGTCTATTAATTTTGTTGATCTTTTCAAAAAACCAGCTTCTGGATTCACTGATTTTTTTGAAGGGTTTTTTTGTGTCTCTATCTCCTTCAGTTCTGCTCTGATCTTAGTTATTTCTTGCCTCTGCTAGCTTTTGAATGTGTTTGCTCTTGCTTCTCTAGTTCTTTCAATTGTGATGTTAGGGTGTCAATTTTAGATCTTTCCTGCTTTCTCTTGTGAGCATTTAGTGCTATAAATTTCCCTCTACACACTACTTTAAATGTGTCCCAGAGATTCTGGTATGTTGTATCTTTGTTCTCATTGGTTTCAAAGAACATCTTTATTTCTGCCTTCATTTCGTTATGTACCCAGTAGTCATTCAGGAGCAGGTTGTTCAGTTTCCATGTAGTTGAGTGGTTTTGATTGAGTTTCTTAGTACTGAGTTCTAGTTTGATTGCACTGTGGTCTGAGAGACAGTTTGTTATAATTTCTGTTCTTTTACATTTGCTGAGGAGTGCTTTACTTCCAACTGTGTGGTCAGTTATTGGAATAAGTACAATGTGGTGCTGAGAAGAATGTATATTCTGTTGATTTGGGGTGGAGAGTTCTGTAGATGTCTATTAGGTCCGCTTGGGGCAGAGTTGAGTTCAATTCCTGGATATCCTTGTTAACTTTCTGTCTCATTGATGTGTCTAATGTTGACAGTGGGGTGTGGAAGTCTCCCACTATTATTGTGTGGGAGTCTAAGTCTCTTTGTAAGTCTCTAAGGACTTGCTTTATGAATCTGGGTGCTCCTGTATTGGGTGCATATATATTTAGGATAGTTAGCTCTTCTTGTTGAATTGATCCCTTTACCATTATGTAATGGCCTTCTTTGTCTCTTTTGATCTTTGTTGGTTTAAAGTCTGTTTTATCAGAGACTAGGATTGCAACCCCTGCCTTTTTTTTGTTCTCCATTTGCTTGGTAGATCTTCCTCCATCCCTTTATTTTGAGCCTATGTGTGTCTTTGCACGTGAGATGGGTCTCCTGAATATAGCAAACTGATGGTTCTTGACTCTTTATCGAATTTACCAGTCTGTGTGTTTTAATTGGACCATTTAGCCCATTTACATTTAAGGTTAATATTGTTATGTGTGAACTTGATCCTGTCATGATGATGTTAGCTGGTTATTTTGCTTGTTAGTTGATGCAGTTTCTTCCTAGCATCGATGGTCTTTACATTTTGGCATGTTTTTGCAATGGCTGGTACTGGTTGTTCCTTTCCACGTTTAGTGCTTCCTTCAGGAGCTCTTGTAGAGCAGGCCTGGTGGTGACAAACTCTCTAAGCATTTGCTTGTCTGTAAAGGATTTTATTTCTCCTTCACTGATGAAACTTAGTTTGGCTGGATATGAAATTCTGGGTTGAAAGTTCTTTTCTTTAAGAATGTTGAATATTGGCCCCCACTCTCTTCTGGCTTGTAGAGTTTCTGCCAAGAGACCTGCTGTTAGTCTGATGGGCTTCCCTTTGTGGGTAATGCGACCCTTCTCTCTCTTAACATTTTTTCCTTCATTTCAACTTTGGTGAATCTGACAATTATGTGTCTTGAAGTTGCTCTTCTCGAGGAGTATCTTTGTGGCATTCTCTGTCTTTCCTGAATTTGAATGTTGCCCTGCCTTGCTAGGTTGGGGAAGTTCTCCTGGATAATATCCTACAGAGTGTTTTCCAACTTGGTTCCATTCTCCCTGTCACTTTCAGGTACACGAATCAGACGTAGATTTGGTCTTTTCACATAATCCCATATTTCTTGGAGGCTTTGTTCGTTTTTTTTTACTCTTTTTTCTCTAAACTTCTCTTCTTGCTTCATTTCATTCATTTGATCTTCGATCTCTGATACTCTTTCTTCCAGTTGATCGAGTCGGTTACTGAAGCTTGCACATTTGTCATGTAGTTCTCGTGTCATGGTTTTCATCTCTATCAGGTCATTTATGGACTTCTCTGCATTGGTTATTCTAGTTATCCATTTGTCAAATCTTTTTTCAAGGTTTTTAGTTTCTTTGCGCTGGGTTCATAGTTCTTCATGTAGCTCTGAGAAGTTTGATCGACTGAAGCCTTCTTCTCTCAACTCGTCAAAGTCATTCTCCGTCCAGCTTTGTTCTATTGCTGGCGAGGATCTGTGTTCCTTTGGAGGGGGAGAGGCGCTCTGATTTTTTGAATTTTGAGCTTTTCTGCACTGCTTTTTCCCCATCTTTGTGGTTTTATCTACCTTTGGTCTTTGATGATGGTGACGTACAGATGGGGTTTTGGTGTGGATGTCCTTTCCGTTTGTTAGTTTTCCTTCTAACAGTCAGGACCCTCAGCTGCAGGTCTGTTGGAGTTTGCTTGAGGTCCACTCCAGTTAGGTTACTCCCAGTTAGGCTCTCCAGTTAGGCTACTCTGGGGTCAGGGACCCACTTGAGCAGGCAGTCTGTGCGTTCTCAGATCTCAACCTCCGTGCTGGGAGAATCACTACTCTCTTCAAAGCTGTCAGACAGGGACATTTATATCTGTAGACATTTCTGCTGCTTTTTGTTTAGCTACGCCTTGTCCCCAGAGGTGGAGTCTACAGAGGCAGGCAGGCCTCCTTGAGCTGTGGTGGGCTCCACCCAGTTCAAGCTTCCTGGCCTCTTTGTTTACCTACTGAAGCCTCAGCAATGGCGGGCACCCCTCCCCCCGTCTCGCTGCCACCCTGCAGTTAGATCTCAGACTGCTGTGCTAGCAATGAGGGAGGCTCTGTGGGTGTGGGACCCCTCGAACCAGGCACGGGAGATAATCTCCTAGTGTGCCGTTTGCTAAGACCTTTGGTAAAGCACAGTATTAGGGTGGGAGTGTCCTGATTTTCCAGGTGTTGTGTGTCACGGTTTCCCTTGGCTAGGAAAAGGAATTCCCTTCCCCCTCGTGCTTCTCGGGTGAGGCAATGCCTTGCACTGCTTTGGCTCTCACTCTCTGGGCTGCACCCACTGTCCTGCACCTACTGTCCGACACGCCCCAGTGAGATGAACCCGGTACCTCAGTTAGAAATGCAGAAATCACCCATCTTCTGTGTCACTCATGCTGGGAGCTGGAGGCTAGAGCTGTTCCTATTCCACCATCTTGGCGCCAACAACCCAGTATTTGCTTTCTACTCTTGTGTTAATTCACCAAGAATAATGGCCTTCAGTTGCATCTATGTCACTGCAAAGGGCATGATTTCATTCTTTTTTTATGGCTGTGTAGTATTCCGTGGTGTATATGTACCACATTTTCTTTATCCACTCCACTGCCGAGAGACAGTTAAGTTGCTTCCATGTCTTTGCTATTATGAATAGTGCTAAGCATTTATTAAATGCCCTTGATGGAGAATATGATGGCCAAGCAATTAATACTGAAGAATGTCAATATATGATGGCCAATTACAGGAAAACACATCTCCAAAGTATACAGAGAAAGAAGGGTCACAGAGGTAAGAGGAAAACCAGGAATGCATTATCATGGAGGTCACTGCTACTGAATGGTCAAATAAGATGAGGACTGACAAATGCCCATCACGTCCAATGACATGAAGTCATGTGGGACCTGAGAGGTTCTAGTGGAGTGGTGTGGGCAGAGTGAAGCCTGGACAGGGTTTAGAAATGCTGAAGGGGAAAAACGAGTTGAGAGAAATTAAAATTGTTTTTTAAATTTTAAGTTAAATGTGAATGATTATAATTAAATGACAATCAACATGGAAAAGTCCAAGCAGATATAAAATAATAATTTAATTAATTAGTTAAATGTAATAGTAAAAGGACTCTGAAAAAGTGATTAGGATGGAATCCAGAGAAGATAAAGCAACTCATTCATACAACAAATACTTACTGAGTAGCTACCACATGCCAAGAATAGTTCTAGGCAGTGGGGATACAATGGAGAATCAAATTCCCTGCCTTTATGAAACTTACATGTAGTGGAGAAGAAAGACAATCAATAAATATGTACTCATAATATAATAAATGCTACGAAGACAAATAAAGCAACTGAGCGGACAGACAGGGTCAGGAATACCACTTTAGGCAACTGTGCCCTGGTCTGAGCAAAAGGAGACACCTTTTGTAAGAAACCGTATGGACAGCTAACCATTCTGCTAGTAGAACTTCCCTCTGAGAGTGAAAGAATGGGAAGTGGAAGAGAGATCTCATCCAGTTCTCATCACCCAGGAAATTCATGACCCCACAGAGCAGGTTGGGCTCCCTTTTGGAATCTCTCATGGTATCTTAGACTTCATTTTTTAAGTAATTATCCTAAATATATATACTTGTTTTCTAATCACAGGTGTAATTAAATATTCATCTGTGTGATATCTTTCTCCCTGATGGACTGTAAGTTTCATGAGAGAAAGTAGGTTGTTCTGTTCATCTCTAAATCCTCTGGTCCAGAACAGTGCAGATTTTTAATAAACATCAAAAAACAAACATTTTGCTCTTTGGGGGAAAAAGACAATAATATCAGGCTATTTTATTAGGAAATAACCAATTGTCATGTAATTAAGCTCCTCCCAACCCAGTTTTTAGGCAATATCTGTGGGTGGTACATGTACTTCTTTTTTTCTTTTTCTTGTTTTTGAGATGGAGTATCTGTTGCCCAGGTCAGAGTGCAGTGGCACGATCTCGGCTCACTGCAACCTCCACCTCCCAGGTTCAAGTGATTCTCCTTGCCTCAGCTTCCCAAGTAGCTGGGATTACAGGCAGCCACCACCATGTCCAGCTAATTTTTTTTTTCCTGTATTTTTAGTAGAGATAGGGTTTCACCGTGTGGGCCAGACTGGCCTCAAACTCCTGATCTCAGGTGATCCACCTGCCTCAGCCTCCCAAGGTGCTGGGATTATAAGCCTAAGCCACTGCGCCTGGCCTGTGGGTGGCACATGTATTTCTAAATGCTGGGTGTAATTATAACTGAATTCCATCAGCTTTGCATAAAATGTAATCTGGAATTATCTCTGACCTTATCCTCACACCACCTTACTGTACCCCTTATCTCAGAAAAATCAATAGTTGATGAAAATTTTAGATGGTTCATCAGGTTATCGCTGTGAATAATCATTGTACTCAGTGATATCTTCAGGAATGACTGAGATAAACTAGAAAGCTTACCCAGCTTGCTATGCTTTTGAGCTCTTAAATCTGCTTTAGATAGCTTTTCCATATCCTATCTTGTATGTGGTGTCACTTTTTGCTACTGTAAGTATATTTGCTTCTACAAGGTAGTCACATCTTTTATAAACTGTTTCTAAATAGTAGTATGCTGGGAAACCAATTTCCTAAGGCAAAGTCTCAGTTAAGCATAAACAGTGCTATTGTAGGCCTGAGGCAATCTGTCTCATTTAAGATATGAACTTGGGCTACATATGTGGTTCTAAATCTAAGGTTGACTTGGTATGAAAATAATGCACAGAAGCCTATCGAAAAGAAATGTCAGATTCCATGCTGTTAAGTCTCTGCAAAGGCTGTTAAATAATTCTAAAATTCAATTCTTGGGCTCATCAGTTGACCATTTACCAGCTCTTATGTGATGAAAGATGAAATATACATGACTTCAGTTGTACTGAGCAGATGCAGGAACATTTTACAGAAGCTCAAAAGAAGTTATAATAAAGAAGCCAATCAATAAATCAATAGAACACTTTCCATCAACTCAGCCAAAGGAAATTATTTTGATAAAGAACATTTTTAAGGGAACAAAGCAAACTTACGACAATACACTAGGTACTAGTAACATTCATACTAATGGTATCATTTTTCAGCAAACTTAAAGCTCATTTTTTCTTTGGCTGCACCAGCACATACCTTTGAACAAGTGGCAAAGGAAGGAAATTGAGGGTAGAGGTCATGTCCAGTCCACAGTCCAACATAATGGTGGTTGATTTGAATTTGAGCACATTGCATGGTAAGGTTGGGTGCCCTGACAGGCAATACTGAAAAAAATTAAATCACTTTGATCAGTAATCAATTACAGAAGAATCCTACAAAGTAAAATGAATTAAGTAACACTGACGATCTTCTCTCATAAGACCAGAATGTTAAGTTCAGCTAACTTTCTATGTGGTTTCCTCCCTTTTACTGCTTGGGGACTAGTTTCCCCAGCTGTTCAAAATACTCAAGTCTCAGATCACGCCCGTCTGTTTTTTCACAGGGTGCCAAGCAAGCCTGGTTTTAGATGGGCCACAGTTATTCAAAACAGAAGGTTTCAAGGCTATAGTTATTCATTCTGTTCTCACAAGACACTGGCGAATTATCATCTTCCCCTTTGTATGGAAGTACTGTCTAAAGCTGTGGATGTCAATGCAACTCTAAGCTAGATACTCAAACTGTGCTCTAGGTTTGGTTTTCTCCCCTTGTAAATAAGTGACCTTGCTCAAAGAGGAACTGGTTAGAAAGGTTAACTAACAAGCATGAGTAAAGGTTTATGCTCAGTCTTGTCAGAAGAAATGACTCAAAAGGACAATGACTTCCCTGATGTGCAGACGCTAAGCAGGAGTGTGGGAACCTACTTCCAGACAAGTAGGAGTCTTTTGCCTGTGGCGGCAGAGCTCAGAAGTCAAAGGGGCACAAGCCACAATGGTGTCTTCAAAGGAGAGTGAGCACAACACATTGACCCAAAACATTTCTCATGTTCTCCTCAATGTTGTGGCAGTAACAGATCTGCCACACTGAAAATTATCTATATGGGACACGCTCTGCCACTTTTAATAATTCCATTGCTGCTCTGAAGAAAAGAAATGGAGGAAGACCCTTTCCCCAACTTTTAAAGCCCTCCCTTGAGCAACAAAGCCCAGAAAACGAAGGGAACAGTGTGTTAAATCCACTAGCAAGTCCATTCTCTCTATTTTTTTCCCCTTGGGACAGAGTCTCACTCTGTTGCCTAGGCTGGAGTGCAGTGGTGCGATCTTGGCTCACTGCAACCTCCACCTCCCTGGTTCAAGCGATTCTCCTGCCTCAGCCTCCCAAATAGCTGGGATTACAGGTGTCTGCCCCCATGCCTGGCTAATTGTTTTGTATTTTTAGTAGAGATGGGGTTTCATCATGTTGGCCAGGTTGGTCACGAACTCCTAATCTCAAGTGATCCGCCTGCCTCCTCGGCCTCCCAAAGTGCTGGGATTATAGGCGTGAGCCATGGCACCCAGCCCTCTCCTGATTTAAGCACAAGGACAGCACGAGTGGGAGTGAAGCTCCATCAATGCCCAGCCCCATATGGCTACAGTCACTTAGGCTAAGTCTTTCCAGGTATTTGTTGCTCTGTTGGTTCTATCTTTGTAGTGGATGACTTTTTCCAGAGGACATTACAGGAACTGATAATTTTTGAAAACTGCATGTTCTAAAAATGGTAAGGCCAAGAGCCAAGAAGTTGTATTTTGCAAGCTGCTTCTTCATTCCAAGTTTATGTATGATGATTACATTTTACCAAACAAAAATTCACAAGTCATGGTTTGAAAAGATGCAGGGCACTTACAATGAAAACAATACAAAGTATTTAAAATTGCAATTGTCCTGAAGAAGTCTAGGATCCATGATTTTGGTAATTACATTTTACATAAGTTCCTTCTTTGATAGGTATCAGAATTACAGAAAATTTGTTCCTCCTAATTGTCTAAGACAGAGATATTCCTATCTCTACCCTCCATCTGGTTCCCTATTGCTACTCGGTCTTTATCCCCATCTAAAAACTATTTGTTAAAGATAAACTATCTCAAAATGAACACAAAGCATCATGTTAAACTTGCTCCAAATATAGCTAATGTTCCAGGAAAAGCTTTCCTATATTTTTCCTTTCAAAAATAAGAAAAAATCAGATATTCAGAAAAGCATGGAAGAAAATAAAATGAAATGCATATAACACTTATTTCTGAGTGGGAAGATTATTGTCCAATTTTCTTCTTTCGTCTTCCTCTATTTTCCAAAAGTTCAGCAATGAGCTTTTACTACATTTTTATAATCAGAAAAAAAAAAATGTGATTAAAACAAAACAGAAAATTTAGCCAGCCACGTTGAATGACAAAATTTTTATCTTCCTCCTTAACTCTAAATCATGGAGGATAAGGTACACCAGAAAACAGAAGAATATGTACAATTTTTAAAAGCTGATGCTCAAAATATTTCAGCAAAGGAAGTTCGCTGAACGACTTTACATTTGTTACTGTTGTTAAAGGCCAAAGGCCAAAGAAAAGTGAGGAACGCTTTCTAACAGCTACCACCAAACGGAACAAACATTTTTAGAGCACTGATGAAAGGTGCCAGGCCCCAAGCTCATTCGCCTTATTTGTATGGATGAGAAGGTTGAGCTCTACCAAGTTTCAGCAGCTTTCCTGGGAAGAGCTGGACACACAGCGAGGTCTCTCTGACTCCAAAGATCCCACTCATGCTTCCCAAACTGCACTGCTCATCATGGGTCAACTGAGTGCACAGGAGCACAGAGTGGCTTGCCTGAGGTTCGCACACTTGTACAGGAGGCGCTTGCAAAGGGCCCAGACCTTGTGGCCTCTAGCGATGCTCTTTGGGCAATTCCAGTTTTCTGCCTCTGTCATCAAGCAGCGTATCGTCTACTGAGGGTTATGAGACTAAGGCTCAAAACCAGTAAGTAATTATGGAAATAAAATTATCTACAATCGCACCAATCTGATCATTTTTGTATTTCATCTTTTTTCATATTTGTAAAAGCTGTAATTTTAGTATTCATACTGCTTTGGGTGCTGCTTCAACTCTGGATGACTATGTTTTCCTCATGTTACATCACACTTCATTTTTATTGGCCTAAGTAAATATACCATGGTTTGTCTGGTCATTCATTCCCTTATTGTTGAACATTGAGGGTTGTTTCCTGTCACTCTACTATCACAAGCATGGCTGTGGTGATTACTTTAGTGCATAAGTCTTTTTCCACACTGGACTATTTTTTAAGATGATTCCCAGAAGTGGTACTAACTGGGTCAAAAAAGATGAGGATTTTACAGCACTTTCAATCTGCTGCCAAAATGCTTTCCAAAAAGGACTGTACTTATTTACAATGTCATTGGTAATATATCAGAAGATCTGTTTCACTGCTCAAACCCATGAGCATTATATTCAAAACCATGTAGAATCTGTACTGAAATGCAGTTATCACCCTAGTAGTAGCCATGTAGGGGTAATGAAATGACCCTAACCAAGGAAAGTTAACTATGTGATAAGTGGCTTTAGTTCTGAGAGGCAGTTTGGTGCAATGATATAAAGTAGGGAATTTGAAGTTAAGACTGCCTGGGCTCAAATCTTGACTGCACTCAGTGTTAATGTGTGATTTGGGGAAGTTACTTAACTTTGGACTGTAAGGTGCAGTAATAGAACCTATCCCTGTAGCAGAGTTGATGGGAGGACTAAATGAATGGATACGCTACCTGGTAAACAGTAAGTGCTTTTAGTTGCTATTAGTTACAAAATCATTAAGGGGCTGAAGAGGTCATGTAAGTTTGGATGGAGTAATTTATATTCTGCAGCGGCATTCACTAACATTATATATGCATCCCCTAAGACTAGGTGAAATGAATGAACAATTTTATAAATAGTTCCCATTTTGCTAGTCTGCTCTTCAGGAAGATAGATCCACTAGTAAGTACAGAATAAACTTTATTTTTTTCCAGCTTAACAAGCACATAGCAATGCTTTCATGTTCACTTTATTTCTACTTAATTAAAAAGCTACAGGTTTTTCTGTGATTACAATCTATAGTTGGCTCTCCATATCCATGGCTTCTGCATCCACAGATTCAACCAACTACAAATGGAACAATATCTGAAAAGAAAAAACTACAAATAATAAAATATAACAACGCAGCAAAAGTTATATAAATTTTAAAATGCAGCCTGGGCATGGTGGCTCATGCTTGTAATCCCAGCACTTTGGGAGGCCAAGGCGGGAAGATCACCTGAGGTCAGGAGTTTGAGACCAGCCTGACCAATACGGTGAAACCTCGTCTCTACTAAAGATACAAAAATTAGCTGGGCGTGGTGGTGAGTGCCTGTAATCCCAGCTACTTGGGAGCCTGAGGCAGGAGGATCACTTGAACCCAGGAGGCAGAGGTTGTAGTGAGCTGAGATCATGCCACTGCACTCCAGCCTGGGCAACAGAGCAAAACCCTGTCTCAAAAAACAAACAAACAAACAAACAAACAAAAAGCAATGTACAACTATTTGCACAGCAATTATATTGTATTAGATGCTATCTACTGTGGGTATGGAGGGACTACTATACTATCTGTATTTCCCCGTGTGCCTTTTTTTCACAGAATAAGTGAACTGGTTTTGAAAGTTACATGTGGCTAAGATAAACATTATATTTTTTGAATAAAAATTTTATCAGTTATACTTAATGTATATATTTCTCATTCTGTTATTTTCATTAAAAAGCTTTTATTATGGGCAGGCATGGTAGCTCATACCTATAATCCCAGCACACTGGGAGGTCAGGGCAGGATAACTTAAGGCCAGGAGTTTGAGGCCAGTCTGGGAAACACAGTGAGACCCTGTCTGTACAAAAAAAAAAAAAAAAAAAAAAAAAAAAATAGCCAGGTGTGGTGGCACACAACAGATGCCAGAAGACAACTGGAGTAGTATCTTTGGGGTTTTAAGGTAATTTGCTACCCCACAATTCCAACACCATCATTGTCGAGAAGTAAAGTTAAGAAATTTTCAGACCAATAGTAAGTAAGAATTCATTATTTCAACACCATCACTGAAGGAGGTATATTCAAGGTTATATTTCAGGAAGAAGGGAGTTGAACTCAGAAGACATACGATACAAGAAGGATTGGTGAGCAAATAAATTGGTTAAAATATTGTTAAATAATAACTATTTTAAAAGTCAAATAATTCATTGACTCTAAAATGTGATGAAAACACATCTTTTATTTACATACCACTGAGAAAAACAGCAACAATGAGAAATAAATAAAAACACAGTGCTTTAATGATGGGACTGAACAGTGCAGTATATTATTACGCTAACTTCTTTTTACTTTGAAATTCCTTTCATATAGTGCAAGAAATTTGTCATTTGTCTTCATGTGCTTTAGAACGAGATAGGGAATCCTGTTGTACATATCTCAGTTATAAAACATCAAAGCTTCAACTTGGCCAGATGTGGGGCTCACACCTGTAATCCCAACATTTTGGGAGGTTGAGGCGGGTGGATCACTTGAGTGACTAGCCCGTCATGGTGGTGTGCACCTGTAATCCCAGCTACTCGGGAGGCTGAGGCAGAATAGCAGCTTAAACCCAGGAGATGGAGGTTGCAGTGAGTGAGCTGAGATGGCACAACTGCACTCCCTCCTCAGAGACACAGCGAGACTTTGTCTCAAAAAAACAAAACAAAACAAAACAAAGCTTCAACTTGTGGTCAGTTTTCATAGTAAAAAAAAAAAAAAAAAAAAAAAAAAAAAATCTGAGCGAATCAGAAGAAAAAATAAAAACAAAAAATCATAATAACTAAAACTTAAAAATCAAGAAATAACAGTATAATCATACTATTGAAAAATATAATGGTAACTAGCAGAGCCAAAAAAGTTATCTCTTACATTTGGGAACTGGGGACTGAGAGTTTTTCCAGTTTGTAAAACTATTTGATTCATTTTTAACTGTGCATATATAAAATTTTATTTTAAAAAAACCTCATTAGACAATGATTCATCAAGTGAAAAAAAAAAGGGGGATGTATCTATTTAGAAATAAACCTAGAAACCTACTTAGAAATAGCCCAGCTACTTGGGAGGTTGAGGCAAGAGGATTGCTCACACCCTGGAGTTGAAGGCTACAGTGTGCTATGATCATGCCACTGCACTCCAGCCTGGGCAACAGAGCTAGATCCCATTTCTAAAAAAAATTAGTAAAATTTTAAAAACCTGGAAATAGATTTTAAGACAAAGATTATTATATAATAATAAACAGTTCACTGGTAATATATAATAACTGTGACCCTTATGCACAAGCAATATAGCCTCAAAATACATGAAGTGAAATTTGACAGAATTCCAAAGATTTCAAGGGGAGAAACCTGCTGCCAGTCTAGCTGTTTTAAGCTGCTATTAAAATATTCTCTTTGTTGTTGGTGCTCTGATTTTTCAAACACAGGTGTGAGGTATAACTTACTTTCCTTTTGGTTTACGCTTCTAACACATAAGAACTCGTCTTTCACAACTGTGAAAAATACTGTCAGCCATGATCACTTTGAATATGGCCTCTCTCCATTCTTTCTAGTTTCTACTTCTGGAATGCCTATTAAATACATGTGGTAATGTTTCATTTTACTACCCCTTCCCTGTTTATCCTTTCAATTTTTTTTTTTTTTTTTTGCTATGTATAGTGCATGCTGGGTATTTTCTTCAGATTTATCTTACATTTTGCTAATTCTTTCTTTAGTGGTGTCAAATCTGCTATTTAACCAATGGGTTAAATACTGAAATTTTCTTCCCAGTGACTATGTTTCTGAAATCTAGTAAGTCCTCTTTCCTTATTAAAAACAGCATCTTATTATTTTCAAAGGTTTGGATTCTTTCATACATGCCTTTAAATCACTTTCACATATTACAGAGTCTCCATGTTACACGATTTTCTGAAGTTCTTGGTAGTCTTATTATGTCTACTCATCCTTACTCATGGTGGATTTCAGATCCTTGAACAGTTTGCATGGTGAGCTCATTTTTGGTAGGGCTTTGTGGGAATTCTGTGGGAACTCTATGAGGAATGGGTTGAGGCAGGTCCCCAATAAATGTCACCATTTTGAGACCATTTTATGTTGATTTCTCAACTTAAATATCTGTACTGTAAGCGGAGCATACACATCAGACTCTCAACACTCTCAAAACACTGGCCCAAGCTCCTTGCAGAGACGAGCTTCCTTATAGACCCCAGGAGCAAACAAATGAAATTTTTCTAGTACTCCCTTCACTGATGTATATAGTCCTTGGGAGTTTCTTGATTATCAATCTTGAAATATGCATTTTGAATGTCACATTTATTACTAACAAGATTAAATCATATTATGCTAAGGTTTCAGCAAATCTAATACTTCAAAAATCTGCTGGCTGGGTGCGGTGGCTCACGCCTGTAATCCCAGCACTTTCGGAGGCCGAGGCGGGCGGATCACGAGGTCAGGAGATCGAGACCATCCTGGCTAACACAGTAATACTCCATCTCTACTAAAAATACAAAAAATTAACCGGGCGTGGTGGCGGTTGCCTGTAGTCCCGGCTACTCGGGAGGCTGAGGCAGGAGACTGGTTGTGAACCTGGGAGGCGGAGCTTGCAGTGAGCCAAGATCCTGCCACTGCACTCCAGCCTGGGCGACAGAGCTAAACTCTGTCAAAAAAAAAAAAAAAAAAGAAAAAAAAAAAAGAAAAGAAAAAAGAAAAAGAAACAATCTGCTTTCCAGCTGGGCGCGGTGGCTCACGCCTGTAATCCTAGCACTTTGGGAGGCCGAGGTGGGTGGACTCCCTGAGCTCAGGAACTGGAGACCAACCTGGGCAACATGGTGAAACCCCATCTCTACTAAAATATAAGACATCAGGCCAGGAGCGGTGGCTCATGCCTGTAATCGAAGCATTTTGGGAGGCCAAGGCGGGTGGATCACTTGAGGTCAGGAGGAGTTCAAGACCAGCCAGCCTGGCCAACATGGTGAAACCCTGTCTCAACTAAAAAAACACAAATTAGCTGGGCGTCGTGGCATGCGCCTCTAATCCCAGTTACTTGGGAGGCTGAGGCAGAAGAATTGCTTGAACCCAGAGGGCAGAGTTTGCAGTAAGTGGAGATCGCACCACTGCACTCCAGCCTGGGTGACAGAGTAAGACTCTGTCTACAAAAAAAACAAAAACAAAAAAAACTAGCTGGGCATGGTGGCGAGCACCTGTAATCCCAGCTACTCGGGAGGCTGAGACAGGAGAGTCACTTGAACCTGTGAGGCGGAGGTTGCAGTGAGCCGAGATTAAAAAAAAAAAAAAAAAAAAAAAAAAAGGCTATACAAACAAAATGACAGCCAGCCAACATAATCTCACAAAAATCTTTAAAAGCAGTATGAAATACTGTGAACTTCATTAAAAAAAATTGGCAAATTAGTAAATTTGGCAATTTGGTCATAGGACAAATTGAATTTTAGTGAACTGACTTTGGGTAACAAGTCTGTTTTTTTTTTTTTGCAAAAAGAACCATAGTCTAAAACATCATCTATGTTCTTTTCCCGAATCTTGTTTAAAGTAATTACAATATGCATAGTTATTATGCTATGGTGTTTATTAGGTATCAGGTACTACTCTGTAAGAACTTTATATTTTAACTCTTACAATCCTCCCAAGAATGCCATGAAGTAGGAATTATTTTCTCATTTTACAGATGAAAGAAATGAGGCACAGAAAGTATAAAACTTTCACATGATCTCAATGTTCTAAGAAAATGTGCCAGGACTTGAACCTGGACAGTGAGCTCTGGAATCAGTACAGTTAGCCAACATAGCATACACACCGTGTTACACAGTATGAAAGGCATTGTCAGAGACCTAAAGAATTATTATTTTTTGCAGAGATGGTATACCCTAAAAGGCCTTATTTTGAATTGGTAAGAATGCAGATGAGTTTATAATCTGGTTCTGAACAAAGAGAATTAGTTAGCTGACTGATGCAATAAAGCAAAGGTCCCAAGTAAATTAAATTATTAAATTGCCCTGCAATCCATTATAAGCAGTAATTTTCTTTCGTTGGTTTCCTTTCCATTCAAAAAGAGTGAGAAGATTCTCTTACTGTAAAGTAGTTTTGCTGCTGAGACTGCCTTTAATTATCTATACTGTAACCTATAACTTCTAGGCTGAATTGATGCCAATAGCTCTTACTCTTGCTTGAGAGAACTGCACAGTCATAAAGAAACTGTTTTTTTTTTTTAAATAGGCAATAGTGTTAATGAAATAAGTTGTAAATGACATCACCAATTTTTTCCATTTTCTATTTAACCAACCCATGTATCACATCATCTAATATCTCATTTGATGTCAGCATAAAGTATTAGTTCTAACTTTGCTGATACATTGATATTAGCCTGAATGAATCCCTAAATTCTGTGGGTCTCAAATATCTTTATCTGACAAATGAGGAGATTTAACTAGATTATTTTAAGCTTTCTTTTAACACACAAATGTTGTTTCTCATTATTCCACCATTTCACTGGGTCAATCAAAACTCCTCTTTTATATAACCTGTCACCAACACATGTTTGTGACATTGTACTCTTTACAATTGACTTTCTGGGCCGGATGCGGTGGCTCATGGCTGTAATCCCAGCACTTTGGGAGGCCGAGGTGGGAGGATCACCTGAGGCCAGGAGTTCAAGACCAGCCTGGCCAACATGGTAAAACCCCGTCTATACTAAAAATACAAAAATTAGCTGGGCGTGGTGGCACGTGCCTTTAATCCCAGCTACTTGGGAGGCTGAGGCAGGAGAATAGCTTGAGGCAGTGGAGGTTGCAGTGAGCCGAGATCACACCATTGCACTTCATCCTGGACTACAGAATGAGGCTTCTGTCTCAAAAAAAAAAAAAAAAAAAAAATTGACTTTCTGAAAATGTAAAAAACTATACAATGCACAAGCTGGAACTAATTTCAAGATCATCTAGTCTAAATGCTTCCTTTTAAAAAAATCTTTTATTATTTTCTTTTTAAAGTTTAAAATAGAGATGGGGTTTTGCCATGTTGCCCAGGCTGCTGTTGAACTTCTGGGCTCCAGCGAGTGATCCACCAGCCTTGGCCTCCCAAAGTGCTGGGATTACAGGCGTGAGCCACCATGCCCAGCCTAAATATTTCTTTTAGAAACAAGGAACCCTGTTCTTCCAGAGCTTGTAAACTTTTCTCTTCTCCAACACATCCGAGTATTAACATTCACTGCCATCAGTAAATGCAGCTTACTAGGAGACACTCCATGGCCTAACAGGGCATATAAGGTTCCCAGAGGGACAGGGAGCGTCTCTACCTTGTATTACCCCATTCTGAGATGCTAGCTTCCACTGAGGCAAATTTGCCTAATTTGGAGGCAAATTACCCCTGCTAGGAATTTTGGGCCAGGCCCTCCAATAATCAGAGTTCTATAAATACATTTCAATTTTATTTGGTAATCTTTCACTTTCTTCCACTTTGTGTCTTGATTCCATCTCGCAGGAGAGCTGTTAAATGTGCCAATCATACTCACTGTCAAAGTGACTACACAGCTGGATAAAAGAGAAGGATAATTTTCCACTTGTGCAGAAAATCTGTAGCATGCATGGCGAACACAGAAAAGCCACTTTCTGGTTGAAGAGTGGCTAGATATCACACACAGCTGAGTAACTGCCACTTAGGGCTGCTCCCTCACGCTCATCCTTGGCTTTCCATGAAAACGAGACAAGCAGCAGAGGGTGGTCATAAAAAGCAAAACTTCCGCAACAGAAGCACAGGAAGGGTGGAAATGTTGATAGTAAACCATTAAGGGTAAGGGAAGGAAAACAGGTAGGGGCTGCCTTTGGAACCAACATTGTTGGCTATCTGGAACCAGCACTTAATACACGTTAAAAAGTAATTATAGTTGATGAAAAAAAGTTCATGGAACTATATATGTGACTCTGTTTGTTATATATATGTATATATGTATGTATGTATAAAAGACTGTAAGCACACACACCAAACTGATTGAAGTGGTTACCACAGGGGAGAGTGGTTGACCATACTGGAACTCTCACTTTCTACTTAGATACTTCTGTATCCTTGACTACTACTACTTTTAAACATTAACCAGAATTTTCTTTTTTTTTTAAAAGAAATCAGAAAAACCCCTTTCTCTCTCTCTCTCTCTCTCTCTCTCTTTTTTTTTTTTGAATAGTCACTACCAAAGAAGTTTCTATTGGCAACAAAGTTTTTAAGGACAATATAATTTATACAAATTGCTGAAAATGTGCAACAATGACAACTGGCAAGAAAAATGGTTAATGAAATGGTAAAACTTGTACATGGCTAGAGGATCAGCATCAAGAAAGGAGACTTATTAGTGTAATATTATTCAAGAGTAAGCTAAGAATTTATTCTAGCATGTTAGAAATATGCTTTTTTTCTCTCTCTCTTCAAACCACATATAAATGCAATGGTTCAAGTTTCAAGGTTTAGACAAATCTGGACATCACAATCAATCACAAAGCATGGAGCAGAAATACCATGGATACTAGGGAGTTCCTGATCACAATTGTGAAGACAATCAGGAAGGGGTTCCCTAACTTAACAGACTTTCAATGCAGACAAAAGTGTTTTATATTTAGGGGAAGATGCCTGGTATAATACATTTCAGCAAGAAGGAGAGCACGCCTAGTTTCAATCTTTGAACAAATATGCTGCTGGGTGGATCAAGAGTTGGGGGTGGAGAGAAATTTACGCCTTTAGTCACTTCAGTTTTTCAAAGAAATGGATTGCCAAACAGCTTTTGATAAATTGAGTAAGTTTTTAAAGACAGTGAACATTTATTAATCACTGACTCCATGCTGGATTATTCGCATGCATTTATGTACGCACAAAAACCAGGCTGACTGGCTAAGTACTAGGGCCGAGAAAAGGCTTTTCAATGGAAAAACTTCTTACTAGTCACACCATAATAAATTAGGAGTCAGCAAAGGAAAGAGCTTCCATTTGCCTCTACCATTTGGTAGAGACTTTGGGAGAGAACGGAAGCAGTAGCTTCTTTACTAACGTATGCTGATCCTATAGATTAGGCAGAAGGGAGAGCCATACTTACTGGAGGAACTAGTTAAGTTTTGATTTTCAGTTTACCTTGGTCCATGATAAAATACTTCTTTGAAAATCTTTATTATGGAATCTAAGCAAGGAGATTCTAAAATTTTAGCGAAATATTTAATATAATTTTGGGGTAGGAGATAACTTTTTTTTGAGACAGGGTTTCACTCTGTTGCCCAGGCTGGAGTGCAGTGGTGTGATCATGGCTCACCACAGTCTCAATCTTCTGGGCTCAAGCAATCCTCCCACACCTCAGCCTCCTGAGTAGCTGGGACTACAGATGCAAGCCATTATGCCTGGCAAATTTTTGTATTTTTTTGTAGAGAGGAAGTCTCACTATGTTGCCCAGGCTGGTCCTGAACTCCTGGGCTCAAGCGATCCGCCCACCCTGGCCTTCCAAAATGCTGGGATTACAGGTGTGAGCCATCATGCCTGACCCAGGAAATAACTTTTAAGGCATGATCCTAAAGCCATGATCCTGGGAGAAAACACTGATAGATTGGATTACTTATACTAAAGACTTTTCTATGAGAAAAACTACTTTGAATAAAGTAAAAGATTATCTGGGAAAATAGTATTTATAAAACCAAGACAAAAAATTGATACCCTTAATATATAAAGAGCACTAACAAATGAGTAAGAAAAAGACAAAGATTCCAACAGAAAAATGTGCAAAAAGCACAGTTAATTCATGAAATACAAATGAGTGAAAAAACATATGCAAAGATGTAACAGAAATGCAAAGCAGAAACCCAGAAGAAATAAAAGTGTAATTTAAAACTATACTGAGATAAAATGCCCAGTCCATACATTGGCAAAGAAGCTAAAGATGAGGGTGTGGGGAAATGGAAACTCTTATTTATTCTATGGGTAAAAACTAAAGCAGTCCTGAAGAGCAATATTGCATCAAAGTTTAAAATGTGCATGTATAGTCTTTGAACAATAAATTCCACTTAGGAATTTACAATAAGCAAATACAGTAACTAGATGGGTGCAAAAAATATAAACAATATGTTTTCATCAGCACTGTGCAGGACAGTAGGGAATAAAAACCAAAATGTTCAACAGCATAATACGTCCATACAATGTTATACTGTAAACATATTTAAAATGAACTATATAAATGTTCCAAATGAAAAAGCTTATGACCATTGTCTCTCATTATCTATATGTCTCTTCTCCATTTAAATTAGAATCCATGTCTCAGTTGTAATTATGGCCACCTGGAACAAAAACTATTTGCTAGACTTGACTGCAACTAGATGTAGCCATGTAAGAAAATGCTGGTCAGGAAGGTATAAATAGAAGTAGCGTACACAACTTTGAGAAAGTATCAAAGGGAGAGGACATGCCTTTCTTTGTCCCTTCCTCCTTCCTACTGGTTAGAATAGGGATATAATGGCCTGAGCTGGTAGTCATATTGGATCACAAAGAAGAAGTCATGGATTACAGATGGTGGAGCTACAAGCTATCAGGAGAGCCTGGACCTGCCACAACAGCCCTGGACTATTTAACTCAGCACATCATTTACACAAGAGAGATGTAAACATTTATCCTGTTTAAGCCACCATTACTTTAGGCTTTCTGTCACTCAGAGCTGAATCTAATCCTAACTGGTGTACAGCTTTAGGGTGACTCACACAGAAGTTATCACTGTACACACCTATCATAGCAGGTATACCATAATGACTGATTATTTGAGGTGGTGAGATTACAGGTGATTTTTATTATTTTCTTTATACTTCTCAGGATTCAGAAATATATTCTGAAAATTTTTTCTTACATCAATACGTACTGATTCTGTAATAGTTATTTTTATTTTGAGAAGTTTTCTAAAAATGTGTTTAAAAAAATAGAAGCTTTCTTTTACTTAGTTCCTTGAAAGAACTCTCTTTAGTTTAGTCAGATTGATTTCTTTTGAAAAACAACTATATTGCCTGACAGTTTCCCACTGAATCTCAGCAGCCTGCCAGGCACACAAATAGATTTTACTAGGCTGAATTTCTTAAGGTTTCCTGAAGAACCCCACATAAAGATGGTAATTTATCTTTATGGATAGATTTTCCATAATGGATTTATGGATGAATTTACAGATGAAAGGCAGTTTGCCAGTCCTCTACCAAGTTGCTATTTGCAGATAGGTGACATATTCAACAATTTCACCCTTTAAAACTTTCAGGTCAGCATAATGTTGAATTAAAGAAGTCAGACACAAATGAGACATAAGGTATAGTTCCATTTAAATGAAGTTCAAGAATAGGCAAATGGGAGACGCAGTGATTTAAGTCAGAATAGTGATTAACTGGAGGGAAAGTTATTGACTGGGAAGGAAACAAAGTTGGTGGAAATGTTCTGGATCTTAATTTTGATCATGAATACATGGATGCATATATAGGTAAAAATTCATCAAGCTATACGTATGCTTGAAGTTTATGCTAGCTGAACTGAATGAAAAGTATACCTAAAACCAAACAAGCACCCTGTGGACCGCAACATACTTTCTAGTAATTTGTCTATACTCAACATGTTGATGTGACTGAGAATACATATTTATCAGTTCTGGAAGAAGAGGATACCCCCTGCTCACTATCTCTTCCTCAACAGAGATGAAAGTCAAGAAATTCTTTAAGGTTTCTGTTCCCTCCTTATTCACATCTGGGCATTCTTCTCATACTGTATCATCAACTGGTCCCACTGATTGTTGGGATGTCTTTTGCCCTCTGGTGTATTTGTGAATTCTGTTACTGCTTCTGAGGTCTTCTGTAAAGTGCTAAAAAATATTTTCTCTCCTATGTAGGTAATTCTGACTTGGAATTTGCTTTGATGCATTTGCTAAGCTCCCTAATTCTTCTTGTTTTGATTATATGTCACTTTCCTAAATATTTTCTGTAACTGCAATGAAGTCATATTTTTTGATTTCACATTCCAGTTTTTCTTAATTGTGTGAAATAAAGCTCTTTTAACTCCTTGGTCCCAGATTTCCAAAGGGAAAAAATTAAAGGCTCTACATGTTTACAAATTCTTACTTTAAACTCTTTTTTTTTTTCCGCTCAGGCTGGAGTGCAGTGGCGCGATCTTGGCTCACTGCAAGCTCCACCTCCCAGGTTCACGCCATTCTCCTGCCTCAGCCTCCCGAGTAGCTGGACTACAGGCGCCCACCACCACACCTGGCTAATTTTTTGTATTTTTTGTTTTTTAGTAGAGATGGGGTTTCACTGTATTAGCCAGGATGGTCTCGATCTCCTGACCTCGTGATCCGCCTGCCTCAGCTTCCCAAAGTGCTGGGATTACAGGCATGAGTCACTGCGCCTGGCCACTTTAAACTCTTAAACTTCCTTGAAACTTTTTCTGGAAAACAGAAAACCTCCACAATCCTTACTCTTTACTGTCCAAACCACTCAGCTTTGTAGTTAAAACCCACCATGCTTTTGCTTCAATTTGCCTAACTTCCCCTTCCAATACACTTATTAGGTCTGCCCCTCCCCCACTTATAGTGATCTATTGTTGCCATCAAATACACAAATCTGTCAGATGTTAATAACATATATAATGAAACTAATTTCATGAGTAGCTGTATTAGTCCATTTTCACACTGCTGATCAAGACATACCTGAGACTGGGCAGTTTACAAAAGAAAGAGGACTTACAGTTCCATGTGGCTGAGGAAGCCTCACAATCATTATGTAATGCAGAGGGGAGCAAGTCACATCTTACATGGATGGCAGCAGGCAAAGAGAGAGCTTGTGCAGGGAGACTCCCATTTTTAAAACTATCACATCTTGTGAGACACATTCACTATCATGAGAACAGCTTGGGAAGGACCCGCCCCCATGATTCAACCATCTCCCACCAGTCCCTCCCACAACACGCAGGGATTATGGGAGCTACAAGATGAGATTTGCGTGGAGACACAGATCCAACCACATCAGTAGTCGATATTCTGAACTATCCAAATAGGAAGATGTCACCGGGGGAAATAAGTCCATTTTTGTACACACTGCTACAGAGCACTACAAAGCAAAAAATACAAAATAAATTGTACACATACATTATTGGGGAAATGGAACTTCTCCAAATTATTTTTACTTTAACTGTTCCTTCTACTTGGAATAAGACAAAACACTCCTTCTTGAACATATTTATCAAAGTACTTTTCAAGGTCAGTTCAGATTTTGCCTCTCTAGGGAACTGTGATTCTCCCATTGGAATTCATCTTTTTTTCTTTCCTTCAACTTTTAAGTTCAGGGGTACATATATAGGATGTGAAGGTTTGTTACATAAGTAAATGTGTGCCATCGTGGTTTGCTGCACCTATCAACCCATCACCTAGGTATTAAGCCCAGCATCCATTAGCTATTCTTCCTGATGCTCTCCCTCCCGCTACCTACCTGATGAGATTAATCTTCCATAATCTTAATCTTACATAGGTAGGTCCTTACTGCCTGTATCAAAGGCTATCACCAAAACGTTATATTCTCAATCACATACATTGAATATACACAGTTTGTTCAATAGTAACTGATAGGTAGGATCTATGTCTTATTCATCTTTATATCTCAGAGCACTGAGAATGTTTTATACGAGATAGACATTTAATAACATTTGTTCAATCGTATAGCCAAACAATGGATTTTTGTTATTGCTTCTCTTATCTGTTAGCTGTAACTATCACAGTCATCAACATAATCATCAACAGTTTCTTCCTACTGGATACATAGCTTCAATCAAAAACCATTTAAAAATAAGCCACCACCTACGGCTCTGAGCCCCTTTGTGTTTCTACAGAGATTTTTTTTTGTGGGGGTGTGTGTGAGTGGCCATTGTGTTTATTTTAACAGATTGATTGTTTACATTTCTTGGGTTTATCAGGCCTCTCTCTCAAGTACAGAGAAACTATTTCTGGCTGTTCTGTTTTCCAAGGAAACCTTGCAATTTTCTTTTAAGGTCATAGAAATCTATTACTCATTTCTTCCCTGTGTTTTGGCTAGGATCATGTGTAGCAATCTATTACTTCTATGAGTGCTATGCACCACCTAAGACTTTAAGTTATAAAATCCATTGTTTACTCAAAAGTCTGGAAAGGGCTTACAAGATATAATTAACTGCCTAGGACACACAATAAAACACAAATATATTTTCTCTTTAGAAAAATACCTTACTGTTAGGCTATGTAAAAGAATCTCACTTTACTAATGACTAGAAAATTATGGACCAAGAAAGCAGCCAGCTATAGCATGTAAATTGAAATATATAAAAATTTCAAGCCAAAAGTCAGTATGCCCACTCTAATCAGAAACAGAGATGCCTACCACCAAAACTCCTATTCCAAATCATTCTGTACATGTAAGCCACTGCAATTACATCAGAGAAAGAAATGAAGTGTAAAAAAAATCTGCAAAGTTATGCACCTGGAAACCCCATGAGAATCAACTGGAAAAGGCATTAAAAATTAAAATTCAACAAGGGGCCTGTGTAGTGAACACAAGAAATAAATAGCCTTCTTACATGAAAACCACACAGGAAAAGATTTCAGTTTCAGTAACAATCAAAAAGATAAAGTATTTAGATATAGATTTAACAAGAAATATCTAAAAGCTATATTAACAAAAGGTTTTAAAATGCTACAAAGAAACATTTAAAAAAAGATTTAAATAAAGGAAAAGATGTCTTATTCTTAGACTCAACGATATAGTAAAATAAATTAGTCAATTCTCTTCTTAAATTTTATAAATTCAACCTGATCCCAATAAAATTACAAAAAATATTTTGCCAGGAACTAATAATTGTAAATTTATACGAAATGTAAAAATCTAAGTTTTATACAAAAAAATAAATGTCTGAGAGCAGCCTGGAAAATTCTGAGACATAGGGCAATGAACAGGAACAAATACTATAAGATATTAAAATATACTCCAGAACTACATAAGGTAAAACAGTTTACTACTGGAATATTAATAGATCAAGAGGAAGATAACTGAGCAGGAAACGGAAATACAAATGCTTTTATAAATATATAAAAATATGCTCCACATTGCATACATGAGAAAAATCAAATTTAAAATATAATGATATAATATTTTTTCACTTTTCAGTGAGAAAAAAACAAGTTTGATCATTACATTGTAGTGGTAAGCATTAGGATATGCTACTGGCAACTGCAATTTGATAAATCTCTATGGGAGCATTTTTGCAATAAACCTTAATAAAAAATGCATATGCCCTTTGAACTATCAATTTCACCAGTAGAAATGTATGCTATAGATGTACTTCCTAAGAGGTTCACAAAGGAGATAATCTGTAAAACATGAGTTGTAATTGCAAGAGACTGGAAACAATTAATGTTCATTGATAGAAGTTTTGTTAGATAAATTATGGTATATTTAAACAACAGAACATTATGCAACTGGTTTTTCTTTTAGCAACAATATGAATGTATTTTTGAGATATATTGACACTAGTTTCATAATTATGTTTTAAATCAGCAACAAAAACCATGCCCTAAACTTTAATCATGAATGATTTTTAAAATAGCTGGGGAAGAGTATAGGTGGTGGAATGATATCTTTCAGGCAAATACCCACAATTCTAAATTCTTCCTACAAGCAATGAAAATAAAAAGTGTGTCAGAAATATTTTCTAAAAATATTTGAGAGCAGTATTGAAAATATTTCATTATTCAGAAGAAAAGTATCTTGAAACCAAAAGAACTAGGATCTTGTTAAATGCAGATTCTGTTCATTAGGTATGGGTATGCAGTCTTATAAAATGAAGTCGTTCTAGATATTTATATGAAATAATCTTAAAGACACATCTCTAACTTAAAAAAGAAAAAGTGATATGCCAAACCAATGTGGATAATATCTCACTATTTTTGTCAAAAATAAAATAGGGATGAAAACTATATACATGCATGAAAATCCACAGAATATCTTTGAAAAATACAAAGCAAACTGATAACTGAGATTGCTCCTGGAAAGGAGGATAAGGAGTGAAAGAGTGGGAGGGAATCATTTCACTGTTTCTGTTTTCCTGACTTAGGGTTTCACTCTGTTGCCCAGTCTGGAGTGCAGTGGAGCGATCATGGTTAACTGTAGCCTTGACCTCCTGGGCTCAAGTGGACCTCCTACCTCAGGCTCTTGAGTAGCTGGGACTACAGGTGCGTGCCACCACATCCAGCTAAAAAAAAAAAAAATACATATATATTTTGTTCTGTAGAGACAGGGTCTGACTGTGTTACCCAGGCTGGACTCAAATTTGTGGGCTCAAGTGATCTTCCTGCCTTGGCCTCCCAAAGTGCTGGGATTACAGGTGTCAGTCACTGTGCCTGGCCTTCACTGTTTTGTTTTGTTTTTTTGTTTTGTTTTGTTTTGTTTTGTTTTTAAGTAAAGTATACTTTAAAAACGTTGGGCTGGGCGTGGTGGCTCACGCCTCTAATCCCAGCACTCTGGGAGGCTGACATGGGCGGATGACGAGATCAGGAGATAGAGACCATCCTGGCTAATACTGTGAAACTCCGTTTCTACTAAAAATACAGACTTCATGTCTAAAACACCAAAAGCAACGGCAACAAAAGCCAAACTTGACAAATGGGATCTAATTAAACTAAAGAGCTTCTGCACAGCAAAAGAAACTACCATCAGAGTGAACAGGCAACCTAGAGAATGGGAGAAAATTTTTGCAATCTACTCATCTGACAAAGGGCTAATATCCAGAACCTACAAAGAACTCAAACAAATTTACAAGAATAAAACAAACAACCCCATCAAAAAGTGGGCAAAGGATATGAACAGACATTTCTCAAAAGAAGACATTCATATCTTGACACATGAAAACACGTGTCATGAAAAAATGCTTATCATCACTGGCCATCAGAGAAATGCAAATCAAAACCACAATGACATACCATCTCACACCTGTTAGAAGGGCAATCATTAAAAAGTCAGGAAACAACAGGTGCTGGAGAGGATGTGGAGAAATAGGAACACTTTTACACTGTTGGTGGGATTGTAAACTAGTTCAACCATTATGGAAAACAGTATGGCGATTCCTCAAGGATCTAGAACTAGAAGTACCATATGACCCAGCCATCCCATTACTGGGTATATACCCAAAGGATTATAAATCATGCTGCTATAAAGACACATGCACACGTATGTTTATTGCGGCACTATTCACAATAGCAAAGACTTGGAATCAACCCAAATGTCCATCAGTGACAGACTGGATTAAGAAAATGTGGCACATATACACCATGGAATACTATGCAGCCATAAAAAAGGATGAGTTTGTGTCCTTTGTAGGGACATGGATGCAGCTGGAAACCATCATTCTCAGCAAACTATCGCAAGAACAGAAAACCAAACACTGCATGTTCTCACTCATAGGTGAACTGAACAATGAGACACTTGGACTCGGGAAGGGGAACATCACACACCGGGGCCTATTATGGGGAGGGGGGAGGGGGGAGGGATTGCATTGGGAGTTATACCTGATGTAAATGATGAGTTGATGGGTGCAGCATACCAACATGGTACAAGTATACGTATGTAACAAACCTGCACGTTATGCACATGTACCCTAGAACTCAAAGTATAATAATTAAAAAAAAAAAAAATTAGCCGGGCATGGTGGCGGGTGTCTGTGGTCCCAGCTACTCGGGAGGCTGAGGCAGGAGAATTGCTTGAACCCGGGAGGTGGGGCGGAGGTTGCAGTAAGCCAAGATGGTGCCATTGCACTCCAGCCTGGGCAACAGAGCGAGACTCCTGTCTCAAAAAAAAAAAAAAAAATGTGCACAGGCAGGTCGTGGTGGCTCACGCCTGTAATCCCAGCATTTTGGGAGGCCTAGGCAGGTGGATCACCTGAAATCAGGAGTTCCAGACCAGCCTGGCCAACATGGTGAAACCCCGTCTCTACTAAGAATACAAAAATTAGCCGGGTGTGGTAGCAGGCACTGCCAGCTACTCGGGAGGCTGACGCAGGAGAATCACTTGAACCCAGGAGGTTGCAGTGAGCCAAGACTGTGCCACTGCACTCCGGCCTGGGGACAAGAGCAAGACTTCATCTCAAAAAAAAAAAAAAGAAGAAAAGTGCACGTATTACCTAACTAAAAATATACCAAAAAAAAAAAAAAAAAAATACTCAGCATAACTAATCATTAGGGACATACAAATTAAAATCACTAGATATCACTTCACACCCATTACAATGGCTACTATTTTAAAAAACCAGAACACCAATCATTAAAAAAAAAAAAATAGAAAATGACAAGATGGGAAGAATGTGGGGAGAAATCAGAACTCCTGTGGACTGCTGGTGGGAATATAAAACAGTGAAGGTGCAGCCACTATGGAAAACAATGTTAGTTCTTCCAAAAGTTAAACACAGATTTACCATGTGATTTGATCCAGGGATTCCACTTCTGGGTATATACCCCAAAAACCAAAGGCAAGGACTTAAACAGATATTTGTACACCCATTACTACCAATAGTCAAAGAGCAGATGCAACCTAAGTGTCCATCAAGGGATAAATGGATAAAGAAAATAATACCACATTGTTTGTAGCATACACAAACGATGAAATATTAGCCTTTAAAAAAAAAAAAAAAAGGGCATTCTGATACATGCTACAAAAATGTATGAATTATTATGTTAAATGAAACAAGCCAGACACAAAAGGACAATACTGCATGATTCCACTTATATGAGGTACCTAGAGTAGTTGAATTCATACAGATGGTAAGTGGAATGGGGTTTGTCAGGGGCTGGAGGGTGTGGTGGCGTGTGCCTGTAGTCCCAGCTACTCGGGAGGCTGAGGTGGGGGGATGGCTTGAGCTCAGAAGGTGGAGGCTGCAGTGAGCTGAAAGAGCACCACTGCACTCCGGCTTGGATGACACAGCCAGACTCTGTCTCAAAAAAAATAAATAAGAAAAAAAAAAGTGAAAGTACTTAATGCCACGGAATTGTTCAGTTAAAAATGGTTAAACGATAAATTTGACCCAGTTGTGTGTATTTTGCCACAATTTAAAAAGAAGTAATGCACAAATAGAAAATCTGAAAACACCTATGGAAGTTAAGAAATTGAATTAGTTGATTAAAAACCGTCCCCGAAGAAGAGCCCACCCTACATGGCTTCACTAACAGATTCTATCAAACATTTAAAGGCTGGGCATGGTGGCTTATGCCTGTAATCTCAGCACTTTGGGGGGCCCCGAGGAGGCCAGGTAACTTGAGGTCAGGAGTTCGAGACCAGCCTGACCAACATGGAAAAACCCCGTCTCTATTAAAAATAAAAAAATTAGCCAGGTATGGTGGCAGGTGCCTGTAGTACCAGCTATCCCGGAGGCTGAGGCAGGAGAATCGCTTGAGCCCGGGAGGTGGAGGTTGCAGTGAGCCAAGACTGCCCACTGCACTCCGGCCTGGGTGACAGAGTGAGACTTAGTCTCAAAAAAAAAAAAAAAGTTAAAGAGGAAATAATACTAATTCTTCATACACTCTTGCAGAACATAGAGGGATAGAGGAGGAGGAAACATTTTCCAACGCATTCTGTGAGAACAATATTACCTGATACCAAAGCCAAACAAAGATATCACAAGAGAACTACAGACCAATATCCTTCATGAATACATACACAAAAATACTCAACAAAATGTGAGCAAACCAAATCCAGCAACATATACAAAAGATCATGATCAAGCGGAATTTATTCCAGGAATGCAAGTCTGGCTTAACATTCAAAATTCAATTAAAGTAATATATTAATATAAAGGCAAAAACCACATGATCGCCTTGATAGATGAAGGAAAAGCATCTGACAAAATCCAAGACCCATTTATGATAAAAAACACTCAACAAGCTGGATAGAAGGGAATATCCTCAGCCTGACACAGGGCATCTATGAAAAACCTACAGTTCACATCATATTTAGGAGTGAACAACTGAATATTTTCTTCCTAAGATGAGGAACAAATCAACGACGCCTGCTTGCATTACCTCTATTCAACATTGTACTAGAGGGTCTAGCTAGTACAATCTTATAAGAAAAAGAAGTGAAAACCTGGATAAATTAGAAATGAAAACTTATGTCTACACAGTCATGACAGCCAAAAAGCAGAAATAATTCAAATGTCCATCATCTAGTGCAGGAATAAACAAAATGCAGAGTACCCATAGAGGAAAGTATTATTCAGCAAGAAAAAAGAAACAACTGATATATGCTACCACATCAATGAACTTCAGAAACATTACACCAAATGAAAGAAGATGTCTTAGCCACAAAACACCCCATATCAAATGAGTTAATTTACATAAAATGACGAGAAAGGGCAAATCTTCTGAGACAGAAATTAAATAGATTCGTGGTTGCTGAGGCCTGGAGGAAGTAATGGAGATCTTTTTGGAGTGATGGAAATGCGCTAAATCTGGATTGTGGTGAATGAGGCACAACTCTGAAATTTACTAAAAGTCAATGAATTTTGTTTTATATGCATGAATTTTACATATTACATATTATACCTCAAAAAAGCTGTTTAAACCATGTAAAAAAAGGTACCTATAATAATATCATTTACATATTAAAACTACTGCTTTTTACCCATATTTCCACATGCTGGAAAAAAATAGAGGAATGAAGACTTATAAAGCTAGAACATCTCATTATGCTTGCCTTCATATTAACGGCATAGAAAAATGTAGGAATGCTGTATTTAGAAAAAGAGACTGATTAAGCCATAAATCTGAGAAATGGATTATACAAGACATTTTATTATTCACCTCCCCCACCTCTTCATAAACATGAGTGATGAGAAATAAACTAATCTAAGGCCAAAAAAGGTGTTAGTTTTACAATACCTATTAAAGAATAGCTTTCTTGAACATCATTTGTCTGATTACCTATCTTCGAGAGAGCTAAAGTTCATTCAAATGTGCTTTCAATAAATTTAAACATTTTAAATCTTCGAGGCATTTCCTTCAAATTTATGGTAAATCAGGAGCCATTTAAACCCATTGTTTTTCTCTCAGTAAAGTTCCCACCACACAGTTACTAGTCATGATCACTGAGCAACTTGTGACTTTCAAGCCAGTGCCTTGCTCTTACAGGGTCTTCTCTATTTCCCTTCCTGTCCTTGCTGTTCCTACTTTTGCCTTTTCCTATGATCTCTGCAAATTTCTGGCATGTACCCCTTTCTTAGTCCTGCCTGATGTGTCAACTGCAGGCTTCCTCTCACTGGCCTTCCCTATTGTGGGGAGAATAAGGGATTTCCTCTGCTATCTACCCACACTTCCCCAGCTGCCTCTCCAATCTGTCTGATCCCATAGTACCATCATCTTAATTCCTACATCTAAGCACTGGCATTTTCAAAGCAACACCATAGATCTTTTACAAGCTTCCTTTTGAAGATTCTTATGGCACCATATTTTTATCTGAAGAAATGTGTTCCCCTTTCTGGTACATCTTCCCACGTCTGCAATCACTACTCTAGGGACATTTTACTAAACATGGATGAAGTCTATAGTAGACTGAGAGCATGTGAGGATAGATCAAAGAAGAAAGTTACATTTGGAACACAAATAGTGAAAGTAAAGAAACAGTATCATTGGCAAGGGTGGGGAAAATGCATTCTCATATACTACCTGTACAATGGAAAACTAGTGAGCAATTTGGCCTCATCTGTTAAAATATTCAGAAAGCATATTACTGGATACAATTAAATATAGTTTTGACCATTACAAGTAACAAAAATATTTGAGACAGTGCCCAAGGGTATCTCTAATCAGGACATTCAATGTAATACTGTTTGAATTGGATAGTAAACCCACGAGGCTTCACATTCCATATAGGCTGGGGATAAATCTGTTTTGTTCACTGCAATATGCTTAGTATCTTGAGCAATGCCTGGTACAGAGGAGGTGTTCAGGTTTGTTGAGTAAATAAATGAATGATGGAGATCTGAGGGTTGGTTTATGCCTGGACCTCTGCTGGTGTTCAGCAAACCAGGAGTGTATTTTCCATGTGGAATGACTTGGTGGCCATGCTGCAACCTGGGCCGTTGTGAACTATTAACTAAATATTGCTGAGCATCAGAGCAAATGCCAGAGGGATCTGAGTACTCAGAGCAAACCAGTCACAAAACAAATGTGCTACTGTGGTTATAGCAACAGTAATGCTGTAATACTTGTATTAGAACAGTCTTCTGGCTTTGCTGATTGACCATAGGTAAGCCAGAATTTTTTTTTTTTTTTTTTCAATTCAACTATTATTACCAAAAGTCTGTCATCAGTGTATTTTTTTTTTTTTTTTTGAGACAGGGGCTTGCTCTGTCACTCAGGCTAGAGTGCAGTGGTGCAATCAGCTCACTGTAACCTCAAATCCCCAGGTTCAAGCAAACCTCTCACCTTAGCCTACTGAGTAACTGGGACTATGGGCATGATACACCAGGCCTAGCTAATTCTTAATTTTTTTTGTAGAGACAGGGTCTCACTATGCTGCCCAGGCTGGTCTGGAACTCCTGGGCTCAAGTGATCCTCCTCCTCAGCTTCCTGAAGTGCTGGGATTACAGGTGTGAGCCACTGTGCTTGGCCCGGTATATTTTTTTATCTTGTTAAGTATAAAAGATTTAATCTTCAGAACAACAATTTTGGACTCAGAAATGCCTAAGAGTAAAATACCCATCTTTATCACAGAGCATTACTGAGCAAGGTATGTAACTTAGCCTTATGTCACACGTAGCTTTTCAGAGTTTGAGGAAATCATGAAGGAAAAAACCTATTGAGGTTATGATAAAATATGACCTTTGAAAAGCTTGAAATGACATTACATCCTAAAGACACAGGAGGGCACTCTTATCAACCAGCAAAGAAAAACAGAAAAGACAGTGAAGTCAAGCTGACATTTTAACAAATTGTACTGCAATAGTTGAATCAGGCACTGGTAAAACGTTGAGGGCTTGTAATTTATAGCCCAAGATTTCCTGTTTTTCATGTACAACCTAGCAAGCCAACAGGATTCTCCAACCATGTAAATTGGAGGAAGAATCCAACACTCGCAGATTCAAGGTGAGGATTAACCACGCCCCTTTCTAATGATTTCTTAAACTGACCTTGGGGCAGGATTTGCCCCTTTCAAGCAATCTTCTACATAATCTACAATTGCACTCAGTGTTTTACTTGTCTTCCACTGGGAGCAGTCCATGAATTCATTTCTTTGCTCCATCTGTTTTCCCAGGAGAAATGGCAAGTTAAAAGTTTGAGCCAGTAGAAATGAAACAGCATTTTGAACAAAGGAGCAAAGACTACTGAAGAATGTATTTCGTGGCTTTCTCAAGTTTTAAAATTTGTAAACACAACTACAGAATATAATTTTCTCCATCAAATTTAGTTAGTATAACAAGCATTTAAATGACCTTCTTTTAAGACTTTTAACAAGCCGGCTTCTGCAGAGCTCCATGGATTCTGAGGCACTCAGGCCCCTCCCAAAGGATTATCATTAATCTTAAAGTCACATTCAAATTTGTGTCTCAGCAAAGTTATAAATAATTCCATGTCACAGGGGTCAAATGTAATGGTTAAAATGGAAAGCGTTAAAACTGTGAATGCCAAGGGTATACTGTGGTTGCATAATAAATCTTTGTTGACTGAATAAGCCAGAAGAGTCTCTCCATCTCAGGTAGTATCTGTAGGAAGTACAACACACAGGCTGCATTCTTGAACTGCTTCGGACTATTTTATTCGCTTGAATCTTCATCTATTTAAATGACTGGGTTGCTGGACATGATGTTTCAAACTTAATTTCTGTCGATGTGCTCAGAATTTTTTGTTCCATGGTCTTTCGGTAAGGGCCTTTGTGAATTCAGGTTTCTATCCCTAGCTGAACTGGCCATCAGGGTACCCAATTAGGCTCAATCCATATGAATAACAGAACATGCTCTAAAATGCGCTAATTTAAAAGATACATTTCTAATTTTCCTCTGCTTTCTAAAATGATTCTGGTTAACTGAAAATGCCAACGAGTTTTCTTCAGTTAAATAAAGCTGCCTGAATATTGCATATTATAAATATGGAAGGCCACTGAAATCCTCTGAGTTGGTATCTAAGAAGGAGATACCCAAGTATTACGTTAAAATGGCATCCATTGTTTTCATGTGGGTGTGTGAAAAGTCACCAAGAGGGTGATGTGCAAAGTTGGAGAATTATAAATGGTATCGCAGGAACTAAATTTGGAATATAAAAAAGACTAACTTCAAAATCAAATTGGTATGCTCTGATATGGGGGCCTTTAGCTCATCAAGAAAGTTTCCAAACTTAAAAAAAAAAATTTTTTTAACCAATAACCTTAAAAATATTTTTTTGTTTTTGTTTTTTGTTTTTGAGATAGGGTCTCATTTTGTCACCCAGGCAGGAATGCAGTGGTGCCATCACGGCTCACTACAGCCGCGAACTCCTAGGCGCAAGTGATCCTCCTGCCTCAGCCCCCCAGGTAGCTGGGACTACAGGCACATGTCACCACGCTCAGCTAATTCTTGTATCTTTTGTAAAGATAGGTTTTGCCATGTTGCTCAGGCTGGTCTAGAACGTCCTGATCTCAAGCCATCTGCCTGCCTCCGCTTCCCAAAGTGCTAGGATTACAGTCATGAACCATTGCACCTGGCCTGAAGATCTTAATTGAACCACACTTGCATTTAAAGCTAATTTTTAAAAATAGCCTTGAATACATTTTGGGTATGCACTCTACCTTCCTTTTTTTAAGAGATAACCTAGGCATGATGCAGGGTGCTAGAGTTCCTACCCTCACTAAATAACAGGGAAACCTGGGTTTAGATCTTGACTCTATCATTTGTAATCCGTGCTAACTTTAAGCCACTTACTTCACCTCCCTGAAGCTCACATTGTTCTGTCTGTAAAATGGGAATACTGTCATCTGAATCAAAGGATTAAATGGGAGACTATATAGCTAATACTTAGCACATTGCCTGGCATACAATAATTGCTTTATAAAAGGTAGCAATTATTCATTTTTTACTTCAATTGTTACTGCTTATTGTAATCTCTTTAATTTCATTCTTTAATCTTTTCTCAAGGGTATTCATAGATAATATGATAAACCTTGATAAACCTTCAGAAATTATTTACTAATTATTTACACAGAGTCTACATGGGGGAGGACAGACACAGTCCAATAATTACTAGTGCTACATATAGGAAGTATGCCATCAAACATATGACAGGGGTATTTAATTCAAGGAGGCCCTGACGAAGTGTTATTTAGACAGAGATCTGAAATATATGAAGAAATTAGGCAGGCAAAAAAGAGTGAGGCCGGCAATGGAACACATTCAACCAAGTTAAGTGTAGGAAGTTATCCTAAGGGCAAAGGAAGATACTGAGAGGGTTTCATGGAACTCTGCAATTAAAACAACTTCTGGATGCAGAGGAAAGAATGAATTTGACAGGGTTAAGACTGAATACAGGGAGACCAGATAAGGGGTCTTGTTGAATTCCAAGCAAAAAGAGCCCACTACAAAGACAGTATTCTAGTTGGACTGGAGAGGAACAGAATCTATTTAAGAAAGTTTCATTTAGGAAGTAGAATCAATAAGAGGTGGTCATAGATTGTATGTGGGAAGGGTACTCTGGAAAGTCAATCTCAAAAATGAGAAAATGTTAAACAAAATTATGTATTTTTGTTTCATAATTATAAACTTAAAACACAGCCTATCACATATTCCTGAAGCAGTACACAAAATTAAAACTTTTAGGCCACGGGAGGACTTATTACCACCATTTGGGAGGCATGACGCATCAATCTAACTTACTGAGCAACAATGCTTTTGGTATGTTGATGGAAATTCTCAATTATATGTATCTATCAACTACCAAATAAGTTTTAGTATGTAATACATAGTTGCAAAGTAAAGAGAGAGTATGAGTATCAGTAGAAGACTTCCTTTTCCTCTGAGGCATCTTTGGTTCTTAATGGAAAAAATAATTTTCCACTTTTTTACTTTTTCCTATTCCCTGGTTTCCTATTTCTAAATAAATTAAGCAGAAGGATTTTATGAGCAAACTAAAGTATACGTAAAGTAAACTCTGGCTTTTTTTTTTTTTTTTTTTTTTTGAGACAGAGTCTGGCTCTGTCGCCCAGGCTGGAGTGCAGTGGCCGGATCTCAGCTCACTGCAAGCTCCGCCTCCCGGGTTCACGCCATTCTCCTGCCTCAGCCTCCCGAGTAGCTGGGACTACAGGTGCCCGCCACCTCGCCCGGCTAATTTTTTGTATCTTTTTAGTAGAGACGGGGTTTCACCGTGTTAGCCAGGATGGTCTCGATCTCCTGACCTCGTGATCCGCCCGTCTCGGCCTCCCAAAGTGCTGGGATTACAGGCTTGAGCCACCGCGCCCGGCCAACTCTGGCTTTTTGATACCCTCACTAATGAGTTGTTACGGGAAAAACTATTTCACACTTCCCTGCCTTCTTAAACTGAACACACCAAGTATAATTTGTTCTTTATTGAGAACACAGGGTCTGTGCTTTAGCCAATAAGTTACCAAGGTCTTCTGCTCCTATAAGCTGACTTCTTTCATGGAAGGTCCTGGCTTACTTATCCTTCTTATCAGCTCAAGAGTCAGTCACCTTTCCAGGAAGCTGTCCCTGACCTCCCCAATCTTCTCTCAATTCCCAAAACCCTGAACACGCCTCTATTTTACCTTGAACACAGTGAATTATAATTTCGGACCAGGCACGGTGGCTCATGCCTGTAATCCCAGCACTTTGGGAGGCCGAGGTGGGCAGATTCCTTGAACCTAGGAGTTTGAGACAGCCTGGGCAACATGTTGAAATCCCATCTCTACAAAAAAATCAGCAGGGTGTGGTGGTGCGTGCCTGTATTGCCAGCTACATGTGGAGACAGAGACGAGAGGATCGCTTAAGCCCAAAAGGTGGAGGTTGCAGTGAGCTGAGATCGCGCCACTGCACTCCAGTCTGGGCCCCACAGAGCCAGAGCCTGTCTTTAAATAAATAAATAATAACTTTGGTTTACTTTTCATCTTCTTCTTAGGTTGCACGCTTCTGTAGGGCAACTGCTATGACTTTTAATTCTGCATTCTTAAATGTATAGCACACTGACCCAGGAGTAAATTGCTATTCTCAAGGTTTAGTGACCCGCATCCTTCCTCTTACATAAACATCTTTACATGGAGACAATTTCAGAATTGAATCCACTTTTAACACTTTGACTACGCAGAAAACAGCTGGCTTTGAAGAGTATATGCCTGTAACACAATGATTATCAAGATGAGGGTAGGTGGGTTGTGTGGTTTGGAAAAGCATATTCAGATAATTATATAAATGGTAAAATAAACTTTTTTTTTTTTTTGAGACAGAGTTTCGCTCTGTCGCCAGGCTGGTGTGCAGTGGCGCGATGTCGGCTTACTGCAACCTCCGCCTCCCGGGTTCAAGCGATTCTCCTGCCTCAAGTAAAGCTTGACAGTAACTTGGCTGCACGAATATGGATTTTAAAAGGTTGATAAAGAGAGTTTCACACCTGCCTTTCTACACTATGTTATTACTAATTGAATCTAGTTGGAATAAACTAGTCAGACCTGTATGCACAATGAGTCAAATGGCTCAAATCAAAGGTTTGAGAAGTCTCTATGAGCCAGGTGCTTGAGTTGTGTGATGTTAAGACTTCAGGTATACCGGCACACTTCATCCAGACTTGGCTCATGCAGTCCCTACAGTCTTAGAATGGAATACCATATAACACTTCTCTCCCCATCTAAATCCCAGTTAGGGTTTAAGACTCAACTTCTCCACACTCTGACCTCGTCCTGAATACCAAGGGCAGTGAGGAGTCTATACAACAGGATATTTAATAAGTGATTACGGTCTGCCGAATGTTTTTTTTACTGTCTGCTTAAATCTAGCCAAAGTCTCAACAACAGTAGGGAGACAGGCTACTCAAGCGCCAGTCGAATGGAAAGGGGTTGTTAACAGCCTATTATAACCCTAACGTGGGAGCCAGGACGTCCAAACCTGGTTAACAGAGCCCACAGAGTTCATAGGGGAAGGACTGTGACAGAGTCAACGTCTTGTCTGAACAAAAAGACCTACCAACGAGTGAAAGAAGACCTCCTGGGAGGGATAGGGGGGCGGGAGAGGGAATTCAAGCCTTCTTAACAACAAAAAGCAGCTTTCTTTAGCCCACTCCACTTTCCAGCTACTTAATTGCTACCCCTCCTGTGTGACGATTCCCTGCCCAAAGTAGGAAAAAAAGAGGTCCAAAAGGATATAGCATCAACTTTGCCCTCTGACCTAGGAGCGAAGACTCACCAGTTTCATAATGGACTTTTGGTGGTTCAATAGCAGTCACTGAACTCCTCAAACGCAGGAAGCGTCTTCCGGTGCAATCTCCGCCACCTGCCAGCCCAGAGCATCGCGGGACTTGCAGTCTTTCATTCTCACGTCCCTTCCAGGGGAATCATAGGAAATGTAGTCTCCCCCCCAGGCACCATGGGAACTGTGGTCGCCTTTCCTTTTCCTCCGTTTCCTCTGCGGACGCCTCCTTCCGTCAGCTCAAATTCATCCCCGCCGCCCTCTCCACCCCAGCATGATATCATGTCCCCATTACGCGCCTGGAGCACATGGTGTTCTGGGATGTGTAGTCCCGACGGCTCCGGGTCCCCTTTCCCCTCCTCCCAAAGGGAAGGCGGATGGGCACGGGGCTTGCCGGGAGTTGTAGTTCTCTTGGGCCTCTAGGCGCCGGGCTCCGCGCTTTTACTCGGGGGAGGCAGGAACTACAACTCCCAGGGACGCCGGGCGGCAGCAGGTGGGAGCGGGGCTGTTGATATCAATATGGCGGTTGTCAGCCAGACAAAGACAGTCAGTCTGATGTGATTGAGACAAGGGAGGTTTTTCAGGGGGAGACTGGGAGATAGGGGCCTCCCCTCCCCCTTCTCCTCTTCCTGCGCCGGCCTCAACCCCTCCCCAGTCCCCTCCCGACGGGCGCCCCACGCGGAAGACACCCCTCCCCCTCCCGCTTTCCCTCCTCCCTACCTCAGCCCTTCGTACTGGGACGTTGGGGAGGGGGCTCTGCCGGGCGGAGAGAACTCAGCGAGGATTCTGAGGTGAGTCGAGCGGTTTTGAAGCCGGACAACCTCAAGTCTCTTTCCTCACTTCTTTCTCTTCATTTAAAACAATTTTTTTTGGAGGGGTTTTGGGGAGGAAGTGAGCGGACGCTGGGGATGGGTCTCGTTAGCGGCCGGATTGAGAGGAGGGAGGAAGCAGGGGGCTTCCGAGTGGGTGATCCAGACGCGGGCTGTGGGGTGGGGCAGTTCGTGGGGGCCGGTCCTGGAAAGGCGTCGACTGCCCCCCAACTCTTCTGGTTTCCTCTACTATGAGCGGAAGGTTTGAATCCTGGAGGTGGGGGTCTCTGGTGTGGAGTTCGAGAAACTGTGAGGTGATTTGCAGGTGTGTTGGTTTGTTTGGGGTGTGGAAGTGTGTTTAAACTGTGTGACGTGTACTTGTGTGCTCTGCTTGTTTTGGAGCGGTGTCTGTAGATGAGAAGTTAGACAGCGCGAGTTCTCGCTCGCTCTGGGCCTGGGCTGAGGGGCGGGCGTGAGGTCCTGGTGCTGGGCATTTGGGCTGGCGACGTGGTGCGGGGCAGCCGGGCTTAGCAACTCGCTCGTGTCCCGTCGCCCGCTCACACTCCGCCACTCGCCTCCGCCCCCTCCCCTGGACGAATCTCCACCCCAAACTCCAGCCACGAGAACTGTAGAGATGGTGTGATGTGGAGATGGGTTTTTTGCATCCTCAAGTCGGTAGATAGGTGGGAAAGGAAAAGTGTTTCTTAATATTTTATTCCGGAACCGTGTTTTGGTTACACTATTGGGGCTACTTTGAAAGGCGTCCTCCACCCACCTTCACCCCGAAACAGTAGGTAGAGGTATCTTGTCTTCGTGTGAATTAGATGAATAATTGCTGAAGATTCGGGGGGGCGTGGGGTGGGGGTCGGGAGTGCTGGATTGTGTACGCGTCTGTGTATGTCTACTAAAGAGACGGAATGTCTGCTGTGTATCTTGAGATAGGGCGACTTATTTTCGTAGTAGGAAGAACTGTTGGAAATTATTTGCGGGAGAGGGGGTGCGCGGAAAGGCGCTGCTTGTATTTTTCTTCTACTCCACCCTGTTCTGTCTTGCATTTGCCTGAAAGCTGGTGGAATGGAACAGTGAAGAAGCATTGGGTGAGTAAAGGGAAGAATGCAGTTGGCATTAAAGATAACACTGTGTAAAGTTGAATGGTATAAAGTGATTACCGCTTTTATTTACACTGAAGCTTAAAAAAAATCACCCATGTATCATATAGGGTAGAGTGATGTGACTAGCTCATTTCTCTGGGATCCTGCAGGTATAGAAACCTCTGGCTTCCCTCTTCCTTCCTTCCCTCTTCCTTCCTTCCTATCCTCCCTCCTTCCTTCCTTAAGTCCTTCCTTTCTTTCTTGGCTTAGTACGACATTTCTCATTCTGATGGACGTAATACCGCCTGTGTCTTTTTGTTTAGTTTGTGCTAATATGGTTGTGCTTTTTGTGGTTTTACCATAAAATGCATCATTAAATGCATTTATTATTTTGCATTTATGCTGCAGGTAATTATCACATCAGGATTGCAGTGCTTTGCATTAAACTTATTTTAAAATTGTACAATTAAGTTGCTTGATCTAGTTGAATTATGTTTCTAAGTCAAAGTTGGGAAATTTGAATTCTAAATTTTTTTCAAATTTCAATTAGAGTTAAAAAGAAAAGGATTGCAACATATTTCTCACAGTTTTTAATATTTAATAACACACTAGAAGAATTTAAGATCACATATTTTGTACTTCCTTGTTAAGTTCTTCAATAATTCTTATGTGACAATTTTTTTAGTGTAACGGATTTTTAAAATAAAGAAATTGACATAATTCCTATTTCAACTGTTGAGAGTTGAATATATTCCCCAAACTTATCAATTCTTGAATCTGCCACCTATCATCAGTAAGGGACCTTTAGATTCTATGATAACTGAAAACCACATTGATAGTGTATAATTTTATGGTATGTCCTCTAACCATTTATTTGAAATTTTTGCTGTTGGTCATTCACACAGATAAGGGGGACTGAAAGAATGAGGTAGCATGTATACTTCAATTGACCTGAATAGAAAAAAACTGTGGTTTCTAAATCTTCAGATGTAGAATATACAATATGTTGATTCCAAACTAAGCCATTAGTTTGTGATAGACCAGGATTTTCAGAATCATTTGTTTTAAGCTTGTGTCTTAACTTGAAACACTACTTTGCAAAAGCTGGAGAAAAATCCTACATAACTACTTAACGGAGTGTTTTGTTTTATTTTTCTGAAGCATATTATTATAGTCATGGAGGTTTTAAAAAATGTTTAATAGTTATTTTAGAAGTAAAAAACCTACATGTTTGTTAATATTTTGAATTGGAAAAGCATGAGTATTTTCTCTTCCATCCACCCTTACCTCAAAATTTCTTTTTGTTTTGTCCATGGAAGTACAAAGTTATTTACTGGGAAAAGCGTTCATTAAACTTTTTCTGACTACTAGTGGGATCAAAATCATCACGTGTAAACCAAATATATTCCTAGCATTCATTGGGGGTGATTCCGTTGCATTTAAGTACTGGGCATTAAAATGATGTAAAGCCTTTACTGCAGGTTAAAGCATAAAACGTTCTCAGCATGTGGGAGTCATATGGTTTACGAATAAAGTAGAAAACCAGGGCATTGGTGCTTGTCCAGCTTAAAATTTCATCGCGTAACTGTGAAAGACACATTTATTTTAATGTGATTGCTTCTAAAGATGTTGCTTGTATTATGGGAAGTTGAAAATCTAAGCTACTTTTAACTAATCTGTTGCTAGTTTAGTGTACTGCATTTAGTGAACACTATTTATGATCACAAATATGCATCAAGGAAAGGAGCCTTTAGCTGGAAGTTGAATGCCTTTGGTGAGGCTTCGTTTTCACTGCTGTATGAACAGATTTCAGTCTTCTAGCCCAAATCCTCAGTTAAAACATTGCTAATAGAAACTTAATAGCTCAGTGTTGGTAAGTTACAAAATATGTGGCAACAAATCTGTCATTGTTACATCATTTAAAAAATAGAAGCAACCAGCTTATGGCAATTTTTGTGGCAAGTGTTGATTGAAATTCTATTGTTTGTTTCATAGATATTGAATACATTGGGAATATTTAGGCTTAATATGTGCATTTTGAGTCTCCTGTACACTGTATTCAGTACATCCCACATTTAGTGTTTCAGGCAGCTACCATGTAATTTGCTTCTGTTCTTTTCATTGTAGCTCTTCTCTTATTTTTGTATACAGCTCTTTAAACCTGAATTATTTCTCTTGGGAATTAGGTATTTATGTAGAATGTTGTCATAAGTGAAAGTTGACGTACTAGTCAACTTTTTAAATACATGAACATTTATAGATAAACCGAATAGTGCTCATTGAAAATGTGTTGGTTTTGTTTGTTTTGTGAACCTGCATTATTTAGTTCTTTGGCTTCTGGAATTAATTTTGTAGCTCACTTTGCTATTCTTTGGCTAGATTTTTCTGTTAACGGTTGGCTTTTACTTCTCACTTTAGTAGAACTGTAATTTATTAAAATACTGTTGTGAGTGAAAAGCATGGCTTGTCTAGAGTGTTATATATGTACACCCACACATGCACTCACACATAAAATACCTTTATGTTTGTTTATTTATGAAATTGGTATATATCTATCAGACATGCCTCCCATAAGAAAGAATCTGAGCCACAAATAGCAGGAGACCTTGAACTTTGAGTGACGCTAGAAACCAAAGAGTAACCAGCACATGTTGTCCACATTATAGAAGCTAAGGAGATTTTCTGTGTCATTCCAAGCCATTATTTTCACAGATTTTGTTAAAATATAGTTCTCTCAAAATGGAAGCTATCGATATTGAAAGTTTTCTCAAAATACTACTAAGTAACACGTAGCATGGATTCCTAGGTGCAGCTATTCCCCCACATTGCCCTTACTGAATTTAGGGCCCATGATAGGTACAGAGTAAAGATTTTTCCATGGGATTATTTGATGTAAAACTTTTAGTTGCAGTGTATTCAAATATAATCCAGTGCTTTAGATAATTTGTTTTCCTTGACCTTAGATGAAACAAGTTGGAAATTTACTATAACATTGTTTTGGACACTTTCCAAGAGCATTTAGCTCCTGGAAGGGCCCTGGCTTTAGCATGGTTTTTACCCTCATAGTGATAATAAGGTTGAAGTTACATTAAGTTTTTCCAGTGGCTATTATAATCTTAATGCAATATTTGACAGCTTCTTAGGCTATAGTGTTTTTTTTTTTAACATTTACAAAAAAAAAAAGGTAACAATAGTCTGATTTTAGCTTTGAAGTGATCAATTATTTTAACTTTTTCGCCCTTAAAATGGGTGGCACTAGACTCCTTCCTGTTAAGTGGTAAAATGATTCTAATTCAGTCAAAGGGCACTAGGTTTTTCTTAGAGTGTGGATTGTGATAAAAAATGTTTACTAAATTCCACATGCTGAATATACTCTCTGGCTGCTTCTTTGTTTATCTTATGTCCAGAGATGGTCCACATGTGGTGTATTGAAAATATTAGTAGCCTCATTACTGTATACATATTAAATAGTGTAGAGTTGCCAAGTGGCAGTAACTTTAATTTGTATCTAGTCACAATTTTTATAGCAAGAAAGTGAAATGCTGTGGTTACTGCTGAAACAGGGATGACTTAAGACTGAACTGATTTAAGATTTTAATAATTTAGGCTGGGCATGGTGGCTCACACCTGTCATCCCAGCACTTTGGGAGGCCGAGGCGGGCAGATCACCTGAGGTCAGGAATTCGAGACCAGCCTGGCAAACATGGCAAAACCTTGTCTCTACTAAAAAGACAAAAATTAGCTGGGTGTGGTGGTGCATGCCTGTAATCCCAGCTACTCGGGAGGCTGAGGCAGGAAAATCGCTTGAACCTGGGAGGTGGAGGTTGTAGTGAGCTGAGATTGCGCCACTGCACTCCAGCCTGGGCGACAGAGTGAGACTCAGTCTCAAAAAAAAAAAAAAAAAAAAAGATTTTGATAATGTAATAGTATTGTTAAAACATGAAACTCTTGGCTTGGGTATAGTCACTCAAGCCTTGAAATTGGATTAAGTTCTCTCTCTTCAGTCGTGAAGTCAAGTTGGTTTCATGTTTTGTATACATTTCTTTCTATTACTGTTCTCTTATTTCACGCCTTCATCATTTCTGGTTTATTGCATCAGTATCTTAACTAATCTTGTTTGAAGTTTTTTTCATTAGTCATTCTAAACTCCTATTGGAGTATCTTGCCAAAATAAAATGTGAATTTGATTGTCAGCCATACTTTGCCTGTGATCCTTTAGTGGCTCCTCAGACTTTCACAGAAATCAAAAATTTAGAGTCATACCACCTGTGTCCAAATCCTGACTTTGCCAGTTACTAGCTATGTGACCTTGGGCAAATCATTTAAAATGTCTGTACCTCAGCTTCCCCATCAATAGACTGGGGATAAAAATAGTAGCTACTTCATAGGATTATTGTGAGCCCTTGAAGTGCTGGCAAGTCCTTAGGATGCTTTTGGCATATTATAGTTTACAGGAAGCTGCAAAAATAGTAGAGAGGGCACTATACGTTTTACCCAGTTTCCCCTATTGGTTACATCCTACATAACTTTAATACAATATTAAAACCAGGAAATTGACGTCCGTACAATGTGTGTGTATAGTTCTATGCCATTTTATCACAAGTGTGTAGATTGCGTAACAACCACCAAAATCAAGGTACAGAACTGTTACTGCAAAGGTTGAATGATTCTCCTCTTCTTCATAAGTTCTGTTGTTTTGTCAATATAGCTAAGGAGAAAGATACCAATTATTGGATCAGTAATTTCGTTCTTTTGCCTTATGTAATACAGTCATATAGTACATAATGATGTTTCAGTCAAAAACGGACTGAATATATGACAGTGGTCCCATAAGATTATATCATATTTTAACTGTACTTTTTCCAAGGTTTAGAAACACAGATACTTTCCAGTGTGTTACAGTTGCCTACAGTGTTTAATACAGTAAATGCTGTACAGGTTTGTAGCCTAGGAGCAATAGGCTACACCACTTAGGCTTGTGTGAGTACCCTCTATGGTGTTCACACAACAATGAAATTGCCTAATGGTGCGTTTCTCAGAATGTATCTCTGTCGTTAAGTGTTGCATTGGCACATCCTGAAAGTTTTTATGAAAAATTCCAATTAAACTTTCTTTTAAAAGTTTATTATTTAGTTGAACTGACATTGCAAGCATACCAATTTTTTTTGTTATAAGAATCTAAATATTGGCTAGTTTGTTTTTGTTTTTGTTTTTTTTTTTTTGAGATGGAGTTTCGCTCTTCGTTGCCTAGGCTGGAGTAAAATGGCGTGATCTCAGCTCACCGCAATCTCTGCCACCTAGGTTCAAGCGATTCTTCTGCCTCAGCCTTCCTGAGTAGCTGGGATCCTGCACCACCATGCCCAGTATTGTATTTTTAGTAGAGACGGGGTTTCTCCATGTTGCTCAGGCTGGTCTCGAACTTCTGTCTCAGGTGATCCGCCCGCCTCAGCCTCCCAAAGTGCTGGGATTACAGGTGTGAGCCACCGCGCCAGGTCGGCTAGTTTTTTTTTTTTTTTTAAATGAGGAATTATAATATTAGGACCCATTAAAATTTTCTGGTAAAAGTTAACAATAACTTTGAAATTGTCCACAAATGTGTAAGATTTAAATGAGGCTGGGTTTGGTGGCTCAGGCCTGTAATCCCAGCACTTTGGGAGGCCGAGTTGGGCAGATCATGAGGTCAGGAGTTGAGACCAGTCTGACCAACATGGTGAAACTCTGTCTCTACTAAAAATACAAAAATATAGCTGGGTGTGGTGGCATGCACCTGTACTCCCAGCTACTCAGGAGGCTGAGGCAGGAGAATCACTTGAACCCGGGAGGTGGAGGTTGCAGTGAGCCCAGTTCGTGCCACTGTGCTCCAGCCTGGGCGACAGAGCAAGACTCTGTCTCAAAAAAAAAAAAAAAAAAAAAGATTTAAATTTTAATGAATTCAAGGCTTACATGATATGTTTCTTGCTAGAGACGATATGTTAGAATCTGTGTTAGATAACCAAAATTATAGCTATTTTGACATTAGTTTGGTTTTGACAGTGTTAATGCAAACTTGTCAGATTAATTGATTGTCAGCATATGTCATAGTTTTATTTTGTACTTATTGCAAGGGAACTAGCTTTAAAGAAAGTTAATTCAAAGATATTTTCAGAAAAAGGATCTTTACAGAATAAAAAGGGAGGTTATAGTTACTATTTTTGTTAGGTACAAGTTAAAGGATAGTTACACGGTTGGTTATACTTTGCTGCCCCTTAATCAGCCATATGATTATAAAGCCTGTCTTAAAAAGATGAGGCTGTTAATCCAATATACTATCGATTATTATAGACAACAACAGAAGTCTGTTTTGAACAGGCTAACAAAATATTTTCAAATGTATTCACAAAGGTAGAGCACCTGATTTTTGTCTTCTCTGGATTTGAGACAATTTTCCATATGTCAGTACTGTGATAATTTCCATTGAAAAAAGACCAGTTAAAGTTTCATTTGTTTCATTAGTAGGAATACAGCAATATAAATATTGATGGCACTTCCTGATAAATAAGATTCGTATTTATAAAGCTTTTTGGCTACCTGTGATTTCAGTTTTTTCCTGGTAGGATTATTTTTTCCTCCTTGGATTTATGTTTCTAGCTTTTTATTTGTCTTGGTGTACCTTCTAAAAAATAATGCTTTAATTAGGGATCATTTGGCTTCAAGGACAGGCTGTTGTAGGGATTCAGCTGTTTTGGGTTGAAGAAGAGTGACTAGACCTTGTGTGAATGGGAGAACTGTTAGGAATCTGAGAAGCTAGTCTCTCAAGCTCTCTGGTGTTAAATGGTTTCTTGTCTCAGCATCTCCTTCCATGTCTGCTTCATCTCCCTTTCTCATGTCTTCCTTCCAGTTCTGTTTGTCTTGCCCTGGTTTTTCATAGTCTCTGCTTCTCCAAAGTTCTGACTGGAAAGTGGATTTGATTTGCCATGGTATTGACTTGAACTGTTCTTTCAACTAAAGTTTACCTGTTGGTGACAGTATGTTTCTTTTAGTTCAGTTGGGAAGAGAGAAATTGGAATGCATTGCATGACCACCGTGACTTAAATGCCTGTCCTTATCCCATGACCTTGGTGGGAGGTAGGGTGGAAAGCACCTTTTGTGTGAAGCTTAAGCTTTTAGATGCTTTATATGAGGAGGGTTTTCTTGTTGGGGTTGAACAAGGCACTCAGTTAAACATGTCAAGTCTAGCAGTGCATGATGAGGTACTTTGTGGGATACAAAGGTAAGTTGGATTTAATCCTTTTCTGCAAGGATCAGTTTGTTGGAAATAGCAAAAAGACTCCTATAATTTAATATTGGCTTTTTATTCTAGGCACTTCAGGCAAACCAGAAAGATGACAAAGTAGGACTGTAAGAACTAGGTAGGATTAAGGAAGGAGAATGAGAGGTAGCCCTGGATACATGAATGTACTATCTCTACAATTTGGATCACTGACCTACTAAGCATGAAAGCATCTAGAAGCCATGTATCAGGATCCTCATTGTTGCTATCAAAGACTATCCCTTATTGAATAAAGAAGCTCTTATTCATATCAAGCAGACATTCTTTTGTCCCATCGTTAAGATCTAGAGACATCTTAGGAGAACTCATTTCATCACTATTCTAGGAACTGGAACATTCTCATAGGTACCCTCTATCTATATAGTGACAGCTATTCTCTTAGCAAATGTCATTCATCCCTAACAAGACAATTTGTGCCTTCTTACTTTAGAGGCAATAAGCAGGAATTCAAATAGTTGAGTCTGTAGTAGTGAGCATCTTGTTCTCTGCAGATCTGGCAACAAGAGAATTGACATATTGGGTCAGTCCAATGTCCAGTCAACAGCATATGTGATATTTAACAAAAGCTCCATGAGTTCAGGGAAAGGAACTGGACCTTTTTATTCCTATGTCAGTATTGGAGTTTATATGGACTTCAGAGCTAAAATTTCCAAAGCTAAGTCTTTATTATATTACCAAATCAGGGCCAAGATTTTTAGAAATAAGTACAAGTCAAGGGTAGGCAACTAAGGAACCTAGAAGATTGGAGTCACATTGCAGATCCACAGGAGATAAATAGATGGGGAGTCACAGAGTTCTAAGCACTTAGGCTACAACAGAAGGAAACAGTGATCTCAACTTTTGTGCTGAAGAATTGCCTGGAAAAAGTATTAATATTTTAGTTTCTGGCTGGGCATGGTGGCTCATGCCTGTAATCCCAGCGCTTTGGGAGGCTGAGTGGGGCAGATAATGAGATCAGGAGTTCAAGACCAGCTTGGCCAACATGGTGAAACCCCATCTCTACTAAAAATACAAAAAAATTAGCTGGGCATGGTGGCGCACGCCTGTGATCCCAGCTACTCAGGAGGCTAAGGCAGGAAAATTGCTTGAACTGGGACCTGGGAGGCGGAGGTTGCAGTGAGCCGAAATTGCGCCACTGCACTCCAGCCTGGGCTACAGAGCAAGACTCCGTCTCAAAAAAAAAAAAAATTGTTTCCTGAGCTCTACCCCAAGATTCCTAAAATCTGAGATGGGCCTAGGAATATATATCCTTCATAAGTATATCAAGTAATTCTAATTGGTAGAGTCCTCAGAATGCTTGGAAAGTGCATAGACAGCATAATACCTACTTAGAACCTATTATGTGCTTTGTTCTGTGGAAGTCTCAAATATCTGTTTATAATTGGGAGTGTTTCTTTCCTGATATGTGCCTGCCTCATATTAAACACTATGTCCATCCTCTCTGATTGCTTATGTGAGTAAATCGTGACATGGGCTATATTTTGGGTAAGTATGATTATTTTTCTAGATGTCGTGCTTAATAGTATTATGCCCTAAACATCTAGTTTTTATGGTTATGGCATCAGCTCATTTTCCTTTTCTTTTTTTTTTTTTTCTTTTGAGATGGAGTCTCACTCTGTCGCCCAGGCTGGAGTGCAGTGGCGCGATCTCGGTTCACTGCAAACTCTGCCTCCTGGGTTCACGCCATTCTCCTGCCTCAGCCTCCTGAGTAGCTGGGACTACAGGCGCCCGCCACCGCGCCCGGCTAATTTTTTGTATTTTTAGTAGAGATGGGGTTTCACCGTGGTCTCGATCTCCTGACCTTGTGATCTGCCCGCCTCGGCCTCCCAAAGTGCTGGGATTACAGGCGTGAGCCACCGCGCCCGGCAGCTCATTTTCTTAAACTCTGTATTTTTATATATGAACTCTTAAGAAGACAGTCTTTTTTTATTCCCACCTTTCATCATTAAGTCCTCCTTTATTCTAATTTTCTGGATCTAGTAAGCAAGTTTTTTGTTTGTTTGTTTGTTTTTTAACTTATATACTTTGGAATATCAGCCATCTCTTGAACCTTTGCCCTCACGAATTAAATTTCTCACCTTTTTTTTTTTTAAGGTCTGTCATTCTTTTTGGAGCCTTAATTACTCTTACGATATTGAGCTGGTTGAAAACATGAACTTTGGAGCTGTATTGTCTAGGTGCAAATCTGATCTCCACTACTTAACCCTGTAATTTTGTGTAAACCTCTATGTGTCTCATCTGTAAACTGGGCATAGATAAATAATAGTATTTATTCATTTACTAATAGGATTCTTGTGAGTATATGAGGCATCATTTGCTAAGTGCTTAGAGTAGTGGTTGTTACACCTTATCTTATTATTAGTTGTCCTGTTCTTCTTTTTCCAAGGTAATACTTACTCCCCTCCTTAATCTTTAGAATTCTCATTTGTTGTAAATAATCTCTTTCTGGCTAATTTATTTTGTCTTTGCGCATTATTTATTTTCTTCTCAGTTTTCCTTTTGTAGCTCTTAGCTGCATTAGATATAATATTTCCCCTTAAAATTCTTTCTATACAAGTCTTTCTTCCATCATTCTTTTCTCTCTTGTTAAAATTACCGCTGGTCTTGAAGTTCCTAGAATTAAAGGCTTTAAATCTCCCTTTAGTACTTTTCTTTTTGTTCTTTTTTCTTCTCCTCTCATCTGATTTGTCAGTGATCTGCTGATTCTGTCACCCCATAACATCGCTTAGATTATTCTCTTCCTTTATTGTCTGTAATTGCCATCCTCATTACTTCTTGTTAAGATGACTGCAGAAGTAATACTGACCTTCCTGCCACTTCCCTACTCTATTCCATGGTGCACAGCACTCTTAGAATAATTTTTATCGAACTTTTCATCAAGTCATTTAAGAGGTTACTATACCTTAGTTCAAATTGTGCCATATGCCAAATTTTAGTCCCCGTGCTTTGTAATGGGTTTGCTGACATTTCCTTTCCTCCCTTTTCCATGTCTTATTTTCTTATTCCAGAAGATATTTTCTACATTGCATTCAAATAAATTACCTTTCCTCCTGCTGTATATTTTCAGTCTTTGTTTCTTGGTATTTGCTACCCTACCCACTTAATATATTTGTATATCCTTATCTTACTAGTTAAAACCTTATACTTAAAACCCAGTTAAATCCTTCTGTCGAAGAGACATGTCCCAGTGAACCTCGACACACTTAGACTAGTCATTTACTCCACATATAAGCTGTATTTACATACTCAATCATTATTGTAACTTTTTGTATTTATTTGTAAGGTATGTGACATTTAAAATAGTTTAGTTTTCATGTTGTGTATATGAATTGGATTCCTGGTTGAAGTGTAAGATCCTTGAATTTTCTACTGACTTGCCCCTGGGAGGGGGCAGGGGTGAGGGGACTGAATTTATCCTCAGAAGATAATGAACCTAAAATTTCTGGTACCCCTGCCACTGGTGCCAGCATTCTACAGCCAATAATACTTGTCAAGAACTTAGACACAGCAATCTGTCTAGTACCGAGGGTACTGGATCAGAGAAATGACGTTCTTTCCCATCCCCCCTTCATTTTCACAGTTCATTTGTTAACTTCCACTTATTTAGCCAACAATGAGTGAGATGTAGGCCTACCCTTTAGGAAACTCACCGTTTGGTTTCAATAGGATCAGAAAGAGGACTCAACCATGAGGCACAGATCTCAGTACTGCACATGGGGTATGCTTGCTTCAGTAATTTCAGTCATCTGAGCTAGCTTACTCATGTGCTCACTGTTCCTTTGGGGAAAACATACTGTCTTCTTAGGCATCTCCCTGCCTCTGTGTGGTCTCTCCAGTATGGTGGCTTCAGGGTAGCCAGACTTCTCACGTAGTGCCTCAGGGCTCCAAAGGCAGGTGTCCCAAAAGAGAAAGGAAGTCAGGCTTATTGTTTTTTATGACCTATCCTTGGAAACTTGAGGATTACTTCCACAACATTCTACTTATGAAGGCAGTCTTGCAGGCCTGCCCATGTTGGAGAGCAGGGAACAGAGACTCCACTCTACCTTTTGATGGGAGGAGTGGCAACATTCTCAAAGAGCATATATGATGGAAATGTTGTGGCAGTTTTGGAAAATGCAATCTGCCGTACCAAAAGATAAATACTGTTAATAATTTGCTTTGCTTTCAGGTTACAAGTGTGTTCTCTCCTCTACAATGGTGTCATACTATCACTTATATTTCTTTCTTTAGCGATATATAATGGTGTCAGCATATAAAGACATAACTCATTTTTTTAAATGTAAACAAATGAAGTATAATTTAACCATTTACCCACCAGTGGACATTTAAGCTTTCTTTTACACACACATACACACACACACACAGAGAAGCAAAAACAAACAAAAAGCCTAAAGGCATAATATAGTTTTAGATTTCAGTTGAATTTTGTCTTACCCCAAGTTGGTAGGATTTGTGAGGGCATCAGGGAGGGCAGTGATCATGCCACTTGTGGCCTTTGAAAGAGAATAATCCTCTTCACTCTTGATTTATCAGCCTTGGTAAGTAATTTTAGTAGGAACCTCTTGTTTGGTGTTAGATTGGCCTGTAGTAACATTGCTGTGAATGGGACTAAGAAGGCAAGAGGTAATAAGCTTTTTCCTTGTGCCACTATTGCAACCATCTGGGAATTGTTTCTTACGTCTCCTTTTTCCCCCCTTTGCTGCTTTTTCTTTCTTTTTTCCCTGCTACAACCTCCTCAGTAATCCTGTGCTTCTGTCTTGATCTCAGCAAAAGATATGGATGAGATGGGGCTATCATCATGTACAAAGATATCTCATTTGGCACTTGATCAGGTGAAGGATTATTTTTTGTCTTTCTTCCTGTTGTGTATGCAAAAGACATCTTAAATGACTTGAACTAGGAGTTGATCAATTGATTTTAAAAAGTTGGTTATAGTAAAAAGCATTAAAAACTGATGACTTAAACATTTTACTTTAATCAAAATATATAGACGTGCACACATTTGTTAGTTATTTGGTACAGGGACAGTGGTTCTCAACTGGTGATTTTACCCTCCAGGGACATTTCGTAACATTTGGAGACATTTTTGATTACCACTACTGGAGTGGGAGTGCTACTGCCATATAGTGGGGAGTAGCAAAGGCAGGGATGCTGCCAAACATCCTTCAGTTCACTGGCCAATACCTCCCCCTCCCAACAGAGAATTCTCCCATCTAAAATGTCAGTAGTACTGGGGTTGAGAAACTGATCTAGGGCCAATGCCTTTTCTTTGTGTGTGAATCTATGGATTGACTGACACTCTACATCAGCTTTTCATGCATAAACCATACCCATAATGTATCATTTATTATTTCCAGTTTTTATTTTTTTTAAATGGAAGGAGACCTTAAAGACATTTATAATCTATGAGTCAAATCATAATATTTTATTTCTCCCAAATCTTTTTTTTTTTTTTTTTTTTTTTTTGAGATAGAGTCTTGCTCTGTCTCCAGGCTGGAGTGTAGTGGCGCGATCTTGGCTCACTGCAACCTCTGCCTCCCAGGTTCAAGCGATTCTCCTGCCTCAGCCTCTACAGGTGTGTGCCACCACGCCCAGCCGATTTTTGTATTTTTAATAGAGATGAGATTTCATCATGTTGGCCAGGATGGTCTCCATCTCTTGACCTTGTGATCCGCCGCCTAGGCCTCCCCAAGTGCTGGGATTATAGGCGTAAGCCACCTTGCCCGGCCCATTTCTCCCAAATCTTTTACAGTAGTCTCACCTATACTCAATTCAATAGCATTCGTATTTTTTTAAGGAAATCATCTTAAATTGTGCCAAACATTTAACCCTTTTTGTGTGTGTGTGACTTACTTTTAATAGAAACAAGTCTTCACACACTTTTTTTTTTTTTTTTTTTTTGAGACGGAGTCTCGCTCTGTCACCCAGGATGGCATGCAGTGGCACCATCTCTGCTCACTGCGAGCTCTGCCTCCCAGGTTCATGCCATTCTCCTGCCTCAGCCTCCCAAGTAGCTGGGACTACAGGCACCCACCACCACGCCCAGCTAAATTTTTGTATTTTTAGTAGAGACAGAGTTTCATTGTGTTAGCCAGGATGGTCTCGATCTCCTGACCTTGTGATCCACCCTCCTCAGCCTCCCAAAGTGCTGGGATTACAGGCGCGAACCACTGCGCCCGGCCTCTTCACACTCTTATTTTGTTAGTTTAGATAGCATAATCAAATTCCACAGTTGCAAGAACAACTTGTCTAAACAGTAAGGGAATAAACCAACTTGCTCTTGGTTGGCACACAGTGGAGTGTTTGAAATAGCCTAATAAGCATCCTTGTCAATTTGTTTTAGAAGGGGATCTAGAGAATATTGGTTGATTATGATGGTTGGTTAATTGGAGGTTGACCAAGAGCTTCTACATGAGCAATAGGAACTGAAGGGTTTTTTTTTTGTTGTTGTTGTTGTTGAAAAGAATCGTTTTCAAAGTAAGTTCACCGGAAACTTTTGCTTAAGCCAAAAGAAAAACAAAACAAAAAAAACCAGGCACAAACACACATGCAGAGAGAGAGAGAGAGAGAGAAGCAAAAACAAAAAGCCTAAAAGCATAATACAGTTTTAGATTTCAATTGAATTTTGTCTTATCCCAAGTTGGTAAGATTTGTGAGGGCATCAGAGGACGGTGATGATGCCAGTTATGGCCTTTGAAAGAGAACAATGCTCTTCACTCTTGATTTATCAGCCTTGGTGAGTAACTTCAGAAATCTTTGGGTATTTAGGATAATCAGGAAGCTCTGCCTATCTAGAAGTGATTCAGTTATTTTGCTAGGTTTCGGTTCGTTTCATAAAATGTGCTTAATCATATTTTTGTGTGTGCTTCAAGGGCTGCTACCAGCTGGCCTTATCCTGTTTAACAACTCTGTTTTAAGCAGACTAACAGCCTCGATCATGTCCTCTGTATTTCTGGAATACTTTCATATGGGCCTTTACATACTAAGCCCCGTCAGCCAGTCTCATGCACTTTGCCAAAACATTTCTTAAACTTCTTTAAAATACTTAAACCCAGCATCTCAGTTTTCACTAAAGACTTGATTCAAACACATTTCCAATCTTTGTAACAGCACATTTTTTTCAGCTTTGATTATATGCATTTTCAGAATATATGCATAATTTTGGCTACATGAATTTATGCAGGCTGACTCGTTGCTTAATAAAAGTGATGTTTTTTTAGAATTTAATCAGAGATTAATCAGAGAGGTCCAGAAAACGGCATTTTAGATAGTCTAATGGATTCTCTAGTAACCAACACCCATTGGGAAATCTAACCTGAATAGATTGTTAATCTTGTCAGAGCTAGAGGATTAAAGCTGAATTAGCATAGACTTGTTAAAGTTGTTAATTACTGTTTCTGTAGTTTTTGGGAAAAATGTTAGCCTTTCTTTCCTGCACTTTCTGCTAATGATGGTGGTTTCTTTATCTAGAGAAACTTTAAGATTATAGAAGGATAAGAGATTACTTGGAGCAGCATGCCTGAGTTAACTCTTAAGGTAATGAGATTTTTAAATATAATCATTCCTTCCCTCCAGGCTTATATTAAAACAAAAATCACCGTATAAAAAGTTATTTTGTGTATTTGTGTGGTTATCTTACATTTATAAAATACTTAGTATTTGAAACTTTGTTCAGTTTTACATGTCCATTTCCTCTCACTTTTCAAATATAATGACTTATGTAGAGATTCTTAGTAAATGCTTTTTGAAAATGGTGGTTTATTATTATTATTATTATCATTATTTTTGAGACAGAGTCTCGGTCTGTCCCTCAGGCTGGAGTGCAGTGGTGTGATCTCAGCTCACTGCAACCTCTGCCTCCCGGGTTCAAGGGATTCTCCTGCCTCAGCCTCCCAAGTGGCTGGGATTACAGGCGTTAGCTTGACCACACCTGGCTAATTTTTTGTATTTTTAGTAGAGATGGGGTTTCACCATGTTGAACCAGGCTTGTCTTGAACCCCTGACCTCAGGTGATCTGCTGGCCTTGGCCTCCCAAAGTGCTAGGATTTCAGGTGTGAGCCACCACACCTGGCCTTGAAAATGATGTTTTTTAATGGGTTATCAAACTAATAATTCCAAACTGATCAAGATGGTAAATTGCAAGTCAGTTATAATGTTAAATGTTATCAAAGTTACTGAAAATGTTATCAAAATTATTGAAAAATGTTATCAAAATTATTTGAAAAATAATTACATGGCTTTATAGCAGGAATTAATTTATTTTCAAGGCATAAATGAAAGATTATTTTCCAAATGAACCATATATATAGGGTTCATTTTAGAAGAAGCACAGTAACCTTTTAAGGCAGTGTATTCCTTGTGGTGGTGGTGGTGGTTTGCATTGTTGATATTTAAATCAACAAACTGTAATGTAGATTTCTTGAAAGGAAAGGACCAGAAATAATCTAGTTTATCACTTGTGTCCAGTAGGGAAATGAAGGGAGTAAGATGTTCTTGTCTAAAGTCTTATTGCCAGGGTAGAACTCGGTCACTTATCTCCTAGTTTTACATTTTCTCCATTGTACTACCTGTTGCCAAAGGTGGCTGAAACATTCTAATTCATTGTGCCCAAATGCTACTAATTTGTGTTAGACACTTAGGATTTGAATTACTTCCTTTTTGTAGATATGTATTGATTTTTAATAGTAATTCAGTTTATCTCTATTATATAGTGTACATTGTCTAAACATCTCATCCAGGTGGTATAAAAACGATTAGTGCAATCAATGATTTGTTATGTGTCTCTGCTCCTGATTATGTGTCTTAAGAAGCCTACAGGCATCTCAGCATGTCTGTGGGATCTTAGACAGCTTCTGTTCTGCTGTTGTCCTGAGTCTTCCAGCTATTTGCTGACCACCGAATTATAAAGCACCTCTCCTGGAGATCTCTTGAGTATATGTGTATCCTTGGTTATTATATTGCCTGATTTAATTCATTGACATACATTTGGGACATTTCGTTGTATACTATATAAAATATACTGATTTCTTTCCCTTCCTTCCTTCCTTCCTTCCTTCCTTCCTTCCTTCCTTCCTTCCTTCCTTCCTTCCTTCCTTCCTTCCTTCCTTCTTTCCTTCCTTCCTTCCTTCCTTCCTTCCTTTCTTTTTTCTTTTTTTGAGACAGGTTCTTGCTCTGTTGTCCAGTTTGGAGTCCAGTGGCATGATCTTGGCTCACTGCAATCTTGTCTCCTTGGCTCAAGCCATCCTCCCCACCTTAGTCTCCCGAGTAGCTGGGACCACAGGTGCACGCCACCATACCTAGCTAGCTTTTGTATTTTTTGTAGAGATGAGGTTTCGCCATGTTGCCCAGGTGGGTTTCAAACTCCTGGCATCAAGTGATTTGCCTGTATCAACCTCCAAAGTGGTGAGATTACAGGCATAAGCCACTGTGTCCAGCCTAAAATATACTGATTTATATATTATGTTTTAGATTAATTTCCAAATGGACATAGGAACATATTTGGTTTGTACTGTTATTTTTAAATGAAAATATAATTAGCTTGTCTTGTTTTATAGGACCTTTCCTAGGACCATAATTTATTAGAATTCAAAGAGTAGATTTATTTTTCTTCAAATTCAAACCTACTTTTTTAATTAAGGGAAAGGGAAAAAATTGACATTAATTATATACAGCTTGAATTTTTATCTTTTAATTATAAACTTGAAAGTCTATTTATAAAAACGGGAACACAAACAAAAATCTATTAAAATACGGGTTTGGGGCTGGGCGTGGTGGCTCACGCCTGTAATCCCAGCACTTTGGGAGGCTGAGGCGGTAAGATCACCTGATGTCAGGAGTTCGAGAGCAGTCTGCCAACATGGCCAAACCCCGTCTCTACCAAAAATACAAAAATTAGCCGGGCATGGTGGCACATGCCTGTAATCCCAGCTACATGGGAGACTGAGACAGTGGAATTGCCTGAACCTGGGAGGTGGAGGTTGCAGTGAGCCTGTAGTGAGCTGAGATCATGCCACTGGACTCCAGCCTGAGCGACAGAGCGAGACTCTGTCTTAAAAAAAAAAAAACCTGGGTTATATAGAAGGACTTAAAATTTAGCGTTGTGGCGGGGTGAGGTGGCTCTTCCATGTAATCTCAGTGCTTTGGGAAGCTGAGGCAGGAGGATTGCTTGAAGCCAGGAGTTTGAGACCAGCCAGCCTGGGCATCATAGAGAGACTCCATCTCTACAAAAAATGTTTAAAAATTAGCTGCGTGTAGTGGCATGCACCTGTAGTCCTAGCTACTCAGGAAGCTGAGGCAGGATCATTTGAGCCAAAGTTGGAGCCTGTGGTGAGGTATGATTGCACCACTACACTCCAAGATGGGTGATAGAGTAAGACCCTATCTCTCAAAAAAAAAACCAAAAAATTAACGTTGATTGTACCACCAGGGTAGTTGGGGTATTTGAAAGCATGTTTATGTATTTTTTAAAAGTTAGTTTGACAGGATAGTTAACCTACCAGTCTATATGATGGCCAATTGTAGGATGGTAGAAAAACCTTGTTGAGCAATGTTTTTTGAACTATCTGGTAACGCAACGTTTTTATAATCTCATTGGCTGATAGTGTCTTTTGTAAAACAATAAAAATGGGTAACTAGAAAAATTAAGTGGGAAAAATAGCCAAAGAAATACAACACAAGTCCAAATATCAGTTTTAGGAGCTATATTAATTTATCAAATTGCTATTAAAATTTCTAAACACTTAGTCTCAATTTCTGTAATTATCTAGTCATGGACCAGTTTCAGACAGTAACAGTGCCCATGGATCAATGTTGGTCTACAGACCAGACTTTGAGACAAACTGTCCTAGAATATATAAATGCTGTGTAATAGGAGTCATTGCTAGGCTGAAGAGTTGTCTTTCACACCAGACACAGCTTCTGCAAGCAATATAAAGGTGCCTCGCCTGCTAGAGTGCTTAGTGGCCTTCTATGAAGACCAAAAAAATGAGACTTGAGAACTTTATTTTAAAAAGAAACAACAAACTTTATTGACATATAATTTATATGGTGTAAAATTCATCTGTATTAAGTGTACTGTTCATTGACTTTTAGTGAATTTTCCAACTTGTGCAAAACACCACCACAATCCAATTTTATAACTTTTTCTTTTTTTTTTTTTTTTGAGACCAGGTCTTACTTTTGTCACCCAGGCTGTAGTACTGTGGTGTGATCATGGCTCACTGCAGCCTCGACTTCCTGGGCCCAGGTGATTCTCCTACCTCTCAGCCTGTTCAGTCCCAGAACACTTTCATCACCTCCACAAGAACCCTCATGTTCTTTTATACTTAATCCCTATTCCTAGCCCCAACACTAGCTCCAGACAACCACCATGCTTTATGTGCTTATACCAACCAAAATACCTTTTGTGTTTACAGATTTGTCTTTTCCGGACATTTTATGTAAATGGAATCAGACAGTATGTGGCCTTTTGTTTCTGGTCTCTTTGACTAAGTGTAGTGTTTTTGAAGTTCATCCACATCATAGCATGTATCAATATTCTGTTCTTTTGCTAAATAGCATTCAGTTGTTTTAAAATACCACATTTTGTCCAGCAGCTGATGGTTGTTTGGGATATTTGCAGATTGGAAGATATTTTTAAAAATGTCTCTATGACATTTGCATGCAACTTTTTGTGGGAACATGTTTTTATTTCTTGGATAGGTACCTAGAAGTGGAATTGCTGGCTTGCATGGTAATTTATGTTCAGCTTTTTAAGAAACTGCAAAACTGTTTTACTTTTTCACCAGTAATATATTAGAGTTGCAGTTTCTTCACATCCTTGTCAACACTTGTTATTGTCTTTTTTTATTATAGCCATTCTAGTGGGAATGGTATTGGATTGCATTTCCCTAATGACTAATGATGTTGAGCATGTTTTCATGTGCTTATTGGCAATTCATATATCTTTTTTGATGAAATACCTATTCAGGTATTTGCTCATCTTATAGTTGGGTTGTCATCATATTGAATTGTAAGAGTTCTGTATGTATTCAGGATACATGTTTTTTATAGATATATTAATATGTTTTGCAGATATTTTCTCCTAATCTTTCCCTTGTCTTTCTCTTATTGAGTTGTTTTGAAGGGGGAACCTTTCAATTCTTTGTAAAATTGATGCTCATTTTAAAGAATCACAGGGACTAATGAAATGAGAGAGCAGTGACAGCCCTTATTCTGCTTCAGCTCTGTTTCAGAAAGTAATTATCTAATTGTAGAGTTCACTTGCTTAGTGATGCTAAATGACCATGTCACTTTCAAACCTGAACATTCTGGTGGTTGTACTGGGGGAGTCGATTTGCCACCATACCACTGACAGAACATCATCTTTTACTGTAATTCCTTAAGCAGTCAGATTTCTTAGTTGGAAGCAACAAAAACTGATTTTGGCTTATTTAACCTAGAAGTAAATTTATTAAATAGACATTAGGAAGCTCTTAGACTTGCTAGGAAGGCTGCAACCAGGCTTGTACAATGAGAAGACCTGTGGGGGGCTGTTCCTTGGCAAAAACCATAGTCAGAGCCACACCACAGGTGCAGTCTGATTAGGACAGCAATACCGTTGCTTGCTTACTGCTGGCACCACTGAATGCTGCTGCTTGACTTTTTTTGAAGTCTCCCTCTGTTGTCCAGGCTGGAGCGCAGTGGCGCGGTATCAGCTCACTGCAACCACTGCCTCCTGGGTTCAAGCGATTCTCCTGCCTCAGCCTCGTGAGTAACTGGGATTACAAGTGCCTGCCACCACGCCCGGCTAATTTTTGTGTTTTTGTAGAGACAGGATTTCACCACATTGGCCAGGCTGATCTCGAACTTCTGACCTCATATGATCCACCCACCTTGGCCTCCCAAAGTGCTGGGATTATAGGCATGAGCCACAACGCCCAGCTGCTGCTTGACTTTTATTGCTGCTGCCCCTAAAACTTGCCCCTGCTGCAGTGGTCATCTCTATTTGAGAGGGTTCTTTCTGGTTGTGACACCACCACTACATCATTTTATATAAGTGATTTGAGCATCTGTGGATTTTGGTATCTGCAGTGTCAGGGGAGGGCAGAGGGGAGTATTTTGGAACCAGCCCACTGCAGATACCAAGGGACAGCTGTATAGATGATCCCTGACTTACCATGGCTTGTCTTAATGATTTTTTGACTTTATGAAGGTACAAAAGTGATATGCATTCAGTAGAAACCATACTTCATATTTTGAATTTTGACTTCTTTCCCAGCTGGCCATATGTGATATGATACTTTTTCACAATGCTGGGCCAAATAATCTAACCAAAGGCTATTTTATAATAAAGTGTTGAATATCTCATTTAATTTATTGAACACTGTACTGAAACTGTTCTGAGCACATTTTGTTTAGGCTAGGCTAAGCTATGATGTTTGATAGGTTAGATGTATTAAGTACATATTCAACTTTAAACTTACTGTGGGTTTATCAAGATGCGACCTTACGCTAAGTCGAGGAACATCTGTACTGTATTTCTAAAGGAAGCCGGGGTATGAATATCTGGCACTTTCAAGCTTCTTAATGAAAAATAGGTGCTCCGTCTTATTAGTATTAAAGAATCCCGAGTGTTTCCCATCTTAAAGTAAAAAGACACAAGCTCCCTCAACCTCACTTTCCCTCATTTCCCTGTCTGTTATTTCTTTGTGTCTCACTTTAAATACTTCCCTAAGTTAGGTTAGGATATTTTCTTACATGCTTCTGGAATACTCTGTACTTTCCCTATAATATACATTACAACTTATTGTAATTATTTGTCTGTTTTCCCACTAGACTGTAAACTGCATAGGGTTAAGAACCATGCATTTCTCTTTCTCTCCCCATAGCACCCAGCACAGTTCTTGACTCATAGTAAATGCTTAGTAACTATCTGCTAAGTGAATAAAGATCCTTTGATCTGTTTTATTTTTATTTATTTATTTATTTTGAGACAAAGTCTTACTCTGTCGCCCAGGCTGGGGTGCAGTGGCATGATCTCGGCTCACTGCAGCCTCCACCTCCTGGGTTCAAGTGATTCTTTTTTTTTTTTTTTTTTTGCAGGGGTGGGGGGATGGAATCTCACTCTTGTCACCCAGGCTGGAGTGCAGTGGCGCAATCTCGGCTCACTGCAACCTCCATCTCACAAATTCAAGTGATTCTCCTGCCTCAGCCTCCCAAGTAGATGGGACTACAGGCATGTGCCACCACGCCTGGCTAATTTCTGTAATTTTAGAGACGGGGTTTCACCATGTTGGCGAGTCTGGTCTCGAACTCCTGACCTCAAGTGATCTGCCTGCCTAGGCCTCCCAAAGTGTTGGGATTACAGGCGTGAGCTACTGCGCCCGGCCTGATCTGTTTTAAAAAGAGATAACCTCCTTGTATTAAATAAATCAGCCTAACCACTTGAGATGGGTAAGTTCAGTGTTGACATTTATATTCACCTACGGAAAAACTACCGAGAATTTTATAAACCTGCATTGTCAAAGAGGATATTAGAAAACTCTTGGGACTTATATAGTAAAATCTGTATTTAGGAACTTAAGGATCAAATTGTAAATGTGGAATCAAATAGATACCCCATCTATTAAAGAATGGCCAATGGGAAATTTAACATACTAATTAAATGCTTAAAAAATTGCGTCATCAGAATCATCTTTTCCCACTTTAAACTGTGGACAGCCACTGTTTTGCTAGGTAAGCAAATATCTGAACACATGTCTTCCCTCATCTTGGTCAAGACAAACATCTGTATAAACGTCAGCTTAGCATTCTTTGAACCACAGCACAACAGACAGCCATGACAGTTAATGTGACATTGAAGCCTATTTGACATCCCTAACCTAAGTTAGAGGGTCAGTAACATTTGAATTAATAAAATAAATATGTGGTTTTCATTTCAGTGAAAATTTCTTTTTTTGCTGTTCTTATTTCAGTGAGAACCTCCTTGTTAGAATATATTCTACTTTATTTGAATACAATGTTATACTTGTAATACCTATAATGGAAATGCAATGCTTTATAAAAACCAGTGAATGCATTATAAGCATATGCGAATAGAGTGAAAGAACTGCAAAGGAAATTCTGCAGAACATATTTTTATTTCTTCAAAGATGGCTATAGAAGTACTTCTGGATTAGATATTTTCAGTTGCAAAACAACAAATTCTACGGAAACTAACAAACTATAAAGGCAATTTATTTGTTTATATATCACAAAATCCAAAGACAGGGAAGGCTTCTGGCAAAAGTTGATCCAGAGGCTCTAAGATACCATCAGTAATCTTTGTTGTTGTTGTAATGTTGTTGTGTTGTTTTACTTTGTATTCTCAACTTCCTAGAGCAACTCTCTCCAATAGGAATATAATGCCTATTACATTTTAAAATTTAAATATTCTAGTTACTACATTTTATGAAGTAAAAAGAAACAGATGAAATTCTTTTTTTTTTTTTTTTTTAAAGAGACAGGGTCTGGCCTGGCGCAGTGGCTCACGCCTGTAATCCCAACACTTTGGGAAGCTGAGGCGGGCGGATCACAAGGTCAGGAGATGGAGACCACCCTGTCTAACATGGTGAAACCGCATCTCTACTAAAAATACAAAAAACTAGCTGGGCGTGGTGGCCGGCGCCTGTAGTCCCAGCTCTTCAGGAAGCTGAGGCAGGAGAATGGCGTAAACCCAGGAGGCGGAGCTTGCAGTGAGCCGAGATGGAGACAGAGCGAGACTCCGTCTCAAAAAAAAAAAAAAAAAAAAAGAGAGAGGCAGGGTCCTGATCTGTTGCCCAGGGTGGAGCGCAGTGGCTATATTCACAGGTGTAGAGAGTTTTGACCTGCTCTGTTTCTAATCTGGGCTGGATCACCCCTCCTTGGGCAACTTGGGTGGTTCCCCACTGCTTTGAGTGGTCACCATATTGATATGCCATACTTAGTGGGGGCACCTGATCAGCTTTAGCACGCTATAGCACAGAACTCCTGGGTTCAAGTGATCCTCTTGTCTCAGCCTCCTGAGTAGCTAGAACTATAGACATGTGCCACTGTGCCTGGCAAAATTAATTTTAATAACAGGTTTTATTTAACTCAGTATTTCCAAAATACTACTATTTCACATGGAATTAGTATAAAAACTGAGATATTTTACGTTCTTTTTCAAGTCTTCAAAACTGGTATTTTGCTCTTACAACATGTCTCAATTAAGGCTAGCCAGATTTCAAAGGCCCAGTAACCACATGTGGCCAGTGGCTACTATTTTGGACAGCAGTTATAGTTTCTACTTTGTCTTAGGGCTGGCTCTCATTTTCTCAGGTTGGCCACTGCATCAGCAGATTTATGTGTTTTCTTGTTTATATCTTTAAGAAGACAGCATATTTTCAGTATCTGCCCTCTAAGTAAGGGGAAATTTTTCCCCAGAATCCCTCAGCAGATGTCACCATGAGTTTCGTTGTTCGTATTGGGCCTTCTGATCATGATTCCTGCCCCTGTAACCAGGAGGATGAAATGTACTGAATGGTATGTGCCAATCGGGAGTCACCCATGGGATATAACCCAGGATCACAAATCCTATGTGATTCATAAAGAGTTTTTCTCCTGTGTTTTGTTCTAGAAATTTTATAGTTTTGGGTTTTCCATATAAGTCTGTGACCCATTTTGAGTTAATGTGTGTAGAAGATTTGAGGTATGGGCAAGGTTTTACTTTTTTAGATACAGATTCTCCTGTGTTCTAGCTCCATTTATTGAAAAAGGCTATCCTTTTTACATTGAATTGACTTTACACCTTTGTCAAATATTAATTGACCATATTTGTGTGAGTCTGTTTCTGGACTTTCTATTATTCTGTTTTATTGATCTGTCTGTCTGTCCCTTTTGTGCGAACACACTATCTTCATTACGGTATTGTAAGTCTTACAGTCCGTTAATATGAGTCTTGAACTTTTTAAAAAATCTAAATTGTTTTTACTATTTTCATTCATTGGCCTTTCCATGCAGATATTAGAATTAGCTTGTTAGGCAGACGTGGGAGGATAGCTTGAGCCCAGGAGTTCAAGACCAGCCTGGGCAATAGAGTGAGACTTTGTCTCTACAAAATATAAAAATTAGCCAAACTTAGTGATGCATGCCTGTAGTCCCAGCTATGATGCATGCCTGTAGTCCCAGCTACTTAGGAGGCTGAGGTGGGAGGATCACTTGAGCCCAGGAGGCAGAGGTTACAGTGAGTGGAGATCACATCACTGTACTCCAGCCTGAGTGACAGAGCAAGATCCTGTCTCAAAAAAAAAAAAAAAAAAAAAAAAGAATTAGCTTGTTAATATACACCAAAAGATATTCTAGAATTTTTATTGGGATTGTGTTGGCTGTTAGAGCAATTTGGGGAGAATTCACATCTTAGCAATATTAAGTCTTCTGGTCTGTGAACACTGTATTTAGATCATCTTTGATTTTTTTCTGTCTATTGTTTTCAGCATATAGATTCTTCATCTATTTGTTAGACTTATGCCTAAATATTTTATGATTTTGGTGCTATTATAAATGGTATGTTTTTATTGGATTGTTAGTTCATCGTTAATATGTAGAAATGTAATTGATTTTTGTATATCATCTTTGTATCTTATAGCCTTGCTAAATTTGTACATTAGTTTGAAGAGTTTTTTTCTAGAAACCTTAAGATTTTCTACATGACAATCCCATTGTATATGAATAGCAAAGGTTTTACTTTTTCCTTTCCAATCTGTGCTTTTTTTGTTCCCTACTGTATTATACTGAGACTTTTGGTATGATACTGAATAGTAGTGGTTAGAACGAACAAACTTGTCTGTTTTCAGTGTTAAGGCAAAAGCATTTTATCTTTCATTATTAAATATGATGTATTTAGGGTTTTCATGGATGCCATTTATCAGTTTAAGGAGGTTCTATTTCTGGTTTGCTCTGAGTTTTGGTCATGAATAAGATACTGTATTAACTTTTATCAAATGCTTTTTCTTCATCTTTTCTTATTTAGTCTGTGATTATGAAGAATTACATTAACTGATTTTTGAATACTGAATAAACCTTGCGTGCTGTATTGTTCTTTTCATATATTGCTGGATTCAGTTGGGTACAGTTTTGTTGAGGATTTTTTCATCTGTGTTCATCAGGGATATTAGTTTGTAGTTTTCCTGTCATGTAATTTAATCCTCTGGCTTTTGTATTAGGATAATGCTGGCCTTCTAAAATGATTTGGGAAATTCTTTCTTCTCTTCTATTTTCCAGAAGAGATTGAGTAGGATTGGCATTATTTCTTTGAATATTTGGTCAAATTGGCCAGTGAAACTATCCAGGCCTGCAGTTTTCTTGGTTGTGATGTTTTTAAACTATGAACTCAGTTTCCTTAAGAGCTATTCAACTATTCATGTTATTTTTATTTATTTATTTATTTTTGAGATGGACTCTCACTCTGTCACCCAGGCTAGAGTGCAGTGGTGCAATCTCAGCTCACTGCAAACTTTGCCTCCTGGGTTCAAGCGATTCTCCTGCCTTAGCCTCCCGAGTAGCTGGGGCTACAGGCACCCACCACCACGCCCGGCTAATTTTTTGTATTTTTAGTAGAGATGGGGTTCCACCATGTTAGCCAGGATGATCTCAATCTCCTGACCTTGTGATCTGCCCGCCTTGGCCTCCCAAAGTGCTGGGATTACAGAGGTGAGCCACTAGGCCCGGCCATGTTGTTTCTTTTGGTAATGTATGTATTCAAGGAGCTGGTCCATTTCATCTGAGTTACTGAATTTATGAACATAGACTTGTTTATAGTATTACTTGATACTTTTAATTTCTGTAGGGTCTCTACTGATGTTCCCTCTTTCGTTATTAAAAAATCATAACTGGTGAAATGTTTGTGCTTTATTTGAGTTTATAAACATCATTTTACCACCAGCACACCAAGTTTAAGTGCTTCCCACCTTTCATTTAACATAAATATCTTAAAGTAGTAAGAATCACTGTCATCAAAAGCATCGTCATTTTCTGGAACATGAATACAAAATAAGGTCTGCTGCTATTTATGATATATTATCAAAGTTGTTTACACACCTGTATTCAGTGTGTAAAGCCATAACCCAGTTTTAAAAACAGCCGGAACTTCCGAAGACATTCAAATAACTATAGCAACTTTCAAAGCATTTCTTTATACTATCAATTCTAAATAGAAAAATTAGGGAATTAAAAAACGGGGAAGTTCTTTTTCTTGAGGAAAACGGAGAGGAAAGTGACAGAATATTGATTGCTCAGTGTTCATGTCATAAATTTTTCTCCATTGGTGAAGGATTAACCCAGTAACAGATACAGTTAGCCTTCAAACTATATACTGTGTTTTTGACTATGTCTTTGTGGGGAATTGGTTCCAGGACTCCCTTTGGCTACCAAAATCTGCTGATACTCAGGTCCCTTAGATGGCCCTTCTGTATCCAAGGGTTCTGCATCTGCAGATTTAACCAACCATGGATGGAAAACACTGTATTTATTTCAGTATTCATTGTATTATAGCCAACACAATACTGTATTTTCATGTAATTTAATTCTCTGACCTTTTTATTGGGATAATTTTGACCTCATAAAATGATTTGGGAAATGCTTTCTTCCCTTATATTTTCTGGAAGAAATTGAGTAGAATTGACATTATTTCTTTATTGAATATTTGGTCTGTACTTATCTCAGTATTTATTGTGTTACAGATAGCACAATACTGTATTTTCAATAAATAATACAGTGGATTGTTTATTAGCTCCAGATTTCCATAGTTGATTGAATCCTCAGATGTAAAACTCGTGGACATGGAGGGCCAACTGTATAGGTAAAAGATGTAGGATGTCCACAACTTGAATGACTTCTTTATAATTTTGGATGTCATAGTGATACACATACCCACACACATTTTTATTTTCTCTTGGCAAAATCCGTTTCCTTGGAAAGTAGTATGTAATATGAATTTTTATAAATCAAATTTTGTTGCACATGCCCTAAGCAAGAACAAGGAAAGCTAAAATGAATACTCGAGATCAGTGTTACACCTTAATTTTAAAATGAAAGCCATAGTCAAAAAGGTATTTCAAATGCTAAATATTATAAAGAGCAAAGTTTTGTGTGTGTGTGTTTTATTTTCAATAGCTAGACCTAGAGATGTGTTGCACACAGAGCTGGCTTATGAATAAACAAGAACATTTATTGTGACAGATACAGCATTTTTTTCCTACATTTCTTCCAAGATTTTACATCAACCAGGTAAACTTGATAACCCAGTTTCAAATTTATATGTTAACCTTTTCTTTATATTCATTGTTTATTAGCTCCAGATACTATTTACTAACTTGTGCCTCTCTGCATCAAATTCGTTAACCTGTTTTTATTAACTAATTTATCAAATCACTATTGAGTTCCTACTATGAACAAGGTGCTGTGGTAAGGCCTTGGAATGTAGTTGTGAATAATACAGTTGGTCATCCAAACTCATAAGCCCTTCATATTTGCTTATAAATTAAAACCCTAGGCAGTATTTGCCTGAAGTTTAAACACATTATATTTTATTATGATAATTTTTTGTGTTGCCATAATGGAAAAGATGTAACTGTTATGATATTATATGATTAGATTATCTCATGAGATTTATCTTTTTAAATGATTCTCTGTAACATGTATTCATTTATGCATAGTACCCTCATGCCCAAATACTTCCTCAAAGAAATTAATGGGCATTTATTGAGTACCTACTATGCTGGAGACTGTCATTAGGTTTACTGTCTGATGAAGGAGATATGAATATGAACGAGCCCAGCGGTATGATTGTTGCCATAATAGAAACATGCTCAAGGTGGTATAGAAGGAAAGTGCTTAATCTGCCTTGATTTTTTAGAGGAGAGTGTCAGAAAAGTATTCATCTATCTTTTGAGAGACCAGACATTCTATAAAATAATGAGTAGATGAAATAATCACAGTGGAAAAGCTAGGGTAAGTGAAATTTAAGTAGAGATGTATGTTATTTTACTTTATATCTGACTTAAAGAATAACTTAGTCTAATATAAACTAGACAAAAAATATAAGAAAACTTTTATGGATTCCAGAATAATTTGTAATAAGTGGTGCTAAATACACTATAACTTTATGATATAAATAAATCTTTAAAACAAACATTTCATAAGCATTTAAAATCATAGCTTAACCTGGCTGGGCACAGTGGTTCGCGCCTGTAATTCCAGCACTTTGGGAGGCTGAGGCGGGTGGATCATTTGAGGTCAGGAGTTCAAGACCAGCCTGGCCAACATGTTAAAACCCCTTCTATACTAAAAATACAAAAATTAGCCAGGTGGTAGTGGCATGTGCCTGTTATCCCAGCTACTGGGGAGGCTGAGGCAGGAGAATCACTTTAGCCTGGGGGGCAGAGGTTGTGGTGAGCTGAGATCACGCCACTGCACTCCAGCCTGGGCAACAGAGTGAGACCTTGTCTCAATCATACCTAAACCAAATATATTTCCATAGACCTTTGGCCATCACTTGATATCAGGATGATGGATTATGACCTTTTATTTTTAGTTTGTTATGCAGTGAATATACTGTATAAAGGAAACCTGTAGACTTGAGAAAGATTTTAATAAACCTTCTCTATGTGTAAGTAAAATAGGCAAGAATGAATACTACCAGTAGTACCACAAAGCATTAGTAGATCTGGTTGACCAAATGAACCAACATGATTAGGAGATACTTTAATGATGGGTTTGATAACTATATATGTTTCATTCATTATTCAGTGTTATGATAACTGCAGTATTACTCCAAAATACACATCCTCATTTGAAGCATAGAACATATACCATACTAAATAAAACATGCTTATATTTAATTTTAAAAGACATAGCAAGCTTATAAAAATAAAATAGTTATGTGTTGTCTTTTATGTTGTAGGGCTACTAAATAAGTAAAATACAAAACCTCTATCAATTGAGTGGCTTCTCATTTATGGAGATAGAGAAGACTTATACGCAAAAGTACTTGGGATCAAGGTAGTACATAATAAGATGTTGAATTATGCTAAATCAACAAATGAGTACATAAGAAGCTAATCATCACAAAAGTAATACTTAGAAGAGAAGTATTAGAAAAGGGAGACAATTATGAACTAATGTCATCAGGAAAAGCTACAGGGAGGAGGCAGAACTTAAACTTTGCCTGGAAATATAGTTGGTTCTGTATATCTGTTGGTCCCACATCCATTGATTTATGCAGATATGGATCAAAAATATTTGGGGAAGAAAAAGTAAAGGTTGTGTCTGTCCTGAACATATACAGACTTTTTTCTTATTATTCCCTAAACAATACAGTCAAACAACCATTTACATAGCATTTACGTTGTATTAGATAGTATAAGTAATCTAGAGATGCTTCAAAGTATACCATAGGATGTGCGTAGGTTCTTTGCAAATGCTACACTATTTTACATAAGGGATTTGAGCATCCATGGATTTTGGTATCTGTGTGGAGAGGTGGAACGGCGCGTGGTCCTAAAATCAATAGCCCGAGGATACCAAGGGACAGCTGTAATAGACCATTGCTTTCTTGGGCTTTTATTTTTGAATTCTACTTTTTAAAGCACTTTTATCTTTGCAAAATCAAATCTGTGCTTTGAGAAGTGAAGCAAAACATTCTTTGTTTAATGTTTTCTTTGTGGCTTATCAGTAGTTGTTAACCTGGATACCGTTGAAATCTAAAAATTATGAATTCTTACAGTAATACACACACACAATTTCCACATAATTTCAGACAGTTCTCAGACCTCTAGTTAACTCACCAGGCATTAATTTTATGTTATTTTCTTAAGTTATTCTTAATCTGTAATGGAGACTTTGAACACATTAAGTTGCGTTTGAAGAGGAGTAACAATATATTATTTCTAATATATTCTATGAGTTACTACTGTGAAATCTCATTTATCCAGAGTGTGCTTTGGTAGCAACCATTCTTTTCTGGCATAATAATCGTTCCCTGGAATAATAATAATTTATTGTGAGTAAAGTGATGCTATGTGTCTGATCTCTCTTTACACATCAAGTAATGCTATAAAAAAGCCTACAGGTGGATGGGCATTATCCATTTTTTGTACTTGTTCTTTTGTTTTCTTAAAATTTAAAATTATGTAAATACACATAACCTAAAATTGACCATTTTAACTATTTTAATGAGTACAATTCAGTGACATTAAATACATTTACAGTATTGCATAACTGTCACCACTGTCTGGTTCAGAAGGTTTTCATCTAGGGTTCAGTTCAGAAGGAAATTATACCGATTAAGCAGTCACTCCCAATTCTCTCCTGCCCTCATCCCCTAGCAACTGCAGGTCTACTTTCTGTTTCTATGGATTTGCTTATTCTGGACATTTCATATAAATGGAAATCACACAGCATACTACTTTTTGAATCTGGCTTATTTTGCATAGCATAATGTTTTCGGGGTTCATCTATATTGTAGCATGACTCATTACTTAATTTCTGTAGTTGAATAATACTCCATTTTGTGGGTATGCCACATTTTATCCATTCAATTTGTCCAAATTGATGGATATTGCTATGAAATTAGAGCTAAAACCAGGAGCTAACAAAGAAGTTTTCATTTGAACACCTGTTTCCATTTCTTTGGGATATATAGCAATACTTTTTTCTTGTCATTATTCCCTAAACAATACAGTATAACAACTATTTACATGGCATTTACGTTATATTAGGTATTATAAGTAATCTAGAGATGCTTTAAAGTACACCAGAAGTGGAATTGCTGGGTCATCTTGTAATTCTGTTTAACTTCTTGAGGAACTCCCGAACTGTTTGCACAGTGGCTGTACCATTTTATATCCCTACCAGCAATATACAAGGGTTCCAGTTTTTCACATCCTCACCAACATTTGTTATTTTTCTATTTGTATTTTTTGTTTTTTTAATTCTAGCCATCGTAGTGTGAAATGGTATCTCATTAAGGTTTTGATTTGTATTTCTCTAATGACTAATGTCCTTGGGTATCTTTTCATGTGCTTATTGGTCATTTATTTATCTTTGGAGAAATGTCTGTTTAAACCTTTTGCCTATTTTTAAATTAGGCTTTTTTGTTGTTAAGTTTAGTAGTTCTTAATATATTTTGGATATTAATCTTGTATCAGATATACATGATTTGCAAATATATTTTCCGATTATATATAGGTTATTTTTTGTCTTGTTAGAGTGACCTTTGCACATAAGTTGCGTGGTTTTTTTTTGTTTTTTTGTTTTTTTTTTTTTTTTTGAGACGGAGTCTTGCTCTGTCGCCCAGGCTGGAGTGCAGTGGTGCTATATTAGCTCAGTGCAAGCTCCACCTCTGGACTTCACGCCATTCTCCTGCCTTAGCCTCCCGAGTAGCTGGGACTACAGGCGCCCGCTACCATGCCTGGCTATTTTTTTTTTGTATTTTTAGTAGAGATGGGGTTTCACTGTGTTAGCCAGGATGGTCTCAATCTCCTGACCTCGTGATCTACCTGCCTTGGCCTCCCAAAGTGCTGGGATTACAGGTGTGAGCCACCGTGCCTGGCCCTGCACATACGTTTTTTATTTTGATGAAATACAATTTATCTAATTTTTTTTTTTTTTGGTTACCTGTGCTTTTGGTGTCTTGCCCGAGAAATCCTTGCTAAATCTGATGTCATAAAGATTTTCCTGTTTTCTTCTAAAAGTTTTATAATTTTAATTCTTATATTTAGGTATTTGATCCGTTTTGAGGTGATTTTTGTATATGGTATTCTTTTCTTTTTGAGACGGAGTTTTGCTCTTGTTGCCCACGCTGGAGTGCAATGGGGTGATCTTGGCTCACCACAACCTCCGCCTCCTGGATTCAAGCAATTCTGCCTCAGCCTCCTGAGTAGCTGGGATTACTGGCATATGCCACCATGCCTGGCTAGTTTTGTATTTTTAGTAGAGACGGGGTTTCTCCATGTTGGTCAGACTGGTCTTGAACTCCCGACCTCAGGTGATCTGCCCACCTTGGCCTCCCAAAGTGCTGGGATTATAGGCACGAGGCACCATGCCCAGCCTCTTTTTTTTTTTTTAATAGTTGAAGAAAGTGGAGTTCAGTGAAGTTATGGATTACATGTAAGAGCAGAACTTGTTATCTTTTCTATTAGTGATCTTTCTTTTTTACTAGGAGTTGATAAACTATGGCCCAAAGCCAAATTGGATTCACCATCTGTTTTTGTTCAGTCGTAACCTAAGAGTGATGTTAAATTTTTAATTAAAAAATTAAAAGAATAACATTGTGTGACGTGAAAATTATATCTTTCAAATTTCATTGTCCAGAAATCAGGTTTTAGTAGAACGCAGGTGTACACATTTTGTTGGTGTATTGTCTGTGGTTGCAGGGGACATAGGGTGTTTTTTACCAGTGACTAAGAACTTAGCCCCTGAATAAGAGTACTTTAAAGGGAGAATAACCCAAGGTTTGCATCTGATCAGCCTGGTTGCAGAGAAAACTATTTTGTTTTTTTCTTCAGGGTGTTCTTTAGTTCTAGTTTTGTTCTTTTTAAATGGCAGCCATATAGTTATTGTTTAATCCTTTCTTTTGTTTATTGGCAAACACTGTATTCATTATTGTTTGCCCTCAGTTATGTGGTGGTAATGGGGAAAATGTTTTGAAAGCACATAGAGTTCTATAGTTGAAAATAAGATGTGTTGTTTTTAGTAAAGCACTGCAGATAAACCACCTTGACCCTGTCAGAAATACGGACTTAGCCTTGAGGTTTTGACCCTGGCATTGAAAAAAAAACTCTCTCATTATTTTACAAGTATCCATCTATTCTGTTTCTTCCTCATTATGTTGCTTCTTTTGTGTCCTTTTAATGAGAGGCTTTTATGTCAAGAAATCTTTTTATTTGATCCTTATAAAGGCATTTTTTAATATTTTAAAAATAATGTATTAAAAATAATATAAAAGTAGTTAATTACTTTTCTCTCAACTTGTTTTTGGTGACCTTGAATCTACTACTTTTAGACACTTGTGATAAATGAAAGATTAGAAACAGTTAAAACCTGGTGTGTTGATGGTTAAATGATGTTTATTTACTCAAAGTATAAACATGTCATCAGCTTCAGGTTTTTTTTTTTTATAATGATTTCTTATGGTAAAATGAACCTGGACAAGGTGTGGTGGCTTATGCATGTATTCCCAGCACTTTGGGAGTGCATGGCAGGCAGATGGCTTGAGCCCAGGAGATTGAGACCAGACTGGGCAACATGGTGAATCCCTGTCTATACCAAAAAAATGCAAAAACTAGCTGGGCACGGTGGCATATGCCTGTAGTCCCAGCTACTCAGGAGACTGAGGCTTACCTGAGCCCGGGAGTTTGAGGCTGCAGTGTGACTTTATTAGAGATAAACATATATGTATTTATTCATGAGAGAGAGATATATATATACACATACACACATATATACTTTGGATGCATAAAATATAAATATTCATTTAGAAGTAGATGGACTAGATGTATTAGATATCTTTGTACTGTTCAAATTTCACCTTTGAGTTTGAGAGAATACCTCTGCCAGAAAAAATTAAATGCTTCTAACAACCTCATGACTTATTCCAGATCTAGTCTAATAGGCATAGTTAACTTTAATCTGTAATTTACTGGAGTAAACCTTGAGAAGTAGAGCTTTTTATATTTTTTTATTTTTTGAGACAGGGTCTTACTGTGTCCCCCAGGCAAGGGTGCAGTGTCAGCCCAAGCTGGAGAGCAGTGGCACAATCACTGTTAACCTCAAACTCCTAGGCTCAAGTGACCCTCCTGCCTCAGCCTCCTAAGTAGCTAGGACTGCAAGTGTACACCACCATGCCTAGCTAATTAAAAAAAAATCTTTGTAGAGATGGGGTCACTCTGCTGGCCTCAATGGATTCTCCCAACTTGGCCTCTTAAAGTGCTGGGATTACAGGTGTGAGCCACCACACTTGGCCTGTAAAATAAGGTTTTGTACTATGAACTCAATAGTCTGTTTTAAGTTTTTCCATAGCAATTTTTGTGAGGCAGAGAGTTTTTAATCACATGACCCATTCAAAAAATATAAAATTGTTGGATGATTACCAGAGGCTGGAAAGAATAGTAGGGGGTTAGGGAAGAAGTAGGGATGGTTAATGGGTACTAAAAAAATAGTTAGAAAGAATGAATAAGACTTAGTATTTACTAGCACAACAGGATGGCTATAGTAAAAAATAACTTATTAGTACATTTTAAAATAAGAGTATAATCAGATTGTTTGAAACACAAAGGATAAAATGCTTGAGGGGATGGGCACCCCATTTATGCTGATGTGATTATTATGCGTTGCATGCCTGTATCAAAATATCTCTTGTAATCCATAAATGTATATACCTACTGTGTACCCACAAATATTAAAAAGAAAAATATATATATTAAAATAATAAACTTGTCACTTTTAGTCCATTTGTGTTGCTATAAAGGGATATCTGAAGCTGGGTAATTTATAAAGAAGAGAGGTTTATTTGGTTTATGGTTCTGCAGGCTGTACAAGAAGCATGACACCAGCATCTGCTTCTGGTGAGGGTGTCAGGCTACTTCCACTCATGGTGGAAGGCAAAAGCTAGCCTGAGTGCAGAGATCACATGGCGTGGTAGGAGAAGGAGGAGGAGGAGGAGGAGGAAAAAGAGAAGGAAGAGAGGGAGGTACTAAGAGTGAGAACTCACTCCCTTGAGAATGACACCAAGCCATTCATGAAGAATCTGCCCCCACAACCCAGAGAACTTCCACTAGGCCTCATCACCAACAGTGAGGATCCGATTTCAACGTGGGTACAAACAAACCATATGTAACCACTAGAACAACTTCTATAAAGAGCTACTCATTTTGGGAGGCCAAGGTGGGCAGATCACTTGAGGTGGGGAGTTTTGTTGCATGGGCAACAAAAGCGCAACGCCTATAATCCCAGCACTTTGAGAGGCCTAAGAGATCGAGACCATCCTGGCCAACATGGTGAAACCCCGTCTCTACTAAAAATACAAAAATTAGCTGGGTGTGGTGGCGTGCACCTGTAGTCCCAGCTACTTGGGAGGCTGAGGCAGGAGAATCACTTGAACCTGGGAGGTGGAGATTCCAGTGAGCTGAGATCACACCACTGCACTCCAGCCTGGCGACAGAGCAAGACTCCTGTCTCAAAAAAAAAAAAAAAAAAAAAAGGAACTACTACTACCACCATAGACAACTATTCTAAAGTAAAGATGCAGGGTGTTATGCATACCAGTTTGCCCTAGTATGGGAAGTCAGTGAAAACTTCCCAAGAAAGTACCTCTTGAGCTAAGATCTGAAGGATCAATAGAAGTTAACCAGTCTAAGAGAGAAGAGAAAACCAATCAAACAGAAGCCCAGTAGTAAGTTGGAATTTGACAAGTATAAGGATCAGCTGGTATGATTAGAGTCAAGAAATCTGAGAGGTGTGTTGGGAATGGAAATTAGTACAATTGTTATGGAGGGCAGCATGGAAATTCCTCAAAAAATTGCAAACAGAATGACTATATAAAATCCAGCAATCCCACTTGTGGATATATATCCAGGGGAAATAAAGTCACTATCCATGCACTCTCAGGTTCTTCATTTCAGCATTATTCACAATAGCCAAGATATGGAAAAAACCTAAGTTCTGTCCCCAGATGAATAAAAAAAATGCAGAGTGTGTATGACACACATATGCACAATGCAAAATTATTCATTAGAAAACAAAGATACTGTTGCATCAGAGAGAAAATAAGGATAACTTTCTATTTGTGGCAACATGGATGGACCTGGAGGACATTATGCTAAGTGAAATAAACCAGGCACAGAAAGACAAATACCACGTGGTCTCACTAGTATGTAGAATCTTTGGAAGTTGAACTCATAGAAATAGAATAGAAGGGTAATTACCAAAGGTAGGTTGCAGGGGGAGAAATGGGGATGTGTTGGTCAAAGGGTACAAACTTTTGGTTATAAGATGAATACGTTCTGGAGACTTAATGTACATCATGGTAACTACATGGTGTGAGGTGATGGATATGTTAATTCGCTTGATTGTGGTAATCATTTCACAATGTGTACATATATCAAAACATCGCATTGCATGCCTTAAATATATATAATTTCTCTTTGTCTCTTATGCCCCAATAAAGTTTGGGGGAAATAAATCTGAGAGGTGTGGTACAAAATGAGTATGAAAGGGTGAAATGGGGTCAGATTACCCATAGCCTTTTGTATCAAGTTTTAAGGAAATTGGTCTTCATCGTAAGAGCAATGAAAGCATATGAAGTGTTTTAAGCAAGTTGAAAGATATGTTTGGAAAATCTCATTCTCGTTGCTCTGTAAAGAATGATTGTGAGAAGGAAAGTGAGAAGGCAAGATGAATGAAGACTGATAAAATAAAGGTGATGGTAGCCTGCATTTGGGTAGTAGTGGTGGCAATGGTGATGGCTATTGATGGAGACAGATGACAAATGCCAGAAATATTTAGGATGTTAAATTGATAGGACTTTGAATTGGATATGGGGAAGAATGAGAGAGTGTAAGATACTAAGAATAGCTTCAAAGTCTGGCTTTTACAGTGTTCTTGGAGGTTATTGCTCTTTATTGAACTAGGATGGTTGTTATTGTTTATTGTATTTGTTTGGGATAGAGAGATGGGGAAGGCATTTATGTATTCCATTTGGACCTGCTTGAGTTTGATAAGCTGTTGAATATGCATGTCTGGAGCTCAGAGGACATTTCCGAGTTGAAGAAATAAATTTGTGAGGCCCACTCTTGACTATTTTAAAATGAAGCAGTACTGTCCCCTGCCCACCCACGGGACTCGATCCTTTTTACTGTACCTCTGTGTACAATTCAGTAGCATTTAGTGTGTTCACAGTGTTGAATAGCCATTGCCTCTATCTAATTCCAGAACGTTTCTAACCCCCACCCCCCCAACGGAGACTCTCTAATCGTAAGTCACTCCTCATTCCTGCCTCCTACATCAGCAGTCTTTTTGAGAAAGAAGGGCACTGGGCCTAATGTCAGGGAAACATATTTCTCTTGGTTAGAGTGATGGTGGGCATAGAAGACTGTCTTTGGAATGAGTGATAGGGGTTCTAGAAACTAGATGTGCTGCTGTTGCTTCAAACTCATATGTCCGAACCAGACTCTTTACTACTAAAAACAGCTCCTCCCCATCTGGACTTAAATATTTCTCTCAATTCTGCCATCCTTCTCCTAGTAACTGAGGTCTAAGACCTGGTAGCCTTTTTATCTCCTTCCCCAGTTATCACTATCACCTTACAAATTTCTTCCTTTCTGTTCCCACTGCTGTCACTTTAACCTGGGTCCTTTTTAGCTTACTGCTGAACGGTCATAACTAGTCTCCTTGCTTCCACTTTCTTTATCCTCTAATGATGGAGTATTCCATTGTAGACACGTAGATACTGCTGCTAGATATTTATAACCTGATATTCAAGGCCCTCTACAATCTACCCTTTCTTGTGCTGCTGTTTTGATAGTCAAATAACATAAGTGAAGTATTATGCAAATATCACTATGGTTATTAGGCCTTGTCTTTTTCCCTCACTGTTACCTTTACCAGCCCCAGGTTTAAATCAAACCAGTCTAATCAGTATCCTTAAGCATACGTTGTTTTTTTTTTCTTTTTCAGCATCTTTGTTATAGCAATTCCACTTCCCTGGAATTCCCTCCCTCCCTTGCTTCTTTCCTCCTATATCCTTTTTGAAATCTTCCTTTTTGAAATCAGAGTCTCAGTGATCATTCACTTCTTTGAATCAATTGTAACATACATTTTTTGTACCATGTGTTATTTAGCCTGTGCATCCTTATTGTTTGATTTGTGTTAACTATATTTTTCTTATCTCGACATTTAGGTTGTGAAACTTTTGATGGTAGGGAACATGTCACCTAGCACCTAGCTGTGTATTCTGAATATAAATGATTGGTAAATGATCTATGATTATATGACATGGTACTGAGAGAGTCATCAGAAATCATTTTGGGAACAATTTGCCCTTTCTCCTCAACCCTCTTATTATTTTTTGTTGTTGTTGTTGTTGTTACCATGTTGACTTTTGGCATGAAATGTTAACTCAAAAAGTGATTTTTTACATTAAACTTAATAGTAATTTTTACATCTCATTTTAGGTGAGGAGATTTAAAAATCTAGCTAGTTTATTTTCCAACACCTAATATATGTTTCACATGATTAAAAAATAACAAATGTAGAAAGTTATATAGTGACAGCTTAGATCGTGTATTCTGTTATTCTGTGAAGACAATTATAGTCTAAACTTTCTCTGTGGAAACACTAGTTTTACTTCCTGTGCTCATGCATAGTCCTGGTCTGTAGCATGAAGGAGGAGACCGTATTTAGTTAAGTGTGACAACTTATTAGATAACCTAATACTTGTACCTTTCAAAATACTTAGTTTTCCATTAATGGGGAGCTTAGTCTTTCTCATCCCCCTTCTCAGTGGGGTGGAGTGAAAGTCCAAAACTAATACCTTATCTTGGTCGTTGTCGTTGTTTTTTGAGACAGGATCTTGCTGTGTCACTCGGGCTGGCGTGTAGTGTTACAATCACAGCTCACTGCAGCCCCTACCTCCCAGGCCCAAGTGATCCTCCCACCTCAGCCTCCTAAGTAGCTGGGACCACAAGAGTGTACCACTGTGCCCAGCTTATTTTTTCATTTTTGTAGAGATGGGATCTCCCTATGTTGCCCAGGCCAGTCTTGAACTCCTGGGCTCAAGTGATCCTCCTGCCATGGCCTCCCAAAGTGCTGGGATTACAGGCGTGAGCTACTGCACCCAGCCAATACCTTATCTTTACGTAATGTAATTACTAGGAAAACAAGGACCTTTTATGTGCCAGGCACTGTGTAAGATCCTGGGATGGAATGGTGAACGAGCCTGAAACAATCTCTACTTTGATAGGGTTGGGAGGACATATATAATAAATAATTTTAGATAGTAGTAAGTGCTAGAAGCATATAAGTCAGGGTTATGTTAGTATTTTAAACTTAGGGGCTCAAGAAAGGTCTCTTTGACGTGACATTTAAACTAGTACCTAAGTAATAAGAAGGAACCAAATGTGAAAAGAATATTTTAGGCAGAAAGAACAGTTAAAATATCTAAAAGGAATTCAAGGATCAGAAAGAAGGCAGTTGTGCCTAGGGAATGGTGAGTGAAGGGCAGATGCCAAATCTTATAAGGCAGTATAGATCATGAGGTGGAATTTGAATTTTATCCTATGTACAGTAGGAAGCCAATTGCAAGATTTTAAATGGGAGTATTACATTATTTGAGTTATGGTTTTGAAGGGTGATTCTGACTACCATTGAGAATGGCTTGTAAATTCTGCTTTTTAAAGAGAGGGATTAGTAGACACTGATAGACAGTGTAAAACTAGTGTATAAATTATAGGAAGTCCTTATATAAGCTTTTCTGCGTCATACCTATCTTTTTTTTCTTTTTACTTTCATGGTTTTAAAAAAGTAGGGTTAGCAGTATTTCAGTCAACTTTCTTCTTCCATATGTTTTCCCCTTATTATCAAACCTTCAAGAACAAAACCTTTTCATCTATTTTTTATCAGTACTCAGTAGTTTATTTGTAGACTGATCAACCACTTCAAAACTACATGACTTAAAACAACAAGAATTTACTATTTCTCATGATTTTGAAGGTTGATGGGGTTGTTATTCTGTTGATTCTGTCTGTGCTTACTCAGGAGCTGCATTTAGGCAGAGGTGTGGCTGGGCTAGAAGGTCCAAAATGGCCTTAACTACATGTCTAACTGTTGATTGGAGTGCCTTTGTTCTCCCTGATGATGGAGATGTGGTATTAAATCAGAGAACCAAGGCAGTTTCCAGTAAACTAGATCATTTTCTTTACATGGTGATCTCTGCGTAGCTCTCCAAGAAAGTGAAAAGCAGAAGCTAGCAGAGGCACCAGATTTATAGTCAAAAGTCATATAACCTCATTTTTGTCACATTCTGCTTATAAAAGCAGGTCCAAGTCCAGTCAGATCCTGTACTCTTTTTTTGATGGAAAGAAGGGCAAAGTCACATTGTAAAGGAGCAATTTTGATGATCTACGTAAATAGTCTATCATGGTCTACCCTCTAGCCACTGCAATTCATATTTCTCCCACATGCAAACACTCATCCTCTCCCTAAATACCAAAAAACCATACTTGTTTGCAACCATACTCTCCAAGTCCATGATCTCTTGATCTATACCAGGTCCCTGTGTGAATAAGGCTTCTCAAATTCAGTTTCTCCAGTATGGAAACTCTTGATTCAGAGACCTGTAAACTAAATAGACTGCCAAATAAGTGATCTGAGCTTACAGCTTAAAAAACTAGATAAAAATGAGCAAATTAAACCCACAGTAAACAGAGGGAAATAAATACGAGAACATTAATCAATAAAATAGAAAAGTATGAAAATCAGTGAACCTCTCAAAGCTGGGTGCTTTGAAATCAAGATCAATAAAATTGATATACTTCTAGGTAGACTGATCTAGAAAAAAAGAAGAGGCACACATTACCAATATCTGGAATGAAAGAGGTGATATCACTACAGCAGCTACAAACATTAAAAGAATAAGAGAATAGTATGAACAACTTTATTCCTGTAAATTTGACAGCTTTGATAAATGGTCATATTTCTTGATGGACACAAATTATCAAAGCTCACTCAAGAAGAAATAATCTAAAAACCCCTATTAAAGTCTATAGTGGACTGTAATATGTTTTTTGAAGAAATTGGATTTATAGCTAAAAACCTTTCCTGCAAAGAAAACTCCATGGCTTAATGGTGAATTAATTAATGTTCTTCCAAATATTTAAGGAAGAAATAATGAATGCCAATTTCATATAAACTCTTTCAGAAAACAGAAAAGAAGGGTAACACTTCTCAACTCATGAGGCCAGGATTACTAGAATACTAAGGCAAAGACATTACAGGAAATCTATAGGCCAGTGTCCCTTAGAAACATATGCAGAAATCCTTTTTTTTTTTTTTTTTTTTTTGAGACGGAGTCTCACGCTGTTGCCCAGGCTGAAGTGCAGTGGCGCGATCTCGGCTCACTGCAAGCTCCGCCTCCCGGGTTCCCGCCATTCTCCTGCCTCAGCCTCCTGAGTAGCTGGGACTACAGGCGCCCGCCACCGCGCCCGGCTAATTTTTTGTATTTTTAGTAGAGACGGGGTTTCACTGTGGTCTCGATCTCCTGACCTTGTGATCCGCCCGCCTCGGCCTCCCAAAGTGCTGGGATTACAGGCTTGAGCCACCGCGCCCGGCCTATTCATAATATACTATAGCTCCTCACCAGTAAAATAGGAAAATAGAAGGCATATGGACTACAGAAAAAAGAACCAAAGCTGTCTCTGTTCACAGACAACCTAATTGTGCTTGTAAAAAAAAAAAAAAATCCTAAGGGATATGTTTTTTAAAACTCTTAGAATTATTAAGTTAGTTTAATAAAGTCACAGGATATATGAAATAATATACAGAAATCATTTTTAGTTCTGTACACCCTTATATTAGAAATAAACAATTGGAAAGGGAAAGCACAATAACATTGCCACTTATAGTGGCATCAAAAAATGAAATACTTAAAAATAAATAAATATGTACAAGACCTGGTACTGAAAAATATACAACACTGCTGACATAAATTAAAACCTGAATAAATTAAGATATATACTATGTTAATGGATCAGAAGACTCAATAATTTGTAATTTTCAGTTCTTTCCAAATTGTTCCAGAAGTTGAACCCAGTCTCAATCAAATCCCTGGGAGGATTTTATAGAACTTGATAAGCTTAGTCTGTCACTTATATGGAAATTCAGAATACCTACAGTAAGCCAATTTTTAAAAAATTAGAGGAATTACATAACTAAAGACTGTGTGATGTTAGCATAGGATAGATGAGTTGAACAGAATAGAGACTAGAAAGACTTTTGTTTATGGCTCATTAATTTTTGACAAATATGCCAAGATAGTTCATTGAGGAAATGGAGGTGGAAGAACTGAATATCCATTTGAGGGTAAGGGAGAGCATTTCTTGACTCTTACTTCATACTATATACAGAAATTAAGTTGAGTAGATTATAGTCCTAAACCTAAGAGGTGGAAGGATAAAGATTCTAGAAGAAATACAGAAGAAAATATAACTTTGCTAAAGCCAAGTTTCTTAGAGAGAAACCAAAAAACATGAACAATAAGAGAATATTGGTAAATTCTATTTTATCAAATTATAAACTTCTAAAGACATGATGGAAGAGCAGCAAGGTCACATTACAAAAGGATGTGCAACATGAGATGGGTATAATTTGCAGCTTTATTTTGCAATGCATTACTCCAGTATAGCATAGAAAAGAGTGTACTGAGCTTAGTCAGGAACCTCTAATATATAATCTTGACTCTGACACTTATCAAAGATACTGTTTAGTAAATTAGTGTTTTGTTATTTTCTCTGTGTATTGGCTTTCTTTTTTTTGTAAAATGGTAATACTGATGCCTGCTCTCTAGAATTACATAGAAAGTCAAATAAAAAAATAGAAAAGAAAATATATATAAAGTGCTCGTGCTATTATTTAATGTGTCATCATCACCATTGTTGTTGTTATACATAGTTGGTCCTTAATAGTTCCTCAAAATGCTAAGTATGAAAAGATGTCTGTTTTTCACAATACTAACTCTAATTATCTGCTAAGGGGAGTGTAAAATTTTTTAATGTTTCAGTAGATGTATAAACTCCAGTTTATTTTAACCTTCTGATTCTTGACTGTAGGAATCAAAAGTGGGTGTAATCACATTTTTTTTCTCATAAGAGAAGAACTGCTCACACTGTTACACTCTGTAGTTTTATGTCAGACCAGTCCCTTTCACCAGTATTACTTTTATGAGCAATTAAAATATAGAGATAATAATATCATTTATAATTATATGAATTAATATTACATTATAAATACATACTATGTATTATACATTAAACTATAATAATAATAAAACTGGTCATTAGAGTACTTTTTGCCTAGAAATTTTCTCCATGTACTTTTTTAGTTGTAGTGAGATTCAGCTGTACTCTAAAACATGTAATTATCCACTGTGAGAAATGAAAGATAGTTAAGTGGTTCCCAAGAACATATTAGGCACTTTGAGCTAAAATGAGAATGATTTCATGTCAAATGAGATGAACTCTATGGCTTCACAAATCCACTTGTCTTTGGCACAGAGAAAATGAATCTTTTTAATATCTGAGAGTTAGGTTATAGAGATTCATCCATTATAAATTTAAACTTTCTATATTACACAAGTTAAGAGTATTTTTTCCATCAAGGACCACTGAACCAGAGGGTTAAAAAAAAAAAAAAAAAAAACAGCAACCAAGGCCACTTTCAAAGAGCTGTGCTGAGGGTTTTGGGGGCAAGAAAGATTTTAAAAAATTACGTTCATTCTACTTTTAATATAAAAACAGGAATATAGAATTTTGTTCAATTAATACAATTAAAGTACAATATTATTCTTCATTTTAGGGAGTACAGGATATAAGACGGTAGTATTGAAAAGAGTGAAAGAAAAAAATAAGCTATCATCTTCTTTCTATATGTATATTTTTCAGTTGTTAGTGTACCACCTTTCCAGTCAGCCAGACAAGAAGGAAGATGTGAGATTGCTAGTGAGGATAGCATAGCTAGGATGGAAAAAGAGACTTATAAACTGGTTCTAGCGGTTTTGAAGTGGGTGTCAGCATTTCTGTACAGATGTCCTAAATCTTTTGGGTTGTAGTAATAAGTTGTTTGTTATCCGTAGTCATTGAAATTCTGTTTTTCTCACTAGCAGTTAATGTTTATTCCTAATCTCTGTTCTTTCTAACTTTATGCCACCCTAAAGGAAAATTATTCTTATGTGTACAACATTATTATCTCATAAGAGTACTTGCTATAGGCCAGATAGATTCATAACCCAAAGGCCTCCAGTTCCTTGGATTAATTTCTGTGTGACATGGAATTCTTTCATCATGGCTCTGAAAGTTTTGTTCTTCCATTCAAGAAAAGTTCTTTTTGTTTATGAAAATAGAGTGCAGCCCAACACATTTTCTTCAATACAATCTTGGGAAGTATTCTTAGTACCTACCAGTGTTGCCAAAATACTAACCTTGAGACTGGAGACCTCCTGTTTGTATCTTCCATAATATTTTGCGCAAAGTGGAGGTTTAATCTCAAAGGCAAGACTCTTATCATTTCTAGGGCCCCCCTGTGTTAGAAAAGGAAGAGAAGAATAAACATGTTTTACAGCCAGGAACAGCATAGACTTAGAAAGTGTGATGATGATCAAAGTTTTCTTGAAGGTAATTTATGGGAGAAAACTGAAAAATAACTTTAAAAATTAGAAAGTAAATTTTGAAGGTGAAACATGGATCCGCCATCTATTCATTTTTGTCCCTCAGTATATTATGCTACTTAGTTTTGTTTTTTCTCCCCTGTCCATAATTTTTTTTTATACTTCAGTTATTAGGTGTCATCATAGATCCCTCATTGAATCTCCATCTGTCATTTTCTCTTTTTGACTGCCTCAGGAGACCTCTTGCTCATTGCCTTTATTAATTGAAGCCAGGATAACAGGCTTTTGTTTCAATTTGTCATACTAGAGTTCTTGTATGTCTGGCATCGCAGGCCTACTCAGTTCTCCATATTTCAGATAACAGACTTTGATAAGTATGTTTTCCACATCATGTCGGTCAGGAATCTATATGTTAAAAACAAAGAGCAGTGTTGAATTGTGACTTTGCACAAGTAAACCTCCCTCAGTTAGTTTTATCTGCAAAATCGAGAAACTTAATATCTACTGTTGCAATGTAATAGAATTTGTTGTGAGTATAAAATTAAAGATTTGTAAGCTGCAAGACCTCTGCAACTTTCAGGTATTATGGGAATGATATTTCTAAAATAAGTACCACTTAGGAAGGGCTACAGTAAAATAAAATATTCACACTCATAGGAAGCAGCAAGGGGTATCTTTTTTTTGGGTTATTTTTAGTTTTTTAAGAGACAGGGTCTTGCTCATTAGCTTAGACTGGAATACAGTGGCACAATCATAGAATCATAGTTCACTGCAGTCCCTAACTCCTGGGCTCAGGTGATCCTCCAACTTCAGCCTTAAGAGTAGCTAGGATTACAGGTGCACAACACCACTCCTGGCAATTTTTTTTTTTTTTTTTGGTATAGACAGGGTCTTGCTATGTTGCTCCAGCTGGTCTTGAACTCCTGGCCTCAAGTGATCCTTTCGGCCTTGGCCTCCCAGAGTGTTGGGTTTATAGGCATGAGCCACCTCACCTGGCCAGGGGTATCTTTTCATTTGCTTCTTTTCTTTTTCTTCTGGAGTAGTAGCCTTTTTCTATCTGTGGAAATTCAAAGCCTAGGGCGATGGCACCACCTTCATAAATTCTTCCTTTCTAGATTAAAAATGATGGGGGATCAGGCATGCAATCCCAGCATTTTGGGAGGCCACGATGGGAGGATTGTTTGAGGCTAGGAGTTTCAGGCCAACCTGGGCAAGAAAGCAAGACTTTGTCTCTTTAAAAAAACAAAAGCGGCCAGGCGTGACTCATGCCTATAATCCTAGCTCTTCGGGAGGCTGAGGTGGGTGGATTACCTGAGTTCAAGAGTTCCAGACCAGCCTGAGCAACATGGTGAAATCCTGTCTCTACTAAATATAAAAAATCAGCCGGGCATGGTGGCATGTGCCTGTAATCCCAGCTACTCGGGAGGCTGAGGCAGGAGAATTGCTTGAACCTGGGAGGCGGAGGTTGCGGTGAGCCGAGATTGCACCATTGCACTCCAGCCTGGGCAACAAGAGCCAAACTCTGTCTCAAAAATAAAAAATTAAAAAAAAAAAAAAAGAAAAAGAAAAGGAAAGAACAAAAAATGATATCACCCTCTAGAATGCAGATAATTTAGCAGCTTTTGAATGGATGTAGCAGTTCTTCTATTTTTGCATTGTTTACAGTCACCCGCTATTCCTGAGTGAAACATCTTGGATGCTCTGAAATAATCATTGGAATAGGGCAGGAGTCACTGAAACCTTACTTTGTTTTTTGTTTTGTTCTTGTTTTTGTTTTTTGAGATGGAGTCTTGCTCTTGTCGCCCAGACTGGAATGCAGTGGCGCCATCTTGGCTCACTGCAACTTCCGCCTCCCTGGATTCAAGTGATTCTCCTGCCTCAGCCTCCCTAGTAGCTGGGACTACAGGCACCCACCACCACGCCTGGCTAATTTTTGTTTTTGTAGTAGAGGTGAGGTTTCACCATGTTGGCCAGGCTGGTCTCGAACTCCTGGCCTCTGGTGATCCACCCGCCTCGGCCTCCTGAAGTGCTGGGATTACATGCGTGAGCCACTGGGCCCGGCTGGGGAGCTTGTTAAAAAACACCAGCCCTAACCTTACACTCTGATTGCAGTAAGCTGGGGATGAGGCAGTGTGTCAAACAGGCTGCTTTTTTAAAAAATCTCTTGTATTTTGGCCTCTCCCATAGTAGGTCTTTTATACATAATGTTCCCTTTGCTTCTTTGTCTATATAATGTCTATCCTTCAGATCTGAGCTTTATCTTTTTAAAAACAATTGTTTTAGTTTTTTTTGTTATTGTTTTTGAGACAGAGTGCAATGGCGCTGTCTTGGCTCACCCCAACCTCTATCTCCTGGGTTCAAGCAATTCTCCTGCCTCGGCCTCCTGAGTAGCTGGGATTACATTCATGTGCCACCACATCCAGTTAATTTTGTATTTTTAGTAGAGATGGGGTTTCCTCATGTTGGTCAGGCTGGTCTTGAACTCCCAACCTCAGGTGATCCACCCGCCTCGGCCTCCCAAAGTGCTGGGATTGCAGGTGTGAACCACTGCACCTGGCCTGTTTTAGATTTTTTTAAAAGGCTAGTCAGTGAACTTTATCATTAGTTCCTAAGGTGAATCCTTTCCCAATCTCTCTGACAAAGTCACCTCCCCCACATTATATGTTCTTATAGCACTCAATACCCCATTATAATGTTTATCACAAGTGCAACTTTGCATTTATTTGTATTGTTATTTATGTAATGACTCTCACTACACTGGAAGCTTCCTAAGGGTAGGAATACGTACGTTCTTTTTCTCTGTTATGTTCCTAATGACTAAAATAGTTCCTAGAACACAGTTGTTGCATAATAAATATTGAGTGGGTGGAGGAATAATGGTCTGCAGACATCTTTTGGACAAGCAATGGACCAGGAGTTCTGGACCCTTGCATTCTGTCTCTGACTTACAACTGACATATAATTTATCCCTTAACTTTTCTCTATCTCTTTTAGTATTGTAAAACTGAATGAAACCTGCCCTACCTACTTCACAGGGCGTTGTGAGCATCAAATGAGAAATGTGAAGGTACTTTGAAAAGTATAAAGGTTCTATTCACATATAAAATTACATTAAATAGCTCCTGATATAGGTGGAAGGCACTGTGGTGGATACAAAGTAATAATATTAATACATGGATCATGTTATTGTTACTTATTCTATAACCTCTAGGAGTTGTATTTCAAGATGGAGTTTAGTTTCTAATTCTTGTATATTTTACTTTTTGCTTATCTTAGAAATTATCTTACTGTCCATTGTTTAGAGTAGTGAATATTATTTATTTCCCCTTGTGAAAAACATGTAAACCAAAATTACCTAAGGCTAGTCCTCATATTTTTTTCTATGGTTCAGAAAGCTCTATGGTTTCAGCACAAACTATCTTTTACAAATGGCTCATCTATGTATTTATAAATATTTTGTGCTGTGGGGCATAAAGAGATTGTATATGTTAACTCTGGGTAAAATGGAATAGGAAAACATCAGTTAGATAAATTAAATTGAAATAAATACTTTGTTGTATTTTTGGAACAGGGCAAGATGTCCTCAATTTAAAAAACAAAACAACTCTATATTAGGTCATTACATAATTTTCTACCACTAGGTTATTAAAATATATTTATGGTTTCCCCCTCTCTTTTCTGTTCCCAAATCTTACCTTTACTTTTTTATTTTTCTAATTTTTCTTCTTTTTAACTTCGACAATCTGGGTTGCAGAGGAAAAAAACCTGGCAGTTAATCAAGAACATGATCTCATTGCTTTCAATGGCTTAGAAAAGAAACATTTTAAAGCAGTTGAAAGATTTCACTTTAGAAAGTAGGTACTGCATAACTAAGTGTGTTGGTTCCCAGCAGAGCCTTGAGTAACCTCTTTCCAGCCATCCTCATGTTTTTTCTCTACTTCCTGTTCAGTGAGCAGTAGCCTAAGTTTAAAAAAAATTCAGTAAGAATTTCCTTTGGTTCTCTTGCCAGAGTATTGTTTTCTGTTCTTTTACTTCTCTACATATTACTGTTATATTTTTATAGGTTGATTGCTTCTAGGGCTTCATCACCAAAGGCAGAGATGGAGAATAACTTTTAGTTTCCTCTTGCTTACACAAACCCCCCAGCCCTTTCAGAGTCCTCTTCAGTATTTCTAGGAGCCCTCGAATGGAATGTGATATGTGTTCAAGAACAGAAACAAATACTCCTTCCTTACAGCCTCCCTTGGGAAGTCCATCCTCTCTCAGGCCACCCCAGTGTGGCATCTATCAATGCCACTGCTACTGGGTCCTCTGTGAGAGATAGTAGCGGTGTGAGAAATGCTGTCTTTAGTGCTTCAGAGCTGCCAGTCTTCAGGGTGCCCTGGAGGTACCAGACTGAATTAGACCCAGTTCAAGGAGCCAGATGGAAAAAGACTCCATGCCATTTATTCCATTGTCCTTAGTTCATCGCAGTCTCCTTCTGCTCACTCCTTCACCCCCTCTCGGTTCCTTCTGAAATCTCCAGCATCCTTGAACAAGGCAAAATAACATATATATGGAGGGAGGGGGTCATTGCCACACCAGTTCTGGTAATTACTTAATTTCTTAGTCATATTTGGAATCAGCTCGGCCAATTTGTTACATTTTTAAAACTAATTTTTACCTGCTACAGAACTGCCCCCATCCCTTAGTTATTAAGTTCTCCTCCTTGAGGGAATTAATACTACCAGTTTCTTCTGTATCCTTCCAGAAATATTTCATGCATGTGTAAAAACAAATCTATATATAGTTATTTATATTTTTCCCCACTTTCCTCCTCCTGCTGCTCCTTCACAACTGACATATGTATATTCAGCTCCTTGTTCTTTTCTCTCGGAGTCTGTTTCATATTAGCACATAACGAATTTTCTTATTTTTTTTTATAGTTGCATTATATGGTTATACTGTAACTTATTTATGTAGTCCCCTAATGGTGACATTTAGGGTGTTTTCTGATCTTTTGGTGTTACAAATAATACTACAAAGAATAATACTGAACATAAATTATTTTGCTTATGAGTGTATCTGTAGCATAAATCTCTACTACTGGCATTGCTGGGTTAAAAGTTGTGTGCATTGTAATTTGGATCCTGCTACCTTTTCAGTTACTAAACTCTGAGGGGCTTTGTCTGGCTTTTTGGCTTTTGTTTTGTCTTTGATTCCTAGCTTCTACTCTAGACTCCTGCTTTTTGTGAACTGCTTCATCACCATCTGATTTTATTTGATGATTGCTCAGGAAGTGCCCAGGCAATATAAGTAAGTGGACCAGGTATAAGGGGAAAAAAATAGGTTGTTTTGTTTCACACTGTGGGGGAGGTAAAATTTCTTCTGTGTACATTTAGGGTCTCTAGCCGGGCTTAAGGATTAAACTGATGTAAATTAACAAGAGAAAAAACATACAAATTGTTTTCAATAATTTACATGTACATGGGAGCCCTCACAAGAAAATGAAGACCCAAGGAAGCAGTGAGGACCAAAACCTTATATACTGAGTAGACAAAGAGTAGTAAATTGTGAAAACATGACAAGGCAAAGGGATATGGGCTAGAGCAGTTTGTCGTGGAAAACTGACTAGGCAGATAAGGGTTAGTTTGACAAGGTTTGTTTGTACAGATTTCTCTTGTCCTCAACTCCCAGGTTCTGGTGATAAGAATGTCTTCCTTCCTCCTGGTACAGGGAGGGCACCTTTCGCATGGAAATGTTATCTTCTGCTTTCAGGAAGGAAAGGAAGGTCAGAGTGCCTTCTTGTATCTGCTGTTTTTCTAGTGCCCTTAACTGAAAATAATCAATATGCCAAAGTAACATATTTTGGGGTGGCATGCTCCGAACCCTGTTAACACTTCTCATAGAGACATAAGTGTAAAGAATTACGTCTCTTGCGTGGGACAAACCACAGTATAACCTTCAATGATAAATGAGAGTTGATACTTGGTGTCTAGAGATGGTGGGGTGACCACTGTCACTCTGCCCTGTGGTGAACTGAAAGGTGCATGTCCCATATCGAGGGATTACATGAGGGATTACAAACTCAGTGGTGACAGATGCTGCACTTCTTCTTCTATAAAAACAGAAGCCTCAATATTTATATGCAGCCTCCCAACTTTTAAATACTGTGTAGGTCAATATACATCCACAGGATTGATCCAGCCCCCTAAGCCGAGAGTTTCTGCCCTCTACTGTTGTACCTACAGAGACACATTCTTGGCTTGTTTCTCTAGCTCTGACTTTCTACATATTCTAGTCTCTCATCATCTGCTGCAGGCTAGATATTGCCCTAGATGGTCCACTGATTTTTACAATATTCAGTTCTGCGTATCATCATTGTCTGTCTTCTGAAATCTTTATTTGGAGTTTCCTTTACCCTTGATGTGTTTTAGTCACAATATACAGAATCATGAGATTCAAATACTGCATTTCTGTTCATTTAATTATTCATATCCTATAAATCCAACAAGCATTTCTATTTTGTAAGTGTAGACTTAGAATTTTAGCAACTAGAAACAGAAAATACAGACATTTGTTATGTTCTCTTCATGATCTCTACCAAGATTCTTTCTAGAGTCTGGTCATTATTTGAAGGAGCAGGAGAGCATGATCATTGATATTGGTTAAGTATTATTAGTAAAAATAAAGCTTACCAATAAAAGTTTTTCTGTCTGAAGTCATTCATGGCATCCTTTGAATGTGGTTTGTTCTGTGAGGTCCTGGAAGAGGAATTAAGAACTTGAGCTAAAGTTTCCAAGCATTGGATTACTATTTCCATTGGATCAAAAATCTTAACCTGGTGGGTCTCTGGTACTATATCCTTATTTTAGTTTTTAGAAATTCCCACTGGAGAGAGGTGTACAGTTGTCACTAATCATTTCTTCTCTTCCTCTTGTTGGACCTGTTTCCAATCCATCAAAAGTGATTACACAGCTTTTGGGAAGAAAAAGGTAATTCCTTCAAGGTGGTTAGAAACTACTGCTTTGATTCTTTTTCTCAAATAGTAATTTATTCATAGTTAGAATAATTAAAAGGTTCATTAGAGGCACTGTAAAAACCTGAAGTTTGGAAAGAAACTCGGGACAATGAGTCCCTGCAGTTGCTGGGGGAAAGCAAGTCTCATCCAAGCAGTTCTTGGCTGAGAGATACCTGCCTAGCTCTGGATTTCTGCGTATTTAGGAAACAACTTTCTCATCATAGTTTGATTCTGCAAATAAACTCCCCCACTCAAAAGCAAGTGTTCTCAATAGGCCATTCCAATGTTGTTATTTTTGTTACAAATACTACCTCCTGTGACTTTATCCTCCTTAAGAGGTTTCCCTAAAGATGTGATAGCTTTTAGAAAGGTTAATGCTTCAAACTTTCAAAGAGGCAAAAGTGCTAACATTTCTAGGTGCCTACTTTAGAAGCTTCTTCTACTGTATCTTTAATTCTCATACTGATCCCTTGAGGAAGATATCATTGTCCACAGTTTATAGAAGAGGAAATGAGGGCTTAACAAGATTAAGACATTTGTACAAGATCAAACTGCTAACAAGTGTTAGAACCTGAGGTCAAACACACAACAGTGTTGCGTAAAATCTTATTCTTTGTAATCTCTTATTTTATCCAACTCCCAGTTTTTCATTTGAGGAAGATTACTTTGTTAATGATGTATAACAAGAATAGGACAGAAGGTAGGGAGAGTGGTTGGAAATCATTACATTAGTACAACAGAAAGAGAAGGTCTCAAGTAAGATAGCAGTAGGATTGGAGAGAAGGTTATAGATAAAAGAACCTGCTAAGGAGGGCAGCAACGTACCACTTAGTGTAGCATTTTTGTATTTTGTTTTAGTTTATCAAGTAAAGAATGAATTTTTCCAGATGTGAATTTCTGTTTAAAAGGATGACCTATCAATTATATTTTGAATTTATCTAATAACACTTAATATTGTGGGATATGGCATAACATAAAGTATAAAGGCAGAATTTTAATAGTCCATTATTCTCTGCCTTTCATGGGGAATATGTTTTTTCCCCCCACTTTTTGAAATTAATAAGATATAATTCACATACCATACAATTTACCCATTTAAAGTATACAGGTCAATGAATTTTACCATATTCACAGTTGTGTAACCATCATGAAATCCTTAGAGCATATTATTATTATTTTTTTTCTTTATTGAGATAGAGTCTTGCTCTGTCACCCAGACTGGAGTGCAATGGCACGATCTTGGCTCACTGCAACCTCCGCCTCGCAGGTTCAAGTGATTCTCCTGCCTCAGCCACCCAGGTAGCTGGGATTACAGGTGCCTGCCACACGCCTAGCTAATTTTCATATTTTTAGTAGAGATGGGGTTTCACCAAGTTGGCCACACTGGTCTCGAACTCCTGACCTCAGGTGATCCACTCACCTCGGCCTCCCAAAGTGCTGGGATTACAAGTGTGAGCCGTCGTGCCCGGCCCATAGGGGATATTCTTAATACGATTGTGTTGCCCAGGCGTGGTAGGTGGCTCATGCCTGTAATCCTAGCACTTTGGGAGGCCATGGCGGGCAGATCACTTGAGGTCAGGAGTTCAAAACCAGTGTGGCCAACATGGTGAAACCTCATCTCTACTAAAAATACAAAAAATTAGCCTGGCATGGTGGTGGATGCCTGTAATCCCAGCTACTTGGGAGCTTGAGACAGGAGAATCACTTAAACTCAGGAGGTGACCTGGTGCCATTGCAGTGAGCTGACATGGTGCCATTGCACTCCAGTCCAGGTGACAGAGCAAGACTCCATCTCAAAAAAAAAAAAATAATAATAATGTTTGATATATATTTTCAAATCATTATTTTTATGTATCTTAGCTCAGATAAAATAAGTAATAAAGAGCATAGGATATAAATTTAGCTCATTTAAAAATGCTGTATAGAAATAACATAAAAGAATTTAAAGCCAATTTGAGTCTGGAAATTATTCTAAAGATCGAAGAGGTCTTGCCACCTATAGTTACATATAAGTCCATAGAACAATGGGTACTTTGTGAGACCTCATTATATTTGGTTGCACACAATAAATACAAATATTAACACTGTATATTTGTATGGCACATTGTAGTTTATAACTGTCATTATAGTTTGAGAACCCAGGAGCTTGTCAGTAGATATCTGAGGAAAATAATTCAGGATAAGGGATCTGAAACATATGGATACTTTAGAAGATAAAATTGAGATAAACCCTTGTCATTTTGGAGTAGAATACATTATCTTGAGGAATATAGAGGAACATAAGAAAGAGAAAATGTGATGCTTATCTGTAGCCCAGGTGTTTAAAGATGGGTGTGTAAGAAAGATGTATGCTCCACAACTCAGATGGAGAACCTTTTTTCATGAATTCAGGTAATTTTTATGTCTATTAGCAAGGCAGTATAAAATGTGAGGCCCTAAAATAACTCTCTATAGTAGACTCTGAGGAATGCAGAGAAATAAACTGTTGTCCTTGAGTTGCTTACAGTATTACGAGTATTGGGTAAAGAGTAAGTTGGCTCTGTGGAATTTGTTAGACTTCAGCTTTTAATTGTGAACCATTATCTGACTGGCCACCTGGTTATTCTGAATTATATATTAGCATATCCTCCTGAGATATGGAAAGTAAAACACTTCTCCACTTCTTTTGCAATTGAAAGCATATGAATTCTCTCATCTTCTGCCTTCTTTTCTTCCTTTCAGCACTCACCACCTAGTAAATTGACTGATGATGCATCAAAGCTAGTCGGAAGAGTAGTTGATAATACTCTGAAGTACAATTTAATGGATGCTGGGAATGTCCAAAATTAATGTCTCGAGTAACCTGTTGATATTATGAGAAATTCTACCATTAGCAATTCATGCTAAATCTCCTGTTAAATTGGATTATCCCTACTAAGGCTGTTGACTTAATCCACGTTAGCTAAGATAATATTTCATATTTTTAATAGAAATTTTCAAGTGTAGATTCTCCTTTGATCTGGCCCTCATGCCCCTGATTTCATGTTCTCACGTGTTACTTTGTTCATGCAGCTCTAACCATATTGCCTTCGTGCAGTTTCTTTGAAACTGGTAGGCTGCGAGATCTTGATCTTGAATGCTTTGTCCTTCGTATCTACATGGCTTGCTGCCTAACTTCATTTATTTATTTATTTATTTATTTATTTATTTATTTGAGACAGGGTCTTGCTACATTGCCCAGACTGGAGTACAGTGGTGCGAATACACTCACTACAGCCTGAATCTCCTGGGCTCAAGTGATCCTCCTGTCTCAGCCTCTTGAGTAGCTGAGCTGGGACTAGAGGTGCATGCCATGATACCTAGCTAATTTTAAAAAATTTTTTGTAGATATGGGGTCCCACTATATTGCACAGTCTGGTCTCGAATTCCTGAGCTCAAGTGATCCTCCTTCTTTGGCCTCCCAAAGTGCTGGGAGTGCAGGCTTGAGCCACTGTGCCAGGCCTAACCTAACCTTATTTAAATCTTTATTAAGATTTTACTTTCTCAATAAGACTTTCTCTGAGCATTCTATTTAAAATCGTAATCCTACCATGCACTGTCCCTATCAAATTTCCCCACTTTTTGTTTCTCCATTGTAATTATCATGACCTGAAAATACATTGTTTTACCACAAGAATGTAACTTCCATGTGAGCAGGAATTTTGTTTTGTTCATTGCTATATTTCCCAGTGCCTAGCATGTAATAGGTGCTTAGTAAATATTTGCTGAGTGCATAAATGAATGAATACTTGGGTCTTGCAGGATTGAGGCATAAAAGAAGTGCCTGTATAGAGAGGATACCATTTATCTCATGTTACAGGTTTTTTAAAGATGGTATTCTGTGAAAATATGTTTTAAAATTTTATTTTCTTCTCCTTCTACAGGAAATCCTTGTCTATGGCCAGCTATAGAAGGCTTCTGTTTGCACATTTATAACAATTCTTAACTCTTAACAAAACCTTTGAATGACATGCATTTAGTAGATCTTAAGTTTCTGAATGTCTGGAATTTTTGCTTTTATTTATTGTGCAAATTAGTGTTAGCACTAACCTGGGAATCAGAGTTTCTAGCTCCTACGATCAGATTTTTTTTCATCTGTAAACTGATGTGACTGGAAAACATGATTGTTAATATCAGTTCTAGCTTAATATAAGATTTTATTATTTACCTTATTCTAGCTTAATAAAATATCTTTCTCCAATTCTATAATTATTTCCTTTATTAAGGATTGGGAAACTTCTGGGGTAAGGGAAATGCAAAATAAGGATGAAGACATTAAATCTTCCAGAAACTCAAGACCACAATTTTTTGCTCTAGTAATTGTTTATTAAACTCTGCCTGCAAAGCGAAGAGAGTAGAGGTTTCAAAGCTACATGAATGAGTAATAAATCAGGGCATCTGTATTATATTCTGTATTAGTTCTATGAGTAAACTTTAATTTTTTAACATGAAAATATTCCAGATGTATGCCAGGAATAATTTTTGTTTGTTTTAGTCCAGGAGATAGTTTCCTTTTTTGAATAATAGTTACACAGACGTTAAAATTATTTATAATGATGATAGGAGACTCTGCAATTCAGCTTTTTAAGTTTTCCTGTTGGAGTCAACTCTGGAGAGCTGTCATGGGCTAAGCAACATGGAGATGTTGATCTGGATTCTCTGGTATTTTTTAGCTACCTTGGTGGAGGGGTGGGGCACCTGCAGTCTTAACAGAGTTTGGCCTGCAAGGCACTGTGAATATAGATCGTAAACCAATGACAGGGTAGGGTGGATGGTAACTCTTTCATCCTGAGAACACATATTATTTACCCAATTATCAAGAACAAAGCCTATTTATCTTTGTAACTGTAGCATTTTGGCTTGCAGTGGATACTTAATGAATTCTTATTAATTTTCTTGGAAAATGTCTGAATTATGCTATTTTTAAATTTAGTATCATAGAATCTTTTGGTGCTAATTTTTAGGACTGGAACCCTTAAGATGATCTTACTTGAATAAGACTTCAAAATGGGCATTTTCTTTCATTTCTTCACTAAGCAAAGATTTATTTACTGCTTGTTGCCAGCTCATTGGTAGCAGCTGAGACTGTAGCAATTGATAAGAAACAATCCCTGCTCTTCTGCTCACATTCTAGTAGGGAAAGACAGATAGGTATTCAAATTATTGTAATACAGGATAACAGAAATATATGTGTGGTGCTGTACTAGCAGAAGTTTGAAAGACTATTTGCTGTCCTGAAGCCAGTAGAAAAGAAAGGGGAGGAAGGTATTCCGGTTCAGAAGGTCTACAGGACCTGATTGGCTGGGGCAAGTCATTACTATGTGGGATGAGAGCAACAGAGGTTAGAGACTAGTTTGGGAATTCTTATGAGTTACTTTCACCAATATCATATATGAATTCCTTTAAAGTAGACATATCCTAAGTGCTGTCAAGTTTATCTTCACTTATGATTAAATCATTAAATGTATTTCATCAATTTAGCTTGGAATGCCAGTATGTATGTCTTTATGCCTAGACATTATATTTTACCCAGGAGATAAGGTATTGCATCATGAGAATTTTTCTTTTTTCTTTTTTTCTTTTTTTTTTTTTTTTTGGAGACGGAGTCTCGCTCTGCCGCCCAGGCTGGAGTGCAGTGGCCGGATCTCAGCTCACTGCAAGCTCCGCCTCCCAGGTTTACGCCATTCTCCTGCCTCAGCCTCCCCAGTAGCTGGGACTACAGGCGCCCGCCACCTCGCCCGGCTAGTTTTTTGTATTTTTTTTAGTAGAGACGGGGTTTCACCATGTTAGCCAGGATGGTCTCGATCTCCCGACCTCATGATCCGCCCGTCTCGGCCTCCCAAAGTGCTGGGATTACAGGCTTGAGCCACCGCGCCCGGCCGAGAATTTTTCTTGTACTCTAAACCAGTACATAGTTTCCAAGTGGAATTATCTTAGGAGCCATTTAAAAATATTCTTGGACCCCCACCTCTAGTTTGGATTCAGTAAGTCCAGAGTTGGCTGGGGATTTTTCTATGCTTATAAAAGACTTACATGTGATTCTGATGTACAGCACAGTTTGGGAACAATTGCACTAAACTGACATGGAGAGAAAGTTCTACCTGCTATAATACATTTGTACTGTAATTCAGTAAGAATGGAATAGGTTCACATATAACTTAACAGTAACAACCCCATGGGAGTGGAGCACCCTGAGATTTCCATAGAAGGGAATGCTAAGTAGTGTATTATAAACAGTGGCGGCTCCTTAGATATGTTTAGATGAATCTAAAGATCTGAAGTCAAACCACAGATTGTACAGTTACAACTCTTTCTGAAACAGTGAAGCCACAAGGGAAGTGACATTTAAACTGACTATGCTTGAAGGTAATCATGGTTGGAGTCAGTACATTAGAGGCACAACTGTATAGAGGTAGAGATGGTAGCTCAGCTCTGACCTAGGGATAAGTATTCTCTGACATTTCCTAGCATAGTTCAACAGAGTTTACCAGTTACTCACTATTGATAATAGAGAAATATATATTTCTATTTCAGATTACATATTTTAGAATAGAAAAAAGTAGAGAACATAATTGAGATCAACAGTAAAAGCCACCATGTGTTTTAAAGTAATCAAGACCTGTAATTCCTGTACTAGACTATTACAGTAAATTCTGGAGGGTATGTGGCAGTCATGTGGCTTTTCTGATTACCTGTATTTATTGATAAAGCTCTAACATCATCTAGCAGTAGCCTGGAGCCTCTTGTCCAGAAGCCATAAAGAATGTGATGTTTTAAACTCTTCTCTCTATTCATGAATTAGTTCAGCAAATATTATAGTGCCTGTTATGTTCCAGATATTTATTATTATTATTATTATTATTTTTTTTGAGACAGAGTCTTGCTTTGTCACTCAGGATGGAGTGCAGTGGTGCGATCTCAGCTCACTGCAAACTCCCCTCGGGTTCACGCCATTCTCCTGCCTCAGCCTCCCAAGTGGCTGGGACTACAGGCGCCCGCCATCACGCCTAGCTAATTTTTTGTATTTTTAGTAGAGACGGGGTTTCACCAAGTTAGCCAGGATGGTCTCGATTTCCTGACCTTGTGATCCGCCCGCCTCGGCCTCCCAAAGTGCTGGGATTACAGGCGTGAGCCACTGCACCCGGCCTATTTATTTTTTTTTGAGCGGAGTCTTGCTCTGTTGCCAGGCTGGAGTGCAGTGACGTGATCTCGGCTCACTGCACCCTTCACTTCCTGGGTTCAAGCGGTTCTCCTACTTCAGCCTCCCGAGTAGCTGGAACTACAGGCGCACGCCACTACGCCCAGCTAATTTTTATATTTTTAGTAGAGGCAGGGGTTCACCTTGTTGGCCCGGATGGTTTCGATCTCTTGACCTCATGATCCACCCACCTCGGCCTCCCAAAGTGCTGGGATTACAGGTGTGAGCCACTATGCCTGGCCCAAATAATATTTTAGGAGCAGATATAGATAATAGACAAATAAAATCAATATATAGTATGTCAAGTGGTAATACCTGCTTAGAGGAAAAAGTGAAAATAAGACTATTTTGCTTAACAACAACAACAAAAGCTGAGTTTAGGAAAAGGAAGCCTGGAAAAAAGAGAAGCTTGTGTGGTTGCATCATACATGTTTAATCAATGCTTCTTGAATGAATGTGCAAAAGACATAAGGGTTATCTGCACATCTAATATACAAAAAAATGATGTGGTGATGAGAGAAAGTACCGAATATAATTTTAAAGTACAGGCCCAGAGAATTAATAGTTTCCTTGCATTCTGCTCTGGTTAGGCTCTCTGCAGGAGTTTTGTGCTGAATTTGGGGAGCCACTTTTTAAGATAAACTCTGACATGCACATCTGAAGAAGGCAGTCAAGATAATGAGAAAACCAGGCTGAGCGTGGTGGCTCACACCTGTAATCCCAGCACTTTAGGAAGCCAAGGGAGGAGGATCGCTTGAGTCCAGTTAGGAGTTTGAGACCAGCCTGGGCAACATAGTTGGATCCCTGTCTCTACAAAAGTATTTTATAAAACTCAGCTGGGCATTGTGGCATGTACCTGTAGTCCCAGCTACTCTGAAGGTTGAGGTGGGAGGATTGCTTGAGCCTGGAAGGTTGAGGTTGCAGTGAGCTGTGATGGTGCCACTGCACTCCAGCCTGGGTGACAGAGTAAGACCCTATCTTAAAAAGAAAAGAAAAGTAGAAAACCATATCCAACTGGAATCAGAACTAGGAATATTTATTTATTTAGTTGTATTTTTGAGGCGGAGTCTCGCTCTGTCACCCAGGCTGGAGTGCAGTGGCATGATCTTGACTCACTGCAGCCACCACCTCCTGGGTTCAAGCGATCCTCCTGCCTCAGCCTCCCGAGTAGCTGGGATTACAGGCCCCCGCCACCATGCCCAGCTAATTTTTGTATTTTTAGTAAAGATGAGGTTTCACCATGTTGGCCAGGCTGGTCTTGAACTCCTGACCCTCAAGCCATCTGGCCACCTGGGCCTCCCAAAGTGCTGGGATATCAGGCGTTAGGCACCGTGCCCAGCCAGGACAAAGAATATTTAACATGGAGACTATTTGCAAAGATTATGCTGATTTTTAAAAAGGCTGACTTGTAGAAGAAAAAAGAAATTTAATCTTTATCAGTCCAGCCAGATGAATAGGTTGAAGTTACAGGAAACAATTTTAGAAACTATAAAAGGAAGATCTTTATCAGTAAAACTCTCCAATACGCTTTCTGGTCACTGGAAGTGTAGGAAAGGCTACATGATTATCTATAGGTCTATCAATTTTTGACAAGTACTATATGTAATAATTCTTTTGGAATAAAAATATCCATGATACGTGATATATGTAATTTTAATCACAAATCATAATGATGCTTGACTTCTTGCATAGTACTTATCAGAAGTAAACATTTGCTCCAGAGAAATGATAACAAATAGTATTTGAATCTTACATTTTGAGAAAGGTGAAGCCTACTACAGCAGAACTACAGTTCTGCTAAGAAAAGGGAAGTCCGTTAGCTGATTGACCTTGGGCAAGTAGTGCCTTGTCTTAATTACCAACCTGAAGGGATTCTGAGATTAAATGAGCTATTAAGTGTAAAGTACTTATTTCCCAGTGAGTGTCTGACCCAAAGAAGTGTTCATTAAATGGTGGTAGTAGTTTTTCTTTACCATTTTAAACTATCAAGAGGCATTATTTGAGAGATTTATATCTTAATTATCATTTTTAATTCCTGTTTCTATGGTATGTGTTTTCCTTGTGTCACCAACCATCCTTCACCCCAGACCCTCCATGTGTCTGTCTCTCAAGTCACAGCTAAATGTAGTAAGGCCTCATTTATTGGGTATTGTTTGAGGGAAAAACCGTTTGGCATGAGTGCAATACCTGCTGATTAACTTCCTAAAAGGTAAACTTGTCTTTTAGCCATTTTAGCTTTAAAAAACATAGTTTCCTGCCTGTTTAAAACAAAGATCCTAAACATGACTTTAACTTCTTGATGAGTCACTGTTATGTGTAGCTGTAATTAAATAGTTGTTTTCATTTACTTTATTTTCTTCTCTTCTGGTAGCTATCATTTTTCCCCCCCCCCAGTGGTTAAGCCTTTTTATACTCTCCCAACCACTTTTTAAGTTTCTATGTCTAGTCTGGATTTGGAAACCAAATATTGAGCGTTTGCTAAGAATTTTACATGTTAAAATGATGAGATATCTGATACCTGGAATTTGCTTGAGAATACCTCTTGGAGCAGGGAGAGGAAGGGATATAAGATTGGCCATGATTTGCTAATTGTTCAAGCTGGATGATAGTTATATAAGCGTTCATTAACTGTCTCCTCTTTCTGCTCTTTTACATGTTTGCAAATTTTCGTAATAATAACTGATTTTAAAGAACCACCAGTTAAAAATAGAGTTGTATGTTAGCTATATGCAGGCCTATGCATATTTTGTATCTTTGTTTTTATTTTTGTAAGGATTCACAGGAAAGCGTGGTATTTATCTTTGGTCAGGAGCACTGAGAGCTTAGGGGAGAGGATGTTCACTTTTCTTTTTATCCTGCTGGAGTTTATGATATTTTTTCCTCTATGAGTTGTGTTTATTTTTATATTTATGTATATATGTATTTTTTAAAAATTTATAGTCAGGAAGGAGGTTCATATTCTAGTCTGTAAATTGAAAGTACCAGTAATGTCTAATTTATGGGATTCTGAGCATTGCATACTTTTCTATTTTAAACTTTTTTGGTTTTATTTTTATAGATATTTTAGATGGGTAAAATTGGGTTCTGTGTAAGGGAATAAAAGAGCAGTAAAAGGGGCTCTGTAATGGTGTGTAAACTTTTGGGGATTCTTTTTTACTATCCAAATCTGGGCTTAAGAGTCTTACTAGTTGGTCTCTGTAGTATACCCTGTCATCTCTCCCAATGATGGCTTACTTGCTGCCTGTGCCACCCTTTCTTAATTCTTTGCTTTCTTCCAGAAGCCTTACATTCTTAATATTTCTTTCTTCCCTGATTTAAATATTCTGCCCTTTCTGTGTGTACCATTATTGAGTGAAACAGATCTGTGCCAAGCTGTACAATGTAAATTCAATTTTAAGTCACCACTAACATACTGGATTCAAAATGCAGCATTTTTTGAAGATGGGCGTATAAACTGGTGCCTCTTTGGGAGGCGATTTGACAAAATCTGTCATAACTTAAAATGTATATACTCTGTCACAACAATTGTTCTGCTAGTATTTTACCCTGATGACGTACTTACACGTGTACAAAGATGTATGAAGAAGGACGGATGACAAGAAACTGTATGGTGTGTGAGTGGAAAAGAAGGAGTTTGGGGTGGGAGGTCAGCTTACCTTTCATTTTATGTTTTTCAAAGTTTACTTTTTTCTGTACCTTATACAGTAATTACTTTTTATATTCAAGAGAAAAACTAGAGTAGAATGAGCCATTGTGCCACCTGCAGGCAATACAGTATCGACAAGTTCTTATTCCTAACAGATTTTTCTTCATTATATTTTTCTTTAGAGGTCAACATTGTTGATGGTAGGCATCTTCATTGCTCAACTTGACTTCATGTAATATTTTGACAGTTCTAGTCCTTTGGTAATTAAAAGTTTATTTCTGATGGTAGGAATTTTTATAATTTTATCAAATATGCATATATATATTTGTTACATATACATGTAAATGTGGCCATATACTTTTTAAAAAGTATAGTCTTTTTTTTTTTTCTTCTCAAGTTGTTTTTTTTCTTTACCTCCTTCATTTCCTTGGCTTCCCAGGCCATTCACTTTTCCTTCCTGATCATATCCTATACGCACACCCATTCTTCACCCCAGTTCCATTGTGTGTTGCTCACCTGTTCTTGTCTTCTATGCTCTTGTACATAGAGATGTGCATATGTATGTATGCCTTTAGATATGCAAACTGACGTCAGAACACACATATAAAGGGATATTTTGGTTGTAGTTTTTTTTTTAAAAATCTGATCATATTATGCTTTCTTAAAATAGCATTTTGTTTTTTACACAACACTGCATTAAATAAATTCTACCAAACCACTTGATAAAACTCTAATTCTTTTTAATGATTGGATTTATGTTAATTGATCAAAGTGTATTGTAGTTTATTTAGCCATTTCTGTATTGATTGAAACAACGCTTTGTAGAGATAAGAAATTGGGGCTGGGCATCGTGGCTTATGCCTGTAATCCCAGCACTTTGGGAGGCCAAGGCAGGTGGATCACCTGAGGTCAGGAGTTCGAGACCAGCCTGGCCAATGTGGTGAAACCCCCGTCTCTACTAAAAATACACAAATGAGCCGGGCATGTTGTTGGGCACCTGTAGTTCCAGCTACTAGGGAGGCTGAGGCAGGAGAATCGCTTGAACCTGGGAGGCGGAGGTTGCAGTGAGCCAGGATCACGCCACTGCAGTCCAACCTGGGCAACAGAATGAGACTGACTAGGAAAAAAAAAAAAGAAATTGGAAAGTAGGTGATTTTCCTATATATATATCCCTATGTATGGTTACTTTTATTTCTGTAGAATTGATTCTCAGGAGTAGGATTGCTAAATTAAAGGTGTAAGTTCTTTAAATTTTAATATGTATCACAATATTTCTTTCCAAATGATGTCATAATCACATTTAGACCAATGAAATATGGTAGCATGATTGAAGATATATCTTTTAAATTTTTACTGAAGTGACATCTCATTGTTAAGCTGTTATTTCCTTGACTTCTAGTGCATTTGAGTATTTTTTGAGTGAACTTGATAACTTGGATCTGCTCTTTCTCTACATGTCATATTTTTTTCAGTTTAACTGCTTAGTTTTTTTTTTTTTTTCATAATAAGGAATTTTTAACCTTTTGTTTATCTTTTGAAGTTTCTGGTCTTTGTTAAGCATATCTACAAGACCTGTCATCTTCTAAATTTTGTTGTAGATGTGTTACTGTGATTTTTTTACATTTGTCTTTATTTTGCCTGATACTTATTTTGTACATATAATATAAGATAAAAATGCAATTGTTTTTTTGCTAGATGATAACCAGTTTTTCTATTATAATTTTAAAAAATATTTATTCTCTCCTGCTGAATTAAAATGTAACCTTTGATAGCACATTGTGCCGTACTTGCTGTAATCTATAATTAAGATCTTTATTCTGTCCTGCTCCTTTGTGTGTCCGTTTCTATACCAGTGCCATATTGATTTCATTACACTGGCTTTTGACTTCTCTGGTCAGAAGTCCACTTTTGGTTTTCTTCTTTTGCTCAATTTTCTTAGTAGTTCTTAAACTGTCTGTTCTAACCCCATTAAAAAGTGGACAAAAGATATGAGCAGACATTTCTCAAAAGAAGACTTACAAGCAGCCAGCAAACATGAAAAAATGCTTATCATCACTAGTCATCAGTGAAATGCAAATCAAAACTGCAATGAGATACCATGTCACACCAGTCAGAATGGCCATTATTAAAAAAGTCAAAAAACAACAGATGTTGGCAAGGCCACTGTGGAAAGCAATTTGGAGAGTCTTCAAAGAACCAAAAATAGGCTGGGCATGGTGGGTCATGCCTGTAATCCCAGTGCTTTGGGAGGCCAAGGCGGGCGGATCACCTCAGGTCAGGAGTTCCCCACAAGCGTGACCAACACGGTGAAACCCTGTCTCTACTAAAAATACAAAAATTAGCTGGGTGTGGTGGTGCACGCCTGTAATCCCAGCTACTTGGGAGGCTGAGGCAGGAGAATCACTTGAACCCAGGAGGTGGAGGTTGCAGTGAGCCGAGATTGCACGACTGCACTCCATCCCGGGTGACAGAGCCAGACTCCATCTCAAAAAAAAAAGAAACACAGAACTAAAAGTGGAAAAATTCTACTCAGCAATTCCAGTATATATATCTCTGTCTCCAGTATACATACACACACACGCACACACACACAGTATTTCCAGTATATGTATTTCTAGTGTGTGTATATATATATATCTAGTGTATATATATCCTGTATATATATATATCTTCGGTATATATATATTTCCTGTATATATATCTCCAGTATGTGTGTGTATATATATATGTATGTGTGTGTGAGAAAATAAAAGGATATTATATAAATAAATATTTGTTATTTTAGTGTTCTGCCAAATCATTGACAAAAAGATATTTTTCTCCTTTATTCCAATATTTTTGCCGGTTAATTGCCAGGATAGATATAAATAAAATATCCTTTTATTTCCTTTGGGTATAAACCCAAAGGAAAATATATTGTTCTACCAAAAAGACACATGCACCCATGTGTCCATCACAGCACTATACACAATAGCAAAGACATGTAGTCAGCCTAGGTCCCTATCAACAGTGGAATGGATAAAGAAATGGAATACTACCATGGAATACTACCCATAAAAAAGGAACAAAATTATGTCCTTTGCAGCAAGGTGGGTACAGCTGGACACCATTATCCTATGTGAATTAATGCATAAATAAAATTAAATACCACCTGTTCACTTATAAGTGGGAGCTACACTTTGGGTACACATGCATGTAAAGATGAGAGCAGTAGACACTGGAGACTCCAAGACAGGGGAAGGAGGAAATGAGGGGCAAAGGTTGAAAAAACTAACTTGGGTACTATGCCCACTACCTGGGTGATGGGTTCAACTGTACTCCAAACCTCAGCAGCACACAATATACCCTTGTAACAAACCTGCACATTTACCCCTTGAGTCTAAAATAAAAGTTGAAAAACAAACAAAACCTTTCTGCTCTATTAGGTCCTGTTTTTATTTATTTTTACTATTACTATTTTTTTGAGATAGCGTCTTGTCTGTCGCCCAGGCTGGAGTGCAGTGGTACAGTCTCGGCTCACTGTAGCCCCAGCTCCTGGGTTCAGGCAATTCTCCTGCCTCAGCTTTCCGAGTAGTTGGGATTACAGGTGTGCGCCACCATGCCCAGCTAATTTTTGTATTTTTAGTATAGACGGGGTTTCACCATGTTAGCCAGGCTGATCTCGAGCTCTTGACCTGAAGTGGTTGGCCTGCCTCAGCCTCTCAAAGTGCTGGTATTACAGGCATGAGCCACCACGCCCAGCCTAGGTCCTTTTTTTTTTTTTTTTTTTTTTTTTTTTTTTTTTTTTTTTGAGACGGAGTCTCGCTCTGCCGCCCAGGTTGGAGTACAGTGGCCGGATCTCAGCTCACTGCAAGCTCCGCCTCCCAGGTTTACGCCATTCTCCTGCCTCAGTCTCCCGAGTAGCTGGGACTACAGGCGCCCGCCACCTCGCCCGGCTAGTTTTTTGTATTTTTAGTAGAGACGAGGTTTCACCGTGTTAACCAGGATGGTCTCGATCTCCTGACCTCGTGATTCGCCCGTCTCGGCCTCCCAAAGTGCTGGGATTACAGGCTTGAGCCACCGCGCCCGGCCGGTCCTATTTTTAAATTGAAAGGAAAACCTTTTGGGCTTCTTTCTCAATATAGTTATTCATAAATATTGGGAAAGGTTACCACTGTCAATGAAAATCTCTTTCCCATTCTTTTTCTAGGTGTTTCCTGCTCAATTAGAGAAACTTTTACTTTTAAATGTATTGTATCATATCTCAATTTAATACTTTCTTTTATTTCAGGGTTTTGTTTTGTTTTTAAAGATACCGGTTTTGCTATATTGCCCAGGATAGTCTTGAACTCCAGGCCTCAAGCAGTCCTCTTGCCTCAGTGTCCTGAGCTGCTGGGATTACAGACATGAGCCCCTACACACAGTTAATTTTCAGTTTTTTGACAATGTAATTGCTTGAGTTTTCTAGACATTGTTTTGCCAAATCATTGACAAAAAGATATTTTTCTCTTTTATTCCATTATTTTTGCCAGTTAATTCTTTTCTGTGTCTTACCATTTTTCCTATAAACTTTAAGTCAGTGTTTACTTATAAAGGATTTAGTGGGCGTCTCACTCTAATTCCTAATTTTATTCATTCGATTTATTGAATAGGTAATAACAATCACATGGTTAAAATAATTTTTAAAAAAGCTTCCTATGAACAGCTTTCTTCCCATTCCTCTCCATAATCTCTCTAGTTCCCAACCCCGCATTCAAAGTAACCACTGTTATTGGATCTCTTCCACGGATTATTTTATGCATATAAAAGTGAAATTACACACATATATACTCTATATATTTATTGTGTGTGCATGCAATCTTAATTTTATTTGAAATGCTTTTAGTGTTTTGCTGTTTAGAATAATATTTTCCCTTCTTATGTTTTTATCAGTGTTTTTTTTCTAGCCGCCTTTTCCATAGAGTTTTTTCTTTAAAATGGCTGCTAAGTTTTGCTGAATGCCTTTTCAACATCTATTGATGTAACCATATAATTTCTCTGCCTTAAATGTGTTGACATATTGGATTATGTTGATTCCTAAAAATGAACCACTCTTGCATTTCTGCGTAGATTATAGTGGTATACAGTGAACCCCCCTTATCCACCGGGAATACATTCTGAGACTCCCCGTAGATGCCTGAAACTGCAGATAGTATCAAACTCTATGTATACTGTGTGTGGATTTCATTTTCCTTCTTCACAGTTTCACAGAAGATTCATTCTTATAGTTCTTAGTAACCTCAGCATATGATTTTTTTTTTTTTTTAACTTAAATTGAGAACTTTCACCTTTTCACTGAAAGGAAGCACTTTTGGCTTCTATTTGGTGTATTGAAATTGCCAGCATCATTATTCTTGAGCTTTGGGGCCATCATTCTGTAGAATAAGGATTACTTAAACAGGGGCACTGTTAGATACCAGGACAGTCAGTGTGATAATCTAGAGAGCTAGTAAGTGACTAAGGGGCAGGTAGGGTCTACAGTGTGGATGCCCTGAAGGAGGGTCATGAGGTTTCTAAGTTACTAAGAGTGGCTCAAATTTTAAAACTCACGAATTGTTTATTTCTGGAATTTTCCACGTAATATTTTCGGACCATGGTTACTGCAGGTTACTGAAACCACAGAAAGCCAAAGTAAAACAGCAGCTAAAGTGGGGGACTACTGTATTATTTCTCATATGTCCTGCACTCTATAGTCTAATGTGAGTTTTTCCTTAGAACTTTTACATTTAATTTTTAAGTGAAATGGCATGTTCTTTGTACTACCTTTATTAGGTATGCTATTGAATAATTCTGGCTTCATAAAATGGATTGGAACATTTCCTGTATTCTATAGTTTAGTATTATTAGAATTCTGTTTTTAAAATAGATTGAATCTGCTGAGAACTCAGCTGATTTTGATGCCTCTTTGTATAGATTCTTAATTACCTTTATTTTACGCTGTCTGGTTCAACTAAAGAATTTATTTTTTGGTCAATTTTGATATATTCTATTTTACTGGGAAATCGTTTTCCTCTTTTAGGTTTTTAAATGAATTGTCATGCAGTTGCATTTATAATTTCTTAGGGTTTTTTTTCCCCAATACCATGGCTGTATTTTTCTTTTCATTCTGAATCTTAGCAGTTTTTTTCTCTCTCTTTTCTTTATTAGACTTTGTGTAATTATTTAATAGTCTTTCAAAGAGCCAACATTTGGACTTATGCCTTCCGTAGCTTCATTTTATATTAATTTCAACTAGTATTTCTTAGTTTCATTTTTCTAGCTTATTTTGATATATAGTATTTTTCTAGTTTTTTAAATACTGTTTTTTCTTTTGACTTTTAAAAATATTTAGGCTGTAAATTTTAAAACAGTAAGAATATGAATTTTAAAATATTAAAGCCTTTAAGGCCATACATTTACTTCTAAATACAACTTTTGTTGGGTCATTTGGGTTTTCTGGGGTTTTTTTCCCCCCTCAAGGCGGAGTCTTGCTCTGTCACCCAGGCTGGAATGCAGTGTCGCTCACTGCAGCCTCTGCCACCCAGGTTCAAGCAGTTCTGCCTCAGCCTCCTGAGTAGCTGGGATTACAGGTGCGTGCCACCACGCCCAGCTAATTTTTGTATTTTTAGTAGCGGCAGAGTTTCACTGTGTTGGCCAGGCTGGTCTCGAACTTCTGACCTCATGATCTGCCCGCCTCGGCCTCCCAAAGTGCTGGGATTACAGGCATGAGCCACCGTTCCTGGCCTGGATTTTCGTTATGAATAATAATCCTCTTTTTTTGTCACAGTGTATAGCTATGTGGATCATAATTTCCTTTGTGATTTCTTCTTTGATCCAAGGGTTATTTATGACTATCTTGTAGTTTATAAGTAGTTATTTTTGTACATTTTTCCCTAGATTGTTTGGATTATATATATGAAATTAAACCTTTTGTTTTACCATGTTTGTGATCAATTATGGTAGTGGACAAAGAAAAAAAAAAACTTCTTTGTTAAAAGGTTTACAAAGTATCTTTTTATCTTTAAAATTATGTTTATTGATAATACAGCAAATTTCTCTTTTTAAAATTTTCTCCAACTATATTTGTTCATTCTAAAAGGTATACTGAAATAACTCATTTATATTTTTAAAAACAAAATTATTAAAGTTGTTACGATTTTTGCTTTATTACCTCTCATGTTATTTGGTCTTTGTGTTTGTAACTCTTATATCTTGGTCATAAACTGTATATTTTATAATTGTATAATCTCTTTTTCTTTTCTTTTCTTTTTGTTTTTGGAGACCAAGTCTTGCTCTGTCGCCAGGCTGGAGTGCAGTGGCATGATCTTGGCTCACTGCAACCTCTACCTCCCAGGTTCAAGCGATTCTCCTGCTTCAGCCTCCTGAGTAGCTGGGACTACAGGTGCATGCCACCACGCCCAACTAATTTTTGTGTTTTTAGTAGAGACGGGGTTTCACCATGTTAGCCAGGATGGTCTTGATCTCTTGACCTCATGATCTGTCTACCTTGGCCTCCCAAAGTGCTAGGATTACAGGCATGAGCCACCACGCCCGGCCTCTCTTTTTCTTTTATAGGTTGCTTGTTTTCTATGACCAGGTGCTTGAATGTGATCCAACATCCATAAATTTATATCCCTAATGCCTTTTAATATAAGGTTTTTATTATAATGTTCTACTTTTTTATTGTGTTGAAATATGCATAACATAAAATCTACCATTTTAACTTATATAGTTCAGTGTCATTAAATACATACAGTATACAGCAGTCACCACCATCCATTTCCAGAACATTTTCATCCTCACAGATTGAAACTCTGTACCCTTAAGTAATAACTTCTCATTATTCCTTGCCCATTTTACCGGTCATTCTACTTTCTGTCTCTCTGAATTTGACTACTCTAGGTACCTCATGTAAATGGAATCATATAATATTTGACCTTTTGTGATTGGGTTGTTTCACTTAGCATAATGTCTTCAAGGTTCATTCATGTTTTTGTGTCAGAACTTCCTTCCTTTTAAAGGCTGAGACAATATTCTGTTGTTTATATATATATCACATTTCATTTATCCATTTATCTGCCAGTGGACATTTGGGTTATTCCCACCTTTGGCTTTTGTGAATAATGCTGCTGTGAACACAGCCTGATTCCACTTCTTTTGGATAGATATCCAAAAGTGGAATTGCTGGATCATATGATAATTCTGTATTTAGTTTTTTGAGGAACTGACATACTGTTTTCCATAGTGGCTTCACCATTTTGCATTTCAGCCAGTAACATACAAGGATTCCATTTTCTCCACATCATTGCCACACTTGTTGTTTTATGTTTATTTTTTAAATAATAGGCATTCAAATGGGTGTGATTGTATTTTGCTTTTTTGTTTATTTATTTATTTATTTATTTTTTTGAGACAGAGGACTCACTGTGTTGCCCAAACTAGGCTTGAACTCCGGGCCTCAAGCGATCCTCCTGCCTCAACCTCCTAAGTAGTTGTGATTACAGGTGTGAGCCATTGCACTCATTGTGGATGTGATCTTAATACCCATTTTGATTTAGTTCTTAATCTATTTTTAAAATAACTTCAAAACATCTGTCAATTAGAAAAAAAATAGTCTGTCTCCTCTGCCAGAAGAGCTTTGTGAAATTGAAAGAATTCATAACATCTTGTTTGCTTGGTCCTCTGTTTTTAGAACATTTTGTTTTTGTAGAATATTTTAAGCCCATTTATGTCTGAAATATAACTGACAAAATTCAGTGTCTTATGGTTACATAAATTTGTATCAGTGACTTAATGTGTTTTCTTGTCTGTTAAATCAGGGTCTTTGATGATAACTTCCTAGCATGGAAGTTATCAAAGGATCCCCTCTAGAAGGGGATCCTGACCTTTATTCTATTTTCATGGTGCATGCTACATGCTAAACATGCTACATGTAAACATGCTGCATGGTTCTCATGATTACAGAATAAAGGCCAGGATCCCCTTCTAGATCATCTACTCCTCACACATACTGTGTTAAAGGCCAGCAACACAAGCCTACTGATTACCTAAATAAATCTCATAATTTCTTTTCACTGTTCCCTCTTCCTGGAATCTTTCCTCCAATGATTCTCACCTCCCTCTATGCCTTGATGTTGTGGAAGTCTTGTTCTAATCCTCAAATAACAGCCAGATTTCACTCTAAGAAATCTTCCTAGTTCTCTCTAACCTAAATTAGTTTCTGGATTGTTATTCATATAAACGTTTTATTTTTAGTCTTTCTTTAATGTTATACTTTTTATTCGAGAGAGGCGTGTCTATAATTTTTGTCCCTAGTCTCTATTCTCCCCACCTTCTGCCATTTAATGAGCTCCTAAGCTCCTCTACTGTTGGGACCATATCTTACTCATATTTTGGTTCTTGTGTCTATGCCAGGGCAAGCAGGTGCTTCATATGTTTTAACTGAATTTGAGCAGATAGTGAAAAATGTGTTTTGACCAGTAATCATTTTTGTGTCTTTGGTTTACTATTTTGCCTAGGAACTACAATGAGGAACAATTTCAGTAGTTTCATTTTGTACTTTATATCTACTTTTTTAGGACAGGTTCACCCCCCTAGCCCAAGATGGAGTTTCGCTCTGTGGCCCAGGCTAGAGTGTAATGGTGCGATCTCGGTTCACTGCAACCTCCGCCTCCCAGGTTCAAATGATTCTCCTGCCTCAGCTTCCCAAGTAGCTGGGATTACAGGCATGTGCCAGCACGCCTGGCAAATTTTGTATTTTTACTACAGTTGGGGTTTCGCCATGTTGGTCAGGCTGGTCTCGAACTCCTGACCTCAGATGATCCACCCGCCTTGGCCTCCCAAAGTGCTGGGATTACAGGTGTGAGCCACCGCGCCTGGGCCTGTCTTTTAAGTGGGCAAGAAAATTATCTACAACAGGATCCTCATTAATGCTACAATTTAGAACATACAAATGTGAAAGGTTTCTAACTTTACCTTGTACATTTTGCATATATCATTAGTCATTGTTGGACACTTCAGCCATGCATAATGTAATTCAGTACTGAATGTGTATTTTAATGTGAGAGTTTTTGACATCAACACTTTTAACTTTTGTCTAATTTATAATCTTAACTTAGAGTTAATGGAAATCAGTGCCTCTATGGCTATGGTTTTAACCAGCTAATAAGTTGTCTTCATGATCTTTAGCTTCTAAACAATGAATAGTAAATACCATTTTTTGTGAAGATCTGTGTCTGAATTGAAAGGGTTCAAACTGTATAGTGAATAAAGCAGTAGAATGCAAATCAGAAGACGTAATATTTAACATGATTAGCTAGTGTTAACTTTTGATATCCATGAGTTATATAATTAAAATTTTTATTCAACACTTGATTAACATAAATATTTCTCAATTTTCTATCTTTGTTCTACAGAATGGTAGATAACGCAGATCATCTCTGGAAAGGATATTGATCCACCTCATGTAAAGTATGCTCAGTTCCTTTCCAGTGGTGTAAGTATCAAGTCCTTCTTGATTTTTATCTTCATAGTCATTTTAATAAAGTTAAGATGTCATTATGATTATGATCCAGATTCGACAATGGGTGTTCGTAGAGTTGAAAAGTTTTTTTAGGAAATGAATCAAATGGTATACCTGTTTGACATTAAGGTGAATAAGTGTCATGATCATGTGGTGAGAAATGAATCTTTAAATCTATCAGCCTTCTCTTACCATTTCTGTTTTCAGCTTTGAATTTTGACATTAATTTTAAATTGAATATAAAATTACTTATTATTTTTAACTGCTTAAAGCTTAGAAGCATCCAAGATAGATGGCTAACAGTTCAAGAGAGCTAGTATTGGATTCCTTGTGACAAGCAGACTACTGGAAGCATACACCTTCATGTTGCCTTTTGTGTGAAAACTCCTAGCACCTTAACCATTTTCCTTTACCTGCTGGGGGCATGATAATGTAGTTAAGCCTATTAGCTAATGTGCTAGCCTTTATTTGGAGTCAGGCAGAAAATACAAATTGAGATAGTGGTATTGTGTTGAGAGTGTTTTTGTGCTAGGATATGAACTATAACCACCAGTTCATATTAAATAGGCCTTTGAATAAAAGTATTCCGGGAATTTCAGATATTAGAGAAGACAGAGTATCTATTAGCTCATTAAGTGCATCTTTAGAGTCTAATGCAGAGTGCCTTTAGCATAAGTATTTTCTAAAATTTGATGGAGTCTCCACTTTGCTTAAATTTCTTCCGTTTTGGTTGACAGTTCTATAAAACAATAAGTAGATATTAAGAGAGGTTTTCCTTATTATTTAGTCTTTTCATTATAGTTCCCCCCCACCCCAACAGATTCTATGACACAATGAAAAGTTTCTGGAACAGACCTAGAAGATGTGAACTGTAGCCTGACTTTCTGCTAAGTAGCTATATCCTTGGGAAGGCACTTCACCTCTTTGGGCCTTAGTTTCCCTCCCCACTTTTTAAAAAATTTTATTTGCTAAAAGCTGTTTTCAATCTATCAGCCTTCTCTTTTATCATTTCTATTTTCAACTTTGAATTTTGACATTAATTTTAAATTGAATATAAAATTACTTATTATTTTTAACTGCTCAAAGCCTAGAAGTTTCTGAGATAGATGGCTAAGCATTCAAGAGAGTTAAGATGTCTAATGGCTATTGAAAATAGTAAGATGTCTAATACTTACTGAAATGAATGTAAGCATCATGAAGCTGTGAAATTTTGCATGATTTGTTCCTTGTTGTGTCCTCTGTGCCTCACATAGGATCTGTTACATAGTAGGCACTCAATAAATGTTACTTAAATGGATGGTTTTTGTCTAAATAGTCTCCAGTTTTCTCATTCCACACCTAATTTATATCTCCCTCTATAAATGTGCATATTTGTACTTGGATTTTTGTTACTTATGGTAGAAATAAGATGATCAACCTATGATTTCATGAATCACAGTGTTTATTGCCATACAAAGAGAATTTTTTCTTGACTTAACAATACTTAAAGATGGGGAGAGTAACATGGACAGACTTCACAGGGAATACACTCAATAGATGAGGTACATTAACCACATTGTGAGTGTGTTCCAAAGCTATTAAAGTGTCTTTGCTCAGTTATGATGAAAGGAGGCCTCTGTGTTCAAGTGAAGGCTAAAAGTGGAAGTGTACCTTTATATGAGCAGTTCTTGGGAGAAACTGATTTGACCACCATAGCTGAGATCCAAGACCACAAGTAAGGCCCCTCATTGCTAGAAAGTGCTGGCCTGCAAAGTGTAAAAGCTTTGAGGTCTTTTGCAGCCTGAGCTCTCCGGTTTTGGAGAAGCCGCTGACAGAGTAGCCCTGCCACAGCCTAAGCTCCCAAAGTGTCTGTTAAGCTCTTGAGTGTATATGTATTTTGAAGTCCAGTAGTTGTGACAGTAACTCACATATACAGTTTGATATGAGGTGACATTCCTGAGAGGATGGAGAGTTCACTCTCTGATAAAAATATTGTGATTGACTCTAGAGTGTGTTAAATTATCATGCAGTAAATATCATGTATGCAAAACAAAACTAACCTATTTTGCCTAGTCATTCTAGATAATAAAAATAAAGAGCAGAATTGCGCTAAAGAAAAAGCTGTTATTCAATAAAATTTTACTAACTGTTGGTGCTTTACAAGTAAGGTAGTAATGTCCTTTCTACCCATGTTATTTCAAGGTTAATTATTTGTGAATGCTTTAGTCTTCTCTGCTCTATATGTTTGTAGAATTTAGCTTATGAAATTATATTCTGGACCTCATGCCTTATCCAAGAAGGGTTTAGGTACATATTCAAGTCAGGATAAAATGTATTGTGGAAAGTTATTATGGTCTTATGGTATGATATTTTCTTAGAATATCAGTTTATGAACTGAGCCATAATTCCTGAATTTAATTGTTCTTTTATGCCTTAAACATTCTCTGTTATTACAGTGTTGAAATTCTTCTCACATCATTTTCAATTATTGTTGGCCTGAGTCTGCATTCAGATTAGTAATTTAAAGTGAAAGATGTTCCTTATCCTGTGAACAATCCTGTGCAAAAGAAAATTAATTCAATTCTTACACGTTATCTTTTTCTGTTATAAAAGAATTGCTGGTATCATGGACTTAGATGACCTTTGTAGGTCATTTACTGCCATAAATTCGTGATTATGTGCTTAAACTAGGTAAATTATGAGAAATAAAATTTTGAAATGCCAGTGTATATGCCTTTGTTTATATTAGTACACATTGGAACATTGTTCTCAATATCCAGGAGAGCTTCTAGTGTCAGCGTTTTCTCAGTAAAATATCGTATCTTCAGTGTCACATGCATGCTTTGATCTTGTTTGTTATGCTCTTAATCATTTTGCTTTGTAGTGATCATACGAATGATCATTCTAGCAATTGTGGATCATTTTGCTTTAGGTTATGTTTGCATTAGGGACCTCTCAGTGCAGGGCACAGACATCTAATTTGAACAAGGTGATACATAAAGGGAAATGTATTCTCTGATGAAACAAAACAGCAAGAAGAACAGGGATGTATCAGGGGCTTAGGGATTATTGGAACAAGGGATATGAGCACTGCACAGCTTTTGCCATCGGTCTGTTCTAAGTTTCTTGGTATGTCCGCTTCATCTTCCCATGAACTAGCTGCTTCCGTATAATAAGGAATTTACCAGACTAATATCTTCCTGAAACCGAGCACAGTTATGGTGACTGTTCATCTTTCCCCTCGTCTGACTAGAAAATTGTGGGGAGAGCAAGGTTTGGCTTTCTTGTGCGCCCACGCCACTGGGCAGAAGGTGGGGTATTATGAGTGATAGCCCAAGAACATGTGCTTGAAAACAATGAGGTGTTCTAGGCAGACAAAGTAATAGGTGGCCTATTGTTTCTCCTTTTATGACTTGGAATAAAAGTGGTTCTAATAGTCAATGAATCTGAAATAACATAAAATATTAGATTGTTTTACATGCTGTGAAATCTTTAGTTTTGACAATTCTAATTCAAGTGTTAGGATGGATACTTTTCAGTAATAAGTGAAAGTCATATAACTTACTTTTGTTTTATGCTAATACAGAGTGCTGCTCCATACCAGGAATAGTTTAAAGAACTGTATACAGATAACTAACTGCTCTGATGTGAATACTGTAGGAAAATACTGTGATTGGGAATTTTTGTCCATATAATAAAACAGTTATTGAAGTCATCTAAAGTAAGATCACTTTATGAAATACTTTGATAACATGAAGGCTGAAGATAGCAACAAACAGGTCTACTTCATTTTCAAGGGAAAATAATAATGTTTATGTTTAATATTTTTCATTACAAAATATTGTGGGGGGAACTTAGGCCATCAAGAAAGAATATACTAATCATGAAAATAGGTCTTTTTAAAATGATGCCTAGCTTATTACAAGTGAGTATCGGAAGAAATCAGACCGTAACATTTGTAGGTGTAGGTCAGATACTGTGGCCCGTGGGCACAAATGGCCTGCAACATGTTTAGGTCCACAGAATATGTGTGTTTGGTTGTGTTTTATTTTAATGAGCTTGTTTTTAAAACTAGGGAGATTTCATCTAAAGTTCTAGATTTCCGCCTACTTATTTTAAAAAGAATTTGAAAGATAAAACAATCAGTAAAATGGAATAGACTATCCAAAGGTAATGCAGATTCATATGGAAATTGTGTATATGATAAAGGCAGCATTTCACATCAGAGGAGAAGACAGATATTCAATAAAAACATATGACATCTAGCTGTCCATTTGGGATGAAATAAAACCCCAATTTTTTATACTTGTTAAGTCAATAAAAATTCTAGATGGAGCAAAGATTTTAAATGTAGAAAACTATTACTAGGACCCCTAGGTTCATCAGTAATTAGAGTAGTTTTATCTAAATGGCTTTAAATGAGACTTAAAGGAGTAGAATAGCCTGTGTCCCATATCATATGTTTCCAGTTAAGTCCTGCAAGGTATTGTAAAGGAGAATGATGTGTGCTTTTGGAGTCAATAAGATCTAGGCTTAAATCTTTTTCCTAATGTTTACTCAGATTTTTTGTAAGGTATAAAACTACTCTGAGCCTTAGTTTCCTCAACAATCAATCCGTCAACATAAAATGAAATGAATAAAGAACATCTACCACGAGAATTGCTGTGAGAATTGGATGAGATTATGTTATGTGTGAAACTCTTACCCAATACCTGCCTAGAAGTGACTGTTCAATAAAGTTTTCGTGTAGAAGGACAAAGAAACAGTGAAACTTTCAATAGCTGTGGGGCACTGGCCCAGAGCAGATGTTTGTTTGAGAAAGATGAAAAAACTTGACATCTATTTCCATCTGCAAACACTTATTGAGAGCCTATGCATGCCATGCATTATATTTGGCACTAGAACAATAAATATCAAAATAAAAGAGATTACCACTTCAAAAAATCTTGAATGGGAAAGTGAGGTCTTATAAGAAAGTAATTCAAGGCCGAGCATGGTGGCTCACACCTGTAATCCCAGCACTTTGGGAGGCCGAGGTGGGCGAATCACCTGAGGTCAGGAGTTTGAGACCAGCCTGACCAACATGTTGAAACCCCATCTCTACTAAAAACACAAAAGTAGCCAGGCTTGGTGGCAGGTGCCTGTAATCCCAGCTACTCAGGAGGTTGAGGCAGGTTGAACCCAGGAGGTGCAGGTCGCAGTGACCCAAGGCCGCGCCACTGCACTCCAGCCTGGGTGACAAGAGCGAAACTCTGTGTCCAAAACAACAACAACAACAACAACAACAACAACAACAACAACAAAGGAATTCAAGCAGTGAGAATTTTTACAGTATTTGACTACTCTCTTAATATTGTTATTCACCCTAAGAAAACATTTTCTGATATGCTGCAGTATCTTGTGCTAGTTAAAGGAAACATGTAAAAGTAATTTCCTAAGAAAAATGAATAGCATTGTCTGGCTACAACCACGAAATATCTTTCTCAGGGTAGCTATTAAGAGAGAATGCATTACCAGAGATGAAAAACTTAGGAAATTGCTAAGTAGTGAATGAAATGGTGCTTTTTTTTTTTTTTTTTTTTTTTTTTTTTTTAATGTACCTCTCTTTTCCACTTAAATATTTTTGCTGGTTATTAGCATTTGCTTGGACTTAGCTTAGCAAATCATTTGTTTTCACTAAATGAGGTTGTAGAGAATTCCTAGGTCTGTGTAGCTAATAGTTGGTAAATAATATAATACAAACTATTTTTTCAGCAATTTTCCATTAATACTCTAATGTAGAGTAATCCACTTGAGATGGGCAAAACACTTCTGAGTTATCACATAGCCTGGGTTTAATGCATTCCATGTACCTAATCTGTTGTTTTGGTATTATTTACATAACTAAAATTTTGGTTCTGATATTTTCCAAAATTGAGGAAAATGTAAATTGTATGCCATATGAAATTAGGTTTTATGTTACACCTGTGTTCACCTACTAACACATTTAGTATCTGTACCAATCCATTTGCCATGGCACAATCATTCTAGCATGGGACATGCTTTCATTTTCAATAAAGAAGCTTGTGTATAAATACTGCATCTTCTGAACATTCTCTAATGATATGTGCTTTGGTAGATACTGTCAATAAAGAGACTTCTTTTTATCTTTTTTTTTTTTTTTAGTTTGCTGGAAACCATGTCTCATTATACAGATGAACCCAGATTTACCATAGAGCAGATAGATCTGCTTCAGCGACTTCGGCGTACTGGAATGACTAAACATGAAATTCTCCATGCCTTGGAAACTTTGGACCGTCTTGATCAAGAGCATAGTGACAAGTTTGGAAGAAGGTCCAGCTATGGAGGAAGTTCATATGGGAATAGTACCAACAATGTCCCAGCATCTTCCTCTACAGCTACAGCTTCCACACAGACGCAGCATTCGGGAATGTCCCCATCACCTAGCAACAGTTATGATACTTCCCCGCAGCCTTGCACTACCAATCAAAATGGGAGGGAGAATAATGAGCGATTATCTACATCCAATGGAAAGATGTCACCAACTCGCTACCATGCAAACAGCATGGGTCAGAGGTCATACAGTTTTGAAGCCTCAGAAGAGGACCTAGATGTAGATGATAAAGTGGAAGAATTAATGAGGTTAGTGACTTTGCTTATTCAGAGTCCCTAGAAACATCTGTATTCTTAGATTGTTTTAAAGTAGTATGCTGCATTTCAGCTACTTAGCTATAAGAACTGTAACTTCCTTCTCCCACCTTTGGAGATGAAAGGAAGTTCAAGCTTTATGTTTTTAATTTAAATTTTCTCTTCTTTACTTCAGCCCTTTCTCTTTGCTGCTTGATAAGTCTTTTCCATTCTCTTTATCAAACACTAATCTCTATGACTCTACTAGCTTATTTCTGACTAACAGACACATTCTAATCTTGAAATCTGTAGTAAGTACTTTTTCTGAGGGATAATTTTATCTTGGTACAGAATACATACACTCTTAATTTTTCTCTCCAACATTCTAATCAAGAAAATAATTTGGGGTACCTATTATATAGGTTCTAATTTTAGCAATAGATGACACACACACTCACACACACATATACACACATTGTCTTATAAATGTAAGAACTCTTAGAGTTTTAAACACTGAGAAAAGAAATCTACTTTTTTTTTTGAGATGGAGTCTTGCTCTGTATGCCCAGGCTGGAGTGCAATGGCGCCATCTCAGCTCACCTCAGTCTCCGCCTCCCAGGTTCAAGCAATTCTCCTGTCTCAGCCTCCCGAGTAGCTGGGATTACAGGCATGCACCACCACGCCCAGCTCTTTTGTATTTTTAGTAGAGACGGGGTTTCTCCATGTTGATCAGGCTGGTCTTGAACCCCTGATCTCAGGTGATCCATCTGCCTCAGCCTCCCAAAGTGCTGGGATTACAGGCGTGAGCCACCGAGCCCAGCCCACAAGAAATCTACTTTCAACAGAGATAATTAGGAAAGGCTTCACACTGGACCCTGGGACGCTTTGAGGGTAACACCATGTGTTTTCCATTATTGTGCCTCCAGGATCTGGAACTTTCCCTGGCACATGGTAAGGGCCTAATATGTTTAATGAATGGGTAACCTTGACCTAAATGGTAAAGAATAGCATTTGTTTTTAAAATACAGGAACTTTATTTAAAATTAAGGGACTAGTAAAGGGTAGAAAAGGCAAGGCGTGTCTTCAGTCTGATAAAAATTACTGACGGGTAAGACAATGTAATAAGAATAATATATTAGGAAACAATACAGGTTTTGGGAGACTTTGAGTTCATACTAGTTTATTTACTTTTGTTGGAATTGAGGAGTTTTGTAAAAACTCCTCTAGGAATAGAGATGATAAAGGTATTGTTTTCAGTAGATTTCCACTACCATAGAAGGGAAAGAGCCTGCAAATAAATTAGCTACAGTAGATAATGAAAGAAACTGTAGCAGGAATTTGTCAGAAATAAAAATAGTACCTGTAAATATCATTATAATTCTTCCTAAAGATTTTTAAACTTCAAGATTGAATAGTAGTGACACATAATATTGCCACTTGGAAGATCTGTCCAATAGTACCACAATGTTGAAATATCCTTCAAACTGTCCTGAATTTATTTTTAGGTAGATCTTTATTATATGAAATTCTGTGCTAAATCAACTATTTTATCTGGATTTCAGATACAGTATAAATAAAGTATAATATTAATACCTGTAATGAATAATATGATACAGCAGTTACAGTTACAAGTCATTGTTTTGTTTTGTTTTGTTTTTTTGAGACGGAGTCTTGCTCTGTCACCCAGGCTGAAGTGCAGTGGTGTGATCTCGGCTCATTGCAACCTCTGCCTCCTGGGCTGAAGTGATTCTCCTGCTTTAGCCTCCCGAGTAGCTGGGACTGCAGGCATGTGCCACCACGCTCAGCTAATTTTTTTAAAAGTTAAAAATAAAAGAGATCAGTTTGAGTTTGAATTCTTTTTCATGTGTTAAAATAAGTGACCGAAGTTCAGGTGTTGCTTTTGAATTTAACGTTGTTAAGATTAAGAGGGAGAACCATTTGGGCAAAGAAGTTACTTCACTCATTGAAACATAACAAGATTAGCTTTTAATTATTCTGAGTAGAGAGGATATCAAAAATTTTAAAAGGATGCCAACCTGGTTTTTTCGGTGGTGTTGCTGTTCATCAGTTTTGATAAGCTTTTGACATAACAGTTAATTCTTAAACGTGTATAAGACTAACAAGAAGTATGGGAAAGCTCGTTAGTAAAAGTCTCTGGAAGATTGTTTGGAAAAATAAAGGTCTAAAAACTTGACTTTTAACTCATAGGTTGGCATGATGTTTTAATTCAAATATATGCTCAAACTAAACGAAAACCTATTTAGCAATGACTGGGATTTGTAGTTAAATCCTGTAATTACACCCATTCCAGTTTCACTGTGAAATATATACAGGTTTATACTTTGTTATCAGTATTTATGTACTACCAGTTGTCGCTTAATCAGGACACTTGATCTTTTTCCATTTCTCTGCTTCTTTATTAGAACTGCTTCTTTGGGTTCTCTTGATCATCTTGGGGTCTCAATGGTCCTTCTAGATCTCTCTGGTTCTCTGCCATTGCACCCTCACCCACTGCTGCACTCCTGCTTTCCTCCATTGTGTCCGTCTCTTACGCTTCTCAGGTTGTAGATAATAACAATCCTTGGATCAGTGGGAAAGTTTATTGGATGACATTGTCACTTATTAAAATCATGATGTGAGGTTGATCAGAGAAACTGAGATTCACAAAAATTAAATACTTTGCTCAAGAGAACTTCAATATTAAGTGGCAGAGCCTAAATTATGTCTTTATTATCAATATATCACTAGTGTACATTGCCTCTCCAAATAAATTTTTCGTGTCTGTAGATTTTAATAAGATTTTAGGAAAGGTGGTTAATTAACATAAGACAAAGAATGAATTGCCTTAATGGGCTTCGCATCCCCCTCCCCCATGATATTTGCTGCTTCAAAACAATCACTTACCATGTGAATTTTTATTTAGTGGAATGTTAGAGAAATATTTTGAGCGGTGGATCTTTCTGAGTATTCTGTGCTCTTTTAGGAATATACTGCCCTTGCTGATCACTAGATGCTATAAGCCCGCTGGAAGTGGTGGTCTCTGGTGGGGGAGCCTGGATATCTGAATGCTTTCCTGTCTCCTTTTCTACCTGTGTGCTTCACCTCTTGCTTGTTCACATTCCTCAACTCAAACATAAGACGTAGTTTTAAAAATCTTATAATTCATTCACTTTACAAATTTCACTCCTAAAAATTTCAAGATACATAATGGAGATTTTTTTTTTTTTTTTTTTTTTTTGAGACAGAGTCTCACTCTGTCAACCAGGCTGGAGTGCAATGGTGCAATCTGGGCTCACTGCAACTTCTGCCTCCCAGGTTCAAGTGATTCTCATGTCTCAGGCTCCCTAGTAGCTGGGATTACAATGTGCACCACCACCCCCAGCTAATTTTTGTATTTTTAGTACAGACGGGATTTCACTATGTTGACCAGGCTGGTCTCGAACTCCTGGCCTCAAGTGATCCTCCCACCTCGGCCTCCCAAAGTGCTGGGATTACAGGCATGAGCCACCGTGCCCAGCCCATAATGGAGATTTTTTTGTATAACTTCATCAAGTTATAATTGTACACCTTATCAACTCATTGAGAAACAGTGAGAAAGTAGCTTTCACTTTTTTCGTTTTTGAGTTAGGTTAAAAAAATAAAGGTAAACTAGGATATGAATTTAACAGATTGTTGAATATAACATTTTAGGAAGGACTTTAAAGCCAGAAATAACTGTTTTACATATTAATGTTTAAAAATGTATCTATTAATATATAAATATATGTGTAGGGGTATGTGTGTATACACATCTGCTAATATAGTGTATAGATACTAGTGTGTGTTTTATGTACATATTATGATATAATTTAAATATAATTTAATTTATCAGAATTTGTTAATAATGCCATACATTAAATATATTATTCTTAACCACCCATGTACTAAATTTTATGATATGTTAGTATTTTGTATAAAACTGAGGCTTTATTCTAAGTTGGTTATCTATAGGCTAAGTATTTTACTTGCATAGGTAGGATGTGCATGTTCTGTAGATAAGACAAAATGGTCATGATATCCAGTTACTATGTTATTGATACGTATATAGTAACTTTTATTTTTGAGTGAATTTTTAAAATTTAAAGTTATACTTTGTCTCCATGGGTAAAAATGTATGGGGATAGGTTTTATTCAAATGTGAAAGAAATTTGTACATCATTGTATTTTTCCAAGTGTGAAATAGTCTGTCTTGGCAGGTGTTGCTTCATCTCTGGAAGTCTTTCAGATAGATGATTACCTTTCAGAGATCCTAAAAAATGTGCAGTGTATATTAACTATGAAAATATGGAAGATCTTAAAGCATATCATTTTTAAAACAGGTGGTCTTTATTATTCTTTGTTCTAGAAAAGGAAGCAATGTCATTTCGAACTACTATAAATAATTCTTTTCCTTTCTGATTTGGTAAGCTTAAATCTATTTGAGAATAAAAATTTAAAGCTGTTTTATAAATTATCTAGATTGGGCTTTCCATTTTACAACCTTTTTTCTCCAACTACAGAATTGTTCATTCATTGAACAAATTAAGCTCTATTATATGCAAACCCCATAAATGAATAAGGCACAATCTTTGTGCTAAAGGACTAAGGACTTTACAGCGTAGTAGGAGAGATAAGACAAGATTAGAAACAACCATAATACAGAACAGCATGTAATATATTAGCATGTGAGTAGTAGTATTGAAATGTTAAAGTTAGCCATTGCAAGAAGATACCTTTTTTAGCTGTGAAGATCAGGGAGAACTTCTTTGAATAGATGACAGTTAAATTGTGTCTTAGTAAAAGGGGATTCCACAAAGAGGCATTACTGATGAATTCATCCAGATATTAAGAAAGATCTGTAAGTAACAGTGAAAGTTTAGCAAATTATAAAAATAATGGCAATGGAGGGTGGGAAGGAAGAATTTCATCCTGGCGTGGAAATCACCAGATGAATCTAGCATGGCAATGATTTCAAAAGGGAAGTAGGAGGCAATGACATGGACTTGAACTGGTTAGCTACAAGTCAGGTGGGTATCTTATCTTGAAGTAAGTAAGCTGTGGAATGAAAGACAAGATCAGCCTGCTCTTCACTTTAATTCCATAAGACTTGAGGCATAGAAATCTTGAAGAGTATGAGATTTTATAAGAGAGGAAGGAGGGGATTTATTCTTTTTAAGGAGGATGTAAAATTGCAGATGAAGAGAGGAAGTGAGGGGTGGGAGAAGATGAGATAATTAGATTTAGAGTAAATGAAGTTTTTACACTAACAAAGTGGTGATTCTTAGATTACAATGAGGACAATAGGAGTAGCAGGTCCTTGAAGGCTGAATGAGGAGAGAATGAGGGAAGGAGGTGATGTCAAAGTTTGAACAACAAAGCTAACCCACTAGAATGGAACTTTTAAAAATATTTAAGAGAATTGGACACAATGAAAATAGAATGTGTTTAGTATTTTGAAAATACCTAGTGAAACCAACTAAATGACACATCGCTGCTTGTGTATAGAATTCTTTTAATGCCACCTTAAAGTACCTGGTACAGATGTTTACTTCGGTCTTATATGATTACAGCAGATCATTTGTTTCTTCTTTTCTTGGGAACCTTTCTGAAGTTTTATAACAATTTCAAAAAAAATTTTGCAATGAATTTTTGATTCTATGTATTACAGACATATGTATACACACAATATTTAATTTCATTGCTAGGAGACAAATTTTAAAAGCCTTGTGAAGGGAGTATTGATGCTTTTTGTTGTTGTTGTTGTTGTTAGATGGAGTCCCACTTTGTTGCCCAGTGGCGCAATCTTGGCTCACTGCAGCATCCACCTCCTGGTTTCAAGCAATTCTCATGTCTCAGACTCCCAAGTAACTGGGATTACAGGAGTGAGCCACTGTACCTGGCCAATGCTTTTATTTTATCAGATGATACAGCCAGGGCCCAGCTTTGTTAAATGTCTTGCCCTTGCACACCCTTATCTTTTAAGTCTTTTCTTTTGCTTTTTGAAAAAGCTCTCTGGTAAAGCAGTAAAGAGTTTTTTCTTTTTTTTTTTTTTTTGAGATGGAGTCTCGCTCTGTCACCGAGGTTGGAGTGCAGTGGCACGTTTTTGGCTCACTACAACCTCCGCCTCTGGGGTTCAAGCAATTCTCCTGCCTCCGCCTCCTGAGTAGCTGGTATTACAGGCACATGCCACCACACCTATTTGTTAAATATTTTTTTTTAACTATTTGTTTAACTATTTGTTAAATATTTTTGGTAGAGACGAGGTCTCACCATGTTGGCCAGGCTGATCTTGAACTCCTGACCTCAAATGATCCGCCTGCCTCAGCCTCCCAGAGTCCTGGGATTACAGGCGTGACCCACCGTGTCTGTCTATTTCTATGTTTTTAAACATTATTGATACTTAGAAACTTGTCAAATATCTAAAAATGAAAATTGCTACTGTTTGACATATTTTTGGGATTCCTTCTGTCTTGTGCAGTCCTTAATAATATCATGCTGCAAGGCTGTGAATAATTTACAAACTGGATATTTCCTATTTCAATAATTGAGTGTTATCTGTTCTGTATGATTTAGTGTCTAAATGAATTTGATTTGAAATAAATTGATTTAAATATCAATGTAAATTAGTCAAAAAACCTATTTAATTCTTTCCTCCACAAAGGTACGTTTTTTAATTTAACCTGAAAAAATATTTTTTTAAATTCAGCTTCATTTTCCTAGATCATTCTATATATAGAAATGCAATACTTTATTTAAAAATTTTCAGATTAATTTTATAGTTATATTAGAAACCAAATGATTTGTTTTGTTTATATAAGCCAATTGAAATAGTGCTGAAGTTATCTCTTGCACACTGATTATTGATGCACATTTGAAAGCTTTTGTTCTACATTACCTGCATTTTAGTCAGCAATTATTTTGTTTGACTTTAAAATATATTTATTTGTACGTTTTTCTTTTTTGTATACACAATTTTTAAATAAAATGTGAATGCGTGTTTTTCAAAGAAATATTTCAGGCTGGGCGCAGTGGCTCACGCCTGTAATCCCAGCACTTTGGGAGGCTGAGATGGGTGGATCACGAGGTCAGAAGATCGAGACCATCCTGGCTAACATAGTGAAACCCCATCTCTACTAAAAATACACACACACACACACACACACAAAATTAGCCTGGCGTAATGGCGGACACCTGTAGTCCCAGTGAGTTGGGAGGCTGAGGCAGGAGGATGGCGTGAACCCGGGAGGCGGAGCTTGCAGTGAGCTGAGATTGTGCCACTGCACTCCAGCCTGGGCGATTGAGCGAGACTGTCTCCAAAAAAATATTTCAAATATAGACAGGCATTTTGGGAAGAATCTAACCAGAATCTAGATCAGTATGAGAAAATTTAAATACTGCATTAGGCAGCTGATTATTTTTTTCCTTTAAGAATATTTTTGGTTAGGATTTCCAACTGATAAATCAGCAGTATACTATAGAGCTACAGATTGGAAACTCACCACTATCACCTCTCTGTTTTTTTCCAGAATTCCCCAAAGGGAGCATGGTCTTACAACAGAGCATGTAACAACTACTCATCAGGGAGCTAAAATCCCTCATCCAAGTTAAATCACAACTCACTGTTTTTGGATAGGATACTTAAGTTCCTCCAAATAGTCTACAGAGAAATGTGAACCCCTAAAAAGAGTTTGTGGTTCTTTCACAAAACAATTATTAAGGTTTTGTGATCCTTTGTCTCAGATCAAGGGTCAGCAAACTTCTTCTCTAAAGGACTAGAGAGTAAAAATTTTAGACTTTGTGGCCAAGAGGCAAATTTAAGGATATAATGAAGAGACATAGGCTGGGTGCGGTTGCTCACACCTGTATTACCAGCACTTTGGGAGGCCAAGGCAGGAAGATCACTTGAGGTTAGGAATTCAAGACCAACCTGGCCAACCAACATGGTGAAACCCTGACTCTACTAAAAATACAAAAATTAGCCGGGTGTGGTGCTGCATGCCTGTAACCCCAGCTACTCAGAAGGCTGCAGGAGAATTGCTTGCGCCCGGGAGGTGGAGGTTGCAGTGAGCCGAGATCATGCCACTGCACTGCAGCCTGGGCAACAGAGTGAGATTCCGTCTCAATTAAAAAAAAAAAAGGATATCATGTAGAGCCACATACAAGACAGAAAACAAACAGCCACAAATTTTTATTGACAAAAGTCAATACAGAATAATAATAATTGGGTAGAGTTTTTAAAAATATAGGCCTACTAGTCAGAAGAGTGAAATTGCAAGGGGAGGGATAATATTTTGCTTAGTTTGTGTTTATCGTTTGCATTTTCTGTCATCAAATCAATTGCAAATGTCCATCTCTGAAAATGATCCTTAGCTCACAGGTTGTGTAAAAATAGGTGGCAGGCTAGAATTAGCCCATAGGCCATAATTTGCTGACCCCTGTGTTAGATAAGAAGTTACCTCTAAACAGAAACCACTGCTCTATTTATGTAATCCTTTTGAAGATAAAGCATTGAAAGAGAGATTGGTCAGTTTTAAGGGTTTAACTATAATTTTTGTTTATTAAATCTTGTTCTGGTGAAATAACAGAAGTCTTGCCACTCATTGTCATTTTTGTGGATGTCTGGTCTTTTGAGAATTTGTTGAGTCTTTAAGTAAAAATTTGGAACAAGCATTTTAGTGGAGGAAAAATGAGGTCTATAATGTATTCCCAAGGACACAGAATATTGTGTAGTTTTAAGTATTCTTATATATAATACAAAATGAATAAATGCCTTTTTAATACTAAAACTTTATATTCAACCGATCCCACTTTTTTTGTTTATACAGGAAAAGAAGTTAAAGGGCAAGCCTTTCTTCAAATGGCTAACATTTTTACAGTTGTGGGAACGATGATTTCTTTTTCCTTAATCATTTTAAAGGTTTTTAAATGAACATTGTTCATGCAGTTGTGTAGTTAACATGCAAGCCCACAGTCTGCTCACAACTGAATTTGTTGTTGTTGCTCTTTATTTTTCTAGGATTTCTGTCTCTGTAAGATACATTCATTCCCCAGTAATGAAACTTTGTATATACCATATGACAGCCTTGTTCCTAATATGAATTATACAGAGCATGCGATTAACCATCCTCTGGTATGAGACTTATATCTGTTATGATCTTCACTAAAGCGTCTGTCTGATGGTGTGATGTTTTAGGACTTGAATATTTGGTGTTTCTTGGTTCATTGTAATTTCATATTTTCACACAAGTTTGGTCTGTTTACCCTTTATTTTTGTGTCCTTTCTGTGTTCTCCCCACCTCTCTGCTTCACCTTTCTTTTAGCAAAGATGAGGATTTCTACCTTCAACATACATTGTTGGTCTTGTCTTCTGTTTTTGTTAGGAGGGACAGCAGTGTGATAAAAGAGGAAATCAAAGCCTTTCTTGCCAATCGGAGGATTTCCCAAGCAGTTGTTGCACAGGTAACAGGTAAGAGCTGAAGAGCCCTTTATTCTGGAATCATGTCTAGTCTCTGCCTTCTGGTGCAGATGTTGGAATAATGCTTGCATTTCTGCATTGCAGTGCAGATCTGTCAACTTAGGCATAATTATGTATGCCTGTGATTTAAAACCCATTGTCTCCAATATCACCGAACTTCTCTAGTGATTTTTTTTGACTTGTGCTAGTAAACTTTATAGCATTTGTAATAAGCACAAAATTCCCTATTTTGTGGCTAAAAAAGGTTCCTATAGTTTGCTTTTGATTGTAACAGAGCGTATGACACATGCACATCCAACTGCTTTCTATACTATATATTTTTAAAAGCTTTGTAGTCCTCCAAGTATAATCCCTGATTATACATACAGTTAAAAAAATGATTCATGAGGGTAAAGAAAGTTGTTTTTTAAACCACTTTTGCATATGTAAAAGCATTCCTTGAAACATTACTGAGAAGAGTTACCATTGTCTTCTCTTTGTTCTTTATATCCCATCCCATTCTCCACCCCCACCCAAGCCCCATCCTTAGTATGTGGTGTATTTTGTCATTCTCTATTCAGATTGCATTTTTTAATGAAGTTCTTAAATTTGGGGGCAGATGTCTTTTGTTTGTTAATGTGTGAACTTCCTTTCTTAGATCTCAGTGATTTATAAGATCCTTAAAAAATTAACTGGGCCTTAGTCATTAGAAGAACCGGACACTCTTTCAAGTACATTTTGTAGTTGCAATGTTGTTATACTTTGTATATTGATAGATATAAAAATTAATTCTCCCCTCCTTTTATTAACATTCTACTAGCTGGCTATGTGAATTTGGGCTTTTTAACCTCTGTGCCTCCGTTTTCTTCCTTCTACAATGAAATACTTGGATCTGATCTTCAACAATAACTTACGATTTAAAAATATTATTTCTGTTCTCCAGACCATGATACATATTGGAACTAATTTACCTAAAAGGTTGTTACTGGCCATTAATTTTGTTAAAAATGAAACTCCAGAGTTTAGAAGTCTTACATTTCATCCCAAGTATCTAAGGTCAGCCAATCTTTTATAGTGTGTGTGTGTGTGTTTAATATATTACACTAGTAATATATTTTTATAAACGACACTTTTGTTTATGGTAAAATACTTTAATTAAAGGTATCCTTCGGTGTAGAAGTCTTATACCAAAGGATAGTGTGTTAGTTTAGTTGTTGTAGTATTTAGGTGTTTTTCTATAGGATATTTAAAATATGTTGTTAACCTTTATCTTCAAGGACCAAGTTATGGTGCTTAATGCAATGTAAGGACAAGTCAAGCAGGTTTCAGTGAAACTCACTGATTTGGACTTTGAAAAGATGAAATGTTGTCTTTCAGTACTTATATTTCAGCCTCCATTACTAGAAGCAATAGTATCTTCCAGTTTGCCAGCCTAAAACTAAAAAGACAAAATTTTAGTGTTACAGAATAGCATTGCAATGTTGATTTTTTTTTTTTTTCAGGTAGAAGCATTTCTTAGTGTATTGAATTCCCTGAATCTTGAATCATTTAGGACTTTTAAAATAGTAGCTTTGAAACCCATCCAACCTTAGTTAATACAAATCATAGTAACATACCTTTAAAAAGCATTTCTTGAACATATCTAAAGGCATTGGATAAACCATAATGGGTTAAACATGATGCATTAAATATAGTATTGCTTTTTTGGAAAGGGAAACTGAAAGATATGTTTTCCCATCTTGCTATTCAAAATATAGTACATGGAACAGCGTTTTTGGCATCACCTGGGAGCTTGTTAGAATTGTAGAAATACTGAATACTGCTCTAAATGTGCTGAAACATAATTTACATTTTAACCACAAGCCCAGGTGATTTCAGTTTGAGAAATGCTATTCTAGGAGACTGGTAAACTTTACTGACTTTAACTTCAGTGGATTGGAATTGTTTAACATTACCTCACTCAGTAATGGTCATCATGATGCCATCCCCTGTTTTTATTTTTGTTTTTGTTTGTTTGTTTTTTTGTTTGTTTTTGGTTTTGTTTGAGACAGGGTCTTGCTCTGTTCCCGAGGCTGGAGTGCAGTGGCCGGTGATCATGGCTCACTGCAGCATCCACCTCCTAGGCTCCAGTGATCTTCCCATATCGGCCTCCTGAGTAGCTGGTACTACAGTTGTGCACCAACATACCTGGCTAATTTTTATTTTTCACTTTTTCTTTTTTTTGAGATGGAGTCTTGCTCTGTCGCCCAGGCTAGAGTGCAATGGTGTGATCTCAGCTCACTGCAACCTCCGCCTCCTAGGTTCAAGTGATTCTCCTGCCTCAGCCTCCCAAGTACCTGGGATTACAGGCGCCCACTACCATGCCTGGCTATTTTTTGTGTTTTTAGTGTAGGTAGGGTTTCACCATATTGGCCAGGCTGGTGTTGAACTCCTGAGCTCAGGTGATCCACCCACTTCGGCCTGCCAAAGTGCTGTGATTACAGACATGAGCCACCGTTCCCAGCCTATTTTTTACTTTCTGTAGAGATGAGGTTTCACCATGTTGCTCAGGCTGGTCTTGATCTCCTGGGATTACAGGTATGAGCCACCACACCCGACCATCATCTTCTGTTTTTGCAAGCAAGAACTGAAAATACAGTTACACATTTATTATCTATTGTACCACATGGACCTTTCTTTTGCTGCCATAACTATGGGATTTGGTGGTGTTACAAACCTATTTCCCCCTTTCAGCCTCACCCCAACTTGTTCTTCCTCCTCTTCATTTCTACTCCAAAAGCTTGAGTTCCTCTTCCCTTGATCAGATATCTTTTGATGATTCTCCATTGTCTAAAAAATGAAATTTCTTGTAATCTGACTCCAGTCTTCTCTTTTGTTGCCATCCTCTATTCAGTATGCCCCCAGCTGAATTTCACTATTTGCCATTCCCAGAATTCTGCTCAGTTGGATGCTTCCGAAGTTTTGTTTGTGCCAAAGATATCTTTCACCTCCTCATCCCAGCCTTATGAATTTCTGTTTATCAAGATTATCTCAGTTGTTACCCTCATTTTAACTTCTAGACCAATTTAGTCCTTGCAGACCTCTCTTTTTTTCTGAAATGAATTACACTTAGTTCATCACCCTGAGGTTTAGTACTCATTTTAGTTATGCATTTTAGAGCAGTGTTCTTCAAGAGTGACCTTTCCTTACACAAAGAGTCTAGCATTGTGCATGTACTCTGAACATTCCATGTTTATCTAGCCACCTTATAGTATAAGAGGAGAACTGGTGATGCTGACACAAGCTATACATGTGAAAATTTGTCCAGTGTGACTTTCTTCAGTGGTGTGCCCTCTCCAAAAATAATAATTCATTTGCTCGACAAATGCTGTGTGAATTTTTGCCGTTAAGGAACTTGCATTTTTCCTTTATCTACTTCAGTTGTTTATATCAGGCCTGGGGAATGAGGATGATTGATAACCATATTGGTTCGTTGTCCTATTGGTCAATTTACTGAACTCCTATGTTTTTTGTGTATTATTGTGTTAACATTTTTTTACCCAGACTGCCCAGCCATCAAGCTAAACTCAGGGGCAAGGCTTCTCATTGCAGAGAAGAGATCCAGCTAGAGAATAGTGAGGCGGTAGAACTGAATAAAGCCTTGTCCTCGTAATTGGTCCACTTAGGTTAGAGTGAACCTGAGTATGGAAGCCTTCTGGTCACCTAGAGCTCACTCCCTGCAGTACCTCATCAGTGTATATACATATTTTTTTGTCTTTAAACAAATTAGTCAAGTGTATCTTCAAAGAATATGTACCTAATGAAATCTACCTTAAGGTTTAGGATGTGGTTATCCTGAATCTTATAACAAGTTATCTTAAAAAGATTTAAGTTCAACTCTAATATGTGAAATAAGTCAACCTTGAGATAAAAATGAGAACGAGTGGTGCATAACAAAAGAAAATGCTAAATAAAAAGTGTAATGAGGTGCAAAATTATAACACATGTGCTTGTTCCAGAAACAAATACAGAAGTTTCTTTTTATAGATTCAGAGGATTTCTATAATAAGATAAACAAGAAGTTCATGGGTGGGGTCTGTATAAATAATATCCTACTGATAGGAAAAATGACAGTATAAACAGGATATAATAACAGTGCCTGCTGAATTCCCAGCATGTTATTTGTAGCTTCTTTCACAGTCGCAGCTGTTCCCACCAAGGGTGGATTTTTACCTCTGTAAGAGGTCAGCCAAGATTCTAAATTCTCACTAACAATGGTGGGTTGGTAAGCATAGTCTTTGCTTTAGTAATAAGCACATGTATTCTCTATTCACTTTCAGGGTAAAGTGTTTTCTTAGGCTGTTTAAGAATGCTTAAAAATAGTTTTTTTTAATGACCTTTGGGGAAAAAAATCAAGCATGCAGAATAAATGAGTAAATGGGCAGAGCCTGATGAGCGCTTATCAGCCAAAGAAATATACTAATTTGATGCATCTCCTCTGAAGAAATAAATACACAGAAGAAGAAAAAAACAGCGCCTCAGAATTTTAAGAAATTTACCATAATTTTATTTTCTTAAAATGTAGTATAATGAAGAAATAACAGAATCTCAATGTTCTGGTCTTTCTGCCATAAAATAGCCTTGTGACCCAGAGTCTCATTTTCCTTATTTATAAGATAAAGGACTTTGACTAAATAGTTTCTTTCTTAGGTCCATTTGAACTGGCTGCTCTAACGAAATACCATGAACTGGGTGGCTTATAAGCAACTGAAATTTATTTCTCACATTTCTGGAGGCTGGGAAGTCCAGAATCAAGCCAGATTCAGTGTCTGGTGAGAGCCTGCTTTCTGACTTACAGACCATGCCATCTCATTGTGTTCTCACATAATGGCAGGAGGAAAGGGTCTCTCTTGGGCCTCTTTTATTGGGGGACTAATTCTGGTTCATAAGGATTCAACTCATATGACCTAATCACCTCCCAAAGATCCCACCTCCTAAAATCTTGGAAGTAACAATTTCAACAAGTAGGAATTTTAGAGGGACATAAACATTCAACCATAGCAGCTTCTATATATCTTTTCTAGCTGTCAAATTCTATTGTTTTTAAGTTGTAAATGCATTTTATCAGATGTGCATCTTACCTGTACCTAGTGATTCTCATTCCCAAAACATAAGAATTTGTGTAAGACAAGTTCTGAACTGGTTTTACAAATGTTCCAACTGTACTCAGATCAATTCCTTTTTAACTTATCTCTAAAATATGGGATAAAACCACTGCATATTCTATTTAATTATAGCAAAAAAATTTTTACAAAGGTAAAGAATTAAGTTCCCTAATCAGAGAACTTAAGATCAGACATTAAAAATCAACTAAAGTTTCAGTATATTAAAAACAACAACCACCACCACTTCATTTTCTACAGTAGTTTTAGGTTCACAGCTGCCTTCCATACATCCCCCTGACCCACTATCACCATCCAGCACCAGAGTGGTACCTTTGTTAATGCCAGTGAACCTACATTACACGTCATTGTCACCCAAAGTTCATAGTTTATATTGGTTTTGCACATTCTGTGGTTTTTGGACAAATGTTTAATGACATGTATCCACCATTGTAGTATCACACAGAGTTGTTCCACTGCCCAAAACATTCTCTGTGCTTTTGCCTGTTCGTCCCCTCCTCCCCTCAACTCCTGGCAACCTTTTTATTGTTTCCCTAGTTTCGCCTTCCAGAATGTCATATAGTTGGAGTCATACAGTGTGGAGCTTCAGATTGGCTTCTTTCACATAGTAATACACATTTCACGTTCCTCCCTGTCTCTTCATGGTTTAATAGCTCATGTCCTTTTAGCACTGAATAATATTCCATTGTCTGGATGTACCACAGTTTCTCTATTCACCTACTGGATGGCATCTTGGTTGCTTCCAAGGTTTGGCAATTATGAATAAAGCTGCTATAAACAAGTGGAATTTCTATCTATATTAGTAAAGCAATGCTGGTAGACTATAAGTCACAGACTGTGGAATTGTCCTATTATAATACAACCAGAAATAATTATCTTGCTCATTTAACAAGATTTTATGAATTTCTGCCTAATGGATTTTACCAGTTTTATGTGGATCTCCAATTTGAAGGCTATCACCTATCTACAGAATGGGTGGGCTTCTACATGAAAGATGTAATTCTCTCTCCAAATGGAAGAGGTTTAGAATTTTTCTTTTTGTTAGCAGAAACCTTCTTTTCAAATCTTCTCTGAATGTACTTCATTCACTCACGTTATAATTGTTTTCGCAGAGTGCATGTTGGGATTTTCTTTTGTTTTGCAGCCTTGGGGGAATAGGAACAGATGTTATTCCATGGTTCAAAAAATTCTTACTTTTTAATCTCATTTCCTTCTGTCTTCTTTAATTTTTTGGAAAACTATTTTCTTATAAACATAACACATGAAGTTACTTTTTTTTTCCCTCATAGGAAAAAACCAGCCTTTTCTACATCTAAATGCCCATATTTTCTCACTTTGTTGACAGCTAAGTGAGGAACTGGAGTGAAAATAATTTTGGAGGATATTTTTTGTTGTTTGAAAATCAGTTCTGTACAGTTATTGAAATTCATTGTCCTGCCAGGGCTTCGATCATCTCAGATACAATGCATAGGAGTATACATTTTTGGTGTAAATACTAGGAAGACTCATTGTCAGGTATAAAATGGCATCTCTTTCACCTGTATATAAAGGAGAAACTGTATTTTTAAAAACACTACCCTACCACAGGCCCTGACAATGACTTATAAAGGTTAGGCACAGATGTGGTTTTTCCCTCATTCAGTAATTACCATTTTTGTTTCTCTCCAGTTCTTGTTTCCTAAGATTATGGGGAAAAGCCTGTACTTAGATACAATGTTCCTTTGATTGTTGTGTGAAATATTTCTTGCCTAATGTAATTTAAAAATTGTTATATTAAATATGTTAATTGTTAAATATACAGGAATAAATGACAAAAAGAGGAAGTGATACCCAAGTAAGAAAGTCAGAAGGTATCTGTGCGTGATAAAATAGCAAAACCTTAGATTCAGCTGTAGTCTGTCAGTCTTAAACGGTGGCTCAAGCCTGTAATCCCAGCACTTTGGGAGGCCGAGACGGGCGGATCACGAGGTCAGGAGATCGACACCATCCCGGCTAACACGGTGAAACCCCGTCTTTACTAAAAAATACAAAAAACTAGCTGGACGAAGTGGCGGGCGCCTGTAGTCCCAGCTACTCGGGAGGCTGAGGCAGGAGAATAGCGTGAACCCGGGAGGCGGAGTTTGCAGTGAGCTGAGATCCGGCCACTGCACTCCAGCCTGGGCGACAGAGCGAGACTCCGTCTCAAAAAAAAAAAAAAAAAAAAGTTTTACTCAGAGTGAGACCTTAAATCAAGGTGCTGCAAATAGTTTTGTCAGGAAGATGTAATACTATATTTAGTGTTACTAAATCTACTTAAGGAACTGACGCTTGCACTAACTAAACTACAGCTGAGAGCCTTGATACCTGAGAGGCCTATAAAATTTTGAAGCAGTGTTTCAAATTATTTTGGCTTAGAAGAAAAGTTTCTAATATCAGAATGTGTCAACTTCAGCTAAATTTGACTATATCATTTGATTCTCACAAAATAAACTTGGAGATATGCAGGGGAAATTGTTTTTTTCTTTGTTTTTATTACCTTTAAGATAAAATTTACCTAAGAGTATAGGTTTCTGAGTTGTACCAAACTTATACAGTAGTATAATCATTACCAAATTCAAGATATGAGTATTTCAGTATTCCAAGAAGTTGTCTCATGCATCTTTGCAGTCAAATACTGTTATCCCACCCCCAGTCCCTGGCAACCATTCATCTGTATTCCTTCACTATTGATTTGACTTTTCTAGAATTTCATGTCAGTGGAATCATAAAAAACATACCTTTTATGTCTCCAACTTCTTTCATTTAGCATGATGCTTTTAAGATTCGTGAGTGTTCTTACATGTTTCAGTCATTATGCCTTTTGAATGCTGAATACTAATCCATTGAATGGATATAACAAAATTAGTTTACCCATTAGTCAGTAGATGGACATTTGGATTGTTTCCAGGGCCTGACTATTTTGAAATAAGCTGCTATGAACATTTTGTGTACAAGTTTTTGTGTTGGATTATGTTTTTATTTTCTATGGGTAAATACCCAGGAGTGGGATTGTGGGGTTGTTGGTAAATATACATTTAACTTTTTGAGAAACTGCCAAACTGTTTTCCGGTGTGGCTCCACCATTTTGTCTTCCCACCAGCAAAGAATGAGGTCTTACTGCTCTGCATTCTCTTCAGTGCTTGGTGTTTGTGCTTCTCTGTGAGTTTAGTCATTCTAGTGCAGTTATAATGATATCTCACTCTAGTTTTATTTCGCATTTTTCTAATGACTAATTATGTTGAGCATCTTTTTATATGATCATTTGTTATTCATGTATCTTCTTGGGTGAGATGTCTGTCAAATCTTTTGTCTATTATTTTTTGCCTTATTTATTATTATCTTTTGCCTTATTTATTATAAGAGCTCTTTGTATATTCTGGGTACAAGTCCTTAAATATACAGATATACATATTTTCTAGTCTAAGGCTTGCGTTTTCATTTTCTTAATATCTTTCAAAGAGCAAATGTTTTAAATTTTTATGAAGTTATGTTTATCCTTTTTTTTCTTTTGTGGGATCTTGCTTTTTGTGTTCTAAGAAAATTTGCTTAAACAGGGCCGGGCGCCGTGTCTCACGCCTATAATCCCAGCACTTTGGGAGGCTGAGGCGGGCGAATCACAGGAGGTCGGGAGTTTGAGACCAGCCTAACCAACATGGTGAAACCCCGTCTCTACTAAAAATACAAAATTAGCCAGGCGTGGTGGTGCTTGCCTATAATCCCAGCTACTCGGGAGGCTGAGGCAGGAGAATTGCTTGAACCAGGGAGGCGGAGGCTACGGTGAGCTGCGCCATTGCACTCTAGCCTCGGCAACAAGAGTGAAACTCTGTCTCAGGAAAAAAAAAAAAAAAAAGGAAAATTTGCTTAAACAAAGTCTCAAAGATTTCCTCATGTTTTCCTTTGTAAGTTTTATAATTTTAGCTCTTACATTAGGTCTGTGGACCATTTAAAGTTAATTTTTGTATTGAGATAAGGCTTGAGGCATTTTTTATTTTCTTATGGAGATCCAGTTGTTGGAACATCATTTTTTGAAAAGTCTAGTCTTTCCCCATTTGATTACTTTGTTATCTTTGTGGAAACTTAGTTGGACATCCATGCAAGGTCTGTTTCTGGGCTTTGTATTCTGTTCTGTCAATCTTTATTTGTATACCAATACAAACTGTAGATTATTATAAGTCTTGAAAGCAGAAAGTGTAATTCTCCCAATGTTGTTTTTCCTTTTCAAGATCACTATTGACTTTATAGGTCTTTTGTATTTTTATATACATTTTAAAACTAGCTTTCAGTTTCTACAAAAAGCACATCTGTAGTGAGATTGGGATTATGTTGAATATATAGCTCAATCTGACATTAGGAATTTCATCTTAATCATATCAAGTCTCAATCTATGAACACAGTTTGATACTTCTCCACTTGTTTAGGTCTTTTTTATTTTAACCATTTTAGTGGTTTTCAGTGTACACGTCTTGTACACATTAAATTCCTCTCTAAATATTTTATATTTTTGTTGCTATTATATTGGTATTATTTTTAATTTCGGTGCCCACTTCCTTGTTTCTTGTATCATAGATCAATTGTTTTTATTATATTGACCCGTGAACTTGCTTAACTCATTTATTTGTTCGAGTAGCTTTAAAAGATTTTTTTTGTTTAGGATTTTCTATACAATCATGTTATCTGTGAATAGAGATAATTTTACTTCTTCCTTTTCAATATGTCTTTCTTCTTTCTTTGTTCTTTTTCCCCTTTATTGAACTAGGACTTACAGGTCAATCTTGAATAGAGTGACAAAAGCAGACATCCTTACCTTGTTCCCAATCTTAGGGAGAAAACATTCAGTCTTTCACTGTTAAGTATGATCTTAGCTGTAAGTTTTTCATAGTTGCCCTTTACCAAGATTCCTTTCAAGGAAAGTTCTATTTATAATTTTTAATAGTTCTTACCATGATGGATGTTGTATTTTATCAAATGCTTTTCCTGAATCTTTTGAGATGACCATATGGTTTTTCTTGCTTAGTCTTGTTAATATGGTAAATCACATCGACTTATATTCTGGGAAAAGCCCCATTCAGTTATATTATCCATTTTACATTATTTCATTTAATTTGGTGATATTAAGAATTGTCACATCTGTGTTCATGAGGGACATTATTCTGGGTTTATGTTTTACTTCCTATGTTCTTTCTATTCTTTTTTTTTTTTTTTTTTTGAGACGATGTCTTACTCTGTCTCCCAGGGAGTGGCGCAATCTCGGCTCACTGCAACTTCTGCCCCGGGTTCAAGCAGTTCTCCTGTCTCAGCCTCTGGAGGGGATTATAGGTGTCTGCAACCACGCCTGGCTAATTTTTGTATTTTTAGTAGAGGCAGGGATTCAACATGTTGGCCAGGCTGGTCTCGAGTTCCTGACCGCAAGTGATCTGCCCACCTCGGCCTCCCAAAGTGCTGGGATTACAGGCGTGAGCCACTGTGCCCGGCCACTTTCTAGTCTTACAATGTCCTTATATAGTTTTGTTATCATAATAACATTGGCCTCATGAGATAAGTTGGGAAGTGGTCCTTTCTCTTGTATTTTCCAGAAGCATTTGTGTAGAATTGGTATTATTTCTTTCTTAAATGTCTTTGCAAATGTGCCTTTTTTTTTTATTATAGTGAATATCTTACACTGGTCATAATTTACTAACTGGATCTTAGGGCTTGTGCCCTGTACTCAAGTCAGCAGAATAGAATATAGAACAGTAGAGATTATTGGGTCCTTAATATTTGAAAGATTGCCAGCACTTTTCTACATGATTTTACTCATGGCAGGAATATTTTTCTCTTGCCAGTTGCCTAAAATAACAGATTTACTAACCACAAACCAAATTAAATTAGCTTTGAATAAGCAGTGGCCCTTCCCTTATGTCCTTGTGATGCCTGAGTAAAGAACATAGTTTTTACTTGCTATGCTATGAGATTTTGCTCCCTATAGTAGTTTTAAAAATATTGAGTGGCCTGTCACTAGATCTCCCAAACAGATCCATGAACACCATCTTGCTTTTGAACATGTTGATTTTAAAGTACAAGTCCTAATATTGCTCCAAGCTTATCATTGTTCTTGATGAGAAATGTAGTCCAGGATTCTTAGAAACTTTCTTAATGTGATCTTTCATTTAATGTTCTGAGTCATTTTAAGAACTAGAATATGCTATTTTCTTAAAAGTGCTTTTTTCTCCCTTGACAGTTTTAAACATACTGTCTTTTGCTTCCAAGCCCTTCCATTGCTGAACAGTTTTTGCAGGACATTTTATTACCAGTTTGTCTTGATTTTTCTAGGAGATAAAAAAGAGTCTTTGAAATGCTTGAGTGCTGTGTGTTAAAATAATTACTATCATGCATAAGAAATAATAAGAAGAAATCTCTTAAGCCATTGTTTAGCCACATTGTTTTTAGTCTTCAGCTTTATCATTAAGCTGAATCCCTATCAGTATCTAGCCGTCCAAGTGACTTATAGATGGCCAGTGGTTCTGCTTTTTACTAGCCTGCACCCTCTTAGCTAACCCTCTTTTTTTGGGGGGGGGTTTTATTTTTAGCTATAACTTGTTTAACACTATCAGGTGTTAGATGTCATGCTAACTGTTTTATATACTTGAGAAGCAGGTGTTAACTTCCTCAGTTACAAATGAGAAAACCCAGGCTTAAGGGGATTGACTCATTTGCCAATAGTCATGCAGTTAATTGCTGTTTGTTTTGCCACACAGCCACTGTTCTTTACATAGCAATTTGGTATACAGAGAAAATGTACTGCCATGGTCAAGGGCACTTTGTTGATGGACTGCCTGGCTTCAAAAATCTGATTTCCATCCCTTACTTATTATGTAACTTTGGCCAAATTACTTAAGCCTCAGTTTCTCCTCTTCTAGAAAATAGAAAGAATAACAACAGTACCTACCTAAACGGATTCTTGAGTGGATTAAATGAGTTAGTTTTGGTAAAGTTTCAAATGGCATATAGTAAATGCCATAGAAGTTTTTCTGTTATTATCGTTAACCATTATAATTGCTTAATTTTCAGCAGGCAATCATTTTTCATTCATGTCTCTCCAGTTAGACTTTCCTAAAGCTAAGTTTCCTGAGACTAAATATGTTAACCATAATTTTTATAGCTTTGGGAACTTTTGAACAATAAATTTACTTTTTATATTACAAAATATACTCATGTGGTTCAAACTTCAGAAGTACCCTTAGAAGAGTATACAATGCTGGCTGGGTGAGGTGGCTTACTCCTGTAATCCCAACACTCTGGGAATCCAAGGGAGGGGGGATCACGAGGTCAGGAGTCCAAGACCAGTCTGGTCAACATAGTGAAACCCCATCTCTACTAAAAATGCAAAAAATTAGCTGGGTGTAGTGGTATGTGCCTGTACTCCCAGCTACTCAGGAGACTGAGGCAGAAGAACTGCATGAACCTGGGAGGTGGAGGTTGCAGCGAGCCCAGATCCTGCCGTTGCACTCCAGCCCAGGCAACAGTGTGAGACTACGTCTCAAAAAAAAAAAAAAAAGAAGAGTATGCAATGCTAAATCTCCTTTCTCCTCTGTTCCTCAGCCATATCCCCTTCCCGGATGAGACTAATGTTAACAGTTTCTTCAGAAATTTTATTCATTTATTAGCAAATAAGTATGTCCATTGTCCTTTTGTGCCAAATGAACACCTAGGTTTTTTTAACTTGGAAATTGTTCCATGTCGGTATATAAGAGTATTATCAGTATTTTCGGAAAGAACATAGTATACCATCTTCTAGATGCATAAATTTCAACTATTAATAGTTAGCAATTAAGTAACTATTTTAAACTATTTTTTGCCTTTATTCCACACAAAATAGACACTACTTATGTAACAAATTAAATAAGGTATATTTTGATAAAGATTTAGATAAGATTTCAATTTGATGATGTATTATTCTTTAAGATATACATACTTTTGTATGAGTAGGATTTTTTAAAGTTTTGACTGTGTAATTTAGGAATTTATCCTATAGAAATATTTGCTTATGTCTAGAATGATGACAGTAGAAGAATATTTATTGCAGCATATCGTATGATAACAAAATGCTATAAATAACCTACATGTCCACTAGTAGAGGCTAGCTAGGTAAATTATAGTACATCTATACTATGGAGTACTATTTGCCCATAAAAGAATAAAGCAACTCTGTATGTCTCCAGTGGAATGAAGAAGGGGATAGGTTGTAAGGTATGGATGGAAGATGACTTATTTTTGTTCCTTTTGGATTTTGTACTCCATGTATAAGTTCTGTATTTTAAAAAAAATTCCAGCACCAATTTTAAAAACAAATATTATGTCACAGACTCAACAATAATCTCTACTGGCCAAATTCAACCCCAGGGTTACCAGTTTGTTCATTGTGCTCTCTGATACCAATGAGAATCATAACAGGATTTTGTTGTTTTTGTCAACATGAATCTAAAGTTTATCTTTAAGAAAAAACTACATAAGAATAACTTAAAGATTGTTTAAAAAGAACAGGGGAAGGCCAGGCATAGTGGCTCACACCTGAAATCCCAGTACTTTGGGAGACCAAGGTGAATGGATTACTTGAGGTCAGGATTCAGGACTAGCCTGGCCAACATGATGAAACCTGTCTCTACTAAAAGTACAAAAGTTAGCCAGGTGTGGTGGTGCATGCCTATAATCCCAGTTATTCGGGAGACTGAGGAAGGAGAATCATTTGAATCCAGGAGGTGGAGGCTGCAGTTAGCCAAGATTGCACTACTGCACTCCAGCCTGGGCGACAGAGTCAGACTCCGTCACAAAAAAAGAAAAAAAGGGGTGGGGGTTGTGGGGGGAAGAGTTGGCCACATTTGCCCTACCAGATATTAAAATACGCTACATAAAGTTAGAGTAAGTAAAACAGAGTCATTTTATTGTCAGATAAATATATCAGTTGTACAGGATAGAGTTCATTAATAGATCCTTGGAGATGAGCAAATTTAGCTTAAATAAAGGAAGCTCTTAAAATCTGTAAGGAAATAATGTTTTTCCATTGATTGTTTGAAAATGAAAAAATAAATATAGATACCAACATTATACTGGAAGCAAAAATCAGTTTTCATACAGAATAAAGAACTAAACGAATATACTTTTTAAAGCTGGAGAAAAGATTCTACACTACTGTTAAAAGAAAATAATGAATATTTTTATTATTTTGGGATAGGAAAGGCTTTCCTAAGCACTACATAAGACCCAAAAAATAAAATTGTATGGGTTTAACTGCATAAAAATTTTAAGCATATATCCAGTAAAAGATACTGTAAAGATTCACATTGACAGATATTTGTAGCATTATAGAGCAAAAGATTGGTATCTATGATGGTATCTCAAAAGAGCTCTTACAGGTTATTGTGAAAAACGACAAGTAACCTAATGAAAAATTTGTAAAGAGTAGCAGTGTGTAACTTACGCAAGACAAAATATAAATGGCCAATAAACATGAAAAGATGTAAAGCATCATCTTAGAATATTAAATAAGAACAATTTAATTGCAAGAGATCGGGGGGATTTTTGCCCATTAAATCAGCAAACTTTAGAAGATTGAGGGATATCAGTGGTCCACTTCTGTCCATCAAAACCCAGCAAAGACAATAAAACAAAAATAGAAGAAAAACTAGTGAAGCAGTAGCTAGAACCTTAAAACACAGACCAAGTCAAATAAGAATTCTGGATCAAAACAGAGGAAAATGGTGGGAAATCTTGCATAGATACAGTCTAACATAGAAACCCATACCCATCAGCTGTAATTCCTAATCCCCCAGTCCTCCAAGCCCTGGTATGCACTAATTTACTTTCTGTCTCTGTAGATACAGCTACAGACAAACTTCCGGACATTTCATAAGATTGAATCATACACTACTTAAACTTTTGTGTTGGTCTTCCTTTTACTTAGCATAATGTTTTTAAGATGCACACATGTTATAGCATGCATCAGTAGTTCATTCCTTTCCATAACTGAATAATATATCGTTATATGCATATACTGTATTTTATTTATTCATCAGTTGGTGGACATGTGGATTGTTTCATTGGCTATTGTCAGTAATAAAGCTGCTATGAACATTTGTAGATAAGTTTTCGAGTGGACAGATTCTCTGGGAAATGTGCCTAGGAATAGAACTGCTGGGTCACATGGTAATTCTGTGTTTAATGTTTTGAAGAACTGCCAAAACTCTTTTCCGTTTTATAAAACCACCACCAATGTATGACATTTCCAATTTCTTCACATACTCACCAACACTTTATGATAGCTATCCTAGTGGATATGAAGTGGTATGTCTCTCACTGTAGTTTTGATTTGCTGTAGTTTTGATTTAGTGAGTAATGCACTTTTCACATGCATCTTGGTCATTTAGGTATGTTTTTTGGAAAAATGTCTAGCCAAATCCTTTGTCCATTTTAAAAATTGGGTTATTTGGCTGGGTGCGGTGGCTCACGCCTGTAATCCCAGCACTTAGGGAGGCCAAGGCGGGTGGATCACTAGGTCAGGAGATCGAGATCATCCTGGCTAACACGGTGAAACCCCATCTCTACTAAAAAAAAAATACAAAACATTAACCGGGCATGGTGGCACACGCCTGTAGTCCCAGCTACTTGGAAGGCTAAGGCAGGAGAATGGCATGAACCCGGGAGGCAAAGATTGCAGTGAGCTGAGATCGTGCCACTGTACCCCAGCCTGGGTGACAGAGTGAGACTCTGTCTCAAAAAAAAAAAAAAAAAAAAAAATTGGATTATTCATCTTTTTATACTCTTTATATTGAAGTGTTAAGAGTTCTTTATATAGGTTTATATAATATATTGAAGTGTTGAGTTCTTTATATAAGTTCATATATAAATTGAGTTCTTTAAGTTCATATAAAAGTTCATGTATAAGTTGAATTCTTTATATAAGTTCACGTATACACACACATATACGTGAACTTATATCTGGCAAGTCGCTTATCAGATGTATCCCTTAGCAGATATGGTGTTTGCACATATTTTCTCCCATGTTTTTGGGTTGTCTTTTCACATTCTTGGCCAACATGATGAAACCCGTCTCTACTAAAAATACGAAAATTAGCTGGGTGTGGTGGCGCATGTCTGTAATCCCAGCTGTTTGGTAGGCTGAGGAAGGAGAATCATTTGAACCCAGCAGGTGGACGCTGGGTTGTCTTTTCACATTCTTGATAGTGTTCTTTAAAGCACACAAGTTTTTAGTTTTGATGAAGTATATATTGTTTTGTTGTTTTGTTTTTGCTTTTAGTATCATAGCTAAGAAAACATTGCCTATTCCCAAATCATGCAGATTTGCATTTGTGTTTTCTTCTAAGAGTTTTATACTTTTAGCTCTTACGTTTACATCTTTGATCCACTTTGAGTTACTTTTTATATATGATGTGAGGAAGGGATGTGAACATTCTATTAATGTGGATATCCACTTGTGCCATGTATTTTATTCTTTTTGATGCTATTGTAAGTAGAACTGTTTTCTGAATTTTATTTTTGGATTGTTTATTGTTAATGGATAGAAATAAGGTTTATTTTGTATATTGATCTTATATTCTGCAACCACGCTGAACTCATTCGTTAGTTCTAATAGGGGTGTGTGTGTTTTGTTTGTGTATTCCTTTGGATTTTTTACATGCAAAATTATGTATCTGCAAGTAGAAGTAGTTCTACTTTTTCCTTTCCAATCTGGATGCCTTTTCTTTCTTTATCTTGCCTTCTAGCTAGAACCTCTAATACAATGTATAACAGAAGTGGCAAGAGCAAACATCCTTGTCTTATTCCTGATCTTAGGGAAAGTGTTCAGTCTTTCCGCATTACGTATGATGTCAGCTGTTGTTTGTTCATAGATACATATCAGGGTAGGGAAGTTTGCTTCTATTCTTAGTTTTTTATATCATGAAAGGTTGGATTTCGTCATGTTTTTCTGTGTCTATTAAAATAGTTATGTGGATTTTGTCATTTATTTATGTGACTGTATTACATTGATTTTCCTTTGTTGAGTAAACGTTGCTATCCTGGGATAAATCCCACCTGGTCATAGTTTATAATCCTTTATATTTATATGTGTTGTTGGATTCAGTTTCCTAGCATTTTGTTGAGGATTTTTACATCTGCATATGTAAGGGACATTAATCTGTAGTTTTTTTTGAGACTGGGTCTCACTCTGTCGCACAAGCTACAATGCAGTGGCACCATCAGGGCTCACTACAGCCTTGACCTCCTGGGCTCAAGTGATCCTTCCACCTCAGCCTCACAAGTAGCTGGGGAGTACAGGTGTGTGCCATCATGCCTTGCTAATTTTAAAATTTTATTTTGCAGAGATGGGGTCTTCCTGTGTTGCCCAGGCTGGTCTTGAACTCCTGGCCTCAAGTGATCCTCCCTCCTTGGCCTCCTAAAGTGTTGGGATTACAGGTGTCAGCCACCATGCCCAGCCTGTCTGTAGTTTTCCTGTGGTGTCTTTGTCTGATTTTGATATTAGGATAATACTGCCTCATGGAATTGAGTCAGAAGTGTTTTTTTCCTTTTTTATTTTTATAGAAGCGTTTGTGAAGAGTTGTTAATAGGTGTATGTGCGTTAATTATTTTTTATATGTGTGGTAGAATTTACCAGTAAAGCATTCTGGCTTTTCTTTGCGGGAAGATGTTTGACTATGAATTCAGTATCTTTATTTGCTATATAGCTCTATTCAGATTTTCTGGGCCTTGAGTCAGCTTTAGTAGTTTTTTCCTACAATTATGTTCGTTTCATCTAGATTATGTAATTTGTTGGCATATAGTTGTTTATATAATCCTTGTTGATCTATGTATTTGTTCTGCCTATTATTGAAAATGGTCTATTGATATCTCCAACTATTATTGTTGAATTATCTCTTTCTGTCTTCAGTTCTGTCAGTTTTTGCTCTATGCATTTTAGGGCTCTGTTGTTTGGTATATATACATTTATAGTTATATCTTCCTCGTTAATTGAGCCTTTTATTATGTCTTTTTTTTTCTAGTAACAAGTTTTATCTTAAGGTCTGTTTTGTCTTACATTAATATTTAACTGTCACTCAAGTTCTCATTTGGTTATTTTTATATGATGTATCTTTTTCCATTCTTTTACTTTCAACCTAATTATGTCTTTGAATCTGAAATGTCTCTCTTATAGACAGCATACAGTTGGATTGGGTTTCTGCCAATCTCTGTCTTCTTATTGGAGTTTTTAATCTATTTAAATTTAATTTAATTATGATAAGGAAGGATTTATATCTGCCATTTTGCAATTTGTTTTCTATATGTGTTTCATCTTTTTGTTCCTCTGTTTGATTACTTTCTCTTTTGTGTTAAAAATAGTTTTCTCATGTACAATTTGAAATCCCTTGTTATTTCTTTTGCTATATTTTTAGAGTTATTTTCTCAGTCATTGCCCTGGAGATTACCATTAACATCTTAATTTATGACAACTTAATTAATACCAACTTAATTTTAATAGTATAAAAAAACTTTTCTCCTATAATAGGTTCATTTTGTCTTATAAATTACATTTATATATTGTGTGTCCATCAACTTAGATTATAATTATTGCATTATATAGTTTCCTTGTATAAATAAAGCAGGAAAAGGAGTTATAGACACAAAATATTTAGTTATACTCTCATTTATATTTACCTACTTAGTTACCTTTACCATCACTCTATTTCTTCAGGTGTATTTGAGTTACTGCTTAATGTCCTTTCCTTTCAGCCTGAAGACCTCCCTTTAGTATTTCTTACAGGGCACATCTGCTGAGAGCATATTTTCTGTAATTTTCCTCATCTGAAAATGTCTTAATGTCTCCTTCCCATGGTTTCTGATGAGAAATTAGCTGTTTATCATATTGAGCATTGCGTGTATGTAATGAGTCACTTCTCTCTTGTCACTTCCAGATTTTTCTCTTGGTCTTTGGTTTTCAATAATTTATGATGTGTCTAGGTATGGATTTCTTTGAGTTAACCCTACTTGAATATCATTGAGCTTTTTAGATGTGTGCATTAATGTTTTTCATCAAATTTGGGAAGTTTTGGTCACTATTTTTTCAAAATATTCCTCACTTTTGTCTCTCTGTTTCTTCTGGGATTCCCAGTATGTGTATGTTAGTAAGCCTAATGGTATCCCATAGGTTTTTGAGCCTTTGTTCCATTTTCTTCATTCTTTTTTTCTTTCTGTTCCTTATAACAGATCATATCCATTGACCTGTCTTCAAGTTTGCTGATTATTTCTTCTTCCAGTTCATATCTACCGTTGAGTCCTTTTAGATAATTTTTCGTTTCATTTTTTATACTTTTCAATGCCAAGATTTCTATTTGGTTCTTGTAATTTTTGTCTGTTTATTGATATTCTGTGTTTGGTAAGGCATTTTTCTCATACTTTCCTTAGTTCCTGAGACATGTTTCTTTTGATTCTTTTAGTCTTTAAAATGGTTAATTTAAATCTTTGTCTATTAAGTTCACTGTCTGGATTTCTTCTAGGACACTTCTTATTGACTGCATCTACTGTGTATGAGCCATACTTTCTTGTTTCTTTGCATGTCTCGTAAGTTTTGTTTTAAAACCTGGAAATTCTAAGTAATGTGGAAACTGGAAATCAGATTCCTTCCTCCCTTGGATTTATTATTACCGTTGTTGGTGATGTTTGTTTAATGAATTTCCTGATTTAACATTATAAAGTTATTATTCTTTGTGGTATGTAGCTGTTGAACTCTCTTCCTTGTCAGCTTAATGGTCAGATAATTACTAGGTAAAGAATTCCTTAAATCTCTAGAAACAATAAGTCTCCCAGCTTTTGTCAAGGGTCTCTCTCTGTGTACTGGGCACACCTTTAATGCTCAGGCAGACAGCTTATAATTCTGCCTAACCCTTCACTTTCTCTTTGTACTAGGTCTCAAGGTCAGCCAGAGGTGAGAGCTTCGAGTCTTCATGGGTCTTTCCTGTACATCTTAATAGCCCTATACATGTGCACAGCCCTACTCAAGTTGAGGACCTTCTAGATTCCTAGGAATATGTCATAGCTTTTTGAAGACTCTCATGGACATCTCATACCTCCACTTCTCTGTTGAAATATTTTGGTCAGCTTCTTGTTCACATCAGTTGTTGTCATTGCCTCAGGCAGCTGCAGTGTTAACTTACTGGCACTGATTGTTTTCGACAAATTACCTCACATCTGTCTTTCCTCCTCAGAGAGAAGCTGTTCATACTGAGTGAGATCTTGAGTCAGGTCAAATAAAGCAACCCTTGCAAATAAAGGATTTCCAGGTAATTGCCAGACAGGTCAAATAATGACAGTTCTCTTAGAAGGGTGTTTTGAGGAACTTCAAACCTGTCTTTTCCCCTCCAGTGGCTACTAGGCCACACCTGGTTTTCACTGTGATTGCAGTAATGTTGGTTTTTAAGTCTACTATAATGATAGTATGACAGGCATGGGAGGAGGCCAAGTTAAAATGTCACATGTTGTTCTTACCAGAATTCAGCATTTTTTAAAATAAATGCTCTTTGGATTGTTGGAAAGCCTTTGGTAGTTTCTAAAGTTCTGAAGAAGTTGATTCTGACAATTGTTGACAGTGCTTTGATGGAACAGCAGATTTTACTGTTTTTGCTTTTATGGAGCAGTAGCTTTTCAGAGGTTTTTACTTCACCATTCTCACTGATGTCACTCCAAGAGATTTTGAAGGAATGCTGACCCCAAAAATTTTCCCTGTAGAATTGTCCTCAAAGTATAAAAATGGAGACAAACATACAAACATACAAGGGCTGGAAAATACAGCACCAATTAGCCTGTGCTGTTAAAAACTACTCTGTGAAGAAATCTATAACCAAAGTTATATTTAAAAAGAAGGCATTTTGGCCGGACACAGTGGCCCACTCCTGTAATCCCAGCACTTTGGGAGGCCAAGGCAGGTGGCTCACCTAGAGTCAAGAGTTCAAGACCAGCCTGGCCAACATAGCAAAACTCTGTCTCTACTAAAAATACAAAAATTAGCCAGGCGTGGTGGTGGGCACCTATAATCCTAGCTACTCAGGAGACTGAGGCAGGAGAATTACTTGTGCCTGGGAGGCAGAGGTTGCAGTGAGCCGAGATCATGCCACTGCGCTCCAGCCTGAGTAATAGAGCGAGATTCCATCTCAAACAAAACAAGGCATTTAGGTATTGACTGGAAAGGGAACAAGAGGGACTTTTCAAGGGGCATAGAAATAATCTATAAATTGATTTGAGCATGCATCATGTACATTTATCACATGCATCTGTACATTTATCAAAACTCATTGAACTATATACTTAAAATTTTACTGTTTGTAAAATATAACTCAAAACAAAACAAAAATGGAGTTGAGGAATGGAAAAACTAAGAAACTCTATGGTAAATCCTAAATCTTTTAAAATCTATAACCGTGAGTGTACAGCTGTGGCAACTATGAATTCAAAACAGAATGTAAATGTTGACCATCTAAACATATGTTCTAAATATGAGGAGATGGGTGCAAAGGCTGGGATATGGAGATGGGGGAACTAGAGTGTAAGGATGTGTGTTAGTTATCTGTTGCTACATTAAGAACTTAGCATCTTGTAATAAATAAACCTTTATTATCTCACTCAGTTTGTATTGGCCAGGAATTCAGGAGCAGCTTGGATAGGTTGTTTTGGTTCAGGGGGTCTCTTGAGGTTGCAGTCATCTGGAGGCTTAAATGAGATTAGAAGACCCTCTTCCAAGATGACTCACTTGCATTGGCTGTTAGCAGAATGCCTCAGTTCTCTGTCACATGGACCTCTTCATAGGGCTGCTTGAGTGTTCTCATAACATGGCTAGCTTCTCCCACAACCAGCTATCTGAGGGTGGGGCAGTGGGAGACAGGGAGAGAGGGAAAGAGAGAAGGAGAGAAGGCAGAAGATGTAGTATCTTTCATGACCTAGCTTCAGATGTCACAGACCATCATTTGTGCCACATTTGTTGGTTGCACAGAGCAACTCTGATGCAGTGTTGGAGGGAATTACACAAAGGTAGTAAGACCAGAAGGATCATTTGGAGGTTGGAGGTCCCTTTGGAGGTTAGCTACCACAGTCTGCTAATTTCCTTAGCTTTTAAAGCTTGGAACCATTAAATAGTGCCCGTAAGTTTAAAAAAAAAAATGCATCCCAATGATACAGTGTTTTTATATAATGCTTTTGCCTTGCTTTAGTGGACTCTTTCAGGAACCTCATTTCTCTTATGGAAACATTTACAAAACTTCAGATCTTTTGTTTTCACTCCAGTTAAAAAAAATCCTGTGTTAAAATAAAACTAATTTTTTATACATTTTAAAATTCTGTCTGTAGTATGGTCTCATTTCAGTTATTACTTCTACCTGTCCTATGTCTATATATGCTTGGAGTGATCTTGGAATTAGTGTATTTATTTCTAAGGGGCGAGAATTCAGGTGTGTGGTTTTTAAAATTCGCTTTTCTCTTAATTTTTCCTTTCATCTGAATTGCTTAGGATTTTTAAAATAATGGATATGTATTATGCTTACAAAAAGAAAGTCAGACTTTCAAAACAGTTTTATAGTATTCAGTAATATGAGAATGTAGGGAAACATGCTTATCACTATGGTTAGAATATAAAATTAAGTAGTCTTTTTTTTTCCTTTTTTAATCTAAGTAGGAGAGGAGTGAGAGTACAGTCTTCTTTAGGGGACAGTTAGGTGATATTTGTCACAAACATAAATGCTCTTCACAAACTATGACTCAAAAATTTCATTCCTGTGAGTTAGCCCTAGAGAAATATTTATCTGTCTGCAGAAGGATATACATAGAGTGTCATTGTGTCATAATTTATAATAGTGAAACATTAACAACAACTGCAGTATCCAATAATAGATTCATGTTTTATTAAATTATGGTATAGAATACCTTGTAACCACTAGAATGAAGATTTATAATGTACTACATGAGAACATTCTAAGATATTAGACAAAAGTAAGTTACTTATTATATGTAGAATAACCCCAAGTGTATGTTTTTTAAAAAAACTGGGTGTGTGTATATATATATCTATATATATATTTGCGTATTTTTCTGTATTAAATGCATGGGGAAAGTCTGGATGGATTCACACCAAATAAGGATACCTTTAGGATAGGAAATAAGGGATGGGAATGGAGCAACAGCTTTTTTTTTTTTTCTGCACACATTTATGAATTATTTGAATTTTTGTAGAGAATGCGTGTATGTGCTTTAACTGAAATTTAAACATAACTCTGCTTGCACTGTGGAAGGCGAATTATAGAGATGATAGCAGTTCTGAGGTAGAAGATTGCTTGAAGAAGGAAATTTCAATTTTTCAATTGTGAAATGGTCCTCTAATTAAGAAGGAACTTATCATGAGAATTTTGTACTTTGTAGATCTTAAATGGTTTGTTCTTTTTCTTATAGTTACTACAATTGTCCAGGCAAAAGAGACTGAGATTCCAAACTTCTGGAATGAGGATTGGAGAGAACATGAAAAGAATTTTAGGAAGAGAAAGTGATTGTATTTAGTAAATATGTAAGAGTGTGGGGGGAAAGTAGAGTGAACAGTAAAATTGAGATGGAGAACACGGGAAGAACAGATTTAAGGATGATAGTGAGTTAAGTTGACTATGTTGAGGACCTGTGGGAAAATCTCATGGACGCTATCTAGCAGATGGTTTGAAAGAATGGTCTGATACCCTGGAGGTCATTGGCATTTAGATCACATTTTAAATCAATGTTGTTGGTAACTGAGATGACCAAAGGAATCCTGAGGGCCACTAACACGTAAGAAGCTAGCAAAGCAGCCCTGAAGTCGACTGAAAAGATGTGGTGTTGAAATTGTATCCAGCATTCCAAGGAGGAAGATGATGGGAGTAGTCAGTAGTGTCACTCCACAGGAAGTGGAAGGAAAATTAAACATAAATTAGTGATACTGGAGATTCTGACAAGAATGGATTATGGTGGAGAGCCCTCTAGTGGAAGGGAGTGTGGTGTTTGAGGAACACATAGCCTGCTGCAGCTGCTCAGAGAATAATGTGAATGAGGCTGGAAAGGTTTTTCTTCCTTTGAATACCATGTGATAACTTTCTTATTGGAAAGAAATTAATCAGGGCTTAGTTTTAGTCTCTCAATGTGTGAAGGTTATATGTAAATGTTTTCTTTTCCTCTGCCCTGTCAGAAGTAGACAAGATGAGGTTTTGAGGAACTAAAACTTGTGGGCAATGACATTTTCTTCTGCAGTGGGAAGTAGGTGGAAAGTTAGGGAAATTTTCTCCTGAGGAAAAGTATCAAAGCTGATAGTATCAAGAGACTGCCAGGGCTTATGAGACTGTGCTCAGCTGAACGACCAAAGCAGCTCGAAGCATGAGATCGTGGAGCCTTACCCATCTGTTAACAGGCTGCTAAGAAAAATCACTGTAAAATGTGTCCTTTTATGCTTTTATTTTTTTTTTTACAGTGCTTCTTTTGGAAAAACTACCTGCTTTACTTATTTTCTACGTTTATTATGTGAATACTGAGATTAAATTTAGAGGGAAGAAATTCTTGTTTATTTCTTCCTCACACAAAAGACAGGAGAATATTCTATATTTCTCTTCTCCCTTTGTTTTATTAAAGTAGTAATTACATATAGAGAAAATTGTGGAACAACATATGTGTAAATAGCTAACCTTGCTTACTTCAGAAAGTAGAATTGGAGGGGGAGGACAGAAATTCTTTGCAACTATTTGGTTGTTAAAATAACCAATAAAGTTCTGTATGTAGTATTTAGGGTGAAAAGCCAAAAATAATTAATGCGAATTTATAGAAAGATTAAGAAAACAATATAGAGATAGAAATGTAGGAAGAATCTGCCACTTTAAATTCATATTGTATATCTTTAGTTATATATTAGCTTTTGTTACTATACAGACAGAATTTAGAATATGTAAAATTGTATATTCATAAAAATATATACCTTTTCATTTATTTCGTGGGCATCTTTCCATATTGATACATATCCATTTACTTCATTTTTTTGAAACTACATAGAATTTTAAAAACATTTTTGGGGAGACTTTAAAATTTAAATATATACACAGAAAACTGTCCAACTTAATGGACACATAAAAGTCAAGTGAGGACACCCATATAACCACCCTCCAGATCGAGATAAAGAGAAATGCTGGTCACCACATAAACCTTCCTCATTCTAACTCCCAGGCAGAAACCTTCTCCCTCCCATGTGTGTAACTACTATTCTGATTTCCATCCCTATAGATTAGTCGTGTCTGTTTTATAACTTTATATAAAATGAATCATATATAGTTATGTATGGCTTTTGTGTATGTGCGTCTGTGTTATAAGATTTTTCAGTTAACATTGTTTTTGTGATGTTTATCCATGTGGTTTCATATAGCGGTAGTTTATCTTTTTCTATTTAGTATAGTAGCCTGTAATAGAATGTGTAGCTATCACAGTTAATGCATTCTTTTTTTTTTTTTTTTTTGAGACGGAGTGGCATTCTGTCACCCAGGCTGGAGGGCAGTGGCACAATCTTGGCTCACTACAACCTCCACCTCCTGGGTTCAAGCAGTTCTGCCTTAACCTCCCGAGTAGCTGGGACTACAGGCACACACCACCATGCCTGGCTAATTTTTGTATTTTTAGTAGAGATGGCATTTCACCATATTGGTCAGGCTGTTCTCGAACTCCTGACCTCAGACAATCCACCCGCCTCTGCCTCCCAAAGTGCTGGGATTACAGGTGTGAGCCACTGCGCCTGGCTGATGCATTCTATTCTTGATGGGCATTTAGTTGTTTCACATTGGGGTCTATTATGGAAATGTTTATAAGAGCCTTCTTGTCTCTTCTGAACATACTTCTATTGAGCAGGTGCACATTTCTGTGGGATATATGCCTAGGAAAAAAATTGCTAGGTCATAGAGTATGTATACGTTCAGCTCTAGCAGTTATCATCCAACTATTTCCCAAAGTGGCCCTGCCATTTTACCCTTCCATCAGCAGTGTGAGAATCTTATATGCTCTATAACCTTGCCAACACTTGGTATTGATGGCTTTTTGTTTGTTTGGTTCTGCTTTTTTGTTGTAGTTTTCTGGGGTTTTTATGGCTTTTTAAAAGCATTAATTTTAAAACCTTCAAGTGTTTTGTTATATAATATACTCTAACTTAACTAACGTCTGTTTGATGAGATTTTGTCCTCTTCTCTCACTATAGCAAAGTCAGAACCTGGACAGCACTGTTGACTAGCGAGTTCTGAGGCTTGTTCTATGTATGATCTGACTAAGGAAGATTTCATATTGGAACCAATTAACAGCTGATAATATATTTTTTCCTAACCAATTTTTCTGAAGTTTTCTGTTTTGAGTAGTATGATAGCAACATGAAAAATTCATGTAAAATAATTTTATTTTGCTAACATGAAAATCAATGTTGATTTCATGATGGTTGTTTTCTTCACCCTTTAAAAAAGCAGTATAGGCTGGGTGCGGTGACTCATGCCCATAATCTGGGCACTTTGAGAGGCTGAGGTGGGCGGATCACCTGAGGTCAGGAGTTCAAGACCAGCCTGGCCAACACAGTGAAACCCCATCTTTACTAAAAATACAAAAATTATCTGGGCATGGTGGCACATGCCTGAAGTCTCAGCTACTCAAGAGGCTGAGGCAGGAGAATTGCTTGAACCTAGGAGGTGGAGGTTGCAGTGAACCGAGATCATACCACTGCACTCCAGCCTGGTCAACAGAGTGAAACTCTGTTTAAAAGAAAAAAAAAAAAAAAGTAGTGTTAAAAGATAACCATAATGTCTGAAACTAGACTTTTGGTGAAAGCCGAATTAATTATCCAAAATAATTTGCATTTTCTTAGAAAAGGCATACAGTGCGCCCATCACATAAATCTTTAGTCCACTGGAAAACTGCTCTGTGAATTATTTGAGAATATAATCACTTAGGTTTTGGAAAGCTGTTTGAATTTTGCCTTTTGAAATTGAAAGATTTTTCCCGGAGGGGCATGGTGACTTGTGCCTATAATCCCAGCACTTTGGGAGGCCAAGGCAGGAGGACCACTTGAGCCCAGGGGTTCGAGAGCAGGCTGGGCAACATTGTGAGACCCCGTCTCTACAGAAAAAATAAGAAATTAGCTGGATGTGGTGGGGCCTGGTACAGTGGCTCATGCCCTTAATCCTAGCACTTTGGAAAGCCGAGGTGAGGGGGTGTGGTGAGCCATGATTGCACCACTGCACTCCAGCCTGGGAGACAGAGGGAGAACCTGTCTCAAAAAAGAAAAAGAAAAACAAAAGATGTTTCCAGTTGGAGAACTTTGCTTCACAGTCTTTCTTTTAACACTCCCCTCTCCCATTTCCTCAAATTTTCTTTTGACATAGGTTTTTAAGTGTGTGAAACTCTAGGGGCTTGCTTTTAATGAGTTAAATGTGATCCTCGGGACCTCCTGCTTTTTCTGATGTTAGAGGGTATGATTGCTTCATGATAGCTGCTCTTCCTGTTGGGCAGTATAGCTTTAAACAGGTGTCAACACAGGTGGTATTTAGTAATATTAGGTTACCCTCAGTAATTCCTTGGGAGGTTTTAGGTATTGGTAACCTTCTCTGGTAGCTGAATGGTCTTTTGGAAAGTGCCTGTGAACTTACAAGACAGTTTTGTCTTTCCCATTGTTACTTGCTTTTGCCAGTTTGTACTGAATTACTCACTTTTTGGAATAGCTATGAATGATCAAATGAACATGTGATTCTCATACTAGTAAGGTTTAGGCATGCTTTTTTACTTTCAGATGTAGAGATTCTTTACATTTCTAAGTAATTGCTGTCAAGAGCTTCTTGGAGATAGCAGAAAACTACTGCTTTATATTCTATTCAGTTTTGTGGAAAGCATGTGTTGGAAAAATGTCTTTAGCTGTTGAGATTTCTTAAGAGGTCATGTTGTAGCATACATAACTCTAAAAGTCTGCTAATTCTTCTCTGTACTAATGGTAATGACTCTAAAAATGGCTAAATGAATTAACAAATAAGCCAAAAAAAAAAAAAACCTTACTAAGACAGTATTTTCAATGACCTTTTGTTTCCTAGCCCCTAAATCTTTTGGTCAATATCTGTAATGAGTAACAAAACTTGCTGACTTGACTTTTTTGCTCAATATCTGTTAAAAGTTTTATTATTCTAAATTAGGGGTGGAATGGAGAGCAGTGGTAATTGAAGGAGCACAAATATAATAAACTCTGACAAATAACTCTTACTTTAGGAATCTTTATCTCAGATTCATGGACCTTTTTTGGAGATTAATTTTAGAGGCCATTGTCGGGTCTTAATTAATAAACTGCCTTGACGTCTAAGAGATAATTTCTGAGTATATCCTAGCCAGCTCAGTCTTTACAGTCTTATTACAAAATCCAATAATAGTTTGCTCAGGTTGCAACTTCCTTATGGACTGGACACAGAGAATAAAGCACCCAGTAACCTAGAACCAAAGGAACCTTTATTAATTTCACTGTAATTTCTGTGCCCCCCAAAACTTATTTCTATTTCTACATAGGTATCAGTCAGAGCCGGATCTCTCATTGGCTATTGCAGCAGGGATCAGATCTGAGTGAACAGAAGAAAAGAGCATTTTACCGATGGTATCAACTTGAGAAGACAAACCCTGGTAAATAGCATTTTCTTTTATTTATTGCATCTGAAAAAAGACAGATATAATGAATTACTTTAATGACTCCATGTGCTAACTTGTTCAGTAAGATAGTTTCATACTTTACTATGGTTGCTTTATGCAGAAAAACACTCTTAACGGCAATAGCTAAACCCTGATTGTAATAAATTTTATTTTATTGTCTAATATTATCTAGTTGTATTCATTTCTTCCCCTAAGACACCTCTTTGCTTAAAGGTTATATGATATTTCTAGCCATAGTTTGAAAGAATGCCATGAATGTTCAGTGGCTGATTTTGTTTTCTTCAACTACATAACTATGTAAGATTCCGTATCTTTTTTTTTTTTTTTTTTTTTTTTTTTGGCAAATCTTGTTTGAATTAGTAATGTAAATTTAATATTTTTATTTAATTCATGCTGTACCATATCCAATGATCTCTGCTAATGATTTCTTTTTTTCTAATTCTAATGACCTGGGTAATGGATGTGTCTTTGGACTTTAGGATGCAGCTGCCCTGATGACTCCCAGGAGCAGCAGTAGATTGGAAAGCAGAATGAAATCTTAAGAAAACTAAGATGACAAAAAAAATGTATGTCTAGAGTTGGAAGAAGTAGGCAAGATCTATTCAAGATACTTTTAACAGGTGATTTTATAAAGTAAAATCTGAAGTTATGGGACTATCTCAATCTATACTTTACGCAGGCAAGTGGCAGTGAGCCTGCCCTCATGTGTAAATTTATGATTGGGTTGTATATTCTGTAATGCTGCAGCCTTAAAGCCTTTGCACACAGACTGAATCACTAGTCAAAATAGTGCATAATAATAGCATTGGCTCTGAGGTAGAAATAAAGAATGTCATAGACATGTATTTTTGTATTTAAGTATGTGATAAGATTTTTTTCCCCAAAGGTCAGTTTCTCAATCCGAATGGTCCAGGCAGGGTGAAACACAAGAGACCATATCAACCTCTACAATAATATTAAAAATCTGTTCTAACCCCCAATTTTTATTTTGAAATGTTTCAGATGTACAGAAAATTCAAAAGACTAACACAGTAGACACCTGTTTACTCTTTCTTAGATATAGTAATTAATAGATAGATAAAATAATTACCATTTGGCCAGGTGTGGTAGCTCATGCCTGTAATCCCAACACTTTGGGAGGCTGAAGCAGGCAGGTGGGCAGATCACTTGAGGCCAGGAGTTCAAGACCAGCCTGGCCAACATCGTGAAACCCTGTCTCTACTAAAAATACAAAAATTAGCCAGGTGTGGTGGTGTATGCCTGTAGTCCCAGCTACTTGGGAGGCTGAGGCAGGGAAATTGCTTGAACTTGGGAGGCAGAGGTTGCAGTGAGCGGAGATGGTGCCACTGCACTCTGGCCTGGGTGACAAAGGGAGACCCTGTCTCAAAAAAAAAAAAAAAAAAAAATATATATATATATATATATATATATATATATATATATATATATATATATAAAATTATTAACATTTTACATTTGCTTTATTCCTATAAAAGAAATAAATTAAGATTTATGTATGTGTGTATTCAGCATTCATCTCCTAAGAATAAAGATAATCTGTATTACCACAGTCCTCATTATTATACCTATGAAAATTAATAATAATTTCATATTATTTTATATCCAGTCTGAGTCACATTTCTCTAGCCATTAGAAGAATGTCTTTTGTAGCTCTTTTTTTAGTATCTCTTTTAGGTTGGAAAATTAGGATGTCTCTTAAATCTAATAACCCAAACTTTTTTTTTTTTAATGACATGAACTTCTTAAGCCATGTAATTTGACAGAATGTCCCACATGCTGGATTTTTCTGTTTACTTTTATTATCAAATATCTCATTTCTTTATCTTCTATATTTCTGTAAACTGGAAGTTAGAATTAAAATCTGAAGTTAGGATTCATGTTGAATATTTTAGGCAAGATTACTTCATAGATTATTTAGGGAGGCACGTACTAATGGCAGCAATTTATTTTGAAATGCATCAGAAAATAAAATGGATTTATATTTAGGGAAATGGATAGGTATGTGATAAAGTAAAATATGTGGTATGAGTATGGTTTTCACTTAAAAAATTATTTCACTACTGTATGTTTGAAAATTTTTGCAATGAAACACTGGGGAAAAATACTTTGTAGGTAGTGTTTACCTAATATTGCCACATATTAAAAGGCCTGTCAGCATTAGAAGGTTGTAGCACTATTCATATGCCAAGTTTGATGGTTTTGTTAAAATGGTAACCACCAGATCTTTTCTTTGCAGTTTGTGAATAATCTTTAGGGTGACATTTTGCCCCTGGATAAATATCCTTTCCTGCAGCAGCTTTCACCAATGGCCTTAGCATTCATTGATGCTTCTTGATTGAATCTGTTATTCTAATGGGGATTGCAAAATGGGGTCATCAACTGGTAAGGCCAAATTCCCTCACTGGAGTTTCGGGGTTGGGCTCTAGTCCGGCTCTGAACTAGAAACAGGAGGGAAGACTAAGGTGCAGCTCCAGGGCCACGGTGGCATTGTTGCAGCTGATCTGATAGCCAGTTGTTGGATACTAACTACAGGAGTCCAGCTTTAGCACTGGGCTGATAGTGTTCTTCCAAAACTGGTTTTATTTTTTTTTTATTGTTATTTATTTTAGCTTTTAAAAGTCTTATTTCCTATTTTAGTTTATCTTGAAACTAGAGCTGGGCCCACTCATTATCAGGAAATTAGAGGAAGGTAGAACTAGGGAATTGAAACTAACAGCATTCTTCTATCTGATCATTAGGAGCTGATTTCTTTAAGGACATAGTGCCTCCTTTTAAGACGTTCCTTTAATTATCTGCATTTGGTTTTTGGTGAGGTTGCATTATTGTCACCTTTTTAAAAGAAATACTTTCTATTTTTTGTTTAAAAACCAAATCCTAACTACTGGTTTTCTTGTCAAGTTTTTCTGTGGGACATAATTTAAAGGCAGCCAGAGATAAGAGGGTAAGTTCATAATTGCCAGTTGGTAGTTGTTGTTGCATTAACAGCAATTGGGTATTAGCAGTTGAAATTTGTTTATCTTTTTCTTTGTATTTTCACCTTTATTATAAAGGCAAATATGGCATAGAATTCTTTCTTGATAAAAATGATTTTGTTTTGTTGACTGTAAAATAACCTTTGATTTTAGCTAAAGAATTTGGAGCTACTATTACGTTTGGTTAAGATGAACTAAAATTATGTTAGCTTATAGGACAGCAGATCCTTTGTTGCAAGTCATTTCAGACCTGATTAGAATCCACCCAAATGTCCCTCAATTGAGAACATAAATAAATTAATGGCACATCTGAACAATGGAATCTTATGGAGCTATGTAACTACTTTTTGAAGGCAGCTTTATATGAATTAAATTTATATGAGGTGATATGGAATTCATAAGTAAAAAAAGGTACATAACAGTATCAAGGGCATATTTATGTAGGGGAACACACACACACATACACATGTATATACTTACCTAAGCATTGAAGATCTCTGAAAAGCTGTGTTAGGAACTGGGAAGAATAGCTCTGTGGAGGGGAACTGAGTGACTGGGAGTACAGGGGTAAGGTGTTAACTACACAGCCTAACGTGTCTTTCTAAATTTTGTATTATGTACTTGTATTGCATATTTGAAAAATAAAGTGTAATAGGAAGGAGGGAGAGACCAAAAGAAATCAATCTGCCTTGTAAGAGAAAGAGAGAGAGAGAGAGAGAGAGAGAGAGAGAGAGAGAGAGAGAGAGAGGAGAGGGGAGGGGAGGGGAGGGGAGGGGAGGGGAGGAAAAACTTAGGTTTATATAGTCCAGACCTGCTTTTGAGAAGCAAGTAGAAAATAAGTTGTCTGTGATTTTTATCAAGTAATTCTTTTATTTCATAATTTTTTGTCTGTCTAGGAAAGAGAGCTCATTAGGGTAAGTGTAAATAATGTGATCCCTTTACATATATTCTGAGAAGAAAATGCAAAATTAAGAAAAGTCACAAAATGAAAAACTACTTTTTCTTTTTTCTTCTGTAAATTTAAGCATTTAGAAAACAAAAATGTTTCTATGTTCTATGACTCTGTTCCCGTGCGTTAGAGCATTTCTCTTTGTATACTTTGAGTGAAGTTCTTGTTTTGTTGTTGTTGTTTAGACAGTCTTGCTCTGCCGCCAGGCTGGAGTGCAGTAGCGCAATCTCAGCTCACTGAAACCTCTGCCTTTCGTGTTCAAGCAATTCTCCTGCTTCAGCCTCAGGAGTAGCTGGGATTACAGGCACACACCACCACGCCCAGATCATTTTTGTGTTTTTAGTGGAGATGGGGTTTCACCATGTCGGCCAGGCTGGTCTTGAACTCCTGACCTTGTGATCCACCCACCTGGACTTCCCAAAGTGCTGGGATTATAGGCGTGAGCCACCGCACCCAGTGGAAGTTCTTTTTTTCAACCTCTTCAGTCTGGATCCAGTTGGATATGGCTTTTGGTTTTTTGTAAGTTTCTCTTTAAGTGGACTCAGCAAGAAAAATAATAGAATGGATATTTAGGTTAATTTTACTGATAACCCAGTTGATATAGTGTAGTTCTCTGATAACAGACTCATTATCAGAATTTACCAGCATAACTGAAAGCCTGCCAAGGCATATTAATAAAATAGGCTGATGTAAACGAATCAGATAGATTTTATCTTGTTTCTTGTGAAAACACTTACAAGAAAATACCTATTTTTTTTTTAAAGTGAGTGCTAAATTCAGCATGGTTGACATCAAAAATCCCTTTATTTGATCAAATTAAGTTCACAGTCTTTTTCCCTTGTCTAATTTAAACATTACTATAGCAGACAGGGTTTGCTGAGTTCCTCTTGGCATGTGGCGCATATTCTGCATGTTTCTAAACAATTAAATAAAATTTGCCAAGAAGGTTATGCAGCAAATACATGAGATAAATGTCATCAGAAGAAATGTCCAGTCCTTCACTTTCAGAGTGTTAGATCTCAGAGAAACATGTGTGTGACATGGGGGGAGATGTGAAATTTTGGAGAGGCTAGTTCCTATGGAAGGCATAGTAATGATGTGCTTATAGTCCCTCACCCAGAGCTAACCCTGATCAGCAAGAACATTGTCTATCATATATGTAAAGAGAACACTTAACAAAATTTTTAAGTCTCTTAACAAATTATGAAAAGAGGTTTTTTGTTTTTGTTTTTGTTTTTGTTTTCCTCATGGGTTTAGATTTGCTAGGTGAAGGTGCAAAGTTTTGTTTTAATGAAAACTTAGATGAGGGGAAAAAACATTTCTGTAAGGAAATAGACAATACACTTTTCCTGTTAGGACCTTAGCTAACCCAGAACTCCTGTATTTTACTTCAGAGGAGTTTAAAGGCTTATATACATTGTTCCTGCATTCTAGTATCTTTTTGTTTTTCTGTTAGAGTCCGTAGTTTTGAACTCATTCTTGGATTTTTTCATTGCTTTTCATCCATTTCAACCAAAACAAGATGAACTAAGGTTTCCAGAACAAATCTGTTCATCAATAGAGTGTTTCCAGAGTACTTTTTTGTGCTGTTTTTAACTACTGCTACATTGAAAAAGAAAAAGGAGCCAGAAAAAAATCTGAAAAGTAATGTAATAGTATGTTTTAAATTAAGCATTTTGATGAATTTAAGATTATTCATTTTTCACCTTCTGTGTGTAAACTGTCTTGATTCCATTCTTTTTCCCCCCGAGACAGAGTATCGCTCTGTCACCCAGGCTGGAGTGCAGTGGCACGATCTTGGCTCACTGCAACCTCTGTCTCCTGGGTTCAAGTGATTCTCCTGCCTCAGCCTCCTGAGTATCTGGTGTACGCCACCACACCTGGCTAATTTTTGTATTTTTAGTACAGACGGGGTTTCACCATGTTGGTCAGGCTGGTCTTGAGTTCCTGACCTCAGGTGATCCACCTGCCTCAACAAAGTGCTGGGATTACAGGCATGAGCCACCGTACCCAGCCTTGATTTCTTTCAAAATAACCAGGCCACTACTTACTTTTCTATCTTCTTTTTCTCCTTTTTTCCCTTTTTTCCTCTCCCCTTTTCCTTTTCCTTCCTGCCCAGTTTTATTTCATCTGAATTTCTTTCAGTTCTTGAGACGCTCTTGACAATACAGAATATTATAAAGAAGCATAATATTAACAATAAACCCCAATACCAAGAAAGAACCATTATTATTAGTTGGCTTATTTCCTTCAACCTCTTGGTTAAGATTCTTTCTGTTCTCCATTCTATTTGTACACATTTATCACTCTGCTTACTGAGGAGCGTGCCGCAATTATGGATGTGGCCTACTACCTGGAATTCACTGACCTATTGCCCACCCTTCATCCTGAAACTCTTTCTTTCTTTACCAGGGTCAGCCCCTAGACAAGAGGTTGTATTCCCTTACTGAGTCTATTTCTACCTCTATCTTGATCAGCCATGATAACCGGTTGGCTGTGTTTTAGTCCTTTTCACCCTTGCTGTAGAATAAAATTTATATAATTTTAATTAGGTAGATTCCAGAGCTCTTGCTGTGCTGTAATCCCTGCTTGTTTTCAGAAAAGTACTAAAGACTGTGAAACCCTCCAGCCCCCAAATTCCTGCTTATGTCTAAACTTAGTTAACTTTCAATTAGGCCCAGACTAAATTCTCAGTTTATTTTGGCAGAGTGAAACCCTTTTAAATTGTTTAAAGAAGAGTTTCGGTTTAGAGTTTCATGTTGGGTAGAGCAGAAATGTTTTTAAACCAGGGGTCAGCAAACTCTTCATATAAAGGGCCAGACAGTGAATATTTTAGGTTTTGCAGGTTATATGATCTCTATCACAGCTACTCAGCTCTTCTGCTCCAGTGCATTCATAGCTATAGACAATCTGTAAATGAATGAGCATGAGCATGCTGCAGTAAAACTTTATTTACAAAAATAGGCAGCAGGTATAATTTGCCAACTCTGTTTCAGGGTGGGCTGTAAATCTCTAAAGCATTATATGATGACAAGCTTACTTGTTTGAGCAGAAATGTTAAGTAGTTAAATATTTACTTTCCATCACATGCTATAGGAAATCACATACATACTAAGGGCTGAAACACAAAATGAAAGATATAAAAATACCCTGAGTGATATTCAAACCCATTGGCCATAATACAAAAGACTGACAAATTTGACTATATTACAATTAAGATCACAAAGCACACTATAAAAAACAAATGAATAACCCCCTATAAAAGGAACAACAGATAGGACTTCACAAGAAATGATATAAATGGTCAATAAACAGGCAAAGATGCTCATTCTTGTAAGTAGTGAAGCCTCTATATTAAAGGGAAATTTTTTGCTGCCAAATTTATACATTTGAATAATTAATAATAGTATATTGGGGGATAAAGGGAAATAAACAACTGGGAATGATTGTGATAATTTTTATTAGTTATCTATTCTTATACAATAAATTACCCACAATTTAGTAGCATAACACAATCAGCATTTATTATCTCATAGTTTTCGTAGATCAGGAATCCAGGAGTGGCTTAACTGGTTGTTTCTGGCTCAGAGTTCTGTAGAGGTTGCCGTCCAGCTGTCAGCCTGGGCTGCAGTCACTGAGACTGGATGGTCCACTTGGAAGTTCACTCATGTGGACGTGGACAGGTCCTAGGTCCTCACTGCTTGTTGGTCAGAGACATCAGTTCCTCACAACATGGGCCTCACCGTCCACTGCCTGAGTGTCCTCACACATGGCAGGTAGTTTTCCCTTGAGTGAATAAGAGAGAAAGCATCCAAGACAGATGCCACAGTGTCTTCTGTATTCTGATCCTGGAAGTGACATACCATCACTGCTACATGCTGTTGGTCACACAGCCTAATCATGGTGCAATGTGGGAAGGGACTACACAGAGGTGTGCAGACCAGGAGGCAGGGATCCTTAGGGACGTTGGAGGTTGACGTCTACTTTCATGTGCCGGGACTGAATGTCTGAGGCCTTGTTTCTGTCTGTCACCTGGTTTCTGCACTTCTCCATGTGGCGTTTGCTGTGGCTGCAGTGTCCAAGATGGCTTTTTCTCTCAAATGCTGGCACCTGGGTGGAGTTGGCACAAGCCCCTGGGGACTGTCAGAGCATCTTTCACTCCATGTGGCCTCTCCACGTGGCTATCCTGGGCCTCCTTACAACATCATAGTCTCAGGTTAGTCAGACTTCTTATATGGCCACTCTGGTTTCCCCCAGAGCCAGCATTTTAGGAGACCTAGGCAGAAATTTCAAAGCATCTTATAACGTAGCCTTGAATTGTTTAGGTTTTCTTGCTCAACAACCTGTCACAGGACTGACCCAGATTCAAGGGCATGATTAGCCAGAGGTATGACTTACTGTGAAGAGCCATCTTTGAAACTTGTCCCAGGAAACCATGATTGTGAGAGATGATGCTGACGTGTTCTAAAAGTAGTAGCAGTGCAAGAAATAAAAATTGGTCTGATACTGGAAATATTTTGATAAAATGAACTTGCCTATGAATTAGTTATGTGGTAGATGGGAGAATTAGAGAAGTGAAAGATTAATTTGAGAATTTTGAGCTGAGCAGTTTGAAGAGTGGGTATCTATTTACTGAGATGGGAAAGACTGCAGGACAGTAGGTTTGAAAAGCAAAATCAGTATTGATTAATATTTTGGACATCTGTGTAAGAGAATACGTCTAAAGATGTAGCTATTAAGAAAGGGATCTACAATAGGTCTGTAAGTCTTGAAGTAGAAATGCTATCCATAGTATTATTTGCAAGGTACAATAAAGAGAGTATTAATTCTGTTAGAAAGAAATATTTATTAATATTCATTAACATAAAATTAATATATGCATTAATGTTTGCATAAACTACAGATTCTAATGTGTCTTTCTAGACCTGTATTAAGAGTTTGAATTAAACTACAGGCAGAGAGAACTTGTTGAAGATTTTTGATTAGAAGACCGATATGATCATAATTATGTTTTGGGAAGATGAATTTAACAGTGTAAGGAGTGAAAGAAGAGTGGGGTAGCCAGGGACTGAACTCCATGAAAGCATATACCAAGTTACACTGGAAGTCTATGAAATAAGTTCATGGAGGTCAGAGACAATGTTGCTTTCCTGGTTGTATTCTTAGCTTCTAGCCTGGAGCAAGCCACTTGAAAAGGATTTGATAAATGGTAAATGAATAATGAATGCGTCATTGGCAATTCAAGCTATTTGAGAAAAGAGTAATCTGAATTAGTAAAATGTCTCAATTATAGATATTTTTCATTGAAATTTTATTATGTTCAAGAGGTAACAGAATCTAGTATAGCATCTAGACCTATAGAGACCTGATTTAGTTAGTAGACAAAAAGCACATCAAATATCATCTTATTTTCTTTCATGCTGTATTTCACTCTTTAAAAAAAAGAGTTTACAAGAATTAGGATTATTTTAAGTTTATCTCCTACATGCATAAATCCCTAACCTCATAACTTATTTGAATGGTAATGAAAGATTCTGAACATCTGAGGTATATTGTTCAAAAAGTATAACTATCAAGCAGGAATTTCAAAAGAAATTTTTCAGAGAAAGATACATTGATAAAGTTGTCACTAAGCCAAAGACCATACTTCCCTAGTCCCATAGGAGGTAGATGTCATATTGGTTTAAATTAACTGCAAGATATTTGCTAAAACTGTCTTATTTATTTCAGGCGCTACACTAAGTATGAGACCAGCCCCCATTCCAATAGAGGACCCTGAATGGAGACAAACGCCTCCCCCAGTCTCTGCCACATCTGGTACTTTCCGACTACGACGAGGGAGTCGATTTACTTGGAGAAAGGAGTGCCTGGCTGTTATGGAAAGGTATGTGTCTCCTTTTTCTATGAGAAATCTCGCAAACTTAGGGAAGACATCAACTCTGGATAGATTGGGACAGTTTTCACTTCAAACAAGTAATTGGGTATCTTGGTTCTATCTCTAAAAGTGCATTAGAATATTATAAATGCTGTATTATTGAAATAAGGTGATCTTAGCATTGAGAATTCATAAAGCTGGAGTTAGCATCTGTCAATTTATTTTACTTATAATAGTGTCCCCAGTAATTTAAGAAATGTTGGAATAAATATTTTTTGAATTCACATCTTTGTATTATATTTTGGAAAACTCTCTGAAGTCTTCTTTTCATCAAAAATATTGAATAATTGTATAGGAGACTACTGAGATTTAACTTTCTTTATTAAGGAGTATGGTCTAAATAAGCTTTGTCCCAAAGGTTAAAAATACTTATTTTTGACTTTGTTTTAGTAATTTATCCTCTCATTCTACAGTACCTGATCCATAGTAGGTACTCAGTGATTTTTTTTTTAACCTAAATTTGACCGTAGCTTCAATTTTCCCATCTGAAATGGTATAAATTAATTATGATTCTGAAATGTTTGGCATACTTAGCATAGATCCTATAGTAGAATTATCTTTTTTAGTCATCTACTTGTAAGTGATGTTTACAGAATTTTTTTTCAGTGGAATTTTGTTTATATGCAGTTAGGTAATAATGTTCCAGCTGTACATTTTTCTTATCTGACCTGACTAGTAGAATTGGTATATTGGACAGAGCACTGGACTCAGAGTCGGAAGACTTACACCCAACTAACTTTGTTTAGGTCACAAATTCTCAGCTGTAACTCATGTCTAAAATGAAGTTTTTTGATAGCCAATATGTCATCTAAGACTTTTGCCATCTCTCCTCCTGCTACTTTCTGATTATTTCCCAGCTCATGAACTTTACTACCTGAAAGAGAGGGAGATTTAAAATGCCGAAATTCGGATGTTTTTGTTCATGTGATATGGTTGAAATTAATAGGTTTGCTTAAGGTGAAGGTGAGATCCAGTATCCAAAATGAGATTATAGGTTATCCATTGATGTTGTCATCTATTCCTTTCCTCGCTCTCTTTATTATAGATAAGAGCAGAAGCCATTCATTGAATAATGAATCCTTATATTCTTGTCATTAAAGTGAAAGAATGAGACATTATTGTCCTGGAGACCTGACATTTACAATCTGCTCTATTTTTCTCATCTAGGAATTTTTATTCTTTTTGAAAATTTCTTTAGAACTTGGCACACAGCAGATGAGAATTAAAATAATGTCTAACCTAAATTATTTTCAATATTGTACATTTTCCTTTAGGTATTAGTTTCTACCTGGTGCTAAGTTCTAATTGTGCTAGTGACTTAGCCAGTTAGTTTTTTTCATGAAAATACCAGTATATATTTATCACAAAATGTCAGCATGAGAAAGAATTAAGTAAAAAATTGATGACAGTAATATCAATAGGTGATATTCCTAATGTACTTTCAGAGTTGAACCTCAGAGACTTAGGGATTCTTATTTTTCCTAGGTGACAAGAATTAGACACAGAATCACACTGAATTTTAATTAAAAAGATATTGAGCATTTACCCTGTTCTGTGACTCCTATTTAGTCTTAATTTATGCTTTTTAACATTAATTTTAATTAACAAATGGCTTTATCTAATGCAGGAGTTGGTTATCTTTGGCTTAATTTTATGTTACCTGGCACAACTAGAAAGAGGATGCAGTTTATGCCAATAGTTGCAAAAGTGCAGAAAGCCTTTCAAAATACTTGATAGTACAGAAGGTCACAGTATGATTTTTGTTCTGTAAAAATGTAACTTTTTGTTTTCCAAAATGAAATGCAAAATTCCTACCCTTAGTATGACACATAAAATTTTTTCTTGACTGAATGGACAAATGAATACATAATGCATAGACTGTAAAACCAGCAAAGAAAGCCTTACTCAGATATTAGTATAAGAGAAAAGTAAGGCTGGACATGGTGGTTCACACCTATAATTTCAGTTTTGGGAGGCCAAGGCGGAAGGATCAGTTGAGGCCAGGGGTTCGAGACCAGCCTGGGCAACATAGCAAAACCCCATCTCTACAAAAAATTCAAAGAATGTCTGAGCGTGGTGGCATACACCCACATTCCCAGCTACTCAGGAGGCTGATGTGAGAGGACTGCTTGGGCCCAGGAGTTTGAGGTTACAGTGAGCTATGATTGCACCACTGTACCCCAACCTGGGTGACACAGTAAGATCCTATCTCAAAAATTAAAATGAAATTTTAAAAAAGTAAAAAATTATTCCATTCTTCATATATCAAGATAAATTTCAAATGAGTCAAAGAAGTGAATCCATATAAATAATAGAAGAAAACATGAATCCATATAAATAATAGAAGAAAACATGAGTGGTCCCTTCATATCCTGGAAATGGGAAAAATATTTCCTAACTGTGACTCAAAATCTAAAAACAATAAAGGAAAAGATCGATAAATATGGTTACGTAAATTAAAAGAAAAACTTTGGAGGGAGAAAAAGCTGAGCAAAGTAAAAGACAAATTGGGAAAAAAAATTGCAACTTTTATTATCTCTAATAAAGAGTTCTTAAAAGAGAAAAGACCAACAACTCTATCCTTATTGGGCTAAAGATAGGAGAAAAAAATGCAAATGGTCCTTGAACATATGAAAATATGCTCAATCTAATTGATAGCAAGAGAAATTCAAATTAAAACTACATTGAGATACTATTCTTATCACATTAACAGAAATCCAAAAGTTTGGCAACATTTTCTATTGATTGGGCTGTAGAGAAACACTCTCATACATTACTTGTAGAAATGCAAAATGAAACAACTTAATGGAAGGGAATTCGGCAATATCAAGGAAAATTACCTATGAGTTTACCCTTTGACTTGACCTTCCTACTTCTAGAAAATTATCTTAGGACCAGTGGGTCACACCTGTAAATCCCAACCCTTTGGGAGGGCTGAGGTGGAAGAACCACTTGAGGCCAGGAGTTTGAGACCAGCCTAGGCAACATAGTGAGACCCCATCTCTACAAAAAATACAAAAAAGTGTGGTGGGGCATGCCTGTAGTCCCAGCCATTTGGGAGGCTGAGGCAGGACGATTGCTTGAGCCCAGGAGTTTGAGGCTGCAGTGAGCTGTGATCACACCACTGCACTCCAGTCTGGGTGACAGAGAAAGACCCTATCTCAAACAAACAAACAAAAAGAATCTTAAAGATATACTAGCAAAAAATATGAAAAGATAACAGCACTGTTTTTACTAATTTCAAAATACAGAAGATGACCTAAATGTCTATTTGTAGTGACTAGGTCAGGAAACTATAGCACATCCATATATTGGATGTTGAAGCCCATGTAATGGAGTACTATGCAGATAAAGAACAAAAAACTCTGTATACAGTGATCTCCAGGATACAACATTAAGTTAAAAACAAGGCAGAATCAACTGTATATAATGCAAAGCTATCATTTATGTATTTGCTTATAACTTATTTTAAAATGGAGGAATAAACCATAAAATAAATGGTTATCAATAAAAGAGAAACAACTTGGAAGAGGGAGGGGTAGAACCTAGATTTCTCGGGAAACACTTTGTTTTGACCTGTAACTAAATTACACAATTATAAAACAAAATTTAAAATCAGGGAAAAAATGGGGGGAAAAGGGTGATCTTTAAAAAATAACTAAAATGAAACCTGTGTATCAAAATAGTGACTTAAACACCCAAGAATTCTCAAAATGTGTTTATAACACAGTAATTTCACTATATTTCCCAAGTGGGAAACAGCTTAAGAAAAAGAAACACCAAAAAAATCTTACACTGTTTCTCCTGAATTTGGTGTCATAGATACTGCTATTTAGATACTTTTTTTATTTATATAGCTAGATAGGTGTAGATATAGATGTAGGTACAGATAAAACAAATAGTCATATTAAAGTTATTAGGAACCAAGATTGTCAGTGCAAAGGAAAAGAGAAATATAAAATCAAAAGATTTAAATAAAACACTGTAGTCTTCTGTGTGTATGTTTGCATAGAGATAGAAATTTATCTTGATTTAACAAAAAACAGCCTTAGTGAAATACAATTCATCTATTTAAAGTGTACAATTTAATGCTTTTTAGTATATTCACAGAATTATGCAACCATAACCTCAGTCAATTTTAGAACATGTTTATCAGCCCCCTTCCCTTTTTGAGACAGAATCTTGCTCTGTTGCCCAGGCTGGAGTTCAGTGACATGATCATGGCTCACTGCAGCATCAACCTCCTGGGCTCAAATCTTTCTCCCATCTCAGCCTCCTGAGTAGCTGGGACTATAGGCACGCACCACCATGCCTGGCTAATTTTTATATTTTTGTAGAGACAGGGTTTTGCCATGTTGCCCAGTCTGGTCTTGAACTCCTGGGCTCAAGAGATCCACCCACCTTGGCCACCTACAGTGCTGGGATTATAGGCATGATCCACCGCTACAGCACCAATTTTAGTAACCATAAGATTGATCAGTGAATTCAGTGTTACTTTCTTGATTCACTTATTAGAAAATCCCCTATTGACCATCTGCCTAATAGTTTTAGAGCATTGATTCTTAAATCTGGATGCATATTAGGATCACCTGAGGAGCTTTAAAAAAAAAAAAAACAAAAAAAAAAACAAAACTATCAGGGGGCTTCACCCCTGACGGACTGAATCTTAATTTCTGGGTGTAGAGCCTAGGCAGAGATATATTTTGAAAAGTTCCCAAGTGATTCTGAAGTGTAGGCAGGACTGAGAATCACTGTTTTGTTATCTATTGATGATTGCTTCCTAGTCATTTTTTCCATAAGGAGTCACAAAATTGTTGTATTGAAATTTGTTTATTTCTTGTACATTAATCAGCTGGAATTCTGTAAAGAACTCTTTGGTTACCCTGAAATGTACTCCCTCACAAATGTGTGACGGCAGGGAGGGAGCTAACATGTAAGTAATTGTGGAACTGAGAACTGAATGCTGTTATGACAAAAGGAGCATGTAGAGAAAAGTGGGAAACTACACCGAAGTGGTAGCATTTTGGCTGCATTCAGATGAGGGATAGGAGTTCACGAGTTAGAGAAAAGGCATTATAATGTTAGGAGCATTCTTACTTTGATTATTCAGAACTTGGTTATATTGTGCATTCTATAATCAAACAAGCACCGTGTTTAATTATACCATAAGCGTTGGCATTCGGGCCTTATGTAGGAGATATATCTGATTAGATAATAGTGGTGGGAGTATGGATAATGGACAAGAAATCAAGTATGTATTTTAACACATACTACATGCGTATAATTGGAGAAATAAATGTAATATATATCTAAGTTATAGTATCTCCCTTCGTAAATCTTAAGGCAGTGATAGCTTACATTTGAATAGGAATTTAATTACTATACAGTTACTGATCTTATTGATAATTATATGAAATTATTTAAGTTTCAGAATTCTGTACTGTAGGTATTTTATTTGCAGTTTATATATAAGAGCCTCAGAGAAAGGAAGTGACTAACTCATATGCAAATGGATTAGAGCAGGGGTCCCTAACCCCCTGGGCTGTGGACCTCCACACAGCAGAAGGCAAGTGGCAGCAGAGCAAGCATTACTGCCTGAGCTCCACCTGCTATGAGATAAGCAGTGGCATTAGATTCTCACAGGAGCTCGAACTCTATTCATTTTCATCCCTAAACCACCCTTCCTATCCCGCACCCCATCTGTGGAAAAATTGTCTTCCACGAAACTGGCCCCCTGGTGCCAAAAAGGTTGGAGAACACTGGATTAGAGGAGGGATAGATGGAGGCCAGCTTAGGAAGCTATTAGAGTAACCTGTGCATGACTGCTGAGGGCCTAAGCTATATTGTATAAGCAAAAGGATAGCAAATGGATAAAAAGTGATAGATATCAGAAAAAAAACGGAAGAAAAACAGTCTAACCTAGTTACACACTTTGGAATGACAAAACAGGAAGTATTTAAGAGTTTAGCATAGTGATTAGAGAGCATCTGGGAGACAGTACGTGCTATTAGAAAATGCTTTCACTGACCGGGCTCAGTGGCTCACGCCTGTAATCCCAGCACTTTGGGGGGCCGAGGAGGGCGGATCATGAGGGATCATGAGGTTAGGAGATCGAGACCATCCTGGCTAACGGGGTGTGAAACCCCGTCTCTACTAGAAAATACAAAAAAAAATTAGCCAGGCGTGGTGACGGGCGCCTGTAGTCCCAGCTACTCTGGAGGCTGAGGCAGGAGAATGACGTGAACCCGGGAGGCGGAGCTTGCAGTGAGCCCAGTTTGAGCCGCTGCACTCCAGCTTGGGCGACAGAGCGAGACTCCATCTCAAAAAAAAAAAAAAAAAAGCTTTCACTTTGGGCAAATCATTCAGCATCTCTGGGTCCCAGTTGCCACATTTATGAAGAGTTAAATATCATGATGAAGTAAAAAGATGGACTTCAGAGGCACACAGACTTAGGAATTAGTCACAGCTTCACTTTAATCTGTGGGAATTTCAGCTTTCTGTAAAATGGAGATGGTTATTATGAGAAGAGTTATGAGAATTATTTGAGATAATATGTATAAATCACACAGTAGAATGCCTTTCTCATAACCCTTATTAGACCACTGTTCTTTTTCCATCTAAGCTTCTTCTAGTTTAATGCTTTGACTGTGAAGTCACCTCAAGATTTCTGTGTTAGGAGAGTTCAGTGGCACTAGAAATGGAGATTTGGGAGTCATCAATATATTAGGTACAGTTAAAGCCATGAGTGTGAATAAACTCTGGTTAAATATATCCACTTATACAGTTCGTGCATTTTTGCAGCAAAATGTGGCTGGAGAAAAACTTAAAACCCTACTGACTGATCTCATTTTAAATTCATGACCATGAACCTCAAGTGGGTCTTTAATTCTGCCAAGCAGAATTAATATTATACCTTTCTGGTTTATTTTTTCCCACTCTCCTATAAGATTATTTCACACTTTCTTCTCTCTCTGCAAACTCCCCATCCTCATTCTCTCATGGTGACCTTGCTCATCATGAAAGGAAATGAAGAAAATAAAGCAATCAGAGACTGTCCACAAACTACCTACTTGCTACCATGTACACACACACACACACACACAGTTTTCCTGCCTCTTAACATACCCAGAGCACTTCAATGATATGTATATTTCCTAGTATGTGTCTTGGTGCATCATTCATATATATGTGCGTTTTCTCCTTCTCTGACCTCATTCCACGGTGTATTCCACATATTTGACTTTTAAAATATTTAATTCCAGAAACATTTATTGTCACAAAGGACAGTATTCTGTGATTCCATTTAGATGAAGTATCTGGAATAGGCAAACCTATAGAGACAAAAAGTAGATAAGTGGGTCACCTAGGGCCAGGGGAGGATAGGGGTGTTGGGAGGGGTATGTGATGGCTAAGGGGTGTGTGTTTCTTTTTGGGGTGCTGAAGATTTCTAAAATCAGTTGTGGAGGTGCTTGTACAACTTTATGAATATGCTCAAAACTATTGTATGCCTTAAATAAGTGAAGTTTTTGGTATATGAATTATATCAAGCTGCTTTTTAAAAAACATTTATTCAGTGCACTATTAGAAGCTTCACATATACTTACTATTAGAAGCTTCACATATACTTACCCTCCGTATTTAATTCTCACTGCAGTCCTGGTTTTTCCTTTTTCTAATGAGGCAGTCAAGGCTCAAAGAGGTTGAATAACTAACTTCTTAGGACCACAAAGCTAACAAGTGTCCCAGTCACATGTAGATCTTTTTTTTTTTTTTTTTGGAGACAGTCTCACTCTGTCACCCGGGCTGCAGTGGCCAGATCTCAGCTCACTGCAAGCTCCGCCTCCCAGGTTTACACCATTCTCCTGCCTCAGCCTCCTGAGTAGCTGGGACTACAGGCGCCTGCCACCTCGCCGGGCTAGTTTTTCGTATTTTTTAGTAGAGACGGGGTTTCACCATGTTAGCCAGGATCTCCTGACCTCGTGATCCGCCCGTCTTGGCCTCCCAAAGTGCTGGGACTACAGGCTTGAAGCGCCCGGCCACATGTAGATCTTTAACCAGTGCTATTCATAGATTTGAGTTCTTTTTATTAACTAAGAAGAATGTTATTTTAATTTGGGTATATAGTGATTGTTTTTAATTCGTGGACTTGGGCTTTATTAACTCTAAAGTCTGATGTCCCTAGATTAATATATGTTGCAACCTTCCATTTGTTTAAGAGCATATGGGGATTAGAATGGGGAAAAGATGAAACAAGAATGGCAAAATGGTTGCTAATTGTTGAAGCTGGTATGTAGGGGATTGTGGGTTTATTATATTTTTGTGGGTTTAAAATATTTATAATTAAAAGGATTTTGTTTTTAAAAAGAGGACCTGACTAGATTTTAATGGATAAAATATATAATTGACTAATATTTATTCGTTTTTTAAATAAAGCATTTGCTGTGTGTTAACAGTAACCTAGGCTTACCTTAAGTAGTTTACATATTCTCACGGGGAAAAAAGTCATCTATAGTGAATGTCTGGAATATCTGCATATGCAGATCATGTGATTCTACATGCTCAAACGTGATTCTACAAACCTAACTGTCCCATTTGTTCATTCATTCAATGAAGTACTTAAGGGCTGTGAGGCAAAGTGCTAGGAATAGAAAGAATAGATACATTTAAGGATGAGAAGAGTGAAAGGAGTAGAGCTGAAGAGAAGGTTTATGTCAGAAGAAGTTTTGGAGGCTTCATGGCCTAGGAGAGTGACTTCTAATATACTCTTTCCTTACTAATCTTTCAGCAATTTGGGCTAGATATTCCTTTATCTTTGGAAACAGGCGTGTCTCTAGAGCATTAGCGTATGTGACTGGGACACAAAAGAGTAAGACCTGGCTATAGCACCTATTCTGGTCACAAGGGAGGAAGGTAAAATAAGCCTCCAAATCTCCTTACAGGTTTTTCAGCCCAACTAAGCAAGAACGAAAGAGAAGCAACAACTTGGAAAAAAGCTTTGACTGGATGCAGGCATAAATGTGAGAATACCTAGCAGTGATAGATAGAAGCAATAGAATATAATGGTTAATAGTACCAGCTTTGGGGCCAAATTTATGTGGAAAGGTTACTTATTGCTATCATTTTTAATCAGAGTGGCTAAATGATGACCCTGTATTTGGGTGTATCCAGGAACATGCAAATTAAATGCTAATGAAGGCAAATGAATACCTCTGTTTGTAATGAACACTATTGCATGTTTTATTTTTCTTATGGATAAGTATATTTAATATGTTTTTGTTATTAAATTCTGTTCATGTTCATCTTCAGTGAGCAATATGAAATAAAATCATTAGTAAAACCTAGAACCCTCTGAAATTATACGGAAAATATTTTGTTTTTGTTGTTTTAACCTCTGTCAGTCTCCAAAACAACTTTAAAAAATTAATCCAAAATATTCTCCCAGGCAAGGAATCAGCATTAAAAATTTTAGCTTGAGAGTATCTCTTTCCCCCAAATTTAAGCATCTAAAAATCAGGTCTTACAATAAAAGTGTCTTCATGAACAAAAATAGCATCACAACCACAATACTATAACGAATCAAAATTATATCATAGTTTTAAATTTGGTGTCACTGCTGTTAACCTGACATGTATATAATCTGAATTAGAGGCATGCATCTAATAACCAAGTGGATTTTATTCAAGGATGCTTTACATACTGGGAGAACTAGCATGGAAGAGACAAATCAGCTTGTAAAACGATTTCTAGAACATTGCTTGAGGTTTCTGTAATTTAATTTTCTTGGTCTTTACTGCATTTTGGAATTCTTCCCAGGAGAGTTTATTAGTACATAGACTTTGGTTTCGGTGTCTTTCCTTTCTCCTTTTTACTTTTAATTTTTTCAGTGAAGGTTAAGACTAACAGTTCCAGAAACTAAATTCTATATTTAACTGCAGACTGGGTGTGGTTGGTTCAGACAACTGCAGTGCAACTTGCCTAGTGTTTTGCAAGTCATCAAAACCCTGACCTGCAAAGAACATTTCTTTTCCTAGTCTTCTGACTCTGAACTATGCTGAGCGATGATATGATGATCTGTAGTAATACTTTCGTATGTGTAAAGACAAAAGAGACTCATAGGTTCAAGCTTCAAGTGACTGTGGAAGATCAGTTTCTTCTGTGTTCTTTTATAGCAATCTCTGAATAATATTAACCTGCCCTATTTTCCTAGTGTCACTTCCTGTTATTCTTTTATTACCTTTATTAACCACTGTGAGATTTTAAAAATATTTACCCAGGAAGCTCTCTCCACTTCTTCTCTCGTTTCATGAAGCTATGCTTTCATTTAATATATTTTTTCTTGTTTGCTTTATATAATTTGAGGCTTTCTTAATTGTCATTTAAAAATGAAGAAATAACTTCTAGTAGGATTTTCCCCATCTTAAAAAAAAACACTCTACCTCTTGAAGAGAATCCTGTTACTTTGCAAAATGCAAAAATAATCATGTTTTTCTTCCTTAGCAGTATCCTCACTTTGTTATGGCATTGTGATAGTGATGCTATTTTGTTTATATCTTTCATTATTCTGTATAATGTACCAATATGTATATCACTTATGCAGAAACCTATGGAGTTAGAGACCCTTCTAATGTCAGTAAGATTATTCCTAGCCAGAAAAATAATTAGAGCAGAAATACTTATAAATCCTTTCTAATATTGCTCTTCTGAGAAATTAAAACCTATCTGGATGTTTCTTTGGACAGCAGCTTGTGTCATGTGAACAGTAAGTGACTTTTGCTCTTGTTGTACAAAAAAATATAAATTGCATCTACTGACCACTGATTCCATGTAAGCAATCCAGGTGTAAGCTGAGAGCCTTCCTTTGATTTCATTTACCTATATTTGGTCACCATTACTGCAAAGAATAAGGAAGTGACCCTAAAGATCATCTAGTTCAGTTTGTTGTTTAGATCAAGAACCTGTAATTCAAAGAGACTAATTAACTTGGTTACATTCACAGAAGAAATAAGATTAAGTTGCTTATTTTGAGACTTTACAGTTATGGGAACCGTAAAATGTGATTTGAAAAATAATTCTACTCGTTGAACTTCTTAGCCCTTTATCTTCCTTAACTTTTATGTGGTAAACATTTATTGACTGTTGCTAAGGTTTAGACTAAGAATTGGGACACAGAGATGAGGAAGACAAAAGTCCTTATTTCATTTAACCCAGATTTCTTCTCTTTGTTTCTTTATTCTTGTTTCTCTTAGGCCCCCTTATTATTATTATTTTTGTTTATTTTCGTTCCTAAACTCCTTTCTGTATCTTCCTCTTCCTCACCTTCTGGTACTTTAGTTTGCCAAAAAGACTTCTGTCCATTTCTTTTTTCTTTTCTTTTACACTTTTTTCTTTTAAGCACACCCTCCAACTCTGTTCTTGGTTTTGTTGATTATAATGTAAAACTGAAGTATGTGCTTTAGTGTATCTTATACTTTCTGAATAAAGTATTAGGTTCCAGTTTTTTTTTTTTTTCATGTAAAAAACAAAATTGTTTTCATTTAAAAAGCAAATTTTTTTTTTTTTTTTTTTTTTTGGAGACAGAGTTTTGCTCTTATTGCCCAGGCTAGAATGCAATGGTGCGATCTCGGCTCACCGCAACTTCCGCCTCCCAGATTCAAGTGATTCTCCTGCCTCAGCCTCCCAAGTAGCTGGGATTACAGGCATGTGCCACCCCAGCCCCAGCTAATTTTGTATTTTTATTAGAGATGGGGTTTCTCTATGTTGGTCAGGCTGGTTTCGAACTCCCAACCTCAGGTGATCTGCCTGCCTTGGCCTCCCAAACTGCTGAGTTACAGGTGTGAGCCACCACGCCTGGCCGATCAATACCTATTTTTAAAATCAATTTGTAAATGTTATATAATTTCTTAAAAGGTCCTTCAAGTTATTAAAATTATTATATCACTCTATGCTATGATTGTAAATAATTTCCTGTTTTTGTGTAGAGTCTTTGTTTTCTCTGAGATTCTGTGGCTTTGGATAAGAAATTATTTCCCACCCTAGAATTAAATCTTTGGAAAATAACTGATTCTTAGCATAACAACACAAACAGACCAACTTCAGAAGACAAAATCACGTCATGCATATTCTCATGAGCTATCTTAATAGTTTGTTTAGCAATTGGCTTGGATTCTGGTTCCCTCACTTTTTATGGTTATGCACTACAGAAATGAAGTATCTTGAGGTTGCTGCAATCTGAAAATCCTAAGAAATTATTGTTCACCTACCTTTTTATCAGTCTAGGTAGTTAGAATTACTTCCTTCTTCCTTATAAATGAGAAAACTAAAAACTCACCTTCCTACTGCTTAGAAGAAATCAGCTTCTCTTATTTTTCAGTTTATCTCTAAAACTTGTTTCAGCGGTTTACAGTTGCAAAAAAACTTACATTTCATTTTCTTCTTTATTATGTTGCTGCTGAATTGAGCGAACTAGGTGAAGATATCTTCTTCATATGTCATAACAAAGAGCCCATGTGTCTGACCAAGATGGTGGTTATATTTGGATAGGAAATTCAGTGAATGTTTTTCCAGCTTCTTTACATTCACCTCTGATAGCTTTGTAGCAAGTGGCTAAGTCAGTGATGATGAATTTATTAAGTGGAATATCATCGTAAGATGACAGATATGGCCTATGTAAGTTTGAAGAAAAATGCAAATGAAATAATGTTAAGCAAAAGAAGAAACAGTATATTATAGTAATGTAAAAAGCCATAAATATCCAAATATAAATAATGAGAGAAATAAATAAATAATTTACCTTAAGTTTTTTTTTTTTTTCTGATGACATAATGGTTAAAAACACAGACTTTGGAGTTAGAACCACTGGTGCTCCAGGCCCTACCCTCTTACTCACCAGCTATGTGTCCTTATGGAAATTGCTTGTTATAAACGATTTTAATAACCATACCTATCTAATAGGAGTACTTTGGTATGGCTTTAGGAACATACTTTTTCTAATAGTGTTGCTCCTCAACGCTGTACCCCGTGCTGAGGAGTACGGAAAGATTAGCTCCTAGCCCTGGCAGGCTCAGTCCATTGGAGGAGTCAGGTTAAAAATCTCACACAAGAGATGGGTACCAAGTACAATAAGGACACAGGAGAGTGGTGCAAGGAAAGGAAACCTTGAGGTCACAGTGGAGTGGGGTCCTGGAGAGCAGTACAGTTTCGATGGGGTGAGAAGAGGAAGAATGACATGGCCAGCAGTGGGAGCAGCATGTGCAAAGGCACAGAGACTGGAAAAATGAGGCTGCTGAGTGTCTGCTCAGTCGGGTGGGAAATGAGGCTGGGTGAGTAGGTTCTAGTCAGATTGGGAATGACCTTACATTGTGACATTTGCAACATTTGTCTTTCTCAAAGCATGCTATTTGTATCTATGTGAAGTATGTTCTTTTAATAACCAAAAAACAGTTTTCTTAATCAGTTTTTGGAATTGTTGGCGCCACTTTTCTCCCAGATATAAAACAGAAGTAATAACTCTTTTATGCCAATGATTCAAACTATTTTGCGGGTGGGGAGTGGATTTTCTGTTAATATTTACAAAACATCCTGGGAATTAAAAAATTGAAACTGTTTTGAAAAATCTTTCTAGCCTTCCTTTTTAAAGACAGAAGCGTAAATAAGATTCCCCTTTCTACGTGATCAAGGAAACATCTTGAAATTCTAATCATTTTCAATTAGAAAGAAGAAAAAAAATCTTTTGATCAATTTTTTTTCCTGATTCATGTTACACAGGTACATTGTTAACAAAAATTAGATAATTCAGTTTTTCTTTAACTGACTTCTATTATAGAGGTACATTGCTAGGATGAAAATTTGGGCAATATCTTTGCCAGAATGAATTACTTCACCATCTGCTGAGTAAAGTCTACTTGGTATTTCAGTGGTGCAGTTTTTATGCTCCTTTGGGCTAGGGTTTGGTTATACTCGGCTGGTCTGTAGGCAGGCATAGTGCTATGTATGAAGTCTGGTATTACAGAGTGTCACTTGAACTTGATCGAATATTTAAGAAGATCCTATAACTTTAACAACATTAGAAAATGTTACCACCCTTTTTCCCCCACCGTACATGCTAGACTCAACGTGGTAGATATGGTAGTGCAGTATTTTCTAATTTTGTTAAAATCCTAAGTCATTCAAATCAGTTTGATGATAAATAATAATAATCAGAAGATTTAAAGTGATCCAATCAAAATGACTCAAAAAAGCAGGAAAATTACTTTTGAATGCCTCAGTGTCGTTTTCCTTAGAACATTATATCATTTTCATCCATTTAAAAAAACATTTTGTGGGAGCAGAGTTGAGTCCTTTAAAATGTGATGTTTGTCCTGGCCTGTAATGAACGAGGATGTAAAACATGCACTCTGCCCTCCCTTAGGTTGTTTTGCCACCACTGCAACCCCTGGCAAGCTGGTCTTCCTTCCCCTCTCTTCTGATGTCATTGCTGTTCTAAGAGAACATGCTGGAAGAATGCACTATAAATTTTGGAATTAATTATGCTGGAAGTTGTATTTTAAAAGGAGTTTACCCTCTTTTATACTCCTTATGGAATGACTCGGGTGGAACATAATGAACTACACCTCCTGTATCTCTCTACAAATAGAAGGCAGTTCTTAACATTTATATGAGACAGCAGGAGCCTGGACATGACCTCATTTCAATCCATTAGACTATTTGAGGAAAAAACAACAAAACTTTCCCACTTATTGACAGGTAAAGTTATCCCAATCCATTTCTCATAGCCAGTAAGAAGATGAACTGTGCTTAAATGCATTTTAAAATTGGCAAATTATACTTCCTGGTTCCTTTTTGGTCAAACAAATAGCCAGAAGAGAAATTATCATGATGTTTTTGAGGCAGATTAAAAATTTTCCCTATCCTCATAGAGATGCTTTGCCAGCAGTTTCATATTGTACAAATGGTATACCCCTTATTTCTCTAGTCCCCAAGCCAATTAAACAGGGCAAAAGACCCCATGTTCCTCATAACAATGTTCTGTGGCCACAGTTTACAAATAAATTAAGCATAGTTAGGTAAATACTGGTATTGTATATAACGAGTGACCAGTTAAGTATATGATTCATCCCAGAGCAGAATTCTAGGCATCATATTATAAACATTAATACCAAGGGAAATCAACTTATAGATGAATTGGAAAATCTTCACAGAAAACTAGTGAACCTTCAAAAACTCAAGCAAATATGTATTGAGCTTCTACTTTGTACCAATCATTGTAATAGATACTGGGCAATACAGTAATTAACAGGACAAATGTGGTTCTGGCCTTAATGGCATTAAGAAATCATTACTGTTATACTAAACATACACAACATGTACAGAGGCTTGTATATGTCTTTGGTGTTTGAAGATCTCAGTTGGTAGGATCTGAATGGACTGTGCTAGTTTAGTGGTAGGAGGCATCTAAAAGTGGTCTTAAGAGTATACTTTGAAAACCTAGGAGCCCTGATTATAATAGTGTCTCATCCAAATATTCTATTTAATTGGTTCCTACTTTGACATGTCATCCATTAAATTAAAATGCCAGATTAAGCTATGTTTCTGTCTTTCTTGACACTATTATGTGATTATCATCATCTTACTAGGCTTGTCATCAAAATATTTTTGCTCTGCAGTGTTATTGTGAAGAAATTTATTTAGCTTGTATACAGTTGGTAAGATAACTTTCCAGCTCTGTCAGTATTAATATAAGTAGCACATTTTTTGGTCAGATGTGATCAGAATTAATTTGGCTTTTTAAAAGGCAATTGAGGGCCAAGCACAGTGGCTCATGCCTGTAATCCCAGCACTTTGGGAAGCCGAGGCGGTTGGATCACCTGAGGTCAGGAGTTCGAGACCATCCTGGCTAACATGGTGAAACCCGTCTCTACTAAAAATACAGAAGAATAGGCCTAGTGGTGCGCACCTATAATCCCAGTTACTTGGGAGACTGAGGCAGGAGAATCACTTGAACCCAGGAGGCAGAAGTTGCAGTGAGCTGAGATTGCGCCATTGCACTCTAGCCTAGGCAAGAGTGAGACTCCATCTCAAAATAAATAAATAAACAAACAAAGGCAATTGAAGACTCATTTATCTATATCCTGGTAGTTTGATTGACTCCCACCTAAAACAGCAGCAAACCTAAGAAAAAAGAAGTAAAAGTCTAGGTTTAAGAAAAAGTAATAAGTATCCCTGTATATAAAGTATTGTGTTTCTCCCTCTGCCTTCAGAGACATATCAGCATAATCCCAGACCAATGCACCTCTGATTCTTAAAAGAATCTATGCTGTTCTCCATGCTTGGTTTGCTGCTTATTGAGATAAAGAATTTGGATTGATCCCTGGGAGGACCAGCTCTCATTTTAGATACAGACAATACAATAGCCTTTTAGCAAGAGGTAGTCATTTTGCAGAAGCATAGTATTGATCATAAGAAAAACCATGCAAAAAACAATGGATTGATCCATATCAATCCTGTTCTGTTGATCTCCATGTTATAATAATTATTGATCAATCGTGTCAAGTTTGTAAGTGACCAGTTTATAATTCAGCACTTTAAAAAAAAAAAGAATAGATTCCCTGCCTTGGGACACCTTGTACACCATGAATGAGAAACTTAATTCTGGGTCACCTTACAAACCTCTTTGGTAAACCTACTTCCTACCAGTGAAGGCTGACAAAACAGAGAGAGCAAGATGCAGCTGGCATCTAGCTAAAGTGGAGCAAATGGAGGAAGGAGTATACCACTACCTGTGCCCTAGGAGTTTGGGAACTGGTTAAGTGCAGTTTACTCTCCAGGGTACCGTGGCTTCCACTGGTATGACCTTAGTTATCACTCACATTTGGTCTTTTCATTAGGAAACTAAGAAATCCACAGACTAACAAAACCAAACACTGCCCTCTTGTGCATGTTCTTTTTCTTCATTATTTAAATAAAATGGAGGGCTAAGCAAATACTTGCTAAATTCAGTGGTAGTCAAAAGACATGTTTTAGGAGAAATACTGTTTCTCAGTTTTTCTTTAAGATTTGGTTCAAATTTGTCAGTTTTACTGTTTTTGTGACAACTCTAGAAAATTGTCTCCATTCTTTTCATGGTCTTCACAGACATAATTAAAAGATAGTACACATTAGAAGGAAAACCAATTATTACATAGTAATAAGACTCACACCAAACCTCTAATATGGTAGCACTTCATTTAAGACTGCATGTTTTAGGACAAGTGATAGTCAGTGTTGTTTTGAGGGCTTAGTAATAGGATAAAGTGTACTAAAAACTCACCTTCTAAATCCAGTGTTATGCTTGACACCTGTTTATCAATTAGCAAGTGGGATCTAGTGGCTATTAGCATGCTGCAAGTAAATGAAACATTTAAACATAGAAGGAAACATTGCAGTGAAGGGCCTGGGGAAAGGAAAACTTTATGTTAGGGCACATTTCATACATGGTATCCATAATTCTCATTCTCATGTATGGATTTTTTTCTTTTTTTTAAACAAGTAAAGAAAAGCATCCTACCATCCTGATAATGATTTGGAAGCTTTGTTTTCTGCTAGTGTCTGAAGAGGTACTAACTCTTCTAAGATAGGTTAACTGTGTAGTAGACACACTTAATGGGTGTTGATGTTCTGTTTCAAGTGAGAAGTCCCAGGGTTTATTTAATTCTCCTCTGCCCAGGAAAAAAGGGAGGTCAGTGTTATGGTTGTGTCTCCAGAGCAATTAGATTTCCTTTTCCAAAGAGGAAAAGGCAAGGCTAGATGAGATGTAACTGTGGTCCTTTGGCTATCACGAGTTTCTTTCTGGTGCCACCACATCTTTGCTTCCAGGAACTCTTGTGAAATTAACAGAAACTTGGTCTAGGTGATTCATTGATACAGAGATTTGCATTACATATGTTAAATGATGTCGGAAACAATACCATGTCTCTTAGCTGAGTAATGGCTTTTCCTGATCTAGTGAACTAAGTCAAGAAACCTGAGTTACAGGTCACGTGACCTTGAGCAAGTCAGTTCTCTCTGGCTCTTCATTTGCAACGTTCATGTCCTCCCCTGCAAAATAAAGAAGCTTTCAGCTTAAAGGTCTTTGATTCTTTGTCAGATCTACTCTGTGTTACATCTAAATCCATGTGTAATGAGCTGTGTTATGGGATTCCATAGGCATTTGTAAATTAGGCTTCAAGAATTCACTTTCTCATGTGAATCTCTTCCTAGGTCAGTACTTTTTTTTCCGTTTAGAACTCTCTTCTCTTTTCACAGGCTATTCTATTTTAAAACCTTAAGATGCTGCAAAGTCATGAAAACTTACAGCTTCTTCTGTAACAGAACTCATTTATATTTTAGCTTGTGCTCACACCTTCTAAAAGGTTGATATGGACAGAGCCATTATTTATTTTATTAAGTCCCCATGGAGTTAAAAATAAGCTCATCTGTAAAAAATACGTTAGTATAGAACATCTTTTGTTTGTTATTCCTCAGTGTGTATGCAAAACAAACTTTTAAAATGTAAGTTGGTTTGTTGCTAAAAGGCATTAAGATAGGCTAAAGTTTATTATTTAAGAATAATTTTAATCTAATTCCATTTTGCTGATACTTTAAGACAGCAAACTTTATTTTCAAATAATGCTTTTCTAAATTATAAAATTAGCACATGCTTAATATATAAAATTGAGGGATACACAAGAAAATATAAAGAAAATTAAAATACCTCTTAATACTACAATCCAAAGATAGTTAACTGTTAACATTTGGCATATTTCATTTGGGTCATTTTTCTGTGTATTATGTATATATCTACACATCTTTTCAAACAAAAGATGATTGTGCCAGATATGTAGTTTTATACTTTCTCACTTATATGATCTTTGAAAACATGATTTTCATTGACTAAATCCATTTTAAGAATATCCTCTTATTTATTACCCAGTCCCTGGTGGTTGGATATGGAAATCGTTTTGTTTATTTCCAGAGATCATTTATCACATAGATACTCTCAAATAGGAGATGGGACTTAGGTTCTAAAGTATGTTAGTTTAAAGCTGGTTTTTTTCCTTCTTCTGAAAGAGTAATCTTTCTTCTAAAAGCAGACCTTTCCTGCCCACTGCCCAGTAAGTTTACTTGGTGATGAAGAAATACACACTGAATTGTACTTAGTGGGACATGTCTGGCAATTCTAAAACCTTATTTTGGATAACTGAAATGATGAGGTTTAAATATCTCTTTAGCAGAGATAGTTCACAGGAAGGCACAGAAGAACATGTTCATTTACATGGCATTATCCCTTGCTTGGAGAGTCAGTCTCTGTCTTTTCTATATGCTCATGCAGACACAAAAGAAGGAATTCTTTGGCTGCAGTTTTTATAGACTTCAGTGTTATTGAAATGAAAGTGGTTCAAGGACATTTCCATTTGTTACTAGCTTATGGTTTCTCATCTCATGTAAATTATTTTGCCACTTTTCATTTTAATTCTTTGCTGTCATTGTCTGGCAAAAGATCATTTGGTTTCTCCCTGTGAAGACATTCACTGATCACTCAGCCGACGGTGTCCTTTGTCTGTAGAAGTGTAGTGCCCTCCGGATTTATTTTATCACTTTTTTATTGCTACCTGTGGACTTTTGTTTATACTTCTTTTCCTGTTTTGTCTTAGGAAATGTCTAGGGCTATATACATTTCATATGGACTAGAAGTATGTTTTGAGCTCCAGAGTTTCATTTCAGAAACAGGTCCCCTTTAGAGTCCAGCAGCCAAGTTCTCCTACAGTTTATCCACTTGGTAACAGAAATTTCTAGTCCTTCAAAATAATCTAAAATGTTGGAAGGTGAATAACAGTGTATACTGTTCCTAGGGCTGTCTTGAATGCATTTTATCACCATTCCGAAGCATCTCTTGAATCTCACCTTTCTTTTCTATGTCCAGGCCTCAACCTACTTCAGGCCTTCTCCACAGCCATCATCACAGCTGCCTAACTGGCTTCTGCCTCTAGTATCAGCAGAGATATTGCCCTACAAAAATAAGTTTGATCTTAGAATACCTCTGCTTTAAATTATAGCTCCCAGTTGCCTACAAAGTTAACTCCATACCCTTTAAAATCTGGACCCAACCTTTCACAACCCCCCGTCATACGCTGTGTATTCTAGCGATACTAAACTCCTTCCCATTTTCGGAACATTGTAAGCTCTTTTGTGACTCTTTCACTGCCTTTGGATATCGTGTTGTTTCCTCTGCCTGACAACATTTCCCTGCACCCACCCTCTCTGCCCTGAAAACCCTTGCTATTTCTTCAAGACCCTGCCCAAATATACATTCCTCTCTGCTACCGCGGTACTGTATTCATACAACTAATACAATTTCTTTTACAATACTTCATAATATCTTCTTTACATACCTGTATCTCCTGGTGACTACTTGGGGAAGCTTTGTCTGGTTCACCTTTGCCACCATTTAGCCAACTGCCTGGTATACACTAGGACTTAACATTTTTGGGTGATTGAAATGAATGACTAATTCAGTATATTCAAAATCAAAGTTATTAGATCTATTTCCCAACTTCATTGGCAGTTCATTTTGGTTATATATAGCTCAGAAATAAACACAAATATCAAAAATAAATACAAATAAAACAAAAATAGCTTAGGCTAAAACCACCAAATTTACTTAGAGAAGATAATTGTACAAAGTGGTGAAATCCTCACTTTCTCCTGAGATAGTCTGGGTTTTACCAAAAGTCTTAACTGAAACCACTGTTTTCTGTTTTCACCTTTGTTTCCTTTTCTCATTCATTTATTCCCTGGTGTATTCATTTATTCAACCATCTGTTCATTAGATACTTACTGTCTATTATATGCCAAGCATATTTTTTGGGCTTAAATACCTCCTTTTGTGAGTAGATAGAAACTATAGCCATCTTCCTCTTGATGCTTCCTTTTTTCTGAGCAATTACCATATCCTCCTCGTCAGAGCACATGTGAAAAAGATTCAGAGGATTTTAGTTGACATTAAATTCAGATATATATATATATATATATATATATATATATTATGTAGTGTGGTCCTAGAGTGGCCATATAATTTATTGTCCAAAGCGGGACACTCTGGGAGATTAAGATGGGATTTGTTAATAATCCAAGAAAACAGCACTATGTCAGGCAAACCAGCGTGTATGACCATCCTTCTGTAAGCCCTATAGCCTAATCACATCACATCACTAGTTGCCTTCTGTTTTTCAAGCATGTCTTAAGTTTTATACCTTCATATTTTTGTCTTTACTATTACTGTTGCCCTTGCCTCTCCAATGCCTGCAACCTGCTCACCCCTCAGAAGCCTGCCCAATTCAATGAGCTTTCCCAGATCAGCCCAGTCCATAGAGATATCACTCTTTTCTGAATTTAACATGTTGTTTTATACTTAATTAGAAGCTAGATGCATTTTATTTTGTCACAGTTATGTTTTGACTCCTTTTATTATTTAATTTTTTTATATCTTCTTCTCAACTGAACCATAATCAGGGCCCATATTTTGAAATTACTCATATCCCTCAAGTACAATGCCTTATGCATAGTCATGTAATACATAGTTGTTTGGTATTTTAATTTCCTGGTCTACCTTTATCTTTTCAAAAAACTCGTCTACTTATATCAATATTGTGTGTCTTTTCTCACAAAAAAGTTTTAAGAGTTTTGCAGTGAAAAATCTTATTACGTTTTAAACTTAAATTTTACCATGAGGTACTGTAAATGTCATTTTATCCATTTAGATTATACTCTGTATCTTGAATTAATATTTTTTAAACATTGAAACATTACAGAAATAGAGAAAGAAGAGAGTTGTGCTAACAGTCCTTTGTATACTCCTCCAGCTGCAATAGCACGTTTCAATGAAAATTCATATTTTTTAATAGGCCTACATTTCTTAATTACAAAAATAACAGGTCTTTAGTAGAGAAGAAAGGATTAATTAGTTATACCAGACTTAGAGATTTAAAACCATATTGAATCAATTCTTATTTTCTTTAGCCTTTGATTTGGAAAAAGTTACTGATTTCCTTTTTTACTTTAGTCTTCTTTATTTTATATAGTTAGATCCTAAAAATACAGATTAATTTTAATCTTTAATTAAATTTAATTCATTTTAAACCTTTTTAACTCAGTACAAAAAATTATATATACCATGAATAACTGCAAATTCTAATTTAGCTTCCAGAGATAGCATGGCTTTATCTATTTGTCACAAGAACAGAAATCACAATCCTAATATTTTCTAGCTGGTCCAAATACACTTTCCAAACATAAATAGTTACAGAGTTGTATTAATCATTAAACTAGTTCTTAAATATTGTACTGTCTCTCCCAAGTTCTCTTCTTAAAAAGTAATTTATAAAAATAGCATGTGTTTATTTCAGAAATTCAACAGAGAAGTATATAAGGCAGAATGTCAATTTTTTAAAATTTTTTTCTTATTTCTCCAAGAAAAAGTGAAAATCATTCTTAATTGCCACCAATATTTTCCGTTTTTACCCCCATCCCCAACACTGTCACTTCTTGGAGGTAGTCATTGCTAACCCCTTAGTACGTATCCTTCAAGATCCATTTTGCAATACCTATTTGCCCTCGCTTGTTAGCAGTTCATTTACTGTGAGATCCATTTCTTTTGGAGGCCCCCACACTGGGTTGGTGGTGCCTTTGTCTATCATTATTGACTCATCAGCACTATCATTAGTGAGGAGTGCATGTGAGGATGAGTCAGACTTGTACCCTGGCATCATGTGGTTTTCAGTGCAACAGAAGACAGATGTATACAGTGATAACTGTAATACAAGATGAAAGATATATAAGAGAGGAATAGATGAAGTGCGGTGGGATCCATAGGGCAAAGAAAATACATTTGATTGGCCAAGAGGTGATATTTGAGGTGTACCCTGGAAAGATAAGATTTGCACTGCGGGGTGGGGGGAGGCAAAAAGCTGATGTACTTGCAAGAGAAAGGTATAGAGATGCAAGGAGTTTATCGAGTTATTCCATTTTCCTAGGTGGTAGCATGCATATATGGGAGTAGCAGATAAAGATGTAGAGGTTGTTTGCTGAGAATGATGGTTTCCAGCTGCATCCATGTCCCTACAAAGGACACGAACTCATCCTTTTTTATGGCTGCATAGTATTCCATGGTGTATATGTGCCACATTTTCTTAATCCAGTCTGTCACTGATGGACAGTTGGGTTGATTCCAAGTCTTTGCTATTGTGAATAGTGCTGCAATAAACATACATGTGCATGTGTCTTTATAGCAGCATGACTTATAATCCTTTGGGTATATCCCCAGTAATGGGATGGTTGGATCAAATGGTATTTCTAGTTCTAGATCCTTGAAGAATCGCCACACTGTCTTCCACAATGGTTGAATCAGCTTACAGTCCCACCAACAGTGTAAAAGTGTTCCTGTTTCTCCACATCCTCCCCAGCACCTGTTGTTTCCTGACTTTTTAATGATTGCCATTCTAACTGGTGTGAGATGGTATCTCATTGTGGTTTTGTTTTGCATTTCTCTGATTACGAGTGATGATGAGCATTTTTTCATGTGTCTGTTGGCTGTATGAATGTCATCTTTTGAGAAGTGTCTGTTCATATCCTTTGCCCACTTTTTGATGGGGTTGTTTGTTTTTTTCTTGTAAATTTGTTTGAGTTCTTTGTAGGTTCTGGATATTAGCCCTTTGTCAGATGAGTAGATTGCAAAAATTTTCTCCCATTCTGTAGGTTGCCTGTTCACTCTGATGGTAGTTACTTTTGCTGTGCAGAAGCTCTTTAGTTTAATTAGATCCCATTTGTCAATTTTGGCTTTTGTTGCTGTTGCTTTTGGTGTTTTAGGCATGAAGTCCTTGCCCATGCCTATGTCCTGAATGGTATTACCTAGGTTTTCTTCTAGGGTTTTTATGAGGTTGTTTAGAGGGGACTTTGAACACCTCTCTAATAAACCTTTGAGAATTTCTGAACAGGATAGTAACTAGAGATATGCTTTAGGAATATCAATCAGGCACTGGAGCGGGTACAGTGTCATCACAGGCTTTGCAGTCACTTGGAAGAAAAGTTATCACAATGAGGTGTACTGGCCAAAGAGCTATTGCTTAAAAGGAACCCGTAGGTCTTAGCAACTAGTGTATCCCATCAAGTCTAAGAAGGCCTTAGATTGTAAGACACACCTTATTTGACGTGCCAGTAAGGGAGACAGAACACCACCAATTATAAAATGCATCCTGACTTCAGAGATCACAATAATGAAGAAATATGTATTATAAAAACAGTGAAGTAAGATCACTGTATGGGCACATGGAAAAGATGAGATATGCAGGAAAGAAAGGAGAGAGTTGAGAAAATGAAAGGAAGGGGAATGAGGTCAAAGACAAAAGCGGAGAAGTTGACCTTGAAGAGGAGGAGAATGCATGCATCTTCCTCTGCCATAAGACAAATGAATGAGTAATGCTTAGAACAGTGTACAAGTTGAGAAGCCAAGCAATTAACTCATATTAAATAATCTCCATCTTCATAAGAGAGAAAGCAAGGTCATCTGCAAAAAGTGACAGTGGTCAATTTGAGGGTTTGGGGTAAGAGAGTGCAAAGTTTTCAGGTAAATGGGGCAGGAAAGATGGGATATGAAAGGCAATTGGTTAGAAAAGACCAAAAGAATTCCGAACAGAAATGAGGGTCTCAGTTAAGGTTGAAAAATGTGGATTTATTAAAAAACCAATTGGCCCTATTTTATGACTTTGTCCAGGAACACTTGGTCCCCTGAGAAAAGGATGGAAGAAAATAAATGGAAGTTGCTTTCTGCAGGGTAGGAGATTGACTGGACAGGTATGGTGGAAGGACAGAAAAGCTAAAGAACCTAGTTTCTCTAAGGGAAGTTGCTGATTTCGCATGCCATGGAGTTCAGGCTAAGAAATGACAGGTGAAGCCCAAAGAGGAGTGAAAAACAGAGATTGTTTTTGTTTTTGTTTTGTTTTGTTTTTTTAACTGGTGGTTGGGAGAATTAAGGAGTTAAAATAAAGAAAGTGCAGAACAAATTATTTTGAAGAGGAGGCATAGGTAAATACAAAGTTGACTGGGGAATTTCAGAATTGAAGATCATGGAGGTAGAATTCCAAGGGTTAAGCCTTGAAGATAAAGTGTTGTCTTTTAAAGAACAGATGGGAGTATATCTCTGTGTATCTTGGAAACCTCGAAGGCACCCCGTTTATTTCAGTATGAAGTCTTCTTGAGGAACACACAAGGGTCTTCACAAACTGGCCCCATCCCACCTTTCCAGGCCACTATCTCATTGCTTTGTACAAGCCCTATGTTCTAGCCACATTCAACTCTTCTCTATGCCCAGAATCCTCAAAAGCTTTTATCTGCTATTTTGCCTTTGCATATGCTGTTCCCTCTTAAATAAAATGCTTTTCCTCCTCTTCTCTGCTTTGCAATCTCCTGCACATCCTCTAGACCTAATTCAGATGGCACTCCTCAGTGACGCCTTTCCAGGCTCCTGCCAACAACACTGAGCACACATTCATCCACGCTCCCTCAGTGCTCTGTCCGTACATCCTATGGCATTTCACCACAGGGTATTGACTTACATGTCTCTCTCTAGTGGACTGTGAACACTTCGGAGTCAGAAACTATATCATCTTTCTTTATCCACAGTGACAAGCACATATTAGGTACTTAGTATCTGCTTTTTGTTAAATTTTGTGTAAATGAACTCATCCAGAACATCTCAGAAGTTATGACCTGTGCATTTAGGTCACCTGGAAATCTTGTTAAAATTCAGATTCTGATTTAGTAAGTCTGAGGTGGGGTCTGAGATTCAGCTCTTCTAACTGGCTCCTAGGTGACAGCCATGCTGTTAGTTCTCAGAGTTAATCCAAAGCTTCTTAGCCTAAGTAAATAGCAGACATAGAGCAGAGACAGAAGCCATTAGAAATGTGAAAGTGAAGCAATTATGAGGGTAGTGACTTGGAAAAATCCTCAGTATGCACACTGGAGTCCCAGAAATGACAGCAGAAAATGGTGCAGGAAGAGATGCTCAAATAAAGCAGAAGACCATGGTGGAGGGTGGTAGTTGACAAGACTGGGAGGATATAGCTATATGACGTAAGTTTTACAGAAGAAAAGGTAGTTAGGTGGGGACAGCTGCTGTGGGTCAGGACTACATCAGGTGAGACATCAGATGAGGTTAAATAAATAAATAACTACAGTGAAGGCATGCCCTCCAAGGAAGAGTGGGCGGTGAGAGGAGGGAGTCAGTGTTAGGAGCTGGGTTTGCAGGTCATCGTCAGGAAGGGCTGGGGCCTCCAGTGCTATTCACAGTAGGATGGCATTTCCACCAGTGCAGACAGGAGTGCTGAAGGTTTAAGAAAGGCTGGATTACAGGGAAAGGGAAACCCGTGAAAAAATGGTAGGTGCTAGAATTTGACAGGGGCCCATTTCCTGATTGGAAGTTTCCGAGTTGAAACCATGAAAGTTCTCCTTTTCTTTTTTTAAACTCACGGGTGACTGAAAAAGTAGCACTAATAAGCATTCTATTCCCACATGCAGTCTGATGGGTCTGAGAATTCTAAGGATGGGTTAAGTAAATATTTTCTTTCTTTAAAGTACTATTGTTCTTTAAAAAGTGCAAAAGTGGCCGGGCGCGGTGGCTCAAGCCTGTAATCCCAGCACTTTGGGAGGCCGAGACGGGCGGATCACGAGGTCAGGAGATCGAGACCATCCTGGCTAACACAGTGAAACCCCGTCTCTACTACAAAATACAAAAAACTAGCCGGGCGAAGTGGCGGGCGCCTGTAGTCCCAGCTACTTGGGAGGCTGAGGCAGGAGAATGGCGTGAACCTGGGAGGCGGAGCTTGCAGTGAGTGGAGATCCGGCCACTGCACTCCAGCCTGGGCGACAGAGCATGACTCCGTCTCAAAAAAAAAAAAAAAAAAAAAAGTGCAAAAGTAATACGTACTTTTTTAACAAATGAAAAAGAAAATGTTTAAACTCCTCCCACTAAGCCCCCTCCCCACAAATCAGTAACCAGTATTTAAGCTTACTGTGTAGTCTTCCAGCTTTCATCTATGCAAACTTATGTACACATAGGAATTTTTAATTCTGTAATGATATTTTCATATTATTATTGGTATAATACCAATATTGAAAATAACAGTGTTTTCAGTATTATTCTGTGGATAGTTTTCCTCACTTAGAAATATGTCATATGCCGGGCGCGGTGGCTCAAGCCTGTAATCCCAGCACTTTGGGAGGCCGAGACGGGCGGATCACGAGGTCAGGAGATCGAGACCATCCTGGTTAACACGGTGAAACCCCGTCTCTACTAAAAAATACAAAAAATTAGCCGGGCGCGGTGGTGGGCGCCTGTAGTCCCAGCTACTCGGGAGGCTGAGGCAGGAGAATGGCGTGAACCCGGGAGGCGGAGCTTGCAGTGAGCTGAGATCCGGCCACTGCACTCCAGCCCGGGCGACAGAGCGAGACTCTGTCTCAAAAAAAAAAAAAAAAAAGAAATATGTCATAAACATCCCTCCAGGTCAGTGGACAGAACTCTTAACTTATTTTTTCCTACTAGTTTTAAATAGCAATGTATAAGTATAGATATCCCATAATTTGTTCTGCCATTCTCCTATTGATGGATACGTGGGTAATTTCAAATTTTTGCTATATCAATGACATCTTTTAATGAAGCACAGCAGTATGTAGACCTGTTCTGTCCCATATAATAGCCACTAGTCACATGGAGCTATTCAAATTAAAATTAAATAAAATTCAAATTCCATCCCTGACATTAGCCTCCTTTCAAGTGCTCAGTAGCCATTTTTGAGTTTTGGCTACCATACTGGACAGCATAGAAGATTCTACTCTCACAGAACATTCCATTCGACAGCCTGGACCTAGACACTTACGTGTGGCATCTTACAGCACATATTTTTCAACGAGTTAGTGTTTTAATGAGAGTATGTTTGAAAAATAAAAACTTTGTGTTTGTATTGGTTGCATCTGCAGTTACTTCAATGAGAATCAATACCCAGATGAAGCAAAGAGGGAAGAAATTGCAAACGCTTGCAATGCAGTTATACAGAAGCCAGGTAAGGTCGCAGGCACAGCCTTGCTCTGCGGTGGTGCAGCACAGCGCTTGGTTACAGGTTGACATCTAGGACAGTTAGTCTTGTGCGTGCGTTGGCATAGTGCTCCCAGCTCAGTCTGTGCCATCCTTCAGCAGGTGACCAGTGCCCTGTCCTTCTCACACAGTACTTCTGAGGGATGTTTTTATGGTACTCAAAATCAAATGCTCACATAGGAGAGTTTTCAAGGAATGACCCTACATGAGATATGAGACCTTGAAATTACTATTTTTTTAATGTGTAGATTTCCTTTTCCAAGAATTTAGCTAAAAGATACTATGAAACAGTGTTAAAGTTTTAAATATTTAAGCAAGCTTTGTCAATATAAAATTAAGATAGAATTTTTTAAAACAATTGTTATAAATTGTAAAATGCTGTATTTCTCTTTGGGAAAAGAATTCTTTTTGTAGTTAGTTTCTATCTCCTTTACACATTGAGATGACTTCTGCTTGCTTAGCTAAGAAAAATTTAGGGCAGGTACCATTTTGAAGTCCTGTTGTTCCAAACTCAACAAACCCACTTAAATATTTCAAATGTATTTTCTTCCTTGTGCTAAAATGTTATTTCACATTTTACAGATTTTGTTAAACATAAACCATTTTCAGTTAATAGATCCAATTGATTTCCATGTCGCCAGTTATTTTGATTGGCCTAAAGGCTACATATGAAAGTATCAGTGTTTTATAAAATTAAGTAGACCTTCATTCTCCCTCACCCAGAAGCCAGACTTCTAGCAATGTAGACCCTACAAACTCTGCTCCAGTGACACATAAGTGAAAGGAATCTGTACCCTGTTTCAAACATGCCAAAAGTCCCAGCCCTAAAGCTGTGCAGAAACTTGAACTCTCCCTGGAACATGTTGCCCTCGTATCATCAAGACCCTAACAAACCTGCTTTCTGGTTTCTTCACACACTGGATTAATAGCTGAAAAACAAAAGGAAAGGTGAGGAGGGAATGTTACAGAGGGGTCTGTATTGGCAAGCATGGTACTATCCATAAAAAACCACATTGGACTTCTTGCCGGGTGTGGTGGCTCACGCCTGTAATTCCAGCACTTTGGGAGGCCAAGGCAGGCGGATCATGAGGTCAGGAGATCGAGACCACCCTGGCTAACACGGTGAAACCCTGTCCTTACTAAAAATACAAAAAAATTAGCCGGGCGTGGTGGCGGGCACCTGTAGTCCCAGCTACTCGGGAGGCTGAGGCAGGAGAATGGCGTGAACCCGGGAAGCGGAGCTTGCAGTGAGCTGAGATTGCGCCACTGCACTCCAGCCTGGGGGAGAGAGTGAGATGCCGTCTCAAAAAAAAAAAAAATCACATTGGACTTCAAAGATGGTAAATCTAAAATGCAACTTGAATTGTGCTATGTAGTCACACCCAGTTACAATAATGGATAGTCATAGCGGCCTTCAGCCTTCAAGAAAACATGTATAATATCCTCTGTCCTAAGACAGCAGGTAATTAGTTAACATAAGGTCTTAAAGATGTAAGTAAATTTTTGTTGTCTGGATACTTGACAAAGAAGAACTTATCTTGGGTCGTTGTGTGGCTCACGCCTGTAATCCCAGCATTTTGGGAGGCCAAGGTGGGCAGATAGCTTGATCCCAGGAGTTGGAGGCTACCCTGGGCAACATGGTGAGACCCCATCTCTACAAAAACCACAAAAATTAGCTTGGTATGGTGGCTTGGGCCTGTAGTTCCAGCTACCCAGGGGGCTGAGGTGGAAGGATCACTTCAGCCCAGGAGGTCAAGGCTGCAGTGAGCTATAATTGCACCACTGCATTCTAGCCTAGGTAAGAGAGTAAGACCCTTTCTCAAAAAAATAAAAAAAGAGTAACTTATTCTGATACAATAATGGTAATTAAATGAAACCCCCATAGTACTGTCACATGAACATGGATCTGGCACCCTAGCCAACTGACTTTGTGGAATTCTCTAATATTATGTATGGCTTTCTGAATTGAAGCATGTTGTGTTACTAGTTGCTGTGTTTGTATTCATTTACATATTTATTCATTCAATAATTGGGGTGTGTACATGGTACCAGGTAATACTTTAAACATCCCTCTGCATCTATAGTTTTGGCAACAAATGTAATCAAAAGCAACAAAATAAAAATATTAGCCCTTAAAACTAGTTTATTCTTGGATCCCAGATACAGATTATCTGAATTTTATTGCATGTATTTACAGGCAAAAAACTGTCAGATCTGGAAAGAGTTACCTCCCTGAAAGTATATAATTGGTTTGCTAACAGAAGGAAGGAGATCAAGAGGAGAGCCAATATTGGTAATGTATCAGTGAGGCTGCTTTTCTCTTGTGCTGCAGTTGTGAACGTCATGTTTATATTAAGATTAACTTCAGTTTAGAAACTGCAAGTCTAAAGGATCCTAACTTCTTTTTTTTTTTTTTTTTTTGAGATGGAGTTTCGCTCTTGTTCCCCAGGCTGGAGTGCAGTGGCGCGATCTCGGCTCACCGCAACCTCTGCCACCCGGGTTCAAGTGATTCTCCTGCCTCAGCCTCCCGAGCAGCTGGGATTACAGGCATGCGCCACCACACCTGGCTAATTTTGTATTTTTAGTAGAGATGGGGTTTCTCCATATTGGTCAGGCTGGTCTCGAACTCCCAACCTCAGGTGATCTGTCCGCCTCGGCCTCCCAAAGTGCTGGGATTACAGGCGTGAGCCACCATGCCAGATCCTAACTTCTAGGACTAACAAAAATTGCCCTAATGTCTTTCATTGTATTTTTAATAAACCACAGTTAGTAGTATTTGCACTATTTGTATTGTAATGGTAATGACATTTTTATAAAACTCATTGTTCTTAAAGTTCTAGAATATAGAATTAGACTTGGCCCCTGAGCAATTGATTACTCCTGTGGTACATATGAAAGATACTTGTAGGGTCTTGAGAAAGGGAGTGTAATACCCAGAATTTATTATTACTGGACTATGACTTAGATATTACAAAACGATTAATAGTTTGGAATGAAAGAGACTTAATAGACAAGGAATGCAGCAAAAGGCAGAGATAAAGAGCATTTAAGAAATATGAATTCTCGATGTAATCATGTATACATGTATATATACACATATCAAAACATCACTTTGTACATTATAAATATATACAATTTTTATTATATTTCAATAAAGCTGAACAGAGAAAACAAAAATGCCAGAAGTGCCCTAGAGGGAACTATGAATACAACTGAAAAAGGAAGAAATAAAGGATTTTTTCCCATTCAAAACTATAATAGTAATACATAAGAATAAGAAATTTAAGTTGGTGAGTCAGGTAGGATGTTGGTTTTTAGCTTCTAAAATTGAATTTCATTTCTCCCATCCAAGTACTAACCAGGCCTGACCCTTCTTAGCTTCCAAGATCAGACGAGATCGGGCGCATTGAGCGTGGTATGGGCATAGAATGCATTTCATTTCATTTCCTTTCCTTTGTAAATATACTTTTTATTCATCAGTACAGTTCTCATATGCTTTATAGAACCCTAAGATAGGAGGACTGTTTAGTTAGTTAGCAAGTATTTATGAAGCACGTAACATGCACAGCAGCAGAGACCCCAGAATGGCAAATGTGTGCCTCCCTTGACCTACATGCATTTGAATTTCATCCATCTTACAGTCTAAAAGAAACAACTGTAGAGAAATATAGGTTTTTGTTTAATTATATTCTAATTTCCTTAGCACAAAAATTCATTCAGTGTTTCAGCCATTGTGATAAGGTAACAGATAATTTAGGGATCTATTTGCTTTTTTCGAAGAAGCAGCAATCCTGGAGAGTCATGGAATAGATGTGCAGAGTCCAGGAGGCCACTCGAACAGTGATGACGTCGACGGGAATGACTACTCTGAGCAGGTGAGCCCCTGCACAGCTGGGCGAGGTTCTTGGTGCCTGAGCAGGGGTACAGTGGGACAGCTTAGTTCCGTGGGTGTGGCTGATGGGGTGGGGGAGGGGAAGCAGTCACTGTCCCTCCACTCTGCTCCTGTGTCTAGTTAGATTTCATGTAATTTGAAAGGAATGTGGTAAGATTCGGTTGTCCTGTTGAATTTGTGAGAAATCGTTATTCACCCACATGGATTTATTGTCATACAACAGGATACTTGGCAAGTACGCAATGGGGAGGAGGAGGAGGGAAGAAGTTCAGAGGGAGGCAGAGAAGCAGAGAAGGTAGAAGAAGAGAGGAGGATCTGATCCAAACAAGCAAGTTACACCATTCACGACACACACTCAGTGTTTGAGAAATACTAGGGGCAGCTGGACCCCATGCCTAAACATGTACCGATGCAGGGCACGATGGAAGGCCCCACTCACTCTGGCCCCACTGCAGTGGGAACCCTCCTGCCCAAAGGAGTGGTTCTTCCAGAGTCTCTGGCACACTGACACATGCATCCTCTCATAAGTGCAATACCTGCATGACTCGTCACCTCGCCCTGATTTATTCTGCATTGCTTTTGGGGAAAATGTATTTAATTGTAGCCACTGCATGGAGTAATTCAGTAACTAAGACCGTGGGAGTTCCTCCTTGACCCCACATAGATGTTGACAGATTTCATTAAAATTTTGATAGGATGTAAATTTCCATTTGGAATATGCAGAGAACGCATGGTGCCTTCCCCTAGACCACAGCAAGAAAACTTCTCATTTTTCTGGGGTCTGTGCTTTTTCCTTGCCCCCCAGCCAGCTCATATAGTCCAGTGTGTTCTTTAACAGCCTCTGTTTACCACACGCCTAGAATGCATGCAAGTCTGTGCTGATCCCTCTGTAAATTCTAAAAACTAATCTGTGAACATCAGAAGGAAACAATGATGTCCACACTTCCAAAGAACTACCATTTTTTTCCCTTTAGGACTCTACTTCATAGCCCCAAGAGAATATTCTGTAAGTCTTTCTGTTCATATACATTCCTGTTATTTTTCAGTCTACCCACAAAGATGGATCATTTCCATCTTTTTTTACAGATGCCCTAAGGGCAGCACATCCCATGTTTTGTTTGTTTTTTTCCTTAAGGGACTTACCCTTTCCAAAGCTCTTTGATACAGAATCCCCCTGAAGATGACAGGTGAGAAACGTACCCCTTATTTGTAACACCGTCTTCAGTGCCTGACGTACATCCTGCAATGCCAGCTTCCTTCACAGCTTTATTGTTTAACACATTGAGCTGCGCGGGGAGGACAGCCTCACACTTGTTCTAGGTAAGACACCTGCCGCTGCCCTTGCACAGCTGCCTCCAGCAGGAGAGCTCCACACCTTCCTCCCCTTTCTCCCATAGCCATTTCCAGCAGAGACACGTGTCCTGTTGTAATTGAGAATTCCTTTTTTTTTTTTTTTTTTAACAAAAATGCACTTTTTATCTGTAAGATGTAATTGTAAGTTTTGTCTAGTTTTCTCAGTTCAGAGAGGGACCATGAATTCTAATAATCTATTTGTAAAAGCAGCAATCTGGAATTTAATAGCTCACTAGTATGGCCTTCAGTGATTAGTGCTATATTTGTTACAAACAGAAAGATCCAAATATCCAAATTGTTGGTTTTATATCAATCACTGCAGGTTTGATCATCATCACCAGCAACCTTATTAATAGAATGAATAGAATTCTCAGTGAGGAAAAACATTTTTTGTGCTTTTTACTTGTTGAATCCTAAAATTATCAACTGAAAATCTTTGGACCTATATCCATTCAGTGTCTACTTAAATACAATTTACCTCTATTCTATCATAAGCCCCTCCCCCAGTTTCCTCCCACGAATGTTCTGCCTCCCCTTGCCCCAGCATGTCTTTCTGTGACTGAAGAATTCTTCCAATCCACTAATAACATTTCTTATTTCTGCACATCTAGGATGACAGTACGAGCCATAGTGACCACCAAGACCCCATCTCATTAGCTGTGGAAATGGCAGCAGTCAACCACACTATCTTGGCATTGGCCCGACAAGGAGCCAACGAAATCAAGACAGAGGCCCTGGATGATGACTGATCAGGGAGGTTAAACACGACAAGTTAACTTAGTTTAGACGTAGCACCTTAGCAGACTTTCCTCGGTCCTTAACATGTGTTCTTACAGTATAACTTGCAGTTTCTTGTATGTCAGGTAGCCATTAGGGTCTTGTTCTGTGAAGATGGCATGGTGCCCTCAGCCTTTGCATATACTCTCTCAGTATTAATTCCCAGTAAATAATAACCAACCAACCAAACTTCCCTCTCCCAGCCCGTGAGGCTAGAAAATCTTGCTGCTCCGTCTTAGCATTCCAAGAAAGTGCTTCCAGGTATTTAGATAGCCCTCAGTTCTGAAATATTAGGCTATGTGTAAAATCTTGGGTACCTTTAGATTCTTGTAACACTAGTCTGTACCCCCTTTTCCTTCCCCAAGACTGATAGGATGCAAGCTGAGGTCGTGGCACAGGAATGACAGACACCATTTGGGGAGTATCCACAGAGTCAAAGGAACACTAGAATCCCCACCTCAGTGTGAGGATAATTGATTTCCAGCTGCAATAAGCCGTGCCTCATTATAGCCACACTGTGGCTAGATTATACTTCTTTGGGTGCTGTGCTAAGAATGTCAATGGAAAAAGTCAATCTCAGATTTTGTTTGAAGTTAACATGCCTGACACAGACATCCTTTCCTCTCACAAGCTGTGTGACTTAGTAGATAAAATACTGCCTTCTGCCTTTGGGACCATGATTAAAAACAAAGACAAAAACCAAACGTCATAAAAAAAAAAAAAAAAAAAAAGGCCCAGCTTGAGAGCATTGGAAAAAAACATGAGCTGAATGTCTAATGGATGCTAAGTCCAGTTTTCAGAACCACTGTACATTCCGCGGCACAGTTAGCAGTGCCTGCCTGGAAAAGTTTTGGAGGCCATCGTGGAAGTTGCTTTGCCTCCTGTCAGTGTCCCCTTTCCCTGCTACCAAAAAAGTCTTTCAAGGATGGAGCTAAGGTCAAAAATGAGTGAAAAAACTTGCAGTGTTTGTATCCATTAAACGGAAGCCCCCTCAATCTGAGAGGTCGCTAGAGGACTTCATAGTGGGGTTGTGCTGCCTGTCACAGACGCAGACACTTGCCCAGACAGGAGCAGAGAAAAGCAGGGGACGTTTCCGACTCACATTGTGGCTGTACGAGAACACGATGGGACTGCTTTGCTGTTCTCTTTACTCTGTCCTTGGAGAGGTGTGAAAAGCTGTATTGCTACAGGCAATTTATTTAATAATTGGAAGCCATATTGATAATGGATGTGGTAATATTTGTAAAGTTTAATCTACTTTAAGCGGCAGTAACTAATGGAATTTTTTTCCTTGATCACATATGTAGCACTTTTGTTACTTTTTAAAGATATTTATATTTGATAAATCTTTTTTTCATTTTGAGAACTCAAAATACCAAACAGTGAACTTGCGTTATAAAGTCACCCTGTGATCACCTTGTCATCTAGTAGCAAAATGATGAACTATTCATGCATCAAAGAAAATTACATCTGCTGGCCTTGTATGAAAATGATCTCTTGGCATCCCGATTAAATGACACACTGTCACTGTGGGTAAGAGGAAAGAGCCTTCAATGTAGCAGCACAGGGTGCGTCTGAAAGAGGCACAACTGCTGTGGTTTCTGCCTTGCTCCATCTCTCCTATGTATAATGAAGCCTTGTTTAAAGGGGCATGTGGGGCTGGCTATTAAGCAGGGCTTCTTTTTGTCCATTACCTGAAAACAATTTCTAAGATAAAAGGAAGGTGCCGTTTCCTTACCTCTTCACCCATCCTCCTCCACCAAATGTATTCAATGACCTTCCTCAATTTTCTTTCTCATTCAGGAGATACTGAATATCCGCCAGTTTCCAGCTGGTCTCCTTCCACTTAAGGCACACGCTGACTGCGTCATTTCCTTCTGTTAATCCTGCTTATGTGAGTGTGAGGAAAGTCTTCGAGAGGGCATGAAAGTGCCACCTTATATATGTCTGTGACTTTAAAGAGCTATATGCGGGGCCTGGTCCTGCTGTTTGTCCATGGATTTCAGGGGGAAAAAATATATGTACTTTTTTCAGCTTCCAAGCATTGAAGTAAAGTGGAGCCGTCTCTTCTGTTTTACTGTATTACTTGAACCAACAAATTCAAGAGTAGCATTTGTTATTCTCAGGAATGAGCCTCCCCCCGCGGCCAACTCATATTCTTTCTTGGTTTATCTGACTTTTTATTTCAATTAGGAGATTGTGTTCTCTTGCTTTCCTTTTATTTTGCTTAAAGGAAATGTAACATATTTCCATTTTTGTGGAATTTTGACTGCTTATTCTCAGTTGAATCAAAATACAAGGAGACAGAGAAATATCCACTCTGACAAGCCACATCCATGATTGATTGTAAGGAGATTATTATAATTGATAGCTTCTTTATCATGGGATTGCTAGTATCATTTGTACTTGCTAGTCTTTTTAAAGGAACAGACTCAAACTGTTAAGACAGCTGCAGTTTCTAAAGAACTACAAAGATTGTCATAGATGTACTCAAAGGTTTCATTGTTTTAACACCTTTACGGGAGGAAAAAAGCTTCAGAGAATAAAGGCAAGTTCGCATCCATGAAGGGCAGTACCAGACCCTATATGGCAATGTGGTGAAACTGAAAGAATATTTCTGCCACTGCAGGAGAATGTCCTGGAGAGCTCAGTGGGAGCAGGAGGAAGGCATCTTCCACCCACAGCTGTTCTTGTCATTGGAGAAGACCGCTGGCTGCTCTGAAGACCCACTGCCTTACATGTCACTTTTGCTTTTTCACCAAGAGTGAGAATTTACTTCCTCTGGGCCTAGATTTAAACCTGTTAGTTTTCTGTTTGTCACCAAGTTCAATTCTGCCATCTTGTCCAGGCCACCTTGGTTCTTATAATGGTGTGTGGCACTGCTACTGTTATATTTCTAGTGTCTTTAGGTAGTATATTTCTCTCTTAAGCTTTTTCAGGTTTTAGTGGCGGAATTAAACTAGAAACCCTAAACTTCCTTATTACTGAAGGGAAAGCAGCCAGGCTCTGAAAACTCGCACTGTGTGCTTCTTGGTGGTTCTGCTCCCCCCGCCCCGCCCCCGCCCGACCCGGGTTGTACTTCACTCTCTCCTTCAGGCCCCAGGAGACTCCTGCAGGGGCTGTTCCTGTCGAGGAAGACTTTCAAAAGTCTTTTGAAGTGGGATGTGGGGGAACTTGCCAACAGGTATTCATATAATTTATTTCTTTAAAGACACCTTAATTGAATTACTATGGTCAGATGGGTAAACTTTCCAAACTTTAGAAACACTGACACAGGGACCTTTTAAAATGGGCCATATTGATGAGATCTCTACCCATCTGTTGATAACCGCAACAGCAGATGAAGGCTGGGAGGGCAACACACTGCATTCTTACCTGAGCCCTTCAGTGCTATTTAGTCCCAAATAGATGTTTTGATTTGTTTCAGCAAAGCCGGTAATGTTGGAGTGCCCTTACAGCAATTTTCTTCACAATCAAAATCACAGTTCTTTAAGTGGTTAATAAATGTAGTTGCCTTCCACCCACCTATGACTCTGGACAGTCCCCATCCCCGTCACTCACAAGGGCAGTCCTCCCACCCCACCCCCATATTCACATTCCCATGGCCCATCACAGGAAGAAGGAACCTGAGGCAGAGAGGAGGAAAATCATTAATGCAGAAGTATACACATCCAGTTCTCTAGTTCTTGGTAGATTGATGGTGGCAGCCCGTTCAGTGATCACCACCTATGTTAGGGTCCGTATATCCAGATATATTTTACCTCAAAGGAGATGACTGAAGAATTGACCAATATAGTTATTTCCTTTCTGCCTGTTTAACGTTTGTCTTTAAGAAATGTTGACTTTAGAAACTTCTCCCTTGGATATCAACCATCAGGCACCAAGTATAAACAGACTCATTGAATCAGGAGTCTCCAGCCTCATCCTGTCTGTGAATAGCTCCTCTTCTGTTTCCCTCTGACAAGGCCTTAAGCTGACTTCTTTGCTGGAATTTTCTAATCTTGTGACAGCAGGGAAAAGTAGCTGGATGTGGTCCATCTCTTAACACAAACACTCCTCCCTGTCTTGACCAGCTACATATTCCACTGAACAGCCTCATCATCTTTGCCCTCAACAGTGGAAATGATCCCTTTCCCACAGATGTTCTCCCACCCACCCTCCCTCCCTTCCTCTTCCTAAAAATGTGAAGTCTTAAGTCTTTACTCTCTGGTCTTCAGAGGGTTTGGTTAGAAGCAGTCTTCCCATTTAATTTGTGGCTCTGCCTTTTAAAATTGTTTTTTGTCTTTTGTTGTTCAGGGAACAACCAGAGTATTTTCTCCCCAGTGTGTCCCAACAGATTCTTAGGCAATAATTTTTCTTGTTGATGATCCTGTGCTCAATAGCACACTACATTGAAGAACCCTGGCCCTCACCATTGTGCGTTGGTTTCTGTGTTAATCTCTGTGATCTGAATCATGTCAGAGAGATGACAGATTTTATCATTTTGTTGTGATTATTAGTAATGTTTTACTACTGTATTCATTGGGGCTGCATTGAGACCAGCCAAATCCATTTATAGCTTTACTGAGCCGGATTGATTTGTCAAGATTTCCCAAGTGAAAGTTGGGCACATTGCCCAGCTCCTGCTGGTGGTATCTTTGGGGAGTGTGGGATGGGGTGGGGGGATGTCCTGGGGCAGGGGTGGGAATGACACATATAAGGCATTCCTTTTGTTTTTTTTTTGCTTGTGCTCATTACATAGCAAGGGTGTTTACTCGGGATTTGGGGATCAGTTGTCAGCCATGTTGAATTTGGCAAACTGAGCTGCGTGCCCTGAAAGCCCTCTTTTTATTTCTTCGTTTCCATATTGTCTGACTTACTTCGCCTAGGAATACCTAAGTTATCCAGTCCAGTGTTCCCTGATGAGAGTGGAATATTCTCCTGGAAAGGCAGCTGTCCATGCCAGGTCATCTGTCAGGATGTTATGGTGGTGTGCGGTCAGAGCAGAGGGCCTTTCTTTTCCTGTAATGTGCTCTACTTCCTTCAGCATGCTTGGTTTCAAAGATGACCACCACTTTAAAAGAAAGATTTCCTTACAGCTCTCCAGAGAACTATCATACTAAGGTGATAGGAAAGGCTTCTCAGATACAAGCCAACATTCTGTTTTCTGATTACAGAAACTCCTCTCACATGCAGGTTGTGTTTGGAAAGGCTGTCCCTCAATTCCACCTATAAACTGAAAGTGATAAGCTACTGTCTTGTGATCTTGCAGAGCCAATAGTTGAGTCACTCATCTCTGAAAGGTAACTTTGTTCATATCTATGTATTTTCAAACCTGGAAGTTCGTAAATTGAAAGTTTCAGTATTAGCTGTATTATTCTTTCTTGATGAGGAATAGAAATGGCAGCAAAAAGCAAGCCAGCAATCTGAAAACTCCAGTCTCCTCTAACACTGGCTTTGTTTTAAATCAAGACGGGAAGAGATACATGAGGGGAGGGAGGGAAGATTTGCTGGCTGCCCATTCTTATCTCAGTGACATAGATGCCTCGGGATTACAGGCATGCGGAGCACTGAACCTCTTTGTCGTTCTTCCTTTGACATTTGTGGCAGAACTTTCTAGTTGATTCTGTTCACATGAAATGTGACAAGCATTTTTACACCATGAGACAGTTTACTACCCACATGCCACACCCATTGTCTGTCTCATCAGCCAGCCCCATAACCGCATCCAGAGGGATGCAGCTGAAGGGGAGCCGTGCCTTTCTCCTCTCCTGACACTCCTTTCATGTGGCAGGTTTGCAGGTTGGTCGGCCGCAGTCTGGACAGCTGTGTCCGTGCCTGCTCGGCTGCCCTCCAGTTGGTTGGTGCGGCCGGCGTGGGCATGCACAACCCGGCTCCCACTTGAGAAGTCTTGGGATGCCAGCTCCCTCGACTCCATTTTCATTTTCTCTTCTTTTAAGTAAGAGTGGCTCTGTATAGCCATAATTAACTCTCAAATTCACATTGGTGTGCTGTGATCAAATGAAGGTTGGACTGAATCTTTTCAAATTGTAACCATGGTAATTGAGGGGGGTGGCATAGAATGAATATATAAAAATATAATGGCAATTGTTCTGAATGACTGAGTGTCCTCCTGACATGTAATTAGCTGTTTTAGCAGGATGTAGATTGGCATGGTCATAATTAAAAGAATTTCTGTCCTTTATGTGATTGGAAATGGCAGCGCTCCCATCCCCTGTTCCCTCTTAGCACTAATGCTCCCAAGAACATTTGGAACAGCAGCTCTGTAAACTAAAATAATGACATGGTGCTTCTGTTCTCCCCTAAGTGAAACAGCAGAATTTGGAGTTGTTTCAGCTTCAAAATGGAAGCCTTTGATTATTGTTCCCCATTTGACTTCTAAGTTCTTTGAAACTTCATTCAACATCCAGTTCCAACTTGCTCCACCTCTGGCAGAAACCACAGTCGGGACCCCAGAAGGAGCCCCTCTGACCAGCCTCTAGTGCGTTCCAGCCCATGGTCTGGCCAGCTCAGGGCCCTTGCTTGCCTAGCTCGAGGACACTGCTGCTTGCTGGGCTCTCTGGGATCTTCAGATTTCCCTTGGTTGCTTGATATTTCCATTGATGTCACTATCAGAAAGCATTTCCCAAACAGAAGTTTACAGAAAATTGAATCAAGGTTTCCTCATTGAATCCTAAGACTCAGACAACATGACAGCACACACATAACTAACACAGGCTTTAAACACGTGGGGGCATGAATGGAGTACTATTCATGACATTCTAAAGCTACTGGAGCATGGGACACATGTGTCTGTGCGCTCCTCTCACACCCCTTGGCAGGTGCCCCCTCCCACCAGCGCTGTTGCCCTGAGTCTTCCCCACTGTTCCGCTGTGCCAGTGTGAGCATCTCCCTGGCACTCAAGTTCATGTTCTCTCCCTCCCACTCTTCCTCCTGTCTCTTCCGTGCTCCCTGTCGCACGGGACATCATGTGGGCTTGATGCCATACACAGTCCCTGACCATGGTCCCCTACTTTTCTCCGGAAGTGTCACACTGGACAGGAGCTGCTGAGTCACCAACTCACCTTTCCCTAGAATGTGGCTTTGTTTTTTTTCCCCCATCACTTGCAGAGGTCTTTATTCAATTATATGATCAAGAATGAGTCTACAAGGATACCAGCACCAGACATAGTGCCAAACGGCCTTTTGCAAGCGGTTCCATGCCCAAGAGGCTCACACTTGTGCTGGGTGAGCCTGGGACCATGAGCCTTTTCTTTTCCAGGTCTGGACACTCCAGGGTTGGTTTGGCTAGCCACTGGGGAGAGTACAACTCTGGCCTTTTTTCATATTTTGCTGCTTCTCTTTGTACAGATCTTTCCCCCTCCATATACCAAAAGGAATCCTAACCTAGTTGAAATGCTAGTTGCAAATCAGTTTCATGAGAATGCTGAAGTAGGCTACTGATTTAAAATTTTCCTCTTCCCTGAAAATACACACACCTAGAGAATTTAGGGAAAGGCTCTTAGGCCTTGGGAATCTTTTCATTCCCCGCAAAATACCTACAAAAAAATGTGTAGTATTCCTTCAGTATTCCTCCTCTTACAGGCCCTGAAAGCAACCTCATTCCCACCCAGTCCTTGCACACCTGCATTCAAGATCCATGCATGCAGTTGTTGAAACTGTTTTCTTTGGGATCCTATCTTTATGACAATTGGAATGATTACAGATTTATGACCCCAAAGAGTAGAGCATTCCTTTTCCTATTTTCCCAGCTGCTAAAAGATGACTATCTCCATTAGAATTTAGAATCCATCTTAAGATTAGAGATGGTAAGAACTGACTGGATGGGTCTAATTCTATGATTTGTGAGACATGCATTAAAATCGTCAGCAGAACATTCTGATGATCCACCTACACTCAAAACACCACCACAGTTAAAACCTTCTAATGGAGCCCCTGTCTTAGGGCTCAAGGTATTAGAGGTGCTGCCTCAGGGATGGTGCTACTTCAAAAGAACCGAAGTTGGAGAGACACCTCCCTTCCCAAATGCTTCTGCAGGCCACTCTGGTGCTTCAGAAAACCCCAACCATATATTCCTTTATCAGCAGCCCCCACCCCTCTCCATCACAACTCAGCTTACCAAAATCAGTGAAAATCGAGGCAGTGCTTACCCATGAAATATGTGGGTTTTGTTCTTGTAGGAAACTAAAGATGCCACCACTGTAAATCATAGTATGACAGAGACAAACGCACAGGTCTCCCAAGCACCCCAAAGTCAACACAGCCCATGTTTTCTGAGCACGTACTGTGTGCGGGGCGTCGTGCTGGACATGTGTGCTGCCTCATGACCCAACACCAAGCAAGTCCCCTCGCCCACGTCAAGGCAAGTCTCCCCTCGTTTCTTTCATTTCAGTAGGACATTCATCTTCAAACAACAGACCGCATAGGACAGTCTGCCCTCTGAACACTAACCTGGTTGGTTTTCTCACGCAGCAGTGCCAGGTACCCCCAGGCGCGCTGTGGCATCGCCCCCACCTCTGTGAGCTGAACTCCCTCCGTGAGGGTCTGGATGCTACAGCCTCTCCAGAGTCTTCCTCCTTGGTCAGTGGTGAGGACAGGAGTGCAGGGAGGCGCCGCAGTGGTTGACAGGGTGGGAAGCCTGTGTGGCTGAGGGGAACTTGAACTCCAGCACCGCTTGCCTGCAGTTAGCAAAGGCAGAGACCAGGAAACCTTCTTGCGCTTCCTGTCTTCTCTCTTCAGCTCTTGTAGCACTTCCCTGGTCGTTCCTTCGGGGCTCCTGCTGTGTTCAGGAGCATCTTGCCCAGCCGGCCCCTCCTTCTCCCTAGAAGCCGAGGGTCTGGGGGTCTGGAATTAGATCCGTGTCTGCACTGCCTCAGGCCTCCCTGGCTCCTCACGGGTCCTGACTGCAAAGACATACCTTGATTTGGGCTCAGCATAAGAACTTTCTAGAAGTCAGAATCCAGCTGAAGCACGAGCTCCTTTGAGGTAGAGGTCTGGTTCCTGTCCTGTCACGTTTCACGTGGAACTGCGGTGACTGTTGTTAGGGACATTGAACAAGGGACATGGGTGCCAAGCTGACCTGAGGACTCGGCTAACTAAAGTTCCACATTTCTTCCCTTCTCCACCTGTCTACCTCTTTTCCATCAAACATGAGTGGTCCTCTCGGGGTTGGCTCTCTCATGGTCTCTCTCTTCTGATCTGCTCTGCCCTGTTGTGGGCATCTTGGAACCATCTCAGAAGCAAAGCCACAGCTGTGGACTGGTCCTTGTGAGAGTCTCCCTGGATCCTATGTACCTGTAATAGGTACATAGTTACGTTATTATCCAACCTCCAATCCCCAAAAAGCCTCCTTAATTTGAAAGAGAAAAGGTGTATGTGCCTTGCATTTTGTTATCGGTCCAGATTTTGCATCTGGTGGTGGCTGGGGTGCCATTGGGATTTTGGAATGGGAGTAGTTTGATTCCTCCCTAGGAAGGAACTCATGGCTCTCACAAACCAGTGTCTGTGGCAGTGACAAGTCACAGAATTTGTGTTTCAAGGTTTATTCCTTCTTCCCTTTAGGACTTTTTCAACTTCCTGTCACTTCGGGCTAAGTCTAAATTTCAGTCATGTTTTGTGGCTTCCTTTGAGCACAGAAACCTCTCCTTTCCTTCCATTACTGGAACTAAGATCCCAGCATAAACTCGTGAGAGTCACTTTTCCACCTCATCATTTGCTGGAGGTATTAAGCTGGACACAGAATGACATCAGCCATACTAATGTGAGCAGCAGCCACTCTGGTGTGTTCCGTTGAGCTCTTGTTCTTAAACCAGATTCACGGGGGTCAGGGACAGAGTTAGAAGAGGGGGCTGCATGAAGGCGTGTGTTCAGCGGTGGCTGCTTTCAGGCAGCCTTGTTGTATGCCTTGAAAACCACATTTCATTATGTTAGAATCGGTGATCCCCTTAATACTGCATCTCTGAAAACGGGCACCCTGAAACCAAAACCAAAGTTCTGGAGGTGGGGAGTGGAGCTTTTCTTTCAAAGCACTGGGAGCTTGGGCAGGGCGTCCCCTGACTGCTCCTCAGTTTTGTCGGAACACTCAGAAGGGCCTCCTCTTTTCCTAGTAGTTGCCTCATGTTGACTCTAGAAAGCGTGTGCAGCCTGTGCCTCCCCGACCCATGGCGGGCATCTGGATAGACCCTGGGAGCCTCCCCACCCCTGCCTCTTCTAGCCACTTTTCCAGGGGGCTGTAGAACACGGTCATGGGAAGGCCTCTGCTGGGCCAAGTCCCTGGCCCCTAAGCCATCACAGCACTGGTGTCGTCAGACACACCCTGGCTGCAAGGCAGGACACTCCCCTTGCCGAGAGATGCCAAGTGCGTCATCATTGCCTCCCCTGGAAGAGCCCACCGCCTTCTATGACCTCCCCCCCAGCCCGGGCTTGCCCTGCCTTCCACGGCCATGGTCACATTGGGTATGCAGTACCTTTCAAGGATAAATTTTTGTTTATGTTTTTTAAGTGCCTAAGCAAGTTACAGACCTCTGGAACCTGCCAGAGAGTCGGCCTGTGCCCTGTCCCCATCCCTCCCCACCCTGCACTGGCCCTTGAGGGTGGGCACAGGGTGGCTGCCCCTCTCCGGTGTCCCTGGCGTTCTGCAGGCAGAACAAGGCAGGGACAAACTAGCGGGGGAGATCGCTTCACAGCCACAGCAGGCTGGCTTCATCACTGTTTTCCAGCGTTTGTTTCTTTAGGGCTGTTTCTGTTTATGTGGTTTTGGTCTTGGTTCATAGAGAATTTAAGTCTGCTTAGGGAAATCTCAGTAGCCACTAAGAAGACAGGAGAGCAAGACAGCCTCACAGCAGCATTCCAGCTCTGGCTTTGGTAGGAGTTGGAAATGTATCCACATCCAAGAGGGCAAAGCGTCGAATCATCCTAGCTCATGAGCCTGACTCAGCTGCCAGCATGAGCCACTGGAACCCCAGCTGCCTTTGCGAGCCCTCTCTTCCTAGACTAGAGGGATCGGGGTGTCTGCTCACGAGGGCTTGGGAAAACCAGCAGTCGGGCATTCAGATCCAAAGTGTGTCTTTGGAAATGAGTGTGAGTGTATTTGTTTCTTTTTTAAAAAATAATTTAAGTCTGATCTAAATATGGGGCCTTTATTCTGTGATGGGTGTACGACAGATTATTTTGTGACTGCACTCTGTTCAAATCACATCGCTAAGCAGCGCTCAGATGATTTGTTGGTGCATTAAAAGGTTTTGCAAAATGGAACAATCCATACCCAGGCACTTTATTTTCATTAATAATCCAGCATTTTTGTTCAGACAATGTAATGACCCAAAACACTGGGTATTCATATTTGACACATGGGCAAACTTGCCAGTGGAATTATGACCTGATAGAGAAGGGAAGGCAGGCTGACAAAGGTGATCGAATGGGGGAACAGTGCTGTGGTGATCATGAGAATGAGGCTTTTCTGTAGCATGTAAACCAAACCAGGCCCTTGGCAGTGTGTCATCCCTCAGTTCTCCAGATGCTATTTTTGCAGGTTCTACCAAGTGCTTGTTGATTACCCTAGTTGTAATTGTCTAGGGAAGAGATGAATGTAAGTGAGAGTGCAGAGCACTGGGGAGGGCGACAGTGAAATGCAATTAGAGGCAGCAAGAGAGTCCTAGTCTGTTCTCACGTAACCGGACTTGAAAGCTCCAGCGCGAGCAGAGTGCTGGGGGTGGATTCCACTGCCGAACCGCGGCACCTTTGCTTTACTCTTCAGCATGGGGGTGGTAACTAGCTGCACAGCAAGTTATGAAATGGAAAGCAAGCTTAACGGCTGTAATCTCGTCGGATACCCCGGAGCAGATGCCTTGGGATTGCCTGAAGTGTTTCGCATCCACCAAATAAGTTGAGTTTCTAAGATGGGCCATGCGGGATCCCTGCCACATGGGCGTGGGGGCAGCGCGCTCCTCCCTGCCTCGGCTGCTGTGTGTCTTAGTCTTCGTGTTTCCCCTTGGCGTCTCCTCTAGTCCCTGTCCATCTTGTACACCATGTGTCCCTGAGGGTGAGTCACACCTGTGTCTGAGTCTGCTGTAAGGTGTTCAGTCTACCTCAAGGGGTCATCATGGTAAGCTCTGTCCCACGGCATCCTCCGTCCATCACCACACACACTGGAATGTATCTCCCCCGCCCTGCCCCTTCGATAACCTCCTGACCCTGTCTTTCCTATAATCACCACAAACTCCTAGTGCAAATTGGATGCTGCTTTAAATGTGAAAACAATTGTTCAAAAGCTATAAAACCTGAATGAAAGCTGAAGCTGAATTTATAAGCCTTGTTGCGTATGAGCCAAAAGTGCAAAAAGCTCTATATAATGAACTAACCTGCCACTCGTATAAATATAAATATATATAAATATATTAAAATCAGACTGTTCTACAAAATTGTGTATTTGTATTTTTGTGTACGTACAATTTTCTGCTAAGCAGAAGGAGGATGTAGTATAGGATGCTGTGAGAAGAGATTGGTTTAATCCTATTTCTTTGTTACTTATTTTTGTTAACATCAGATGCCTGTCTTTGTCTTATATGTGTATGACACTGTTTGGAAAGCTGCAGTATCTCTCTTCCTGAGGTCCAGAGGCCATTAAAGAATAAACATGGGGCTTAGAGTTGTCTTGGCCACCAAACACAGACAGGTAAGCCAGCAGAGTTCAGCTCCCCTACACGGTGTGGTGGGACCTGGGACCTGGAGCCACTCGTGGTCCTGAGGTGGGACTGAGGGAGGGAAAGGGCTCCCCCACTTCAGGCTGGTCACTGTATTTTGACTTCCCTCTGGGAAGCAAAATCCCACTCGTAAAAATCAACTTCCAAGACAAAAGATGATCCGATGTCACTTTTCTGGATCCACCAGGAAAGGACACAGGATGTCTCTGAACTTTGGAACAGCCCCTCATATTTTGGGGCCAGAAGTTTGCCCAGAAAGCAGCAGGTGGCTCTGCCTGGCTGTAGCCCGGCTCATCGGCTGTCCCTGGGCTTCGTCTCCCTCTTCTGAGTAGTTGCTGCCTTTCTTCAGATCAGGTTACCACAATGCCTCCCCGCTGCTGACGCTTCATCCCCCACACCTCCAGCCCCAGTTACCTGGAGCTTCTCAGAACCCACTTTGCCGGTGCTAAAACACAAGAGGGGGTGAAAGTGGCTGCCAGTAATGGCCAGAAACCAACCACCAGAGGCCAGGCTGAAAGACAAGCTCCGGGTGCCCAGGGGCTGACGGGCCAACCATGTGGCAGGTCCCAGGCCCCACCCACTGCTGCCATCCGCCTCTGAGCTCCACGGTGGTCCCTCTAATGGGAACCTCCTCTAGGGAGAGCGATACTGCACCTCCACCCGTAGGACTCATATTTATAACAATGTGTAATGGCTGTAGCAAAAAGCCCTTGTTTCTAGATGTAAATGGTCAAAGAAACAAGCGCTCTATTGTATTGAATAAAATAGTTCAAATGAGTCCTGTATCATTGTATCTCCTATTCTGGATTAGTGCCTTTTGGACAGTAGACTGTTCTGTAATTAAAATGTAGTATACTGCTTTTTTGTACAGTTTTGTTTTAATAAAACTTTTTTTTAATTTGTGTTTATTTTAGTATTGTACCTATTAGAGAATAAAATGTATAACTGAATACAGACTGGCTGGGATTTCTTTGGATCAAAGTGATTATTTGGGAAGTGACCGACCCAAACAGGAGATGGAAGTGTTCCATTTTGAACATTGGTCCTTTTGTGCATTTAAAATGACTGGGAAAGGCTCACGCAGACTGCTGCACACCACCTGGGTAAGAGGGCAACACCGAGCCAGGAAAGCCCCTCTGCACATCCCACTCCCTGATCCTCCAGCCTGCGTTTGGCACGTGTCTGGATGACACCAGGAGAGGCTGTGCCTTCTGGGAGTCCCCTGACTGCACCCTCAGTATGGCACATGCCCACCCGGCCTGCCTTTTCCCCACCATCTTCAAGCTACACGATCACATGAAGATCTGGCCGCCCCTAAAACCGTCAGGATCCTAGCAGCTCTCCCCGAACTAGGAGTGCAGCCTCTGACTTACGCCAAGCGGCTGAAGTCCATGCAGCTTTTCTCTTCCATTCCAGGCCACGCCCTGAGCCTCATTTTCTTAAAAGAGCTCTGTCTCTGTTGGGGCTGCACCTTCAGCAGTAAATAAAAAACACAGTAAATAAAGCCAAGCCTTCATTATTGGTTTTCTCTAAAGGCTTCCATTGGTTGGCATCAAATTCTTGAGCAGGACTCAAGGACAAGGTGCCCTGGCTTCCCTCTCCCTTCTCAGAGGAAGCCTAAGACACAAAGGGTGTGTCTTTTCTTCTTCACAAGCATCATGAGGAAAGATGATGCCAAATTTTCAGCTGCCCCAAACCCTGCTGAAGTTGCCAAGTAGAGGCAGGGAGGGGTTCGGGGTTGGGGGGTGAGGACAGGGGCCAGCTCTGACGACATCCCCACCCATGTTCCCCTTTCTTGGCCCGGGATTGCTATTTCTGCTTAAGCAGAAGCGCTGGTGAACCCTCCTTCCCACAGCCCGCCCAACCCTTCTCCGTGCGCACCACATAGCCCGGACATCTCCCGACTGCCCTGTGTCCTCAGAGCACTCTAGGGCCAACTCCCTCAACCCCCCAGGCCCTCCTGGGTGCACCAGGGCCGCCCTACCATGGCACCCATCAGGAAAGCTTGCTTCTGTCCTCTCCATGAGGACAGGCACAGGGTAAGTATGTGAATGTTAGTTAAGCGACTAACAGTGAGTGGAAGGAATGAACTGGGTGTGACATCCATTAGAGCCCATCTCAGGGTCTGGGCAACTCTGAAAAAAACACAGCCTTAGGCAAACAAAAGACATCTCATTGAGTTGCAAGACAGTAGCAGCTTGAAAAGTAAGATCCACTCTAGGCGCTGTATCAATTTTACGTTCAGATTCCTGCCTCATTCAGAGCAGGGCATCTCCTGCTGCCAAATTTCTGTCATTATTCAGCAGCGCTTGTCTCCGAGCGTTCTTCTACACTGAGGAATGTAACCCAGCCCTGCCTGGCTGTGCTGGCTGATGGACAGCTCTCGTCGGCCCTCGGAGTGGCTGAGCCCGCCACTTGCAAGTGTATTTCATATCCAAGGGCCAACTGATTCGCTGGCACAGCAAGAAAAGCTTTATACAGGGCCACAAGTGCCTCTGTGTCCTTGTGGGAATGTGTACTGGCTGCGGGCATCCCTCACTGGTACTGGGCTGGGGCCCTGTGGCTGAGTGGGAATCCACTGGTGAACGGAAGGGAGCGAGGTCACCTTACCCGACTCAAAGGCTGGACCCAGCATCCTCAGTACCGTTCTAGGCCCACACGGCACAGCTGGGCAGGGTGGTTGCAGAACGCAGGCCTCGTTGGCGAGCAGGTCCCGGCAACACCAATGTCAGCCCCGCAACCATGATCCCCCACTTCCCAAAACCCCTTGTTACAGAAGCCCTGCCAGAGGCTGCCCACCTCTGCAGCGGGGAAAGAAGTCCTCTCACCCCAGTTGGAGGGAAAGGGGAGGTCCAGTGTGGAGACTAACACGAAGGTCACGGCAGACAGTGGAGTCATGCCTGAGAGCCAAGGACAGTCCTTACCAGGTCACCTGTCTCCCAGTAGCACCACTTACCTGGGGTCGAAGGGCCCCAGAAAGTTTCCATAGTTCCTGGCTTCTGTAAGGGGCTGAAGTCCAAACAAGGAAAGATGACTCGGAACCAGGAGGCCTCCCTGGGCTCTTTGGTCCAAATCATGAAGAGTTCGGCCTCTGGAGTCCATGGGCTGGAGAGGCGAGCATGGCCCGCTGCTGTTCCCTGATCCTCCTCCTCCCAGTCTCCGTCTGGAAAAGCCCCACCACCACCTTTGCTGAGAACAAGGCTACGCCATGACAGGATGGCCTGCCAGGAGCCCCAAAACCCTATGTTGGGGTCAGGGGAAAGAGAAGCAACAAGAGTGACCTCAGACATGATGCAGGTGAGAAATCATCTGGTTTTATTGAGAAGCTGTTGGTCATTTGATGGAAAGACATATATGGTACACAATTACAGGTGGTTTAGTTCATTACATGATACAAATCATTAGTCTTTACAAGTCATTACAGTCTTTGGATTTTTTAAACTCCCATTTACTGTGTACCAAATCAATATAATCCCAGAATCAAAGTCACTTCTTTATATGTGAACTCCTCGCATTTACACGAATCCACACATAGAGAAGCTGTTCTAAGACCCCCCAACACCATTAGTGTCAGCAGCCCACCAGGAAGGCACCGCGGACTCTGCAGAGAAAGATGCTTTGGGGTTCAATGGGTCAGTATCTTGGGCAGGAAGCACAGGGTCACTCCCGTCTTGTGTGCGTGCACACACAGCCACACACACACAATCAGGACTTCCTGTTTCACATACAGGGAACTTTTAAGGCAAGAGGAGAAAATGCTAGGAAGTAACGGGGGGATCTGAACACCTCCACCGGTCACCGTCCCAGCTCCGTTCTCTTATTGAACACACAAGGCCCACCTTGGTGGGACCAGAAACACCTTCCCCTCCTCAGCTCCGCCCTCCCACTCCCTCTGGTCAGGCCTGAGCACCCGGGACTCCAGTCACACGCCTGCCCCTGTCCCCTCTGCTGCCGGACGCAGGGCCCTGGGCAGAAGTGAGCCTTCTCACCCTGGAGCCTCCGTCCTTCACAAGGGCCCAAGGGAAGTGGCGGGGCAGGGCCAGGGACGTTCTAGGCACGCAGTGGGGAGGCAGAGCCCCCAGAAGCATCTCCCATCCCCATCTCTGACAGCACCTTGTGTGCGGTTACTGCCCTTCCCGACCTCGGGTGCCATCTGCGGGCCAACCCGCACTAAAGTGCCACTCCTGGGGCATTCCAGGAGCGCTTCAGGAGTCCTAAGGCAGGTAGGCGGGCAGGCATTCTTGGGAGGAGAGTCTGCTGGTCAGGGAGGCAAGAAGTGCAGACTAGAAGACGGAGGCCAGCCCGTCCTGGCCCACCACTCTTGAGACCGCACCTCCTGCCATCGCTGGCCCGGGTTGGCGGGGCTCAATGCCTTAGCGACCACAGCGCTGCACGTCCCTCTTTCCCAGCCACAAGCTGACATTAGTCTGCACCGAGAAGCAAGAGTGAACAGGGCCTGGGCCCAAGTCCACCTGCTCCAATCAGGAACTCTGGCTCGTTCTACTCCACTGTGAGTCAAACCGATGGTAAAAAGCAGGGCACACCCGTCCCCCAGGACTTTCCCGAGACGGTGCCACAGGAGGCCACTGCTGGGTGGATGGCTCAGCCACCACGAAGTTCCAGGTCCCACCCACACTGCCCAACCGCCATTCCCAGAGCGTCCCCACTACACGGCCCAGCGGCTCCCCCTCAGGGCAACAGCAGTGCCGGCCTCTCACCCAGGCCACAGTGACACCAGCAGACCCAGAAACCAACTTCTCAGTGAAACGGGTTTTAAAAAGAAAGCTGCTGTGCTGGGAAGCGGGTTGAGTTAAAGGGCAAGGCAGAGGTGACAGCTCTTCATCCAGGGACAGGTGCCACAGGGTTCCCTCGAAACTCTGGCTAAGAACAGGGAGAGCCCTGCAGGGAGTGCCTCCCCGCAGGGGCCAGGCCCTCTGCCAGCCCGGCCTCGGCCTTCGTGTCCCTCACAGCAACTGGGGAGAAAAAGACAACCTGTCCTCGCAGCCAGGGCTGGGACAGGCCCACCATGGAGGCCACTCCATTGGAGGCTTCAAGACCCTGGAGAACGAGGCTTCCACAGCGCTTTCTAGGTGTTGTCTAAACATGAGAACTAGAAACCAGCTCCAAGAGTGGCTGTATGAATCCTGACCCAGGGCTCCTGTCCCTAGATTGGTGGCCTTCCACACACAGACACTAACCGCCACCCCACAAACCTGCCACCAAAGGCTCCAGGAGCAGAAGTGCCCCAGCAAGGAGGTGGAGGCCACCCTGGAAGCTTCCGGCTGTGTCGCCCGCACCATGCACAGTGGGCCTGGGGGCGCACCTGCTGCCAGGGTCCGGACACAAACCAGGCACACTCCCTGTACCCGCCCAGCCGCCAAGTCCCAGCCCTATACTCTCAGGGTCTGGGAGTTGCCAAGAAGTTAAAATGATCCAAAGACCTTCCTAGAAACCAAAAGTGCACAAATAAAGTAGCAATGCCTCTTCCTTTGTCACCGACTACAGAAGCACATCATTCTCCCAGGTTTTTGCTTTCATCCAAGTTAAGAGTAAGGCCACTGTGGATCCGCAATAGAGTGACGTGAGGAGGGGGCTTTATCCTCTGCTGCCCCCAGGACCCTCCACCCGGGCAGGAGGCCAGCAGCTCTGCAATGGCCAGAGAGGCCGCAACGTGCAAGGCAGGCCCTGGGCCCCCATACACAGGCAGACGACGATTGCGGCTCGCAAATGATTTCGGATTTTGAAAAAATAAATATAAATAAATACATTCCAAGCCTTCTGTGAAGGGATTAAACGGCAAACATAAGAGACTTTTCAGGTGTAAAGATGCCAAAACACCCACAAAGAAATCACTAAGAAACCCTGGCAGAGGAGGGATGGGGGGCTCAGGCCCTCGGCCCCCGCCTGGGGCACCAGGGCCATCTGCCAGAGTCCAGGGCCCTCCAGAGGCACTTGTGGAACCTGGGACCAGGGTGGGAGGCTGGGGGGGTCCCCAGAGGCACTTGCAGGAACCTGGGACCAGGGTGGGAGGCTGGGGGGCTTGAGAAGTGAGCCAGGACATCCTGGGTGGCGGGGGGGGCTTGCCCTCCAGTGGGGAGGAAAGGCACTGGTTACAACTATGGTTTAGGTTAAGACATTAGTGGGGCCACCAGAATGGAAATGATAGAAAGAGCAACATAAGGCCCCAGGCACAGGCACACAGCAAGATGGCCAGGTGCTGCACCACCCAGGGCCTCAGTCCTAGCATCCCCCAGCCCCTGCGGGCACCCAGAACCTTCCATCCACTTGAGGAGGTACAGCTGAGGCCCCCACTTTCCCCAGGCAGAGAAGAAACAAAGCTTCCAGAGGCCCAGGGAGGTCACCAGCTCTGTGTCGTGCAAAAAGCATTCATTGCCCCGCCCCTGGGGAAGAGGCCACCAGGCTCCTGGCTCCCCAGGGCTGTCACTGGCAGGGCTCAAAAGGGGCTGGGCACCCCAAGAAGAGTTCGCTCTGAGGCAGCGGCTCAGTTGGCCCAGGATTTCCGGTTCTCAGGGTTCTTGTGGCTCCTGTCGGCCTTGGCCAGGGCAGCTGTCAGCGAGGCCAGGTTGGTGGCGGAGCCTGAGAGAGTGGCGCTCCGGCGGGCCTCTGAGACACCCAGCCGGAGCCCTGTGCTGCGCCGCCGCACGGGGCCCGTGGCTCTGCGGACCCGGTTGGGCCTGACCAGCAGCCCGTAGCCGGGGTTACACCTGAAGTACTGCTTCCCGCCGATGGAACCGTCATTCTTACCTGTGGGGGAAGGAGAGGGTGACATGGAGGGCAGCCCAGCTGCAGACTCCCCCCTACACCTCCCTCACCTCTGCAGAGGCCATGTGCCCACACTGCCACCCCCCTGGCACAGGTCCTGCACAGTCAGCACTCAGACACTGGCCATTGTCTGGCAGGGACTAAATGAATGTGGCCAGGGCATGGAGTGACCGCCTCCCACGACAGTGAGCAGTGGTGACCAAGGATGCACAGCCCATCCTGCAGCTTCAGGTAGGAGGTGACAGGCCCTGGGGAGTGCCTTGCGGAAACGCAGGTACAGGTCAGCCACTAAGGCACAGCTGGTCCGACCCGTGGGGGAACAGACCCTTCTCCATCGGGACCCAGGCCTGGGCTGGGTGGCGGGAGAATGGTTCTTTTGCTGAATCTATGAAGTGGAAACTGGCAAAACTGCCAAATGACGGCGAGTCAGAGGCCAGCGAGATGTGTCCGGATGGGGTGAGGAAGAGCCTCCTCCAAGGGCAAAGCAGAGATGCTCTAAGGTGAAGGATGAGAAAGCAGAGTCCAGGGAGAGCCAAGGGCGGGGGAGACCAGAACAAAAGGAGCAGGGGCAGCCATGGCAATAGGGGGGATGGGTACAGCATCTTCGTAGCCAAAATTATCAGGAATCTTCCACGCCATCTCCAGGGACTAGCCCTGCCCCCAGCTTCACCCCCGCAGGCCCAGCCACTCCTGCAGCTTCAGCCAATCCGCTGCCTCCCGGCTCCTCCTCTCCTGCCTGGACCCTGTCCCCTCTCAGGTCGGCCACGCTCCTGCCTCCCCCGACCCCCGGCACCGCCCTGGAGCCCGGAGTGCCCGGTACCCACCTGAGGGCAGGTCGAGCTCCACGCCGACCCACGTGCCCTCCTGGAAGTCAGCGGGCCCCACGTATCTCACCACGCCTGTTTTGTGGGCGCCCACGGTGACGAACTCGCCCTCTCGGAGCCACTCTGGGACCTCCTCAGCTTCCTCGGAATCAGAGGCCAGGGCCTGCCCCCCAGCGCCCGTGGCCGACGCGTCCCCCTCAGCCCCTGGGGAGCAGCCGGGGTCCCCGGCCAGCATGCGCGAGAAGGAGCGCAGCTCCGAGGCCCGCACCCTCCGGACGCGGAAGGGGGAGCCGGGCGCCGGGGCCTCGAGGTCCGGGCGCTCCTGGCCGGGGCTCACGAGCTGCTGGGGGCCAGGGGGCTCCTCGGCAGAGGCAGCCGTGGGCGGCGGGGGGCGGCTGATGGGCGCCTGGGGCTCGGCCTCAGGGGCGGTGGGCATGGAGCCGGGCGGGGCCGCAGCGTCCAGGCCTGGGCCCAGGGCGTCCGACAGGGTCGCGGTGGAGACGCTGTGGGAGAAGTAGCCGCTAGAGGCTTCACTCAGGGGGCTGGGGGGCCCGTCCTGTGCCTCCGGGGCCGGGGTGACCGCTGTGACAGCTATGACAGGCGGTGGGGAAGGCACTTTGGCGGGTTTGTCGCAGATCTTCAAGGCTGGGGCCCCCATCGTCTGCACCAGCACGTCAGCGCCCATCTCTGGCTGAGCCTGCAGCGGGACAGGGGGAAGCAGGGGCTGAGAACAGAAAACTTCCCAACACAATCCAAACAGGCAGCGATGACTTGGAAAAGAGCATAAGGTCAGGGGCACTGGCTCAGCCTGTAACCCCAGTGCTTATGGAGGGCAAGGCGGAAGATCACTTGAGCCCAGGAGTTCAAGAACCAGCCTGGGCCACATAGTGAAACCCCATCCCCACAAAAGAAATAAATAAATAAAAGAGCATGGCTGGGACCCGGCCAGGCCTGGTTCCCACACTGGTTCTGCCACTTAGGGCTGCGTGGCCCTGGCTTCCAAAGTGACAAAGGTTGAGGGGCCGATGGTGCACTCTGCAGGCCCTGTGCTGTGTGCCCAGGATCAAGAACACTGACCATGGCCACAGCCCCTGCCCCATCTACTTTTTACCTTTCATACAGAATAGAATCCAGCGCCTGCCATGCAGGGCCAGCATGCTACTAAGACCAAGACCCCTTGCCACAGAGGGCAGCACACAGTAGGTGCACACCAAAACTCTGCTAGGGCGAGAGCTTTCCTCCCATGGAGACAAAGGCCCTGCCCACCCCTGACCTCACGAAGAGACTGAGTCACTAAAGAGGCCAGAGGAGCACTGTTTTCTCCGGCAAAACCTAAACAATGATCTCATTGGAGGACTGGAACATGCTCAGCACAGCCTGGCCAGCTCAGGCACCAACAAGGAGCCACAGGCCTGCAGCCTGGCTGGGCATCCTGGGCAAGGCGGCAGGGGGGTGAGGAGAGAGGCGAGGAGGGGGATGAAGAGGCAGACGAGGAGGGAGACAAAGGCTCCCTGTGGTCCGTGGCCCTTTCTCTCCAAGGCTGCTATTCTGGCTGCTATGGAAAGCAGGTGCCATGTCAGGGGCTGGGGGGGCCTCGGACCCTGGAGAGGCGCCAGGAAGCAGCCCCCAGGGAGAAGCCACCAAGTGAGGCCAGCTGCTCTCCTCATGTCGGTCACTCTGTCTGAGTCACCCAGGCAGAGGACACACACACACACATGCAATGCCCACATCTCATGGGGGATAGTAGCCACCGCTTGCCCCAATCCTACTGTTTCTGGGGTATTCTTTCGTCTATAACGGAAACCATGTGAAGAAGCTGCCAGATCATCTTTCTATTCCTGTTCACAGTGACCGAAGAAAAGGAGAAGACGGGAACAGGGAATGAGATTGGTGGGGTGGAGAGCACTGTTATCCAGAAGAAATATGTTTTCCGATATTTACGGAAAAATTATTTATATTACAGGAATGGTCATTTTCCATTTGAAATACAGGATTTATTTGAACGGGGAAGCGGCTGAGATCTATAAGTCTCTTACAGTTACTTGGCTTACCTCAGCGGCTTGATAAATCATGCGTTTTCCCAGGAACTGTCATTTATATTCCCGTTTCCAAGGGCCCTCTTTTCCCCACCAGCCACACTTTCAGGGTGTGAAATTAACGGCACCTCTTGAGATTAACAGCCCATTTTTGTGATGAATCTCTAGGCTGCAAAATTTACTCAATCCAATAGATCAATAACTGTCACCAGCATAAATACTCTAAAAGATTAGGCAATCCTTCAATCATTTTTCCTTTGCACATTGTCCATGTTTTTTATTTATTCTCTTCTATTTTAGTTTTAATATCACTGACCTAGCAGGGAAGAATATGCAAAACTACGAGAGCCGGGAATCTGAATGGTAACCAGGGTCCTGAAATGGCTTCTGTTCCCTGCCCCCACCCCGCGTGAGGCCAGCCACTGTCACTTCAGCACCCGGCGCTAAGGGCCGGCCAGGTCAGGCTGTCCCAGGATGAGGCCAGCTGCATGCCTCAGATTTGCAAGTATCATCATCCCATTGGCTTCCACGGAAGTCACTGGCTTGGGCTGGGCTGGAAGGATCATCACATTATTCTACAACAGGCCTCCAGAGGGGAAAGCGCTTATCCAAGGCTGCTCGAAGTAAAAAGGCAGGAATTGGGGGCAGAGCTGCAGTGTCAACAAAGGAGGGAGCAGGATGGTGGAAAGCACTGACTAGCACCCCAGGCCACGCCCCCATTCGACTGGAGTTGATTTGGGAGTTGAAACCCAGGTGCCTTCTCTGGATTATACCCTTGCCACTGAAGGAGACATTTCTGGAGATTTCTGGAAAAGTCCAAGCTTGGAAAACTACCATGATGAACCACAGAAGCCACTGCCTTCACTGGCAAGGGGCCTGCTCTGACCGTCCTGCTGACCGGGGATGCTCAAACCTGCCTCAGCAAAGAGACCAGCACCACTCCGGGGGGAGGGGGCACCCCATCCCATCCACAGCAAATTCGTGAATGCCCAGCGTACACTGGGATAGTTAAAGGGTCGTTCAGATACAAGTAAATTCATGGAGATCTGAATATTCTTTCAAATTATTGTGCCTCTGTTGCTGTTGTTTTAATAAAGAAAATTTTCCTAAGAAGATAGAGCATTTCCTAAGAGAATGAAAGCGCAGTGGGAGAAAATAGATTTGCTGTTCATAAGATGAGAAGTGCTGTTGATCTGTGGGAGATCATAAGAGACTATTTTCTCCCCAGTTCAGCATTCGCCTTTTCACGCTGATATCATGAATCAGAATGAAATATAAAACTGAGAATTAAGCAAACATTTAGAAGGAGGAGATTGTTCTGTTTATAGAAATCTCCTCTGCCTAGCTGTGGGCTATTAAGGCAGCAGACTACATTAGCAGTCAAGCACCTAAAAGTTTAGCAATCATATGATTAACAAGTTGAAAATAGAAAAGTGTAACAAGGAAAATAGAGAGGGAAAAGGCAGTGACCTATATTATAGCTAATTACCAAAACAGGAATGCTAACATCAAAAACCGTGGGTGTGGACTCAACCGTTTCAGCATCAGGGCCACCCGCTCGCTGTAGGCGGGGTGGCCATCCCTGGCCCGACTGACTCACCTCCTCCATCCTGGTCACCCCGACGTCCGGGCCAGCTGCCTGCACCATGATGCGGGGCACGGGCTGAGGAGGCAAGTGCGCAGGTCAGGGGTCGAGAGGACAGAACAGGGGTAGCGGAGAGGCTTCCGCTGCACAGGCTGGAGGGCCAGGACCTGCCCGAGGGGAATTGGCCCATCAGGTGAGCAAGTGCGAGGGGCTCCACACCCTCCAAGGAACAAGGGACCCAGCCAGGGGCTACTCCTCCAGCCAGGGAAACAGGCCGCATGCCAAGATCACCAACACACGTGGTGCACTTAGACACATGTGACACTCCCTCCCTCCCTCCGATCACATATGCACATGTGAACCGAGGACTGGGCCTGTACAGACAAACATTGAGACAGGAAAGATCCAGAAAGACTTCCGGCAGGAGGTGAAAGCCACGCCAGGCCCTGATGGCTGGGGAGAGGAAGGAGTGTAGTCACAGGAGGGGAGGAGGAAGGAGGCCAGGCTGGCTGGAGCACAAACCCAGAGCCCAAGATGGCAGGCGCAGGTATGCAGGAGGCCCTGGGCATTGGAAACTAACCCTACTCAGGAGAGGAAGGGGGTCCCCACTGAGTCCTGAGCAAATCAAGAAGACAGCTGAAAGCCAGAGAGACTGACCAGGCGGGGACACAACCTGACCAGAAGAATATTTAAAGTCCAAAGAAGCAGATCAGTAATGCAATTCCAGCAACAGAGCAGGGGTGAGGAGATAAGAGCCACAGGAAAGGGCCTGGTGACTTGTGGACACATGGGCCAGGGAACATTAAAGAGCGAGAGGAAAGAATCATCAGAGCCAGGAAAAGGGAAGGCTGGGGGAGAGAAGGAACCAGAGCATCATTCTTTGCTGCGAAGTGGCTGTGGGACACACAAGCAGCTGAACAGATGTGCTCATCCCGGAAGAAGCTAGGAACACGCCACTTCTGCCCCTCACCCTCCCAACTCCCCAGCTGCAGGAACTGGGCCTGGCCTCACATGCTGGGCCTCACGAGGACTCCATTCTGCCAGGACAGCCGCAGGTCGGGCTTCTTCCTTGTTGGGTCCACAGGGCACAGCTGGTGGCTGCTCGGTTACTGAACTTCAACTGCCCAGAGGTGTGGACTCCACCTCTCCCGCCTCCTTCCTCCCAGCCCTTGGCAGTCCTGGTGCTTTGGCTCTTGTGTGTCTGGGCACCTGAGGCCTCGACGGAGTCAGGCCTTCTAGACAGCCTGCAGGCGTGCAGTCGGACTGCCCAGGCCTTCCTACTGGGAAGCCTGGACTCCAGCCATAGGGAGAAGAGCCCCAGAAGAAGCCAGTCCGCTCAGCAGGGTGCCCACCATGTTTACAAGCATGGAAGAGCCTCGCTTCACCAAAGGGCACCACTATGACCACTTGTGCCTTGGGGCTGCTTTTGGAAGAAAAGTATAAGAGGGAATTGATTCTGTGGAAGGTAAGGGGGCAGTGGCAGGACTCGAGAAAAGGCACGGTGGAGAGGACTCGAGAGGAAACGCAGCGATCAAGCTTAAAGACCTGGAAGGACTGGAGCCAGATGTGGTGGCGCACACCTGCAGTCCTAGCTCCTCAGGAGGCTGAGGCAGAAGGATCACTTAAGCCCACGAGTTGGGAGGCTGCAGTGAGCTATGATCACACCACCACACTCCAGCCCGGGCAAAAAGCAAGACCCCGTGTCAAAGAAGAAAAACAGAAAAAAGGTGGAAGGACCAAGGAAATGAACAAAAGGCATGGGTACTTTACCCTGCAAACACTGGGGCGCTCCTGCGGTGGTCTGAGGTCAGGGACAGCTAGGACCAGGGTCCATTGAAAACTATGTGAGCAACCAGTGGGACAGAATGAGGGAGGGTCCCCTAGTGGCAGTTAGGCCACTGCACATGACAAGGCCAGAAGAACAAGATCTTCAGCCTCCACCTCAATTCCTTGACCAGAACAGACTCTCCTCTGCGCCCCTCCCAGCACTGAGTTCCTTCTGTCCCGGCTGTTGCTCTCCACGGTCCCGCCTGTGGCCTCCCAGAGAAGAAAGTGAGGCTCAGGCGTGCATCCCGCACTGCCAGGCAGTCCTCGCATGCCGGGGCTGGTGTCTTCATTTTTCTCCCCATAGTATTTAACGTCCCCACAAATGGGAGGGTGTTCAAGGGTATATTTCATGACAAAAGCAGCAAAAACATGTCTCAAACTCCAGAATACTTGCATCCTTCAGCTACATGTTACCAAAAGTGGACAAGATTGGGGAGCAACTGTTTCCACTACGGTGAAGTTTATTCCCCTTAAAGCCTAAAAATGTAAATACTCCAAGGATGGGATGTTAAGTGCCTAACATGAAACTTTTTCTAAGATCACATGATTCCTGCCCTCTGAAATAGAACATGCAAACAAGTTACACTTTCCTTCAGGACCCAGTGTGATTAGAAAAACCCAGTAGATAGATGCTTATTAAATATTTGCTGAAATGGACTCAGGGACTGGACTGCCTGCCACTTTGGTTCTCACCCTCCACGTAAAAAAGTTCAGCTCAACAGAGACTGCATCAGGTCCTACCACGCGGTGGGCATGGCACCAGGTGCCTCGGGTAACATAAACATCAGAGGCATGGGCTTTGCTCTCAACAGATGGGCAACCTCATTGGTGGGGAACACGTGAGCAAATCACTAAAATCAAGGAATGTGACAGCGGAATGGAAACTTCAAAAGCAGGGAGGAGGCCGGGCACAGTGGCTCATGCCTGTAATCCCAGCAGTTTGGGAGGCCAAGACAGGAGGATCACCTGAGGTCAGGAGTTTCGGACTAGCCTGGCCAACATGGTGAAACCCTGTCTCTACTAAAAATAAAAAAAAAAAAAAATTACAGGGCATGGCGGCAGATGCCTATAATCCTAGCTACTCAGGAGGCTGAGGCAGGAGAACTGCTTGAACCTGGGAGGCAGAGGTTGCAGTGAGCCAAGATAGTGCCATTGCACCACTCCAGCCTGGCCAACGATAGCGAAACTCCATCTCAGAAAAAAAAAAAAAAAAGAGGATTCAGAGGAGGAAGGGGTCATAAATACAACGGGTGTGAATACCACATGAGGGGGGCTTTTGGCACAGGCCTTGGGTATGAGTTCAGCAACTTTTTAAGGATGCCAAATATATCGACCAAGAATACTGAAACTGTAACTGACTGTAACTGTGCCATCATCCTTCACATGTAATAGCTGAAATTTTCAAGGGTCTGTCTGCACCTTCATGCTCTTCTACATCTCCCCCGTACAGGCAGTCACTTCCTGTTTCAGGGGCTCAAAACATTTCAGATCGTAAGTTCATTAATCCTTATGACACATCTGGTAACTATTAATAAAAATGACTGTGAAGTATTTTGCAGCTATAAATATTAAGGAGAAGTCCCATGAGGCAAGTGAATATGAGTATAATTATCTACATTTCACACTACAGAAACCGAGGCTCAGAGAGCACTTACCTAATGGTTAAATGTGTTCACGTGGCCCTATGAGTGAGTGACACAGATGGAAAAGGACTAAGTTCTCAAGTGCTGGCTGAACCTGCAATCACACTGTCTACTGAGCGTTGCTGAAACTGAACAGATGAGTAGCTTACAGGCAACAGAACGGCTTAGAAATATTTCAGGGAAAAGGTGCCAGTCACTGCTCTAATCATATTGCGCTATTTTTTAACTCTGGCTTTCACATTCTACATGAACACACGGGAGATCAGATCAGAATTTCAAAACCTGGAATAAAAGCTGTTTTGGAGACCCCTCTGCCAAGAAGAATAAAATTAACCCTTTGACATGACAAACAAAATCTCCAAGGGGACACACCTTGCCTTGCTTGCTCTACTAGGCCACTCAGAATTCCCTCAATGGACGGCTTTTCCACTCAGAATTCCCTCAATGGATGGTTTTTCCAGAACCTTCCTCATGCCACTCCACCCCCTGGGGAATCGTGTTCCACCTAGTGAATACAGACTCATTTCTAAGTCTCTGCTCAAGCATGATCGAATTCTCCTGCAACTGCAGGGAGCAGCGCCCACTGGCTTCACTGTGTCATCCACAGACACTCACACGTGATGGTATCTACATCATCCTGCACTGTCTCTTCATCTGCTTATGTGGCTCTAAAGGGGCTTCTCTAAACTTCAGGCTCTTGGAAGGAGACAGACTACGTCTCATTCATCCTTGTATTTCCTTACATAAAACAGTAGCTCAGTGTTTATTGAATGAACAAATGCATAAATTACTTAGCAAGTGACAGAGAAGACTAAATTGTACAGTTACATAGGAATGTGGGATAGAACAGACTCTGAAATGCGGGCATCAGAGGAGGTAAAGGGGAAAAGAGGTCCCAGCTGAAGCAAAAAAATAATCACTTCAGAACTTCTCCAACATTGAATTTTCTGATGCATATTTTTTCTTGTTTGAAAATAAACCTTTCATGGCTAACAATCACGCCTTATCCTGAATTTAAAAAATTCTTAAATGTCATTTTTTAATGGTGCTTAAACTAATACGATCCTCTAAGTCTTGTTTTAAATACTAACCAATGATTTAAATCCAAGTATAGAAAATTATTTTTTAATGGAATATATAAGATATGTAAGATTTATTTTTTATTACAAATAACTAGTAGCCAACCTTTCATCTTCCCGCTGCTGAAGTGTGAAAAACCTAAGAAACAAAAGGAAGCAGGGCAAGGGCATATAAGGAAACACCTGCTAACCTCCAAAAACGTTCTGATAAAAGTAATACACAACGGATACAAATCAGACACAGTGCACAGTGACTCTCGCGCCTGCAATCCCAGCACTTTGGGAGGCTGAGGCAGGAGGATCCCTTGAGCCCAGGAGTTCGAGACCAGCCTGGAAAACATGGAGAAACTCCATCTCTACAAAAAATAAATTAGCTGGGCATGGTGGTGCACACCTATAGTACGAACTACTTGGGAGCTGAGAATTACTTGAGCCCAGAAGGTCGAGGCTGCAGTGAGCAATGATCACGCCACTGCAATCCACCCTGGGTGACAGAATGAGACCCAGTTTCCAAAAAAAAAAAAAAAAAAAAAAAGACATGTACAACCCAAACATTAAGCCTCAGTAATAACCTAATCAATATAAACACTTTTCTAAGGTTGTCTTGACCAGGGGCCTGGAAGAGAGGAAAATGAAGCGTTCCGGGAGGCGAGCGCACGTCCAGCCCTGGATTGGAGCCTGTGATCCAGGCTCCGGCACGTGAGGCCTTCAGTGACCGGGACACGCAGCCACCCTGTGCACCTGGAGGCTCTAGATCCTGACAGGCTGATCTGGAGGAATGTGTGAGCCATGACGGCAGCAGCACTTTTGTCCAGTTGGCAGGTGTAGTTATTTTAAATGCATGGCTTGGCATTGTAACTTTCGTGTAAAAACCTCATCACCTCTGGGCTTCCACACCTGTCTGCAAGGGGGTGATCCCATCCACATGAATTCTCTAAGCAGGGAGGTGGGCCGGTGGCTGCTGATGCCCGCCACAGCCACCGTGACCCTGCCTGCCACATACCCCTCCAAGCAGTGCCTCGAAGGACTCAACACCAGAAGGCGACTGCGGGTTTCTGACCCACGTGACAATCCCTGCTGAGGGTTCTACCCACACTCGAATAGTGTCTTCTAGTTCCATTCTCTTCAAATCCACTTTCCAAACTGCAGCCAGAGGGAGCTTTCCGAAAACCAGAAGTGACCATGTCACTCTCGGCGTAGCAGCTGCCAGGATTTCCCACTGCAGCACACGAGGAAACGCCGGCAGGTCCCGCATGGTGTATTTCTGCTGCTCGATCCTTCCCTCCTACAAACGCTCTACTGATTCATTCATTCCACAAATACAATGACTTGGTTATTCTTAATCACTGTCAGCGAAATCTCTTATGGTCACATTTGAGCATTTAACCTCGCTTTCTCAATGGGAAGCTCAGTTCTGCCACTCCCAAGGCTCTGTAACCAGAGACAGGTGCGCACCCTCCCCATTTCCCCAACAGGGCAGCGGCCCTGACATGGCAGCCACCGGCCCCTGGTGGTAACCCAGCACTGAGAATGAGGCTAATGTGATTCAGGAAGTCCATTTTTTATTTTAATTAATAAAGTACAACCTTAACTGGTTATATAACTGAAACGGTTTTAAGTATGTTTAGAACAGCCTCGGCATGTGGGTCTGCTTTTTCAACCATAAATTTTATGAATTCTAAATGCAGATCAAGTATTTCCGACGGAACTTTAGTGTCTGAATTGCAATGTGCTAGAAATGTAAAATACGCACCTGATTTCAAGGACTTTGTACAGAAAGAAGGATGGGAATATCTCAATCTTTTTTTATACTACAGTTGATATGACAGTACTTTCAATACACTAGGTTAAACAAATGTTATTAAAAATAATCTGACCTGTATTCTTTTTACTTCCTTAATGTGGCTACTAGGAAATTGTAAGTTACATACATGACTCGCATTATATATCTATTGCATGGTGCTTGTCTAACTCAGTCCTGTTGTTGAGATGGCGCATTAAAATTCCTGGTGTGGTGCCAGGTACACTGGAAGCACTCGGCACATTTGTAAAGTACTTCATTGGAATTTTGTGTCTGGTCTTCCTAGATATCTCTAAGTTGGCTTACTAAAAGTACATTTTTAAACAGTCAATAATTTCATCTGATCTAGAAATCACAAGTTTTGAATTAACTGAATCAGTCCCAAAGTCATTCCAGGATGAATTCCATTTTCTTTCAAAAGAAAGAAACTAAGATTTCATTAATTTACTCATTTGCAAATATGTACCAGGTACCTACTACATTCTAAAGACTGTGGTAGGCACTGGGGATGCAGTGTGAGCAAAACTAGTCCCTGTGCTCTTCAAAACTAGGCACTCAAGGTCTAACATTTATATTCCTATTTAATTTCGGTTACACAAAACAATTAAAAGGCCTATTTTTCCTATCAACAAGTAAATTATTTTATCACTGGATATAAGTGAATAATACCATTCATGTGGTCTATAAGACATTAGATATGTGTTATAGTCTAACTTATTCTAAGTATTACATAAATAAAATTTTAAATACTAATATTTCCAGAGCTACCAGAAAAGATATTGCTTCTGATTTTTAGTATCTAGCCAGTTTACTTTAAAAACTTCTACATAACAGCCTGGGCAACATACCAAGGTCCCATTTTTATAAAAAAAAATTTTTTTTTTAATTAGCCAGGCATGGTGGCACACTCCTGTGGTCCCAGCTACTTGGGAAGCTGAGGTAGGAGGATCACTTGTGCCCTGGAGTTCAAGGCTGCAGTGAGCTGTGATCACACCACTGCACTCCAGCCTGGGCAACAGAGCAAGACCTTGTCAGAAAAAGTAAATTTAAAAAAAAAAACAAAAAACTTCTACATAATAATACTTAAAATTGATTTAAACATTCATATAAGAAAATTAGACACAGAGATTTTAAAAGATATAACGCTCACTTCATCCAAAATGAGTTACCAGTTTTTCAAGTGCCCATGAAGGATTAAGGATGCTTAAAGAATGTTCGCTAATCTAAAAGCTTTAAAAATAGGGCCTTGTTGGGCGGGGCGGCTCACACACACAATCCCAGCACTTTGGGAGGCTGAAGCAGGAGGACTGCTTGAGCACAGCAGTTCAAAACCAGCCTGGGTGACACAGGGAGATCCCGTCTCTACAAAATTAAAATTTAAAAATTAGCCAGCCATGGTGGTGTGTACCTGTAGTCTCAGCTATTTGGGAGACTGAGATGGGAGGATCACTTGAGCCCAGGAGGTCAAAGCTGCAATGAGCCATGATCACGCCACTGCACTCCAGCCTGGGCAACAGAGCAAGACCCTGTCTAAAAAAAGAAAAAAAAAGTCTTCATCCAGCCTGTCACCAACTTAATATGCCCTATGAAATAAGAAATGGCTTTTACATTCTTAAGATTGAAACAACTCAAAAGAATGTTTCATAACATAAAAATTATGTAAAATTCAAATTTCAGGTTATCAAGTTTTACTAGAACACAGCCAGACTTATTTGTTTAATACTGTCTATGGCTAGTTTTGACAGAGACCACATGGCATGCAAATCCTAAAATATTTACAATCTGTCCCTTTATAAAATAAAGTATGGCAACCCTTGGTCTAGAGAATAAAACAAAGCCCATTCCTTAAAAATGGCTGGCAGATGCACCTCTTCAATCGACTTCTTTACTGCCTCAGAAACCCTCTTACTTGCTGAAGTGAATTTAAGTTAAATTTCATTATTTTTCAGATCAGCTACTAAACCTGATTATGAAGACAAGTCTGGCATCTCTAACTATGTCCACTATGTTACCTATAAATGCATGGGGCGAGGCTAGACAGCAAAATGCTATGATTTTAGAAAACTGAAAGAGTGATAAGAGTCTTACAACAATGACAGGATTGCCTAAAAAATCCTCCCTACACTGAAGAGAAATCAATTGCCCTGAATTTTTTTAAAAAAACTATTTGTTAACCCCAGAACAAGTGAAATGCAGCACACTATATCAATAGCTGCTTAAGATGGGCGGTATTCAACTACAGAGAAAATGCTCATATGTTATTTTTTAAATAACCTGAAGGTTTAAGAAAAATGGAGGCGGGGAAACAAGGCCTAGATGTGTTTTCTTTACTTTTTTTTTTTTTTTTTTTGAGATGGGAGTATCGCTCTGTCACCCAGGTTGGAATGCAGTGGTGCCATCTCAGCTTACTGCAGCCTCCACCTCCCGGGTTCAAGCGATTCTCCTGCCTCACCCTCCTGAGTAGCTGGGATTACAGGCGCCTGCCACCACGCCCAGCTAATTTTTGTTTTTTATCAGTAGAGATGGGGTTTCATCGTGTTGGCCAGGCTGGTCTCGAACTCCTGACCTCGTGATCTGCCCACCTCGGCCTCCCAAAGTGCTGGGATTACAAGCGTGAGCCACCGTGCCCGGCAGTGTTTTCTTCTTTTAGTTAGGATGTTGAACCTTTACTTGAGACACAAGGATACGTGTTTACATAATTCATTTAATCAAGGAAGTATGGCTAGTTTAAAACAGCATCCTTGTGTACAAGGCAAGAATTAGTATTTGTGCTTGTTTCTCCCTGTTTTATATAAGAAAGAATCACAGTCATGAAAGATGGATAATTACACAGACATCTTTTCAATTAGCATCAGAGATGGGCAGGGGCGTGCTCTTTCTACACAAGCCTTTATCTACCTACCACACATGAGGCTATGTTGAAATAGGAGAAAAATATCCCTGCTGTTGATAAGGCAGCCCTAACCAAAAGGGACGGACACATAAATCAAGACAGGCCAGCAATGTGACTGTGCTTTTGACAGTGGAAATTAAATCTGACCATTAACTCTTTAATTCTCCAGATTCATCAAAGATGCCATTTACAGTTCCTAACTTTGAAGTACATAAATAGCTTCATCTGAACACAAACTTCTAGATACATGAAAAAAAGCTATTATGCCAAATTAATTCAATCTAACTAATTAGAGAGCAGGAAGTTCCTTCAATTATTTTATGTGCTGTCTGAGAAACACACTTGAATATGAGTACAGATTTCATTAATTGCAGTTCATTATTTTCCAGATTAGTTACTAAACTTGCATCAGAAGGTCAAAGACAGCAATTTTGTCAGCTGCCACCTCTTTCAGTGCAGTATTTTTGCATTTCTGGAACTCAGACAGAAACTGATTACAAACAAAAACAAATCTCCATAAAAATGAGAAACATAAGTCCTTATGAATATGTTCAAACCAAAAGATCTTGTAAATTTAAGAATATCTTTGTTTTTAAACCTTCTGAATAAACTGTTGACTTTCATCTTATAAAAAAAGATCCAGGAACATTTTCATTTCCATTTGATAAACAATATGAAGATAAAGTAACAGGAAAACAATAACATCTTCACCTGAGAACCTGCTGATTCCAAAGAACAGGTTAATAAGCATCCAGGTTTTCATTAAAGCTTCTCTGCGGTTATGGGTCTGTGTATCTTTGCATGAGGGAGGGAACTGAACATTCTTGTCTGAAAATGTCAAGGACACTCTAATTAAAAGTATTTTTTTATAATAATCATTCCTCCATTACACAACTTGTACCTCTTTTCCACTTAACATAACAAAATATAAGGAATGGTAAAAACAGGACTCATTCTATTCCTTAGTCCTTACCTGGATTATTTTATATTCTCATAAACTTTGTTTTTATTTTTATTTTTGAGGCAGGTATGTGTCACCACACCCAAATACTATTTTTTTAATTTTTAGTAGAGACAAGGGTCTTATTATGTTGCTCAGGCTGGTCTCGAACTCCTGAGCTCAAGTGATCTGCCTGCCTTGGCCCTCAAAGTGCTGAGATAAAGGTGTGAGCCGCCGCACCCAGTCTAACTTCCTGTTTTTAAGTAACAGAAATCCACCCCCTCCTTTTTTAAAAAAAAAAAAAAGACAGGCAGGCTGGGATAGCAGGATCCCTTGAGCCCAAGAGGTTGAGGCCACAGTGAGCTGTGACAGCACCATTGCACTCCAGCCTGGGCGACAGAACAAGAGCCCATCTCAAAAAAAAGAGTACCTTGCTATCTGTAAACCATTTTCCCACTGTCAGCTGTCACCATCCTCTCTGTTAATTTCATCACTATGGCCCTAGGACCCTCCACTGCCTTAGCAAAACCATCCCTAACAATCCTTCCCTCCTCGGTGCTGGTATCCCTTGAATGCTTATACAGTCAGCTCTCTTAGTCATTGTTTGGTGAAGCTATAAATAACTCCTTTAATCCTTCCTCATAAATCATTTTTGATGTTATTCTCTGAAACAATTCCAACTCGTCACTGCATTTCTAGTAGTAATAAATCCAGAACCAAGTACAGTAATCTAAGTGTCATCTAATAATATCAAAGAGAGCCCAGGTTGGGGGCTGGGGCTTTGTTTAGATAGGATAGTGTGAGTTTCTGCATTATTGCAACTGTTTCAGAGAAGTTTTAAGTCTCCAAACTAAACTGGAATAAAAACATATGTGGGTGACTGAGGCAGGAGGATTACTTGAGGCCAGGAGTTTCAGATCTGTCTCAAATAAAATAAACTAAAAAGCAGTTTCAGTATCTTTCATGACAGGTGGGAAACGGGAGACAAACGGTTTCAGGAAGTGTGTTATTAAACATGACCTGCTTGGTTTCCATGCCGATCCCCAAACCGTTCGGGGTGTTTTGTTTTTGTGCTGTTTCACGTTGTCACCCTTAAGTGATGTTAACTATCTGTCCTAAGTCTTTATGCCATATTAGTATCACTATTTCCCCCTTCCTATATTGTACTATTGATCCAGATTCCTTTTAGGCATATGAATGGACCTGGATTTTTCTGGATTTTATCTTGATGTTATCTAAACATTTAAATATCTGATATTGCTTATTTCACAACCATTTAATGGTCACAGACTATTGAAACTGGTGCACTAACAGGCACTAGCAAATAAAAATGAAGCACAAGACTCAAAACTGGAGAGGAAGGTTCCGGGTACTTGTGTATTTCTTTAAAGGTGCGGCTAAGTCCAGCACTGGATGCCTCACACAGGGCCATAGCCACACCAGTGTGTGCGCAGGGCAGTCCAGCCACCGCCATCAACATCTACCCTGCTTCAGGCTTGCGTGGCTGGTGACACAGAGGAAGGCCCTGGCCGCAGTGCCACTTTATTTCCATATATGTATGTAACACAGTCTCCCACAAACTCTTTGGTAGAAAGAGGGAGAAGTGTGGAGTGGAGAAGCTAGTACTGGCTACATGGAACTGAAATGTGTTGGTCTGTCACTCTGGCTTGACAAGTGATGTCTACTTCCAGGTATAGAGCTCTGCTATAGGCCTTATTATGTTCAATATCCCAATACTCTCAAATGCAGAGAGATTACAGCTTTAGAAGTATGTGGACGGCCAGAATATATGCATTTAAAAAAAAATTACTCAGAAAGATCTTGATATCCTGGGAATGTTAAAACGATATCAAAGATAAAAAATTCTAGGAATGAATCTGAAGTTCCTCATTATTTTCACACATCAATTACACCATATAATAAAAGAGTAGTAGTACAGTGACAAGCGTATCAACAGACAAAAAACCTGGTGATGTTACCTGACCAACAGCACAATGAGCTAACACCTTTCAAAAACAAGCCCCACCAAGCGCGGTCCCAGGCTGCGCCAGCAGCGTGATCATTTAGATGAGGAAGGAAACACTTCCACCATTTGCAAGTCCAGGGGGAACGCTCTCATTTCTGGACTCCTCACTTTAGGGAGGACCCTGGCGAGACAACTGTGGAATGACAAAGCATGTCTCAGATGAGATGTGGGAGACTCATCTAGAGCTGTTAAGACGGGGGAGGTCTGAGAGAACAAAGATCCTAAGAGAGCTATCATCACTCCACTGCACTCCAACCTGGGCAACAGAGCGAGATCTTGTCACAAAAAATAAAAAAAATTTAAAAAACTTCAACATAATAATAGTTAAAACTTATTCAAATATTTATATAAGAAAATTATACATATATATTTTGGCAGGGCACGGTGGTTCACGCCTGTAACCCCAACACTGTGGGAGCCCAAGGCAGGCAGATCACGACATCACGAGATTGAGACCATCCTGTCCAACATGGTAAAACCCTATCTCTACTAAAAATACAAAAATTAGCTGGGCGTGGTGGCGGGCACCTGTAATCCCAGCTACGCAGGAAGCTGAGGCAAGAGAATCGCTTGAACCTGGGAGGCAGAGGTTACAGTGAGCTGAGATCGCACCATTGTACTCCAGCCCGGGCAACAGAGCGAGACTCCGTCTCAAAAAAAAATAAGTATATATTTTAAAGGATATAATACTCACTTCATCCAAAATGATGGTTATTAGTTTCTCAAGTGCCCATGAAGGATTAAAGATGCTTACTTAAAGAATGTCTGCTAATCTAAACACCTCAAAAATAGGGTCTTGTTGGGCAGGGTGGCTCACATATATAGTCCTGGCTCACATATACAATCCTCCCCACTCCCTTTACTTCCTGGTAAGAACAAACTCTGAGGCAAAGATTGGTTGGAAAAATGACGATCTCGTTCCTGTAGGATCCCCAGGAGGGGGAGTAGAGATTGTTTTAGAAGCTCAAACTTCAAATTGTAGGTATCGAATCTGATTTTCAAGTGCATGGAACTCCATTATAATAATAAAGCTTACTATTTTTAAAAAATGAGGAACACTAAAGGAGTCTAGCCAATACGGCATTTTTCTTCTTCCTGTTATTTGCAATTCCACAGGCACTAAAATGCCCTTTTTCAAAGATGAAACACACTTCAGAGTGCAAGTGAAAGCATAAAGCATATTCAAAGTATATTTCAAGTATGCTTCACTTGTTGTACCCTGAAGTGTGACCCAAGTAAGAAAAACAGTTTTCTTGACATTATCATCTACAGTTCTAATTTATTTCTCACCGAGCTTTAGTAGAGATGGTCAGTGAAAATGAGATAACCAAGATCATCTCTGATCAACTAAATCCAAAATGAAAAGCTAAGATTTTTCTCTCCTTTGGAAATGTTCTTTAGCACTTCCACCAACCTAGGAAAGAAGGTTCTTAAATATGTCTTCATCCCTCTAATCCCCACTCAGTCGTGCTTCTTTCATCTCTAAGCTGTAAACACAGTCCCGTCTACCACTGAGTAACACTTGGGACCCACAGTCTAATATTACAGTCTGGGCACAGTGGCTCATGCCTATAATCCCAGACACGTGGGATAGCAGGCGGGAGGATCACCTGAGCCCAGGAGTTCGAGACCAACCTGGGCAACACAGCGAGACTCTGTCTCTAAAAATAAAAATTTTTTAAAAGTTACCTGGGCGTGGTGGAGCGTACTTGTAGTCCTAGCTCCTTGGGAGACTGAAGCTGGAGGATTCCTTGAGCCCAGGAGTTCAACGCTGCAGTGAGCTATAATCGTGCCACTGCACTCCAGACTGGGCGACAGACCGAGACCCTGTCTCTAAAATAATATTATTATAATTTGTTCACATGTCAAACAATAGACATTTTGCATCCTCTATGCACCAGGCACCATTTTGGCACAACAAGTCCTGCCCTCAAGGAATACTGTGGAGAGGGATAATTGATAAACATGTAAACCTAACAATAACTCCAGATAAAAAGGTTAGAAATGGGCTGGGTGCGGTGGCTCACACCTGTAGTCCCAGCACTTTGGGAGGCTGGGGCGGGTAGATCATTTGAAGTCAGGAGTTTGAGACCAGCCTGGCCAACATGGTGAAACCCCATCTCTACTAAAAATACAAAAATTAGCCAAGCGTGGTGGGGTGGGCGAGTGCCTGTAATCCCAGCTACTCAGGAGGCGGAAGCAGGAGAATCCCTTGAACCTGAGAAGTGGAGGTTACAGTGAGCCAAGACTGCACTACTGCACTCCAGCCTGGGCAACAGAGCGAGACTCCGTCTCAAAAAAAAAGAAAGAAAGAAATGGTAATGTAGTGCCTGCGTGCATGGTGGAAGCTGTTCTGGTGTGGCCGTTCAAGAAAGCCCACTCTAGACTCAGAGGTCCTTCCTCAGAGTGGCCTTTCCTGACTGTTCCATGGGAGGCCTTTGGGAAGAGCAGGGTGGCAGGGCCAGCACCAGAGCTCTCCAGACTGAAGGTGCTTCGCGTGCTCATAGGCTTTATAAAAAGGCGACTTATCTGACTTAGTACTGGTGAGCAAATAAAGAAGAATGAAGATTCAAGACCGGGGACAGGTCCTGCAGTGCACTGTGAGCCACAGTGAGAAATTCACATTTCACTCCTTTCAGTGGGAGGAAGTGGAAGGTGTCACGCTACTGACGACTGTAAGGCTGTGAAAGACCACTCTGGCTACTCTGTTTAAACAGCTAAAGCCACGGAACTGAATGAAATTTATGCATGGAAGGAAACAGGTTTAAAAATAAAAGACAGCGTCCTGGTTGTAGCTCTGGGCGCTGGATGTAAAGACTTGATGGAATCTACAGTCCCAGGAGAGGATCAAGGACCGAGGGAAGGGAAGCCAGGGAAAGGAAGTTGCACTGAAGCCTGGAGATGGAAGTGTTTCCAGTGTTATGTTGACGCAAAGTCTGCACCATGAGGACAAGGCGGCATGGACAAGGGGGAGCTCCCTGGAGACCCTGAGAAAAGGGAAATGCCTTCCAAGGAGCAGAGTTCTCACAAACCAACTGGAATGTTCTGGCTCTATTACCAGGTATCTTCATCAAGACCAGTTTTAGATTTATATACTTTATATATTTTTATTTTTATTTTTATTTTTATTTATTTTGAGACAGAGTCTCACTCTGTCACCCAGGCTGGAGTGCGGTGGCACGATCTTGGCTCACTGTATCCTCTGCCTCCCGGGTTCAAGCAATTCTCATGCCTCAGCCTCCTGTGTTGCTGCGACTACAGGAGTATGCCTGGCTAATTTTTGTATTTTTAGTAAAGACAGGGTTTCACCATGTTGGCCAGGTCTCAAACCCCTGACCTCAGGTGAGCCACCTGCCTTGGCCTCGCAAAGTGCTGAGGTTACAGGTGTGAGCCACTGCACTCAGCCATATATTTTATATTTTTATGAAATACAAAATATATGTATGAGGCCAGCTTTCCCAAACCTTTGCTCACATGTGCTCAAACAATAAATGACCAACTAGAGTAAATGAATAAAAGTTGCTTAAGAAATCTTCCATATATTTCAAGGTAACCTCTAACCTGGGCATTATAAATTATAGTTAGTCTCCAATCACTACATTTGTTTCTAACACACTGTTGTTCCTCTCACATCCAGAGAAAGCTAATCACTCATTGCCAACACAGTAAGAGAGTAAGTAAGTTCTACAGGTAGCAGGTGATGTGACTTGCCACAAGCAAAACTGAAAATAGCTTTAAAGGAGAATGGTAACGATGGCAGGCTGACTCCGTGACTTCCAGCGTGATTCCAATTTCCTCCAACCTACGTGACTGCCTTCACCAAACAGCAACTAACAACACTGGATAGCAGACTTCTCTGAATAAAAATAAGAATCACCACAGGCGCTTATAAATGCAGATTACAAGGTCTCTCCAAGTTAGCTATGGGTTCCCAGGGCAGGCCAAGAAACTGTTTTTTAAAACAGCTCCCTTGATAAATCTGACAGTTCATGAATCACACTTTGTGAAACAATGATGCAGAAGTTTAGAACTGAATAACACACACAATAATGACCCACTGGTTCAGTTCTGGTGGATCTCTGAGGAAAAAAAAACACCAGGAAAAATAATCACTGCCTACCTCAGTCCCCGCAGGACTTAGCCCCTGCAGTCATAGATTCATTTCACTAACTCTCAAGCCCCACCATGTGCCTAAATACAATTTAAACAGCTGCAAAATCTTGGTTTTAATTTTTCCATCTACTGTGTATGCTTACTTATATGCTTATATAAAGCTAGAATTTTAAAAATTACATATCTGCATGGCAGCCTGATAAAAACTAATTCCTTCTCCCCTGAATATATGCATTCATACACTTAGAGAATTCTTTAAATAGTTAAGTCTCAGACAACTCACTTGGATTTCTGCAACTCGAATGTTTAGAAGAACGTGGAGAAGCTGATGTCAAAAGACCTATTTGGACAACAGAACTTACCCTGTATGAGTTTTTGAATGAGTATAAATAAATCCTCATTTATCATTTTCTGCTGAGTTAACACCTATATAAGGCTGGAAATTGCATTTCCAATGGGGTTCCCATTCACTATTGCATAAGAGCAGCTTCCTGATTGTTTAGAAAACCTTTTCGCATTTGCTCTAACACTTACCCTAGGGCTGGGTAAAGAGTTTTAAGAAAAACGAAGTAAGACAGGTGATCACTTTTCAATGAAAGAACAGGTTATCCATAGTAGAGAAAACAGAGGTTGAGAGGGAAGGGCACTCATACAAAATTGTTTGAAAAAAGAAATGAAATCAAGAAATAAAAATAGAATTACATTTTCTACTTGGCAATACACAAACAACACTAAGTGCACTTCATAAATTTTACTACTGTTGCTCTAAGTAATATTACCATAAATCACATTAGCAGTGTCCTTGGCACTTTTTAAAAGCAGAAAAGAGGGAGTGTGTTTGTAAGTTTAAACAGCTCTGTTATCGTTGAAGAGCGTGGAGGAGAAATGACTGACAGCTGTTCCTGGGTTTAAAAACCCGGTTTAGCCCCCACCCGCGAGGCTGCGCCTCCACCTCCAGCCAATTTGGCGCAACACAGAGCACGGGTTTATCAGAAAAACGCTCACAGCTGCTTTCTCGGTGCTTTTTACCTGGTGTGTGAGCGGAGATGGCCGCTTGCCCCTCTTCTCGTCGCGGACAGGAAAGAGAGACTTGAGGAGCTTTGGCATCTGAGGCACGAAGGATTTGACGGGATTCAAGTAGGATGCTGCGAGGTTACTTAGTCCTGCCCATATTATAGGGGAAAAAGATAAAACATATACAATTACATAGACATCTTCTTTCCTGTACATTTGCCAGACATCACTTGTCAGCAAATCTAACAAAAACCAAAGGTATCCTTAAAAAATATTAGAAAAACACAGTATTATTGTAGTTTCCGTAATTTCCCTCAAACATAGTAATGTTAATGTCCCTTTTTAAATTAAATAGCAGTAACTGGGGTGCTGCCAAAATGCTCTAGTGCCAAAATGCTCAGTGTTCCTATCAGCATCAGAACAGCAATTCACCTCTATCCTGTCAATAATTGGCAAAAGCATTCACTTCTGCCCTAGAATAAAATGGGATTGATTTTTAAGTCACACTGCCAATGACACACATGTATAGCTCTCTGTCTAGACTTTAAGCTCTTTGAAGTCAGGGACTATGTCTTATTCAATCTAATGTTTCATAACTATTTACTGAAGGAAGATGATGAAACTGACCTTTTGGGAAAAGGGTGAATGGTAATGTTTGAGTTATTTATTACAAGTCAGGGAGAGATGCCCTGAACAACTTACGTTCTTATCTGCTGTTAATTTCCAAGGGCTGGGATCAGAGGTATAAACAGGTCATACTTATGATATACTAAGATTTCTTCCCCCTATTAATTTATAGTAAAATCTAATCCCAAGTCATAAGTGATGAAAAGCTGTATTCATATAACATTTAGAAATGAACAAGCAAGTCATCTTAAGGAATACATTTGCCTTAACAGATGCACACAACTCCCCACAGATCTCTACTCCACACCAACCCTGAAAGGATTCCAAATTTACCGGCAATTCAGTTGGTAAATGGATGGATACAGCTGTAAGGTTTCTACATTTTACATAAAGCAGTAGAATATTAAGTGTAAGCATACTGCAAAAAGTTAAGGATGTACATTGTAATCATGAGGGCGACCACTGAAAAATAAAGCAAAGAATGGCTATACCGAGCCAAGAGATAGATACATCATACCTCCGTTTAGAAAAGTCCAATTATTTACAGCAAGGCAAAAACAAGGATAAGAAAAATAAAAGAGGGGAGACAGAAAATAAAATAAGTTTAAGATGAATAAAGATCCAAAAAGATACAATTATTTCAAAGATGAGGAAAAAAAATACAATCTAGAGTTCTTTATCAAATTAACATTCTAGAGTAATGATAATCCCTCATTAAGTAAAAATCTAGCCAGTAATGAATCAAAGGCCACACATATCACTAAATGAGACCATCAGACATTATGTGTCTCCAACCTCCCCACCACACATCCACACCCAACCACCCTACTACACACATCCTTCTCAAATCAGCTGAATTGAATCAAGAATCTAGCCCTAACTACCAGTTCACAGGCAAAATGGGGGATAGAATTGCGTTTCAATAGTCTCATGGGAACGCAACAGGAAAAAATAAGAATGAACAGAGTCTGCTGTGCAAGAACCTGGCCTACCGTACCAGTCTACCGTACAAGAACCTGGTTTCTTCAACAAACACAATGCATGGTCGTGAAGTATTTCTCACCAGTAAAAAATAAATGACTAATGCAAGCAACAATCTGGAAGAATTTAACATATAAGGTAAGCCAAAGAGACAGACACAGAAAGGGCATACACCGTATTGGCTCCATTTATGAAACTGCAGAAGTAATCTAGAGAAGTAGTCATCAGAACACTGGCTGCCCACAGGGAGTGGGAATTAACTGGAGTAATGTCAATGTCTTACATTTTGACTGGGGTATGAATCACATGGGTATATACAAATACATTTGGTAAAACTTATTAAATATGACCCACAGTCAACAAAGGAGTCAATAAAAATAGACCATGAGATGTCTAGACACTGGATTTAATAGAAAATGACTTTAAGGCAGCTTTCTTAACCAAGTCCAATGATGCAAAGGAGAATACAGTCTTGACAAGTGCACAGACCGGGAATATCAGCAGAGAAATTAAAACCAGAAAAGCAGCAGCAAATGGAAATTCTAGAACCGAAAAAAAATAAAATAAAATGACTGAAATGAAAAAAGTTCCCTGGATGTGCTTAACAGACTACTGGAAATCACAGAAAAAAAATTATCCAACTAGAAAAAATAAAATTAAAAGATTAAAAAAAAAAAAAGAATAGAGCCTCTGTGACCTGTAGGACAATATTAAACAATCTAACCTGTGAGTAATGAGATTCTCAGAAGGAGTAGAAAGAGACAAAAGGATTAGGGGGAAAGTTTTAATGAATAATGTCTAAACATTTCTTATAATTGCTGAAAAACATCAACTGACAGATCCAATAACTTGATAAGCAAGTTAAATACTAAGAAAACAATACCTAAGCAAATCATAGTACAATTGCCACAGATAAAGAGAAACTTCTGAAAGCAGGCAAACTAAACAGAGATATCACACTGAGTGGGAACTGACAAATGATGGCTGAATTCTCAGCAGAAAAGAAGGGGCTGGAGATGAGGAGACGTCATTGAAGTACTGAAAAAAAAAACCTCCAACTCAAGAGTTCTCTATCCAGTGAAAATATTCTTAACAACAAAACAAAACAGTGAAATAAAGATACTTTCAAAAAAGGAGAGCATTTTTCTCCAGCAGGACTGTACTCTAAGAAATACTAGGCTGGGTGCAGTGGCTCACACCTGTAATCCCAGCACTTTGGGAAGCCAAGGCGGGTAGATCACCTGAGGTCAGGAGTTGGAGACCAGCCTGACCAACATGAAGAAACCCTGTCTCTACTAAAAATACAAAAATGAGCCCGGCGTCGTGGCAGGCGCCTGTAATCCCAGCTACTCGGGAGGCTGAGGCAGGAGAATCGCTTGAACCCAGGAGGCAGTGGTTGCGGTGAGCTGAGATTGGGCCACTGCACTCCAGCCTGGGCAACGAGCAAAACTCCGTCTTCCCCCCAAAAAAACCAACTACTTCTTCAGGCTAGAAAGAAATAAAATCAGATTAAAATAAGACCATCAGGAAGGATTGGATACTGTCAGAAATAATCTGAAAAATAAATAAATAAATAAAAGATTATCCATTTTTTCTGTATTCTCTGAAAAGACAAGTAGCTTTTTTTTTTTTTTTTTTTTTTTTTTTTAAAGACAGAGTCTCACTCTGTCACCCAGGCTGGAGTGCAGTGGCGTGATCTTGGCTCACTGCAACCTCCACCCACCTCCCAGGTTCAAGCGAGTCTCCTGCCTCAGCCTGCTGGAACTACAGGTACCAGCCACCACGCCTGGCTAATTTTTGTGTTTTAGCAGAGAGAGGGGTTTCACAATGTTGACCAGGCTGGTCTTGAACTCCTGACCTCAGGTGATCCATCTGCCATGGCCTCCCAAAGTGGTGGGATTACAGGCATAAGCCACTGCGCCCAGCCTGAGCTTTTTTTGAGAAAGGATCTCACTCTGTCGCCTAGGTGTGAGTACAGTGATGCAGTTGTGACTCACTGCAGCCTCAACCTCCCGGGTTCAGGTAATTCTCCCACTTCTGCCTCCTGAGTAGCGGGACCACAAGTGTGTACCACCGCGCTCGGCAGATTTTTGTATTTTTGTGTGGAGACAGGGTTTTGCCTTGTTGCCCAGGCTGGTCTCAACTAACCCATACCTTGGCTTCCCAAAGTGCTAGGGCTACAGGTGTGAGCTACTGCACCCGGCCTACAAGTGGCTATTTTAAAGCAAAAAGAATAACGTCATAGAGGTTTGTAACACCTATATATGTAAAAGATGAAACAACAGTACAAAATAAGGGGCCTAGAGGAACAGGTCAATGACTTACACTGTTGCATGGTTCTTGTACTGTGAGGTGAGGGAAGACATCATATGAACTCTAAGCAGATTTGGTAAGTTAAGGATGCCAAGTAGGGTTTCTGAGCAAAGAATTTAGCAAACAAATACAGGTGTCCAAAAAAGCAAAAAGAGGAAATAAATGAGATACGAATTGTTTTTTATTAACCCAAAAGAAGGTAAATAAGGAGTTACAGTGAAACAAAAACCAGAAGAATGGCCAAGTAGAAAACCAATAATAACATGGCGGACCAGAATGGGAGGCACTGGAAGGGGTGAAGCATGGCAATTAAAGGGCAGGAACTATGAGATGAGATACAGGGGGAAATAACTGGACCCAAACAGACGTTGTCTACAAGGCAATCACTTTTGATTTAAAGACAAATACAGGCTACAATTTTAAAAGCTGAGAAAAAGATACATCGTGCAAACAGTGAATAAATTTGATGCAGTTATATATAAATGATAGGTAAGAGAGATTTCAAGATAAGAGTATTCCCAGAGATAAAAGGGACATTTCACGACAGAAAGGTCACTCCATCAGGAAGATATAATAATCTTAAATGTGTGTGTACCTAATTATCAGAGTTTCTAAATGAATGAAGCAAAAACTGTTATAAAGGGAAATACAAATAATTTTCACAATCGTATTTGGATATCTAAGGCCCTCTCAAGAATTGATAGAATAGGCCTCCACCAAATCAGCAAAGATCCAGAGGATTTGAACAAGGCGATAAACCACAGTGACCTAATTAGATATACATAGAACACCATGTCCCCAAACACAACAGTGCACATAGAATATTAACCAAGATAGAACACAATCTGGAATACAGATTACCCCCAAATATAAAAAAGAATTAATGCTAGTTGATAAGTCACGGATCAAAGCAGCAATCAGAGAGAAATTTTAAAACACTCTGAATAGAATGAAAATGAAAGCACAACATAACAAAATACGTAAAATGAGAAAAATTTAAAAATACAATTGCAATACAAAAATTAACAAAGCCAAAAACTGGTTCTGAGATTAATATATCTGATAAACCTGTCAGAAAAGTATTCAAAACAGAAAATAAAAATTATCAGTATCAGAATAAAAAGAAGGAACATCACAAGAGATCCTATAAGTATTTAAGCAATAAGGTAAAGTAGCCAGGCACAGTGGCTCATGCCTGTAGTCCCAGCACTTTGGGAGGCCAAGGCTGGTGAATCACAAGGTCAGGAGATGGAGACCATCCTGGCTAACATGGTGAAACTCCCATCTCTACTAAAAATACAAAAAGTTAGCTGGGCGTGGTGGCACGTGCTTGCAGTCCCAGCTACTCAGGAGGTTGAAGCAGGAGAATCACTTGAACCCGGGAGGCGAAGGTTGCAGTGAGCCAAGATCATGCCACTGCACTCCAGCCTGGATGACAGAGTGAGACTCCGTCTCAAAAAAAAAAAAAAAAGTAAAGTGATGTTTATGAAAATAAACTTAATAATCTAGATAAACTAAGAAACTCCTTGAAAAAAATATAACCTATGATAGGTGACTCAAAAGGAGACACAAAGATCTAGATATTCCCATACTAAAGAAACTTGCCAGGCATGGTGGCTCACACCTGTAATCCCAGCACTTTGGGAGGCTGAGGGAGACAGATCACCTGAGATCAGGAGTTTGAGACCAGCCTGGCCAACATGGTGAAACCTCATCTCTACTAAAAATACAAAAATTAGCCAGGCTTGGTGGCGGGTGCCTGTAATCCCAGCTACTCGGGGGGCTGAGGCAGGAGAATCGCTTGAACCTGGGAAGGGAAGGTTGCAGTGAGCCGAGATCACACCACTGGACTCCAGCCTGTTGACAGAGCAAGACTCCGTCTCAAAAAAAAGAAACTCAAGTCATAATTTAAAATCTCTCCACAAAGAGGATTCCAGGCCTGGATCATGTAACTAAGGAATTCCATGAAACATTTAAGGAAGAGGTAATACCAATCTTACATAAACTCTCCCAGAAAAAAAAAGAGAAACATTTCCCAAGTCATTTTATGAAACCAATGCAACCATAACAAAACCTAACAAAGACATGAAGATGAGAAGATACAACATTACAGATATTTACTATAGAGCACATACACAAAAGTCCTTAACACAGAGAAGCAAAGAGAGTCCAGCAATGCACAGGCTAACACACCATGATCAGGCGGTATATATCAGGGCAATGCAAGATCAATCCAACATTCCAGAACTCAACCAGTTCCAACGGAACTCAACCAGTTAAGAGGAGAAATGAAACAATTCAATGGACATTATCTAGTAGAACAGTGGCTGCCTGGCAAGAAATCCTAATTTAAACTTTCTGAAAGATGCTCAGATTTCTGACAGTAATTGACAAGTGAAAAGATAACTTACCTGGATCTGGAGAATGATTATTTTGGGGAGAAACAGAGCGCGCGGGAGCAGGAGCTATTCCTCTGGAAACTGTGGTTTGGGATACATCCTGCTGACTTTCCCACCGGCCCTAGTAAAGACAAAATTGGCAATTGTGTTTCAAGTTATTCAATTAACCAAATAAAAAAAAAGTACAGATACTCAAGAAAAAAACTGTTACATATTACTAAAGCTCCTTTGAATATAAGCTTGATTACAGAAGCACTTTTTTTTTTTTTTTTTTTTTTTTTCTATTTTAAGAGGCAGGTTTCTCTCTGTCACCCAGGCTGGAGTGCATGGGTGTGCCATCATAGCGCATGTAACCTCCAACGCTTAGACTCAAGCAACCCTCCCGCCTCAGTCTCCAGAGTAGTGGGGACTACAGGTACATGCCACCACAGGAGGCTAATCTTTTTACTACTTTTGTAGAGATGGGATGTCACTATGTTGCCCATACTAGTCTCAAACTCCCAGCTTCAAGCAATCCTCCTGCCTTGGTCTCCCAAAGTGCTGTGATTACAGGTGTGAGCCACCATGCCTGACCAGCACTTTTCTCCTTGTCATCCTGCTTATTTTATTAATTTCTCCAACAACAACAACAATGCCCCCCCACACACATTTGGACAGCCCCTCCATACTGCAGTTTACAGTCTCCCATTAAGCTCTGTCCTAACATGTTTTCTACTCTGTGCATCCTGTTGCCTCCCACAGAATACAGACATATTCCTTCCGCAATTCTCCCTTCGGTTCTGCTTTGAGACAACTTCTGCTCTTTTGCCTCAAGATGCCCTTTTTCACTCAGTTCTCCACAGAAACCCACGAACAACTCTGTAGTCAGAGGGTGTCTCTTCTCTCTGCTCCCAGACTGTGTTTCCACTCACTCACATACAGTGCATAACAGTAAATATTACCAAACCTCTCATTTTAAATAGATATTAAAGATATATTACAGTCAAGCCCAAGTCAAATAATTACAAATTCTCAATGATGGAAGTCTCTGAATTATCAAATTTTATTGTACTCTCAACTTATTTGTAAATACCCATTAAAGACATTTCATCAGCTGATGGATTAAAAGACCATTCCAGGCTGGGCGTGGTGGCTCAGGCCTATAATCCCAGCACTTTGGGAGGCCGAGGCAGGCGGATCACGAGGTCAGGAGATCGAGACCGTCCTGGCTAACACGGTGAAACCCTGTCTCTACTAAAAATACAAAAAATTAGCTGGGCGTGGTGGTGGGCACCTATAGTCCCAGCTACTCGGGAGGCTGAGGCAGGAGAATGGCGGGAACCTGGGAGGCGGAGTTTGCAGTGAGCAGAGATCGCGCCCCTGCACTCCAGCCTGGGCGATAGGGCGAGACTCCGTCTCAAAAAAACAAAAACAAAAACAAAACATTCCAAAATTCATGTTGAGCCATAAAAATAGTGATACCATCAAAGCACTTTTAACTTCAGCCCTATCTAGGGAAGATATAAACCCCAAACGTTGCTTGCTTCTACTAAAACTGGTAAGAGATGAGACCAAATCTTTTAAATGCTTTAAGTTCCCTTTGATCCCCTGATAACCACTGACTTCTTTACCACTGGAGTTTAATACACACGTGAATATGAGTTTGAGCTAGCGCTGCACAGATGAATAACCCTAACGATTAACTCAAGGTTTTTTATTTGTTTGTTTGTTTGTTTGAGACTGAGTTTCGTTCTTGTCGATCAGGCTGGAGAGCAGCTGCGCGATCTCTGCTCACGGCAACCTCCGCCTCCCGGGTTCAAGCGATTCTCCGGCTTCAGCCTCCTGAGTAGTTGGGATTACAGGCATGCGCCACCATGCCCGGCTAATTTTGTATTTTCAGTAGAGATGGGGGGGTTTCTCCATGTTGGTCAGGCTGGTCCTGACCTCAGGTGATCCGCCCACCTCGGCCTCCCAAAGTGCTGAGATTATAGGCGTGAGCCACCGGGCCTGGCAAGTTTTCTTTACTAATTGCCCTGAACAGCAGGATGGGGACAGTGAGTTCTCCGCTGCTCTTGAAGATGGATTGTGGAGGAAGGGCCTCTTAGGTTTCAGAAATGTATTGGAAACTCATCTGCTTTTAGTAGCAACCTAAGTACTGATCATAAAAATCAATAAGCCCTAAGTGATCTGGATCCTGTGTACCTCAGAGAATGCCACTTTTCCCTAGGAACTCTCTCAGCACTTGGTATCATTTTTTAAATTGGTGTGATGGTCAGGATTGATTAGGAAGCAAGGAGAACAAGAGAGACAGGAACATGTGATCAGTGAGACTGTGAGCTTTGAGATACTTGACCGGAGGAGCGCTGGCATCCCCATGAATCACACGCTGATTTACATACTTTAATGTTTTGTTAATTTTTGCATTCACATTTCATGATCTGTCTGGGAAGCTGTGGCCTTGTGTACCCCGGGATATCACCATTAGGTGACTGAACAGAGGTCAGCCCTCTGTGGAGTTTCTCAGAGGAAGAAAAGCCACCTGCTTTGTGTACAGTGGCGAGCTCACACATGGCTGTTCTGAAGACAGCTTACTTAATTTGAGAGTATTTATTTTCATACTTTAGATTTTCTTTGTTTGGCAGCTGATATGGCTGCAGTCTGTCCCTATGGAAAACTAAGCCGGTGATCTGGAGTCGGCACCTGGGCTGCTTGACGTAGAATTGGGCCAACAACAAATCATGGAGGTGCCACCTCTTCCCCAAGGCACACCCAGGCCCTGATGGCTTCAGGGGCAGTTCTTCCCAGCAGGCACCACCCAATCAGAACAGAGCAGTAACTCCATCTCATTTACTCAAATACTGCAAGTGAGAACACTGAAAGCGACACAAGGCGTAGATCCTGCCAGCCCTATGGAGTGTGACAAACGGAGACACGGCTCACTCTGCCCTCTACCTGAACAGTCATCTTAACCTTGAGGAACCTCACATGCTTCCCCCCAGCCACCTATTCTGATCCCACTGTTCTGAGACAGGGACCTCAAATTGCACTGGGATGGAAAAGGCTCTGCTTCAGAGGGAGCAACCAATGCAGATGCTAAACTGGATACCACTCGCTTTCCTCCTCCAGCTGATGCCTACGTATCTCTGCGGAAACGCTCCACTGGAATTACTCACTCGATTTTTCTCCTGCACTACACCTCCATCCTCTTGACAGAGGTAAAACCTGTGGTTCAGGGTCCGGCTACGGCTACGCACACTGTTCCCCAAGGACAACGTAACGACTATCTTCCCAATACATTGTATATGCTTGGCTGTCCTAGAGTTACGCTCCCTTTACTGAAATGTTGGGGCAGATAAAAAAAAAAAAAGAAAAATGAAGCAACCCAGTTCAATGTACCTCACAGGGAGATGAACCCAGGACCATGGACTAAAAGGACTTCTCAGGATGCTGGAACTTCTGGCTCTCTCAATAGCTCAGATCTAAAACGGAAAGAGTATGATATCCCTGTTTTGCCTCTCCTCCAGTGATCTCCACCCTCCGCCTGAACTCGAAAAAGATACATCTCTCATCTGTCTCCAACACCCTGCATGTCTACCACACTCAGAATCAGCCATGATACAGTTACACAAGAGGGAAGCTGGCTTCGTTTTGGATCCTTACCCAGCTTTACTGCCATTAGGGCGCATTTGTCCTCGCAGGCAGACTCAAAGAGATAAAATCCCAGTCGATACTGAAGTCACTGGTAGCCAGCACCATGCTCAGGGGCAAAGTTGACGAGGTAAAAACACAGGAGGCACCGGGGGAGGGCCTGACTTGGTCCCCAGGCAACCCTGCAGTTTTTCCACTCCTGCTCCTCTGCCAGATACAAATTATTTGGGTTTTCTGGAAATGAGTCTGGTTTTGATCAGGAAAGTGACAAAAAGGTAAATAACGAGAAGTGCCAGTGACATTTCGGGTCCAAAGGCAGCTTCCACTGCAGCTGGAAGAGGAGTGACTCATGCATGGCAGCTCCTCCCAGGGCTGCATGAAACCGTCACGGCTTTCAGGGAGGCGATGGAGCCAACACAAAATTCAATTCTGCTAACTGGATATTTGTTCACGCTATTGACTAATCTTCATTTCCTCAAAAACTCCAATCAAAAGACGACAATCATACAACCTTACTGGCTTATTAAAAATAAAATTTCTCCTAAAATAACTTTGGAAATAAAAATGGTTTTGTCGAAAGCATTGGTCGCACTGCAGAAGACTCAATGCATAGCTGACTCCGGGGGGGAAAGATCAGCGACACGCCGAAATTCACCCTGCACCTCAACTTCAGCCGGTCTTGGCAGACACTCATAAAAACCCTGCTAAGGTTTCATTATACCTACAGGAAATATCTGTACAATAATGACGAAACACCCAATAGCAATAAATAGCAACACTACTTCAATCAGGGATCGTATTTTATATTTTTAATTGAAAGACTTATCCCAAGAGTGATTTATTTTAGGCCCTATGGTGAATTTTGCATTTGGAATAGTTAACCAAACTATTTTTTTTTTAATTAATTAGTTCATCAACTCAATCTTGGTGAAGTTCAGCAAAACAATTCCACTTTTCACATGTAGGGGCATCGACAAACAGAGGAATGGAAAGCAGGCTGGCCTTACTCCAAGTATTATTAGGCCAAACTGTGAGTTTGTCTTTAGAACCTAACCACTTCCCTCTCGCCTCCCATACCCCTAATCCTATCACACAGAGAGGCATGTGCCTCCCTGCCCACTTCACAATGTCTCTCATGTACCCAATTGAGAAATCTTTGCTACAACATTAACTGAAAACTAAGAGACCCTCACCAGAACCTCCCGGTGGCCTCTCTCTGCTTCTAACATTATTCCAACTAACCTGACCTGACTGCTCCCGTGTGATGTGATACAGAATACACAGCATGACAGACCCTACAATCTACAGTTCTGATTTGTAATTAGCATCAGAGAGATGAACGTATGGATTAATGGAAGGGACCCCAAAAATGTCTGCAAAGCAGACATAACTAATGTCATTATAATTGTCAATGATTTCAAAATGTATTTTCTAGCATTCTCAGCATCATCAAGTCCAGCTTAAAATTACATTTCTGACTCAACTCTCCTGTACATTCAACATTTTCATGCAAAGAAACCAAGATGGTCCCACTGGGCACAATTCTGGTGTGAAAAGGTCACCTAGAGCACCTTCACCATGGTTTGCTCCCCACTCACCCTCACCCAAGCTTCCAGGTCTCCAAAAGTTTATTATTTATTTTAATACGAATTAACTCCAACTCCTCACATTCCAAGACCTTCTAAATCCAGTAGGATGCCTTAATTCCCGGTCTTTTTTGACAGATAAATACTTTTATAAACAGCCTTGGACCCAGGTAACAGGGAACATTTGCAAGGCATCACTTGTACTGGTTGTACCGACAGACAGACATACTGCCATAGGTATTTTTACAAAAGGGTGAGGGTTAGTGGATCACAAGGTCAGGAGATCAAAACCATCCTGGCTAACACGGTGAAACCCTGTCTCCATTAAAAAATGCAAAAAATTAGCCAGGCATGGTGGCAGGCTAGTAGTCCCAGCTACTCAGGAGGCTGAAGCAGGAGAATGGCATGAACCCAGGAGGTGGAACTTGCAGTGAGCTGGAGTGCAAGCCACTGCACTCCAGCCTGGGCAACAGAGCGAGACTCTGTCTCAAAAAAAAAAGGGGGAGGGGGGTGAGGGTTAGTACAGTGTAGAATGTAGTCATCTTCTAAAAACTACAGTTAAAAAAGCAGTCATAAGCTGGAGGGAAAAGCAAGCATGGTAAGTTTTAGAGAGTAGGATAGTGCTTGTATCCCACTCAGGAGAAAAGCCTAATGAATTAGTTATCTCTCCCTGGAGCTCTGAAAACTGAGGAACGCAGAAGTCCCCAAAAGAAAAAACAAACAAAAAAAACCACGAGTCTGAGATTTCCAATACAACAATGTTTTCAGTATCTCTCCTTTGGGATTTTGTATGCAGGCTATTAAGGAAAAAGCAACTGGAGACCTCCTCAAAACACTAACTACAGAAGAACAAAAACTTCCAACAAGTTAAAATGTTGGAAAATAAGACTTTAAGATCATCTCTTCACGTGGTCCAAAAGCCAAGTAATATAAAAAGGTACACAGCAAGATGTCTCCTCCGACCTCTACCCTGACTTGCTGACCCACTGCAACCTCCCACCCCCATCCCCAGGCAGGTAAAGGAACGATGAATCCTTACAGCTTCTCATTTACATGCAGGCAAATCTATAAGCAACCCTCCCATTATAGACAGTGGTATATTGTTCCGCACTTCGTTTTTAATCACTAAATATATCCTGGCAATCTTTTCATATACTTGAAAGGGTTTCTGGTCATTTTTACAGCTGCATAGTGTCCATTTGTGTGTGTAACAATGTTGCCACCAATGCCCTTGTACATACTACCTGTGTAAGCATTGCCGCGTTAAGGAGTTGTAGGATCCTGAGCATTCTGTGTATTTAAACACTACTCCCTCCTGAGAAGTGCTGCTACAGGTGGCCCATAGCACTTTGATTTTAAGGCAATGCCACACAATATTTAAAGATGTTTTTCCTTGTTTCATTTAAAAGGCCACAGGGAGAGTCTCTTGTTCCCTGCTGCTATGGGGGTAGAGGGGTGTTTCTTAAGAAAATACAATTTAAAACATTTTTATTTTCCCTAATGTTATTTCAGGATGCTCTATTTTAGGTAAGACCACTGTGAGTCCCTTCCACTGAAAATGGGGAAGCTGTTCTGCACCCCTTACAAGGGGATCTGGAACCAAAGCCCTTTGGGCTAGTCTTTTTCTCCTCTATCACCTGAACTTGCTCATCTGTTAAGGTCGATCCATACAACTCTGTTAAAGAACATTTCTGCTTCACTTCGCCCTGTGGAGAAACAATTCTCCAATTCTGACACGCGGACATTCACCTAACTGGCTGAGCTGACACGTGGTGAGCCCCATGGTGCTGAGGCCCTGGTATCCATGGCAACCTTCCAGGCTTGTGGGTGCCAAAAGCCTCCACGGCTGAACTGGAAGCAAAGCTAGGACTGGCAGGCCGGCGTCTCTGTCTCTCCTGACATACTTCACCATTTCTCAGAGGATGGAACTGCCACGGTTGGGGAGAGCCAGAGAGGCCAAAATCTGAGGAGGACCGCAAACCACTGCCGTCCTTGAACAAAGGCGCACGACCTTGAGAGCACTATGACCAGGGCTTGAGAGGTACATGAAACAGTGCGGAGAGATGCGTCCTTATGCCTGCGCTGGCACTGCCACAGAAGGGGCAGCCGAGCAGCCAGAACCCAGGCTTTCTTCATCTTCACTAAGTTACCTAGGCACCCCAAGGAACCAAAAACCGGAAGTAGGAAGGTCCAGAAGCATTAACACAACTGTGTAACATTATAGTTACTTGCCTAATACGATTTGTCCTGCTAACCCTTAGCCCTCAGCACAGAAGGCACCTTGCACAGGCACACAATGAGTGCTGCAGTGTCGCACCTGAAATGGTCTCCTCCATCCTCACCCCATGCTGTCTCTGAAGCATCTGGATGGAGTCCTTCCTAAAACACTCCTCCCCTGGACTGCTGAGACTCCCTTGGCCCTGCCTTCCTCCCTGGTGCCACCACCTTAGCACCGTGACCCTAAGCATCACCCCGCCTTGGTGCTCCCTAGCCAACCCAGCCCCTCACTGTCCCCACTATCCCCTCGGGCTCCCGAACCTGACTTCAACTCAGACACATGAGACCCTCAAAAATGGAACTGAATCATTTCTTCCCCAAGCCTGCCCTACAGTTCATCTCTCGGACCTATATACTGCCGTCCAAAACCCAATGTCACCCAAGTCCCCTCACTCCAGCCCCTCACATACCTGGCCTCTGCAGGATTCTAAAGTCCCCCTCTCCAACCCATCTGTGTCTCTCCTCCTCTCTCTAGCTACTTCTCCCCTAACCAGTCCCTCCACCCTCCGACTCAAAACCATTTTCCCCCACGTTTGCACTGATAACTGTATACATTTATACCATATAGTTTCCTAATGCAAAATTACACACCACAGCCAGGGACAGGGTGGGACTCAGCTGGACCATTAAAACAAACTTTCTAATTCACATGTGGCCATGTTACTGCTCTGTTTTCAATTCCTTCCATGGTGTCCAACACCTCTGCCATTCATTGGGCCATGACGTCAGGATGCCAAAAATAAGGCCCCATGTCTCTGGATTCTGCCCACAGACTCCCTCTTTTTTTTTTTTTTTTTTTAAAGACAGGTTCTCTGTTACCCAGGCTGGAGTGCAATGTTGTGATCATAGTTCACTGTGGCCTCAAACTCCCAGGCTCCCACAATCCTCCCCCGCCTCAGCCTCAAGTGGCTGGGATTACAGGTGTAAGCCATCATGCCTAATTTTTTAAACTTTTTTGCAGAGAAGGGGACTCCCTATGTTTCCCAGGCTGGTCTCAAACGGCTGGGCTCAAGCCATCCTCCCACCCTGGCCTCCCAAACCACTGAGATTACAAGCATGAGCCACCGTGCCCAGCCCATACGCCCTGTGCTTGACCCCCACCACGTGTACTGTCAAGAACACAGCAAGCTGGTTCATCCCCAAGCCTTCCTTCATACAGATCCTTCTGTTCACAGTGTTCCTTCAGCTCCTTCCCTGCCTGTGTGGACCTCAGCGTCAACCTTCAGGGAAAGGCTTAAGAATGGCCTCCGCCCTGCAGCCTCCTGTGAGTCGTGTGTGAAGCCAGTGGGGGGTCCACGCCCTCTGCCGTGCCCTGGCTCGGTTCTAATAGCGTCTCTGCTCCTTTGTTCTATTTTTCCGGTGTACATGAGGGACGGTACTTTTCTTTGAAGTAGATTCTATTACGTTCTGTTATTGTATCCATTTAAAATAAGGAAACTGGGCAGAGTTTTTTTTGTTTGTTTTTTTGGTTGTTTTTTTTTTTTTTTTTTTGAGACGGAGTCTTGCTCTGTTATCCAGGCTGGAGTGCAGTGGCACGATCTTGGCTCACTGCAACCTCTGCCTCCCGGTTCAAGCAATTCTCCTGCCTCAGCCTTCCGAGTAGCTGGGATTACAGGCATCTGGTACCAAGCCCAGCTAATTTTTGTATTTTTAGTAGAGATGGGGTTTCACCATGTTGGTAAAGCTGGTCTCAAACTCCTGACCTCAGGTGATCCACCGGCCTCGACCTCCCAAAGTGCTGGGATTACAGGTCTGGCCAGAGTTTTCTTAACAGAAGAAAAACAGAAGAATTTTGGCCACTTCTTTTAAGGAACTTATAACTGGAGATTTGGGTTAGATGCATTTCCCAAAAAAACACAGAAAGTCGTATTTTTCTTATATTTTCCTTAAGATATTTTACTTACATTAAAAAATCACGTACAACCAATTTTCAAAAACTCTGCTCTCCTCAGGTAATCACGACTGATGCTAAACTACAGCTAATCGAACCTATCACTGGCAGAGGACAAGCAAGCATTCAAACTTCAGCACCCTTACAGAAACCATGTCCATGCAGGGCTTCAGCGAATGGGTGAGCTGGACAGCAATTTGTATGTCTATAAACACATACATGTATCATAGTGTAGGCAAACTACTCATAATCTAGATCTTAAAAGAGTCTAGAGCCGGGAGCAGTGGCTCACGTCTGTAATCCCAGCACTTTGGGAGGCCAAGGCAGGCAGATCACTTGAGGTCAGGAGTTCGAGACCAGGCTGGCCAACATGGTGAAATCCCGTCTCTACTAAAAATACAAAAATTAGCAGGGCGTGGTGGCGAGTGCCTGCAATCTCAGCTACTGGGGAGGCTGAGGCAAGAGAATCACTTGAACGTGAGAGACAGAAGCGGCAGTGAGCTGAGATGGTGCCACTGCACTCTAGCCTGGGCAACAAGAGCGAAACTCTGTCTCAAAAAATAATAATAAATAAATAAATATGCAAATAAACAAATAAACAGTCTAATGAATCAACTTCATCTTCATTGTTCTTAAATTTTTATAAGGAAAATGTCAAACATACACAAAAGCAGAGTGTAGAATAATTAACAATAGGAATAGCATAATGAACCCCACACAGCTAAGAATTATCATGAAGCAGCCAATCTTCTGTCTGTCTCTCTCACTCTGATTTGAGTGAGATTTGAAAACAAGTCCCTCACATGAGACCATCTCATAAGACCACAGCCGCTACTGACCTCCTCGAGGGCTGCAAATCAACCCGGAGCATGCTGCGCACAGATGGCAGCACCAACATCTACCCAGGCCCCGCAAAAGCGACAGGCACAAACTATGATGTGTGGTGCCCAAATAAGATGGTTTCAAGGAGCGCTAACCTTTTTTAAAAATAAGAATGAGTTCTCCATGCTTCAAACTCTGTTAAACAGGGAAGGCTCTATTACAAGTAAATAAATTCCAGTGAACAAAATTTCCGTTCCCTTGTTTTTCTTTCTTCTCACAAATAATGTTAACTTTTAGATATAATTTTCTTATTCCTCAAACATTTTCTATCATTATACATCAGTACTTCACCATAAAACTCTGATTTCAGCAGGGCACAGTGGCTCACGCCTGTAATCCCAGCACTTTGGGAGGCTGAGGCGGGTGGATCACTTGCCATCAGGAGTTCACATGGCGAAGTCCCATCTCTACTAAAAACACAAAAATTAGCCGGGTGTGGCGGCATGTGCCTGTAATCCCAGGTACTACTCGGCAGGCTGAAGCAGGAGAATCACTTGAACCTGGGAGGCGGAGGTTATAGTGAGCCGAGATGGCGCCATTGCACTCCAGCCTGGGTGACAAGAGTGAAACTCTGTCTCCAAAAAAAAAATCTAATTTAAAGTTTCTTTTCTGACAGAAATAGGAAGATAATTTAGACAGAAGCAAGCTTTAGAGGAAAAATTGTTTTTCAACCCCAGTAGAGTCTAGTAAACCTTATTTTAATTGGCAGGTTAAAAGAAATGAACTCTAAAATACTTTCCAGTAAGTTTCACATAATACAGATGAGTAGGGGAAATTCTGGTTTGCAAAAATAACCTGAGATTTGAGAAGATGAAAGCTGAATGGGAAATGGGCCTTAAAACACTGATAGAAATAGTTACAAACACCTACCTTGTTGTTGCCTAGACTGTATGATGGAATGAGATCTTGTCGGCTTCCAGACAACTGAAGAAGAAAGAAAGGAGGGTTAGTTCTTTATGCATCAGAGCATAAAAATGTGGTTTAGGCAATGCCAGCCTTTGCCAACCCAGTCAACCAAACGTCAAAAATTTGGGTGGCAGCAGAGAGGTTGTCAAGACGAAGGCTGCACACTAGTGGTCTTTGGGACATTACCAACACTGAATTGGTTATGAACAATTTTCAGATGAGAGGTTTCTGTAAGATCTGGATATTCAGTTCACACTGAGGTCACAACCGGCTGGACCTGAACAAGAGCTGTCCTGTTGGGTGAGCCCTTCTGTGTGAAAGATACCAGGTTACTGGTTGTCTTACCATGGCCTGAGCTTATGATTCCTTTCTCTGGGTATTTGTAGCAACTGTAAATAAACTCACAAACTATTTAAATTATCAGATCCCAAATACTGAATCTCTGCATATATCAGTGTATTTTAATATATCATTTTCTGGAGAAATGAGATGTTATCTGCCTTGAGTTAAAGTGATCTTCCTAAATGTCTGAGATGGTTGGTGGCGTCCAGTGTGAAACTCCTCCTATCGCTCTCCCTTCTCTCTCAGACGCTAAGGCCAATGTCAGCTGCCCTTTCTCACAGCACTTGTGCTGTAACTTCTCTCTGTGTGAAGTTAGGATAAAGTGTCATTTTTCATATCCACATCTTCATCAAAAATGAGGAAAAGAGTAATAAATCAAGGGGCCAAGAGCCTATTTCTTTGTGAAGGATTATTCCCACGTTCAATATGCACATAAATTATATCTAGGTTTTTAAAAACAACAATAAACTGAAGCCATTGTTATGAAACAACCCCATGTATCTGACACATGGACACCACCCTGGCTGTCTTGTGAACAACTGGTTTCTGAACCTAGTCCAGACTCCTCCTCAACTTAAAAATAATTTGATCCAAGGGCATTGGTTTGCAATGGGCCCTTGGCTAGTTCTGGTTTAGTTCAACAAACATTCACTGAACACCTCAGTCTATGCTAGGCAGTGGTGATGGGAAGATAAGAAACAACTGAAAGGTACTTAACTGCTACTTCCCCTACAATATTAATAGGAATGGGGCAGAGGTGCACAGACCCAATGGGGTAGAGACCAGGGGACCTGACATCAGTCCTGGCAAGGGAAGGGTTTCAGAGATGGGGTTTGACAGGTGGAAAAGAGTTACCCAAGAAAAGAGGAGAGGAGAGAAGTCCCAGGCACAGCACAGAGCTTGGTTCCACACACTCACTCTGTTCACATTTGGAGAACTGATACTCCTCCTGCTCAACTTCCCTTTTCCTGTTAACTGTTCCTTCACTGCAACTTCCTGCGAATCAGAAAACATACAGAGGAAAAAGACATGTAAGAGACACACTGCAAAAGCAACACCATGTACAGCAGACTTGCATCCCCCATCTATACAGACATCCCTAGCTATTTAAACAATGCTGTTATGTGATTATTACGTACTGCATGCCTGTATCAAAACAGTACATGTGCTCCATAAATACATACATCTACTATGTACCCATAAACAGTTTTTTTAAATTAAATAAAGGCTGTTACTTCATAAGACAGAATGATCCAATTATAATCACTCTGGATTATTCAAAGTTCGTAAGAGTGAACTCTTCACATGTTAGGTGCAACAATACTGTGAATTACAGAGTCCAACACAGACTCAGCCTGCATCAGGGCCTCTGCTGCCTGCCCTATCCACGCGGTTGGCTAACCTGGCGCAGACGATCTAAAGTCAGGAGGTTTTCTACAGCCAGCACGCTCCTGAGGTACTTTTCAATATAAGCCTCCGAGTCAGCAGAAGCTGGATTTTCAACATTGGCTGCCATTCTTGCTAATGCTTCCCGTTCCTCCACTCCCTGGGCATCCTGAGGAGTAGAAAGTTGCACATTATAAAAGCTTCTTGATTTACACACACACACGCGTGCACACACACATACACACACATGCACACACACACAGAACGTATTCCAAAGCTCCATTTTAAAGTCAGCTTTGGAAGGCCAATGCATTTTTCCAAGGAAATAATGAAAAAGTGATCAGGTGGCTAAGTCCACTTGAAAGGCCGGTTAAGTTAAACACAGCACAGCTGAAACACAGCGCATTCTCAACAAAACTGTTCTCTACTACATTCCCACTGCAAAAAACCCATGACTGGTTAGAAAGGATTTTGTCGACTAGCCAGAAATGTAACCACCATAAAAACAATATTTCAGGAACATTACCCCCCGACCTGGAACTCCTGAGGGACAGAGAAAGGGAAGAGGGACTGGGGTGACTGCTACACAGGGTGTCAATCAAACTGCCTCCCAGGGAGGAGACCCGGTATGGAGAAAATAGTGGACATAGGGTTTCAGCGCCTGCCACCACGCAGCCCAGGATAGCGAACATATTCAGAACATCGTAGCTTCTAGAACTGGTTCAATCTTCTGCTCGAGTGGCAGAGGCCAAAGGCCTGGAGCCAGCCAAAGAGAGGTTGTCTAGGTAAGTTCTCCTACACTGAGCTTTCTGGTACAGCCCGTCCCCAATCCTGGGACATGAGCTGGCTGCGAATACAAATGGGAGATGCACAGTCAGAAAGAAGCTTTATTAATGTATTTAGTTATTTCAAGCAAAGTGGGCTCTTAACAAATTACTATTCTCAGAGACAATCAGATACTTTATTCACTTGTAAATTTCTTATAATTATGCCAAAACTACAGAATGTATATCCATATACCACTGCACCTTAAATGCCATCAACTGTAAGACAAAAGATTTTATACATGATTGAGGGGAAAAAAACTCTGTTAATTTTAAGATACCGTCAGTTACGACACATTCTACTTCAAAGATACTTTAAACAATTTAAGTGAGTCCTAGAACAGATAAAATATGGGAGGATTTGTAAGATGGCTTAAGTTCACAAAAACTTTGTCTTGTACAGTAATTCACTTAAGCCTCATAATAACCATGAAAAGAAGGAATCATCCTCATTTCCTAGATGACAAGAGGAAGACCACACAATTTGCAAGAGTCAAGACTAGAACTTAGGTCTCCCGTCTCCTGGTAGGATATTCTTTTCACCCCAACACAGAATACTTTCAGTGTCTGAAGGGAACAGACATTATCCTCATTTTATAAGGAGAAAGAAACTGTCTCTGGCCTGGGCTACTTCTTTTGGCCATGATGCCCTATTGGCTTCTGTGATACAGAACCCAAGGAACTTCTGGGGCTTTTTCATGATGAAACTTGCCTATTATGGGATCTTTTTGTTTTGTTTTTGGGTCTAGTCTTTACACAATCAGTTTTATGTTTCATTTTGCCTCTATCATCAGGATTTGATAATGTGGAAACAACGTTTGCCAGCTTGGATGTTTAGCTAACTAACAGCACAATTACATGAGGTTATGTTTATCTTCAAGCTGATCCCCCCCATATTTCTTTCCTTTTAAACCCTGTCCTCTGGAGAATAAAAGCACTTTTAAGAGGCATAAGAAACTAACTGGAAGAGAAGGAAAAGGGAGGGGAAATGGAGAGAGAAAAGAAATGAAAACAGTTTCCTATAGCCATCACTGTTTCTCAACTGCATTCAAGCAATTTACAGAGACAAGATCTGAAACAACTGGAAGATACAGAAAATGTTTAGATACATAAACAGTAAGTCTCTAGCTAGACATAGATGTATATTTATTTTAAATCTTGCAAACAAGAGTGAATGAAGCACACAGAGCAATCTATTACAGACCCAAGACCGTGCAACAACTAACTCTGCAAACAGGCTTAATTTTTAAATATTCTGCAAACTCCAAATTAAATAATTAGATGGTTAATATTTGCTATGCAAGCCTAACACTTTAAAGATCCAGGAAAGAACAAGTTACTATCCAACATGATTTGAGAGGCAAAAGCATCCTGCAACACAAGATATCTAAAAGAAAGCCTAAGTACTGTGTAATATTTTTCTTTTCCAAAAGCTGATCTCTGGCAGGGCGTGGTGGCTCACGCCTGTAATCTCAGCACTTTGGGAGGCCAAGACGGGCGGATCAGGAGGTCAGGAGATTGAGAACATCCTGGCCAACATGGTGAAACCCCGTCCCTACTAAAAATACAAAAATTAGCCGGGCATGGTGGCACATGCCTGTAATCCCAGCTACTCGGAGGGCTGAGGCAGGAGAATCACTTGAACCCGGGAGTTGGAGGTTGCAGTGACCCAAGATCATGCCACTGCACTCCACCCTGGTGACAGAGCAAGACTCAGTCTCAATTAAAAAAAAAAAAAAAAAGCTGATCTCTGTATTAAAATATACACTGTTCACCTATTGTTCAAATACTCAACAGTGTCGATGGGCAAATCCTAAGCCCTGAAATGACAGGAACTGGTGCTGGTGTTGATGGCATGGTGAGGAAGGGCATCCTCTGATGTCTCACATCCCCCACTTCTCCAACCCCGAGGAAGTGAAACCTCCACCACCTTGCCCACACCCCCTCTTTGAGGGTGAGGGTGGGAGAAGGAATTTTCTCTTTTCAGAGTCCTTCACTTAAGACCCTCACTTCTCCTGGCCCTGCAAGGGATGCCCCATTTCCCAGCTGTGCTGGTATCTGGGTGAATGAATACACATCTAATTCAGGAATGACCTATCAGGAAGTACGGATAAGCCACATCTTCCATCAAGTTTGTACCAAGGATAAATTTAAGCTCTGCTTCTCTGAATCCTCTGAATATCTCAATTAGTTCAGAAAGAGAAATACTAATAGTACTAATAAAATAATCGTAGTAACAACAATCGTAGCAATAACATTTTCTCTAGCACATGCACAACCGTTGGTACAAACTGTCTCATTTGACCCTTAAAAATACTTTGTGCAAAGGTATTACTAACCCCATTTGACAAGAAAAAAAAATACGGACTCAGAGTAATTTACGCAAGTTCATTTTCCTAGTAAGTGACAGAAACAAGATTTCTGTTTGACTTCAGGATCCAACTGGAATCTCTATGCTATATTGCCTCCCTTCCTGGGTACAATATGTTTCTCTTCTGTCATCTTCTGTGTAAAAAGGTGTTGATTTGCTTTTCAAAAGAAAGTTCTTCAACAAAATACTAAAACTGGAACTTTTTTTTTTTTTTTTTTTCAGATGGAGTCTTGCTCTGTCTCCCAGGCTGGAGTGCAGTGGTGGGATCTCGGCTCACTGCAAGCTCCACCTCCCGGGTTCACGCCATTCTCCTGCCTCAGCCTCCCGAGTAGCTGGGACTACAGGCGCCCGCCACCTCACCCGGCTAGTTTTTTGTATTTTTTAGTAGATACGGGGTTTCACCATGTTAGCCAGGATGGTGTCGATCTCCTGACCTCGTGATCCGCCCGTCTTGGCCTCCCAAAGTGCTGGGATTACAGGCTTGAGCCACCGCACCCAGCTAAAACTGTAACTTTTAAAGCCACAAGTACATTGTACTATGAATTGATATTAGAAAATCGTTCTAAAAATCTACAGCTTCCCTAAACATACACTTTCACTTCATATGTATGTCTTGGGTAGGTCACTTTTCAGGGAGTTGGCTCTTTTTTTAAGTGTTTATTTTTAGTAAATTCAAATTGTATATCCTTCACCTCTGGAATATTGGAGACAATTTCAAAAGTCACTCCACAGCCAGGAATAGAACTTCGATGAGACATCTTTTTTAGGAGACTCTGTGCAAAACCCTAGAGAAAAACAAAATAGAAGATATGGTTTCCCACCTAAAAAACTGAGTTTACATTATTAACAAAAGACAGCATAGAAAATACCGGTTCATTCTAACCAAAAGAAAACAGGTCATGTTTCCAACATAAGCAAGTGAAATCACCAAGTACCGTTTCCTCAACGTCGTCCTATGGTACGAAACCAACTTATTAGATGCCCACCGTGTGTGAAGGGTCCCACACCCAACACAGGAAAAGTACAGACCTCCAAGTCTGTAAACTGGCAGTAGGCATCCAGAAGAACGGTGCTTAAATGCTACAGAAATATAAGCTTGTTGACTTCCACACAATAAAATGACCTTCTAACTAAGACAGAAGCAAGGACTGGTGAGGCTTACACATTTTTTTCTCCCCAGCACGATGGACATCTCGTACCATGAATATTGACAAGTCCAGGCATTAAATTCTTGACCAAAGCAAGATCGTTATGAGGAATGATTTAAGAGTGCACGGTCATTGTTTATGCTGACTGCGCTCTTTGCACAGTTAGGAATTGAACTGTTGAATTAATGTATAGATGACTCATTTCAAGATGCTGTTAAGACTGAACACCCTGCAGAGGTTGAAGAGAGCAGGGATGAGAGCAGAATACCATCAGGGAACAAAGGTAAAGGGGAGAGAACATGAAATGGGCACCGAGCTTTCTACCCACGCAAAAGGAACAGCAGAAACATGTGAAGCCCCCAAGAAAAGAGCAAAGCCAAGCTATTTGGTCTTAGACATACACCATTTCAGAAACCTACCTAATGATAATTTATTTCATATTCAATGATCTTTAAATTTTAAAAAGAATATAGTATCTCAGAATGCAGGGAGACAATTTATGTCATTACTTCTCTCCCTTGACTTTAGCCTTGCAGTGCTGAGCCAAGGCTAATTACGCAAGTCAAGGTATAGAGATCGCTGTCCCTAGGGGTGGTGAAGGGAGATGTCGATGCTACTATTATCCGACCTTTTCGTTTTCCATTTGTATGGAATTAGTGAAGCTGACGTATGTGTATTAGGGTCATGTGGAAGGTCCTATTCTTGTTATAAAGAAGAAGAGAGCCTTCCACATGACCATTCTTAGGAATGAAATATCCGAAATTGAGAGAGAAAATGGCATGCCTTACAAATACTTCCACATCATTTCAACCAGGAAAAAAAAAAATATATATATATATATATATGCCATATAGATATACATATATCCCATATATATATATGGAAACCTATTGTCCCTACAATAGAAACAAAAACCAAGCAACATGTGGTGACTGCACAATGTACCTTTTCTGTCAAGGACCCTGTAGGGCCGGTGGTTGTGGCAGGTCAGTCCCAGGGCCTGGCAACCAGGATGTCTAATTCCGAAATGGAAAATCGCTCTTCAAAATGCTCCTCATGAGCAGTGTGTCTTTTTCAAACCCTCACAGACTTATGAGAAAAGGAAGACAGAGAGAGTGAATGGGAGCATACCATATACATCTATAGCTAACCCCGTGACCTGGATTTTATTGATGTTGGATTGCCAAGCTAAAGAGCTGCAATTTTAACGGCATTACCGCCAGTCTTCATTTCAAAGATTGATATCGGTGTGACATTTAGAACTAAAGATTAATTTTTAGGGGTGGAGATTACATCTAGGAGTCTGTCAACCATGACTGTGCTCTTTTAAATGAAAAGATTTTCATCTGTACTGGTTTTAGTCAGTGTATTGAGAATGCCTCAAAAAAGGGAGATAAGACAGTTAAAAGGATCCCCAGACGCAATCTCCCAAATCCTTATATTTGCAAAACTAGTAAGAGAAAGAATTTAAATTCTTTTTTTTTTTTTTTTTTGGAGACAGTTTCACTCTTGTTGCCCAGGCTAGAATGCAATGGGGCAATCTCAGCCCACCACAACCTCTGCCTCCCAGGTTTAAGCAATTCTCCTGCCTCAGCCTCCCTAGTAGCTGAGACTGCAGGCACCCGCCACCACGCCCAGCTAATTTTGTAGTTTTAGTAGAGACGGGGTTTCTCCATGTTGGTCAGGTTGGTCTCAAACTCCCAAACTCAGGTGATTCGCCTGCCTCGGCCTCCCAAAGCGTTGAGATTATAGGCGTGAGCCACCACACCCGGCCTTAAATTCTTACCTAGAAATTTTGTATTAAATCCCTTCATATGGCACATGGACTTTCACAATCCAGCCGCAACGATGCGAGAGCCACGCTCCTTGGCACAAGCAGGACCCCCAGCACATGGAGCTCCTCGTGGTCCCCGATCCTACCATGTCCTGCCCTCCCCACTTTTTCTGCACATGTATTTCCTCCGATCCACAGAACTGCATCTCCTCCTGCTCTGCCTAGCCAATGCCCCTCCTCTCTAAGTCCCAGCTCAAATGCTGCCCTCCTCTCTGAAGCGCCCCCACCACCCCCCAGCTCCCTGGGGCTGAATTCTTCCTTCTCTTACCTGCATTCTCACCACAAGTGGTGAGGACCTGCTGCACCACGCGCTCAGCTCAGGCCGAGAGCAGTTGCCTGTTGTTATGTATCTACCTATGCAAATCAACCTGGCTCTTTCAGGACACAGACCTTTTTGTTTGTTTTTTGAGACACATTGCCCAGGCTGGACTCGAACTCCTAGGCTCAAGTAATCCCGCTGCCTCAGCCTCCTGAGTTGCCGGGAAAGCAGGTGTGCACCACTGCACTGGGCTCATTTCTTATTCACCTTTTTATCCCAAAGTCAAATATACACATCAAAGACGGCAAGAGGTAAAAGGTCTAGAAAGCACCCTGGCAGCATGGCGAGACCCCGTCTCCATAAGAAAAACAAAAAATTAGCCAGGTGTGGTGGCACGTGCCTGTGGTCCCAGCTACTGGGGAGGCTGAAGTGGAAGGGTCACCTGAGCTCAGGAGGTGACGGCTGCAGTGAGCTATGATCGCATCACTGCACTCCAACCTGAGCAACAGAGCAAGACCCTATCTTAAAAAAAAAAAAAAAAGCCTAAAAACAGCAGAGTAAGAGGGAAATTCCTCATTTGACAGGGCCCAGATAAAAAGGCAACAACCAAACCACTGACCTTGCCCTTGACAGGGCTGTGTGGTACCCAAAAGAATAACCATGATTTGTGAATCTGCCCTAAGAAAGATTCAGTGTAAGAATACTGTCCAGGAGCAAGTGACACATCTGGGGCTTGAAGCAAGCATGGGTACAGGACAGCAGCAGTCACCTGGAAAAGAATAGGTCAGTGCTCCCGGGAGCCTGTTTGGACAGAAGGTTAGAGCAAGCACTGCCCGGCCCTACCCTCGGGTCGCAACTGTGGTTAGAGTCGTTTCTTCCACGGAAGACTAACCTGCCGGCCGTGAACATTGACACAGATTCTCTTGCGTAACACCAGTTGCATGTCAGCCGGGTGGCTGAGCTGGACCGTCACGCGCACGATCAGAAACAACCGCTCGTCCGCGGGCGTGCCTTTGCTGAGCTGAGGGCAGCCGTGCACCGCGGAGTCCCAGGAGGCTTCTGCTTTCGCCTGCAGAGAAGACAGAGAGGAAATAGGTTTCTCTCTTCTCCAGAAACACGAAAACTCTTTCAAGGAAACCACCTTGGCTTAGGCTGAAAGGGCATATGCCAGTCACCAGCGAAGTTCTACTATGACAGCTGCCCTGAAAAGACAATGGAGTGTGACAGTGTGGCCACAATCACCTTAGTCTGAAAAGTATAGGGCATGATGATCCCAGTTGGCTTACTTTTAAAGTTTGTATTAAAAATGCTCAAATGTCAAGAAAAGTTGCAAAAATTCAGTCGAGTGATCTGTAACCCTTTCATCACGATGCACCAACTGCTACCATCTGGCCACTTTTGCTCCTCTTTCTCAAAACTCACACACACACATTATCACTTTTGCTGAACCACTTTCAAGTAAGTTGCATATCATATCTAAGAAATTTAACAGCAATACATTATTATTTAATATAGAATCCATATTGAAATTTTTCAATTTTCCCATCCCGGAACCACACACTGCCTTAGTCATGTTCCTCTAGCCTACTCTACTCTGCAATAGCTCCTCAGCCCTTCCTTGTCCCTGCTGAACTGGAAGGGTGCCGGCCCACTGTTCACAGAATGCACAGCCGCTGTGTGTGTCGGACTGACTCCTCACTGTTAAGACTCAAGTTTTGATTCTTAGGGACACTACTAAGTAATGATGTGTCCTCAAAGCATCACATACAGCTTTCCTTCCTGATTATTTCAGAATTTTTCAAACATACTCAAAATTAGAAAATAAACTCCTGTGAGATACCCATCGCTCAGATTCAACCATTAAAATCAAGATGTCACCACATTGCCTTCACCTATTCTTTTCCTTTTTAATAAATCCTGGCTGGGTGCGGTGGCTCATGTCTGTCATCCCAGCACTTTGGGAGGCTGAGGCAAGTAGATTACTTGAGGTCAGGAGTTCGAGACCAGCCTGACCAACATGGAGAAAACCCATCTCTACTAAAAATACAAAAATTAGCCAGGCTTGATGACGTGCACCTGTACTCACAGCTACTTCGGAGGTTGAGGCAAGAGGATCACTTGAACCCAGGAGGTGAAGATTGCAATGAGCTGAGATCGTGCCATTGCACTCCAGCCTGGGCAACAGAGTGAGACTCCATCTCAATTTAAAAAAAAAAAAAAAAGTCCTGACAAAAGGATTTCAAAGCAAATCCCAGCCAGGCGCAGTGGCTCACACCTGTAATCCCAGCACTTTGGGAGGCCAAGACAGACGATCACTTCAGGTCAGGAGTTGAAGACCAGCTTGGCCAACATGATGAAACTCCATCTCTACTACAAAAAATATATATATATATATATATATATATTTTAGCAAGGCATGGTGGCACACACTTATAGTCCCAGCTACTTGGGAGGCTGAGGCAGGAGAATCGCTTGAACCTGGGAGGTAGAGGCTGCAGTGAGCCAAGATCCTGCCACTGCACTCCAGCCTGGGTGACAGAGCGAGACTCCATCTCAAAACAAAAACAAACAAACAAAAAAAAACCCAAAGCAAATCCCAAACCTGGTGCCATTTTACCTCCATGCCCTTCCGCAACCCGTGCTTCCATCTCTCACTGGTTGAGGAACAGAGACAGCCTCAAGCTCCCGACCGCTGCTGACCTGAATTGCTCACAAAAGCTCAGTACAAGTTACCAGGAAAGGAAGGAAAAGGTGAATGGATATAATATGATGCTCAAGCTCCATTCTTCTGCAAGTCATGATGAAAGGTTTTCCTTTATGTATTTTGAGAAATGTAAAGCACTGGCATGATTGCCTTATTAATTGTTTCAAAAAGCTTGAGGAGAGGTTAAGTAAACCACTTTTCATCTGATTGTCCCAAGTTACGCTTTCCTTACCTCCCCATCATGCTGTTTCACAATCTGCAGTTCAAAGAACTCCTCTTCTTCTTCCCCAGTCAAGGTCGCATCCCATCCACCAGCTTCTGGGTCATCAAGATTATCCTGAGAGCTGAAATCATCAGCTAAAAGCAAAGAATTTCCATTAAATACTGAGATCATTTTCAAGGATAACCCCTACCAGCTAAATTTCAATGTGATTATTAAAATTCTTCTGCTTCAAATTTCATTTACTTTTTGCTCTGAAATCTTACATGACACTGAAGATGACCATTTAAAAGTTCACGGATCTTAGAGATAAGAAAGTGCCTCAAAAAATGATCTCATCCAATCTGCTACATTTTTGCCTTATTTTATAGGGAAGAGAAATGAAACCAAGATACCTAAGAGGTTACCCATGGTCATCTCATCAATATCAGTGACTGGGTTATAACGCAAATTCCCTACCATTTAGTGCACTGAAGGAGTGAGAAACGAGCCTGACAGTGACACTCAGCAGAAAGTTCCACTGGCTGTATGGGCTGGAAACAGAAGGGCTACACCATGGTCCCCTGGTTCCTCAGGCCTGAGCCTGGCCCTCCCCACTCCCCTTCACCTGGAGCTCATGGGCAGACATCTGAAGTTCCTTTTCTAGGAGGTGGGCATGGGGGGACCGAGAACATGGACCATGCTGACCAAAGTCCTGATCATCCCCTCGAATGCCCAGACTAACGCGTCTTCCTTAAGCTTATTGTTTTTCACTTTTTTATGCACATCCCTGCCTGCACCCAAATATGAGCACCTCACCTACCCAGGAAACCTAACAGAAGAACAGGCCAGAATCACCCTCAGGCGCCAAGTTCAAAACACCACAGCATGATAAGGACTTGTGGCAAACATTAAAAAACAAACACCTTCCACCCCATCAGGCAAACAGACAGGGGCTGTATTATTCGGTATTATTCTCCAACTCTATACATAGAAAAATCTTCCATGTAGGCCGGGCGCGGTGGCTCACGCCTGTAATCCCAGCACTTTGGGAGGCCGAGGCGGGCGGATCACAAGGTCAGGAGATCGAGACCACGGTGAAACCCCGTCTCTACTAAAAATACAAAAAAAAATTAGCCGGGCGCGGTTGTGGGCGCCTGTAGTCCCAGCTACTCGGGAGGCTGAGGCAGGAGAATGGCGTGAACCCGGGAGGCGGAGCTTGCAGTGAGCCGAGATCGCGCCACTGCATTCCAGCCTGGGCGACAGAGCGAGACTCCGTCTCAAAAAAAAAATAAAAATAAAAATAAAAATCTTCCATGTAAATAAGCTAAGTGGCAGGAGATCCTAAATGCCTCAGAGATTGCATCTCGCTGTCAGCTAGGTGGAAGAAAATCATGGAAGACATCCACACTCATCTATTAAGGAGAGTTAATGTTAATACACAGTTCTGCAGATGTTTTAGGAATTTAACTGCTGACTTTCAACTTATTTTTAGATCCTTAATCTACCTTTCCATTTTCTATTTTCCCTCCTACAGGCAGAACTCCTACAGGCAGAATATATGTAAAATGTATCCAGGCCCAAAATATTTGACATGGGGGTGAATGGGAAACAGAAAAAAATGACAGTTTTTTTTGTTTTGTTTTGTTTTAAACAGGTAATACAGGGATGAATGGCACAAGAACTCATAGAAAAAGTGAAAAATTTATTAGATAATGCTAAGAAAACACCACAAGAAGGAAACATGCTTCATAAGTACCACTAGTTATTTGTCCTTTCCAGAGAGAAGTCTTTCCCTAAGAATTAAAGAGGCTGGGCACGGTGGCTCACGTCTGTAATCCCAGCACTTTGGGAAGGCCGAAGCGAGCAGATCACGAGGTCAGGAGATGGAGACCACCCTGGCAAACACGGTAAAACCCCATCTCTACTAAAAATACAAAAAATTAGCCAGGTGTGGTGGCACACACCTGTAGTCCCAGCTACTCAGGAGGCTGAGGCAGGAGAATCGTTTGAACTGGGCAGGTGGAGGTTGCAGTGAGCCAAGATCGCACCACTGCACTCCAGCCCAGGTGACAGAGCAAGATTCCATCTCAACAAAAAAAAAATTTAAAGAAGAAAATATTTTCAGTGCAGAAGAACACTGCTACCATCCTAATACCGGGAGAGTAGAGCATCCACATGGCACTGTGAGCTGCAGGAATGAGAGGTGAGGAGCATGGTGAAGTGCGCCTATTACTGTCAAAAACATATTCGACTATGACATAGAAATCAGTCTGTCTACAACCAGGGGACTTGGACACACGTCAAACTGGTTCTAGCCTTAGGAGGAGAGAACTGCCTCATGATGCACTTGGTTGGAATCTACATGTTATGAGGCACTAAATTTTCAGAGGTAAGCCTTCAGAAAACACCTCCTAACTTACCGTTTAAGTCCAGGAATATAACAGGAATGTGTGTCTCCATCCCAGGCACTGGGGTCCTAAAACATGAAGAACAAATGGCATCCGAATCAGGTTACCTTCTCAGTGGCAGGCATGTAGGAACACAGCCTTAATGGCATTCAGGGCTGTTAGAGGGCAAAGCGGTAACAACCCTGGCCCTGATTTTACTCTAATCCAGAATCAGAGAGGCCACAAAGCCTCCGCTGTAGCTGCTGCTTCGTACCCTGACATTTGAACTTAGCCTTATAAGACACCCCTACCTGTTTATAGTGAAGTTCTCTTGTTTAAACCTACTTTCTCATAAAATGATACACTTAAGGGCTCCCTCTGGCTAAATTTACTATTTTTAATTTCTATAAAGTAGCACAGAACATTTGCTGACAGCACAGTTTAAGCCAGCACCAAAACCAAAATCGCGTGGAGATGCAATTTTCTTATGACCGAGCAGTCTTCTAAGGGAATGACCCAAGTAATTAACATATTAACTATTTTTTTAATGCTAAGTGCAATGGTATTAAATATTGATTTAAGTTCTCAGAAATCTTAATGACTTTGGCCAATAACAACATTATTTAATAAAACAGTTTTAGGTCATAGTTACTCAACTCATGAAAATAATTTAACAGTTCCTTTAATTTAAACAACATTTCCCCCCATGCTATTATGACTCTTCCATTAACCGTAGCACACGCAAAATTCAAGCTAAAAGCAGATGGTCTGGTGAGCATTCAGAACCTCACAAGACGCATCACAGGGTTCGTACCATTCTGCTGGGGCCCCTGGAATACCACTGCCAGCAGAGGGGACCATCACCGCGTTCCTCTCCTCAGTTAAGGTCAGCCGCATCTCCAGAAGCTGCGCTTCGCGGTCAGCATCATCCTCTGTTTTATCTAGAACACCAAGAATGAGGATTCAATGCCAAAACCTCACTTGCCATTTATCTTTTTGTCCCGAGTAAAGACTGGATTTGCCTATATTTCAGTTATTAGCTGACAAGTGCTTCCCAGTGATAAAAAACCAACCCACAGCTAGGGAGGTCAGGTGGGCTCCTGCAGAGGCCACCTTCAGTTCCTGGGAGGCCTACAGAGGGACCACACAGGAGTGACTGGTCCAGAGTCAGAGGACTCGAGCCCTCTGGGTAAGAAAAGTCACCACCTTCCTTTACATTATCTTTGAGGGACCATGTATGCTTTGTGCACCGTATTTTCTCTTTCTTTGTGAGGGGTGGGAGGAAGACCTCCACCAAGATATGACAGCTGGATAAACGGTATGACATAAACAAGGAGTAGCACTCATCTGCTCCTGCCATCCCCACTACTGATGTGTTCATCTGGTTCTTAACTGATGTGGCTACAAAGGGAGAATAATTAATTATGCACTGATTTGCAAGGGAGAAAAATATTCTATTCATTTTTCCTACCATGTTTACTGACAAGCTTTTGCAATTGTTGATCCAAGTACTCCTGACGTTTTGTTAATGCATTTAGCCATTTCCTACGAAGTCTCTCTAAATCTCGATCCTGGAAGCAAGCAAGGAAAATCATGTTCAATGTAATGTCAAGATAACCTATCTGAAACTGAAGCTCCTATCTTAGAACCTTACTCTCCTATGCCTTGGAAAGGTAAGGTAGTATAATTTATTACTACCACCAGTTGACTGCGCCCATCATTCAAAACAGCTGTTTTCAGAATTTAAAGCATTATTTTCTTGAACAGAAAGGGCATTCTCAGGTATCCAGAACCAATTTTATTTCTAATGGCTTGGGGGTAGAACTTTAAGCACCTGCAACAAAAATCTTCTAAAAGGTCTCTTTGCTGGATAAAACCCACAAACAGGACTCAATAATCTTCCAATATGGCTGGGTGTGGTGGCTCACACCTGTAATCCCAACACTTTGGGAGGCTGAGGCGGGTAGATCACTTGAGGACAGGAGTGTGAGACCAGCCTGGCTAACACAGCAAAACCTTGTCTCTACTCAAAATATAAAAAATTGCCCAGGCACGGTGGCTAACACCTGTAATGCCAACACTTTGGGAGGCCAAGGTAGGCAGATCACCTGAGGTCAGGAGTTCGAGACCACCCTGCCCAACATGGTGAAACCCCATCTCTACTAAAAATACAAAAATTAACCAGGCATGGTGGCAGGTGCCTGTAATCCCAGCTACATGGGAGCCTGAGGCAGGAGAATCACTTGAACTCGGGAGGCAGAGGTTGCAGTGAGCCGAGACCGCGCCATTGCACTCCAGCCTGGGCAACAAGAGTAAAACTTCATCTAAATAAATAAATAAATAAAAATTAGCTGGGCATGGTGGTGTGCACCTTTAATGCCAACTACTTGAGAGGCTGAGGCAAGAGAATTGCTTAAACCTGAGAGGCAGAGGTGCAATGAGCCAAGATCACTCTACTGCACTACAGTCTGGGTGGTAGAACAAGACTCTGTCTCCAAAAACCAAACCAAAACAAAACAAACAAAAAACCACTTTCAATTTATGTACCTTGGAATAATCAGACAAATCCTTTAACTTTTGTAACTTCTGCTTTCTATCAACATAGGCTCTCGAAGACATGTAAATGCTTCTCTCACTTGTTTTTGTGCATTTTGTGGGGTAACAGGTAGGGGAAAATGGGACAGGGGTTGTCATTAACAGAATAACAACCTACCAGCCAACACCTACATGAATACCAATCTTACCTCATTTCCTTTTCTAATAAGGTTACAAGACTGGGTAGGGTCAGTGGAATGCTGCAGATATAGTGTGTCTGGACTTTACTAGGGCACTTAACCAAATAGCCTATGACACTATTGTAGACAAGATGGAGAAACAGGCGATACATCTACTTCAGTGAAATCACAGAGGACTCAAACATCACATCCAAAGAACAGTGATTAATGTCAGCTTGAAAAAAGTCTCTATTGTTGTGCCATAGGACTCTGTATTTAACCCTATCTGATACAGTGTTTTTATCAGCAACTTATAGGAAAGCAGACATTTCTATCAAATTAGAATGATGTAAAACCAAGAGAGTGACTACACAGATGACATAATCAGGCTCCAAAGAGCCCTGACAGTCCTGAACAATGACTAACAGATGAAACTGCACAGACAGAAACAAAATCTTTAGAAGGTTAGGAAAAGAAAGTAAAAAAACAGATTCCAAATGCTGTATGATTCCAGGAAGTGGGGAAGAAAGATCTGGCTTAAAAAATGCAAAATACGGGCGGGCGCAGTGGTTCACGCCTATAATCCCAACACTTTGGGAGGCCGAGGCAGGTGGATCACAAGGTCAGGAATTCGAGACCAGCCTGGTCAACATGGTGAAACCCCGTCTCTAGTAAAGATACAAAAAATTAGCTGGGCTTGGTGGCAAGCACCTGTAATCCCAGCTACTCGGGAGGCTGGGGCAGGAGAATCGCTTGAACCCGGGAGATGGAGGTTGCAGTGAGCTGCGATTGCACTATTGCACTCCAGCCTGGGCAACAGGATGAGACTGTCACAAAAAAACAAAAATATGCAAAACACCTAGTGTTGACTGAAGCTCAGATTGACACAACTATAATAAGGGCAACGAGTGGTGACTCACTCAGGACAGAAAATGTCCAGGAAAGAGCATCCGGAGAAAAGGATCTTTGGGGGCCTGGCTGGGGAGCTCCAGGTTTGGAAAAGGATCTCAGTCACAAATGATTTCCCACTCCTAAAACACTTTACGGTCTATGAAACAACACTCAATGTTCCCTACTCTGTTTTACTTTAAAACAACAAAAAAAGCAGTATGAATTGTTTAATCCTTAAATAACAGTATAGCCAGATCCAGGAATGTGTAATTATATACTTTAAACATGCTTATTTGAGATGAGATTAACAGGTGCTAAATTACCTGGTAGCTGTCCATGTCTTCCTCTTCCTCCTAAAAGAAAAAAAATACATTACATAGAACTGAATTATTGATTTATCCAAGAATCAGGCTATGCTAAGCAATCTGACTCTTTACTCATAATTTATATTTTTCAACTGAATTAATATACTATTTCATCTCCCACCTACCCACTCCCTCACTCTGGGTTTTACAGTTGTCAGGAAGTTGGAGCCGCTCACAGAAGAGTGAAGAACACTCATTTGACCTTTTCGGGAACCAGTGCAATGCTCTCCCTGCTGGGTTTATAGTCCCACTCACCAGGGGAAATCAAACACCTGCTGGCAAATAGTCTTTACAAGCCAGTAGGGGGTTTCTCCAGAGGGGTGGGGTGATGTTGAGGAGTTAATCACTAGCAGGCACTGTGGAATCTGTGGAGGCAGAGACGTTTTAACCCTCAGCTTGCCACCTACACCAGGGCAAAACCAGTAATACAGTTCGATGCAATGATTCCATGAAAATGCAAGACACAAAAAAGGACAGCAAAGGTAAACAAAGAGGTTCACAGAAAGAACTGTTCACAGAAAGTAGTTTTCGTACAGGTTCCAAAAGGCACTCTGGTCTGATTTTGTCTTTCAAGAAGAACATAACAGGCATAGCAACTTACATGGAAGGTCTCATGCATTCTGGGGGTTCTGAGCGGTCTAATTTTGACACATCCAATGCCAACAGACAATATACATTCTTCCATCAGTGGTAAAGTCCCAGATTCCTGCACTGACTTCACTTCAACTTGAACTCTCCGGGACTGCCCCTGGGTCACAGACAATTTAGAGTCTTAAAATCAGTTTCTTGATTTCCAAAAATTTGGTTTAGAGAGACCCCTACAGGCTGATGTTGAGAAAAATGTTCAATTCGGACACTATCACCATACCTTATTGTTAAGCATTAAAATACAAATTTAAAAACTAATTAGAAAAAAACATTTCCCTTTTAAGTGAGCTAAAAAACAGAATATATGTTTACATATTCTTTCAATAAGAAGTAACATTAAAAAAATTCTAACAAAGGAAATGCAAACAGTTGGCCAATAAAAAAGTTCAACTTACTGATAAATAAATACATCCAAATTAAATTAAAGCATGATACACCTGTATTTTCACTTCCTAAATTGGCAAATATATTTTAAAAGGGGAATTTCCAATAATGCCCTACATTTATGAAACAAACAATTTCATACACTGTAAGTGGGAATTTAAAATGGTGCAAGTTTTCTGCAAGGCAATTTGACTTAAAAACATATAAGTTCCTTTAACCCAGCAATTTGACTTTCTAGAGAGCTAAGTAAATAATCATGCATATACACAAAAAATCTTAAGCACTTTTAAGAACAAAAAATTAGACGCAAATTGAATATATAATATTGGTAACTTTAAATTGTGAAACATATAATAAAACACTATACAGTTGTTAAAGTATTACTGTAGAAAAACATATGACTTGTTAAAGAGTAAAGCACCAGTAAATATAAATATAAATATAATATCAGTAAATATAAATAAATCAGTATCAGTAAATATCAGTAAATATATTACGTATATAATTTGTATATATAATATATAAAATATAATTTACTGATATAGCAGTATGTCATAAATATAAATATATTAATTGTATAATTATAAACATAATAATCAGTAAATACAAGTATGACTGTTTAGACTGTTTAGACTGTTTATTGCATGGGACTTGGTATATATTTACAATGAAGCAATATTTTAAAAGAGAACTCACAGTATTCCCAAATTACTGACTTCAAACTTGGTTTATAAATTTTAGAAATGTAAAATAGCATTTGAAAAATGGAATTTAAATGTTCAATTGCAAGTCAATCACTCTTGCCCTCTTCCATCAGATTTTAGTTCCCAAGAGCTCTGCATGATCAGGAAAATCAGCTAAGGCAACCAATGATCCTATCAAGCTCCATTTGAATGGATGGGATACAGATGTTTTCTGATTTAGTATCACCAAGGACTAAGCCTCAGATATTTTGTGGGAAAAGTCCTAAAGAAAATATTTTAATAGCCTAAACAGTTTTGTCATTTCAATTAGCTACCTTTTATTTGCTTAGTTTGCCTAAGCACTTTCCAAAGTGATCTATTTTGAATCTGTGCCTAAGTGTGAAGGGTGAAGTGTGCACTTTAAGGGAAGATTCCTAGGGAGAGGGAAGAAAAGGAGAGAAAGGATCCGGCAATGGTTTACTGTTCCACAGAACAACTTTTAAAAGTACACTTAAACTATTAGAACTTCTGTCACTGCTGATATTTGACCATTTATTTCTACAAAAACAGCACTTTTCACTTGGTTAAAGTTAATCAGTTGTCCTCTGCCACCTTCCTGTTCAAGAACAATACAACCCAATTTTCAAACATACTACACTCAAATGAGCCTAGCATTCAAGGCCCTCCGAAACCAGCTGCCACAAGCTTCTGCAACCTCTTCTCTTCTGTTTTCCAGCTCTTTCTCCACATGACTTTTTATCCAAATGGACCTAATTTCTGGCCTCTGTGTCCTTAGTATCATTAAGTTGGTGCAAAAGTAATTGCGGTTTTTGCCATCATGTAATAAAAATCCTTTCAGAACTTGATTTTTTCAGCATCAAGGTAAAGAAGCATATCCTTCAAAAAGTCCTTTCCTGACAAACCAACATTTCTTTGAACACTTTTAGTAAAGGGTGTCAGAAGTCTGACAAATACTTAAATATCCAATTTATACTAAATCATAGAAAATTATCCAGTCTTGCCTTCCAGTAGATGATTTTCTAAGGCTTCGAAGAAGATATATATTTTTTTAACAGATGCCCAGAAAAAGATGTTCTTCACACCCTTAAGAATTCTATTTTATGGCCGGGCGCGGTGGCTCATGCTTGTAACCCCAGCACTTTGGGAGGCTGACGCGGGCAGATCACTAGGTCAGGAGACAATCCTGGCCAACACGGTGAAACCCTGTCTCTACTAAAAATAAAAAAAAAAATTAGCCAGGCGTGGTGGTGAGCACCTGTAGTCCCAGTTACTTGGGAGGCCGAGGCAGGAGAATGGCACGAACCTGGGGGATGGAGCTTGCAGTGAGCGGACATCGTGCCACTGCACTCCAGGCTGGGTGACAAAGCGAGACTTTGTCTCAAAAAAAAAAAAAAAAAAAAGAATTATATTTTATGTGTATAACGCATGCTTTAATTTAAACTAATCTCCTTTCACTTTGCTAAAATTTATTTGCTGGGGTCAGAGAACAAGTGTTTATCATCCTCCTCCTCTTAAAACATTCCAGAACTTAAACGTTTAAGCAAATGTTCTCTTTCCTTCAATTTTCTCTATTTTGCTTTGAAAGCTTTCTACGCTCATTTTCTAGAGCGATTCTAGTGTTTTACTACTGTTTTAAAGTATGGAAACTCACAGAACATAGCAGTCTCCTAAACAATGCATTAAGGTATAGCAAAAAAAAAAAAAAAAATTCCAAATCCTGTATACAAATTAAATTAAAAATTTCCCTGTTGGTTGGCAGCACAGACTCTGCAGATGCACATGGGGTTATGTGGCCACTCCCATATTCTTCTCTGCTCTGTGGATTCTGGCATGTGTATCTACCCAACTGCGTGTACTTAACATACACCTGGCATGTCAGGCCCTATGCTTTAAACACGCATCTCTCTTAATCCTCACATTAATCCTATGAAGGTGGTGTTATCATCATATCTACATAACAGGCGAAGGCGAGAGGTTATTGAACTTGCTCAGGGATAGACAGCTAAGACACTGGAGAGCCAGAATTGAGCCCAAGCATTTTAGAGTCTGAATGCTGATTTTTTTCTGCCATGTCACATAGCTTCTCCTTGTCTTCCTAAATGTTCTAAAGCTGTTTGATATGTTTGGCGTACGTCCTACAAATCAATTCTAAGTTTTCCTTTAACCTTTTTCTTACCTAAACTAACAGAACTAGTTTTTAAAATATTATAAATAGCAATACTTGACTGAGAGCAGTGACTCACACCTGTAATTCCAACACTTTGGAAGGCCAAGGCGGGAGGATCGCTTGAGCCTAGGAGTTCAAAACCAGCCTGGGCAACAAAGCGAGACCCTGTGTCTCTACTTTAATAAAAGAAAAAAAAATTTAATAGCAATACTTGTGACACATGAGATAGGAAAATTTTAATGTAAGAAATGGACTCAGTCAGTCTAGATTTCATTATTACCAACATTTCTGCTAAAAAGAAGCCAATATTAAGCTTCTGGCACCAAAGAATCTAATATAAACATTTACGATTCTGTTACCTGCCGAAGCTGGAAGATTCCTCCTGTTGGGACATCCTTAGCAGCAATCACTTCTACAGGGCAGTATTCACCATTCTCATTCTGTTCCAAGATTTGAACCCAGAATTCCAATTTCCTGGTCACTTCACTCCATCTAGGAAATAGGTGAAGTTCTTGGAAAATCATACATTTCTATTTCATTACAGGCAGCTTAGGGTCCTACACACATAAGAATTAACAACCAAAATGACCTCCAAACAGCGTAACTCAGAATGAGAATGATCTGCAGTTCAATGAGTACCATGCATGTACATACTGGCAAGTATAATGGAAAGCAAAGTTAAACTCACAGTATTGGAACTAGAAACGGCTCCTTTACTTTGTTCAAAAAGATGTAATGACAAATCTATTTCAGAGTCGTTACTCAAAAACTGGAAATTCTAATCGGATGTACAGAAGCAGCAAGTACACAGCCATAAAAAAATACAACCAAATAAAATCACGTCCCTTCCAGCAACTTGGATACAGCTTGACACTGTTACCCTAAGCAATTTAACACAGAAACAGAAAAGCAAAAACCCCATGTTCTTACTTATAAGTGGGAGCTAAACACTGGGTATTCACGGACAAAAAGATGGCAACAAAAGACACTGGAGACTCCCAGGGGTTGGGGAGCAGGGAATGAGCAAGGGTTGAAAAACTACCTACTGGGTACTATGCTCACTACCTAAGTGACAGGATCAATCATATCCCAAAGCTCAGCATCACACAATATACCCAGGTAACCAACCTGCACATGTACCCCCGAATCTAAAATAATTTGAAACTATTAAAAAAAAAAAGGAAAAAAAAAAAAAAGCAAATACAGGGGTTGTCTTTTCATAGATAGACAAAGGTAGTACCATATGCTTCAGTGATTTGCCAAGTATTTTTCTCAGGTCAGGAAGAGAATCAAGAAAAAAATGTCAAATGTCACTTTCTAATTTAGTATTTGCTAAACTATCTAAATGCAAAAAAGTCTGGTTTTCATCTCTAATTAGATGAAAAGCACAAACATATGCAATTTCATTCATTCCCTATTAACACTTTCTTTTAAGTCCACAAAGAAGCCTACCTCTTTCCAACACTGATGCCACTCAGAGCTATGAGCTAAAGACAAAATGTCAACACTAGAGTGAATCTTGATCCATCCTCTCTACAGCTAATTAATTAGAAGTAATTCATAATAGTAAGTCACTATTCTCCAAAATTCATTTCACTGTTTCTTCTTAACCAGCTACAAACTGAACTTTCTTCCATCATTCTCTGCAGTTCACTTCCCTAAGGATTTTTAATTGTGTGATTAATACCCTGGAGACACCGCCATCCCTCCAGGGAACACTGGTCATGCTCAGGAAATAGTAACCTTTATAAACGGCAGTACTAATTTCCAGCAATTTTTAAAAATTCTAAATAGAATCTGGCCAGGCATGGTGGCTCACACCTGTAATCCCAGCACTTTGGGAGGCTGAGGTGGGCGGATCACTTGAGGTCAGGAGTTCAAGACCAGCCTGGCCAACATGGTGAAACCCCGTGTCTACTAAAAATACAAAAATTAGCCAGGTGTGGTGTGCATGCCTATAATCCCAGCTACTGGGGAGGCTTAAGCAAGAGAATTGCTTACTCCCAGGAGGCAGAGGCTGCAGTGAGCCAAGATCGTGCCACTGCACTCCAGCCTGGGTGACAGAGTGAACGAGACTGTCTCAAAAAAAAAAAAAAAAAAAAAATTACATATATATATATATAAATGGAATCAGATGAACATCTAATATTCACCTGTCCCGAAGACTACGTGTCTTTGCTTGGATGATTCCCAAATCCCACAGGGCAGGGTTTTTCCGGGGATCATTTATCTTATGTCCATATACTTCGATTGCCAATGCTCCTTCGGAAAGATGCTCGATAAAGTCTTCAGTGATGTTAACAGAAAACTCCTGAAACACAATAGCTAATTACAGAAGAGCAAACTCTTTCTGGTAATCTTATGATTGTTTATACCAGACATCACATACTTAATTATATCAGGGAAAAAAATAGAAAACGGAACGTTTTAGTTATACAGAACTATCATCTAAAACCCATAATGAATGCTCGGATGGCAAAAGGTTGACTTTAAACATAACTATAAGTCTGAATTTTTAAAAACTTTTCAAATCAAAAGTCTAGTATGTAAGACCAGCATTGTATTCTATTTTGTTAGCAATATTTTGGGAGCTATTTTTAAAAGCATAATTGCATAAAGTATTACAACACTGATCTATAATGTGTTGATATAAAAGTTATATGCAATAAGGTAGTGTGTTGCAAAAACATTTCTTCCCACTTTTTAGAAAGTTAACTATCTCTATTAGGAAAGAAACAAAATAAAAATCATTAGCACCAAAAAAAGACCTAATTTGTAAAAATTCTCCCAGCCTGTCCATCTTTATAAGATAACATATAGCAATTAGGATTTAGCTCTAAAACAGTTTATTAAAGAAATCACAGAATCTCCTATCTCTGTTGTTGTCTCCACCTCTCTATCTATCTTTAATGCACTGAAGTATTTTGGTTTCAAATGGATTAGAAAGAGGACTCTCCCTTGAAAGAGATGAAATGGATCAAGTGTGGTGCAGGAGCAAGAAAGACTGGGGGACCCAATAGTCCACATTCTGCTGGTCACCAGCCACAGACAAACCAGTGAAGAACTACTTTGGGCAAAATGACCTCTCTGATTTGTTCGTGTTTTCAGCTGGGAAGGAAAGAAAAAGAAAAAAAAAAAAAAAACCACACACACACACACTATCAGCCAGGTGTGGTGGCTCATGCCTGTAATCCCATCACTTTTGGAAGCTGAGGTGGGCAGATCACTTGAGGTCGGGAGTTCGAAACCAGCTTGGCCAACATGGTGAAACCCTATCTCTACTAAAAATACAAAAAAATTAGCCAGGCGTGGTGGTGGGCGCCTGTAATCCCAGCCACTTGGGAGACTGAGGCAAGAGAATCGCTTGAACCCGGGAGGCAGGGGTAGGAGTGAGCCAAGATCGTGCCACTACACTCCAGCCTGGGTGACAGAAAACAAAACAAACACACACAAAAAAATGCACTATCAACAAAGACAACTGCGGTGAGGATCCAAATGAAGGAATAACAAAGAGCTTCACAGAGCATTCAGTGCCCAATAAAGTTAGTTCTTCTGTTACCTATGTTCACTTTCTCTAAAATATGTTTCTTAACTGTTTTAGATAATTTCTCCAATAATCTAATATAGGACATAGATTTTCTTTGGAGAAGAATATGCATATATACATACACATGTATTTGTTTCTCACGCAAAAGCTACCTTTGGGTTGTGGAGGAGTATAGATGCATTGACGCTTTTTACTCAATCCCCACACTCTACAGAAACTTCTACAACACATATACTGGTACAATTATTCAAAGAAACAAGGGTCATTTTCTGTTTTGTTTTTACATAAGTAATCTAAATGCTGACCTACTCTGGAAAACAAACTCACATTGCAATGATCAAAGACAACCATGCAGTGCGGCTCCTTGCTGACGGAAGATGAGGAGGTGTCCACTTCAGGAGCGACAATCACCGGCTCCTGTTGATCCCAGAAGCTGTATTTGCAGAACACAAAGTGGGACAGATGCTGTGGCAACCCAGTAGCTTGGAGGATTTTAACCTGAAGGAAAAAGAAGGCTGTGTGTTTTGAAACCCAAGGGTTCCAACAAGCACTCGGAGTCAGAGTTGCAGGTTCCAGTCCCAGGTCTGTCACTAATTTAGGTGCTTATGTTTATGTTGGCCAAATCCCAACCACCCTGAGACTGGACTTCTGCATCTGGGAAATAGCGGTAGCAATTATTATGTTTAGTGAGAGGGTGGACGCAGGGTTACAAGGACCTTGACTACAGATGTGGACGTTGTAAAGTCTAAGAACATTTAAATGTTAGTTTCTCAGAATACAAGAATCATCATCATCAATTCAGATGAAGAAAGATCTCAAACATCAGCACTCTTCAATGCTATGAACTTGGCCAACCACAGATATGCCATAGAACAGAACAAGATTGTCAGGCACAGCGAATGAAGAACAAAATCAATGTATGTGCCAAGAAACAACAAATATTAAGGAAAGAGCAAAACATGGATTTGATATTTTGAAGTATAAAAAGGAACAAGGTTCTCAGCTGAAGATTTTACACGATACTACAACATTGTTTGGGAGAACTTAAAAGCACCAGAAATGTATAATTTAAAGATGTGGGGGAAGAAGGAAGGGAAGTGAAGATGGTGAATGTTGACCATTTTCTGCACCGTTTATGGAAAACCTTCCCTATGCAGATTTGCGGGGAAGGTGTATCAAAGGAAGCGTGCTCTGGACCAGGAGGGCAGGGCGTGGTTGTAACAAAGTGCAACTGGAGATACATGTCTAATCAGACCCAAAGGCCCCAGAAGAAACACCTATAACAGTTTCTAAGCAGCCAAATATTCTTTTTTTTGAGATGGAGTCTCGCTCTGTCGCCCAGGCTGGAGTGCAGTGGCCGGATCTCAGCTCACTGCAAGCTCTGCCTCCCGGGTTTATGCCATTCTCCTGCCTCAGCCTCCCCAGTAGCTGGGACTACAGGCGCCCGCCACCTCACCCGGCTAGTTTTTTTGTATTTTTAGTAGAGACGGGGTTTTACCGTGTTAACCAGGATGGTGTTGATCTCCTGACCTCGTGATCCACCCGTCTCGGCCTCCCAAAGTGCTGGGATTACAGGCTTGAGCCACCGCGCCCGGCCCCAAATACTCTTAATATTTCTTTTGGTGGGCAGCATTAGATTGATTTTTTTTTTTTTTGAGACAGGGTCTTGCTGTGTTGCCCAGGCTGGAGTGAGTGGCACAATCATGGCTAACTGCAGCCTCAATTTTAAGGGTTCAAGTGATCCTCTAGCCTCAGCCTCCCGAGGAGCTAGGACCACAGGTGTGCATCACCATGCCCAGGTAATTTTTTTTATTTTTAGTAGAGATGAGGTCTCACTATGTTTCCCATACTGGTTTTGAACTCCTAAGCTCAAGTGATCCTCCTGCCTCAGCCTCCCAAAATGCTGGGATTATAGACATGCCTGGCCTGCGTTGATTTTTAATTTGGAGTTTTTGTGATAAACTGCGATATTCTAAAACTTCTCCAACTATAAAGAAAATGAAATCCTGAAGTCAGTTAAGCTAAATTCTGACTTTATAACTGATTAAACCAATTTTCACATGACTGAGCATTCATCATAAATGATATTTTTCACTTGGTCACTTTCTGCATGTTGTATGATTTAATCTACCTCCAGTAAATGTATTTAATGAAAATAAATCTGAATATATGACATAAGAGCTCATGTAGTTCAGAAACCACAAACATAACCTTAACATTTCAGGCTATAATCCCAGCACTTTGGGAGGCCAAGGATCACTTAGGTCAGGAGTTTGAGACCAGCCTGGCCGACATGGTGAAACCCCATCTCTACCAAAAATATAAAAAGTAGCCAAATGTGGTGGCACATGCCTGTAGTCCCAGCTACTCCCGGAGGCTGAGACACAAGAATCGCTTCAACCCAGGAGGCGGAGGTTGCAGTGAGCAGAGATCGCACCACTGCACTCTAGTCTGGGTGACAGAGAGAAACTCTGTCTCAAAAAACAAACAAGCAAACAAATAAAAACACATTTCGGGAAGCATTGATAATGACACACAAAACTACACAAACCAGATAATTTTATTTTCTTCCATACCAGACACACCAGCAACAAACAGGAACCCCCATTATAATTCATCTTTTCTGTGATGTCAACAGGAGTTTGAAACACCTAGATAGCTACTTCCTGACAGGCTACGAAAGACAGACTGGCTGACATATTTTATTCCTCCAAACCAAACTGAGCAAACAGTACTCTGCAATTAATTTTTCCACCAAGTTTTTAAAAACCATCATTTTCTCATTGTTTTTAAATATTTATCTTATTAAGGTACAGCAATATGGCATTTGGGAAAATTACAAGATGTTGGAATTACATAAAATAAATAGAATAAATATCTCGGCCGGGCGCCGGTGGCTCACTCCTGTAATCCCAGCACTTTGGGAGGCCGAGGCAGGTGGATCACCTGAGGTTGGGAGTTCGAGACCAGTCTGACCAACATGGAGAAACCCCATCTCTACTAAAAATACAAAAAATTAGTTGGATGTGGTAGCACATGCCTGTAATCCCAGCTACTCGGGAGACTGAGGCAGGAGAATCGCTTGAATCCAGGAGGCGGAGGTTGCAGTGAGCTGAGATCACGCCACTGCACTCTAGCCTGGGCAACAAGAGTGAAATTCCATCTCACAAAAAAAAAAAATCTTGCCCACTTATTAGCTTGTGTGCTGGCTCAAATAACTCAAATTCTTACTTTTCTTAGGCTTAGTTTTCTCCTAGGTGAAATGGGAATATCAGTAGCTAACTTACTCGACAGGGTTAAGACTGACCACACCAATGGAATGAAATAAAAGAGACCTGTAACTTTTTTTTTTTTTTTTTTTTTTTTTTGAGACAGTCTTGCTCTGTCACCCAGGCTGGAGTGCAGCAGCGCAATCTCGGCTCACTGCAAGCTCCGCCTCCTGGGTTCACATCATTCTTCTGCCTCAGCCTCTCGAGTAGCTGGGACTACAGGCGCCCACCACCACGCCCGGCTAATTTTTTTGTATTTTTAGTAGAGACAGGGTTTCACCGTGTTAGCCAGGATAGTCTCGATCTCCTGACCTTGTGATCCACCTGCCTCGGCCTTCCAAAGTGCTGGGATTACAGGCATGAGCCACCACGCCCAGCCCTGTAACAGGTATTGAGTAGATACATGTTCAATACATACCTCTTTGTGAGTAAATGCCATCTGAAAGCCTTTTTTTCCGTTCAAAATTAATCACAATTTTAATGTTAAAATAGACAAGAAACAAGATTTAATACGCTGAACTCTCGTCTACAGGCAACCTCTCAGGAATGCGACTGCCAGGAATGAAGACTATTAGCCATAAGAAATGAACACAGGCTGTTTGGGTTTTGTGGGGTTTTTAAAAAAATTTTTGCACACAAAAACTAAAACCACCACAAGGTGTCAGAATACTACAGACTTCAACTTGCAGCTGTTCAAGACAGAGGACAAATGTCTGCAGGGATTGATGCTTGTGCCCAGGTTTTAAACATACAAACTTTACTTCATATCAGTGAAAACATGAAGATGTTAATATGTGCATATAGCCTTGTTACAAAAAAACAAATCCAGACTTCTTTGGGGGCTAATTATACTCATCACCCATGATATCTTAACTGTCTCCAGGCTGGTTTCTTTTGTTTTTCTACCACCGTTTTATTTATTGTCATACAGCTTATTTGTCCTCGTCCTTTTTACATAAAAGGCTATTACATGCCAGTATATGGTCTCTAAAAACCACTTCCCACTGAAAGGAATCAGGTTCCTTGGAGAAATGGCTGATTCCAGGTCTGGGACAGGAAATACACAAGATGAGATCAGAATATTCATCACACCAGAAAACAAGAAAGCTATCCCAGTCCAGGAAGGTTAAAGTTATGACAACAGGACTCAAGGGCCAACTGAAGTGCCTCCCACTGGCCAAAGACGGGAACATTTGTGTTTAAATACAGGTAGTGAATGCAACAGATAGACACACACCAAATATGGTTAAGTCCAAGAGTTCATAATCATGCTGTTAAGACTAAGGACAAAAAAACCCCACTGGTCACATTTTGGAAAACCAATTTATTATTTTAAAAATTAGGCTGGATATGGCGGCTCACACCTGTAATCCTAGCACTTCGAGAGGCCGAGGCAGGTGGATCACTTGAGGCCAGGAGTTCAAGACCAGCCTGGCCAAGATAGCAAAACCCTGTCTCTACTAAAAATACAAAAATTAGCTGGGCATGGTGGCACAACTACTCAGAAGGCTGAGGCGAGAGAACTGCCTGAACCTGGGAGGTGGAGGTTGCAGTGAGCTGAGATCACACCACCATACTCCAGCCTAGGTGACAGAGTGAGACTCTGTCTTAAAAATAAAATAAACAAAATTTGTAAATAAAGGGAGAGATGGAGCATTTATCCTTCCTTTTCTATATAAATTATCTCTGTAAAGCAAAACAGTTGATAATAGGAAGATTTTCTCTGGAGAAAAACGAAATGACAATAGAATTATAGCACCATTCTTTTGTAACTCCTAACAAAATAATGCATCTAGGTAATAATCATCAGTGGCTGATCATCCCCAAAAGACAAACAACCAGACAAGACGTGGCCCCTGATGGAAAAACACAGGCCACCACCCACAAAGTACCTTGGCTGCCTTCCTCCCTCCCTCACGTAACACGTGTATACCTAACTACCAATTTTCAGCAAAGCATCTTAACATGCTAAGTAACACCAATCAGCAGAATCCAGACTATAGGAAACTACAGGTCAACAACCCAGTTTCTACAATAAATTGCAGGTTTGGTGAGAGAGGCAAAAAGAGAAAGCGAGCAAGTCAGACAGCACGAGCATACCAGGGCCTAAAGATTCAAACAGACCCAAGAGACGTACCAACCAAGACAATTAAGGAAACTGACAATTTTATGATATTAAGAAATTATTAATTTTTGACAAATTACTAATTTTGACAACTATGGTTATATTGGTTTAAGGACTCATCTTTTGGAGACACACACTGAACTATTTACAGATAAGATACGATGCTGGGGTGCCTGGGGTGCTAAGAGAGGGGGCAGCACAGAAGTGACTGCGTGTATGAATGAAACAAGCTTGACCACAGGTGATAATTGTGGAGTGAAGGTGAATGGGGATCAGTAACACATTTCTCACTATTTTTGTATATGTTTGATATCTTCCATTAAAAAACATGGTATTTTAACTTCATTTTAGGAAGTCCATATTACTCAGAATGTACAACTTTTTTTCCGTAATAAGGATACATTTCCCAAGTGAGAAGTGTCCTTGTATGTTATTTTACTTTAATAGCAGAAGGTGATATTTGAGAGTTGCATTTACTAGTCCATCACCTTTAAAATGGGCCATTGTGGGGTCATCAACCCTATGTCTCCATCTCTGATCATCATATGACTCAAAGAAGCTGCTCTGAAATCAAGTACAATATAATAAAAATGAACCATTCAGTGAATTAAGATTCCTCCCCCTCCTAGTGAAGTAACTGAAACACCAGAAGCCCTCTCAACATATGCGAAGCCTTACAGAAAGCACCCTGACTCCAACAGCTCCAGCTTCATGCTACCTTGTGGCTAACACGTAACTTACTCCCTTCAACATCAGCTTCAATTCTAAAAACGTTTACTGGGAAAGAGGACTGGTTCTAGGATGAGCTATGAATTAAGAGTCAGGTTTAGGCTTCCTTTGCCTCACCTCACCTCCTTCTCACTTGTACACAGCACCTACGCCCCCTGCTGACTTCCTGCCCCCCAGCACCTTCTTTTTATAACTGGTTCCTGTGGGGATTCTCAGCCACCAGCAGGTCTGGCCCACTAGCAGGTGTTTGGAAATGAAGGAGGGGATTTTGCATTTTCCTGAGTGGGGGAGGCTCAGCTCTACTTCCAAAATTTGAAAAGGAACATGATACTTACATCTAAAGACCTGAAGTTCTCAAAATCAGCCCCACTTGAACTATTAGGTTGGTGCAAAAGTAACTGTGATTTTTGCCATTAAAAGTAATGGCAAAAATTGCAATGACTTTTATATCAATGTAATACTAGGATGAAGCTGGGACTTACCATGCACACCAGTTTGTTCTCCTGGGTCTCCTTCTCAAAGGAGACCTCTGTTGCCTCGTCCCCTCCCGCGATCCTTTCCCCGACATCACCACTGATGCGCATCACCTCCACATGCAGCCGGCCTGCCACCTGCAGCAATGGGGGAAGGCAGAAACATTTCTCCAGATTTGGTTCATGCTCCCTTAAGACGACCTCTCTTCTCTTTTAGAGTCAAGGTGTCAGGTTAATGGGGATTTAGAGGCCTAGTCTCTGACAGTTACTCTGCCCTCAGAGTCCTTGGAAACACAAGGTATTAATAAGACACATTACTGACAAAAAATAGCAACAATGTCCCATCACCACCCTCTTGTTTCTTAAACTGTTCTCTACAGGAAACAAGGCATGAAAAGAAAACCAACCAACCTCTCCTTTCTGGTTGATGATGGGGACAGCGTATTGTAACTTCACATCATAGAAAAGGGACTCGAGGAAGACATTGGCCACCCCAATCAGACTGTGATTTTCCTGCTCATCATAGAATGGATCAGCACGTTTGAAGTACGATCGTATGACCTGTAAAGAGATTGAGAACATACAACTTCAGAATAACCACTTACAATAAATGCATTCCACCTACTGCTTTTTGATGCACTCTAGGTCATTAAACTTAACTTTCATCATCCTGACTCTTGTATTTTTTAGAGTAAAACACTCTAAAGTTTTTGCCGAAGCACAGCACTCTATTACTCCCACACACAGTCTTCCTCATTCCCATTCACAGTGGAGGTCACTCCCATTCACAATGGAGGTCAGCATCCTCCACCCATGACAGAGCGATCCCAGTAACAGGTCATTACTTTTAGCAGTTATTCTACTTTACATGGAAATCCTGCCACAAAATAAACAATACATGTTGACCAGAAAAAGAAGTAGAGTGTGCTAAACTACACTTCACCTTTCTTTTGGGGAAGACAGTAATTCTTATCTGCTCTGCTTGTTCCTAGCAAGTCATCAGATACAACTCTGCTAATGAAAGGTGAGCCCTCACGCCTATAATCCCAGCACTTTGGGAGGCCGAGGTAGGTGGATCACCTGAGGTCAAGAGTTCGAGACCTGCCTACCCAACATGGTGAAACCCTGTTTCTACTAAAAATACAAAAATTAGCCAGGTGCAGCGGCGTGTGCCTGTAATCCCAGCTACTCGGGAGGCTGAGGCAGGAAAATCACTTGAACCCAGGAGGCAGCAGATGCAGTGAGCTGAGATTGTGCCATTACACTCCAGCCTGAGCGACAGAGCAAGACTCCATCTCAAAAAAAAAAAAAAAAAAATACTGAGACAAGGAGCATGTCTTTCTCTAATTTGAAAATACATCGAGGATGAATTATGGGAAAAAAATGGCTACACTAACACAGAAATTAAAATTAAAAAAAAAAAAAGAAAGGAAAGCCCTTATGGAAGTGACTCTTTTGTATTTACTATTGTTGTTTTATTTCTAAGTTGAAATAGGAGAGGGGGACCAAAGAGACAAACATGTTTTAAGCAAAAACGTCACCTAAGAAACATTTTTATTGATGACAATCTGGAAATATCATTTTTACAAAACAAAAGGCAAAGGAAGTAAACAACTCTATGCGGAAACAGGCCTAACAGTAATGAAAATATGTTCAGACATACGTAATATGCATTTCTATTTTAAATACATATGAGTACACGGCTGATCTAAGTAAGAAAACCTGCAAGTGGAGGACAGAGTACCAATGTATATAGATCTACGGCATCTATGTTATGATCAAAACTTCTTCAAAAATGTTCCTTGTAAATATTAAGATACCACTGATGTTCAACTTACAAAACATATACTGTAGGTTTATTATCTGCAAGGTTAAACGGGTTGAGCAATGGGAGGAGAGACAAATAATGAGGCCTGGCCTCTGTCCTAAAGAGTTTCCCAGAGAGCACAGGAGACAGACACCCGCACACCAACAGAAGTCAGAATGGAAAGTGGAGAATTCTGCTAGAAATCTAAAAGACAGAAATGAGAAGAAAAAAGAAGATACCAGAAAGAGAGATTATTAAAATTGTTAATTTGCTAAACAATTTAGGGGATTAAAATAAACCTTACTCCAGAAATAGGATTATAATTTTGGAAAAAGAACAATTTTTCCCTGATATGGGTAGGCTCATTCCAGCTTGGCTCCTTCCATAATCACCAATTAAGTGATTTTCTCTTAAATAACTTACTGGGTTATCTTCTTCACACTCTTTCCACTCCTGATAAAGGTCTCTCATATCCAACAGCCTGTTGTCCAGTTTTTCCAAAGACCAAATCTGCTTCCCTTTTCCTTTTCTTCTCACCTGGATTGCAGGCTCACTAAGAAGAGAGCCTCGCTGCAGAGAGAGTAAGAATGACCGTGAGAAACACACAGGCAGCAGGGGAAGTCAAAGCTGAAAATTCCACCCCCATCAGTCAAATGTCATTACACAAAACTCAAATGGCAATCACCCTTTAATCTGTGGATTACAAAGTTTCCCAAAAGTCTTACAAGCTATGACGTAATACCTTCATACCCAAGTACAATCAAAATCTATTTATAAACTTGAGTTTAAGTATAAACTTACATTAAAAAAATTTTTGGGGGGGGTTGCTGGGCGTGGTGGTTCACGCCTATAATCCCAGCACTTTGGGAGGCCAAGGCAAGTGGATAACTTGAGGTCAGGAGTTCAAGACCAGCCTGGCCAACATGGTGAAACCCCTCTCTACTAAAAATACAAAAATTAGCCAGGTGTGGTGACATGTGCCTGTAATGCCAGCTACTTGGGAGGCTGAGGCACAAGAATAGCTTGAATACAGGAGGCAGAGGCTGCAGTGAGCTGAAGTCTCGCCACTGCACTCCAGCCTAGATGACAGAGTGAGGCTCTCAAAAATAAATATATACGTGGCTCAAGCCTGTAATCCCAGCACTTTGGGAGGCCGAGATGGGCGGATCACGAGGTCAGGAGATCGAGACCATCCTGGCTAACACGGTGAAACCCCGTCTCTACTAAGAAATACAAAAAATAGCCGGGCGAGGTGGCAGCGCCTGTAGTCCCAGCTACTCGGGAGGCTGAGGCCGGAGAATGGCGTGAACCCGGGAGGCGGAGCTTGCAGTGAGCTGAGATCCGGCCACTGCACTCCAGCCTGGGCTACAGAGCAAGACTCCGTCTCAAAAATAAATAAATAAATAAATAAATACATACATACATACATACATATGTATGTATGTATGTATGCGTGTGTGTGTGTAAAGAGACAGCATCTCACTCTGTCACCCAGGCTGGAGTGCAGTGGCACATCACAGCTCACTGCAGCCTCGAACTCCTGGGCTCCAGTGATACTCCTGCATCAGCCTCCCAAGTAGTTAGAACCACGGGTGCATCCCAATAAACCCAGCTAATTTTGTTTGTTTTGCACAGAGACAGGGTCTTGCTATATGGCCAAGGCTGGTCTGGAATTCCTGGCCTCAAGTGATCCTCCTGACTCAGCCTCCCAAAGCAAAGGGATTACAGGCATGAGCCACCACATTTAAATTTTGACTGTAGTTGGAAATGATTTTAAGTTTAAAACCCAAAAGACCACATTTAACAGCAAGTTGAAATAAAAGTGTTTTATTCAGGCCACCATATGACCACAATGTATCAATGGGAGAGAGGGAAAGTTTGCTGCGGTGTACAGGGAAGAAACGTCCCTTTACCTCTCAGAAGGTGAATTTTGTTTTATTGTAATGGATGGCATCTTCATAGAGTATAAAACATGAAACACTTAAAAGAGTAAACTGAAAAGTCCCCAGTTTACCCATGTGGAAACAATAAATGATACCAGTTTCCAAATATGCAGTTCGGGTTTCTTATTAAGATCATACAGAACTAGATGGAGGCAGTGATCACACCACATTGTTACTGTGCCAAATGCCACTGAGTTGTTCACTTCAAAATAGTAATGTTTGGCCGGGTGCGGTGGCTCACGCCTGTAATCCCAGCACTACGGGAAGCCAAGGCAGGCAGATCACAAGGTCAGGAGTTTGAGGCCAGCCTGGCCAACATGGTGAAACCCCATCTCTACTAAAAATACAAAAATTAGCCAGGCATGCTGGTGGGTGCCTGTAGTCCCAGCTACTCTGGAGGCTGAGGCAGAAGAATTGCTTGAACCCAAGAGGAAGAGGTTGCAGTGAGCTGAGATCGCGCCATTGCACTCCAGCCTGGGCGACAGAGTGAGACTCCATCTCAAAAAAAATAATAATAATAAAATAAAATAGTAATGTTCTGGTATGCAAATATCACCCCCCTCCAAAAAAAGGTACGCTCTGAAGTTTTTCCAGCTTATAAGAGCAATGTGGATTTTTTTCAGAGCAGAAGAACTTGAGCAATGTATTTTTAACATAGAAAAAAATTTAGAACCTTTAAAAACCACAAAGTTAAAAAAAAAAAAAAAAAGCCCTTATACATTTCCCCAAGGGAGACTTATCTACTGGTTAGCTAATCAATCTAGGTTTACTGGCTTAATTTTTCAATTGTTCCACTTAAAACTTAAGGGAACTTTGAAATACAGGGAAAAATTTAAGGAAACATATTGATGTTTCATTAACATCTTGCCTACAATCATTTTCTAAGAAACAAAATTTAAATAATAAAACAAACATTTGAGAATTCTTACAGTCAAAATGTGTTTTTCTTTTTTTTTAATTGAGACAGAGTCTCTTTCTGTCACCCAGGCTAGGGTGCGTGGCCCAATCTCGGCTCACTGCAAACTCCACCTGGGTTCAAGCGATTCTCCGGTCTCAGCCTCCTGAGCAGCTGGGATTACAGGTGCCTGCCACCATGCCTGGCTGATTTTTGTATTTTTAGTAGAGATGAGGTTTCATCATATTGGCCAGGCTGGTCTCTAACTTCTGACCTCAGGTGATACACCCACCTTGTCCTCCCAAAGTGCTGGGATTACAGGCATGAGCCACCATGCCCAGCCATCCTACAGTCAAAATTAAAGGCCCTCCTACCTTATATTCAGTCAGCCAGTGAATAAATCCAAAAATCCCATCTGTGACCTTTGTAGGTAGCGGCTTTCCTGGGGGAGAATGCTGGACCTGGGACTAAATAGCAATGGGCAATACGGTGCAACTACCATAACTTAGCCCTCTTGCAAAATTGGAAATAAGAAAAAAATTTGCCAGAGGAGAGAGTGTTCACAGAATGGATGGGACATTAAACAAGTTTTCAAATACCGAAAAATAGTCTGCTGCATTAAAGACTACAGATTCAGCCTAACTAAACTAAGGAGAGATGTCAGGTGACATGAGTTACTTCTGGGTGTTGACATGGCTACCCCAAAGCAGAGTCACACCTTTCAACAAACCCCAAAATAGGTTAGAGAAAAGGGCTGCAGTCATGTTTAACAGGGAAAAATTTTTCAGATTTCTGCTTTTTTCAACTCGTATACTGTAAAATGAAAGAGGATCTTGTACTTCTCAGCCTTCAAGAAGAAACTAGGCCCTGAACCTTCTCCTTGTGACTGGCCTTCCTCTTTGGTTTTTGGTGAGTCCTACTGTACCCAGACTTTGCCCTTACAAATACTAGTAAGTTCTAATTAAGTAAAATTTTTCAAAATACACACAGAGTATACAAAAACAATGATCTGTAATGATCACATCATACTGACAATACCTTTCTTAAAATACTAAGAATCATATTTGCCAAATATCTAACCCTGTACAAAATGCTGACCTCAATGCTGTGATGTCATAGGGAAAGAAAGATGTAATCCTTGCTATCAAATTAGAATATCTGCCTGTAATCCCAGCACTTTCGGAGGCCAAGGCAGGTGGATCACTTGAGGTCAGGAGTTTGAGACCAGCCTGGCCAACACAGCAAGACCTCATCTCTACTAAAACTACAAAAATTAGTCCGGTGTGGTGGCACACACCTGTAATCTCAGATACTCAGGAGGCTGAGGCAGGAGAATCGCTTGAACCCAGGAGGTGGAGGTTGCAGTGACCCAGGATCACACCATTGCATTCCAGCCTGGGTGACAGAGCCAGACTCCATCTCAAACAAACAAATGAACAAACAAAATAGAATATCCAAGATGGATCGATTAAAGCTTTTCTGTATTGACTACTGTAGGATAAACAGAACGCACGGACCTACAAAAAAATTCATCTGAATAGAAAATTCTACCTAATCCATCAGAAATTATGTATGAATGTGATCAAGAGCTAGAAAAGAACCTCAAAAAAAAAAAAAAAGAAGAAGGAAAAAAAACCCAACTGAATGGCAAAGATAGAAGACTGTGATGGGACTTCCCCCTACATTTTATTAAACTTGTTATACCAAAAAAAGTATGATCCTGAATATATACATGACACCATGACACAACTAATGAACAGTTTCACAGAGTAAGCTATTCAAAGTAGAAAATAACATAAGCAAAATGAACACCTAAATTGTGGGAAAGGGGGTGTAGAGTGGTAGCATAAGGAAGAAAAAAAAGACATTTGGGGAAGATGAATCAGAGAAGACTTCTAAGAAAGAATTTAAACAGATTTGAAGGGAGAAAGTTGAGTGAAATGAACTGTCAGGGCCAGGTGAGATGGAGAGAATATTCCCCTAGCGGATAAAACATATATACACTCAAAGGCAGAGAACGGAAAGGAAGTCAATTCTACCCAAAAGCAAGGAGGACAAAGGATCTGACTTGGGGCAGGCACAGATAGGGATCTGAAGCTTAAATAACACCAGGAAACATCAGGCAATCTTATCCAATGAGATCTTTGTTTTTTTCAAGGAATGGCAACCTCACCTTCCTGTTGGCATCCAGGCTGGAGGCTGGAATCTGTAGGGTAACTTTGTATTCTGTTCTTTTATCCAGCTCCTCAGCAATGTAATTAGCTTCTCTCACCAATAGATTGGCCTTAACAATTTGTTCCCTCAGCCTCATCAGGCTGTTATTCAACGTTGCTTCTCTTAAAAAAATAAAGAAGGGGCAGAGGTAGGGAAGAGATTAACACAAAGTAGCTAGTCAGAAAATCATACAGTGGCAGTAAATCATTGCCAAAATGTGAATTGAGCTTTTCCATGGTGGTCTGCACGCAGGGACTGTGTTGCTGACACTGACCCATGCACACACTTGAACCTGAACTACACGATAGGCACTGGCGCACAGCCACACAGCAGGCTGGCTGTAGATAAGGGCAGTGCCCGTGTATGCAGATCACCAGGGGATCTTCATCAACTCAAGATTTTCTCAGCAGGTCTGAGGTGGAGGCCTGAAATCCTACATTTCTATCAATCTCCAGGTGAAAGGGAAGCTGCCTGCCTGCAGACCAAACTTTAAATAATATGAGGTTAGTGAAGTAGTCTGCAACCATGGGATGACGCATTTCAATACAACGCTGATTATCCCGTACAGAGATGACACTTGCAATCTGCACCTCATCAGCACCATGCTTTAACTACCTGAGCTAATCAGTCCAGATAATCAACTTTGTTTTTCTAAAAATCATCTACCCAAGCTTCAGAACCTGAAGCATAATACAATGATAAAGTGTACTCTATATCCAAATCCAAAAGCCATACCAACTGAAAATGGAGCAGCACCTAACATCAACAGTTTTAAATAATGCAATATAAATGGGCAATTTCCCTTTTTAAAAAAAAATGCAAAGTGGTTCTTGGCTGTAACACTTATCTTTTAACATAATTCTTTTGTAAGCACCATCTCAATGTTTCCATTTGACACTTGCCCTAGGTGCGCTAGAGGTGGCGAGGCTGAGCTATACGTGTAACAAGCCTCTCTGTGCCGCCTACCTCTCCTCAGCCCACTGTCTCAAGCGCTGCTGAGCGCTGGGCGAGTGGAAAGAAAACCTGTCCATGCTCCGGCAGTTCTGCTTCTCAGGAGACAGCCTTCTCCGGAGCTGCTCCAATTCGTGCTCATACATAAGCCTCTGGCGCTCCAGTGCGGATCGTTTTTCTTCTTCATGCTGTTGTTCTAGGCTGTTTAATATGGACTGCATTGGATCTAAACACATTTTTAAAAAAGATAAATGATTGCGAGTTACAACATAACAACTTCAAATGTGGTTCTATATGATGTTGTTTGTCATCTTAACTATACCACCTAATACTTTAAAGACAATTTGGCATAAACTTAGCTTTCCTGACTTTCAATCACTCAGGTTGTTATCTATTCTCAGACATATCCTCAACCATCTTCCCTGCAGAAAAGGCAGGTCTATTATATGTTCTACACATAACCTAAGACATGGCGAATCCTCCAGAAATACAATCACAAGCCAGTGGCAGGCAAGTCTCTAAAGCAGAGAGATTTGGCCGGGTGCAGTGGCTCATATCGGTAATCCCAGCATTTTGGGAGGCCGAGGTGGGCGGATCACCTGAGGTCATCAGTTTGAGACCAGCCTGGTCAACATGGCGAAATCTTGTCTCTATTGAAAATACAAGTTAGCCAGGCATGGTGGTGTGCAAGCCTGTCATCCCAGCTACTCAGGAGGCTGAGGCAGGAGAATAGAATCACTTGAGCCCAGGAAGTGGAGACTGCAGGGAGCTGAGATCGTGCCACTGCACTCTAGCCTGGGCAACAGAGCGAGACTCTGTCTCAAAAAATTAAAATAAAATAAACCAGAGAGATTCTATCCATGAGAACAAAGTGATCTGACTGTATATTAAGGCAGAACATTTTGATATAAATTAAAGCCAAAGACACAAAATACAGAGAATAGCAACATAAAGATTTTCCTTTTTAACATTTAAAAAGGCCTCAATCATAAACATTTTTAACACTCTATCATCTTTTTTTTTCCAAGAGAGAAGGTCTTGCTACATTGCCCAGGCTGAAGAGCAGTGGTTATTCATGGGCACAACCTCAGCTCACTGCAGCCTGGAAATCCTGGACTCAAGTGATCTTCCCACCTCAGCCTACCGAGTAGGTGGGACTGTAGGCAACAGTCTACCAACTGGAACCAGTGCTTAACAGCACGCCTGACTTGCTCACCATTGCTGCCCAGGGCCTTCATGGTGACCTCCATCTGTGCATATTCGTAATTAAAGTTAATTTCACTGGACACCTCGCTGGAGGAGTCTCCGTCTACATCCAGCTGCTCAGAACTGTTTTCATTCTTCATGGAGGGATCATGGTCCTCATTCTCTCGTTCTGCTTTCTTTTTCTTTTTAGGCAAATTGAGTCTTGGGGGGAAAAAAAGAGTATTATTTTCTGAAGTTAAGACAGGTACTTATTTATGTCATTCATTAAGTAATGGCATCTGCTAGAAGCCAAGTAGATACCATGTAAGTACAAGGCAATTACTGTACTCAGGAAGTTGATAATCTAGTCATAGAAATAAGACACTCAAGTGCCAGCAAAAACTTACAACAGAAAGTGTGACACTCGTCCACACACCTGTGACAAACTCAGAGTTAAAGGAAAGCTGAGGACGATTTCAGAGCAAGGTGATAAAGGAAAGTGCAACAGGAGGAAATCATTTGAACTGAGTCTTCACGGATACAGAGAAAGCAGGGTAGAGGGAAAGCGTGGGAAAAGATGTGAAAATGGAAACATTCACATTCCCTGGAGAAATGAGTAAAACAACGGGATATTCAAAATTTGTACAGCACACTAGAGCTAAAGCTGGAAAGATCAGCTTCATCCAAACAATGAGAGTTTTGAACACAAAGCAAAGCAGTTTACACGTCATTTAATTTAGGAAGGAAAAAAATACTCCATGCTCTTTGTGCCCATCTACCCTTTTCTCAGTAACCAAAGTATCACTGGCCCATGGCAAACGCTCTCTATTAGCTACAGAAAAGTCAGTCTGACATCTGGAGCACGATGAACAGTGACAGTAACAAGAGACCAGGATGTTCACTTTTTACAATCTCCAGCCTGCCTGCCTTGTCAACGCAACATCAATTTTGTTTGGGAAACCGCATGTACAGCCCCAGGCGAGATACAGTCTTTTGCAGCCCCCTTTGCAACTAGGAAGCAATTTCTAGCAAAGGAGACAGAAGGAGATAGCTGAGGACTCTGGGAAGACTTCTCTGTTTTTTCGGATGAACAGGAGAGTCAGGGCTAGCACAGCTTACGGTTCTCCTTTTTCTTCCTGTACCTGAATGCTGTTTTGACGGCAGTGCAGCATGGCCAACTTCAGGCCATAGAGAGACGCCAAGACAGTGACCAGACTTTAGCCATGACTTTATTTGAGAGGCTTAGCCAACACTAACAACCATGTTCCTTTAGATTTCTGGTTCTGTCAGGGAAATAAATGATCTGTCTAACCCATTACAGTAAAACTGGCCATGACTTAGAGCTGAAAAGAATTTCTAAAAGAAATACCAACCTTATTTTATAGATAAGGAAACTAAAACCAAAACCATGTTTCCATAAAAAAAAAATTAAAAAGATAAACATGTCAGGAAAACTATTAATGTTTATTAATAAATTCTTATACCACACAGCAAAGGAATCACCTTCCAGTGGGAAATAAAAGGGAAAAACTGTGTAGATGAACTCAGTATTTTTCCACGGTGTATTGTTTATATGTCTCTAGGGTTCAGACCATATACAGTGAATGAACACACACACACACACATATATATAATATATATGCAGCAAATATGTATGTACACACACAATAACATAATTGTTTTAGAGACAGAAAATACATATTAAAGAGTAAACCTATTTCAGAGCACAATCTTCAATAATCTCCTTAAGGGACACGAATGACATCATACCTGAAGAAATGGTTGTTTCCCCATAATATCCTGTCCCCATGGTGTAACTGTATTGGACTGGAGACAGATGACCCATTTACAAATGTTCTGTAAGGAGAAGAGATCAAACGTGAACGAGGAGTGCAGTATCATGTCTTCTGCTTTAAATTCCCAGTAACATAGAGATATAGTTACTAGGGAAAACAACAATTCCCCCAAATACAACCTGTTCTTGGTGAATTTTAATATTTACATTCACTCCTTTGCTGATTCACCTAAAATGTTGATGGTACAAAGCACAGGCACATCTCATTTTACTGCGCTTTGCTTTATTGTGTTTTGCAGATATCACATTTTTTACAAATTGAAGGTCTGTAGCTATCCTGTGTTAAGCAAGGCTATGGGAGATTCTTTTCAAACAGCATGTGCTCACTTCACATCTGTCATGGAGGCCTGTGATCAGGGACCTTTGACCTCACCTAATTGTTTTGGAACATCGTGAACTGCACCCATGTAAGATGGCAAATTTAATAAAAGCAGTGTGGGTTTTGACTCTCTCCCTCTCCTCGGGTCTCTTTATTCCGAGACACAGCCATATTGAAATTAGGCTAATTAATAACTACAATAACCTCTACCTGTTTAAGTGAAAGAAAGAGTCACACACCTCTCAAAATGTGGAAATAATTAAGCTTACTGAGGAATCACATCAAAAAACAAGACAGGACGAAAGTTAGGCCTCTTGTACCAACAGCTGGCCAAGCTGTGAGTGCACATGAAAAGCTCTTGAAGGAAATTAAAGGTGCTTCTCCAGTGACTACATGAATGATAAGGCAGAACAGTTTTCCTGCTGATATGGAGAAAGTTCAGTGGTCTGGAGAGAAGATCAGCCCAGCCACAATATTCCCTCAACTAAACCCTAATCCAGAGCACGGTCCTAACTCTCTTTAATTCTATGAACTGAGAAAAGTGAGGAAGCAACCGAAGAAAAGTTGGAAGCTAGCAGAAGTTGGTTCGTGAGGTTTAAGGAAAGAAGTCACCTCCATAACATAAGAGTACAAGATGAAGCAGCAAGTGCTAATGTAGAAGCTGCAGCAAGATTGCTGATGAGATTTTCGATGTAGATTAAACAGACTTCTATTGGAAGAAGATGCCATCTAGAACTTTCTTAGCTAGAGAAGAGAAGTCAACGCCTGGCTTCAAAGCTTCAATGGCAGGCTGACTCTCTTAGGGGCTAATGTAGCTGGTGACTTTAAGTTGATGCCAATGCTTATTGACCATTCTGAAAATCCTAGGGCCCTTAAGAATTATGCTAAAACAGCTCTGCCTGTGCTCTGTAAATGGAACAAAACCCAGATGACAGTATGTCTGTTTACACCACAGTGTGCTGAATATTTTAAGCCCACTGTTGAGACCTAATGCTCAGAAGATTCCTTTCAAAATATTACCGCTCATTGATAAGGCACAGAGAAGAGTATTCTTCGAGTGGCACAGTGACCATGTTTTCGTCTGTGCTTAAACGAAATGATGACGTGGCCTGCTCTGTCTTATTGCGTCCGGTCTTGGAGAACCCTTGCCTGAGGCTGGGGTTTTGTGTGATTATTTATGGCCTCACTAGAGAAGAGCACAGCACAGCTGTGAGGGCCACACCAGCTTCTGCTCCTGTTTTCTCACTTGATCCTTCCCCAGAGCTTGATAGTGTCTCAATACTTGAAGACTTTATGGATAAAATCAGTGATATTAGTGATTTTATGATACCATAAAATGAAACAAATCAGCATTTGAAAGGTCAACATAATTCGTTAATCACTGTCTGTAACAGTTACAGACTGTTATACTTCCAACTCCCTAACAGGGGATAACAGCTCTATAGCAGATGGAAACAAAGTGACAAACGTGTCATTCATAAAATGTGGAGCCCCTTCACTCCTCGATGGTGTATTAAGTTCCTGTGTACTAGTCTCATATTCTGCGCCAGGAATGGAGAATCAAAAAAAGGCCCTTGTCCTCAAGCAGCTCACGGTCTAATGGGGTAATAAGGGTTCAGAGCCCATAGGCAGACACTAAGAAGCACTGCCACAACAGGGGGATGGTCCAATACCTCCTAAGGGCACTGCATTCAGACCAAACAGGGACCTCCCCTCAGGAGATCATGGCAGCCCTTAACCCTGCAGACCGAACAGGAGTTAGCAGGCCAAAGGACTGGCAGGTGCAGAGGAGGAGGAGATAAACCAGGGGGCTATAAGGGATTTTCTATCACAAACAGAGGAAAGCCTTCTAGGGCTATGGTGAGTGAACCAGGAGGCAACTCAGGGTGTTAGCGGGGGCTCTGATGAAGACTTGATGAGGGCCTAAATACGTAAGGCCATGGCAGTGGGCATACAGAGGAAGGAACGGGTGTGACAGGCATTAAAGCTAAATGTAAGGGGCCCACCCAACCAACTGGATAGCTTAATGTGGTCAACTTAAAAGCAACAAAGGCCATTGTCGCCAGTAGAGTACTTTCTTCCTCTGAAAAACTCTCATGATATGAACACTAATTCAAGTACGTTACCTGGTGTTCTTCTGAGGAGTCAGCATGACCTGGCCTTCTGACGTGATGTCTATAATGCAGTGTTCAGGAAGAATTCCCATGCCACACAGTTGGATATCTTGGGAATCTGCTGACCCTATCAATGTATGTTCCTAAGAAAAAAATCAAATTCACTGATTAATACTGTATTCTTACATGTACACAATTGAAATCATTTACACTGAGCCCTCTTATATTGTCCTATTACCTTTGCTAAAATATTTTTTTATTTTTATTTTACTTTTGAGACAGAGTCTTGCTCTATTCCCCAGGCTGGAGTGCAGCAGTGCAATCTCAGGTCACCATAACCTCCGCCTCCCAGGTTCAAGCGATTCTCCTGCCTCAGCCTCCCAAGTAGCTGGTATTACAGGCATGCACCACCATGTCCAGCTAATTTTCTTTGTATTTTTAGTAGGGACAGGGTTTCACCATGTTGGCCAGGCTGGTCTCAAACTCCTGACCTCAAGTGATCCAACCACCTCAGCCTCCCGAAGTGCTGGGATTACAGGCGTGAGTCACCATGCCTGGCCTAAAAGATTTTTAAAAAGCAAACGGAGGCAGGCGTGGTTGAAACAAAAACAGGAAGGGAGCTAGATTTGGCCTGTGAAAAGTAGTTGGCTGACCCTGACCTAGACTAACTCACCCACTCCCACGGCTTTAAATGCCATCTACAAATAAACTACATCTCTATCACCATCCTAGAGCTACATACTTTAGTTTCATTTTTTTCCCCACCTCCACAACCACTATTGCAGTCTTAGTCACTTTTTTTTTTTTTTCTTCGAGACAGGGTCTTGTTCTGTCACCCAGGCTGGAGTGCAGAGACACCATCCGTGCTCACTAAGCTTCACCCTCTTGGGCTCAAGCAATCTTCCTGTCTCAGTCTCTGAGTAGCTGAGATCACAGGCAGGCTCCACCCTGACCACTAATTTTTTTTTATTTTTTGTAGAGACAGGGTCTCACTATGTTGCTCAGGTTGATCTCAAACTCCTGAGCTCAAGCAGTCCTTCCACCTCGGCTGCCCAAAGCACTGGGATTACATGTGTGAGCCACCATGCCCAGCCTCAGCCACTATTATTTTCTGCCTACTCAGCCTACTTGACACAACTTGGATGTCTGAAGATGTATCAAAGGGAACAAAGGCCAAAGCTAAACTCTTGTTCCCATCTCCCCCAACCCAACAGAAGTCTATTTCCTTCTCCAATAATAATGGATGGCACTACCACTACCAGTCAGTCAAATGAAAAGCTTAGATATGATTCTTGAGTCCTCTTTCTCTTACAAGCCCATACCCACCCCACGTCAATCAGGGAGAATCTTACAGATTTTTCCTCCAAGGTCTATCAAGAATCAGCTTGTTTTCCCCACCTCCACAACCACATCCTAGATTCGCCCTCCAGGATCTCCTGCCTGTGGATGCAGGAGCTTCCTACTGTGTCTCCATTGCATGCCACTCCCTTCCACTCCTGCCACAACAGCTGGTCACATCATCCCCTATTTAAAACCTTCTAAGAGTGGGCATGGTAGCTTACACCTGTAATCCCAGCAATTTGGGAAGCCAAGGCAGGAGAATCGCTTGAACCCAGGAGATCAAGACCAGCCTGGGCAACACAGTGAGACCCTGTCTCTACTAAAAAAAAAAAAAAATTGTGGCTAGGCGCAGTGGCTCATATCTGTGATCCCAGCACTTTGGGAGGCCGGGGTAGGTGCATCACTTGAGGTCAGGAGTTCAAAACCAGCCTGGCCAACATGGTGAAACCTCGTTTCTACTAAGAATACAAAAAAATTAGCCAGGCGTGGTGGCGCGTGCCTATAACTGCAGCTACTCGGGAAGCTGAGGCAGGAGAGTGGCTTGAACCTGGGAGGTGGAGGTTGCAGTGAGCTGAGATCGCGCCACTACACTTCAGCCTGGGCGACAGAGCAAGACTCCATCTCAAAAAAAAATAAAAATAAAAATAAAAATGAGGCAGGAAGATCACTTGAGCCCAGGAGATTGAGGCTACAATAAGCCATAATCGCACCACTGCACTCACCTGGGTGACAGAGCGAGACTCTGCCTCAAAAAAAAAAAAAAAAGAAAAAAAAAAAGTAAGAATAAAACCTTCTAGTGGCTTCTCTTTGAATTTCCAATAAAGCCCAAATTTTTACCCAGGCTTACGAAGCATTCAACAACCTGTCCTTGCCTGTCTCTGACCCTCACTCTCACCATCTTCCCCTCACAGAGCATGTGCCAGCCACATCGGCTCCCATCTGTTCTTTGAGCACACTGAGCCTATTTCCATCCTATTGCCTTTTACTAGCTGTTTCCTCTGTCTGAAATGTTCTTCCCCGATCCTGATATGGGTCATTTCTTATCATTTCTATCTCAGTTTTTAAAGTCACATCCTCAGAGAGGTGTTTCCTGAGCTCCCAACTGGAAAAAGCCACTGTCATCCTGCCCTATTTTAACTCTTTCCATGACACTGACTGACTGTGGGTTTACTGTCCATCTTGTACTCCAAGCACTTAACAAAGGCTTGGCATATGTAGGCATTAAAAAAATATAAAAATAAATGCACAATCATTTCCCTTTGTGTGCCCAGGTAATCAAAGTAAGATGAAGTTACTCAGGGATAGCATCTCAGTCTCTTTATTGATAGATGGGTATCATGATTCTAAAGTATTCTATTATAAAGTATTCCAGGATAAATAAAGGGGGTGTTATATTGTAGAAGAGTAAGAGAACTGTACAATTGGAACTAGAAAGAACTTTAGAGATGTTTTAATCCAATGCCTTCACTTACACATGGAGTGACGGAAGTCATCTGCCCAGCATCTAAATTGACTTTTGAATTTGAAGGCATAGTAATAAAAAATGCTCAGCCTCCAAATTCCACCATCCCACATTATGGTATCACTTTACTGAAGCAAAAACGGTTCTTTTACTTAAGCAAAAACAGTTGGTATCACTTTACTGAAGCAAAAAGTATTCTTTTACTGAAGCAAAAACTGTTCATCCTTTTGAATGTGCTTTGTTTTGAAGATATGCTTGTTGTGGGGTCAGCTTGGGCAGTCAAGAAATCAACACTGCCTCAGACTCGGCCCAACAGGGCTGGCCACACAGTCTGAAACAGAACCCAAACACCTCCATACAAGATGACCAGAAACATTTGACGACTCTCCAAACATCTTTAAACAGCTTCTTTAGTTTTTAGTCAAGGAGCAGATATGAATCAGAGATTTTTCTTGATGTGTGTGTTTGTGTGTTCCGATTTGAACTACATTACAATGGAAAGAAAAAGAATTTCTAGTTCTGAAAAAAGGACAGAATATTTAGGTCCTATTCTAACATCGCATCTCTTCCCACATAGTCAGCTCGTTAGCTTTACTTTCCTGGTCACCGTCATGTGACTATCCCCAGCTGACATCCTAACTCAGAATGCTACCAGCACTGTTCAGAAGCAAAGTAGGTAATGGATAATACTTTTTTTTTTTTTGAGACGGAGTCTTGCTCTGTTGCCCAGGCTGGAGTGCGGTGGCATGATCTCAGCTCACTGCAACCTCCACCTCTGGGGTTCAAGAGATTCGCCTGCCTCAGCCTCCCAAGTAGCTGGGACTACAGGCACATACCACCACCCCTGGCTAATTTTTATATTTTTAGTAGAGACAGAGTTTCATCATGTTGGCCAGGCTGGTCTTGAACTCCTGACCTCAAGTGATCTGCCCACCTCAGCCTCCCAAAGTGCTGGGATTACAGGTGTGAGCCACCACACCCGGCCAATAATACATCATTTTTTAATAGGCAAGGAAAATATGTGTATAAGAAACCATAGGAGTATCAAACAAAAAAGTGGAACGTGGAATCTTTTCTTTTGTGTAGTACTTCTGTTTACAAAGTGCTTCTGTATCTCCAACCCTCACAGGAACCTGGTAAAGTAGTCAGAGACACTTCCCTCCATTTACAAAGGAATTAATCTAGAGGGGCAAAGGGCTTGGCCATAGACTAGAGAGACAGGTCACTCCCTCCTACCCCAGCTTTGGGGCCACTGAACCACAACACCTGAGACAAGCACACATGAAGGTATGCATCAAAGACACAGCCAAACTCACAGCACAACAACACACCGTATAAGACATTTATTAACAACAGGCCTTCTCAAAATGACACAGAGTCACTGCCCCCGGATCTTTCCAAGCTTTTCTGAAATGAAATCATGCAGTTCTCTTAGAGCTGTTTTCCAGGTAGTCAGCTTGTTAGCTTTACTTTCCTGGTCACATTAATTAAACCCACACATGTGAGGGGAAAAAAACTATTATCAACCCTGTGTTAGAGTCGTGCAGTCCATCATATATAATAAGTAATTTGTGCTCTGGGCTTGACACAGCCCATTCTGGACACTCCTCGAATCCATGTGGCATCTCAGGGTTCAGGCTTATTCTGAAGTTGTCTCTTATCTTACTAATATATCCCATGATTTATAGATTTCAGTGGATACATCTTTTCTGTTCCATGCTCTGACTCACTCAGTCTCTAAGTAACCTATATTCTCTCTCTTTTTTTTAACAGATTGATAACCCAAATTTTTAATTTTTCCTAAGAGTTATTGGAAACATAAATTTCATACCAACCTGTCCTAAGAACTTTATTTATACATTTTTTTCTTGTGAGCTAACACACTGCTCCCAGAAAAATGCGCTTCACGTAAACCATAAAAGCTTTAGTATACTTACAAAATGAATCATTTAGTCTTCAAAGTCATCCATTTTTAAAGTTATCTACTTAATTCCTTGATATAAATCACATTAAATAATGGTAGGAAGGCTATTTAACTTATTGGAAATAATATCAGAGTATCATTTTTTTCTATTGTCAGGTTGAATGGCATCAAGGACTAAAAAAGAAAACTGAGCCCAGAAACCCAAGATGGTCCGTAACTTCTTGCTGTTTTTTGAGTAAGCATGGTTCCCCAAGTTTACTAAAGTACTGTGAAATATTAACCTATTTTGTGACAAGAATCTAGTAGCAAAGCACATTACTTCACCTTTAAGTAGTAGACCAGAAGCTCATTCAGAGCTGGGTCAGCATTCAGATTCACCAGGAAGCATTTATCATCCCCAACTTTGATTCCCGAAGACTGAAGAGATATTCCAAGACTCTCAAGCTGTTTCTGTCGTTCCTGTAAATGTATCAGAGAAGTATTAATTCCACAGCCATTGAGGCAGTGAGATATCCAAGCGCTTACATTACAATGTTACAATTATTCAATAGTGTTGTAATTCAGATACATTCTCTTAGGCTATGGTATTATAGATTTATTGCATTTTTCTCTTCTTTCCAAACTATATAATTTTTGCGTTAATTCTAATTTTATTTTGAAAAATAAAGTCCATTACATATAGTAACTAATTGTACTAGTGAATTCTCAGTTTTCATTCTTGAAAATATCTAAAATCTTGAATTCATCTCATTTAACTCTGAATATATGAGCAAAGGTGTGTGCACTTTCCTCAACTGTGATCCTTCTTAAAAGCAAAGGAGGATCAATACACTCTTCGGCTTGACATCTTCAGCGACCTCCCAATCAGGATAAAGGCCAAACTCCCTCAGTAAAGTTCACAAGGCCCTTCAATCTGGCCTGCTTCCCCTCTGGCTTCTAACCTCTGTCAAACCCGGCATGAAACTGCATGAAACAAGTTCCAGGTCCTTGAAAATGCTAAGAATGTTCTCTGAGCTGGGCGTGGTGGCTCACGCCTATAATCCCAGCACTGTGGGAGGCCAAGGCAGGCAGATCACTTGAGGTCAGGAGTTCAAGACCAGCCTGGCCAACATGGTGAAACCCTATCTCTACTAAAAATATAAAAATTAGCCAGGCATGGTGGCAGGCGCCTGTAATCCCAGCTACTCATGAGGGTGAGGCAGGAGAATCACGTGAACCCGGGAGGTGGAGGTTGTGGTGAGCTGAGATCATGCCACTGCACTCCAGCCTGGGCGACAGAGAGACTCCATCTCAAAAAAACAAAACAAACAAACAAACAAAAAACAAACCAAAAAAAGTTATCTTTGTTCTCGTTAGCTGAAAAGATTTTATACCTCTTTCTTCTATCTGGAGCAGACATGCTCCACTTCGTAACTGTTTATCAGGCCATTTCTCTCACACGGGACTGTGTGCTGTGTGGGCACGGATCCTACCTTATATACTGTTGTGTTCCCAGCACTTAGCAGTGAAGGACACATGGTGAGCACTCAAAACATCAGTGTGGTGAATTTATCCAAAAACAAACAAACTTGCATATGCACTCAAGCACTATCTTCATAATACGGGCCTTTCCTTTTTTGTGCCTGCCTCTGAACCCATACAACATATGAACATCTGTACATCATAAGGGTATAGGCATGGATCTCACAACCAGATGCTCTGTGGTTAGGGTACAGTCGGAGCTGGAGAGGGTATCTTCGACTATGGGTAAACAGCAAGTAGCAATGAGTCAATCACCTAAGACCTCTGATTCTGGGGAAAGGCAAGACAGACTAAGTCACTTAACTACAGCCACACAGTAAGTTTGCAGCATAATTAAAATAAAGCTTCACAATTTTGCTATTTCTAGGCATGCCACTGTAATTTATACAATCACTGCAACTCAGCCAATATATCCTACCTAGAAGTATACTACCACAAAACTGAAATGTGTATTTTGGTCCTGGGTCTTCAAATCAAATCAAGTCTTTAAATCAAGTTCTAACAAAAAGGACTACAGGCTTCTTTCAGAAGTTTTGAGTCATTTAACACTAACCATCAGCGTTTTCTGCGCTCATTTCCAAGAATTTCTCCTTGATAAAGAGTCATGTCCATAAGATGAAGAAAGTAGCTATACCTTTCTCTAAGTTATCCTAGTTATTACTGTTTTACGCTACTTCCCTGTGCATGTTTCTGTCATTTGAGATTTTATACTGGTAAAAACGCTACAAAACTTTTGTCTAATCCAAAAGAGACATAATGGTGGAAAACTGTCAATTCGTTTTTGTGTTTCCCACCAAAAACTAAAGTTTTAAAATCATCTTAAAAAATTACGAATGTTTGTAACACCTAGGAATCAGCTCATAACAAAGTACTATATGATAAAATACAGTTTACTGATCTCATCAAATATTGCTTCTGATATCAGGGGTTGGTTAACTTTTCCTATAAAATGTCAGATAGTCAATATTTAGTCTTTGTGGGCCATGGGCTCTCTGTCTTATTCATTTCTGCTGCCGAAAACATACATAATACGAAAACAAATGAGCACAGCTGTACTCCAAGAAAATTTACACAAGCAAGTGGCGGACCCGGTTTAATTCACATGCATTGTCTGTCAACCCCTGACCTATCTCAAGGTTTGGAGTTCACTTAAGTGTATATCTTCTAATGGGAATATAAAAGATAAAAATAAGGGACAATGTGGTATAGCAGATATGGCACTGTAATTAGAAAATACTCATCATGAGTTCTTTTTATGCAAAAATATTATTAAGCGTACAACACTAAAAGATAGTCTTTTTTCTTAAGAACCTTACAAACTCAATAGCAACTAAAACTACCCATAACAATTAAACAATGGTAAAGTATTGGATGATGTAGGGTCAAAGGGTGCAGAAGCTGCAGGGAATTCCGTGGCAGGGCCATCTGAGGGCTAGCACCCTATCGGAAGGTGTCACAGAGTCCGGAGGACCCATGGAGAGCCCAGCTAACTTGCAATTGCCCCCAAAATGATGTGAGAAGTCCTTCAAAAAAGAAAGTCATTGAATTCAGTCTGCCCGGAAATTGCCAAATTTATCTGACCATGGACCACGTCAACTGACATGTCTCAAGTCATCTTCCAGAAGATATACTAACACTTTGTGGCTCTACTGTCAGCAATAGATTTTGGAAGATGTCAGTTTGGATTAGGAAGAGGTAAGTGACCAACAGACCAGGTATTTTCAATGACAGAAGAAAAACGTTCAGCAGCACTACAGCCTGGGAGCTCTAGAAGGTAAGGCATTGAAGCTGCTGCTGAATAAAATCAGGCAGTGCCCCCAAAAGGGACCCCTGGGAGAGGAAAAGTAAAGGTGCGAACACTAAGATCCCCGATGCAGACTCACTTAGACTTGCCCTGTTTTCTATCAGCACAACGACTCATCACAACAAATGTTTACTGTTGGAGCAACTGAGAATGGCTCAAAGTGGCTTCCAAATTGGACAATTATTAGAATGACTTATAATTCATAAAAACCACAGGGAGATATGTAATGAGAAATAGTTTATATACTGATCTCTTCTCTATAATTTGAGGGATATGCTTTAAGATAAGCCAATGCAGGGACACAAAAACAACACTGGCCATATGTTGATCTTTAATGAAACCAGGTGATGGGTACCTGTAGATTTAGTATACTTTTTTCTAATTTTTATCTACTTTGAAAATGTCTGCAATAAAAATGTTTTTAAAATCTATTTTAATCCCGGTCTGTGCTAATATAACATCCACTTTATGCTAAGTAACAACAGTACCATCCTACAATATCTGATACACAGATTGATTCTGGACAGCACATTTCAAGATGGAATCTACTGAGTGAAAACAGATGGAACAAGTCCTATATATTCTCTAATACAAGTTAAAACAGTTAAAAACAACAGGGAATTTTAACTTAGAAAAGGAAGAGGAAGAAGCAGAGAGATGACTTTATATACACGAACAACTTGGGTAGCAACAGTCCCTATCTTGTAAGACTACTGAGAGGATTACATCAAGTACTGTAGTTAAAAGTGCTTAGCATAGGGCTCAATATGTAAGTGGATCCAATAAATGCTGGCTGTTACTGTCATCACCAGTTCCTGTGTTTGGGTGGGACCTCTCTTAGCTACTAAAGAACAAACTAGGGCCAGTAAGTAGAAGTGAAAGAATAAAAGACTGATTCAGTCGCTACTATTAGAGTTGTCTGATCACAAAAAGCCTGTCAGATGTGGTCCTGAGCTCCACATTACTATATATATTTCTAAAACAGAAGTTGGATAATCATGAAACAGGAAAGCCACAGTGTAAATCTATTATTAGGTGGACAGACTTTTTCTCCCAATGCTAAACTTAAATAGATCTTCCTAGACGAATACTAATGTTCCCGCCCTAAGGTTTCTGTTGTGTTTTTTTTGTTTTTTGTTATTGAGACAGAGTCTTGCTCTGTCACCCAGGCTGGAGTACAGGGGCATGATCTCAGCTCACTGCAACCTCCGCCCCTCGGGTTCAAGCGATTCTTGTGCCTCAGCCTCCCAAGTAGCCGGGACTACAGGTGTGTGCCACCACGCCCAGCTAATTTTTGTGTTTTTAGTAGAAACAGCGTTTCGACATGTTAGCCAGGCTGGGCTCGAACTCCGGACCTGAGGTGATCCACTTGTCTCAGCCTTCCAAAGTGCTGGGATTACAGGTGTGAGCCACCACACTGGCCACCACCCTAAGATTTCATAACTATTACTGTTACTAGAAAATGGTGAGAGACAGTCACCTCAGATTTAGGAATTTCATATTACTTTCACTGGGTTTTCACATGGAACCAAGAAGTTCATGGCCTAATACCTAAAAAAAAAATTAATGATACTTTTTTTTTTTCTTGGCCACATGCACTGGATTAATTTTGTAATTTCAGGAAGTTCCTTAGGTCTCTAAAGCACTTAATAGAATGGAGTGTTAAGAGCCAGGGGCTACAAAGGAGTTATTTCATTAAATTTTTTTAAAAAAAATTACTGATACTAAAAAATTATTTCTTACATAAATGATTAAATGCAATTATATCCTGTTTATCCTTCGAATTAATTTTGCAAAGTATAGATTCTCTTAGATCTAGATTCCTAATGATAGTGTTAGATTTGCCATCAACCAAGCTGAAGATCAAAAAGGAACTAGGAAGACCATGTGTTCCACTGTGCAAACTGCCATGAGGTTTCACACGCTTCATCAGTCAGGAAACACGAACCTGTGCAATCTCCTCCGTTTTCCTTAATTTCTCCTCCCAGGTCACAGTCATTTCCTGGATTAGCTTCTCAGATTCTTCCAGCCGGTCCTTTAGCTCTGGAGATTTCATTGCCTACAAGCAAAATGTTTACTTCATGAAATGTCTAGATGATGCCCTGGAAAAAGAAGCGGCCAACTCTAAAAGGACAAAAGTAACAATCTGCCTCCTCTTGGCTGAATGTCATGCTGAGGTCCAACATCTACTTGAAATGTAACGACAGACCTCCAGTACCTCGATTGTTCTGAGGACCACAAACTCATCGAGTTATCCAAAATATGCCCAAAAGGAAGGCTTTTTTCCTTTTCTGCCACTCTACTGTGAAGATAATAATTACATTTAAGGATGCAAAAATGTAAAGCTTCTAAGGGTTTATTTTTAAAATCCCAATAGGTTATACATCTAGACTCAGACACATGATTCATTCTAGCCCTTGCTGATGACTTCAGGAATTAATCCACGTATATACAGACTTAACGTGTACATGTTGCAGATTGGATGGTGTTATTAATACCAAGGAGACAAGAGTCTTCATGGACTGTAAAATTATTCCTATAAAAACAGGATAAAATTCAACAGGTAAAAATATGATCAAGATAATCATCTTGACCATGTCTCTTACTGATTTATTCCCAGAAAACAGGTATGAGAAAGAAAGCAAACTCCAGAAAGAATCCCATAGTGCTGAGAAACTGTGGGAAGAGAAATGCTAATGAAAGCAAGAATCCTGGCCGGGCACACTGGCTCACTCCTGTAATCCCAGCACTTTGGGAGACCGAGGTGGGAGGATCACCTGAGGTCAGGAGTTCAAGACCAGCCTGACCAACATGGAGAAACCCCATCTCTACTAAAACCACAAAATTAGCTGGGCGTGGTGGCATGCACCTGTGATCCCAGCTACTCAGGAGGCTGAGGCAGGGGAATCACTTGAACCCAGGAGGCAGAGGTTGCAGTGAGCTGAGATCATACCATTGCACTCCAGCATGGGCAATAAGAGTGAAACTCCATCTCGAAAAAAAAAAAGTAGGAATCTTGAATCTGACACTTCATTCCACTTTCCCAAGAGGATGAGCACTTGGGATTGCAGGTCAGAGTTGGCAGGTTTTCAAATTTATTAATGTAACATTATCCATTACAGAATATACAGAAGATAGTTATAACAGAATACTACTAAATATATGGGTACTTCTACTATAAAATATTTTCTACAAACATAATTAATCCACAACATGGAAAAGCTAGATTATGAAAGTGTAGAAGACTCAAGATTTTCATTCTGACTTCTACCAGGTAACAAATGAGATTCAACAAAAATCTTGCTCTCCATCATTTTCTGCACAAAAATTAAAATTATATACACAAGGTCTCCAGCATCTCTCTTCCTCTTCTATTCTATTCTACCTCTCTTTTGTCTGCTGCCTGAATAGAAATGCAAACATTTTCTCAATTGTCTTTATTTGTTCCTGTTCAATCTTTTTCATATCTGTAAAACCTCTTTGGATTCACAAAGTAGAGTACTCATCCCTCACAGCCCAGGGGAAGAAAATTCAAGCTCCAGGCTGACTCCTCTTTCTGGACTCACAGGGCACACGCGGTTGTGCCTCCTACCTCTGCTTTGGTCAGCTGCTCCCGGAGTTTCTCAACTTCTTCCCGGAGATCCCGGATAATTCGGGCATTAGGGTCCTCGTTCACCACAGCGTGGTTAACAATGTGCTTGGCTCGATCTGCATACCGCAGAGTTGAGAGGGTTTCATCATAGTTATCAGCTGCAGGACTCACAGTAGCCACCATGGCAGTCTTGCTGTTACCCCCAAGGCTGTCCTACAGGAGAAAAAAGAAAGTTGAGTAGCATATTAAAGTTGAAACAAGACATCATATGAGAAACCTGAAATCAGAAATGGTGAACAAATTTCCCCGGGTCCAACACGTTCAGTGACAGAGCCAGGGCTAAAATGCAGGTGTACAGACTTGGGTCCTGTGCTGTGTCTTCTCTGCCAAGCCATTGTACTAAAAAGAGGGAGTTTTAGCCTTTGATAAAGGACAGGGAAATGTCATGAAACCTACCTTTATCTCAGGTTAACAAAAATTAATTCTAAGCTATCTGCCCTATTTTATAAGCAAGATGAGACCACAAGAACACAGACTACTCGGAATAAAAAAGGACTCCTTAAATGCCTCCCACATCTTCCTTAGAGGAACAAGCATGATACTTATTTGGCAAGCTCCTCCACAACCCCCTGCACTGGGAGTCTCTGTGAAGCCTAATAACGGCTCAGAAAGTTGCTGTTACAAGCTATCAAGCACCTTGTAAAGTTTTTACAACATAAGGTACAATTACAATCTTACAAAAAATATGTTAAAGCAATTTCATTTTCTTCCCTCTGATAGCACTTCAAAAGCTACTAACGTTACAAGTTCTACAGAAACACTTCCACCATTCGGACAATGGTCCTGAGAAGAGATACTGTCTTCACGATACTCAAACTGCTAAGTGCAGTGAAACAGCTTGAGGACTGACTGGCTTCCAACAGCATGAAAAAATGACCCTTGCTTGAGAACATTAAAAATAGAGAGATATAGCTCAGGCACAAAACTAGACTTGGGGCATCAAGCCCACCACGCCGTACTGCACCACAGACAAGGCTGCCCGTGCAGGTGACCTCCTGGTACCCACACCTTGAGTGTGGCCAGGACTTATTCATCGGTCTCCAAGGAATGAAAGTGATGGCATGTCACTTTTAAGGGTAGATTCAAAGAAGATGGTGGCTTCTGTTTTGGGTGTTTTCTTTCACTCGAGGGGAAACGGGCTGCCGTGAAGTGAGGTGGCCCTATGAAGGCAGGCCCACAGGAATGCGTTTGGAAGCAGATCTTCTGGACCCTGCTGACAACCATGTAAGTGAGCAGACACCTCCCCACACTGGTCATGCCTTGAGATGATGATGGCACCCCCATCCCCAACACTTTAATTACATCCACGTGAAACAACCCGGCTAGAGCCAGGTTGTTAAGCTGCACGCCCCCGGAGTCTTGACCTATGGAAACCCTGAGACAACAAATGACTTGTTTCCAGCTGTTCCATTTTGGGGGTAATGTGTTACAAGCAATAGGTAACTACTCATACACTAGGACAGCAACCCAGGCTGAGACAAAGTATCAAAGCAAACAAACAAAAAGATTGAATATACTCTTTTTGGTAACAGAATGTCACTGAATGACAGACTCTCAAGATTAGAGGGAACACTGCAACGGGCCAGTAATGGGGAATTCACTAGAGCATAAGAAAGCTAACTCTCCTTTGGGGCAGCATTAACCTATGGAAAACTGCTTTTGAAGACTTTGCCAATCTTATTACAACTAAAATGTGTTGGAACAATCTGTGATTTCCCCAGTCTTTGGGCACGCACTTTATTTTACTTAGGTCTCCACCTTTTGTGAATTCAATTTATCACAGAGCCTGGTTTTATCGGTGAGAAACAGGTCCGTTTGGACAATGGAGGTTAAATCTTGCACTCTGCCTAAAAATCTAGAACTGGTAAGTTGAACAATATCCTAGCCCAGTTAGATTCTGCCTTCAAGTCCAACATGATTTCCACTGCCCACAATACACATTTGGTAACACAGAGAAAATTCAGGTCTGAAGATTGAATAAGGTGACCTGATATCTTTCCAAATTATCTTGCCCTAGTTTCAGAAACAAAATGATTCCTAAGGTGTTACTAAAAGGTCAGTATGATCACAGACAGTATGTCCCTTATTCACATACAGTGAAAGTTTGGTTTTCCACAGAAAACATAATTATATTGTTGAAGAAAATATAATTTAATGCATGACACAGAAAGAACTATAACTAATTTGGACTTTAGGAGGTAAAAGCCATGACTGTTTGCTTCGCTCTTCACTTCTAGACACTAATCTCACATAGCTGGTGCTCCAGATTTGGCAACTTCCAGAAAAAATTCACGAAGAGTCCCATGCACATGAATGAAATTCAAATGTGATATAACAAGAGCACAGGAATTCAATCTCATTGCTGTTTGGTTCACCAGCAGCATCGCGCTGTCCTCTGAGAACCACAGCACACTGTCAGCCCACGTGAACAGCAAATGCTGTCAGTTGAAAGGGGATCTGTAACAACAACTACCAAAGGAGAAAAGCATGTATATTGTGCTCCAATTTATGCTGAGAAAAGGAAACCTGGCAAACAACAAATGCTTGATATTTTAAAAGCCCTTGTTCATGGAGTAACAATACCCTTATGTTAAAAATGACCTCATGCCATCAGCAAAAAGGAAATCACAACAAAAGAACTGGCACTCATTCAAGGAAAAAGTAGAAAGTGTCTTGTTTACTCTTTAACTGTTTAATTGGGCAAATCAGACGAGGTTTGTTTCAAGAGTGGCAACTGCAAATTAGACATAGGATAGAATTTACTTTTGGAAGTCAGAATTTTTAAAAGCTGAAAGAACTCTGTGAAGACATATAATCAAATTATTTCATTTTACAGATGAGAAAGTGAGACCCAGGAAAACGACAGACTTTTCAAAGGTCACAGAGCTGGTTCAGAGCAGAGCTGAAATTATTCATTCATTCGACTCTTCCTGGAGTTCACCATCTAGGGAGGATGCTGGTAAGCAAACATTATATAACAGGAACTAAGATGATAGGGATAAATACAATATGGTCTAAAACAAACAGCAGAGAGCCAAATCTTGAAAGGTTAAGGAAGACTCTCACAGAAAGTGACACGTGAGACTCAAAAATAGAGAAGCATTACCCAGGTAAAGGGAGAGGGTCTGAGAGGAGGCAGGAGAGACTGAAGAGATGGGAGGGGAAAGCATGTTTCAAGTGAAACAAGAGTAAAGTCCTAGAGGTAAGACAACACTCATCACCTAGCTGGAATTTGTAACACCAAGAAGCACAAGATGAACAATAAAAAGTAAAGGTGGTCAGCTCATGAAGGACCTTGTAAGTCACACGCCATTAAAGAATTTGGACTCTGTGGCTGGGTGCAGTGGCTCATGCCTGTAATCTCAGCACCGTGGGAGGCCGAGATAGGAGGATCACTTGAGTCCAGAAGTTCAAGACCAGCCCGGCCAACATAGTGAGACCCTGTTTATACAAAAACGAAAAAAAATAGAATTTGGACTTTATCCTAAGTGCCTGTGGAAGTTACTGAAGAGACTGAGGGTTAAGAGTATTAATTTAAAAAGATGTTGCAACCTAACCATGGAGAAAGGACTGGACTAAGAAAGCTTGAGGGAAATGACTGTCATCCAAGCGACAGATGAAAGTGGCCTTCATTAGGGAGGTGGCAGTAGGAACAAAAAGAGGGAGATGAATTAGAAAGGTACTCATCATCTGAGCACTCATTACCAGAAATTACTTCATGTTAAGAGGCCCACATTTAGATGGTTATTCAGAGGACCAAAAATCATCTTAATATGAAACAGTTCTCTACTAACCACTTAGCGAATGCATAACCCTCGTTTAATGGTTGTTCCATCCTCCCTGGGAGAAGAGCACTCACATCCATCGCGGACCAACTCACCAAGAGGAGCCACAGCTTCTCTCATTCTCAGATGTTACACACATTAAGAGCACAACACAATTACAATGCAAATACGAGGCAGAAAAAAAAAAGACCCTGGGAAACTGAAAATGTTATAGAAGATGGGCAGTTTTACAAGTTCAATGGAAATTATTCTGGAGAATACAGGAAGTATGCCCATGTCAAAGTAGGATCTGGATGAGTCAGACTAAGAATTTAAGAAGGAAAAAGCAACAGGGACCTGAAACCCACTTTAAAGGAAAAGAATCTGCATTTCCACCAATTTGGAGAGGGCTCTGGGAAAACTGCTTAAGCTCTGGAACATGTTTTGCAAAAAATACCCCTATTTACGATCTTCTGTGAAGGCTAAATGATGTTAAAAAAAAAAATCATATACATTTCTTTTTTTTTTTTTTGAGATGGAGTCTCACTCTGTTGCCTAGGCTGGAGTGCAGTGGCATGGTCTTCGCTCACTGCTACCTCTACCTCCTGGGTTCAAGTGATTCTCCTGCCTCAGCCTCCCAGGTAGCTGGGATTACAGGTGCACACCACCACTCCCAGCTCATTTCTGTATTTTTAGTAGAGATGGGGGCTTCACCATGTTGGCCAGGCTGGTCTCAAACTCCTGGCCTCAGGTGATCTGTCCACCTCAGCCTCCCAAAGTGCTGGGATTACAGGTGTGAGCCCCATGCCCAGCCAGATCACATACATTTTTAAGGAAAAAAATAATGTCAAATATTCAGCAAACACGGGACTTATTTTTAATACATGAAAGTTGTAATTATAACCTAAGTTAACTGAATAGCAGATTAAGTGACCTTTTAAAAAATGTTTATGGTTTCATTCTTCAAGCTCAAGTATTATGAACAGTTTTTTTTTCATTATTTTCTATCAAAGACTGGTAAATATCAAGTGAGTATCCTTCTAATGAAAATAACCTTTGATAAGATGAGCACAACCTTGGCAAAAATAGCTGCACAGTCAAGTCAGTGCTGATTCCAATCCCAATCCTGCCATTCACTAGTTCTGCACCCTCTGTCTCATCTGACTACTGGGAACACCACCCTTTCCGTTCTAAGAAGGAAATGAGATGATGTCCATGAAGCCCTTGGTATGGCACCAGACACTCCTGCAACGGGTGCTCCTGGCCTCCAGCCCACTGAAGCCACCCAGTGATTACCCATGCCATTTTCACTGTGTCGATTAACAAAAGATAGTTCTTGTTTTCTGGTGCTTTTTTTTTTTTTTTTTTTTTTTTGAGAGGGAGTCCCACTCTGTCACCAGGCTGGAGTGCAGTGGCACGTTATCGGCTCACTGCAACCTCCTCCTCTTGGGTTCAAGCGATTCTCCTCTCTCAGCCCCCCGAGTAGCTGGCATTACAGGCATGCACCACCACGCCCAGCCAATTTTTGTATTTTTAGTACAGGCAGGGTTTCACCATGTTGGTCAGGCTGGTCTCAAACTCCTGACCTCACCTGATCCTCCCGTCTTGGCCTCCCAAAGTGTTGGGATTACAGGCGTTAGCCTCTATGTCGGACCAACAAAAGATACTTGTTGTTTTAAATGGACTCAAGTAGCAACACTGAAACAAGGACAATGTATGATCAGGAAATGTTTCTGTGGAAAGTTTGAGGAAGCATCTTATCAAGATTTATTCTAGAGGACAGGCATGGTGACTCACAACTGTAATCCTGGCAGTTTGGGAGGCCAAGGCAGGAGGATGCTTAAGGCCAGGAGTTCAAGACCAGCCTGGGCAACATAGTGAGACCTCATCTCTACTAAAAATTTAAAAAAAAAAAAAATGCTACATATCGTGGTGCATACCTGTAGCCCCAACTACCCAAGGAGGCTGATGTGGGAGGATCACTTGAGTCCAGGAGTTCTAGACTGTAGTGAGTTATGACTGCACAACTGCACTCTAGCCTGGACAACAGAGACCCCCCCCCCCCGTCTCAAAAAAAAAAAAAAAAAAAAGACTTCTTATATATTTAAAAAAAAATTCCTGACCAGTTGCGGTGGCTCATGCCTGTAATCCCAGCACTTTGGGAGGCTGAGGTGCATGGATCACTTGAGATCAGGAGTTCAAGACCAGCCTGGTGAACATGGCAAAACCCTGTCTCTACTAAAAGTAAAAAAATTAGCCAGGTGTGGCAGTGCGCACCTGTAATCCTACTCGGGAGGCTGAAGCAGAAGAATCACTTGAACCAGGAGGTGGAGGTTGCAGTGGGATGAGACTGCACCACTAAACTCCAGCCTGGGTAACAGAGCAAGGCTCTGTCTCAAAAAAAAAAAAAAAAAAAAAAAAGTTCCTTTGGTAATGAAACAATTAAAAAAAATTTTTTAATACATATGTTTAAGGTGTAAAGCATGTTTGATATATGTAAACATACTAATATCATTGATTACTACAAACAAATGAATACATCCATCACCTTACACGGTTACCTTTTGTGAGAAGCACACCTAAAATATAGCAAAATTTTTTTTTGTATACGATACAATGTTATTAACTATAGTCCTTATACTGCCCATTAGATATCCAGACTTAGTATCCTATATAACTGCAAGTTTATTCACTAATTTTAATGGCTTTTATGAAAAAGAATAATTATATTCATCCTCCAAAGTCTTGAATTTTGCAGTTTGCTTGTTTTTCTAATTATTCTACAGAAAAAAACTACAAAACATTTCTGTTAGTCTTACAGAAGTAGAAGTGCTTATGCTGTTTGAGACAGGAAGGAAAAGTAAATTTTTTTTTTTAGGTTAAAAGCACTGAGGTGTTTAGTTATATAGGCTGACATCAGTGATTCAAATAACAAAATCTGAATAATAATGTACTACTTTAAAAGACTAAAGGTTAGAATTGTCTTTATGGCAGGCCAAGGTGTTTTAATTTTGTTCCTAAAAATTATCTCTTACTATCTGATGTTTGTGAGGTTGCATGACAAACCTTTACAAGTGGTTTTAATTATCAAAATTTGTTTACACTTTTGTTTAAATTTCTAACAGTACTGCATTTTGGCCAAAGGAAGTAATTGGACCTGATTTTCTACTGTGGCCAATTTATTGAATTTTAGCATTACATTTAAGAAAGAACACACTGACATTTACATAAAGAATGTTTTATTTTAACAAAACATACTCAAACAGTGTGCGGAGTTTTGAATTAAAAAGTTGAACACTAGTAAATCTTGAGAGGAGGTAGAAACCAGGAGAAACCCCTAATTCATTTCACAAAGGCTGTTTTTTAAACATGCTATGGACTAAATCAGTAACTATGTCCTCTACTAAGCTACTGGGGCGGCCCGTGTTGAACTCATCTTAGTACTTTCAACTCCCAATGCAATGCATGCCAGGTATTCAACAAATTCTTGATCAATAAGAAAATAGAGCATCACAAAATTAAACAGGGCACATAAAATTATTTCTCCATTTTAAAAATAGAAAAAAAAAAGAGTATTAAAGGATTTAGTCAGGTGACACCCCTATAAATGGGTTAAATTGTCACTGCAACTTATATCCTCTAATTCCCAGTCCAATATCCAACTCACCACACCACCTTATGGAGACTAAAGGGGCTCCGGAGGGCTGGAGGAAGCTGGAAATAAGTCTCTCTTTTTTCACCAAATTCCTATTACATGTTATCACCATCTCTGTCATGATCTATCACAAATTCAGGTTCTAATATTGTGTGTGCACATCTTATCTCCCTCGTGAGCCACAGAGCGCAAGAAGTGCCCTCTGTTTTCCTCTGTTTTAAAATGGAGGCTACGTTCTCCTCCTACCACTGCACATTGACTTTCTTCTTTCTCACTTCCATTGCTCTTGTTCATACAGAATCAATCAATTAATGAATGACTGTGTGCCCTACTCTGCAGCCTTTAACAACACCTTTAAGAAGCCAAAAGCAAATTAAAGCCATCATGAGAAAGCTAAACAGAAACCAAGGTCTGAATGCACTGAAGTTAAACAGAAAACAAGCTCCAAAATGTTAGCCCAAGAAAAGGAGTCTGTGGTAGGCCAGGGTGGCCCACTTGAGTGTGAGGGCAGCGGAGGCTCCTCCTCCATGACTCACACAGCAGTCAGATTAGCAGAAGGCCCTTTCTCTACTCCCCCAAATCTCCAGAAGCAATCGTGTGATTCCGTGCGCGTCCAGCAACCTCACTGCATCCAGGTTCTAGTAAGCTGGAATGTGAATTGCTAGGAAAAAAACCTATGTTTATTCCATCAAAAATGTCATTACCATAAGAGCCTAATAATTATACATTTGCACACCGATGGAGGAAATGATACCTGGAAGGGATTAACAGTCTACTCTTTTTTCCTTTCTTCTTGCCAACCACCAAAAGTTTGCCATGAAGAAAAAAAACAAACTTACTTTGAGCAGCCAAGTGAGAACTGAGTCACGATATGGAACAAATTTATTCTTGTTTTTGCCAGCACTCTGATCTGCAAGAGCTGAGATAACCAGACCGAGGGTTGTGAGGGACCTGCATGGTACAACAATATATCAAATGTCACATTTTAGCACAAAGATTGAACACCAAGATGCCCTTGTACCTGCATGTGAGCAGCACCCTGTCAGCACTTTGCTGCTCAGTTCAAAAGCACACAACTCGAAATAGCTATTTTCCCCAATACTACTATAAGCAATAAAAAATGCTTAGCCCAGTATTTTGTAGTACATAAAAATGTGAGCTATAAATCTTCAGGTCAATATAATACCAAAACCACATATCTCTAAGAAAGCAAGCCAGAAACACAGTAATTAAACCATAGTACAAAGCAAAAATTATATATATGAGATTCAATAATAGGATAGCATCTGGGTGATGGTGTTCTATCATCTCCATTTGGTTTATGACTCCTATGTGTCCTTCTGGGAGCCACAAGGACAGAAAAGCTTCCTACCCATAATGAGCTAACGATTCGGCTTGAGGGAGAAAATGTGAAGCCCATATGAAGGAACTGGTAAACAAAATATTACTTCGTATTATTCGTAGCACAGGATCACCCCTTCCATGAAAAGAATTACCTGACCCAAAACAGCAATAGGGCCACTGCTGAGAAACCCTGACCTGACTGAGTCTGTGCTCTTCGGCCCCATCAGGCATCTCAACAAAACCTAAAATGAGCCCACATGAAGGAACTGGTGAACAAAATATTACTTGGTAAAGTCTTAGCTTCTTGGACTTGGACAAGCACGACAGTGTCTAATAAAGGAAAAGCTCAATGTGGTTAGTACATGTTTGTCCAAAGAGCAACACACAGGTCAAGTTTCAACAGCTCCACTCTGAGAGACCAGTTATCTTTGATCTTCTCTATAGCTAAACCAGTGGTTCTCAACTGGAGGGTGACTGTGTCCCCACAAGGAACAGCCATGGATATTGAAAGTGAGCTTGGGTTGACACACCTAGGGGTGGGGGAAGAGGTGGCAGCTACTATCGCCATCTAGTGGGGAGAAGCCAGGGATGCAGCTAGACACTCTACAAAGCACAGGATCACCCTTCCCATGAAAAGAACTACCTGACCCAAAACAGCAACAGGGCCACTGTTGAGAAACCCTGACCTGAGGCTGTGCTCTTTCGCCCCATCAGGCATCTCAACAAAACCTCATATGAGCCCAGGGCCATTGAAAATACCAGAAAAAAATTCCAAATCACCTTATTATTTTAATAACCACAGATGTTCCCTCATTGGCTATCAAATCAACAAAGCAATACAAATAAGCTTGAGAGCACTTACTTGTTAATGTTGCTCCCTTCCTTCAGCCTGTCCCCTGCAGCGCCCGTCTTCGTTGCTCGTTCACTGCCAGCTAAATCCACCAGGCTCAGTTTGCCCACTTTCTCTCCAGATGTCTACAAAGGAAATCAATCAATGCTAATAAACAGGAACACAAGGCCAGTTGTGGTGGTTCATGCCAGTAATCCCAGCACTTTGGGAGGACAAGGAACGGGGATCACCTGAGCCCAGGATTTCAAGAACAGCCTGGGCAACACAGCAAAATCCTGTCTCCACAAAAAGTTAAAAAAAAAAAAAATAGCTGGCCATGGTGGTGCATACCTATAGTCCCAGCTACTTGGGAAACTGAGGTGGGAGTTCACTTGAGCCCAGAAGTTCCAGGCCACAGTGAGCTATGACTGCACCTCTGCATTCCAACCTGAGCGACACAGTGAGACCCTGTCTCTTAAAAAGCAATACAAAAAGCAGTTCTGTCGCAACTAAATGAATTTATGATCTAAACCCTTTATTAAAAGTATTTACCATTACTTCAAAATTATTTTGTGCTGCTATAACACACTGTAAGAAAACTGTACAATCTAATGATGGAGACACAGAAAATTTATAAAACTACTAATCCAGCCAGGATGAAAGCTAATTATCTCAGAAAAACAGTGCCTCCAAAATGAGCCATTTTGAAGGGTGCCCAAGGAAATTTCCAGAGTAGTATACAAAAGTACTTCTAAGAGTTAAATTTTACTATTATTGGAAACTGTGTTTAAAATTTCATGGATATTTATCAATAATCCTGAGACAAAACACTTGCAATTCTGACATAAAAAAAAAACTGACCTTTATACAATAGAAGAATCCCTCAAAATCTCAAAATATTTTGTAACATTTACATCTTATTCATATATAATTCCATTTCATGTCGGGTGTTAGATTTATATCTTTTTCTAGTTAAGATATTATATACATACAGACACAAAGATATCGTTATCAAAAGTGTTTTCTTATCAAGCACATACATGTAACATACTTTGTACTTCAATAGCAATACAAGAAATGTAGGAAACCAATACCAAAATCTACAGACTGAATCATTTTTAAAGCCTTCCTTTAAAATAGACATTTCCATAAATAAACATGCTGTTAACAAAAGGATATTCAGCATCCCAAATCAAAAGCACTTTTAGTTTAAAAAAAAAAAAAAAAAAAGTCCTCAGTATGTTTTTTGTTTTATGCTGAAAAGGAAATAAGAAACAAAGAACTTTTTGTTGTTACACTAATCTTGCTGTGATGGTAAAAGGAGAAAAATATGCTTTCAGCAGATGAAAATCCTGCCAAAGTATAGCACTTTGCCAGGGTGATTATTTTACCTTCTGGTATTTGAAATGGACACACTAGGGGGTAGGCATCATAATAAAATATGTAAAATTCACATTAAGAGGGAAGACGCAAATATACTAAGCAACAGACAAGTCTGCAACGCAGCAGAAGCCATGTATCTCTGACTGGGTTTACTCTTCACAAGATTCAAAACCAAACACTCAAAAAGTTATTCTACAAAAGCGAGTGATTTTATAGTACAATTTCCCCAGTGTCATTTATTCCTTCTAATAGTGTTTTACAGAAGGCAACACTGCAAAAGAACCTCTGCTAAATCAGCTAGAAGTTTTGTTTTGTTTTGTTTTTTTGAGGCAGGGTCTTGCTCTGTTGCCCAGTGCAGTGGGGCAATCATAGCTCACTGCAGTCTCAAGCTCCTGGGCTCAACTCATCCTCCCACCTCATCAACTCATCCTCCCACCTCAGCCTCCCTAGTCACTAGGTCTATGGGCATGAACCACCCACACCTTGCTAATTTTCAAATATTCTGTAGAAATGGAGTCTTATTATGTTACCCGACTGTTCTCCAACTCCTGGGCTCAAGCAATCCTCCGGCCTTGGTCTCCCAAAGTGCTGGGATTACAGGTGTGAGGCACAGTGCCTGGGCAAGCGAGAGCATTACCATTGGCTTACTCAGTTAGCCATCACAGTTTAAAACTCAAAAACTGCTGGGGCAGACAGTGGGCCATCGGTCCACTTAACTTCTGCTCCACCTTCCTTTAGTGGGAGTGGGTGGAAAGCTTAAACCCACACTTCTCAGACTCCCTGGCAGCCCAGGCTCAGGATACACCTGCTAGAGGCTGAAAAGCAGAAGTAGAGCATAGGCCGCCTGCTGCCACTTTCTGGCTCTTTCTGCTGGCAGCGGGACTAGGGAAATGTAAGCACATTCTCCAGGTTCCAGGATGCTACGAGGCGGCAGCATGGACCGAAGCAACTTCTCTATTCCTGCTTCCTGGATCACAGCTATGGGTATGCCTGGAACTCAGCGTTCTAGAGGTGTCCTCAGAGGTGGCACCACCCCGGTGGCCAGATGTGTGCTGTGCAGAAAGTTATTCCTCAAGAGGCAGTCTAGAACCTGGTCCTCCTCAGATGTCCCAACAACCCTGGAATCACCTGCTTCCCTACATGACATCCCTTTCTATTGACCTAGAGTGGCTTCTGTTTCTTGTCCAGAGTCCTCATTGATACACAAGTCTAGCCAGGACTTTAATTCATCTAACACCTATAGAGAAAAAAAAACCACAATCCACTTTAGAAATATAAAAACAGGTCATGCATCTGAACACCTACCCCAGACTTCACATCGTAGAGAGTATGTGTGAGGGTGATTTTGAAAACTGCATGGGATCGGCTACTCTCCTCGTTCATGTTGGTTGCAGCAACTGTGCGAGATTTGTTACCCTCAGACATCAACGACTCGATATCCTAAGTGGAAACAAATCATAGACCCACATTTCTTTACTTGTGTAATACACACTAAAACCCTGCTACACTACAAAATGCATTACAAGTTTTGCTACTAAGTCAACAACATTTGGAGTTAACATTCTTGTTTCTCAATGAACATTGGGCCCCGTGGAGTACAATAGCCAATACCATCTCTGAAAACTTAAAGTAGATCATTTGCTACAGGTACAGAGGTGGCAGCTTTGACTCTAAGTTCAGAAGCTACACCTTTGGTCACACAAGATGAATAAGTATGCCACGCCAACCTCATCTAATATAGAAATTTGAAAAAACTTAGTTTCTTTAATACAGAAGCAATACAAATTTATTGTTAAAACAAATTAGATTATACAAATAAGCAACACAAATAACTTAAATAACTTGTGTTATTTCTCCTTTCATCCAGGCATATCACTGACTACTACTATCTTAGCAGACCTGTTTTTTATTTATTTATTTATTTTTACTATACTTTAATTTCTAGGGTACATGTGCAGAACATGCCAGTTTGTTACATATGTATATATGTGCCATGTTGGTGTGCTGCAACCATTAACTCGGCAGACCTGTTTTTAAAAATTAGAATGTCAAGAGACTAATTTTCTGCATTGATTTACCACTTGGTTGCTACTACTACTAAAAAAGAGAAACAACAAAATACAATAGGAAGGTCAAGGGATTTTCTTTTTTTTTTTTTTTAATGTTATAAGCTCTAAAACAGTTAACCAACCTGGATTTTAATTGCATTAACAACAATGCAGAGCTATGATACCCATCTGCCTTACAAGGATCTTAATGAGGAGTGAGAAAAATGGCATGTGTGAAAGTTGACTAGATGCTTCCTATTACCCAGTCTTCACTTCGTTCCAGTAAGACAGCCCAATCTTCAACTTGGCACATATGGCCAAGCTAAGAGACTACATTTCCCAGATGCCCTTGCAGCTCACTCTGGCCACATGACATTTTAGTAAGATTTAAAATTAAAATAGGCCATCTGGGAATTCTCCTTCAGGGAGTAGGCGTGCTATCACGTGTTGGTTCTAAGAGCCATCTTGAACTATGGGAATAAGGACATTACCACACCTCTCTATGTTGACCACTGGAAGGAATCCAGGTCCCTAATAACACATTTGGGGCCACCATATCAGCCCTGGAGAGCCTACCTCCATATTTCTTTTCCATTAAAAGTCTTGTTTCAATCATCATTCATTCATTCATACTTTCCAATATATACTGAAAGCACCTACCACAGGGCAGGTACTTTTCAAACACTGAGAATATACAATGGACAAAACAGGTAATAATCCATGTTTCAAAGAACTGTTACATTTTTTTAATGTTATGTGCAACTGAACACAATCCTAACTGACACACATCACCAAAAACTGAAAATCACAATTTTCTATTAAAAGAATAATGTTTAAGAAAAAATTCAACACGATACATAAAAAGCCTTAAAGTAAAAACATTAACTGCAAAAGGAAGTATAAGTGGGCCCCAGAATGGGAAAACAACAACAAAAGATAAAATTCATAATTTTCTAGATTGATTCAAACCCACTTTAGATTCACTAAGTCTGATAACTTCTCATTTAAAAGCCTCATCCTATTTAGTCTATATTTATTCACTGGTCTCTGATCAACTACCTCATTTTTAGGATTTTTGTAAAAAGGGATTTATTAAGTGATGCTATTATATATGCAATTTTAAAAAACAACAAAGTAAGCCAGGAAAGAGAGCCCACCCTACTACACTAAATTTAAGTCGTTCACATACAGGATGTTGTTACCTTGTAGCTTGTGACAGCCAGTTTAGAAAGTCCGTCGACATAAGGTCCCAACACACTATGCTCTCTGACTTTCAACGTCTGACGGCTTCTGTTCACGAAAAACAAAGAAATGATTTTTTTAATAATAGCCTATTTTTAAAAAGGACTCAGCTCTGCTCCATAAAAATATACAATGAATTCAAGAAAGACCCCAAATAAATAAAACCAACCGACTTGATCCCAGAAGAATTTAAACCAAACTTTAAAATCTTCACTGCGAAGAAAACTTCATAATGTGATTAAATATCACATCACTCAAAGGGTACATTGTGGGATGTCTATTTGCTACTACAAAGAATGCAGAGTCAAATAAATATGAACAATCTATTTGTCTTACACAGAATGTGGTACAAACAGCAGAAACTCAGTAAATGTTAACTGTGCAAGAAAGGAAAACTACAGACCAGTCTGTCATGAAGAAAGACAAACAAAACACAATAAACTGAATCTAATGATTTCAAAATACAAAATTGGGCTTATCTCAGGGCTTCTAGGCTATTGACCACTGGAAAAAAGATGCTCGCACTTTAATCACATTGACAGCCTAAGGGGGCAGAGGAAGGAAGTACGATCATTTCAATAAACGCATGAAAAAAGATTCAATAAAATTAAAATTAAATATTCGTAAGTTGTTTTTTTTTTTTTTTTTAAAAAAAACCCTCTTAGCAAACAAGGAACTAATAAACCCAGTAAAGGACATCTGAGAAAACTGTAGAGCACAGATAGCATAGTTAATAATATAAAACAAAAATATTAAGAATATTTGTTGAGGTGTTAGTCAAAGGGTACAAAGTTTCCGTTAGGAGGAGTAAGTTCTTGAGATCTATTGCACAGCATGGTGACTATAGTCAGTAACACAGTGTGTGTTTCAAAATTGCTGAGAGTAGATTTTAAATGTCTGCACCATAAAAAAAAAAAAAAGGTAAGTGGGTAAGGTGACGGATATGTTAATTAGCTTGATATAATCATTCCATAATATATACATGATCAAAACACACTGTACTCCATAAACATATACAATTCTCATTTGTCAATTAAAAATTAAATTATAAAAAAGAGTGTTAATGATGAGGTTACTGGTGATTTTCATTTTATATTTTTTTCCTTATTTTATACCATGAATGTGTGTCCATTTTTGAACTACACAAAATCTTTTTTAAAAAAGTAATAAATTATAATACTTAAAGTTTTTTTGTTTTTGTTTTTATTTTCAAATGGAGTCTTGCTCTATCACCCAGGCTGGAGCGCAGCGCCAGGATTTCAGCTCACTGCAACCTCCGCCTCCCGGGTTCGAGCAGTTCTCCTGCCTCAGCCTCCTGAATAACTGGGATTACAGGTGCACATCACCACACCCAGCTCATTTCTGTATTTTTAGTAGACACGGGGTTTCATCATGTTGGCCAGGCTGGTCTCAAACTCCTGACCCCAAGTGATCCGCCTGCCTTGGCCTCCCAAAGTGCTGGGATTACAGGCATGAGCCACCATGCCCAACCAGTGTTTCAAGTTTTTTGGTGGTTCTTTGATGCCTATGAAGAGAGGTGCACACTCCTCAGCTTGATACGTATGCTCCTTCATAATCTGCTCTTGACTACCTCTTAGTCAGCTCTCCTTATCCTCGCCTTAGGCAGGAATTAATTTACTTTTATCCATTTGTATTATAATAAACTTTGGGCTCTAGAATAGCAAGAATAATGTCTAATTACTTTGGGAGTCTGCAGTTCCTAGCACAAGTCCTGTCACATAAGAATCACCAGATGAATGAACAGACTTCACTAACAAAGTGAAGATGAGAGAGATTAAGGTGACAGAGAGGACTTCAAATGTTAGCTTCCATCATTTGGAGAGGGAGTGCTAGTAACTAAGAAGGCAGGAGAGGAAGGGAAGAAATGTTGAACACATACAGTGAATGACTAGCACGGAAGCTGAACCGCATTCAATCGCTAATACCCATAATAAAGAAAGCAAGAAAAGGATAGTTCTAGAATAACCCTTCATATAAACAGTAAAATCAGGGGATAAGGAAATGACTCTTAAATCTAAAATCTATAGTACCCTAGGATCAACCACAAAAAAAATGTCACTTATTACCATGTAACTGGATAAAGCAGATATAGAGTATTTGATTTACTTCTCACCCCAGGATATATTCTATTATTCACTTTTTTCCTTTCATATTTCCTCTTTTTTCTTAATGTATCCTCTATTATCTCCTGAGTAAAACAACATAATTATATTACTACATACTAGATGCTGAATTAATATAATTAGTACGTGAATAAAAAACGAAGTTTTCTCAAATGGTCTTTGACCGAAATTCACCTTTAGAGATTTTAATCCATTTACTTTGAATCTTCAGAAACTAAAAAAAAAAAATTTCCAAGAAATTTTCACTGGGGAGATAACAGCAGCAGCTACCACTTATTGAGTACTTACTGTATGCCAGCAAATGTTCTAAGACCTCAGGTGTATCATCCCAGTCTATCGTCACAACAGCCCTCTGAGATAATTGTATCCTATCATTTCCCTCTTCAAGTTCCCTCTAGGCCCACAAGTTAGGCCTAGAAAGCGTAAGAAACGTGCTCAATAGGTAACAAGTAGAGGACCTAGATCTGGAGCTACGCGAATCCGAAGCTCTTCGGAATTCACTGTTAATTCATTACTGTAAGTAAGCTGTTAATTACTATACCCAAGACAAACACAGGAGAAATTACTAAAGACTGTACATGTGCAGATAAGTTGAAAAGATGCCATACAAGCACCCTGGATTAAGCAGAAGAACGAACAGGTATGAAGTCAGTCAGCTAAGAATTTCTGGAAGGAGTTAAGTCTGGGCTGGATCTCAGAAAAGTGATGATCTTTGCAGAGGTCAAAGTCCAAGAGAAAGTATTCAAGGCAGAACAAAATATATACATATACAGGGGTATAATATTAAGTAGGATGTGGGTACCTGGGCCATAAGGTACTCTCTGGCCTCTTTGTTTTGGAACAGTTTTTATTAATTAAAAGAAATTTACTTTTAATTTCTTTTGAGACAGGATGAATCTCTCATCCTGTCACCCAGGCTGGGGTGCAGTGGCACGATCTTGGCTCACTGAAGCCTCAAACTCCTGGGCTCAAGCGATCCTCCCACCTTGGCCTCCTTTCGTTCCATGTTGACTTCTGTGCATCCTACTCTCTGACCACACTGAACTGCTGGATCATTCTCCAAAGGAGATTTACATTTAATGATTAATTTACACCTTCAAGGTGTGGCAGAGGCTGTTCCCTACGCCTGAGTAGTTCTCACCCAACTTCCCAGTGAACAAACTTCCCACTCAGCACAAAAGTTATCAAGCAAGTACACTCGGTGGAATCTTCCCTTCTCCTCAGGGCAAGATCAGTCATTGTCTCTTTGCTCCCTAATTTGTAGGAGCCTCTTTCACAAGTTAAAAGCAGACTGCCTTGTATTTTAATTATTTGTTTACAAAACTCTCATTCTGTCCACATTGTGAGCTCTTGCATAGTGCCTGGCATACAATGATCACTCAATAAATGTTTGTTAAGTTTGTATAGAAGCACTGAGCATCAATTCAATCTCCCTGAGAGAACCCTGAAGATTATCATCTTGGTCAAGGAAAACTGACAACAGAGAAGAGCTGAGGGTTCTGTTTGCTCTTGACTGAGAGTCACTAAGATTCACTGCCTCTAAGATTCTCTTTTCCTTGATCATCTTCCTCATCCGGCAAAACTAAATGTCCTCCTGTTGTCCTCCAAACTTTCTGTAGGCCTCAGCTTATTTGGCTCTTTGACCTTCCTAATATTGTTTTTACATCAACAAGCCACAGGCTGTGGTCATTATCTCCATCTCTCTCCACTGTCACGCTTCCTTAAAATCTGAACTCAAAGAACTCTCTGTGGAAGGAATAGATTTCTAGATACCTCGCACTTTCCTCACTCAGTTACAGCTGCAGTGTCAAACCAGCATCTGTGAAGGCCTCCTAAGACTTCTGACCCAATTCTCTTTCCAAGTCTGTGCCATGCAATCATGGGCACTTTTTTTTGTTCCTGAGAATCTTTAAAAATTCACTGTCCTAAAGACCAGGTTTCATCACTCTGATAATGCCTCTCCCTCACCTCACGGCCCGCAAAGAGCTGAATTCCACCTGAAACTTCTTGATTAAAAAAAACTCTTGAGCCCAGGAGTTCAAGGCTGCAGTAAGCTATGATCATGTCACTGCACTGAAGCCTATGTGACAGAGCGAGACCCTCTTAAAAAGTTAAAAAGTAAGATTTGTACTTAAGCCAATTTAAGTCTGTTTCAGTTCACAATGCTGAAACACTAAAGTCTCAAATTCGTTTACCCTTTGGGATCAAGGAGGTCTCGAACTTTTTCATTATAAATTTCCATGTAGGACACTTCTACTTTAAAACTCTGTTCTTCATTTTCCTCTTTCTGAGTTCGTTCAAAGAGTCCACTGCAAAGTCTTGGGATTAATCCAGGTTGGTCAGCTGTGCCCATCATGGTGTAA